>NC_091825.1:29380000-30610000 GCF_038994185.2 Dermacentor albipictus
CTTTCTATTTACTATGATATAGTGTTACCTGAAAACACATCTTTCTTGATGGACAGCTCTTAAACTTGCAAAGCCTTTGCTCACTTTCACATACTAGGGCTTCTTAAGCACAATATCAATTTTATTAGTTTTTTGTCAATGGGTAACTGTTCTAAGACCTGTGGTGTACGAAAATTATTTATCTTCCGATGGTGCTTACTTGTTCAACATCTCCCAATATTGCCCACCATTTAATATTTAAGACAACAGCAGTTATAGTGGACTAAGGATGACTGTATTGACTGATGGAACTACCCACATAAAAATATTTCACTTTTAGTACTCTTAAGAGTTCAGCATTTGAATTGTTGAAACATTCAAATGCGGTCAAGTACACTGGGTTACAATTATTGGATTGTGTCTACATTAGAAAGAAAAGAATGAAACTGCTGCCATGTCATGTATGGAACACCTGGCTTATAAATTAAGTCATGAACTCAAACCCTAGCAGGAACACGGATTTTGTTTTTTCTACAACAATGGTTTTTTTGTAGGATCATTTCTGATCTGATCACTAACTCAGCCACGCTAGCACCTATGAGTGGTATACATGACGGCTAAATTAATATTTGGTACATTATATTTTAAGCTTCTTTTTTTAACTAGTATATGCACTTGAACTGATTTGACTAATGGTTGTGCAGCTTTGCTAAGGTTCCCTTCTTTATATATTGGATATGCGTTTAACGGGTTCACGGCAACTCCATTTTTATTAATCACTCTGTTGTGGCAATCTAAATGTACTGACAACCATCATCTTGCACTCATTTCTCTCCTTCCAAGTTGAAAAAGAAACACAAAAGAAAGAACCATGGTCACTAAGAAAAATGTTTTGCCTTTAGTGTACTTATCTGACTAAACCTGTATTCCATACATACTAATACAACTAGGAAGACGTTACAGCATGGAGCCCCTCTGGTTGCTTGAAAGTTCCGAGATTCATGCAGCTCTAATTAATATCAATATAAGTGACCTTTCCTCTGCATATGTTCCAAGTAGTACTTAATGAACAGGATTGTGGAAGTATATGCCTAATGCTGATGCTATTAAGCCAATTTGTCAAAAGACATTGCTACCTGATTTGTGTGAAGCCTGTCTGCAGCTCCTTTTTATAAGTTTAGGCGTATAAAAAAGGGTAATATTATAAACCTGATGATAAAGCAGTCATTGTAGAGAGAATCTGGTTCATATTTTAATGTCTGGAACAGGAGCCAGAAATATCACCTATCTCATCTGCCATTGTTAATGATGTGTGGGCATGTCTTACATACATCATTCTTAATCCGCTTCTGAGCCCCCCACCCGGGCCGGGCCCCTTGCTTTAAATCATTGTCCAAACAAAAAGAGCATGTAAGTGGCTGTGCTAAGACTTGTTCTTCATTACTGCCTTTCACTGAAAGCCATATGACCCCAAGCTCTTAACAGTATTCCTTTGTCTAAGCAATGCAAATTTGTGTCATCAAGCTTATTAAAAAGAACTGGTCTGCCAAAGTCATTTTCATAGTAGCCTAATAATTTACCCGCAGTTTCTTTGCAAAAGCTACCCAACATCTTCCACCGCATGCCTTGCATTCTTAGACTTTTGTCCTTGCTGTCTAGTTTTGGAATTGCTGACGTGCATCATTTCAGGCATGCTTTCTAGCAAGATTGGTAGACTTAGCTTTCCGTCAATTGTACAAGCAATACTTGCCAGGTGTGCAGCTTGTGTTCCCCTACTTGATTCTGAAATGAAATACTTGTACACATAGTGGTATGTTTAACATTTTCCGTGCCTTCGACGAGCTAGGTTCGTCCGTGGCTTTTTGCTAAAAACGGCCAAAAACAAGCTCAGCTCATAAACACTATTTCGCATTCTCTAGCATTGCCATTCTCAATGCTTAGTCAGGCTTTTGATCGAAGGCAATGCATAATCCATGGGACAGCACAAGAAGAAGCAAATTTATTCTTTCTGAGCAGGTAAAACACGTTGTCAACTGAGGTTTTAAAAATACATTAGCCACTTCTCATCAGAATGAAATGAATTATGGGGTTTTACATGCCAAAACCATGATATGATTACGAGGCACACCGTAGTGGGGGATTCCGCATTAATTATGACCATCTGGGTTTCCTTAATATGCGCCAAATGCACAATACATGGGTGCCTTTTCATTTCGCCTCCATTGGGGTAACAGTGCGACATGGAAGAGGATAAAAAAGCGCTTGGTAGTACATACTGCACGAGTGTGCTTAACTGAGCTGGTTAGTGCACGTTTATAATTGAATTTACCAGTGCTGAAGAGTGGCGGAGAGAAGACGACAGACAGCGTTTGAGGGGTGAAGCCTCAAAATACCGTAAATAATTCAATATAGTAGCTTCGTTACAGCCACTTTTGTTTTCCAGGAGGATACTATGCCTTGATGTCACGACACAGTATATGGTCATGTGGGAGCAAGACATTACGATGTTATGACACTCGCTCTAGCTCATTCAGTCGTCCACTGTGCTGCTACATTGACCTTCAAAATTTGCAGTGCACAAGTCGACTGAGCTAGCCGGAGGCCTCAAGAGAGTGTCAAAACATTGCAATGTCCTTTTCTCACATGACCACGTACTGTGTTGTGATGTCACTACATAGTATCCTCTCAGAAAACAAAACTGAAACCGGCTCCAGGAAAGCTATTATACTAAATCACGCCACTCCAAGGCTTGTTATTCTATTTTTAGAGCTCTAAAGCCTTAATTTAATGAGAGAAAAAAAGGAATACTTGAAGATATCATGTCTGTACCTCTTCAAATGGAACCTTGCAGACAATGTTCGGCCTAAAGTGTATTGGGTGCTTTGAATAAGCATTTATGGTCTTAGGATGTGTTGTAAATGCCAAAGAAAAGTCGAAGGGGGACAGCCCCCGGGCATAGTTTTGTTGGTAAAGTACTTTATTTAAAAAACCAGAAGGAGCTAAGTAACATCTTTTTGGTGCAAATATTGGCTTGCATAGCTGTAACTGACACAACAATTGTTGAAGCTTGAAGCAGCATCGACTGTGTCACGGGCACTCAAGCAGTGGGCATTCCTTCTCTGGACAAAGACCTAGAGTGAGGGGGCAGGGTAGAATTGAAAAATATTGCCGTCCATTATGAATGCAAGGACATACTTTATGTTATGCACAACATACGGTATCTGTCAACAATAAACTTGCGCACAGTCATAAAGTACAGATATGCCTTCTCGTGGATAGACATACATGGCTGCCTTATACACGACATTTAGCATGACAGCTATTTGGCTTTGCCAAAGTATGCAGTAGTCTAACAGCCATGCAAGACTGTATGGCAAAATCTATGCAAATTAAAGGGCAGGCTATTGCTTCATGTCAAGATAACTTGATTCAGTACAATACCAGTGCAATTTATATCTCGGTATATCTGCCCAAAATAGACCCTATTTACACATTGCACTTCTGCCCACGTTAACTCTCACACTACTGCACACAAATGTTAATGTTCTTTTCTTTCCCATTGCCGAACTCCTATTTTGGTCACCACTATAGAAGTTTGACTAATTAATAACTTTTCTGCTAAGCAATAACTGCACACATTCAGCTTATGCAAGCCACAAATCCCGATTTGCTCACAAGGAACAAATTCTATTCCATTTATTTCAGGCTGAGTTTGCACAGTTATGCAATTTTGAAGCTGTGTATAATGTTTGATGTATCGTACAGTGGGGCAGTGTTATATTAATATTGTGTTCAAAAGGAAATCCTTTTTCTTTAACATAACGTATTATTTTCACTCTTTTCTTGCATTCGGGTGCTTGAATTGTTTCCCGCAATTTTTCTGCATTCAATTGCGTGACTGTCTTTCCAAGCTGCCAAGTGCCTTTGCTTCATCCTTGTGCTCCTCCTGACGCCTTCAGTATGATGCCTGTCCGTTTGATCACACACGAAAGTGCAAAAACTCTCCTTTGACTTATCGTTCTGGTTCTGATCATGACTGCCACACCTTATCTCAAAGAATCCTTGTCTCGTTTTTCTGCAAGCTTCATCCCCCCCTCCCTCTTGCTTTGTTTTGCGTTTTTGTCTTTAGGATAAATGTTTAACATTACTTTAGCAGTGGTGCTAGATGGGCTATCAGACCCAGTTAAAGGTAAGCTGTCGCCGTCTTCAGGGCAGACACAGCACCCATTCACCGACACAGCATAGCAGACCTGCTGACAGAGAACAGAATGGCTTTTGTGGCACAAATTCAGATTCGCCTCCGAGTTTCTGTGTTTCTGGAGCTACGACTGTTGCTTCTGCAACGCATCTGTTTGCTGTGAGAATATCGCTACTAAAGTAGTGTTAAATTCTTGCAGCATTCTTTAGACCGAGTTACTTAGCTTTATCAATGGGCATCCTCTAGTCATGTGAACAAACCCAGCTCTATGGCCTGCTTATTAAAATCCCTGTTGGCTTGGCGGATGTTTAACGCGCTTTTTTGTCTAATTTGGTCAATCGGACCTCGAGCTTCACTTTACTGCAGCAGATGTCCAATTCAAAGTATTCACAAGCCTCTACGTCACTCTCGTTGAAAGCAAACTAAGTTGAACTTAACAACTATTTGTGACACAGATGTAAGTATTCTATTACTTTTCTTTGATGTCAGTGTGCAAGAATATTCCCATAATTCTCAGCCACTCAATGTCCCATATTTCAGTCTTTTAGGTCCCTAGGGCACTTGTGAGTGCACAGACAAGGATGCTACATAATTGTTAGTAAACACTAGTGATCCTTGCAGTTCCTCCCATTTTTAATACTGCCATGGTGGTACTGGATGCTTGAAGGGCAAAGCTTCCAAATTTCAGATGGGATGACCTCAGCGTTCCAGCCTTGCAGACCTTGGAGAGCCCATCACGATGAAGGCACAGATTATTGGCAGACACACAGCTGGTGGTTTCAAGGGCTAGGCCTGCACGATCAGCCTTCCGATGAGACTTGCTATCCCAGCCTTGTGAGCTATGGAGCAGTCATCGTTGTGGTGGCAAGATAAGTCTGCACTCTATGCGCCATTCACTTCAAGGACTAGGCCTTCAAGATGGATGTCACTGAAGAAATTTATCGTCCCAGCCTTGCAAGCTTTGCAGTTGTCATTGCAGTTGTCCTTCGCATCGATAGGCAGGTCATTGGCTGCTCCAAGGGCTGGGCTGACAGGTTGTGTCATTCACCTCCGGGGGCATCCTGGCTTTGTGAACTTTAGACTGTTGTGCTGAAGGGCAAGGTCAGACAGGAGCTGAAGCAAGCAGAAGGTGCTCCCACCTCCCAAACTTACAGATGACGCCTGCAGCCACAGTACGAGTCCTGGGTATTATGGCACAAAATGTAAAGAATCGAGACAGATGCCATGGATACCCTGATCTTGCTCCTTTAATGGAACTCTAATGTGAACGATCATGATAGAAGAGTGGTGCTATCTTCCTTTTCTGTTTGCAATAGGTATGAGGGCATTCAAGGCAAGAAAACAGGAAAATTAAAGGACCTATTTGTACATATTAAGTAAGGGACTAATCACTGCGGACCACGAAGCCCCGGGTGACAAAAATGAAGGGAATAGCTGGAACATGGATGAAAGCCACATAGGAAGGTTGGCCCATGGATTGTGCTGAAGACATGCAGTCAAGACTTCACTGGACCAGGGCAACCAGTCAAAACCTGGCCAACACATCGCTACAAGAGTACGGTTTGTAACTTCACCAGGCTACAGAATTCTAACACAAGGCCTGTGAGCTCCCGCTTCTGTGGCCAGAACACAAGCTTCTCGATATGGTTCCCGCTTCTTTGGCCAAGTGTGGACATTATGTTCGAGATGTCTTGGACCCTTCGGTCAAGCCTGTAGTTGTTGGGGTGAGTGCAGGGCTGCTTCCCTCTTCTCACCTTGCAGCAACAGTGAAATGTTTTTATTGGCTGAACAATACTTTTTTCATTCGCTTTGTTTTGTGCCACTGCTTTATTTGTTGTAGTCTGCTGTTCACGTCGAAATACCATCTTACTCTCAGCTTCTAACTTAAATCTTTACGATTTACTTCCCCTTCCATGGGTGCATTAAACTTTTATTGCATGTATGCGATGGATTTTTTTTTTTTTTTTGGGGGGGGGGGGGTACTATGACGTTTTTGGAAAGTCACCAATTCCAAATATAAATAACCGACATGATATCTACTGATTATTGGTAGCCATGTGGAAAACAGGCAAACGCAATGAATATGTAATGGCTAAAAAATCACTCCACATAGTTAGATGGTCTGTTGAGATTTTTAGGCCTGCCAAAGTTATAAGAACACGACAGTGCAAGCCATAAAGTACTTAAATTTAGAATATACAAAATAGTATTCGGTTATTCACTATGTTGACTGTTTATTAAATAAAGACTGGCAGATTTTATTCCGTAATGATGCTGCGAACAGCCATGCAGCTCAGTATAGTTGCAGCCGCAATGGGTCTGTGCTGCGCAGAAATGTAAATGAAGTTTATTAATTAAATATTCACATAACATCTGACGAGAACTTAGTTGCCATATACATGCAGCCGTGCAGATAGGTCTCCATGATCAATGAGCGCAAAAATAATTAGGCCATAAAAATAGCTGGGTGGCTTGTTTTATTCGAAATTGATTTTGCCCAAACTACACACAAATGAAAAATCATCACATAATATCTATCTCAATAAGACAAACATAAATGAGGGGGGAAATGGTACGACGAGGAGGACAACAAAGCCAGAAAGATTGGGCTTGGTTCGAAACCTGACATCAGCTTCAAAGCATGGCCAGAAGGTTGGCCCAGGATGCTAGAAAATATATGTATGTTGGGAAGAGTTCGAGGGCATTGTGGTCAGCTTCATGCTTGATCCATAGTACTATCTGCAATGCGTGTCAATAATTGGCCTCCTGAAAGTTGTTTCCTATGTAAGCATGGCTGTGTATGTTTCAGCTCAAGAACAGGACCTGCTTCTGTGCCTGAATTGACAGGTGAGCACGCTTAATAAACCAGAGCATGTCAATAGTGTACTGAGCAGGCGTATGTTAGCAGGCTAGGATTTTATTTGTCTTTAGTTATATTTCTCATCATTTTACCTGTTGCACAATGCAGACCAATGAAGGCCCAAGCACAAGAGGGAAGATGAAAAAGTGAATGCATACATGACTTTCTTTAATGACAAAATGAATGTTTTCTGCATCAATGCCATAATACATACCTGCCAACTTTTTCAATTTCATCACAACAAGTCAGATTTTTAGAGGTTGCTTATAATTCTTCTATTGACACAAATAATTATAATGTGGGCATTTCTTAGGCACTTCATCATCTGCACATGACCATCATCACATCGTGTTCTTCATCTCTTGTGGGGACCCAGCTTAGGATTGAACTGCGCCTTCAGTGTGATCGGTCCACCATGTCTTCGGGACGTATTAAAGGTCATGCTAAATGCTACATCACAGTAACATTTTTTCATTTGTATCTTAGTAAAGGCAAAAACTGATCTTAACGGAATGCAAATATTATCAATGGGCAATTTTCAGAGCCAGACTACTCAGACCCACTCAGGTATTCAGGCTTACTGGCAGCAGTGCCACAATAAAACGGCAGGTAATATTTTGGCTGACGTTACATGAATATTTTGCGAATAAACATCACAAACATTTCTTTTTCTACGACGCAGATTATGTTTGCTGCGAATATAGAGCAGCGTGCCTTTTCCTAGAACCTCTACAGAATGAAGCCATGTAAGGTTCCCAGAAATGTTACATAATTCAGTTTCCTAAAATCAGCTTCGCCACAGTACGGTCTTGTTATGCAGTGAAGCATATGCAATGTACGACGGCGAAGCATATTATAAAAGTGGAAAGGGGCCACTGTCAGGGACATATAATGTGTTCCTTAAAGTGACAATAAAGAGAAAAATTATTTCTTCTGCATTAGTAAATTACCTTTCTACAACACCAAAAACACCACTCTTACCAGTATAAGATGCTTGGTAGACCAGAAAAAGTGCAAAAACAAAAGACGGGTGGCGACGCCTCCTTGAAGTTCCCAGACCTGGTCGCTGTGACGTCATGGATTTGGATGGTATCTTCTAGGGCCTACTTAAGTACATAGCGGTACAGACTGTCTACATTGTGTTCTAAAGGAACCAAACATGAAGTTTCTAGAATTTTTACTCAGCCAACGCTGCCCAAATGCAAAAATATACTTTGAAATCCCCGACGTCACACTGACGCAGCTGTGTCGAGGTTTTGGCGTGAATTTCAAATACTGATACTTCGAACTTCATTTTCACATCTAATAACCAAACTATTGTTTTAAAATGACTGCCTGCAGGGTTCTAAAACAATGCTTTATTAGTCTAAACTGATTTATTGTTTTGCTTTAGTGTCCCCTTAATGATACGTCTGTGCACCCTCCGTCTCCTGTCAGTAAAAGCACCAATACACCTATTTATTGTACTAGCAGGCCATCAGAGCTACTTTGGACATGGCTGGGGCAATGTGAGCTGTTATTTCAACTACCTTGCAAGGATGTAGCTATTATTCTAGAAATATTAAACACTTAAAAAACATGAACACTATAAACTTTGGCTTGATAAACAAAACGTTACTTTCTTACAGCTAGGGCCGCACTTTTCACCCCAGAACATGGGCCTTAAATCTCCACACAAACAGCTTTGAATGGCTGCCAGTAGTTATTACATGTGTCGGTATTTGTAGTATGACAGGAGACAGCAGGTGCGTGCATGTGTAATTAAGGAACACGCATGTCCTGTGACAACAGCCTCTTTTCATTTTTGACATGCTTCACCGCGTAACACAGCTGTATTACGGAAAATCTGACTTTAGGAAACCGACTTCCACAACATTTTTGGACCCTTGCCCAAAGTCAACCGAATTTCTTATGCAGAAAACAATTCCCAGAATTTTTTACCATATTTTAGTATTTTATGTCTGCAATGGTAGTACTTTTTGGATTTAAAGTTGAAGAGTCTGTAATACAAATGGTTTGTTTGTGTGTAAAATGTCTATCGGGGTATCTTAAGCACATGTGTAAGCACATGTGGTGCGCACGTCTGTAATTAAGGAACACACATGTCCTGTGACTACAGCTGTATTACGGAAAAACTGACTTTAGGAAACCAAATTATGCAACATTTTTAGACCCTTGCCCAAAGCCAACCAAATTTCTTGCGCGGAAAACAATTCTCAGAATTACTATATTTCAGTGTTTTCTGTCTGCAATGGCAATACTTTGTGCATATAAAGTTGAAGAGTCTGTAATACAAATGGTTTGTTTGTGCATAAATTGTCTATTAAGCGCCAAGTAGAACACAAAAGCAAGATGACATACAACACAGAAAAGCTTAAATTTGGCCTGACAGCACAAGATAGCACGAATTTTAGTTCTTGTGTAAATGTCTTTTGACCATAAGTTGAAAAACCCTGTTCACTTAATGTTGAAAATAAAAGCTATAAGGAAAAGTACACAAATTCTTAAGGAATGAAAATGCACAAGGTAGGCTCATCAGAAAGTATAAGCTTTGCCTTTTAGTGAGAGTTTCTTGCAAATTTAAATGTGGTTTGTAATGAGAGCTAATTTTGAATGCTGATAATTGTAAAAATTCTATCACATTGAAGTCGTTTAATAAGGATCTAGCTTCGCTTTTTCCTCCAAGTTTGGCGTCGGCATCTAACCAAGTAGACGTAGCAGGATACAGCTGTACAATGGACAGGGAAAACGTGAATATTTACAGGACAAAAGACTCCTGCCAGATAGACTTAGCGGAAGGGCTCTGCACTTGTGTGATGGGTGTATTTATTAGCTCATGCAATTCAGAGATGCTCAAACAGTAAACATGTTTAGTACCTCGTAGCGGCATGACTGTCACCTCTAACGCAGGCGAAAAAGATGAGCTCATATGCAGGTAGTGCGAGAATAGATCACGCTAGCGCACTTGACCAAAGCGGCCGCGGTGTCAGCCTGCCCCGAGATCCCGTGGCACCATGGCTGGCTTAAACAAACAGTGGCTACGGCAGCTACTTCTTCGCTCTGCCTCCCTCAAAGTGATGACACAGCTGACCGAGCCCAGCCTTCCCACAACTTGGTGACCAGGACGACTGAGCCCTGCCATGCCAGCATCAGCGCACCGACTTTACCAAGGCGAGTAGTGACGTGGCCTCGCACGGTTTGGCAGAAGTCTTGCGATTGTAGGGGGCATGGGAATTCTACAGACATGCTGGACATCTGGTTCATCCCGCTAAACAACCATTTCCTTCTTAACAAGGTTCCAGGCTCCGGCTCTCAGCCCCTGCTCTGACTTGTACAAGGACTCGTGGGCAGCCGTCCTTGCTCACTATGTCACCTCGAGCACTCACTCTCCTCCAGCTGGTGCTCCATCACAACAGCTCTCGCCATCTATCGTGTCATTCTGAATATGGTCGTCCCACATCACCTGCTTCCACCCGTGCCGGTCGTCAGCATGCGCCGACCCCAGCATCAAACCTCTACGTGGTCCATGAGCTTCCTCCCCCAGCTCAAAGGCAGCTGCTCGACGATTCTTTCCAAGAAATACACTGGGCTAAACGCAAGTGCCTTCGGCTACTTTACAGCTCGTCGCTGTTCTTCCTTAGACGTCTCCACAAGCGTCTCCGCTTTCCACTCGGGGCAACTCACTCATCGCCAATTCAGAGGCTCAGCCACCGACTCAACAAGGCGCAAATTTCACTCTCGCTGGCGCGGCGTTGCCACAAGCACAACCTTCGTGATGCATTGAGTGACCACTGCAACCCTGATGCTATAGACATTCGAGATTCCACTGAAAGCAGCAGCAGGCAAGCTTTCCGATGTTGTGCTCACATCTTTCGCAGATGCATGGCCTACCGAAATTTTGCAGGAGCAACTTTGCCATCTGGTTTCTTCAGCTCGAGAATCACTTCTAAGTCAACAACATGAGTGACCAACACTTGCGCTATCTCCACGCAAGTCCCAAGCTGCCAGATGGTCTACTTTTGGAGCTCCGACTTCTACAGGCCCGTGCATCTACGAGTGCCTGTGGCAGGTTGCGATTTCTCACTTTGGTATCATATGTGGCTGCGCTTCACTCACAACCTATGCTGCCGGTGCTGCCTGGTGTATATCTCTCAGATTGCGAGAACCCGACACTACCAATGACGACACCGTCTGCACACTTTACCTGGGGGCTTTACCATTGGACTTTATTTCAATTGCACTTCGCACTAGGAGATGGGCTCTGTAGCCGCGCGGCTATCACTTCCAACATAGGCAAAGAAGATGGGCTCACGCACAGGCAGAGCAAGAATAGAACATGCTAGTGCACGCGACCTGAACGGCTGCTCCCAAGATCCCGTGACACCATGGCTGGCTGGCTTGAATAAGCCTAGTTACCTCTTCATGCTGCCTCCCATAAATTGGTGACCAGGACGACCAAACCTAGCCTTCGCACAACTTCTTTGTACATACACCTCTGCTCACAGTGCTTCCGTCGCAAGTCTGAAAACATTGCCTTAGCCTGCAAGTCATTATTGCATTCATGTAATTAACAATGAGGACTTGTTAATTTGAATTCCAGCAAAAGGGTTAAACAACTACACAAGTCGGAAATCAAAATGGAGTGACTCCCATGCATTATGGGAACCAATGTTATGGTAACATTTTGCTGGTAACCCAACATTGTTATGATTAACGTGAAGTGTTGCTAGGCGGACCAACATGTTTGTGTAAAATGAACTATGTGTGTAACAAAAGCAAAAAGAGACTATGATTGTGTGACACTGACAGCATGATTTCTACTCCGGCCATTTGAAGTCAGCTTACAACATGCAGACTGTTGCGTTCTACATGTGTACTGGACGAGCATATGAAAGAGAAGCATGGATTGTCAAGTTATCAGTGATTATGTGTTATACAATCGTACGTACCTATGGCTATGTCATGTGATGTATGTTAAAACAATGATGGCTTCATAGGTTTCTCAGCCCAAAGCAGTTTTTTAAAAACCCATAAGGGATTTCTTCGAAAAAAAAAAGCTTCATAGCTGAAAAAAAAATTTCTCCAGGTCCTGGGATGGAACCCAGGACATTGTGCTAAAGTCAGGTTGATGAGAATTTTCCTTTTCGTGAACCCTCCTTGATTTTGCGGGCTTCCACAGAACTGATTTGCCATTAATCGGTCTTAGGAGCAGGCAAATGGTCGACGGCCCTAACTTTGACCGCCTAAATGCCTTGGGGTAGCATACAACAGTTTATTGGCTACTAGCCTGCTTCTAAGGTCACATGCAATTAAAATGAATTATATTAACTAACACATGCAGGATTGTTTTAATAACATATGCCTCCAAGAACTCATGCACTGCCCAAGATCATAACACGCAAAAAGCACAGTTCACATTAGTAGGCCTTGCAAAGCGTGCCAAGATGCACACCATGAAATTTATTTGAATTGTTTGAGTGCTTCCTATTATGGCCATTTAATGGGACACTAAAGGCAAATACTAAGTAGATGTTGCCTATTAAAGTAGCATTCCATAAACCTCACAGTGCTTCTTCCATGCCAAGAAGAGATAGTTTACGAGAAAATTGCATCTGAAGGGTTCGCATACCTAGAGAGCAATTCAATTCGCCTGCTCCTGAGGACAGAGTGGCGACGTTGTGCCACCACTGCCCTTCACTTCCATTGGTGAGTAAAACAGTACCCTACAGACGGTGCTACAGTTTTCTGTGCAAAATGCGTAAGCCCGGCCATGTAGCAACCGAGCCAAGACAGAACGTTGGACTCGCCGCTGCAACTGCTCTTGATCAAGTAGCACGGACTGTTCGGGAATCCCGCAACATCACATAAACATCGAATTCTCTGTAACTTGCAGTTTGGGCGAGTTTCGCGAGCCAGAAAATCCAGCTCAGCACTATGTGATAACGAAACTACTAAAACATGTAAGCGTGGGCGATGCTTTCAAGGGTAACCTCAATGGGTTCTTTTTTCTAAATATCAAATAGAACTAGACGAATAGCATTTTCTTTCATCTTATAATGCAATGCAGCAATCTTTTTATTACTAGTAGATAAGTCCTAGCGACAGAACTTTAATGAGGAGTGCCTTCATCATCGGGCTGGTACTTTAATGTGCTGGGGCAGCCTCTAATTGTGTATTGCAGTTACTTCCGTTCATCAATTACTGAAGCTCTGTTCGCAATAACAGTGATGCCTTCGACGTTTTCGAGCACTAATCTATTACTTTAGCTTGACTTAATAATTGCCTTTAGTGTCCCTTTAGACACTAGTCCCTCTGACCTGCATAGGACTTGCCACAGCAGAGAGGTATTGCGCTGATAACCCCCACAGCACAACACACAAAGTGCTTGGCATGGTTCTTTGTACATCCTTGTCTCTCAGTACTCGTGTTACAAAGACACAATTGGGCTAATCACTTCGGTGCGGGAGAAACCATTGGGGCATCATATCTACTAGTCAAGTTTTTCAATTTGTGGCTAATTCTGAGCACATATGGCACGAAGTCATATCTAGTGATATCTGTTCTTCTTATGTCTGATGGTGTGTCCTAGTGAGGAACGCTTCACCTTTTAAAGAACAGATTTGGTAACGGCATGTACAACCAATTGAGTAAGTGGGATTTCAAATGCCTGTTCATTTGATCAAATCACATCAACAGGCCACTTGCCCCAATTGGGCAAATGGCCAATAAACCATCATACCCTGTCTTAGGGCATCAAGGGGCAGCCGAAGTCTGAGCCCTTGAACAGTTGCCTGCTGATGTATTTTATGATGCCTGCAGTTAAGACGTCTGCTGCTGTGGCTGTGAGTGGTAGTGGCTTATGCCAAGGGGATGGGAGGGTGAGTGCCACAGTAGCTGAATTGGTAAGGCACTACATGCCTAATGAAGGTGGTGTGGATTCAGCTCCTACCTACAGCAAACTATCTTTTCGTCCACTTTCATTTCCCTTATCCATACTATCTATAAATTCCAAAAATGCATATTTAATTTACCCTATGCTTTCTCCGAGTTCATTACCTATTTTCATCATCTGGTCAAACAATTATGGCTCAGCTCGATAAAGGCTAATTCAGCTTGGAAGATAAGAACATCCGAGGAGGCCAAAGGAAGTGACTTGGTCGGCAATTGTGGATACTGTTCAGAATCAGCTTTAAAAACATAGAAGGTTTTCAGCTAAGCGCATAGCAAAGACAGTCAACTTGTCATAAAGGTGCTTAGAGTAACTACTTACTAGTGCACTAAACATGAAAGTTTTAGCTAAGTGTGCCCAAATTGCTGACAAGAAATGCGGAAACAAGGTTACTTGTCAATCTAGTATATGCTCCTGACAGAGCACCTTGGTGGCGAGCGTCGCAACACCCGTCACAGCAGAAGCGCAACTAGCGAACAGGTGGGGGAATTAGGTCATGCGTGCCATGGCCGAATCCATTTCCTGAAAGCTGAAGAGCAGCTCGACAAGGACTTGCTAATCAAATGTAAGCGGAACAGACGCCACTAGGCCTGAGGTGTAGAAATTGTACACCTCATGTACAAATATGCGCACAAATTTACCCACAGCTTCAAGAACATGCCTGCTAGATGCAATGTCCCATTTGTTCCTTTATACACCTGTCAAATTAGCCCAATTGTGTTCTCGTACCTAAAGACAAGGGTGTATGAAAAATCACGCCAACCATATTGAGCATTGTGCTGTGGGTTGGTCATAAGATATCTCTCAGCTGTGGCAAGTTCTACGTGGACCAAACGGCCCAATGCCTGAATGACTATTTGAGGGAGCATTCAAACAATTTAAATAAACCGGATGGTGCAGCACACATTGCAAGGCCTGCTCATATGAGCCGTGCTTTCGCACATTATGATCCTGTGCAGGAGTAGCAACAAAACATCGCATGAGCTCACGAAGGTATATTTTATCAGAGAGTGCACATGTTAGTAGCACTTCAATTGCCTTAATTCCCCAGAGGTGCACCTGTTTAATGGCTATTTGTAGCATTAAAAGACAAACTAGCACTGTCACAACATTCACCTCTTGCCTGTGCACAAAATTTGTACACTATGTTTCATCCTTTGAATCACTAAATCAGTTAGTAGTTCGCACTTTCATGTGTCCTTCCTCTGTAAATAGATTTTCGCACACAAAAACAATGTGCAGCAGACTTCACCAATTTGCCCAAGACGAAGTCCTAGTCAGACTCAAAAATCTCCTTCAGAGATTTTCTTACTGTGATGAGAATTTCTGTCACTGCATGGCACTCTGTTCGAACAAGGCCTTCGCTGATAAGATGGGAGAAAAAAAAGGTTACAGAGGCAAAAATTGTCACATTGGCACTAAGATATATTCCCTAATGCAATGCCTAAAAGATTTTTTTTTTTTTGTTGGACAAGAGGATCAGGGTAAGGCTCATGACTAATGAGCATTCTATTGCACAGATGAAGGGATTAACCAAACAAGCCCTGCGAAGTCAAGGAAGATTCATACAATGGAAACTTGGCATTTGCTTGAGAGTGGCATGTAGGGACCCGCAAACCCACACCGGTCATATTAGCATGCATCTCACATCTATAACCTAATGCAGGTTCCTGCAATGAACCTACATCATGTTTGTAAACAAGTTGCGAGGAACATTTGCGCAAACCTGGTACCTCGCATAGCGCCATCACAAGAAGCAATACTAAATAGCAGCTTAGCAAACTAGCTGGAAGAAATTTAAGAAAATTTCTTGGTCTTCAAGACAGCCAAGCTTTAGAACAAAATTGAGCCAAAGTAGAACTATGAGCGGCTGGGCCACGTTCTGCAATATTTGTCTTCATAGTTTACATTGGGGTTGCTCAACATGTTCCTTTAGAACTGTGGCGAGCAGGTGCTCAAGCAAGTCGCGATTCGCTAGCCGCCAAAATCCGATAAATAAACAGTATGAACATGCAAGACAAGAAACAGTACAGGTAAATGCGACATCGAGTGCCATATAAAAATTGCAACAGCTCACTTACTTAGGCAATATCTGCAACAGCAATCCTACGAAGGATGAAACTTTTTTTTTTTTTTTTTCGCGATCGATGCACAACACTAAGCGGCAACTGCAGCAACAAGCATTTGGAACGAGTTTAAACGTTTTTTACCATAAGAGCAAAAAGTTCTGCCAAACTGAGAGCCCACATATGCTCCATTCACATCAGTAAATTCAACAAACAAGAGCAACAGCACTGAAAAACGTAACAGGAGCTGCACAAGACCACACTACCAACCATAAACGCGCTCCAAGGCATAAAGAAACGAGCTGCTCCAGCGTTGCGCCCAAGTGTGGCTCGAGATCGCAAGCTCGAACACCATCCGGTTCTTCCAGCGCAACTAACTAGAACAACATTCTATCACACAACACAGTAAGAAGCCGTAAAATTCTGTTTTAGCTAAGCTGAAAAGCTGAAGCAGCTCCAGCAGCGCGCGCAAAACTATAAACCGGAACACGCCATACTTGTTTAAAAACGTCATCATAACTGTGACGTCACTTCCGTGCGTGGCAGCAGCGTTTTAGTATGGCATTTCGCTCCTACCACGTGCGTGTCAGCAGTTTACGCCAAAAATAAAAGGCAAAATAAAAATCTGAGCATGGTGGCAACTGCCATCGCCCCGTTTCAAAGGGGACGCTCCTACCTTCCATCCATCCATCCAACACCAGAGTATGACGTCTATTGGCGGCGAGCATAGAGTTTCCTAGGAAACTCTATGGTGGCTGGATGGATGGATGGATGGATGGATGTTATGAGCGCCCCTTTGGAACGGGGCGGTGGCTTGCGCCACCAAGCTCTTGCTACTATGCTCTCTAATATCCTACCTAGGTTAACCAACGAAAAAAAAAAACACTATGAACTACCACATCCAAATTTTCTGATACCCTATTGTGAACTGTGCTTTTGTACGTCTCCGTCCTTTGTCGTTTCCCTACTTTTCTTCCACCAATCCTCCAATCGCCTCTTACTGATGTCTATTGCGGACCTGTTTGCTTTACCACTGCTCCCGCTGAACCCTAGGGCTTCAAGGAGGCCAGTGGTGCCTAAATCGACCGCTGGATAGATGTCTTCACATTCTAATAAAATATGCTCCGTCGTTTCCCTAGCTTTACCGCAGCAAGCACATGCTTCTTCTTCCTTCTTATATCTCGCTTTATACGTGCGTGTTCTAAGGCATCCCGATCTCGCTTCGAAAAGTAATGAGCTTCCCTTTGAGTTATCATAAATGGTTTCTTTCCTAATTTCGTTTTTTCCCCTTAAGTAGTTACTCATGGCAGGTTTCTTTTCCATTGCCGCCACCCATGAGATTAATTCAGCCTCTCTGACTTTCCGCTTGACCTTCTTTGTTGCTGTGTTGCCCACCCCACAGGCCGCATACTTGCTGGTAAGCTTCCTAGTTCTTTTCCTCCACTGTGAATCAATGTTTTGCCTGTACAGATACCTGAACACTCTCCCAGCCCATTTACTTTCCTCCATATTCCTCAGCCGTTCTTCATACTCAATTTTACTGCGAGCTTCCCTCACTTCAAAACTAGTCCAGCCCATATCCCCTTGCACAGCTTCATTTGTAGTCTTCCCGTGAGCGCCCAATGCGAGGCGACCCACTGACCTTTGGTTCCCGTCGAGTCCTGATTGTACCCCTGATTTAAAGCAAACAACCGCATTTGCAAAAGTAAGTCCTGGAACCATTACCCCTTTCCACACCCCTCGGAGGACCTCGTACCTATTGTATCCCCATAGCGCTCTGTGCTTCATTATGGCTGCATTTCTCTTCCCCTTGACTGTTATGGTTTTTTCCTGTGTTTCCATATATCCGTTGCCTTCGTTTATCCATATACCAAGGTATTTATATTCTGTTACCCGAGGTATTTCTTGGCCCTGTATCTCCACTGTCTGTTCACTGTTTTCATTGAATACAATAACACCTGATTTTCTAACACTAAATTTCAAACCTAAATTGTTGCCTTCCTGTCCACAGATATTAGCCAGACGTTGCAAATCACTTTGCTTGTTTGCGAGCAACACAATGTCGTCCGCATAAAATAAACCTGGGAGTTGCTGCTCTATTACTGTACCTGCCTGTTTGTATGAGAGATTAAACCCGATATTACTTCCTTCTAGCGCCCTCTCCATCCTCACCATGTACATCATAAACAGCAGCGGGGATAAAGGGCACCCCTGCCTCAGTCCCTTGTTGATATGAACTTTCTCCGCGCTCCTCATCCCTTCCCATTCAACGCAAACAGTATTTTCTAGGTAAATCTCTCTCAAAAGCTGTATACAATCGTTACCTAAGCCTTCCCCTTCCAGAATATCCCACAAAATGCTGCGGTCTACGTTGTCGTATGCTCCTGTAATGTCCAAAAAGGCCACATACAACGGTCTGCTTTCTGCTTTGGATATTTCAATACACTGAGTAAGAACAAACAAGTTATCATCCAAACGCCTACCTATTCTAAAGCCATTCTGAAGCTCTCCCAAAATGTCATTATTTTCTGCCCATGCTTGAAGCTTTAATTTGATTGCCTGCATTGCTAGCCTGTATATTACCGATGTAATGGTCAACGGGCTATACGAGTGAATTCTGTCTTTCTCCCCCTTACCTTTATAAATTAAATTCATTCTACTTTGTCGCCAACTGTCTGGTATTCGTCTATCTTTTAAAGTTTTTTCAACTGCTTTCACGAGAGCTTCCTTACTTTTTGGTCCCAGTTCATTTATCAGCCTAACGGGAACCTCGTCTAGCCCTGTGGCTGTGCGCTTAGGAATTTTCTCTTCCGCTTTCTTCCAGTTTAAATTTGTAAGCACTAGCTCCTTTCCCCCTTGGGTCTCTTTCATGCTCTTTTTTTCTTCAAATACAACCTCGTCCTTGCCTTGGAAAGATTCGGCTGTTACTTTTTGGATGTAATTTATTGCTGCTTCTCCTTCCAGTCTGTTTTCATCTTCGTCTAGGATATGTTGTTGTATTGTTGTTGATTTCCTGCCTAATAATTTTATGTGATTCCAAAATATTCTAGGTGCGGCCTTCTTTTTCTCACGTATTTCTGACAACCAACTTTCACTTTCACCTTTTAATTTTGCTTGCACCAGTATTTGAACCATAGACTTTTTCTCCCGGTATATTTCCCATTTACCGGTTACTTCATCCTGTGGCAACTGCGCCTTCTTTGCCTGCCTGTGCTCTCGAGATGCTTTCTGTCTTTCGGCGATCGCTTCTCGTATCGTAGATGGCGAGGCTTTACGGAGTCGCCATCTGTCGGAAGCGCCTGCCATGGGTAGTATGAGGGATTACGCGGCGCGCTCCTCATAGGTGTGGTTTACGGCCCTTAATAAAAACATCGCGCGGCAGCCCTCCTGGACATTTATGTAGTCTTTCTCAAAAGGAGGGAACTTTATTACTGTCGAAATAATAATCTTGGGCAGACTGAAAGCACAGAATCGTTTACAGACGCTATATCTTTACCGAATACGTACAGTGAAAGCCGGCCACTGCGCGCGGTCGCCGAGATGGAGTCTCCCGAACCGGCTTCTTGCCTGAAAGGTCGGGAAACGCTGAGCGCAAGCTATGTGAAACGTGCTCTTACAGTGGGCGGTCTGTATAACCAAATAACGCATAACAGAACGAAGCCCCAATGCATGCAACGATCACACGGGTTTGCGGCGACCGACTGCGCGTCTGCATGCACGTGCGCGCACAATGTTTAGATTTCACCGAGAGCGCTTTCGCACCGTGCTGCGAGCTTTAGGCCGCAGCACGAGGATTTAACAGTCCATAAGTAACCATTGTTGCATGGACGTTATCAGAGCTGTTCAAACACAATTTCATTTTAACAAGGGACTCCGACGCCTACGGCGACTGTGATGTGCCCTCGCACCTAATCAACAGATTTTTTTCTTCTAAATTCTTGGACGTTTCAATATTATTTCTAAAGTTGCGTCGCACTGTATGCTGTCAGCGGGCGATTTCGCACTGCTTTTTCGCAATCCAGTGCCTTAATTCATAACACAAAGATGACCATTTGCCATGCCTTCATTCAATGTACTTCTTACCACTCCCTTGTCATTCCAGTGAACTTGCCAGAGTCTAGCATCAACAAGTTCACAGACCAAACCGTCGTGACATTAGCCGTGCAGGGAGCGCGGGCAAACCTCTCAGTGCGCGTTTTCTGCTACTCACCGAATATCGTAGTCCCGGCGCCGTAAGAAATATTCCTCGCATCTGTGCTTGCTGCATACCCGAGTTGTAGCCGATGTTTGTTTGCCGTTTCTAAGTTTCGCGAGCCATGCTTCACAGAGGTTCTTGTCCTGCGGCTCCGTTGCGTACGTCCGGCACTGCGGCACCGAGCAGCAGTAGCCTACCATGCTGCACGCCTCCAAAGACAGCCACTACCTATTATGGTGATTTCAAATGTTGTCAAGCAGTCACCCAAGGCGTGAAAGCTTCACCACTTAATCAGAACCGCAGCGCAGGTAGGACTTTAAACTTTCGTTTTCAGCTCGCTTCGACGCTTCCGAAGCAGACGACGCGGCTGCCGTGTCCATGTGATCCCTCATGCCACGTCACGCCGACGGTGGCGGCAACTTTTCTAGTGGTGGTGCTCGCCCCCAATATTCAACAATTAAAACGGTTGCACCCTCTGGGGTGCGTGTTTGTCCCACAACGATAATCGTCATCTGCCTTGCTTGAGTTTCCTTTCTTGAAAACTCGGTGTTCGCTACTTTCCTGTCGAGAATGCTGCGTTACACTGATAACGCGCAGGTCGTTCGTGACTGGGAACTACCGGGCTCGCAGCGTCAAAGAAAGGAAACGCGGGCAAGACAGATGACGATTGTCGTTGTGGGACAAGATACGCCCCAAAAGGTGTTAACTTTTCTAAGAGTGAAGGAGCAGAAGCCCCCAGATTTTCTCTCTCGCGCCCACTCTTACTCGCGCCTGCGCACAAACGAGTGGAGATCCCTCAAATGAACGTCTCGTTCAGCTGTGGCCCTTCTCCGCCGCTACTGTGACTCAATAGCGGGCACCGGCCTATCGCTTGTGCTGCCCATATGAAGCAGACTAGTGCTGCAGTACTTTCAGCCAAATAAATACTTTGTGTAAAGCTTCGAGTGAGTATTTACTGCGCCTTTATTGATTTGCAGAAGTTCTTGACCCGTTCTTTTGGGTGATATCAAATTCTAGCTATCTCGAACTGTTTCGCGATCACTGCAGTGTTCAATATATCTAGGTTCGACTGTAGACGTGGTATTCAATAAGTAATTCAATATAGTACGAAACTGTAGTATTTCTGAAAAAGAATAGCCCCGAGAGTATCTCTTGGTTTATTCAAACTTCGTCTCCTGGGAGTTTCAATTGCCAGATTCTAGTGTATTTAAACAGACAGCTACTTTGCCATCGTTTGTGCAGTAACGCAACAACAGTGACATGAAAAGGATGCCTAAATGTTGTTAAGTCACTATATTGCCATTTAATGTTTGGCAGATGAAGAATTTGCACACATTCCGTTTGCTCAAAGTTTCTTTACATTTTATTTAAATAGCAAAAATGCAGAAGTTTCCTGAACAAATTCAGTGGCATGCAGCTTTCAAACGATAATCTATAGTATTCTGAACATTCCAGCAGAAAAATTCATGGAAATGCCAACACTGATGCTTACAAACGAAGACTAAGCAAGGCAAAAAATGTACAGTGCTGTAGCAATTGGAAGCCATGCTGCCAGCACCAAGTAAGAATGGTATTACATGGTTTCGATCCAGATGGAATACAGTAATTATTTTACGACTTGAAGTAACGAAAATTTGTGACAAGTGCATCTTCGAAGTCTCCACAATAACCACTTATGGCATCTTTAAAAAGCACTCCTCAAAACAAGCAAATAAATAGCAACCAACAGCACAAATGTTTAAGGCAAAAGACATTCAAATGCACAAGTGAAATCAAACTGGCCACAAGAATTCAACGTATGCACTGTATGCACGTTAGCACGGCAACTATCCCCAATACTGCAAAATGAGTTGGTGTTCTTGGGTATGAATGCTTCATGCGTCGCGCAGCAGTGTCAAGTTGAGCACGTTTTGATAGTTGCTTTTTTTTTCACATTTGTAGTGGCAATCTATACAACTGCGTTGCTTAGCTCAATGAAATTTTGTAGGAAGTTGGCGCTGATGCATGCTGGTCTGCCTTTTTTGCACTTCAATGCCACGTGCAGTCCCTAAAATGAAGTGGTAACCGCGCCATCTTCTGCACAATTTTCATCCGGTCGATAACTTACAGGCCTAGTTCGCCCTGTGGCTAATTATGTGCCCCACAGAGATGCATAATGTGGAGTGCATAATTAGCCACGCGGTGAACTAGGCCAGGAAGTTTTAATCCAGTCCACATTAAAAATTTTCCACGATAAAACAAAGGTAAAAAATTCTTCACAAAGGGGCAGCAGCCCCAGTGCCATTGGAGGGCAGATCTAAGCTTCTACAAATGACACAAGTTGTTCGCCGACACATTTGTTGGAAATCGCCAACGTGGCCCGACAACCAAAATGGAACACAAACTGCCGGCTGTTGTGCCCAAAGAAGAGGCTAGTATGGTGTGCCACTTTGCAACCCACTTTCAGGGTATTGTGCAGTGTCACAGCAAAAGGTTTTATGTTATTGTCAGTATAACATGTATACCATGTTAAAACACACACTTCGAGGAATTTTTACATTGTACATGACAAGTCGCTGTTCATGCCCTCATGAAATGCAAAAGCCTAGATATCTTGCAGCCCGTGAGACAGCAGCAATTTGAATGCTTGCATGCCTATAAAACGCGGGCAAAAGGAAAGCAAAGACAAACTGTACACAATAGTTCTGTAATAGCAAGACACCATGAACGGCTAACCAGGGTATTATCCATTACTGCAATATATCTACTCCTCACGCAGCCATCATTTATAGACAGTTTCCCCATGGTCTTGAGCTACAAGTTAACGGTAAATTGCGTGCGGCCAAGCTGCTCAGCAATGTCACACGCTAGGTGGCAGGCAATGTATTCCTTTCCATGCTGAACACACAAATCTCATATGAACGAAGCTATTAAATGCAAAGTGCACACACCCCATTTCTAGCGCCATATCTCTGAATCATGGCAGTGCACATCACATTTTTTTTTTATAGTATGTGCAAATTATTGCACTGTCATTAAAAACCAGTATGCAATCATTAAAATTCATGATGCAGAGCATCAAGTTATAAAAGTTAGAAAGGCCGTTAAAATTCATGATGCAGAGCATGAAGTTACAAAATTTAAAAGCAAGTAATGAAGGTTGGGGCAGCAGAAATTTGCTCATGTTTATCTTGACCGCCTTGTTGGTTCTTTCTTTTTACAAGTTTTTCCTTGCAGTCCCGATGTGACACTGGTTTACCTGTAAGCAGAAAAAAAGTGCATTAATTCTTTTGTCATGCAAAATGTATCTTTATTAGATGAGCACAATTTTTACAGATGCCAATCACAAACTCCTACAAAATACAATGCTATGACAAACAGTTGCAGAAAGCAAAAGGAGCATCTCACAGAAGATGTCTAGCAAACTTGTATTTGAAAATTCCCAGACTTTCCAACAACTCTCACAGTAAAAATTCCAGGACTAAAAAAAAAAAGGAATGCAACTGTTTTTTAACACAATTTTTTGATGTCCAATAAATTGGGCAATCCAGAAGAAACAAAACTTTGGGGGAAAATTTAGCTTACACTTGCAACTTCCAGCAAGATATATCCAAGTAGAACAGAATTCTAGTAATTAGACACTGGTTAATTTTTTTCGTCCATTCGATCCCGAACGATGGTCCAGGCTGCCCACCAATACAATTCCATGGGCCCAAGATCATCTTGATCCTGAAATTGGCCTTCGCTAGATAATTCCGACTTCGCTGGTGATTACACACGCACTTAGCCTCAATGATATTCCCAGTGGTGACTCAATTAGTGGCAGCATCTGTCTTGGCGTTACTTAAGGTACAGTCAATGCATCAATCCACCTCTTTCATGTTCCTCTGCTGTCCTCTGACGCACGCTGCTGGAAATGTTTTGGAAGGGTGCTGGGGATTTCGCAGGTTGATTTGTGTACCTGCACCCATGTTGAGTGTTTGTCGGTTGCACGTTTCATGGATCGCGATTAATTATTGATGGTTTCTCTGGGGCAGCATGTCGTTCACCTGTTCAGGCGCACCGTTCAGGTGCGCTGTTGTGGTAACAGCGCGGTCAATAAAGGCAAGCCGAGTTCCGTCTGCCGACGCGCTGCATTGGAGTTCGTTGTCGCTGATGTCTGTGATTCCACATCGCTTTTTGTATTCCTTTTAGACATTCACTAAACATTTTGCATATTGAAGAAGCCTTTGAGCACAGCCTTCCTCATTGGATTTGCCAAAGTGGTGCATTTGTTTACATCTACATATACAGCTTCATATCGCTGCTATAGCTTCGAATATTGTAAAAACAGCAAATCACTGATGTGAAATAATCTGAAAACGTAGAAAAACATACATATCTGCACATATGAGCCGCGTTGTTCTTCCCCAAGACGAGTCAATACGAGCGCCCGAGCCACTTGAACAACTGTGATCCAGACACAAATATATTACGGGCTGTTACTACTGATTCTCGCTTTTCTTTAACTTCATCATACTTACAGTTTTTGCGTGTCATAAAGTATTATTAGAGAAAACTGTGCTCGGCACAAGCCCCCACTTATAGGCCATGTAGTTCTCTCACGATAACGCAGATGCCATCGCTGACACCGTTGGTTACCGAGCGAGTTTATGCTGCTGTACCGAATGCACTCTCTCTCCTTTCCTGTTTGACACAGAGGTAAACAGTGCTTCTGTTGAATTAAGAGATGTGTCAGCACACCAAGACACACAGAAACACCATCTACGGGAATGTGACCAGCAGCGCTCAGGAATGGGGACCAAAGCACAAGATTTGGCACAGCACTGTTTTGCTGCTTGCTGCTTATTGTGTACATGCCGTGCGAAGTGAAGAGTAGTTATAAAATCGCTATAGAGCCACAACTGAACAATAAGAGTGGTTTGCTTCGTCCTGAATGCTTATTGTTAAAGTTCAGGTCCATCGGCAGCGGATGCACGAACTCTACGAGGTCAGGCCTAACCCAACCTTCGCTAAACAGGATCAACATTGGCTCAAACTTCACGTGCACGGCTTGAGAGGACTGAAGCTCGTGCATTTCAACTTCGAAGGCATGTCGACCCATTTTGAATGCGAATAATTTTATTTACAAGTGAATGAGCTGCAGCTATCGTGCTGTCGGTTCGATGGCTGTCGCGCAGGGGTCGGTCTAGCGATCAGTCGGCACGCCGATTCTGTCGGTCCCTTCGTCGACAATAAAGCCCATCGTGCTAAATAACAACTCGCAATGTTGGTTGCGTCGTTGTCGGCATATTATGATCAAATGGTCTCAGTGACAAAGTGCTGAATGATCAGCGTCAGCGTTTTGTCAGTCTCGTATCGACCAAGTGTTACCATGCCTTAAACAATTACGTAAAGTCAGGCACGCGCTGCTACCACCAGCAAGAGTGAGCCGACGGTGCAAGAAGACTGCATCAGCAGCATGTTTTTGAAGTGTCACCCAAGTGCAAATTTGACAGCCGTTAATGCAAGGCGGCAACTACGTCGTTCACGGCGCAGTTCAGACAAAGCCCTGGCCCTTTTCTGTTTCAAAGTGGAGTTGCAGTCTTACGCTACGCACTTTTTCGGCACCGCACCGGTGTCAAGCTACCAGTAGAGTTTGAACACGGTACATGGCACAAGTGTTTGCTGCAGTGAGCATCCGTGCCCCTTTCTTTTTTTTTTCGGACTTTCCCCCGATATCTGCCCGCGCGGCCACACGCGCAAGAACCGCATTCCTTCCAGGATGTTTTGCGACTAGTCTGCTAGGGCAGGGTGCATGCGCCGTCGTGCCATGAAAAAGGCTGATTGCATGTCATCAAAAATGCCTATTGAGAGAGGAAGACGACGACGTTTCCACGCAGACGTGGTTTCCTTGTGTTCCTTGGAAATTGCTCGGCAGCAAAGAAAATCTCGCCCTTATCCGGATACGAAGCTCATCGGAAGCCTATGGGGACCTGTGGACTCTGGTGAGGACTCTTCTTTGCCTTGTCCTACTGATCCTGCTCGTCTGATAGACTCAAAACAAGCACGGCTGGCGCTTAGGCTTAGTGCGGCCGAGCCGCCGCGCTCGCCCGACGAAGAAGAAGTGTTTGTGCCAGATGTGAGCTCCTCATCTGTACCTTCCACCGGACTGCTGCGCGTGACAACATCCATGCCAACCATGCAGCCGAAGTGTGCATACGATAGCTCGAATACCCAAGATGAAACACCGAAGGACAGTCCTCTTCGTGATGTGAATGTGAACCTATCCGCAGTCGTGCCGACGGACACTGGTGACCCTATAGACGTGCAGCCCTCTGGCGGTTCGACGAATGCAGCCAAGCGAGGTCCTCCTATCAACGTGCTTCAACAAGACGCCATCGCATCGGAGCAACCGGCAAAAAAGGTAAGGGCCACCCCAGACTATTCCTCCACGGCCTCCCCTACGCCCGCTCCCTCTCAGTCTTACCCAACGCCCACCCCTTCTCAATCATATCGAGTTCACATACGGCCCCTTTCATGCTACGACATAACTTCAGTAGCCACAAAATATGTCCAAAGGGTCATCGACCAA
Organism: Dermacentor albipictus; assembly: GCF_038994185.2. Lineage (NCBI taxonomy): Eukaryota > Metazoa > Arthropoda > Arachnida > Ixodida > Ixodidae > Dermacentor > Dermacentor albipictus. The sequence continues at coordinate 29,406,801 of NC_091825.1, forward strand.
TCTCTTGAAACCACCGGATACAAAGGGTTCGCAGCATATAAATCTACCAACTCGATCACTGTGCACTTGGCATCTCTCAGTGATGTGCAGAAAATGTGCACTTTAACATCTATCCCGCTGTCAGAAGATCAACACCTGCCTGTGCAGTGCTACTTTGCATCGGGCCCTAATATACAGAGGTGTGTTGTCTATGGCATTGACCCAGAAGACACCCCTGAGATAATATGTCGTGAATTGACCTCCACGACACACAGGGTGCTCGCAGCTAGATTCATGGGCAAAAGCCGTACATGCTTAGTGACGGTACAGGGCCCTCAATGTATCCCAGAACGGTTTTATTACTATGGTTGCATATTGCGACCTAAACCATACCTCCCTCGAGCAATATTCTGCTACCGCTGCTTTCAACGTGGACACATGCAGGCATTTTGCCCACAGCGTACTATTGATCCAGAAAAGCTCACACCAGAAGGCCAACCACGATATCGATGTGGCTTATGTAAATCTGATGAGCACGATTTGACAAGCACAAATTGTCCGACTAAACAGAAGGCCACAATCCGGATACGAAAGGCTTTACCAAAAACGACTATAGTAACAACACACAATCGTTATGAGGTTCTCGCAGAAGAGCCAGAGATGCTCCTGGCAGAAGAAGAAAAAGCCCCAGAAACACAACTGTATTCTTCTGTTCTTAAACGTGGCAAGCAGTCGCAGACAAAGAAACAGAAATTACCGGAACCTCTGCATCAGTCAGATGATGACCATGATGACATTGACGCTCGGATAGACGCACTGGCCAGAGAGATTGAGCGACTACGCAAACATAAAGAATTGGTAATTCTGCGTCGTCAGAAAATAGGACCGACACGTGACGCTTCAACCACTGCTAATGCCACCGTTACGCCTGGATCCCGTCCGGCACCACAGGTCAACCAAGCTGTTTGGACAGCAGTTTTAGATCAACTTGCTCAGCTAACGTTACTCATTCAGAATTGCCTGCATCATGGCTAATTCTCTGCAGCAGCTGTCACAGGATGGAATTCTTCAGTGGAATTGTCGGGGCCTAAACTCCAAGTTAGGAGAGATTAAAACCAAGCTTCAATACAATAAGCTACATGTGTGGGCACTGCTTATTCAAGAGCATAATAAGCTATGCTCCCTAACCAATTTTAATGGGTACCATAACCCATCTATTAGAGATAGACGTGCTACTACAATGGCTTCAGCTCCCGGAAAAGCTGCAGTTTATATATCATCGCAAATTGCTCACACAGTGATTGACCTGGAGCCATGGTGTAGTGGTAATCAAGAAGTTGTCGGGGTCCTGACACGACCAGTGAAGACTCCTGTCATTCTAGTGTCATTCTACGCCAGACCGCAGCGCACACATTTGAACTTGGGGTGGATAGCCCATCTCCGGTCTACGTACCCGGGAATTCCTATTCTCGTGGGTGGAGACTTCAATGCCCCACATACAGAATGGGGGTACAAGTACAACTCCCGAAGAGGATACCAAGTTAAAAACATCATGAGCGATGCCACTTTTACACTGCTGAACCATCATGCTGTGGCTACCTGTACTGTACCCGCAGTATCTAGAACAAACGCCCCAGACCTCACGTGGTGGTTGGGTCCTGGAATGCCGCAGTGGCGGGTGGAACCAGATACATGGGGCAGTGATCATATGCCAATAATAATTGGTTTGCACAGAACGTGCATAAAGAAAATTCGACGACGAGTAACAGTCACGCATTGGGATAAGTTTCGGGAATCATCGACTGATAAAGTACCCTCAGAGCCCTCAGAAATTCTTCCCGCTTTGAAAGAACTGCTACGGAGGAACACCACTGTAACCACAGTTGACGAGGAACAACCTCAACCGGACCTCACCCTTTTGCAACTTTGGGCAAAGCGACGTCAGGCAGAATTGTATGCGTCGAGAAATCCCGATGCACCAGGTAGCCGTGCACGTGCTAACCATATAGCGGCGAAGGCGCGTCAGCACGAAAAGCAACTTTCTCGAAGACGATGGTATGAGTGGTGCGAGAATCTTGGATCGGGCATTGGAAACAGAGCACTTTGGCGCACGTTCCGGTCAATGGAACGCGGTCATAAGCAACCTGACCCTGCAGCGAGCGTTAGGTTAGCGATGCAGAGTTCGCCGCATCAATTTGCAGAACACGCTGCTAGAGCGTTTTTCCCGAAATACGATCAAGCGTCACCTATAAACTGCCCCGAAATTGATGAGTGTGACACAACTTCCATATCCGATATATCCAGCCCTTTCACCATGGCCGAACTAATAGCGGCGATTGAAACTTCGAAGAAACGAACAACACCTGGTCCCGATGGTATTCCTTATGAGGTTTTCAAGAACATGGAAGGAGCAGCTCTCGACGCACTTCTTCAGGCTATTAATAAAGTATGGGAGACTGGAAACGTTCCACCTGATTGGAAGCACTCAATTGTTGTCGCGATTCCGAAACCAGGAAAGTGTCCAAATAGCCTGCAATCTTTACGCCCAATTTCACTAACCTCAACTGTCTGCAAACTCGCTGAAAAGATGCTGGCCACACGAGTTTCCTGGTGGCTTGAACGCCACGATAAATATCATCCTGCTCAAATTGGATTCCGTTCTTACTTGGGAACTGAAGATGGACTTTCTATCTTATCAGACGATGTTTTACAGGTTTCTCCACACAGTCACGCTGTGCGCACGGTAGTAGCAACAGACATAACGAAAGCTTATGACAATATAGACCATGAAATCATTATATCCAACCTCATCGACCTGGGACTTCCACTGCGGGTGATAAGATTCATCTACTCATTCCTTCAGAATCGCACATTTGCGATTAGAGTAGATGGAAGGCAAGAAGGATACTTCACATCGAACAGAGGAGTCCCACAAGGTTCGGTTCTGGCTCCTCTTCTCTTCAACGTTGCTCTAATACCTCTAGCCTGGCAACTACATCGGATTCCAGATGTGAGGTTCTTAATCTATGCAGATGACGTCACTTTGTGGTCCGTGCATAAAGATATATCTAGACAAACTCAACAGCTTCAAGAAGCCCTTGATGTGCTGAACAACTACGCTCGGAAAGCAGGATTGGACATTTCCGCCCAAAAATCATGCTATGTTGTGGTGGCCAACAAGAAAGGACGCACAAGAATCACGCAGCACCCCTTTACATTTAGACTCGGCGCAGTGACAATCCCTGAGGCTTCTGAGGTCCGCATACTGGGTCTCGATATTCACCAATCCGGCAGTGGTGCACACTGGCTCCGTAAAACCAGACAGAGTTCGACAAAAACACTTCACCTTATTCGTCGCATTGCAGCAAAAGCAGCTGGAGCTCGTACTGACGTAGCTCGACGGTTGGTGCGTGCAGTCTTGCAGCCACGAATTTTATATCAAGCACAATTTCAACGGCTGACGTTGGCACAGCTAGCACAGTTGGAGACGATTAATCGCGATGCTATGCGCACAATCACAGCACTGCCCCGCATCACTCCGATACCAGCCCTACAGGAACATGCCCAGCTCAACACAATTGCAGAGCTAATTTTGCAACGTGAAAAAGCACGTGAAATAAAAAAGCAACTTATTCCGGCTGTCGCTGCGCTGCATGCTCAATTTCACCGCGGCTCTCGGATTGACAATCAGCCCTGTCCAATGCCTCCCTGGGAATTCACCAGCATCACAACTAATAGGCCAACGAAGTTACGACGCAGCGATGCAACAGGTACTATTGACGAACACAACATCGTCGATGCATCATGCGTTAACACCTGCAAAGTCTATACGGATGCTGCCATTCTCCCAGACGGCGGAAGGACATCATTCCTGAGTACAACGCATAATTTCATCAGCGGCCACCAGCGCTATTTATCTACGGAAGCCAGCGCTCTAGTAATGGAACTTCAAGCCATCCACGACGCTATGCAAGATGCGACATCTAAGCTGCCTACCATCAAGCAACTAGACATCTTCACGGATTCTTTAGCGGCTATTCAGGAACTCAAGAAGGTCGATAAGGCGATGGAAATCTGCGAGAGAATACACACTATGAATAGTAAGACAGCTACTTGCGTCAAGGTACACTGGATTCAAGGCCATTCAGCGAACCCTCACAACATTGCTGCTGACCAGCAGGCACACTGCCCTCCTAATCCTGATCCTCCACCTATTCCCCTCCCACCCCAACCCCGTAACTCGCTGCGAGCCCGTAAAAATGTTCTCCGGCAGGACACACGCGCTCTTATCCCACCGTGTGTCTGCTCCCTCCCCCTTCACCTTACTAGGGCGGAGGAAGTTGTGCTTAGGAGGCTTCGGGCCGGGGTGGCCCTTACACCGGCTGTTGTCTCAAGGTGGAACTGGTCGCATTTACCACTGGGTGCTACGTGTCCATACTGCTCCGTTCCTGTGGTGGAATCAGATGCATACCACCTAATATGGACATGTACGGGCTTACAATCGGAACGCTCGCGTCACCTACTGCAAGCCGGCCTCCGCTACAGTGTGACAACCAGCTATGACCGCTGGATACATGATAACAAATTTCACAAAACACTGCTTCAATTCATACACAACACAGGCCTCACAGCACACATATAATACACATATACGCTCCAACAATTATGCCTTAAGGGCAAGCCTTCATCGCAATAAAAAAAAAAAAAATGCCTATTTTCAGCCTGTATGCTTGTGGTGGGCACCAAGACCACAAAAAACAGAGCTTTTGATTTCTAAATTCTGACACTTCTGTGGCCAAATGTGCTTAAGATTATCTGGCTAGGTTGCAACGTTACACGAGCAGATAGTGTCCAACATCATGAACACTGGAATAAGGTAAAACTAGTTCAGTCTGTTTTTATTCTGAATTTGCCATTAGCCCTCTGTGAATAGTCAATCCCAAGCCTTTTGCAAGCAATGAAAGAATTTTCTGACCAATCGAAAGGGCTAATGGTGGATTCGGTATAAAAAAGATCCAACCAGGTGTATGTTTTTCCAACCAAATCAAAATCTTGCAGGGCACCTGAAACTGATTACCATTATGGCAAAGCTCTGTGGGGCACTTATTATTCATGTTGGGATAAAATCCAAACATATTAGTGCAATGAGTGTAAAAAAAAACAATAATCAAGCAAAAACGTCAATTTAAATTGCGGAGGCTTCTTTGAAAAGACCATAGTTAAGAAAACACTTTTCAATGCCAGATGAAATATTGCTTGTTTCTTTTGAACAAAATTGCAAACTGGTTGTTTAATACTAGATGCGTAAGCCATGAAGTCGAAACGTCCAATTTAGGTATATTCAAAATGTGGTTAACTACCACGCTTAGTGTAATGCACCCAGAAAATATTTGACAGACAATAAAATGTTTACCTATCTACTTCAGTGTCATTAAAGTTTCACAATGCATGAAAAAAGAATGTGCAATCATTTTTTTAATTGGCCTAATTTGAAGAGCATAGAAGCCTTTTGTAGATATGAGGGGCATTCCGAAAGCAAGTTTCGTCATTTATTTTCCCATGAAAACTTTACTGCCAAAAAAAAAAAAAACCACCACGACACCATGAAATGTAGACCTCGCACTATTTTCCAAACAGTCATCACCGACACCGAAATCAAAAGAGGATTAGCGACTACTTATTTACATAAAAGGCTGAATTTCAATACAATGCATTTTCAGTATAACGAAGCAAATTGCCAATTTTACCTACTTCGTTATATTGAGGTTTAACTGTATTCATTTTCTAAGTATCCGATGAAATGCATTGATGTTCCAGTTATTTTTGTGCTTCAATGAATATAAGTGTTTCCTTAAAAAAATGTAACTGGAACGTTAATGCATTTCATCTCACACTTTGAAAATTATTTTGAAACTGGTGCAGTCCTGAGAATTTGTTCCAAGTGAATACGCCTCGCGAAATTCACCAGCTATAATTCATAGATTGAAATAGTGGCCACAATGTTGATATTTAAAAAGATAAGTAACATACTAATTAATTATGTAGGTATTTTGATTTCTCTGAGAAGTAATGGCCACCTGATTCAGCAATTTAGATCAAGGATTAAAACTAATCTGCCACAGGCAATTTTTCAAAATTTGGTGCAGCTTTAAAAGAAAGACCCTGTATGTTCTATTGCCTCATCCCCTTCCAGCCAACCACCTTGTGCTGAAACTATAAACGTCTGTTCTAAGCTAGTCTTATTACTCAAGGAGTTCAGCTGTTTCCAAAATTTTGTAGCTGCTTTTCTATTCCTTCTTTACTTCTGACATACATTGCGTCCCCTTTCTCTTCACCTTCTCATTATTTAAAGCGATGCTTCCCTTCTACAGTTTAAGAAGTTATACCATTTTCCATCTACACCAGCTTCTGGTTCATCTCTCTCAGCTCCTGGAGGCTACCCGACATTTCTCTACGCCTTTCTTAACGTCCACATTCCACTAGCTCTTGGGTTAGAGTCTTGCTTTCTCTTCGGGCCTGACTCGTACCTTTACAAACTCTACCTCAAATAGTCCTGTTAAATTTGTGTATGTCCACTCTGCTTTGGCACCCTCAGAAATTGCTTCCTCAATTGGTGTGGTTGCTATTTCCCTTTGCTTTACCGAGTAAAAAAATGCCATCTCGTTGTTCCTCCGGTCTTTCCTAGATTTGTTTCTCTTCCAAAACTCAGCTTGACATGCTTGTGATCACTACCTATACTTCTGGAGCCATATTCATCTATGTTTATTACCCCTAGCCTATCATACATCCTATGCGACATAAGCGCATATTCAATCGACTGCAGGCTCCCGACCTCCCATGTTATGTGCCCTTCACTCTTCTCAGTACTTTTACATACAGCTAAGGCATGCTTTTCACAAATATCCAGCAGTATGTTGCCTGTTGAACCTGTATACCCGTCCATGTCATATGTGCGCATTCATGTCTCCTAGTGTAATTATCTAGCACCCTCCTCCCAGCTCATTAATGTTACTTGCTATGCATTCTACCATTTTATCGTTTTCCTCTTTGGCATTTGCTTCTGTCTACAGGTATATACACAACCAAGGAGTGTCTGCTCCCCTGCCACTTTCCCTTTTAGCCATAAATGTTCCTTGCATTCCTGTTTGCCAATTCATACTTTTATGAATGAAAACCCCAATTACCCCCTTTCTGCTGCCCTCTGTTCTATTGCAATACTCCTGTGCATAGTCAGGTTCACAGGGCAGTTGCTCCATGTCCCCAAGATGCATCTTCATAGGCCCGCATACCACCAACTCCTGCTTTAGCTGCTCGTCTATTTCCTTTGACTTCAGCCTATTTCCTGCCACTTTGCATGCTAATATGTCCCATGTCTGAATTACCTTGGCACTGATGCTTACATCTATTTCTTCTCTTACCAACTCTACTACGTTCCTTGATTTTAGTGCCTCTCCGGGTTCAGCTTTGTATTCACTGGTGGCCTCCGGGCTTTGTGTCACCCCCCAAAAATCTGCTGCTCGGTGGCCCATCCTACTACCCACCCTCCTGCCTGTGGCACGACTGTATTGAATCCTATCCTGTGCTAAAGGGTGGGAGCCAGGCTTGTATGCGTCCCAGTTTACTTCCATCACTCCATACCCAGGTCGTTGGCTCAGAGCCCTAATGACACGGTTAGCATCAACCACAATCCTTTCCATCATGCTAGACTGTCCCTGGACCTCTGGGATTGTGCATATGGTCACATACACCTTTGAAGTGGCCTCACTAAGGTTATGCAACCGAACCTCGAACTGTCTCTTGAGGTTCTGGCTCCTTCCCTTCGGCACATTGTTGAGACCAGCATGAATAATGATGAGGTTTTTGTCCTCCAAGTTGTCCCCTACCACCTCCTGCGCTTTGGCCATTGCATCCACCATTCACTCCCTGACTGGGCCTCCAGTCTGCTTTCACTCTTGCTAAGACGCCCTCCTCAACCCTCAGCTTGTTGGAGTCTCCCACCACCTTCTTCAATGAAATCGTTCGCCTCCAGTTTACGCTAGCTGGCCCTCCACCCCGCTATATGCCACTGTCATGCAGAAACAGGCCCACTGCCACTACGTCTTGCACTGCCCCACATGAAGCCTGCTGCATTACTTCATTGCAGCGTTGTGGAGCCCCGTGCTGCCGCCAGCTCCCATCTGCAGTTCCACGGCTTCTAGGCGTCTTTTCGTGCCTGTCCCTCGGTTCTCATTAAACGCCTCTGCCCGAGACTCTGCCCTGTCCTCGCCCTCCACCTGACATTGCTCCAAACCGTGAATATGCACCACCCGCACAACTAGCACCTCCACCCGCTCTTTGCATAAAGTTTCAGTGGATTCCAGGACATTGTGGCTTACATGCAAATGAGCTCGCTGACGCGGAGGCAAACATGGCCCACATTAATGCCACGCCAGTGTCCATCCCATTTTCATGAGCAGACACTAATGCCCTGGTGTACAGACTTCTGCGAGATAATACTGCAGTATATTGGGCTTCGCCAGGTCCATTGTCATCACCCCCTTCACAAACTCGACCCAGAGATTAAAATACGGATACCACCAAACATGAAAAGGTGTAATGCAAGCTTGCTGCATAGATTACAACTAGGTGTGGCCTTCACCCGGCGCTACCTACATCTCATTGGCCCGGCAGACAGTCCTAATTGTGAGGAATGCGGTATTCCTGCGATGACAGAACACCTCTTGTGCATCTGTCCGCGATTTGATGCACAGAGAAAACTGCTGACAGGCATGTTGTCAAAATTTGTCGTAGCACAATTAGCTGAAAAGATTTTATTGGTACCTTCGCCTGACCCTCGTCATCAGCGTGATAGTCTGAAAGCTCAACAAATTTTTGTATGATAGCAGACTGGACAAGAGACTGAAGAGTCTTGGAGCGTGCAAGATTTTCACCACCATCTTCATCCTCATACCCAACGTCTTCCCTATTCTTCCTGTCTGCACCCTTTCCCCTTCCTCAAACGCCGAGCAGCAGGTCAGAACATTGATTCAGGCCGACCTCTCAGCTTTTCTATCACAATAAATACCTCTCTCTCCACCCACTCTTCCAGCTTCTACGCAGCGTGCCTCCAACCAGGAGGCGTGCTTTGAAAACGCATGACCTTCATGCATGACCTTCATGGCTTCCAAAATCCACTCTAGGCGCTCCCTCACTCATCTCAAAGGCTCATAGTTGCAGTTGTAATGGAGCGAGGCGCATGCTGCTGTGTGCCCAGTTTTGTCGCGCTTCCGAGCTTTGGCACTTCGTATGCGTCCTCATTTTAACACGACCGGGTTCGAAGTGTTTGCTGTAGAGAACAATGATCGAAAAAAATTTCGGTATATCTGGAAGCAGTTTCCATAGGGATGGCCAGAAAATCATAATTGCACTGAAATGTGGCCGTCATAACTGAGATCATTGTAAGTGGGTTCGACTGTAATTGATGTGCTGACAGCTTCTTTTCCTACGCAGGAGTGCTGGACATTTAGATTTCGCCGCACTGTCCCATAGCTCTTATTGCATTTTCCACGTAAGTGCTGAACACGTGGAGCAGAAATTCATACGGGCATGGTCCCTTTTCGGTGGTGCAACACGAGCTTCATTCTTAGTTGCAGATTTGGTTTATGCCGCATAGCTGTCCTATAGTAGCAAATGAAGACGCATTATTACAACCGGGCTTTAACAGTGTAACAGTATGCATTAGTGCCACAGCCATGGCAGCTCTGAGCTGTACTGAGCTACGTCCAGCAGCTTCCTCTATCTATGGCCTCTGAATGTTGTTGCCCAAGTGTGTGATAGCGTGACCCACTGGTCTTGTTACACAAATGAAAACTGTCTGTAAAAACCACATGTTTCAATTGGCTACAACACAGGTGCTGTGCAGCATCAACTCATCAAAATAAAAATAATACTGATCTGCGATGAACGAAGGCCTTTGGTTTGTCGTTAGCATGTATCCTATGTGCCAGGTTCACCCTGTCACTACCATATTTCACCATAACATACAAGATGTTTCATGTACGGCAAGCTCTGTGTATAAATAATTGTATTGTGGTAGGAGGTCATGCTGGCTTGCATCCTACGGGGCAAGCTTGCACTCACGTTGAGCCAGAAGCCACTGCTACACATAATTTACTAATCAATTTCTTTAATATCATCACATAGTAGTGACGGTCAAGGACACAGTAGCAAAACTGTGAATGACAAAACAAGCCCTTTATTGGGCAAACCTGTGCCCACAAAAAGCAGGCTAAGCTAAAGCACAACAGTGGTGAGCATAGTCGGCGATCAGCGAAATGTGATCTGCGGGTCAAGCGTGTTGGCCTTTATACGTACTCGCTGACGCCCACATGCCTCCAAGAAACTACTACACAATTTTCGACACGCCTACAGTCAGATTATACAAGGTTCGTTGACAACAGATGATGGATAGAATCCTCGATAACATTCGCGAAACTTCGAATACACACAGGCTCATCCTGTGCCGAGCCATAATGTTTAGCATTTGTTAGCCGGTGAAATGTGGTCACTGGATACAGATAAAGAATTATGCATGTCAATATAGTGATTGAAAACTGAATTATCCTGCAGGAAAGCTCAATCGCAGTGCTGCAGACAACCTAAGAACTTTGTGGAAGAACCAAGCTACAAGAATTTCCAATTTCAGCAATTTAATCAATTATTCTCCATGACTTTACTCAATAAAATGAAAAACTCCCCGACTTTGCCTGGTTGGTAAACAACCTTAACAGCGTAGCTGTGTGTAATAACCACAGAGTTCAATTTTAAGCATGCTAAATTAAAATCATCACTAGTATATCATGCTTACTCGAATGTAGGCCAATCATTTTTTTAGACAACACAAAATATATATATGGAAGTTGCGGGGGAAGGACCGGTTGAATTAGATTTGAGGGTGTAGTTTACCCGCAACCATCTTGCAGCCACAATATTTTAGGCCCTATATTGCAGCTGGCATCCCACACCATCCATAGTTGAATAGTCGGCGCAGTTGGCACCAGTACTTACCTTGGTGGCAAAGCGGAGCGAGTTGATTGTCTCATTAATATTCTCTTCACGTGGCGAAACGTTGAGGAGCATCAATGTCTTGCTATTGCCACCCAGGCTGTCCATCAGCAAGTGCGTCAGCTTAGAGTTCCGGTATGGCACATGGTCAGCCTGCAGGTCAAAGGCAAAAGAACCCGTCAGGGTCACCACACCTGAGTCTCAACAGTTCAACACTGCGTCTTTAAACAAGAGGCAATATTGTTTTAAGGGGAGATATGGGGCTAAAATCACAATTTTTGTCAGAAACATGCATTTTCTAATTTTGCTTGTTTCGAATTTCTAAGCGTATAAAGAAGCTCCTTGCCAAGTTTGGTTATTATCTGCGCGACAGGAGAGAAGAAAATTAGCTTTCTTTTTAACCGCAGATTCAAGAATTTTGGGATGGCTGATAAATTTTGATCAGCTTGCACTTTTTGGGCTAATTGGCCCTTTTAGGGAAAACTATCGTTTCGAAACTAAAGGCGAATGCTGTCACCAAAATTGTTTCTAGGCCAACAATTTCTAAGGAGTAAGACTATGGACACCTTGAATTTCTGAACTGCTCCTATAAAGAAAAAGGTAGACATTCCGGATCACAGTACCAAAAAAAAAGAAGATAGTTTTCAAGTAACGCAGATTCTAAAGAAGGAGGCATGAAATTGGAAAAAGATGCCCCTAACTTGTAATATAGGGCATATAGAAGAAAGTTATTCAGAAAAACCTCATCTGACGTTATAATTTTTAAAATGAGAGTTTTCTCAAGGTTAAACACTAATTTATTCGATGGGACATACATGACATTCTATTTGTGCTAGGGTAATCAAATTTGCTACGCGTTCTAATGACTAGGAGACAAAGCCTCCTGCCATTTTAACAAAATTCGGCATGTTGGTTCAAAAGCTGACTTTTCAGCCTCGCATCCTCCCTTAGCAACTTTAACATGACCGACAAAATTCAGGCCGCTGTTGGCTGTATATGCTTGGACGTGTGTGGTGAGAAGTTACGCAAAAGCAGAGATTTTAGAAAGCAATTGTATACCAAAAGTGATCACTCGATAATAGCGCTTTAGCATGCTGTGTGATATCTCATCTCGCAAGTCTTGCCGATATCTCACGTCCACTCAATTATACGGTAGGGCTCTTTTTTAACGTCCCAATGCTAAACAGTTAGCTACGAAGGGCACCAGAGCAGGGCACAAGGTCATTATTTCTAATGAGATATTGTACTCTTTATTAGTAAGGTTATTGTTCTTTTGTCATTATAAACGTAAATAGCGTTCAGCATCATCAATTTTCCATGTGACCTCTGGCCTGGATTTCAAATTTTTACCGGTATTTTCGAATGCACGGCGGCACGGACTCATTCGTTCGTACACTTAGGCTGGTTGTTTCTTGGTTGCTAAAACTATTTCATTGCACTTCAATGTCTCGCATTATTTAACTTGGGGTGAAATGACGCATTTGCGAGCGGACATGTAAGCCCGAAAGTTGGGTATCGGTCGTGAGCCGTTCGGAACACGTCTGCATCGAAACAGGAGATGGATTCTGCTGCGGCTGACAACGGCAATAATGGTGAATCATTTAACACCGCTGCTTGAATCGTTGTATAATATTTGTCTCATTAAATTGCAGATGGAGGCAAGTTAACTAACTAGATCTTGCATTACATAGGGGCAGTCAGTACCCTCCATTGCTGCTTCCTAAATAAACCTTTCGTTGCGAGGCCGTCGTTATACACGCACAATCAGGAAAGGAAAAGCGATATCGGAATGAGAGTCACATTTTTCATTTTATTGTAGCCGTGGCCATAGGTGACTGAGTAGCCTTATCAATACTATATATATAAAACATTTGAGTCTGCCAGCAACTTGTTTCGTCCACAAAACCGAATAATCCTTTGGTAAAATGAAGTGAAAGTACAAAATTAAATGTATTAAACAGTTGCAAGCATGATAATTCACCCACATTCCGTAGTTGTTGGTTCCAAATGTTCTTGCTGTTCAGTTTGGTTCACTGTAGGGAATTTATCTTTGCAGTAATGAAGCGGTGCATCACGTTCGTGCGGAAAAATAATGCATCAGTTCTAATAGCTTCATGACTTTTATGCATTTGTTTGTGGAACCAGCAGTGTGACCTCTTCTAGTGCATAAATGAGGACACAAATGTTCTCATTTGTGATCTTAACCCTTTGAGGGTCAATGACAACTATACAGCACTGCACAAAGCCCAGAATGGTGGATGCTGTATATTTACAGTGCCATCTGTATATCAAAAAAGCGCACCTATTTCCTAACTTTTTCTTTTCTGGCATGTGCTGCCACTATGTGGGAATACAGGGAATTTTTTTGTCACACCTCCCCCTCTCTCTTGTCGTTGCATGGTTTCTTTTAGAGCTAGTTTGCTCCGGTGTGTCTATACACTACCGCTCGCGCGTTGGCGCGCGAGTGGTAGTATATAGTTTGGGTTTTGTTCCACGGGTGGTTTAGACTTCTTGTGCTTGCAAAACTGATGTCTATCACATCGTTACTAATCACTCAAAGGGCGACCGCCTGTTTCTTGCTCGTTTAGTGCTCACAGGGGTGCGCATAGGAAGGATGCCGCCGTGCATGTGTTTCCTTTTCCTTATTTTTCTTTTTGGAGACGCACGAAAACTAATTGCCTCTGGTTGGCAATAAGATTCAAAAAAAATTAAATTATGGGGTTTTACGTGCCAAAACCACTTTCTGGTTATGAGGCACGCCATAGTGGAGGACTCCGGAAATTTAGACCACCTGGTGTTCTTTAACGTGCGCCTAAATCTGAGTTGGCAATGAAGATTAGAAGTTTGTCACACATTTTGCTTTTAAACAGTCGCACAACCCCACAGTTTTCTTAAGTGTGCTCACCTATGCAGTTCGATTACGCTATGGACGTAAATATTACAGTAGTAGCAGAAACATGATTTGAGAGGTGTAAAATCGAGTGCGCATTTCTAAGCCTTGAACTATGTGTATAATGCATCAACTTTTTTTATTCTTTTATTTCCTTTTTTAATTGTTATTATTCATGAATAAACAGTACCACCTGCAAATGCTACCTACGGTAGTGGGGACAGTGCAAAAGAAGAGACGGGAAGGCCGAGAAGGAAGAAGTGCGCACGCAACCCCGGCCCGCTCCCAGGAGGGGTCTGTGGCACGAGTGAGAAACACCCAGCACCTCCACCAGTTTATCACGTGTCTCCAAAAAGGACTGGATACGTTTAATGCGGACAGCTGGCGTCTGAAAAACAATGGCGACAGAATCAGGCTATCAAGCGGGCCAGTGGTAGCAGGTGCACTTCTTCCTTCTTGGCCTTCCTGTCCCCACAACTGCCCCCACAACTGCAGGTGGCAATATATACCAACACAATATTTTTTTCCCTTTACGGTCACCCTAGAAAAATCAGTAATTTTTTTTAATAGGTTCCTCAGAAGAATTGTAATCTGCAATAAAAAAAATCGACCCTGGGCGGTCGCACATGGCGAAAAAAAATCGACCCTCAAAGGGTTAATACTTAAGCTGTTGACATGCATTGCAGATAGGCAGACGTCAATTTTATGGACAGTGGCAATATTCATTTACCATGCTGCTGAAGCACCCTAGAACAAACCGTTAACAAAAGAAAAATCAGACATCCACCCATTCGTAGCAATTGCTACTAGGGAAATCCGTACGGGTTCCTCGAAAGAAAAGCCTTGCAGTTGAACAAAAATTCGTCCCCGTCCGGGACTTGAACCCGGGACCACCACCTTTCCGGAGCAGCCGTTCTACCATCTGAGCTAACCAGGCGGCTAGCAGATGACAGGGCGAAGTCGAAGTTGTCGACAACACGAAGTAAAGGCAACAGTTTCACATAATAGTTCTGGGGAAACCCGCAAGGTGGAGAGGAGTAATTACTAAAGGGAAAATCAGACATCTACCCATTCGTAGTAATTGCTACAAAGGAAACCCATACGGGTTCCTCGAAAAAAAAAAAACAAAAAAACTTTGCAGTTGAAAAAAAATTTTTCCTGGTCTGGGACTCCTACATTTGGATGTGTTTTGTAGTCGCAAACCATTACAATATATACGTCACACCTTTCTGCATTTCATATTGCCAAATTGTGCTTTTTCAATTTCTGATGCAGACAAAATTTCTGTTCCAGACATGCAGTAATGCGGACAGCACCAGTATAAAGCAACACACTCCATGTACTAAACAGAAGCTGCTGCCTGCTATAACAAGGCCGTTGTGTGGATTTTGGCTGCTACTACAAGGTAAGCGACACCTGGTAAAGAAATACATACACTTTATATATGCTGTATTGGCTTGCTAGTCTTGAGGTACATGTCATTTGTTAGGAGCAGATATGAATGTTTGTTCATATTTATGGTACAGTATAATTGCTTCGAACATGAAAGAAAACGCTACACAAGTTTGGCTAATCTGTGCTGTATCTCATGTGTCACTTTTCTGCCCCAACAGAGTCTGTGCCAAACACATCTTGGTCATCACAGGAGCTCCCATCTACACCAACAGAAAGGGGCTGGAGGCGAATTTGCAAGGCTTTTACACTACGAACAAAGAAGCGCACGCAGAAGAATTTGGATGAGATATCAAGTCTGCAGAGGGCTGTGTCAAGACTGAAAAGAGCTTCAGCCACCAGCACGGACATTTGGCCGAGTCATCCAGGTAACCCAAAAAAGACTAGAAATTATTCGTATTCAGATGCATCTGCAACTGCTGACCAAGCACGGACGGCACTGGCCAAAAGAGTTCCATTAGTTTCCCCTTAATCAGTTTCCTGGCCATATCAATTCCATTTGTGCCAAGTGTAATTTTTTTTCTATAAATCCAAGCTTTTTCACTGCCCGTTCTCGTTAGAGATCATTCATCTTCATCCAAACATAAAGGTCAACCGATTATTCGCTGATACTTAATGCCAGTCACTGTCTGGTAGCCTAACATATCTGTAGCAGTATCTTCTAGTGTATGTTGTCATGCACAATTCCTCTCCTGAAATAGCTGATGCAGCATCGGCATGGGTCTTGCATTAACCTACACACCGTGTGCTATGCACGATTTTACTTTTCTTAATGTTTTTAGCCTTCAATGCTTGCAGAGCAGAGTGGCTTTTTTCTTGAATGCAAGCTTTCACATTTTCCATATTCCTGGTCTCGATGATTGCTCTTCCTCAGTAGCATGGGTGCTTGCGCAAGCTACACTGAAGTGATCGATTGCAGAATCTGGTTTTGGTTCCCCATGTGGTTGTGGTCGCCTGTTACGTTTCTTGGTTGTGGGGGGGGAGGCCTGGTCAGTTGCGTCGGTAAGCAGTCTCTCGAGGTAAGCATTTGCTCCTGCAGTCTTGCACAGTGACAAAGACTCAGTATACACGCACAGTAAACGGTGCTCCCTGTTCTTTCCTGCTGCAGCTATGGGCAAATTGTGCTTTCGGTCTTGCTCGGCGATGATTTGCTGAGAATGGAGATAAGCATATGTGCTTACATGGTTTGAAGTGTGTGAAGTTGATAGCCACATGCTTGAAAAGGCCTGCATAAGTGGCTGCCAAATGTCATGACCATGGAACCGATTTGTCCATATTGAGACAAAGTGGGGCACCTAGCGCGAGCCACACGTTAGCGGCCCCCGAAAGAACAGAAACGTGCAGGTTGGAAAGGAGTTAAAGGGACACTAAAGGTTAATATTAGGTCAATGTGGACTGTTGAAATACCATCCCAGAAACCTCTAAATGCTTGTTTCATGCGAAGAAGAGACTTATTTTAAGAGAAAATGCGTTCTGAAGCGTCCGCGTACCTATAGCGCAGTTCAAATCGCCCGCCCTCCAAACGAGGAGTGGTGACGGCTTGGTCTCAGTGACGTTGCGCCATCGGTGAGTAAAACAGCGCCCGCAGACGGCACTAAGGCTTTTCTGCGCAAAATGCAAATGCGTGGCTAGAAACAGAGCCAAGACAGAACCGACAGCAGCGCGAAAGGGGAACTATGCTGGCTAGCGGAAGGGAAGGCGCGCGACGATACGCTGGTTCTTTATTTTATGACGCCAACTTTGACGCTCATTGCAATGTATGACCCTGACAACGACACATTGGCTCACAATGCTGGGCTCGACTTCAGCGATTTAAGCACTGATGAACGTGACCTGCTGCTGAGGGCTCACGCTGCCGGCGTCGTTGCGTACAACTACGATGGCAACTGTATGTCATGCCTGTACATATTCGCACATTTGTAGCTTTTTCTTCGTGAAAACCAAATGCCGCACTCACCGCCCCGGAGCGTCTTCGACCTGCAGTTGTTCTTGTGCTTCGGAGAATGCAGGCAAGACCGACGAACAGCACTACGGGAAAGCATTGCTTTGAAAGGCATTCCAATGACTTCAGAAAGTCAGCGTTGAACTTGTAATCCTCTGGACGAAAGTGCAGCGAGCACACTATGCAATTTCTCGACTCTTTGCAAATGCGCTGTGGCAGAGGTACGGCACTTAACCACTTCAAACAGAGAGGTTCACTCATTGGCACACAGTGATAAGTAATGTTGGATTCGCCACTGCAACTGCCCTTGGCCAAGTTCCACAGACCGTTCGCACATCCCACAGCATCACATGGATGTGGCATTCTTGCTGCTTGTTCCAAATGCAAGTTCCGCGAGCCAGCAGAAGCAGCGCAGAATGACACGATAACGAAACAACAAACTTCAAAGTGCGCGCAGCGCAGAGTCGAGCGAAAACGAAACCTTTCAACCACCCATACCACTGAAGGGCAACGTCAAAATGTTATTTTTTCTTAGAATCAAACAGAAGTAGACAAGTAGCATTTTCTTCCGTCTGATAACCTAATTAAATTATCTTTTTAATGCGAGTAGTTGAGTACTAGTGACAAATTATGATGAGGAGTACCTTCATCATCGGGCTAGTACCGGAGTGTCGCTGGGGGGTCTCAAATCGTGTCATGCATTTACCTCAATTTCTCGGTTACGAAAGCTCTGTTCGCGATTATATTGATGCCTTAGACATTCTAGAGCATTGCTTTATCACTTTATTTTAACTTCATAATAACCTTTAGTGTCCCTTCAATCTTAAAATGCCGGGCAGTCCATGTCACTGTGTAAGCTGTGGCAGCAGATGCCTGCGTCACCCGATTGCTTCGCAATGCAAGTTGCTCATCTGTAATGGCGACTGTCGCTGTAAACAGGTGGGACACTCTGTCCAATCTGTTTCCCCTGCTGGTTGTCACTCATTATCAGAGCACCACGTGTGACGAAGGCAAGCACTATGCCTGTAGGTAGGCGGCTGAATGTACTGTAAGAGGCCTGTGCCTGTGAATGCTCACTGTTGCCATATGGCTCATAGCCAATGTATAATGTATTATCTAAACCCTATGTGGTGATTGATTGCTGTTTAATTTCGCTGTTATCTCACTTGGTTATGGTCGCCGTGTTATGCTTCGCGGATATGGCGGCCTGGTCAGTTGCATTGGGAAGCAGTCTCTCGAAGTAAGCATTTGCTCCTGCCATCTGCACAGCAACATAGACTCCCAATTCACATACACCACGATTTATGCTACTTGTTCACCCTTTCCTGCTGCAGCCATGGGCAAATTGTGCCTCTGGCATTTCTCGGCCGCGATTAGGCATGAACGGAGACCAGCATATGTGCTTACGTGGTACGATGTGTATGAAGTTGATGGCCACATGGGTGGAAAGGCCCACAAAAGTGGCTGATGAAGGCAATGCCTACGAAAGCGACCTGTCCATATTAAGACAAAGTGGGACACCAAGTGTGAGCTACACATTAGCGGCCCCTGAAGGAAAAACGTGCAGGTTGGAAAGGAGTCAATACTAAAATGCCAGGTAGCCCATGTCACTGTGTAGGCTGCAGCAGCAGATGCCTGCGTCATCCAATTGCTTAGCAATGAAAGTTGCTCATCTTTAACGGTGACTGTCGCTGCAAACAGGTGGGACACTCTGTCCAATCTGCTTGCGCCGCTGGTTGTCGCTCGTTACCAGATTGCGATGTGCGACGACGACGGTGAGTCGTTTACAAGCTCACGTCAATCATTCCAGCATATCTCGACATGCAAATTTTATTTCTGCTCTTGCACGAGAATGTACACTGCTCCTCTTCTGCCAATAAAATCGCACGTTCAGTTCACTCACTTGTGGCTTATTTGCATGGGCATCAGTAGAGGCTCTTTGGTCTCCTGGCAATTAGAATGCACTAGGTACGTGGCAGCCAAAGCATTGAGGCTTGCCGCATAGCCGGCAGGGCAAGCACGGCGCATACCAGCGTATGCTACCGCTGAAGAGCTGCCATATTGGATTTCGCTCTAAAATAATGAAAACGCAATTCCACTTCCTGGTTGAGCAACGTCATCCGGCGTCCAGCTGCGTAAGTTCCATGCACTGCCGCTGCTTATTCTCGTACCACTGCGGAAGGTAGTTTCCTATCTTTAAAGATGGTTCGTTATTCTATGTGGGGCTCCTTGCATTTAACGACTCCAGGTGCATGGGCATTGCCGCGAAATCCAACCAGAGTTCGCAATGTTCGCACTGAAAGGTCAGAATGTATTTTTCATGCTTAAAGAGACAGTCTTTTTGAGCATGAAAAATACATTTTAGACAAATTCCAGAATGATTTCCAGCCCCAGGGGTTGTTTTGGTCTGCGGTGTATGACAGCACGAAAAAATTTGGGGGGGGAGGGGGCTGATGCTCCATAAGCCGTCCCCCCCCACCTTGTTATGCCCCTGATACAAACATATCAAGGGAAAGCTGCTCACACAGCATGCTGCCCGACATTCATGCTGGCTAGGCCTAACAGCGCTGCCTTGTCAGTAGAATGCAACCAAAGTTTCGGTTTTGTGCCAAGTCAACTAAATGTTTCACAGCTGCTCTATGGCTCTTGAAAACTGGTGAAACCACTCAGACAACAAAAATGAGCGTACGGTTGGCATGTGCAACGTTTGAACCGTCACAACTTGGGTTGCGGTCACCACGTTTTTGACATCGCAAACGCAGATCCGTGCAAGAAATCGAACCAGGCACCATACAGTGTGCGATACTATTTCAAATGAATGCACTGTTGTGCTAACAGGAAAAAAAAAAAAAAAAGACTTAGGAGGGCAAGTAAGAAACGATAGGTTGAGTGCTGAACCTATCATTTCTTACTTGCCCTCCTATGTCTTTTTTTCCTGTTAGCGCAACAATGTGTTCATTAGATCTCAACCTACTTGCCCAGCAACAAGTTCTACTCGAAACTATCTTGCTCGCCATTTTACACTTACTGTCGAGTTGGTAGTGATGTTGCAGGGAATTCAAAATAACCGAGCAGGTCTCAAAAATTTGTCAGCGACGTACTTTCCTTTATAGTGTTCCATTTCCTTTATTACTTTGCTTCATGGAAAGACAGTGGTTGCTCGACAATAATATTTTGACGTTCGTAAATTTACACAGATGCACACATCCTGGTCACATGCTGCGATCCTCTGATAAGTGTCTTTGTTTTGCACATGTGCAGCCTTTGAAAAATGTTTTGGTTGTGGCGTGGTACTGCTATTAGTGCAGATACTCCGGCCACTTGCATTATAAATCGTCTATGCTGTGCTTAATATTTCCACGCCCCTGCCTGCTACAAAGTTGGAGCAAACAACAAAGCTATTTTCTGTATGTGGTCTAGACAGACGCTGCTCTTGTAAACATTGCATGCGTTTGCCAATACAAGAGCAGTTATTCCATATAAAACTGTAAAAGGTGCTCAATCAGCAACTGCATGCATTTTTGCAATCTGAAAAACCCGAGAAAAGAATTTTAAAAATTTACTAACCCGGTTCGACAAGGCCAGGATGACATTGCCGAGGTTGGCAAGTGATCGATTTATGTTTTGCGCCTCTCGTAGGCGCGCCCCTTCTGACTGGGACTCAGACAGACGCTCACTGCCAGCCAAGTCCACCAAGTTCAGCCGCCCTGCATGGACAGCCAAACAATGAATCAAACACGCACCCTCCAAATGATTGTCGTCATCTGGAAATCTAACTGATATCAACTGCACTCCATTTGATACTTGGCAGGCAGCACAGCAAAACCTATGGAAGTAGAGCGGTCACAGAAGTCTCACTGCACGTTTTGCACTGCAGTTATTGATCTGCTACACTACACACAAAATAAAAACTTGACATGTTACCACTGCAACTTTTAGATGTAAAGTTGCCTAAAATAATACACTCGTGCGCCTCTTCAGCTGCAAACGCAAGCGGAGCGCCGTAGCAGCTGCTTGCAGAAACGAGTCGCTTCGCTTATTCGGTGGTAGATAGGTTCAGATTTGCAATACCTTCAACGAAATATTTACTACATATTTTGCAAAGCAAATCTGACAATTATTGTTGCATTGAATTTCACAATGTATAGTACTCATATCTTTCATACGAGACACTATATTTCTTGGTTTTTTGGTTAAACACAAGCAATTAGAAAATTATAGCCATTACAAAGTTGACCTGTATGTACGAAACACTATAGCGTCACTTCACGACTACCTAATCTTAGCTAGTATCAACCAGAATACTAGTGATGGCAGCCTTTAGACAGGGCACATGCCTACTTAGTTGAAACACATCATAATGAACAGAAATATTATGAATTATTGAATACAATTAAGTACATTTTATATATCAGTTTGGATTTTCTGAGTTTATTATAACGAAATCAGAAATGCCAGATTTAACACAATGCAACAAAGCAAAAATGTGTTCGCCAACAGCTTAAATTATGTATTCTGGTAGCAAAAACGTTAATTCTCAAAAAGGGCAACTTACAACAGTGGGGAGGGGGCAATATTTTCATGCAATCACTTTCGACGGTACTGTCGAAGGGACCAGTGCTGGATGCACTGGCGTCTATGGGTGGCAGTATTTCTGAAAGTGTACTAAGACGGCGTGCTTGGTACTGCCAGCTAAACTATTGCCAATAGACACCAGCAAGTTTGGCACTAGTTGCACAAAATCTTTCAAAAGTGAAAATATCACCAAAGGTGATCGTGCAGGAACACCATTTCAGTTTCCCGCATGTTCAATAAACCCGACATGTGAAAGTGCATACGCAGAATGTGCACATGCACTTTGGTCAGCTGCTCAGCTTGGGCCGTGCCGGCTCGTGCTGATCCTGCGTGGTCACACCAGCGGAGCCATTGCCAGTGCTGTCGCATGGTGTTGCACAGATGGCACGGTCACAATGCTCAACAGAGAGAGGGCTGCTATGTGGAAAGCGGTGCATCATGCACCTTGCCGCTTGGCAAGTAGACGGGAGACACTCCTGCTGACCTACCAGGGTCTTGCACTTTTTTCACACACACTTGATCATAACTTGTTTTTTGTTGAGGCCCACCAAGGTGGCTCAGTGGCTGTGGCATTTCCCTGCTGAGCACAAAGTCACAAGTGCCATCCAAGCCGCAGCGACCACATTGCAAAGAAAACAAAGTGCAAAAGTGCTTACGTGCCGTCCATCAAGTGCATGTTGACGAACCCCTGGTGGTACATATCCACAGGCGTCCGCAACAGTGTCCCTCATGATCTATTGTGCAGCTTCAGGATGTTAAACCTCACAATTTTTTTACCTAATTTAGTGGTGCATGTGACTATTATGCAGTGAGGTCTGACTTTGCTATATGTGCATCATTTACATCCGAAAACCCACTGGCAATAAAAAACAAGCAATGACAACACTAACCATTGCACTCAGACGCACAAGATTGGTTACCAAAACCACCACTTAAATACCCAAGCCAACGCATTGATAAACGTGGGCAGTATTCTCGGATGATCGTATGTCAAAATAACTTCACCTCAGCAATATTTTTGGTGATTAACACCACATACGTCAACAGCCAACAACATTTCCGGCTGTGTGATAAGACAGCAAGCTTCGCATTGTGCCAAGAATGCTGTCGCAGCCACCACTGGTAGACATTGATACATCTTGCACTAAACTCATGCAGAATTAAAGTAGGCATATATCACCGAAAGTGACAATCCAAGAGTACAGCACACCTTTTTTGGCCACTCCTGGAATAAAAGCACTCATTCTTCTGGTAAATCTGGTATTTGGGACTCCCAAATATTTGGACTTCTTAGCACTCAGTCATGTCCGAATTATTAGCTAGCAACTGTAACAAAGGTATTTATATGGTGGATGCAAGTTCGTTAAAACTAAGTTCAACTCTCTCTTGCCCAGCACACTTGGGAAGCCCTAATCCAGCCACTTGAAAAATATGTCTAAACATTTTCCGAAACAATGAAGGAGCTTAATCCTTACCATGACAACATAGCGATGCAAGGAGCCAACATTCGGCTGTCTAGCTTCCAGCTCGTTTCAATAAACCACTTTGCACAGCCCTATTTGCAGCAAGGGTCCAATCAGAAATAATGAAGATGTATGTGACACTTTAAACAGGTGTGTGCAAATATTAGAAAATTTCGAATGCTATTGAATATTACACTCTTAATATTTGTATTCAATTTAGACTTGGTAGTCGAACATTTTCAAATAGTCGGTTGGGTACGAATATTTGAAACAAGTCATATTTCTGACTGTACGGGAGCAAGTAGGGTTCTTGTCGCTTGTTTCTATATAATCTAAGCATATGCGTACAATCTTGTGCTGAATTTAGTTACAATTTCGTGCTGCTGGTAAAGCGTGCTCAGCCAATGGACGTCTAAGCTTCACAGAAAAACCAGTCTCTCAGTAGCAAGGGGCACAGATTCACGGTCAGCGAGGGTGCCCTTAGAACGAAATGAAAGGGCATGAACATTATTGCACAAAGGATCCAACAGCATTAATGTTCTTTCTGGGAGTATAGGTCCAATGAGCTAATCAGCAGCAATTCCTGTCCACATTGCCTCACTATGCAAATAAGCCAGCTCCATGCCGCATGCCCCTCGAAATCTATCTGCAAGTTGTTGCATGCCTGTCACTACATTTCAGCATAGAGCGACGACTGATCCCCCACGACTGGTTCTCGAATGGGGAAGGGGGGGGGGGGTGGCGACGCACAAAGCCATTTTGGGGGGTCCGTAAAACCCACGCCCCCAAAAAGTTTTTTTTTTTTTTTTTTTTTGCCGTGGCTACTGCAAGCCTTGAGGCATTCTGGTTGGGGACTGCAGAAATGTTTCCCCTTTTCCATGAGATGGTTGTAAAGATTTTGTTGCAGTTTTCTACAACATATGCAAGCATGCTTTCTGTGGGCTTGCATACTTTAAAAGAAAAGCAAACACAGAGACAGGTTGAATGTAGCTGCAGATGTGCGACTCTGCTTAAGCGTGCCCGCACCACGTATTTAGAAGCTGTCCAGATTGAAATGACGTGGCACTTATTTGGCCATTCTTTGCCAGGTAGCAGTAAAAGGCACCTGTTTGTCGTGACGCTTTGGGCAAAAGGCAACAGTCACCTGATTAGCCCTCTAGCACCATATTAACAATCACTGCTGTATAATGCGGTATATACCTCGCATTATACTGAAGTTTTTCATTTTTCTTATTTTTTTTTTACAGATGCAGTACCTAAACAAGGGCGAGTTGGTCAGATGTCCGAAACTGAAGGAAAACAACAGAAGGGCCTTGCACAACTGTGCTGCACAAGCCCTGCTTGCATGTGGCATAAGACAAAGAAAAAAGAAAAGACATTGTTCTTCCGGTTCCCTTCTAAGCAATGGCTGTAACAAACAGTACAGCACCACTTTGTTTTGGTTGGGAGTGAGCACAGCTTTTGCCTTGTTTATTTGTTACTTCTGCAGTGCCAACCCCGATGCTCAGCTTGACTGCAAATATAATGAAGTGACTGTTGGCACAGGATTAAAGCGACACTAAAGGCAAAATTTAGGTCAAGCTAAAGTGATAGATCAGCGCTTGAAAATTTCCAAGGCATCAACATTATCGCGAACAGAGCCTTAATAATAAAGAAATTGAGGTAAATGCAGGACATGATTAGAGGATCCCTCTCAACATTCCAGTACTTCCCGATGACAAAAGCCCTTCTCAGTTAAATTCTGCCACTAGTACTGAACCACTCATTGCAGAAAACATCATTGTAGTTCAAGGCAAAATAAAATGCTACTAGTCCAGTTCTATTTCACTTTTAGAAAAAAGAATTCATTGAAATAACCCCGACAACGATGCGGACAGTCGAAAGGTTTCGTTTCCTGAACTCTGCACCGCCCAAGCCTTCGCATTTCAGTACTTTCCTGATCGCATAGTGCTGCGTTGGTTGTGCAGACTCGCGAAACTCACACAAACTGCAAGTACCAAAGAATTAAACTTTCATGTGATGCCACGGGTTGCCCTAACAGCCTACGCCACTTGACCAAAAAGCAGCTGCAGCGGCGAATCCGCCGTCTGTCTTGCCTCAGCATTGCCGTTTTATTGACCGATGGTAGCAAAAGGTGGTGATGGCATATTCAATGTTACTATTCGCCTGGTTCGGTGGCGGGAGATATGAATTTTGAAAACAGTATTCAGGCCCTTCAGATGCAATTTTCATGTAAACCAAGTCTTTTCTTGGCACGAAACAAACGAGAGGTTTCTGGAATGGTATTTAAACAGTCCATATTGACTTAGTATTTGCCCTTAGTGTCCCTTTCAGTGCTCCCCCAAGTTTATGGGAATTTGTGGTATAACAATGCTAAAAGTTGAATTCTGGGGTTTTGCATGCCAAGACCACGATCTGATTATAAGGCATGTTGTAGTGGGGGTTCTGGAATAAACATGACCACATGGGACTTTTCTAACCCTTTGAAGGTTTTTGACGTACATGTACGGCGGCGGTTTTCTGTCCCGCAAGGGCTTTGCCGTATAAGTACGGTTTCGACCCTCCGTTTGAAATTTCGCGCCATAATGACGATGCGTGCTCACTGGGAAGTGCTGCCACCTGTTAGGACTTACAAGAAGCGTTTAAAATTTCTGCTACCTTCTTGGGGAGACAAACAGAACCGATTTCTATTTTCAGCGCGTCGTGCAGACTGCGGCGACACCCCTTTTGCGGTTTCAGTTTCGCCGCGTGATCGTAACGGAGGCGTGCAAAACGTCATTTTCCTCTTTGTCGGCACTCTCTTGCAGAGGTGGCGGAAGTCGATTTCTATCTTGATTGGCGCTGCTCTTAGCTTGTTTATCACTGCCGTTCACGAGGTATTCTCGCTCTCTGCGGCAACGCGCTTATGCGAGAGGGTGCCTCAGACCTCTGCCCAAGGCAGCCGCATGCAGAGATGTCATGTGTGCGCCAATACAATTCATCACTCCAAGAGAAGAACATACACGCATTTTAGGTGTGCAGACTGCGATAAGGCGCTGTGCGGAGACCCGTGTTTCAAGGAGTACCACACTCTGAAATACTGTTGAACATTTTGCAGTTCTGAGTGATGCCGACACCAAAATACTGTTCCTAAGTTTTTTTTACTATTTATTCCCGACTTTATACAGCTTGTACATTCAAGATCCGCAATAAAGTAATTTGACCACCTGGGAAAGTTTTTTTCAAAATAATTTGACCTTCAAAAGGTTCAAATGCACCCAAAGCTTGGTAGATGGGTAATTTTACATTTCACTCCCATCGAAAACAATGTTGTTGTGCTTTATGTTGTATAATAAGGCACAGGTTGGCAAGAACAGACCACTAGTAGGAATTGCTCAATTTTCCAAGCTCACATAAGCAAAATACACAAGCTTTTGTATAACGGCTTAATACCCTAATTTTTTACCACTGACAATGTGCTCGCAACGTCCAAACACATTAAGACGTAGGGACATGCAAATATTCTAAACTTTCAAATGATGAATTGAATAGTGTCCTGTTAGATTCATTATTTTCATCATTCATTATTACCATTTCCTTTCTTCGAAAAGTTGGAATGTTGTAAAGAATGATCCTGGCCTGCCCGCAGCGCTTGCTCACACAGCCAATCAGAGGCTCTTGTGCCCTTGTCGTGCAGGATGGTGGAAGTGCGAGTCGTCTCACTGCTTTTCTGGTTCATTGTGTTTGTGCCTTGTGGGCCTTCTCCCACATGTGCTGCCGTTATGGCTAGCACAAAGCGATAAAATTCGCCTTTCGCCATGAAGCTCGAAATCGTGAATCAAGTCGAACGCGGCGAGAAGTGCGATGTTGCCGCAGCATGCGAGATTACAGGAGGAGCACTCTCGGCACGATCTTGAGGGAAGAGTAAGGGGAAGATTAGGACTAAAGCGTACAAACTCATGACCCGGTGCCAGTGGCACCTGACGCGTACGCACGGCAATGTCGAGGCGGCTGTGTGCAAGCACTTTATCCGAAATTGCTTCAGACGTGCCGCCAGCTTCCGTGTGCCCGGTGGTGACTGAAAATTCCGATGAGTGCGACAAAACCGTTGCCAGTGTCGCTGAAGTTGGGAGCGAGCAGTCAGAATTTACGGAAGCCGCTGATGAATAAACAGTCGACGAGTTTGGGAGTGCGGATGGTGTAGTGAAAATGAACACTACATTGCTGACATTGTACCGAGCACAAATGATAGTGGGCCCAATGAGGAAAGCAATGGCAATCCTTTGCAGACATCCCAGGTGACTGGTTCACGTGCACTAGTCCGGCGCTTCTGCGCGAATGTGGAAGGTTGCGGCCTCAGCAGCTCCAACTCTTCAGACAATGTGGAGAAGCGAGTGCGTCGCAGGCAGCGAAATTTCCCAAGCAGAAGAAAATGCAGGACTATTTCATGCAAAACTAAGCTAAAGTGTTTTTATAAATGGTATATGCTTTTACGACGCCGAATTCTTTAACTGGCTTCTATCAAATTACGCCCTACATTGAACTACAGTCGAACCCGGCTATATCGAACTCGCAAAAAAACGCCTATCAGTTCGATATAGAGCATAATTCGATATAAGCCTGCTAAATAATTGGATGCCATAAAAGCACATACCATTTATGAAATCACTTTATTGATGAAACTAGCTTCGTTTCGCACGAAATAGACCTGCATTTTCTTCTGCTTGGGCAATTTCGCTGCGTGCGAGGCACGCACTTCCCCACGTTGTCTAAGGAGTCGGAGCAGCTGAGGCCGCAACATTCCGCCTTCGCGCAGAAGCACCGGACTAGTGCGAGCGCACCAATCGCTTCGGAGGATGTGGGCCAAAGACGGTCGTTGCTTTCCTCGTTGTGCCCATTTTCACTTGTGCTCGGCACGATGCCGGCAATGTAGTCTTTGTTTCCGGGCTCTCCTGTGGTCGCAACACCATCATTTGCGCTCACAAACTCGTCCACCGTTGATTTGTCAACAGCTTCCGGAAATTCTGACACCTCGCTCCAAACTTCGGCAACGACAACGGCTTCATCGCATTAATCAGAATTTACAGTCATCACCGAGCACGCGGAAGTCGGTACGGCTTAAGCAATTTCGGATGAACCACTCGTACACGGCCGCGCGTACGCGTTGGGCGCCACAGGCACCGGGTCGTGAGTTCAGCCGCTTTAGCCCTAATCTCCCCCTTATTCTTCAAGATCGTGCTGAGAGTGCTCCTCGAAATCTTGCACGCTGCGGGGACATCCGACTTGTCACCGCGTTCGACCCGGTTTATTATTTCGAGCTTCACGATGAAAGGCGAATTCTGCCGCCTCATCACGCCAACACTGCGGGAGAACGCGCACACAATGAATCAGATAAGCAGCGAGACAACTAGCACTTTCGCCACCTTGCACGACGAGGGCACAAGAGCCTCTGATTGGCTGTCGGAGCAAGCGCTGCGGGCGGACGGGCCAGGATCATTTTTTTGTAGGGTGGTGTCGGCGGCTCCGAGGTAGCGCAGTCACGTAGGGAGAGCGGTTGGATGGAGCCGCGCCGCCGGGTTTTCCCTTCACCGCGAGGGAAAGCCAACTTCCGGGGGCACTTTTCGCCGTTTGACGTTCGATATATAGGGAGTCGCTACTAGTTTTGTTCGATGTATGCGTAATTTTTGCTATATATACTCATTGTAACTATACCGTGTCCAGAAATTGTTCGATATATGGAATAATTCGATGTAAACGGGTTCGATATAGTCGGGTTCGACTGTAATACATTTTTTTGAGAGTTCAATATAACCGGGTTCGACTAAATCACGATTTTTGATAAAAGAGACTTCTTGTTGGATTATCAGGGTCAGTTGTAACGAGCGTTGACTGTACATAAATGTCTCTAATCGCTTCCTGCATCTACCTCAATTTCTTCATTACTAAAGCTCTGTTCGCGACAATATTGACCCCTCAGACATTCTCGAGCACTATTGTACAGTCGAACCTCGATATAACGAAGTCCAATTTGCAGCCAAAAATTTTGTTAAATCGCGAGTCTCATTAAGTCGAGGTTCGTATGTTTAAGCAGTCCAAATAAAGATGCAGGTTCTTGGAACACTCCTGGTATATGGCACCTTGCAGATAGCAAAATTACAAAGATAACCAATAAACCCCGGAACTAATAACACAACCAAGAGCGTGATGCCCGATAGCCAGCGGGTACCAACGCATTTTTCTCCATTACGTGTACGGTGAAGAGCAGGTCTGCAGCAAGCGCCGCACCTAGTGCTCATAGCTGCCACTAGATGTGGCCATCAGTGCCATCATCATCATGATTTGTCATCACTAAAGAAAATTTCCTTTCATGAAGACATGGCAACCCGTGGCGCAAAAAAAAAAAAAATCATGCACATACCAGAGCTATCAATTTGAATATCATTTCGAAGAAAATTGGAAGTAGTATTAACTTGGTGGATCCATGAGGCCACCACTTACCATTAGAGCGCTTAACGCTCGCAGCCATCGGATGACACCGCCCTCAGTAAAGCAGTGACGACGTTGATTCATTAACACTGGAATATTTTATTTAACTTCCCGCAGAGCAATTCTATGCAACTCAGGTGGAAGCGAAGAACTCCGTCAGCTTCATCTGCCACTTTTTAATAAGCGTCGGGGTTATAAGGCGCTCGTAAGTTGACAGGGCTGCTAAGGCTTGTTTGGATCTCTTACGCATGTATGCGGGAGTGCACTCGCAAGAGCGAGTGCGCGCCCGCATACGTGCGCAAGAGATCCAGTGCAGCCATGACTTGCTTCGGTGTAGCTATACTGCTTGCCGCCTGGAGTTCTTCGTCCGAGTCGTCGTCCTGGATTTCTGTATCTGTGATGCTCTCGATTATTGCGTCATCGTACAGCTCTTCAGTTGTCACAGCGCAAGCATCGCTGAAGACAAGTCCTCGAGTGTCACGTCACTTGGAGCACCTCCCTGATCGCAGAGCAGCTGCCACAAGTCAACGACATCTGTTGTGTACGCCACACTTTCGTCACAGTCATTGTACTCATGGCGGAGCAGGGCCTTAAAATTAAGGCGAAGATCCGGGCTTGTTTCATGACCATTTCGCACTTCACTGGCAGGGACTGATCACGCATTTCAGCAACGTACGCAGCAAGCTTAGCCTACAGCTCCGGAAAGCGTCCAGACTTCGGCACGTGGGAAATCTCTCACTTGCCGTCACAGGTGAAAATTTCGCTTCGCTGCAGTCGCCACTCTCGGACCACCCGTTTGTGATTTGTTTCTTCGGGGTAAAGGATGGCAGCCCCCTTGAACGCTGCTGTGAACGAGTGCCGAACGATTAGTGGGCCTGGAGCACTCATGACGACTGGGGAAGCATAGAAATAGCACGTAGCCAGCAGTCAAGGGGAATGCGTCAAACCAATGCCAATGCCTTTCAACAGAGGGCTTCTTCAATTTTCCACTTCTGGCTACCCGCGGGCTGCGAGAACCTGCCAGGACAATTTTGGTCTGGCTGCTCTCTGGAAGTTCTCTGGCTAGCAGACGACTAAAAGAGGCAATGGGCGCTCGCCGCCATCTTTGCGAGGACTTCACGGTTGCAACGCGGGCGCTTGAGGACTTGCATTTACCTCGCTCAGCCAACTGTCTACGGTCATCTACAGATTTCCTTACTCCTAGCATTATCTCTTTAAATGCTAACGCCCCGTTCCGCATGGCGAAGCGGAATGATACGAGCCTTGGTGAACCATTCAAACCTTTTGTGTGTGTGCACATGTGTGTGTGTCCCCTGATTGCTTCTTCGCGGCGGTGAACAGCGCGCCGCGCTCTCATGCGTGCATGTTATCTGCATCGTGTTCCACGCAAGTTGTAGATGCTCATTTACACATTTTGGATTCGTCTTTCACTGGTGGCATTCCTTTTCACATATCTTGCACATGTATATCTCTCCTTTCTCTGCACTTAGCGAAGGCTTTGCAGCTAGCCCGTGTTCACTCCATCTCTCCATCGTATGCTTAGGTGGCGGCTCGAAACCGATGGGTTCGAACTGCAGGCCGTTGATCTAAGAATACACTGATTGCACTCTGTACATTAGACACACGTACATTGGCTTATTGCTCTCATGATTGCGACCAATGTTCTTCGTGCACTTCGCTGATCACAGGCGAAGTGCATTTTCATGAGACAGCCGCGTCCCCAGCT
Organism: Dermacentor albipictus; assembly: GCF_038994185.2. Classification (NCBI taxonomy): domain Eukaryota; kingdom Metazoa; phylum Arthropoda; class Arachnida; order Ixodida; family Ixodidae; genus Dermacentor; species Dermacentor albipictus. The sequence continues at coordinate 29,438,336 of NC_091825.1, forward strand.
CCTAAGGGTCAAAATGACAAGCACCATCAGCCACAACAAAATTTCTGAAATCGAAGGCCAAGCAGGTCTGCGCGAAATTTTGTGCATATGAGACGTACCCGATAACCTGCTTTTTCATGTCCTGTGATGACACAGCGCCAACTCATCAAATCAATGTCACCAGTGGGCGACGTGATCGCTGCAAGCAGGGATCCTCCAGCTATCGCTTTCGAGTATACAATCACGATTTCGTGTCTTGTCATCCGCCGCGTTGGAGGCCATCTGTTGCGCTGCGCAAGGCGAGGTTGGCCCAGTATGCGTCCTGCGCCGAGTCGCGCAAGATCGCGCGGGAGTGATCGTATTCTTGAATGCAACTATACATTTTCAAGCTGGCAACGCATAAATGGGCCGACTACGCCGAGCGCGCGCCGGCCTCGCCGGGCGCTGCCATGCCGGTAGCATGTTTACATTCGGCCAACTGACCTGCGTTCGATTTTGCAAACTTCGGGCAGGTTCGGGTTGTCTTGGGATCCCAGCCCACGTGACCTCCTGTCACAACTGGAACTAGCTGGCTGCCATCTGGCTGCCAGCGGGCTGCCAGAACTCCGAAAATCAAAGAGGCCCAGAGAAAGAAACCCGCGAGCGGTGTCTGCTCTTCCACAAACTATTCATACTCCCCGCAAGCGCCGCTGTTCTGAGGGTGCCACTGCAAATGGGAACAGCGGCGCTTCCATCAACTATCGACACACAACTCCCCCCATGAGTGTTGCATGCACTGCAAAACTCTAAAAAATGTAGAAAAACCCTTCCGAAAAGCGAACAAACACGCGGGATAGCAAAAAGATACGGGTAGGGCCATAGAGCAAACATAAAATTGTAACTACGGTGTACCTCCCGCTGGTCTCGCTTTTTTGGCGGGGCCATGTTTTGGTTTCGATTGTAAGTCGACCCCCCAACTTCAGACTTCCAAATTTAAAAAAAGTGGTCGACTTACAATCATGTAAATACGGTAACCAACTGAGAAAACGTGCCCAACGACCGCTGTTCGTAAACTTACTTCCGGTTGGCGCTTTCCAGTTCCAACCGGCCGGTGACGTGTTCCTGAACTTCTGACGCACTCCAGCTAGCACTACAGGAGCGCGTCCGCTGCGGGTTTCATACGTACACGATAGATGGCGCAGCGGCACGTTCTGCTCCACGTATTGAAGCACGCCGCGAAAATTTGAGCACTAAAACGCGCATGCAAATCGCTGTATGCCCAGCTAAAGTTTTCGTCTGCCTGTCATGGAGGCTCTGGTACGTGCGTGCGATGCGCGAGGACTTCGCTAAATCGGAAGTATAGTATAAAGTGACCTCGTTAAATCGCGAAACAAAAAAATACATGGTTTTCAATGGGGCAGAGATTGGGAAAAATAAAAAGTGCGTTATTTCGAGAATTTTGTTAAATTGAGGTTCGTTATATTGAGGTTCGACTGTGTTACTTTAGCTTTGGCTGCACTTAATATTTGTATTTAGTGTTGATTTAAATAAACAAATGTCTTTTTGTATTATCGACTTCTGGCAAATTATAATTGACCACCCTAAATTAAAATGTTATATTGAAGAGAAATGCTGGAATTAAGCTACAATTTTAGAAATTGACGTAATAGTCCTGCGAAAACCCGCAAGGCGGAAAGAATAAAGGGAAAAATCAGACATCCACCTGTTTGCAGCAATTGCTACAAAGGAAACCCATACGGGTTCCTCGAAAGGAAAAGCTTGCAATTGAAGAAAAATTCGTCCTGGTTCGGGACTAAAACCCGGGACCACCGCCTTACCGGGGCAGCCGCTCTACCATCTGACCCGGAACCATCTGGGAACCCGGGACCCAGAGAAAGCCTCTCAATTGCAGAAAAACTTGCCCTGGTCCAGGACTAGAACCCGGGACTACCGCCTTTCCAGGGCAGCCGCTCTACCATCTGGGAAGCCGGGGCCCAGATGGTTCCAGGTCAGATGGTAGAGCGACTGCCGCTGAGAGGCAGTGGTCCCGGGTTCGAGTCCCAGACCAGGACAAATTTTTCTTTAATTCTGAGGCTTTTTTTTTTCAAGGAACCCGTTTCCTTTGCAGCAATTACTGCAAACAGGTGAATATCTGATTTCCCCTTTATTAATTTTAGAATTGATATTCAATCAGTTCGATGGTTCCCTTATGAGAGCTCTTCTGCATGCATTCCAGCAGGGAAGTCAGAGTTTGCCCCGCTTTCCATTAATTGTAGAATGAAGGCCCTTTAACAAACAGGGCGGTCGTCCTCCCTGCAAACCCTCTGGACACGTTGTCCTCGCGGCTGAAGGCTTGGCCTTGCTAAGTGACACATGCAGTGACGTCAATGCTCACCCCGGCAACCCAGGCCACTGTGGCTATTGTGGCCGACGATGTCGAGCCGGAACACTGAGTGCGACCTAGATGACCGCTCGTTACACTTGGTAGCCGCCACTGCACGGTTCTTTCGTGCACGCCGTAGCAGCTGGCTGATCTGAGGGATGGAAAAACAGACAACGGGTAAGCTTGGGCTTTTAGCAGTAAAAATTCAGTGCACAACAGGCACCGACTCAAAAGATAGGAGACAGAACAAGCGCTATCTATCAGACAGACTAGACTTTCTGAACTTCAAGTACACTTCACGTATGCCCTCTGTCACCGCTGAACGATTTGCACTATGACAGAGCAATGACGACACATACATGAAATTTTTCTGTACGCTACGTCATTTTTACCTGTCCTCGTGCAAGCTTTTTTTGTTTGGTCTCTATGAATGATGAAACATGGATCACAAACACTGTGCAACTGTTTCAATAACACTACCTGCCATCTACACAAGTTTTCAAACTGCCGTGTATACTCGTGCAATGAACACACTCTCATCGTTGCACTCTTGCGATCTAACAGCAGTGCTGCAGTTTTTTGGGGAGGCTAAAATCATTTCATATCCCGCAAACATTTAGAGCAAGCGCACAACCTTGATACCCGTCGCTGTTTCGGCACAGCCCAAGCAGGGACTCCGAGTTTGGCAACGGAGCAGCCGGCAGCAAAACCAACCCGACGGAACACAGTGGCAGCAAGCACGTGGCAAGAACAAGCCAAGCATTATCGCAGACACTCAGGACCTGGCAGAAACAGCGACCGCGATAATGCGCAGCCCGTTTTTACCAGATGCTTGCCACCTTCCCAGTGTTCCCCGACATGCTTTCTCGACAGCTGCTCCATTATAACTGACAACCCCTGCTTGGGCTACGACGACATATAACGATGGGCCTCACGGCACAGAAGAAGGAATTCTATTTACTTCCTTGCGCCATGTGATAGTAAAATATTTTAAGTGTAAAATAAACTAATCAGGTTGGCTGTTAACACAATAAACTCAATACGCCGGCGGTAACAGTGACCGCAAATACGCCATGATCAACTGGGTGCACTGTGGGAGCCTATGTAAGCCAAGCTTCTATGCTCTTTACTTTGACAATAACTAGTGGTGATGCTACAGCAAATGTTTGATTTCTTCAGAGTTAAACCCAATACAAGAGTGGTGAATAGATGTCAAACGTTACCTTGTGCACATCACGGCTGGTGGTCTGCATAGCACAAACAGCGTTTTCTTGATGTGTTGTTGTGCAGCATTGTTCATAACCTCCAAGAAAGTTAGCATTGTTATTGCCTTACACAGCACATTGCATTCTGGCAGAAGCGTTAAACGTTAATTGAATCACGGGGCTGCACGTTGTGGGCATGGAGGTAGGCCACGGCACCTCAGTGCAGGCATTCACATATTCTGTCGTGCCTCCCCTTTCCACTCGCGACGGTTCGTTGCGGAGGCCACCACTGACAAGGCTACCACTGACAACCGGTGCTTGCCTTTGCCACGAGCCGGTTTGCAGCAGCAATGCTTTGCACGATCAACCGTGGTTGCTTTGGCACTATGGTGGCACAGCCAACACAATGGCCAGAGCGAGCGCGAGAGATCAAGGACACCACTAGTTTCGCAATTTTCTCTTGTCCTCCAGCCCCTCTGTTAGGGTCCTGGACTTGAGCTCGTCTACAGTGCCTTGGAACCTACGGCGAGAACTTGCCCCGTGTTCATCTTTTTCAGAACACTAAGCCGAAGAGCGGTGCCTAGAGCTAGCATGCAGTCCTAATACATCTAGCCGCACTTATCGGAAGCCCAAGCCGACAGAAATTGCCCAGGCTCTCGTAAGTGGGCCCACTGGTTGACGCAAAAGCAAGCAGCATAGCCGCAGGGACTTTTCCTAGCGGCGTGTCACAGGCAGCCATCCTCCTGCAGCAATGTGCTAGTGGTGCCCCTTTATGTATTTTTTGCCTTTGGCGAGGTAGGCCTTTGATTACCGCGCTGGCCCGGGACTGGACGTTGCAGTGATGGGTGTTGCGAGAGACAAATAAACAGCTTCCTTTAACTTAGGGCAATACAGTTGAACCTCGCAATAATGAAATTGGCGGGGGACATGAAAAGATGCTTTTGTGAAAACTGTTGCGAAATGAGACAGCACAGATAATAAAGTTTTATTCTGCAACACATTACCTGTCGCGATTCCGTTAGCCTACTTTGGCAAGCTTACGAGGATATAGAACCGCATTGACAACAGTACAAAGTGCACCGTATGCGTCGATTAACAGAGGCAGCACTGCCATGGAGCAGTATTCTCGGTCAGTTGCTTTCGGAGATACGATCACTTTTGCAAGATTTTGCGTAACTCGGCACCGGACACAGAACAGCGCTCCACATATGCAGCAGCATTTCTTCAGCACACGCTGTCGCCCAAGAGTGCAGAAGTGATCGTATCTTGTATACCCGAAGGCAGACGATCAAAATTATCGCACCTTTGCGTAAATCTACGTCCAGCACCAAATCCCCACACAATGCCTGTTGGGTGGCACCAAAACCAGCATTCTTGAAGCAAGGAATGCATATTCTCAGATGATCACTTAATCACTGCCCGATACGTGGCACTCCATGCTGCGCCATCTCAAGCGCCATAAGCCCCGAGAATGAACTAGAGGGGCACTGCGAGCGGCGCTCTCATGACGTCAGGGCACGAACTCGCGCCTGTCGTCTGCTGCAGTTCGGGTGGTGTCCGGGCTCCCTTCTGCAGTGTTTTCGTTTGTTCGCTCTCACTCCCTCTGCTTGTATACTTAAGGCAGTCGTTTTCAAATATATTTTTAAGAGAAGTCTTCATTCGTGAAAACTTATTCACAGAGCTTACCTTTTAGATGACAATACAGCTCTCAAAGGCAACGCTACAGTGCCAGCCGAAGTAGCGCAGACAAGCCCATTGCGGGTTTTTCATGAGAGGATCGACAACCGCAAAAACAAAGCATATAAGAATCAAGTTACGATACTATACCTGCCGCGGTGCGACAAGTATGTCACAAACGCTGGTTATAAATGACTTCTACAACGGTTACTTTAATTTTAATCCGCTAAAACGGGTTTGCTGACGAGTAGTTCATGATATATCGAATTTTTGCATTGTAACACGAGTACTTAACACTGCAGTTTAGATTCTACCAGCACCACTTGCTCCTTTATCTGCTCATCAAAATTAGGCAGTTCTTTACATGTTTAAGTGGCGGTAGTTTGAAGTAAAGCTAATGGAGGCTTACAGCTGTTTGCAGAATATGAAAAGGAATGTAGTAATATATACCGTATAAACGCGTGTAAGGGCCGCACTTTTTTTTACAAATTCGAGGGCCTATTTTCGGGGTGCGGCCCATACACGCGACATACGAAAAAAAATTTTTTTTTTTCAAGTAAAAACAGACCAATAAGTGAATGCGCGTTTATTTACAATAATCCTCATCAATCATCACTATTTACAATCAGTCATCATCACTCGCGGAGTCCTCAGACTCCGAGCTGGTGCTGCATTCTTCTGGCTCATCACCCCACAAGTCGTCGTCTTCAGTTCCGTCCAAATCGTTGGTCCTTCGCCGAAAGGATAGGCCCTTCCTCTTTAAAAATCTCCGCAACCAGCCGACGCTACCTTTGAACTCCTCGCGGGGTATGCTTCTCGCACGCGCCAAAGCTTGCGTCTTCACGCGCAGCATGTCCGTCGTCAGCGCATATCCATTGTTCCGCACTTCCATTGCGTAGCGGAACAGCTCTTCTTCGAGCTCAGGATATTTGCATGGCTTGCCTCGAAAAGCACGCCTTTTGGAGCTGGTGGTCTTCAACGCATCCTTCTGGTTGCACCACCTTCGGACGCACTTCTCGTCCACGTCAAATTTTCTACCCGCCGCACGCTTGCCATGGTCGAGGGCAAACTCCACTACCTTCAATTTAAAGCCTGCCGTGTAGCTATTGATATGTTTGCCCATCGTGCTAGAATGGCAACGCTCGATGGCAATTCGTGAAAAATAAAGCAGAGCACACACGAGAGCCGCAACAACAGCGTGCGCCCACGCCAACAACGCTGCTACAACTCGCGTGCCTTCGACAGTCGCAAAACAAAGCCGGGGTGGCCAGCATGGTGGCCAGGGCTGATGATACCGATGACGATATGGATTGCGGAAGCTCGCGGCAGAAAGAAAATATGATGATGATGATGACCCGCGACATCGGCGCCATCCGTGGGCGGCATCTGGAAGCTTCCGTGCGCGCGCATTTTGAAGGCTAATCACACGTGGGTCGTGGAAAGTTCGGGGTGCGGCCCTTACACGGATATTTTTTTTTTAAATATTTGCTTCGGGAAGTTGGGGGTGCGGCCCATACACGGGTGCGGCCCTTACACGCGTTTATACGGTATTCCCTTTTCCGTGCTACACATTCAGCTCACTTGAGCAATTTACTGGTGTTTGTTGCTTGAGGAATACACATGACGAATCTATTTGGCGAACTGTTTGCTTGGCCCAAATTTTTTAGTGAGATATGCCTTATGGCCTGTATGGCTGCAGCCAGAAAGAAGCCAAAGCATCATTCATTAGTAGTATGGGACATATTGAAGATATACTTCGCTGCTGGAGGGTCAAAAATCAAATGAAATATGTAAGGCTTGTGATGTCTTCCTAATGACGGTTCAGCATGTTCTCTTATGTACTGATGAAGCGAATAGTTCTCCGTTTATAATTAAACAATGCTGGATTGAGACAAGGTGAGGAAAGAAGGTGCTTGAGTTTTCCTTTTCTAGGCACCCTAAGCTGAGCTGTAGTACCTCAAGTATACTTTAGGCATTACAATTGGTGCTGTAAAAAACTGCTTCATGGTTTCAATTCGAAGTTGTAGTCAATTGATGGGTGTCGCAAACAATGCGTGACTTGCCATAACGAGAACCCTTTGGTACCGTTGCTTGAGGGGTGAGCCATATTTTCGATAAAGCCTACCGAGGGCCACCATGGAACATTTGATCACTTTCAGTTGATTGGCTCTCGATCTTAACCACGAAACTTTTCTTTCAGGTGATTGCTACTATGGTATTTGTGAATTATTTATATATGTGGATAGTCTATATATGACGCGCCCTCGTATTAGCAGCCATGAGCAATTCGTTTTATGGGGGCCTGTTTCAGAAAACGGTGAAAGTAGCAGCTAACTTTTCATGCGAAATGAGCGCCTAACTGTTCCTTTTATGCAATAACAAAGTGGTCATATTTGAATAGAACAACTCACCAAAGTAATATGAATCATGATGACAGTTTCGCTGGACATTGTCTCTTCAACACGGATAACATGTTGACACCAAATACCAAGATTTTTCTTCCGCATGAAGTGCAATGTCTCTCACAGCTAAGTACTAAGGCAATGTTAACTGTTTAGTGGAGCATCATACACAACTTCGCATGTTCAATTTGTAGACATTATTTTTACGCAAAATTTAAGCACAGATACAGCGCATATATGCATTGCAAAGCCAGTAGACCTCTTCAACCTTGCATAGCTTGCAATATCCAAACCACAAATTTTCTCGACTCGTGCGCTTTTGAAGAAGGAATTCTGTGGTTCAGGCATGGCAGCATAAAGAAGTCGACATATCGTACAACAAGTACGGCTCGAGCCACTTATACCCCAAGCATACATTAAGGGAACGAGCACGCACAGCAGCCGAGCCAGCCGGAGCAAGCGGCGTCCTGGCCATGACATCACTCGCAAGAGAACTCCACTCCAAATTCTTTGTCTGTGGGATGTGGGTTTCCTTGTTCTTGCTGCATTTTTCTCACAGAGGCGCACATTATGCATTGCACTAGGTGAGCAAAAACCGTTGTCACATGTCGGTAGCAACATGCTGCTGCTTCAAATGGGCGATCAACAAACAAGATGGTGGCTATGACGTGTTTCTGGTGCGGTCGCTTCTGCCGCTTGGTTGCTTTTGTAAACAAAAATGGCAGTACCCACGCAATTGTGATGTGGGGGTATTTCACGAAATTTTAGTGCAAAGCAATTGCATTTGAGCACATCTTGGGGATTGCTAGCCTTGTGCGAGTAGGTAATATGAGGGGTTATGTACCAGCAAATTTCGTTGATGCAGGATTGTAGTGCAGCGACATTTCGCTGTCGAGAGGTACGAAATGCATTAGATCCTACAGGCGTTCGCCGAGGATACGAAAATATTTCGCTGTCGCCAGAATTGCAAAGTCACAGGATTTCATTATCACGGGTTTCAACTTTACTGTGTTTTCTTGCATGCTTAGTTCTCGGTGCCCCCCTTTTGTGGCCTGAGAACGCATGCAGCGATACACTTGACTATCAGAGGCGATGGCTGGCGCGGTCCGCTCGCTAAGCTCGAACTCGCGGTGGTTGGTACTCCTGCGAGGTACCAGATCTCCACAACGTGCCGAAACCTCCATCACATTATGAGGCATGTTGTATTGGCAGACGACAGAACAATTTTGACTCCCCGAGGTTTTTTAACGCGCACCTAAATCTAAGTACACAAGTGTTCCTGTATTTCGACCCTGTCAAAATGTGACCTCAGGCAGTAGTACAGCCACAAAGCTACTGCGGTAGGCACAGAGGCATTGATTTGACGTGCGACTGCCTCTGTAGTGCCGTCTAGATGCTAGTGCTTCAATGAGAGTTTGCGTCCGCATGCTCTACATCAGTTGCTTACGTGACAAATTTTCATGGCCATTATTTTTTCAGAAATAGAAATGTACTGTACTGTACGTTGAACTTAAATTTATCCAGTTTGTCCACAACTGCTGTCCTGTCTAGCAGTAGGTTTTCCTTGCCTTCTTACATCACCTGTTTGCTTATGTCCATGTTTGCTTGTGTGCACGCGACACCATGCTTGTTAATTTATTTAGTAAGCAAATCTTTAAAAGTTTAGACGGCTGATAAAACTACTATCCGTACTTTTTGAATAGCTGTCTGCTAATTTGCTATCGCAATCGATGCTTTACTTTTAGGGCGAAACTGCGACTCTTTTATTTATCGCAACTTTAGTGCACTTCCAAACGAGAGAAAGTGGCATTTCTATATGAAATAATGAGGTGCGCGGTACTGTAAAGGACTTTTCTTTTTTTAGGTCATTGCAAAACAGGTGCGAGTTTCAATCGAGGGCGGGTTATCTTTTATTTTCTTGGTCACGGAAAACAGGTGCACGTTACAATTGAGGGAGTGTTAGAATCAAGTAAATACATTAAGTTTTCAAATGTACAGTAAAACCTTGTTAAACCGTACACGCTTGAACAGTAGTTTCACTTTAAACGTAATAAAGTCAAATCCCCGACTCAGCGGCCATTGAACATAATGTGTTTGGTATCCGCATAAACTGTACCAGCTTATTGTGTACGCATCAGTTAAAACGTAGCGTTTCAACTTTTCGTCGCACAAACACGGCGGTGCGCCATCTCCATCGGGCAGACCGGCAGGACAACAAGCCTCAGAGATTGGAACAACGGCCTCCAAGCGCCCTGTGCGTTTGCGTGTGAAGCCACATAAACATCAACATCATTTCAACGCCGTGCCAGAGAGTGTTATGGTGTCGTGAAAGCGAGGACTCGCGTCGTTCCGAAGCTCGGATAAAAAAGACGCCGGGTGCTCAGCATAGAAGAAAAATTAGACATCGTCCGTGCTATCGAACGTGACACGAAGAAGTCGGCGCTGGCACACAACAGGGATCTGCTGTTGACTACGGTGAGTGGCATTTGGAATGCGAAGAAGTTGCTTGGGAGCGCTGCTGCGACCGCGATGACATGTCGGCTACGAGGTTCGACTTTTCGCCATCGTTGCCTGTGTTGTTGCTGAAGTGTCGACTAGCGACAGTGATGAGGACGACACAGAAAGTGACAGCATGGGCGATTCAGGCCCGACAGTGGCATAAGCTGCGTGTTACATCAGCCTCATGAATGCAATCGTTGCGACGAGAACAGGGGTGCGATAACGTAACTCTATTCCAAATGAAAAGTATTCCAAACTCCGGCACCCAGCAATGAAAAAGGCACCCCCGGGACTTCTGCAGCACTACTGAGTACGTGCACGGAGAATACGTAATGCCGAAGAGGAATCTGCCATGCAAGTGTTTGTGGAGAAGAAGGAGCTGGCTGAAAAGCTGGCACGCAGCTTCAGTAAGTTTGAGGCCGCTGTCGTCGTCGTGCTAGCCTGCCGCGGCATCAAACGAAAATAGCACTTTTGTCGCGCGAAGTGAATAAATACTGCATGTTTTTTCCCTTTCATCGCACTCTCTCCGAGTTCCGTTTTCGACAGGTAAGTGGGTGATCTCATGCAATTTTGGTTGAACAGTACTACTGTTTTGTACTTATTTTTCCGGACACCTGCCAACTACGGTTTAACGAGGTTTCACTGTATATCGAATCAATAACATCTCATTTTTGATGTTTCAAAGAAGTTTCCATAAAATTTACCCTGCATGCAACCCTTAACTTTGCTTCAGGTTTGCAAAAAAAGAAGGTGCGTTCATTAAGCAATACTATACTACGGTATGTGTCAAACGTTAACAAGTCTATCTCTGCTGACAACTAATCTCCATTTTCTGGTAAAAGTAAATGCGCCAGATTTACAATTTGCTTACAAGTGACGGCATTCTTTTTTTGTGAGTTCAGCTGTACTGCAAGCAGATTAATAAATTATGCAAACCTGCTCAGCTGATGTGACGGCGACCTCGGTGAGGTTAGCAACAGCGACGGGGCCATCCTTGCGTACCATCTTGAGCTGCAGCGGTGTAGATGCCTGCAGCTGGGATGGAGGCACCAACAGGTCCCGCAGGGTCTCATTGTACACTTCAATGAAGCTGGCCACCATTGTGTACTGCAAGGTATGGACGCGAAGGGAGCAGAGCTTTGGTAGCGTGAATCTAGATTTGGCACTCAAATACAACACAGCCTGAACCACTGAGGCTTCACAGTATCGTATTTACTCGCATAATGATCGCGCTCTTCTGTAAAAAAAATTGACGCAAATTCAAGGGTGCGATCATTATGCGGGTTAAATTTCCTGTGAAAAGAACTTTTTTTTTCATCCCACATTTGCTGTGGGATGACAACAGGTCAACAAATAGGCGGCTGCTGCTGTAACAGTGTGGGACACCAAAACAAAAATAGCGGCTGGGGCAGCAACCCGAACGCGATTTTTTTTTCTTCTCATGAGTACATTACGCACATTGAAACAGTTTCTTCCGTATCAGTAATGAATAATATTGTCACTATTGGCAAGTTTGCGGCAATAACGCAATCATGACCACTTTGAGGGGACGGAAACAGAGATGGGCGTGCTTAGCTGCCAGTGACATAAAAACGCATGGCGGGTGTGCTGCGGAAACTGAGAGATTTGTCTCCACTGCTACCTTAATACGGCAAGCTTCCACGATGGGAGGGCGAATATCTTAGCTGTGTTACAAGCGTCGGCGTATGAATAGGGTACACTTCTAATGTATCAGTGTAAACGTGGTTACTAACGTTGCTGTTCGCAATTTGTTACGTGCCCATGAGTGCAGACGAGAAGAATCGAAAAGCGCTTGTTTTATTGTTGTTGACCACAACCATCATAAAGACTACAAATAATAAAGCCAAGGCAAGTTTGGTTGTAGCTTCTTTTTCATGGCAGTGCGGAAAGTGATGAAAGGAATGAAATGGGGCATCTGCTTAAGAATGTTTTGTGCGTGCAGGCCACTTGGTATATCTTGGAGAGTCGTTCGCATAGTATTCAACAGCATTCGACAGATGGTAAGCGCAATCATCATTAGCAAGACTTGGCACACGACATATCGCTGTGGCAAGTTGGGGGTGCGATCATTACACGGGAAAGGAAAAAAATTTAATCTTGACAACAAAATTAAGGGGTTCGATCATTATGCAAGTAAATACGGCACATCTCGATCAGGCACTTAAATAAATTAAATTCTGGTGCTTCATGTGCTAGAACCAGGATATCATTATGAGGCCCACCGTAGAGGGGTACTTCTGATTAATTTTGACCACCTCAGGTTCTTTAACGTGCACCCAATGCTCGGTACATGGGTGTTTTTGCATTTTGCCCCCATCGCAGTAGGATTTGATTCCACACCCTTGGGCATAGTACCGCAACGCAAAAGCAACTATGGCACTGCGGCGGGTCTTTATCATGTATGCTTGTTAAAGGAACAATAAAAGGAAACAATGACTTTACGAAAAGCGTACACTGAAAACTACATTATGGCTAGTTATGCAGGGCCATACTGGTTTCTAGAAGAGAAACCGCGCAGACTGCGCTGGAGAATGCTGGCAAGCGGGTGCCGGGAGGCCTAGGATTTGTCGCCTTCCAATGTGCTCCCTACCGACGCCGAAATTGTTCTGCCGAGACCTGCGCAGTGGTTGCATTGCAATTCCGGACACCATCTCTTTTGACAGTTTCACAGGTGCTGACACTGCTGTACTGACACGTGCAGAACTCGACAACAGCGAGATCATTCGTCAGGTTTCTGCTGCGCCGCCGGACGATGACTCCGAGTCGGAAGATGACACGCGATGTGCTACGCTGCCGTCGCATGCGGAGCGTGTACAAGCACCGACTGTGCTTTCAGCTGCCTATAGTGACCGTACGAACCTCTCCGAGATCAGGCTTATCTGATTGCGTGTAAATGGAACAGCGTGCAACGGCGCATTCATGATTCCTTCAAGCCTACTGCCGAGCCCGAATAAGTGCGTGGAAATAAAGGACTTTTTTTTCTTAATCTGCTATTTCAGACACCTGTTTGTTCGGACATTTCCGCAGTCCCCGTAAGCCTGAATAAACAGTCAGCGAATGCAATTTACTCGTATTGGGGGCAAGGACTTACAGAGTCGAAATCTGTAGGAAGCGCCTCTCTTGGGTAGTATGAGGGATCACGCAGTGCGCTCCTCATAGGTCTGGCTTACGGCACTTAATAAAAACACCACGCAGCAGCCCTCCTGGACATTTCTGTAAGTACTCTCAAAATGAGGAAATTTTTACTGTCGAAATAATCTTGGGCAAACAAAGCATAGAATCGTTTACAGACATGGATCATCTCTTTGCCGAATAAGTACAGCGAAAGCCACTGCGCGCGGTCACCGCGATGAAGTCTCCCGAACCGGCTTCTTGCGTGAAAGGTCGGCAATTGCCAAGTGCAAACTATGTGAAATATGTTCTTATGGTGGGCGGTCTGTTTAGCCAAATGGCGCATAACAGAACAAAGCCTCAATGCATGCAGCAATTGTACGGCTTCGCAGCAACCGACTGCACGTCTGCATGCATGTCCGCGCACAATGTTTCGCTTTCACCGAGTTTTTTTTGCACCATGCTGTGAGCCTTAGGCCGCAGCATATGAGCATTTGACAATTCACAAGCAACCACTGTTGCGTGGAAGTTATCAGAGCTGTTCAAAGATAATTTCGTTTTGACGAAATTTGAACGCCTATGGCGACTGTGACGTGCCGTCGCAACAATTCAATCTTTTTTTTCTTCTAAATTCTTGGACATTTCAATATTATTTCTAATTTGCATCGCACTGTATGTTTATCGGTCTTCTCAGCGTGCGATTTACTGCTGATTCTTTTTCGTAATCTAGTGCATTAATTCATAACACAAACGTGACCATATGCCATGCCTTTATTTAACCCCTTAACCGTTTTGGACGAGCTGTGCTCGTCCTTGCCAGGCCGTCCCCAAACCGTTTTGGACGAGTGTAGCTCGTCCGCGCTGAATACGTTCTTCCCTCCAGCGTTTCGGACGAGCGGCGCACGTTTGTGGCGTAGCTTGCATTTTTACTCGACAGATGGCAGCACTGACCGCTTAATTTCTTTTTCTTCAACCGCGTAAACTTTTTTTTTCGTAGGGCAACCTTGGTTTTAAAATGGCATCCAGTGGAGGCGACACGTGTATTGCTGGCCCGTCTTCTCGGAAACGGCGCTTTTCTTCGTCGTCATCTTCGTCAGACGATGGTGATTCAGACACTGATGTGTACATTGTTTCAGGGAGCGAGGATGACAGTGATGATGTTGTACTCAGCAGCTCTTCTGATGAAGAAGATGATTGCTCGGAAGCGAACTTTGCGAGCGCGCGTCAGTGGATGAAGATCGACGTCACGAACATTCCTACACGACCTCCTCGGTTTCCTTTTCTGGCAGTTCCCGGTAAGACGTTCACTATAAGCTCGCCTGGTGACTTGCTTGAATATATTCAGCGTTTCCTCGATGATGAACTCATTTCAATGGTGGTCGAAGAAACTAACCGCAATGCTGCTGAGAAGGTGAAGGGCTGCGGTCCGTGTGAGCATAGCCGCGTCAAAAAATGGGTGCCGGTGACTGAGGAGGAGATGTGGGTGTTTCTTGGTCTCTTGCTGTTGCAAGGAATTGTGCAGAAGCCACGACAGGATTGGTATTGGTCCAGGAACAAGCTCTTATTCACACCTATTTTCGGAGAGGTGATGAGTGGCAACCGGTTTCAGCTCCTGATGCGGATGCTGCACTTTGCTGATAATTCCAGTATCAGCGACCTTAGCAGTCACCCGCAGCCGAAGCTGCACAAGATATGGCCGTTTCTGGTTCGGTTGTTGAAGAACTATCGCTCAGCCTACGTACCGGAGCGAGACATATCCATTGATGAAAGCCTTATGCTCTACAAACCCATACGACTCATCCAAACCCATCCCATACGACTTCAAGAGAGGCACTTTCCAGCTTACATCCCTCCAACCGAAAACAAGGCAACTCCAACCAGGAAATGCTTCATTTGCTGCAAAAAGCAAGGAGACAAAGGCCGGAAAATTAGGAAGGAAACACGATTTTGGTGCAAGAGCTGCAACAAACCGCTATGCGTGATCCCTTGTTTTGAGATTTACCACACCGTCCCAATGCTTCCTCGGTGAAGCAATCAACTTTTTGTCACCACAACTCAGTGAAAGAGTTAAGAAATCGGTGGCTGTGGTCATTCTTTAATTTTTATTGTTCATTACCAGCAGAAAGTTCCTTTTCTTTTTTCTGAGAAACAATAAACTTGAATATGCTACTTTGACTTCGTGTTTGCTTTAAATATTTTTTTAAGATCGAATACATGCTTTTTATTGCAATAATAATCGAAATCAGGAATAAAAAAAATAAGCAGTTTTGTGGAGAAATTCGTTGATATAAAAAAACGGTGAAGGGGTTAATGTGCTTCTTACCACTCTCTTTCCATTTCAGTGAACTTGCCAGTACCTAGCATCAACAAGTTCACAGACCAAACCGCCGTGACATTAGCCGGGCAGGGAGCGCGGGCAAACATCTGAGTGCACGTTTTCTGCTACTCACCGAACATCGCGCAGTCCCGGCGCCGTAGCAGAAATATTCCTCGCATCTGTGCTTGCTGCATACCCGAGTTGTAGCCGATGGCTGCCTGCCAGTTCTAAGTTTCGCGAGCCATGCTTCGCAGAGGTTCTTGTCCTGCGGCTACGTGTGAATAAGGCTGACACCGGGCTCCGTTGCGTACGTCCGGCACTGCGGCACCAAGCAGTAGCCTACCCTGCTGCACGCCTCCAAAGGCAGCCACTACTTATTATGGCGATTTCAAATGCTGTCAAGCAGACACCCAAGGCAGGAAAGCCTCACCACTTAATCAAAACCGCAGCGCAGGTAGGACTTTAAACTTTCGTTTTCAGCTCGCTTCGATGCTTCCGAAGCAGACGACGCGGCCGCTGTGTCCCCGTGATCCCTCATGCCACGTCACGCTGATGGTGGCGCCAGTTTTTCCAGTGGTGGAGTTCACTCCCAATGGCTCAAATATACTTTCTATTTAGCGTTCCTTCAATGGCAGCATCGATGCCCGTCTTCATTTTAGGGTATTTTCTGGCTTGCCTTCCATACTCGCAGTAAGAGTGGCTTTTATTAGAAGCATAATTTACTACTAAAGCTCAAGATTCTTATTGTTCCTTTAACATGCAATTTAAACCTAACACAAACATTCTTCGTATTAGGCTCCCATTGAAATGTGGCCGCCATGGGTGGGAGTTGAACAGCGACTGTAAGCCACTCTACTGCATTGAGTACGACTGCAATAGAAGACTGTTATTGCATCCCAAGAGGGATGTTTTCATTTCCAGGCCAGCTTCAGCCTAGAAGCACCCACTCGTTGCACCATGAATTTGCGAGACGAACGCATGCCACTGACCGTCCAGTGTGGCTGCTTCAACGTCTCCTCGAAGACCTGGTGAAGGGCACGAGGAATCAGGCCTCGCCGTTCGTCCTCGAGCGCAAGCTCGCCCGCGGGACCCTCCATGGTGTGTGTCTTCCCGGCCCCCGTCTGGCCGTATGCGAATATGCACACATGGTAGCCATCCAGGGCACTCTGCACCAGCTGCGACACCTCGGCGAACACCTCGCCCTGGCTGGCCACACCGGGGAAGACTCGATCAAAGCTAAACGTCAGAGCCGTCTGCCGCTGCGTCTGCGCACGAGACAGAAGCAACAAACGCCAGAGCTTAAGACAGTGGTGCAAATGCCCTCTGGCATTTTGGAGCAGGAACTAGAGCAGGCAAAATCTACTTTTTTGCAGCACCTACTCTTGTGTTCGGAGTAGGTGTAAGGTTTCTACGGGGGGTGTACAAATACAGCTAAACCTCAAACCGTAGTTGGCTGGAGCTCAGAAAAAATATGTAGTAAATGGTAGTGCTGCTTAACCGAAATAGCACAAGACCGCCCACTTACCTGTCAAAAACAGAACTCGTAGAGACTGCGATGAAAGCACAAAAACATGCGGTATTTATTCATTTCGTGCGACAAGTGTTATTTTCGTTTGATGCTCCAGCGGCCTAGCAGCGATGACAGGGGCCTCCAACTTACTGAATCTCTAAGCCAGCTTTTCAGCCTGCCCCCTCTTCTTGGCACCGACATGGCAGATTTCTCGTTGGCGCTGCATATTCTCTGTGCATGGGTGCGATGTGCCGCAGAAGTCCTGGGCATTTTTTTTTTTTAATTGCAGGGTGTTCTATTCGCGACGATTGCATTCATAATAATAATATTTGGGGTTTTACGTGCCAAAACCACTTTCTGATTATGAGGCATGCCGTAGTGGAGGACTCCGGAAATTTTGACCACCTGGGGTTCTTTAACGTGCATCCAAATCTAAGCACATGGGTGTTTTCGCATTTCGCCCCCATCGAAATGCGGCCGCCGTGGCCGGGATTCGATCCCGCAACCTCGTGCTCAGCAGCCCAACACCATAGCCACTGAGCAACCACGGCGGGTGATTGCATTCATGAGGATGAAGTAACGCGTAGCTTCTGCCACTGCTGGGCCTGAATCGCCCTTGCTGTCGCGTTCCATGCTGTACTCATCAGTGTCGTTAAGCGACTCTTTGGCAACCACAGAGGCAATGATGGCGAAAATTTGAACCTCGTAGCCGAAATCTGTTTGCAGTCGCAGCAGCACTGCCGAGCAACTTCTTCACAATCCGAATGCCACACACCATGGTCAATAGCAGATCCTTGTGTGGCAGCGCCCACATTTTCGTGCCGCGTTTGATCGCACAAACAATGTCCAATTTTCCTTTTATGCTGAGCACTCAGAGATTTTTATCCGAGCTTTGGCATTATGCAAGTCCTAGCTTACACAATGCGACAATGTTTCACAACCTAAATTTAATCGGAAAATAATAGTAAAAGAAAAACACTTATACAGGCCAGGGTGGCTGCGGAATTAGCAAAATTCGCCAAAAATGTTCGAAATTCACGCCGTCATCATTTGTGAACGCGGTGGCCGGCGGGCGGCATATTGAGCTTGTTTGGAAGCTGCCTTTTTTGTGCGTATTTTGTGCCAGTTCAAAATGGCGTAGGCAAGGAGGAACCGACGCTATCGCGTCATTTCTGAAGGATGCGCGGCTGTGCGACCATTTGCGGCCGTGCGAACCAAATGTGGGGGTTCCACTCTGCGTGCGGCTAGGGCTGAAGGCGAGCTCCAGATCTAGCCCCACACAGTCGCTTTGTGTTACTCCCCAATCCGTAGCGCAGGAATCGCGGCTACGTCGGGTTCGAACGAATAAGGCAACCAGTGGCGTCAACTGTAAGAACGTTCATTGCTACCGTCAATAAAGAACACTGGCAGAGGGACGCCCTCTCTGTAATAGTAATAAATAGGATGGCCTCGTTGCCGGGGATAGTCAGGCAACGTAGTCACTTACGGGTTGCGGCTCGTACCCCAGTCCGGCAGGTTAGGGGTCCGGCCTCAGAGAGAGAGGGTCTCCCCCGGTCGCGCTGTTTTGTACATTTTACCTGGGCGAGGGGAATGTCCTCCTCGCCCGTCAGCTACCTGCCGGCGAGTCGGGGAGGAAGGGCGCATGCGCGCGTCGCGAGAGAGAATCGGGAGAGGGCACAGTGTGCCTCTCCCCCGTCAATGCTGGCTCTCGACGCGACGGCACGGGGGAAGATGGGCGCGTCTGCTCCCCAGAAGTTCTAATGCAGATATACAAAATCTAATTAGATATTTGCAATCAGCAGAAAATAAACTGAGCAATACTGTTAAATATCATCCAGTTCACACAAAAATTAACAAAATTGGTTTTGGAAGCCACATCTCCCCTAAAGCGAAACATCAAGGCTCTCTGAATGTTTAAGAAGGCCTACACTTAAGACTCTGAATGTGTTCTTCATACACAAACGTGTATATAATCGAATCCTACTGCCTGTCCTCATAATTACTGCTCAGTTCCTTACTTTATCCTCTTCTGTTTCCCTCTGAGCAGGGTAGCAAGCTGGAAGACTGCATTTCCATCATGTATTCTCTCCCTCCTCCAATAAAGTGTCGCTTCAAATATATTACAGCACTGGCATTGGATCTGCATATTCTTTCGTTTGCATTAACTATTCTCCATTTAGGCAAATAAAGTTGAATCAGTTCTTTGAACCATTATTTGTCACTCCGGAGTTGAACAAGAACTGAACTGCTTTCAATGAACCAGAAGAAAAACCGAAATTGAAGAAAAGTGAGTTTTATGCTAGCTTTAGGATAGTGCCCGATTGCACTGCACAGGCAATTTCGCCAAATTTTCAGGTAAAGAAAGAAAAAAAAAATATTGCACATTAAAATTGCACAAATAATGTAATAAGACATTGTGAGCTACAGTTAATACTTGAAAACATTAATAGAGTAGATTGAAAATGGGCATTTTTGACAGGAGATGACAATGAATGTGTTGAGCACGCATTCATCATCCCCGAAGCTCCGCAAAGGTAGACACTCCCACCTAAAGGGGTCTCATTGGCACCACTCTAGAGGTCAGGTGCATGCATGCCAAGTGGTGAAGTTCGAATATCCGGGGCAGGCCAATTTTAGGATTAAAGTAATGAAAGTGTGGGCTCATATGCACGGGCACCAGCCAGGAAACTCTGCCCAGGTTTGAATTATCCGAAAAATAGAATTAGCCAGAGTCAAACTAACAGAAGTCTACTCTAGAATAAATCTGGAGCACGCGCTGT
Organism: Dermacentor albipictus; assembly: GCF_038994185.2. Lineage (NCBI taxonomy): Eukaryota > Metazoa > Arthropoda > Arachnida > Ixodida > Ixodidae > Dermacentor > Dermacentor albipictus. The sequence goes on from NC_091825.1 coordinate 29,458,199, forward strand.
GGCACAACTACATGCAGTGCTCACACGTTCTGCCATAACAATGGTGAATGGTATCACCATATTGTGGCTTCAATTAAAAGCAGGCAGTTTTCAAGAAGCATCAATTTAGACACCACATACTTTCAATGGTTCCATTTTATTATGGGAAAAAGCAGGAAACACTCCATATCATATTGACCGCAAATAAAGACTGGGACAGCAGAATAGAACGCAAAAATGACACGGACGGCATCTTTATTTGCGGTCAATGTGATATGCAGTAAACACCAACTAGGCCAAACCGAAGTTATTTTGAAGCGAACACTCCCTCAAATGTATCAATAAAATGCATTATAAAAGCCCATCTTCCATAAAAACTTGAGCACAAATGATCCAGCCTTTCAGCACAGGAAGTGCTATGTGTACCTGGCTGCCTTATCAATGCAACATTTCGTAAACTTGCTACAGATAGCTGGGTTTACCAAATACGACCAGGATAATGGCCACTCTTGACTGCAACCCAACTGCTAGCACTAATGATTGCGCTACCCTTCATCAATGTCACAAGGTAACACTGTCAGGCAGCGACGGTTCCCACTCACCTCCGGGTCTGTCCGCATCACCTCGACAGTCCGGTCATCTGGCAGCAACAAAAATGGCTGCTGCGGAGCAGCCTCCGACGGCAGCAGCGGACGAAGGCGGCAGAAGACTCTGATGTTGCCCTACCACAGATGACGAAGAGGCATTTTTTTTATTATCCACAAAAGAGCTAGAAAGAGTCTCAAAGCAAAATGGAAATCTCATTGATTGAAGAAGTTCAAGCCCCCTTTACAGTGCAGTTATGGTGTAACAAGTATTTTTTTAATCGAATTTTAAACCAAATTCTAGCCCACTAGGTTTGATTCTAACAAAAATAATTGCTACTGAGCCTGTATTTGCTCGAAGAAATAAACATGGTGTGTGCCTTCCTAGAAATACCTCCTTTTGATCTAAGATTTTCTTCAACTGCTTAATTGACATCTTGACAAGTAGAACAATTAAAAAGTTATACAATTACTTTTATTAAATAACTGAATGTTAGGGACAAAACTAGATCCTAAAGATGGCCTTCCCCAGATAATTCGAACTTCCCCAGTTGGCGTGCATGTGCCTGTACCCTATGGTGACTCCAATAGCGACCCCTTTAGTGGCAACGCTTGTCTTAATGAAGCTTGGAGGCAGTGAATGCACTGAACACATGTCAAATCTATCAAAAACACCTACTTCCGGCCTGCCCTAGGAAGATTTCCAGGCAATAACTGCAGCCCGTAATCTCTGACTGTAGTAATTAACCGCTTCTAATGCTTGCCTTTCCCTTTTTCAATTGGGCTAAAAATTTCTTGCGCGGTGAAATAGAAAATCAAAACCACCTTTGCAACATTTCTATGCTATACAGCATAACAAAAGTGTATCACGGCAAAGCCGACCATAAACCTTGCGGCAAAGCCGACTTTAGGAAAGCAGCCGTTATTGTGCAACATATTAGACTTGCCTATTTCGCTCGCCAGAAAATCGGGTGTAGTTACATTTTTACTTTGTTTAGGAGCTTTAATGTCATTACTACATTCTTTCTGCTTTGGACACAGAAAGCATGCGTACGTCTGATTCAGAGGCGTGTCAAATTTTGCCAAATGAATCAGCTTTTTTGGTATTTTTTCTATATCTTCTTTAATTTGACCCACCAGATAACTTGATCAATTTTGTCAGTGTCGTCAGGGTCAAATTAAAGGGGCCTTGAAACACTTATCTGACTGCTGATAGAATGATCTCACTGTTAAAGGACTTCGTCTAGCGAATCTCATGGTGCAAATATTTTTTGAATCCTTGAACCATGAGTGGAGTTACTGCATCGACACCCCATTTCTCGTTTCGTCTCCACTAGCGCGCTGGAAGCTAGACAGCAGAAAAACCGAGAGGGCGAGCCCCGGCCAAAAGATTAGTGTCGCAGCATCCTGCTGCCATCTCAAAGGCCTCACAAAGCAGGCACAGCTATGTGCAGTGCAAAAATGAAATGATTTTCCCTTTTCTTTTTTTTTTGAGGTGGCAGAGATAAGTATTTTTCATTTACCTAAAAGTTAGCAATTATGTACTAGTGAGAATGCTTTCGCTATCACGAAATCAGCCAATAGCATTGGTGGGTCCAGCTGCTTTAGACGATGCGGAATAATGGCATTGTGGAACTGTAAGCAAGTGAATTTTTGCTGCGTTTGACACGAGATTGTAAAGTCCCTGCTGCATGCAGTGCAGTAATATTTGGCTCACAAGTTCACTGAAGCCACTATGACAAATCAGGAGCATTTTCTTATTACATTAAAAAAGTGCTTGACTGGAAGTACTTGACCAAAGCCGTAATTTATTGAGAGCACTCTAGCATTTGGCAGCATTTTCAAAGTTTAGAGGGCAAAAGTCACAAGATAAAAGTGGTTGTCAATATGGCCCCTGTTACAGGACGCACCTTGAGCTCCTGCAGGGTGTTGTGTAACTTGCGGCGGTCCAGCTCCGCGGCGTTGATCTGCTCCTCCTGCTCTGCCACTCTGGCACGGAGCTCATGAACGGACGACTCCAGCCGTGCCCTCTCGGCTTCCAGCGTTGATCGCTGGGACTCGAGGGACTCCAGCTGTGCCTGCCAAACAAACACAGCTGTGCTTTCAGACACCCAAAGGTAGCACATTGCGGAAGTCTTTTGTTGTGTTTAGAGGGGCCATGAAACAGTTGTCTAGCTTCATCATCGCATGTTAAATGGCATGCATCCTACAGCTAGCTGGTGATACAGTTGGCGTTTTCCAAAATTAGCATTTTTTTATATCTCAATTGAACCGTACAGCAGTTTGGCAACACTGACAGATTGAAGTGCATTTTGTGTGGTCAAATGTGTGCAGTATAAACACAGTTCTGTTTTCATATGTGCATCACGGCAATAACCCAGAGATAGTTTCTGAAAGTGCTCTCTGGTTTGTGCCGTTTGTATTGCACCAGCGGAGAAATTGCATGCCCAATGTAATGGCAATGTCCTTGCTACACCACGATTTCCAAATTTTTTGAAGCAAACGACAAAGCAGTGGCCCTGCACTTGATGTCACACAAGCCACACGAAAATGGCTGTCGCTTTCGGTGGGAGAAGCTTAAAGGCAGCAATTTCAAATAGAAATTTTGAAATAAAAGCAAGCAAGAGCCCAGTTTCTTTGTTTGTTCCCCACTCCATTCAACTGTCAGTTACGACAAACTGTTACAACTAGTTGAAAGACTGTGTTATGGCCCATCAATAGCTGCTTCAAAATCCAGCTGAATCCACTTATAACCATCCCAGATAATTTACCGGTTATAACAACCACGTTTCAATGCACTTACGATTTTACTTAAATTGCTTCCATATATAATGTATATTCATTAAATTGCCGTATTGTTACAACAAATGCTTCAAACCCTGTCACGGTAAAAGGAGGATGCACGCAAAGTACCAAAGGATGGAAGTGCCACCGAACCATGCACAGAGCAACGCGTGCCTTGTTCCAGTCCAATGGCAATGATGATACGGCATTCGAGATCAGCAAGAGACCACTGGCAGATTTCAAAAGCCCCGAAGGTCCCGCGCTTTCAAGGCGAGTTTCCAGGGAGGAGGCATACAGCAAGAATAGCATGGCGTGGGGCATGCACTGGCAAGGATCGACAGTTACTACGGCATTATCAGGAGATCACGTTCCGGCAGCACTTCGTTTACATGTTGCTAATTGCTAACGGTTTGTGGTAGCACTTGACCTTCCGCACATTGCACTTTCTTTGCCCGAAGCGACGTAGATAACATAATTTCACGGCTCTTGTGCAACTGACACGAAGCTGTAATGTCGAAACCTTCGCAGAATGGCAGCATGCCGAAGTGGTTTCTGTAGTTTACGCTTCTAGCAAACTAGAATACTTTGCTTTCGTGTTCAGAATACAACCATGTCCTTTTGCTAGTAGAATATATCACAAGCTCTCAAATAAAAAATGGCACCTGTGCTCGCAGTGTCGCAATGATGGGAGATTGTAACTGGGCGCCCTTTTAGAAGAGCTACCATGATGCCACATCTTGTTCTTTAAGGTGCATTCACACGACAGGACGGAGAAGGAATTTTCGCAGCGGATGGCGCATCACGTGACGCGCGCGTCATCAAAACTTGCCGCCCTCGCCTTGTCCGGCCTCCTGCGCTCGCGGTCCGGATTGAAAATGCTCGCCGGTATTTCCATCCGTCCGTTTGGCGGTCGTCTGGCCTCAATTTAACGTAGTCAGCGTCAAATCTGCCAACATTGGACGGGTTGGCGTGTCTACGATGGCGTGTTGTCGGCTTGATGCACGCGTGGCTTGATGCCACGTGTGTTTTTGTTGTGCAGGAGTGTGCAGGAGTGACCGCATGTGCTTTTGTTGTGGTGCAGCGGGAAGGGCGAGTCGTGGTTGCGCGCGCATTTCTATTTAGACCGCGCAGCCTGCGTGACCTCAACATGAGTGAGGTGGACAAGAAAATGCTAAGTGACGAAGCAACCGGTACTTTTATTGCTCTTTTTGATGGATTCGCAGCGCTATTGAATATAGAGCTCGCAGATTATGCAAGCGCGCAGCTGCGTAACAGGCTATGGCAAGAGATCGCTCTCGAAATGGCTCAGAGGCATGCAGAATCAGCGCCTTACTCTGTCGGTGTGTATTATTAGCTATAACTTCATTCTGGGATAATGAGGTGCTGCGTAACCAAAAAATTAAGAAAGAGAGAGGGCAGGGTGCTCTGTCATTTCTGCGCTCAGCCCTGCCTCTCTTTTTTTCTTTTGTGGTCAGCAGCAGTTCAATATGAACCATACAGCCAGAACATTTACTTCATTTTTGGGAATGCTCTTCTAGATTTGTACCATTATGTTTTCTTCATCTGATTGAACCTCTGCAGAGTTTTTAAAAACGGTTTTCACGAACAAACGCCTCACCTTCAGGAATTTTCACCCAGAGGAATAGCATCATCTCCTACAATAACCGAGGGCATTTGAAGATCCGGCGAACTTTCCACTTTTATGGTTTTGGGCAGTCCTGCATTTTATTTCATCAATTGCTTTTCGTAGAGGTGTTGACTGCCAAATGCCGCCATCACCTTGTGAACCAGGACCGCCAATGTCCAAATAGCGAAACCTATAGTTCGCATCAACAAGCGCAAATAGCACTATGCTGAAGGTTTTATTGTAGTTGAAATACAAAGAGCCTGAATCTTTGGCTTGATGCACAGATGCTTTCCATCTATCGCACCAATACAATTGGGGAACTGCCACTTTTCTTTGATGTCTTACATGGCTCTAGACCACTCTCCGTCAGTCTTGGGGGTCTTCAAGAATTCGTCTTTCAGCTCCAGGTAGATTGCCACACATGTCTCTTTTATGAGCTGGTTGACAGTTGAGTGTCCTCCCTGAACTGTCAGCTTAAGGAGTAGTGCGTTTCTTCTATTAAAAAAAGAAAAGCAAGAAATTGCTGGTTACACTAAAAATTAACAAAGAAAGACAGAACTCCGCATTCGAATAAAATATGCACACCTGATATTCACACTGGAATCTGTGTAAAGTGAATCTCTTATAAAGCGGCTATTTTCATGCTATGAAACTAAATTCCATACACACAGTTGTCTTTATTTCACCATATTTCAAACATTCTTATGCAACATGTTTATACGATGTTCATGCGCCGTGCCGGTCAAAACAATTTAGTACTATAATGTTGATGCGCCGTAGCATTCGCTATATCTACGCCGAAATACACGAACTGTTCATTGCGAGAGGTAAGGGCAGTCATGTCACAACGAAGATGTGTCTGTCATTGTACACACTGCACAGAGATGTAGGACGCTAAAGAGTGTTTAGTTTTTTTTTTTTCGTTCCATTCCTGCGTCCACGGGCTAACGGAAATAAGTGCACCCGCACATTACACGCGACGTAAAGTGCGCACTTCCCAAGAGAGCGACAGCAGTCACAGTCTAGAAAGCTGGGGGATGCCTTCGCTTTAAAAGTCAGCGCGCCTCATGAAAAGTGACACCTCATACTTCAAATTGAAGCAAACGCTAGTGCTTACCTGCGGCGAGAAAGCGAAGAGTGATTTGAAGCCGTGTCTTCGCTGGCACAGATGGTCTCACGATGGTTTCTTGCCGCTCGATTGTATGTTGAACGCGGGCCAGAAGTTCGAAAAACTGCTTGCTGCTGACGCTCAGTAGGCGCTTGTATTCGTCCGGATCACACTCGAGCGGATCTTCACAAAGCAAGCTCTAACCACAAAGCGTATTCTTCGACATCCGTGGTTTCTTCCAGCATAATCGTTTTCTTTTTACAGCCTACACCTAGTCGTCTTCACTCACTTCGAGTAGAACAGCCAACGCGGACAAACGCCGCCAACGCCGCCTCCGATAGCTGTCTATCTTGGAATGTGCACTCGTACCCAGCAATTTGGCAGCGTGCGTGGCGTTGGCGTGGAGAGTAAGCACGCGGATTCCGCAAACGGCGCTCCGGCTGTGGGAATGCGACCTAACGCGGCTGCGCCGGATTCAAGTGATGACGTCACTATTTTGTCCGCGGAGCAGGCGGGATTTTGCCCTCGCGTGTGTATCCACCTTTAGACACATTTCTAACGGAAATTAGCAGTTAGTGCTGCTGAATCATTACTGCCGACGCCAGCTTCAGAGCCATCAATCTTTTAGCATTTTTAAGGAAGAGTCCATATACAACGAACTACTGACATAATGACCACTTAATGCGAAACAACAGAGTTCATTATAAATGTTTTTTTTTTAATTGTGGGGTTTTACGTGACAAAATCATTTTCTGATTATGAGACGCCGTAGTGATGGACTCTGGAAATTTCGACCACCCCGGGATCTTTAACGTGCACCTAAATCTAAATACATGGGTGTTTTCCCATTTCGCCTCCATTGAAATGCGGCTGCCATTGCATCGAGTGGAGCAGACGACGACACGTCGTGTGTCACTTGCTGGGCAAAAGTGAGCCCCAGCGTTTATTCAGCACTGGTTTTATACACGTTGTGAACAGGCGGGTAACGCCCTTATCACATGGGGGCGTATCGTGCCATGAACACAGAGCGCGCTGCATGCTGAGCAGATTAGATACAGATTACGATACAGCCATGGCCGGGATTCGATCCCGTGACCTCGCGTTCAGCAGCCTAACACCATAGCCACTGAGCAACCACGGTGGGTGTTATAAATGGTTTTGACTACACTGGAGCACCAGAGACTGCATAGACAGCAGCCCCTTGCGGCACTTAGTTCAACCCCAATGTGTTTATAAACATTTCTGTATTGCGTGAACATTCTTGCCAAGGGGGAAAATGAATGCCATTATGTGTCAACAATTTCGTCTTACTCAGTTGCATATGTGACTTACCTGCAATCTGCGATCCCACTTTTGACTAGAATGCAATATTCTGCGCATTTGTGTGGCTTTCATGACTATCAGTTTGTGATTGGCATTTGTTAACGTGGTGAGAATCGCCTCCTCAGATGAATGTTTTTTATTTGTATTCACTGTATATCTTCAACTGACCATAAAACCACTATTGAGGCAACCGTATCAACAAATAAATACAGTAGAAGCTCGATATATCGAATACGGATATATTTTTGTTGCTTCTACAGAACTTTTCCCATATTAGATAAAAAATTACATGCATTTTCAACTCTCTGTATCAAATGTTGCCGGATCTAAAATGGATAAATTGAACTCCGTGGCCCCAAACTGCATGCTCTCAGAATAGGCAGTAGGCTTTCCTGCAACACATTTGAACATAGCACTGGTGCAGTAGGTGTTTCCAACTGCTACACTAGGCCACAGGCACAATATTTATCGCGCAAGAAGCACCATTTGACCATATGCACTCCGGTGACCAGTGGCAGGCTTTTGCGCAACACTCTTCGCACCACCCGCAACAAGCAAAGCAAGGTTTGTATAACAGGTCTGCTGGCTGCGAATATGGATGGTAGCACAAAGCTGCAGTCTCTTATGATAAGGAAGTTCTGATTGCCGAGGTGCATACCCAACTGCAACAGTATTTCCGCAATGTACTCCTGGAACAGGAAGTCATGGATGACTCAAGATACGTTCCAATGAGCAGCCAAAGTTGCCAGACAACATGCTAAACAAGCATAACAGGAGATAACATGCACTGAGAAGGTGATGAAGCACCCAAACAATTGGGCATCAGTTAAAATCTATCTGGAACCACGCACACTGGGCCAAATCAACTCAGCGCAGGGCTACATTTATTTTGGGGCCAGCAAGGGTCTTGCTGCCATTGCATAATCACCGGTTCGCTTTAGTCGGCTTCCCCACAATAAAGCTGGGTTATGCAGTGAAGCAAATAAAATATTGTGGTGAAGCACATCTATATTGGAAGGGGCTGCTGTCGCAGAACATAGCAAGTGTCCATTAGTCGCACATGCGCACACACACTGCCCTTGGCGACAGTATGTATGCCGAGGAACCTAATAATTGTGCTGACAGCGAGTTTTCACTAGTGTTCCTGTGGCGATTTGCAGCCTTCTTCACTGTTATGTTTTCCTGGCTGTTACATTTTTTTCTGTAGTTTCTTGAAAAGCATATCAGAGGAGTTCTACCGTATATAGTAAATAAATAACCAAAATTATGCTTTTCCAACCTGCACGTTGGAATCTATGCGAAGCAAAAGCTTTAGTAAAGTGGTTGATTGAATGCTATATTGACACATGTACTCGTTCATCCTTCTCTTGTCACCGCTTTTGTTAAATGTTAAACATCACTCAGCACTGGACACACCTGTAAGACTCAGAAATATGGCGAATGTTATCGATGGTGCTATCCATTGTCTATTCAGTCAATGTTTTATTTCCACGAAACAAAAACATCTGTGAAAAGGGGGAGACGGCGAAAAAGCTGCAGATACTGTAGCTTGACTAAGCTGCCATCACCACATTGTCACCAAACCTTGTGTAATCTAACTGTACGCGCGACAAGAATTGTGTAGTACTTTTTGGAAGGCACGTGGGCACCGGCAATTATGCTGGAACGTTTGACAAGTCATGTGTCCTACGCGTTTGACCAGCGGCTCATATTTCATGGATCGGCAACTGTGCTCACCAATATCATGCTTCGAGTGTCGCTTTCAGGGGCAAAAGTTTGCCCAATAAAAAGTTAGTTTCACGATTCACAGTTTAGCTACTGTGTTCTTCAATGTCACTACAATGTAACAATATGCACAATTCTGAACAACATGTAATCTCCTGTAACCTTTATATTTATCCACAACAAAAGTTACCAGATGAATATACTGCAATTTTTCTGTTCATAAACAACACATCACGCAAGCTGTGCCAAAACAAACACCAAATCAGCTGGATGCAGTCTTAAACAATGGATTAACAGTGATAGAATGATCATGATCCCATGATGCCGTGATCAAGACTATGGAGACGTCAAAACGACGATGGCATGAAGACGGCCAGCAAAAAGAACATGGCATGAAGACAAAGTGACTGTATGAAGATGATGCAGTGACGACCACAGTATGATGACCATGAAGGATGACCACGGAATGATTATCTTGGAATGAAGTTGCTGAAATTATGGCATGATGGCACTAAGACAACGGTATCCTGACAAAGGCTGACAATGCCAGAATGACAACGATCGCGTGACAACAGCACGAGAGCATTGGGATGACGAAATGATTACAGTGGCATGAGCATGACTAAGAAAATGAATTCAAAAGTTACAACTTCTACGTGATTGCCAATTCATCTGTTTGCTGTTCCACTTGTTCAGAGTCGCACAAACCATCTAGAAAACACCACTTTCCATCACTTGATTGTGAGTTCAAGGTTGTTACGTGATGCTCACCCTAGTATTTCCTTCCTTCACGTGTAGATAGTAGGTGTCGACTACATTGCACCACCAGCAATGGCTCCCAGGATACTGGAAAGCAATCTCAAAGGCCTTGATTTTGAGCAGTGCTCATGCTGGAAGCAACTGCAGGCACCGGAAGTTGCACTGTCAGTCTTGAATATCACTTTACTTTCAGAACCTTCCAGTTTGCTTTGCTGTTAAAACTGGATACCACTAACATAGGTGAGACTGCCTAAAGTCATTTTGGAGGAAAATTGCATTTTGGAGCAAATTGGAGCACCTAAAATTTCATTTTGAAGCAATTTGGAGCAGGCCAGACTGAATTTTGGTGAATAAATGGAATATGGCAGCGCACTTCGAAACCATGAAGAGACAGAATAAACCAACACGAGCACTGTACTGTAACTGTCTACTTCATGAAAATTGCGGTAATAGTGCCTGTAGATTTTTAATTAGTGATAGCAAGCACAAAAACATGCATTCTGCAACAGTGAGTGAAAGTTCAAAGTCTAGCCAAAGAAATTTTTTATAAATAAATTTTTTTTAATCTGGTTGACAGCACGGGGTGAAGTGCTTGTAAATGTGCATCACCAACAGATCGCAACAAGAGGCCAGAGTTATGAACTACTGTAGTTTATTATTGCGATAGCAATTATGTGGACACTCGAGGCGCACTTAAGCCGGCGGTGGCATTGCCATGATGTTACGTATAAAGTTCAAGGGCGATAATATCATTGCCGTGCGCCCTACGCTGTATATGCGACTGAGAGCATGCCAGGGTTAGCCGCCGATGGTGGCTCAATCTCGTCGCGCACAGGCAGCTGCTACTCCGGTAACTACTGCATATGATGCGGCTGCACGGCTTCATGGGCCCTATCTTGATAGCAATCTGTGATGGGGACACGATGCAAGCACCGAGTACTGATAGCTTAGTGTTTGCTGTTTTCGCTGCTTAATTCACATTTAAGCGAGAGCCAGCACGAAAGTAAATTCGTTTGCTGCTGCTACCGTGCTCTCTCATTTCCGTGTTTTCACAGCAAGTGTGCATGGTGATCGAGTGAGATGCATTCACGTTTTCTTGTGGACACGTGACAGTGCTTGTCAATTTAGCAAGCAAATGATTACAAGTTAATATGACTGATAAAACTACTATCCTTACTTGGTGTAGTAGTCTACTAATTTGCAATCGCAATCGATCCTTCACCTTTCATGAGACAATAGTTTTTTATAAAGCCATCTTTACGTAATAAACCAGGGCGATTGCAAAGTACCTAATGCTTAACTTTCCGGTATAACATCAAATCATTCTAATCTATTTTTATTCCAAATCTACCATTTGCCTAACTGCGAGTCGGCCTAGTTAGAACAGATTCATTATTTAAAAACTTTTTGTGCGCAAACAGACGGGGACAAAGAAGAGGAGGAGAAACGCAAAGACAAGCGCTCGTCCTAGTATTGCTCCTCTTCTTTGTCCCCGTCTGTTTGCGCACAAAAAGTTTTTAAATAATGCCATTAGCCCTTCACGATAGGTCAAAATGGCTCAGACTGCACCCATATGGGCATTAAAACAGACTGGACTAGTTTTGCATTTTATCGGCCTGGGGACACAGATGCCCACCCGCTGAACCCACTGCCAGTCTCCGCCTCGCTAAAATCTAGTTCGCTCACAGCACCATCAGCCCACTTTTCGTTGTTTTGCGCCTCAGCTAGGGAGCACTGCACCACTTAGCCCGCTGAACCGTATTCTAGTACACTCTAAATACAGCCACCCTGGGGAGGTATTCTGTAAGAGTCCACCTAGTGGACATATCCATTTCGTCTGCTGCTGAAGTGTGGATTCGCCGTGGTGCCTTGCTGCAGCGGACGCACAGCCCAGCCAATAAGAACTTCAACAGCATACAAAATGGACATGTCCACTCGGTGGACTCTTACAGAATACCTCTCCTATCCATTCCAACAGCAGCGACATCAGCCGGGAGTGGCCGCGCGTGCGCCGAGAAGTGTTATAAGCACGAAAATTATGAGAAACTGTGCAGGAGGCGCCGTCGTGTATGTGCGGATTGTGGCTGACTGCACTTTTTTTTCGAAGAACGAATCTGCTCACTGTTCGCGGCGGCCACGGCCGGAGCACACATGCCGAAGCCGTTTTGACAGTGTGGTGTAATTTCGGTCAATTTTCTGCATTTGGCGCAAGAATTTGCATTTGTATAAAAATGTCGTAATTGGCACAAGAGTCCCACTCCTGCTCTAAGTAGATGTCATGGTTTGTTCATGTTGCAATACGCAGACTGACTAAAAGAAGACGTCTTCAGTTATGCTTGGAGTGAATTGGAAACACCAAAAGTTGTTGATTCTCCTAACAAAAATCTGGCCAAATGTTAATCTTGTGTTCCAAGAAAATGAAGGCCAGCAATTTTTTTTTTTTTTTTGCCCACAAGGATTTTAGCAGTGTCACGCTCTGCAACAGCTTGTCTGCACACACTGGCTTTCACCTATGTTCAAAAGTTACAGCAAGTTGCAATGTCACCAAACTGGATGACCTAATAAAGAGGCCTTGATGCACTTTTCTAAGTTTTAGAAACTTAACCACACACACTTCTGGCCCAAAAGGAAAAAAAAAAGGAGCACACTAGCATGTGTGAAGGCTGGGAAACACTTATATGTTCCAATCTGATAATCAATTTGGTCTTGAAAGGCTAGAAATGTGAAAATTACCGCAACAACATGACAGAGGAATTTGCTGACATGTAACAGGCTAAATATGATGCCATTGCAGGTAAAAAATTTGCAGCAATGCGCCGATTTCTTTGGCTGTGTGGCAGCCACAGCTTTAATGGGAACAAAGCAAGCAATGAATCGTGACATCGTGACACATGTACCAAGTAGACATTGATGCCAAAACTGGTTAATGAAGACAAGTACAGTAAATTATTTATGCCATTTTGACAGTTGCAATATTTTTCCCAAGGTAAGCAGGGTCTGATCTTTCTCTCCACACAAAATAATGAAAAACCAACATGTTTTACAGTGGACTTATTATTTGACTGCAGCGAATTTTACTGTTTGGCTAATTCAATCCTGACCAATGATCTTGGTCGGTGCATGTAGGCTTCTACGGGACCAAACCTTTGTTATTTCGATTCTGAAATTAGCCTTCACCACACGATTTGAGCTTGGCTGGTAATCACGAATGCGCCAACTCTAACGGTGACTTCAATAGCAGGAACACGCGCCTTGACAGTGCTTGGGGTACCACGAATGCGTCGAACACACATTTCCGCTCGAATACGCTTATTTTGTGCCTGCCCCAGGAAGATTTCAAAGCAAAAATGGCAGCTCATGGTGGTCGAATTGGTCGAACCTTCATAAAACTAACACCAATATAACTAATTACCAGATATAACGAAGCAAATAAAAAATTTGGTTGCCCATGCTTTATTTCAATGGGCTGCTCTACTCTTATAGTGAAATCGAAAATGTGGTGTCCAACTTAGTAGCGGCTATAGTGAAGCAAATGTTTGCTTGCAGGTGCCTTAACCCTTTGAGGGTCGAATTATTTTGAAGAAAACTTTCCCGGGTGGTCAAATTACTTTATTGCGGATCTTGAATGTACAAGATGTATAAAGTCAGGAATAAATAGTAAAAAAAAATAAAAAATTAGGAACAGTATTTTGATGTCGGCATCACTCAGAACTGCAATATGTTCAATAGTATTTTAGAGTGTGGTACTCCTCGAAACACGAGTCTCCGCACAGCCGCAGAGAGCGAGAATACCTCATGAGCGGCGGTGATAAACGAGCTAAGAGCAGTGCTAATCAAGATAGAAATCAACTTCCGCCGCCCCTGCGATAGCGTGCCGACAAAGATAAAAATCACGTTTTGCGCGCTCCGTTGCGGCGGAACCGAAACCGTGAAAGCGCGTTGCCGCTGAGAGCGAGAATACCTTGCGAGCGGCGGTTATAAACAAGCTAAGAGCAGCGCCAATCAAGATAGAAATCAACTTCCACAGCATCTGCAAGAGAGTGCCGACAAAGATAAAAATGAAGTTTCGCGCGCCTCCATTGCGATCAAGCGGCGAAACCGAAACCGCAAAAGGGGTGTGGCCACAGTCTGCGCGACGCGCTGAAGCTTGAAGTCAGTTCTGTTTATCTCCCCAAGAAGGTAGCACAAATTTCAAACGCTTCTTGTAAGTCCTAAGAGGTGGCAGCACCTCCCAGTAAGCGTGCATCGTCATTAGGGCGCGAAATTTTAAACGAAGGGTCGAAACCGTACCCGTACGGCGAAGACCTTGCAGGACAGAAAACCGCCGCCGTACATGTACGGCTAAAACCGTCAAAGGGCTAAATATACATTTTTGTAACAAGAATGCAAAATACAGTCGTTGATAAATTTTTTAGACCAAATTTTTCAGACTTGCGCCATTATTCGGCCTTCCACGCAGCACCGCCACCTACCCCAGCACTAAAATAATAAACGAAATTTCGGATGCTGAAAAATGTTTCGGACATAAATCGCAGGTGCAATGCCACAAACACAATGGCCTGAACGAAAGTTGCCGTCATGCTGACTGACACGAAACCGCAATCAGGGTCAAACTAACAGAGGCGTAAGTACTACTTTAAAATTAAATTATGGGGTTCTATGTGCCAAAGCCACTTTCTGATTATGAGCCACGCCGTAGTGGAGGACTCCGGAAATTTCGTTCACCTGGGGTTCTTTAATGGGCACCTAAATCTAAGTACATGGGTGTTTTCGCATTTTGCCCCATTGAAATGCGGCCGCCATGGCCGGGATGTGATCCCGCGACCTCGTGCTCAGCAGCCTAACACCATAGCCACTGAGCAACTGCGGCGGGCAATAAGTACTACTTTAAGAGTTGAATCTCTCGTACCATGAGGGCAGTACGCTCGCATCGAAGACCAGCGAGCGCTCCTGTGGCATCGGCGAGAGATCGCTCCAGAGTGGCCACCTGCTGCGTAGCTGAACGCAGCTGCAGGGACAAGGAGTCCCTCTCCGCACAGGCCGACTGCTTTCCGGCCTCCGACGAGCTGCACAGAGCCAATAAACATAGAAGTGCTAAATTTGTTTAGATCAACAAAAGCACTTTTCATTTTCTTTGGAGAGCAATAACAAGAAGCAAACATTGCAGGAGTGTGCAATAAAGCAATGAGATGGCACAACACAGCCAACAGTCGGCTTCATGGGGGACACTCCACTTAAAGGGCCCCTGAAACGGCTCACACAAATTTTGTAGATGCATAGGATACAGCTAAAGTTAATCATTCGCACCACAATTTGTGTGAAGCATCTCACATTAAAAGAGCTACGAACGATTACAAGTTACCATCCTCCATAGTCATGCATTTTCTGCTGAACTCCTCCGTGCTCGATTGAACATGGTGCAAGGCAAGGTGCCGCTGCGTTGCAGTGCACCCTTGAACCGCGTAGCAGGTGGGTGTAGCCCGCTACACCATAACTGGCACCCCCTATACCTTTTAGTTTGTGGTGCCTTGCACCTTTTTCTGAATCAAACACTACCAGGTGCCGCTTCTCGGCAGAAAACCTCGTAGTTAAAGAGCATAACCTCCAAGATGTGACATGAAAAAAAGCAAGAAAAAAAGAGTTTCGCCCAAAAGACGAAGCATCAATTTCGATAGCAAATTAGACAGCCATATGAAGTAAGGATAGTACTTTTATCATCCGCATCAACTTGTAAACATTCGCTTGCTAACTAAAATACTAAGCATGGTGTCAGCGCGCACATCAAACATGAACACACCCCACCTAATGAGTACGGACACTCGTTGTCAAAACGCTGGCCTTAGGAAACATGGCAACAGCAGCGAGCAAAGTGACATTCGTGCTATCCATCACTTCAATGAAAAGCGAACGCAGAGAACACACCCCACGCAGAAAGCTACAAGCCACTGACGCTACTAGACTGTCCCCAACGTAGATCGCTCCCAAGATACGACTGCGCGACCGCATGCAGCCGCCACATACGCAGTTGCTGCCGGGGAGAACGCGCCCCTCGCAACGTTAGGTGCCTCGCTCACGAGAGAAGATGGCGTGCTCCTTCGCATTTATCCTTATCGCGCGGGCGAGATCGAGCCGCGATCGTAAGCTCTAGTAACCTCCTTATTATAATATGAACTTCCAGCCAACTTGCCACTCTACTCGGCTCCCCTCGCACGCCTTCACTTGCACATACAGCGTAGGGCACACGGTGACGGTGTTATCGCCCTAGGACTTCATACGGAACTTCAAGGTGACGCAGACACCCACGCCGACAGCAGAAATGCGCTTGTAGTGTCCATATAATTGCCATCGCAATAAATAAATAAATAAATAAATAAATAAATAAATAAATAAATAAATAAATAAAAGCACGCAGCGCCACATCCAAATTTTCACCTGGAAGGTCTTGAGAGAGGGAGAGAACCGACCTCCAACAGATGGCCGCACACGAAAAGAGCAAAGCCTTGTGGTGACAATCGCCGCCAACGTGCTCCCATGCACTAGCACTTTCCCCATTCCCGATAACGCAGAGTTCGAATTATCAGCAGCAGTGCAGATTTCAGTGTGAATTAGGGGTATTCGTTACATATTGCTCACAATGCATTGTTGGATGGACCATGGCAGCTACTTCGAATTATCCGAAATTTCGAATTAAGGAGCTTTTACTGTATTAATACACAAGACGAAAATCTTCCTTTCTGAAAATTATTGCAATATTTGTTCAAATTACAGTCCTACTGCCCTCTGGCACTTTCCTGCTTACACCACCCGCTATCTATGGTTGTACATTTTTTATTTTGCCCCTTTTCGAGCACTCTTGGACAGCAAGCACCATCTATAGTGTTATTTAGGTACAGTAGAACCCCGCTGTTACGTTCCTCACTGCTCCGTTTTCCCGGCTGCTACGTCGTTTTCATCCAGTCCCGGCATAGCTTCCATAGGATCCAATGTATAAGGAACCCCGTTGTTACGTAGTAGCTGTGAAAACGTTCCCGCGTGATACGTCGCAACTTGGCACCCCGAACCCGCCTGGACTAAAGCAGGCAACGTGCGCCAACCGCCATTTTGGCTTTTGACGAGGCTTGGCCGGGCTTGGCTATAGAACTGGCTGCAAGAAGCCGCACGCCAGTTCGAGAGGCCGCCACTAAGTGGCCATTCGTGAAAAATGCTCTCACTATAATCACTGTTATTACGGTCACCGCATGGTTTTTGGACGCATAGAGTTGGACGGGTTGACTCACGGAGGACGGAAACTCGGGAGAGGCCCTGACGTCACTCTTTTTTGTGAAGCCGGAAGTTGGCGTTGCTCACGGCGTTGCTGCGCCTATCGGGCCAGCTCTCCTCTCTTGTTTACATTTCTCGCGAAACCACGCCGCGCCGCGTGCAATCGGGCTGCTCGGACGCGCGCACTCCGCAGCAATACTAAACAGTTGCTAGCACGTTAGCATGATTACGCCAAAGAGGGCAAAATTTCCCGCGCATTTTCCTTCATCCGTTGCCATTGCCGAGGCGCGGTGATGACGAGGAGCACGAGCCGCATGATGCTGGGGAGTTGCCAAATCCTAGCTTTGGAGAAGCCGTCGCGGCTCTGGAGTTCCTCCGCAGGTACACCGCACCTCACAGCGACGCTGACAGCAATGCGGCCTTCCAGGCTATTGAGAAATGTGTGGCGATTTCTAGCGAGCGAAAGAAACGGCAAGCCACCATTCCAGACTTTTTAAAGTTCTAAGCGCATTCTGTGGAAATAAATTGTCTGTAGTGGAAGCTGCACTTTTTTCATTCATTTTCGGAGCTTTCCTCACTGTTGCGTTTTCCCAGCTGTTACGTTTTTTTCCCCCAGTCCGGTGAAAAACGTATGAACGGGGTTCCACTGTACTACTTAGTTTCATTTTTAGAATTTCTTTTCCTATCAGATTTGAATCTTTAAAGCACATCCGGAGAATGGGCATGGTCAGAGCAATGAGCACTTGTAGTTCCCAAGATGGCATCATGCACCCTTCATCCATGGAAAGGTCGCATTTCAATGAATTCTAATGCACCTGTATGCGAGTTTTTGGTTTTTTTGAAGCAGCACTGACTCAGGCGGCAACTTCAGTGTGTCAGATTTCATAACGGAGTTTCGCTTTCTTCAATGAATCATTTGAAAGTTGCTCTGTGCTTATATAAGATATCCCGCATGGTCTGAGGGTTGCCGTCCTTATCTGCAGGGTGTAGCACCGTTCGGTTGGGATCATCTACTGGGGGCCATGCAAGGAGTAGAGTTTCGCACGAGAAGACGACTGGGAGCTGACCTCAGCAGTTTAATGTTTTTTTATAAATCAAGAAATTCTTTACATAGAAAGCTGACCGTTGCTGGAATACTGCACAGGTCCCTTGCATTGAAAACTTATAGCCTAGAATTTTTCACGCTCTCTCTGTGTGAAGCAACATTGACATTCTTATATAACATTTAAAAAAAATTTTAATAAACATGTTTGGGACTAGTATCAGAATTTCTTCTTAAATTTGGTGCTATACACTTTCGTAGTATAAAGCATAAGCATACTTTCCGATAGGAAGACATTCACTAGACTACACAAAAACTGCCGATTCTCCAGCAGGCAGGAAAGTCCGAATTGTCTACCTTTGACCAAAAAAATTTATTGTGACAAATAGAACCAGGCATATCACCACTCAGAAACTGAGACCATCAGAAATGCTGCTTTGAGAAAAGGAGGAAAAACAATTTGCATGCTAGCAAAAAGAAATGTTCCACATCAACCTGTAGCAAAGAAAGGCGAAAAGATTCTTTGGCCCAATTTTCAGCTCTAAAAAGCAGTCTCCCCCTTAATTGGGCATGGCAGTACCACAAGAATGCAGACGTCTAACCCGCTGTCCTTCATGCAGCTTGCCGTCAGCATACTCCTTATAGGTGGGGATGCGCGCACCAGGCTGCTGCCGGAGTTGATCAGCATAACGCATATCAACAACAGCGGTTTCCACGTGCCAGATGATCCCTTCTATTGACACGTGGTTCGGCGACCTACGCGCCCTGTTGGACATATGACCAGCATCGAGCGCCACCTACACTACTGGCTATATATGGTCTTCCTTCACTGCCGGGAGTATTGGGCACGACAGTACCACAAGAATGCAGACGTCTAACCCGCTCTCCTTCATGCAAATGAGGAGGAGACACGGTAAATGTTTTAGATCTAGTAACCCCTTCTTGTTGATGCTACCGTGCCCGTGGCTTGTTGCAGTTGCCAATGTTTTGTTTTTGTGGAAACTTCTTTTAGTAGCTGGGGATATAGAAGACAATCCAGGCCCCAAGTTAAACCAGATTGCTAAACAAGCAAAGGATATCGCAACAGATATAAAAGATATCAAAGAACATCGGCTAACCGAAATTGAAGATAGCTGCCCTCTCCAAACAAAGAAAAAGTAGTCTCCCGCAAAAACAACATGTCGCAGTTGGAAAGAGTTGGAAAAAGCAGGGTTGATGATCTGGAAAACCACAGCAGAAGATCAAATCTTATTTACGGACTACCCGAGGTTGAGGGCGAAAACAGCTCTACACTGAAACAGAGTCAATCAAACGATCATCAACGATACCCTTGGCTTGGAGCCAGTTGCCATGGGACAAATAAAGATAAAAGCAGACTGGTCCTCCTAAAGCTACTTGACTCAATAACAAATCAACGATATCGAAGAAACGCTATGAACTCAAGAACACTAACTACTCTACAGGTGAAGACTTCAGTGGTAAAGTGCGGGAAAAGAGAAGAAAACTCTGGGAAAGTACTAATCAAACCGTGAGAGAGAAGAAAAAGTATATATTTTTTGGTAGACTGCACAGAAATGACAGCATATTTGTCTGGGATGATGAAAGAAGCATGAGCCACAGTTAAAAAAAATGCCAAAGGTAGTCGACCAGTCACTCGAAGGCACAAAAATTCACAGAAATAACATTGCTAAATGTGAACGCAACAAGTATTGACAATGAAACTGAAGCATTAGAAAACCTTTTACTCAAGCACAGCCCTGACATAGTTGCTATTACTGAAACATGGCTTTCACCAGAAATATACTGCCATGATATAGCGCCCCCAAATTACTCAGTTATCCATAAAGATCGACCAACTCGAGGCGGTGACGTAGTTCTGCTTATTAAGAAGCCCTTACCCTTTGAATTGATGCCTGACGTTCCAGATGTTGAGGCTGTGTTCTGCAGGATTATGTGCGATGATTTTGCAATACTTAATGGTTGCATTTACAGAACTCCTCTTTCTGGTCACAAAAGTGTTAATGCTGTACAGAAGTTTATGCAGAAGCATGCTAGCAACCAAGCTATTCTTATGGGAGACCAGTTTACCTGATATTGACTGGGATACCATGCATCACACTTCACTCTCATCAATGTCACTCATTGATTTGATGTTAAATTTCAAGCTTCATCAAGTTGTAACCTCTACTATGCGAACACAAGGAACAAGCGATAACATGCTAGACTTAATATTGATTAGCGACAACTTCCCCCTAGATCTACTCCACTCTGAGATCAGAAACGGTATCTCAGATCCCAACATACCAAAGTGCCAGCTGGCCCTCGGATGCACTGCAACAGCCAAAACTGCTGAAGTTATTGTCCCTAATTTTTGAAAAGCAGATGATTCCGCTACACTAACCTATTTAGTGCACGAATACCAAGAATGTTGCGAAATGGTTAATGACAGTTCTGTTCCCGTCAATGATCTCTGGCTTCATTTCCAGTATATAGCCTCGCACTGCATGCGTCATTACCGTAAAAACTGGAATATAGGTCAAACCTTTTTTCAAAAAACCATTGCGAAAAGCCAACCCTCGTCTTATATACTGGACACTGGTGGAAAAACTACGAAAGTGTTGCAACAATGGGCGGATGAAGTAAACAGCCGCCATCGCCATCAGCAGCAGTGTGGCGTGGCACCCTATGGCGACATCACCGGCATTTTGCGTTTCCGTTGTCACAGTTATATTAATTAAAGGTTGCTTTTTCACATTTTGGTTCAAAATGAGCGGAAGCCGACGGCAATTCACCGTCGCCTTCAAGAAAAAAGCTATTGAGTACGCGGAAGCCCACGGCAACCTGGCGGCACAGCGCGAATTTGGAGTATCCGAAAAGAGCATTCGGTAGTGGCGGAGGCAGAAGCAACGTGTTACAACTTGCAGTAACCAAAAGAAAACGTCATTTCGTGGGCGGACCGCAGAACTGGAAGGCAAGGTTGCGGAGTTCGTCCGGGAGCTGCGTGTAAGATCGCTGGCTGTGACTGCCGAATGCATCCGTTTGAAAAGCGGTAGAGATCGCGCGCGCCTCTGGACTGGGCAGCGAGAAGCATTCGACATCCAACTCCAGTTCGGACGACTCTGATCAAAGGCTTTGCTCTGATTTGGAGTAGCGCTTGCACACTTCATGCCCTTCTGTGTACTGTACACCCAGCCAATTTTAGCAGTATCGCGCGACCGTTCACCCACACATTTGTCAGCGCCTTATCACGGCACGGAGCGGCGAAACAGCGAAAGTAAGTGCACGTGTACACATGCGCGTATCTCGTTTGTTTCGCCGCTCAACGCCACTGATAAGGTGCTGACAAGCACACGGGTCGATGGTCGCGCGATACTGTTAAAAACTTGGCCAGGTGTACATGCGAGCAGCGTTTAAATAAATACTGTCACCATTGTGCAACCGGCTGAGTCGCATTTGTTTCAAGGTAAGGGTGTCTTTCGGTACTTTTGCCATTGAAAAAGAATTTTTCATTTTTAGAATTCGTTAGTTGGAGCGTCGACCTATACAGTGAAAGCTCGTTAATTCGAACTTCAATAATTCGAATTTATGGATAATTCGAACTGTACGATTTGGTCCGGCCAAGCTCCACAGAAGTCTATGTATAAAAAAGTCCGTTAATTCGAACGCCAGAAGGTTCCCTCACGGATAATTCGAACTACGCTCGCCTGGCACACGGCCAGAGAAACGCGCCTACTGCCTACACACAAGGCTGTATTGCCTCCAAAACGGAGAGAACGGCGAGAGAAGGCAAAATCGGAAAAAAATCTAACCGACACGGGGTCAGCCAGAAGGCAGCGGCGGCTGCCGCCTCTCCGTTCTACATAACCTGCGAGACTTCTTGGTCGTTGCGAATCTCGGAGGCTTTGCAAATATTGTACAGCTGCTAATGTTGTGCGGAGATGGCACGGCAAGCGCTAAAACACAGCGAATCAAGTACGTCGCAGCTGCGCTGACAATCAAGAACCAACGAATCAGGGCCTTCGCCACCTTCACATGTTCAGCGTTTTTGTCTCGGCAGTCTTCTTCGGTTGTGCACCTCTGTTTTCAGCTTAGGAGGTATCGGCCGTCGCGATTCATTGTGATGGTGTTAAGGCTCGGTTAACGTTCGTTTCGGTGGACATCGGTGGTGTGGCACAGTCGGACCCAGAGCTTCGACTTGAAGATGGCGTGTGCCGCGGGCACTCGCCATCACTTTCTGACGCGCCAAATTTCTGACGTGCCCTACTGCTTTCAAATCGCAGTGTACTGTTGCTCTCCTTCACTTTCGTTAGTTCGCACTTTCGTTAATTCGAACTGAAGCGGCTTCCCCTTGCGGTTCGAATTAACGAGCTTTTACTGTATTCCGGTCCGACCTACAGTCCGGTTTTTACGGTACATCCCGAAAAAAGCAAAAAATGAAAAAAAAACAATCCTTGGATAACACACAATTCACGTCAAGTGCAGAATAAGACGCTTGCGGCGTAACATGAAAAATAAAGATGAAAGTACACAAAAAAATATCGCAACTACTTTGCACTACCAACGAACTAACGCAACACTAACACTAACCAACGCTACCAAGTTAAAGACTAAGCTCGCGAAGCATATATATATTTCAATGAAACATTGCCTAACCTTATCGATTACAACCCTAAACGCTTTTAGAACTTTTTGCGCGCACGCCCCGCAGCACCAGATTGTCCCCGCATGCAAAAATTGGCACTTGCTGATAAATTTAACCAACACTTTCACTCAGTCTTCACTAAAGATAATGATACAATTCCATATTTGCCACAGTCATCATGCCCCACTATTGACACATTAACAATAAACGACTCTGGAATATTGAAGCAGTTATTTGAGTTAGACGCGACGAAAGCAAACAGTCTCGATAACATTCCCAACGAGTTCTTGAACAGATATGCTGAATGCAACAGTAAATATCTTGGCCTTATTTACCGCAAGTCACTTTAGACGTCAGACCTACCTGAAAATTGGAAAATTCCAATCTTCAGGTCTAAATTAGCCGTCTAAATTATCGGGTACCCGGAAAGTCAGTCGTTGACTGTACACAGGCAACTCCTCCAGCTGACGACACTGCTCAAAGACCATTCGTTACGATTCCTCCCTGTCACTCGAGCCAGCATTACTGCGACTTTCGTTCCTTTTCAATAGAAGTACAGCTAATTTTGTTCGATAGAAGCACAAATTCCCCGAGTATTTCCAGACTACTCAAAATCCTTGAGAATTCGTGGTTGGTAGACACCCTGCTGGTGTATTCGTTCTCTAAGGAAAAGTGCAGTCTCGCAGCTTCCGCAAGCGGCCGGAGATAGTCATATGCGGAGCACTACCGCACGCACGCATGGCCGCCACAAAGCATGTCGTGTTTACCCCATCTAGACAAAACTTGCCAAAAAATTTGTCCTTCGCAGCAATAGAAATTTATAGTCAGGTCTGTTAAAAGCGGAATTCGTTAAATTGACAATAAGGGCTGACTAAACTAAGTGAAAATAATAGGCTATTATATCTAGGAGTATATTGTATACCAATCTGTTCTAACAGGCAAGGACTGTATTTGGAAAAAACGAATATTCGAGAAATTGATTATACTAGACATTCAATTTGCAAATTGAATTATTTGAATGATCACTGTTCTATATGACATTAGTTTAAGAGATGATGGCGATTTTGTGAAGTTCCGACAAAAGTATCCGAGCATGTAATTAGCGGTAAAGACAGCATGAGGGGTATACCCTCATGCCCTTGGGGTCAACAGACATTTCAGAAGGGACATTTTACAACGCATTGGTTAATAAAGGCACATTTTTCATTGTCTCGAATTGTTAGTAGCAATATCGGAAAGCAATTCCAATCATTTCATCTGCATGGTATGTAGGACTCTAGTTACAACTGTTTTACACACTGGAATGCCCACCTTATGAGCATGGTCCAGTTTGCGCAAAATGTAATGGGGAGGAAATATTACTAATTCATGCAAGTAGGGATGATGATAAAGGTTGTGAAAAGGGCTTAATTGGAGCATTGCACGACGAGAAGCAAGCGTGGATAGTTTAAGGTGAGCTTTCATTAACCAGACGCTCGCAATTCAGTTGTAATTGAAGGGTGCAAAACACAGAATTATTCAGTACATTCACTGGAAGTAACACAAGATATGGATCCCAAATTAATGCAGCATATTCCAACTTAGGGCAAATGAGTGTTTTATATAACATTAGTTTTGGAGACAAAGGTGACATTGCGAAGTTACGAGGAAGGCATCCAAGCATGCAATTAACGTCACAGACAACAGGAGGTATGAGTATCATGTCAGGTTGCTACAAATGTGAACTGCGAGGTACTTGTATGAAGGTATGCTGTCTAAGTGTGCATTACCAGTTCCATAAGCCATGTATTACACAAGTCAAAGACAGTGTTAATGCGAGATTGAAGAGTGGCATCGTTAGGTCCTGTTACTTCTCGGAAAATTGTGCCATCATCGGCAAACAAACAGATGAGGAAGCACAAGATGGTAAACGGTTCATATAAATGAGTAAAAGAAGACTGAGCCCTGCGGTACGCCACAATGGACGATGCACTCTGCGGCAATTATGCTGTTAAGCTAAAAAAGAGCGGTTAGCAAGAAAACGTTCGGTCCAGGTTAAATTGCGGGGATCAAGCTTTAATAGTCATAATTTATGAACAAGCAGTGTATGATACACTCTGTTGAAGGCTTTAAAAAGGTCAAGTATAATGCATTCAGCCAAAGACCTGTTGTCAAGAATGGTGTCTACACTGTGTGCAAACAGTGAATGCTTGCGTGCATCCCATAACGAAGGTTTGCTGTTTTTAACAGCAGGACACACTCGGGCAGAAAGTGTGACCCACCTGAGCGCAGACTCGAGTTCGCAGACCCTTGTGGTCAGCTGTGCATTCTTGTTCCGCTCGGCCTGAAGCTCAACATTGATTTTCTCGAGCTCTTGCAGCTGCAACAAGAACACGTACAAATTTTACTCGCGGTCACATGTTATGCCCAAGTATTGGCACTGGTTCTTGAAGCCTCTCCTTTGAAACATTTCATGTTTTATGTGCCTCAGAGAAGCCTAATTTCCAATAAGGCAAAATCATTAATCAGGTGCAAAGTCATAATTAGTGTATGTGCCTTGCACACGTCTAATCAGGCAAAATTATCACTCAGGCACTCAGTTATACTTAGTGTGGGTGACAGTCCGAAAGAACTTGGGAAGAACCCACCACGACCGTGGCAGACTTCATAACGTCAAGTTCTTCCGGACTACCACCTACACTAAGTATAACCGAGTGCTTGACCAATAATTTTGCCTGATTAGACACGTGAGAGGCACATAGACACTAAGTATGACTCTGCAACTGATGCGCAATATGCCTGCTGTCAGCAAATTACTGCCTCGTCCTTTCCCTTCAGCAACAGGGTCATGCTCAATGTGCAGCCATGCTAACACAAATAAATTAGCAGACCTCTCCCAGTAATTATATTTGTTTACCCGGCATGTGGGGAATAAGTAAAGGAAGCACAAAGTAAGCTACACATGCGATCCAGTGGCCACATTCTCAAAGCCTATTTGGTAGGCTTGTGGACTTAATCATGAAACTGAGCAAGTGAACAAAACGGCGAGGGAAGCAGGGAGGTAGACTGCTCTCACCCGGCTGGTGCTCTGCTGGCTGAGCTGCTCCTTCTCGCCCGTCACGCTCTTCATACGCTCCTCAAGGTCGTGTAGACGGCCCTGCAGATCCCAGGGCTTACGCTTGCCTGCTGCGGACGGTGCCAGTGCCCCACTGGTGGCTGCGCCTGCACATCCCACCCCCGATTACGCTTGCGTTACAAGCAAGGGTGTGCGAATCTTCGAAAAGTTTGAATATTGTACTTTTCTTATTCGTATTCAATTGAAAAGATAATGAAAAATGAATGTTTGAATCAAATCAAATATACTGCTGGCTGTGCAGGAGCAAGCATGGTTCTTGGCATTCGTTTTTATCTAATTTAACAATATTGGGGCGATGTTGTACTGAATTTTGCGATGGTCTCGTGCTGCTAGCGAAATTTGCTTCTCCGTCTCTAGAGACTAAACATCTAAACTTTGCAGGAAAGCCAGCGTTTCAGTAGCAAGGGGCACAGGTTTGCAGGCAGTGAAAGCACACTTTGTTTTTTCGTAGCGCCACCCCAAATTCGGAGCTTATTGCTTGACGGAAAGAGTGATGAACGACGACTGGCACAGGGTCAAGTGCGTCCGAGTTTATGGGCATTTGATGCGGTATTATAAGGCACAGACTGGCGAGGACAACTAGTAGGAATTACTGAATTTTCTAAGATAACACGAGCGAAATCGCAATGTCTTAGTATATGACTTACTAGTCTAGCTTTGTAACATTGAAAATGCAATTGCAATGTTCCAAAGCAACAAATTAATCCAACTTGCTAATAAATGCATCTGCATATCATTATTCAATTTGATATTCGAAGCTAAATATCCTAATTTCAATTGGTATTCACACACCCAAGTTATCAGTTTAGACAGCTACTTTCACATGATGCAACCAACTCCGGTTCAAGCACAGACAAACAGCAAAGAAGGCTGCTTTAAGGAAACAGCGCCGAAGTGTAACAATGCAGGCTGCTTTGCTGTCCCAGCAAGCAGGAGACGATCAGTAATGGAAAGTGGAGCTGTCATATACAGTGGGCTCAAGCAAATACACACTTAAAGCCAGCTGCAATGAAACTGGACTGCAAAAGAAAGCGTCTGTGCAAAGTATTACATGTTATTTACCAGTGCATGCTTCATGATAGGCTTGCAAAAAATACATTTTGAATACTGAAACAAAAAGATAAAAGACAGTGGCATTACCACTCGCCAAGGATGACGCAGGACCCAGAATGTTGAGAACCCTTGAAATCGGGCGGTGGTCACAGCACACTGAGAACCTCGGAGGCCATGTGCTGGGACATGTCATACCCACTCCAGCAGGTGCATTTGCCAGCCACTGAGGTGCTATTTAACTCTGCCTACTGTGCCCATTGGGCATCGTTAGCTCGCTATTGATGATTTGAAACGCCACTTTTGAGACCTTCCATGCTGATAATTTAATGGGATCCCCTTTGGAATGGGGCAGTGACAAATGGTCACCTAGCCTGCTTCATTTTATTAAGTATGCTATATGTTTTTTTATCTAGCATTTTTGTATACATCTCCTTAATTTTTTTTTTCTTTCAAAATCTACCATTTACTGCTAGCAATACATAACTGTAAGAGATCCAGTCGTAACAATCTTTTCCCTGCTTTTTTCCCCCACCAATACTCTAAACGTCTCTTGCTTATTTTGACTGCTGACCAGCTGACTCTTCCGTCCGCTTTAAACCCAAGCGCTTCTGGAAGGTGTACATTACCTATGGTTCTCACTGGGTGAAGCCCTTCGCATTCCATTAGGATATGCCGAGTGGTCTCCGGATTTTTGCTGCAGCAAACACATGCCGCATCTAGTTCCGAATATTTGGTCCAGTATAATTTTATCTTAAACAACCAGCTCGAGCCTCAAATAGCAAGATACCACCCTTTGTGTTATACATATAGGTATTCCCTTCTAGTAATTTTTCTTATTCTTGTAAACCTCCATGGTCCTTTTTCTTTCCATTCTTTGCATCCAATTAACTGTCCGTTTCTCATTTTCTGATCATTCCTCGTTGTCATTTACAGTTTCAATTACTCTGTACTTGGTTGCTAGCTTGACCTCTTCCTTCATCCTGTGTCCACGCTTTTCAGGTACAGATACTTGTGCACATTAGCCATCCATTCATTTTCATTCATATTCCCGAACCTTCTTCAAAACTCATTTTGCTCTGTGCTTCTTTGACTTCAAAGGAGGTCCAACCCGTCTCATCCTGCACTACCAAACTTGTAGTTTTACCATGGGCTCCCAAAGCCAACTGGTCTACCGATCTTTGGTTCATTTCCAAACACGACGAGATATCCAATTTTAGACACAAAATGGCCTTTGCAAATGTTAGCACTGGCATCATTACTCCTTTACAGATTCCACATACCAAATCATACTTATTGTGGCCACACAGTGCTCTGCGTTTTATTGCAGCATTCAGCTTGCCCTTTACTTTCAGATTTTTTTGGTGGTTGCTTCAGTAAGTCTTTCCTTTGTCTATGTATACAACGAGGTATTTATATCGCTTGACGCTATGGGTATGACTTGCTGTTGAATTGACACCACGTAATTACTCGTCTTTTCATGAGAGATCATAATTCCTGACTTCTCTGTTACACCTGAGGCCTAGACTTGTTGCTGTGTTGTCACATATTAACAAGCATCTGTAAACTTGTATCATCCGCTAGTAGCGCTATGTCGTCCACATACATCAGTTCAGGGAGCTTCTGCTGTACCATTTGTCCATTACACATGTAGGATAAATCAAACCCTAACTCAGTGTCTTCCAGCTGTCTTTCTACGTCCTTAACATAAAGCATGAATGACAATGGAGAGAGAGGAGATCCTTGCTGAAGTCATTGGTGAATTCCCACTACCTTATTACCTTTTTGACCTTCTCCTACAACTCCTACTCTGTTGTCTATAGACCGTTTCATCGGGCGAGGAGGATAGGGCGCGCGGAGAGCCTTTCCTCCTCTCTGGCTTGGGAGATCCGGCGCGGCGCAGCTTGAAAGTATTGCTGTCGCGTGCTGCGGAACGATTTCTTGATGTTTTAGGTCGTACTCTGTGAAACTTACGCCGTGTCCGTTCATATAAGGTCGTCAGGGAAGCCTTTCGGTGCATCGGTAACTACAATAGGCGGAAATATCTTTTGGGGGCGCGAAAATGCGACGCGTTTTATCAGCCGCGGTGTACGCACATTATCAGTCGCGGTGTGTGTATGTGTTGTGAACTATTTTGCTTATATCGGTTTTAACTCGGCAAAGAAAACCGGTCTCCCTTTATTAGCAGCATGAAATGGTAAATCTGCTCAATATCTGATCGCTTGGCATAGGGAGTAAAACATAAAGCATAAGAGCGCATGCTCGTGCACGGCCAACCTACGGCAACCGCGAAACATCTAAGCGGCAGGCGCAATCAAATATTTGTGATGCACCGGCATCGTTCTCGCGCATTTCAAGTCTAGTAGGCTTGAAATTACCATATGTCTACGCTAGCCTTCCTGCATGAGGCCGATGGCGCTGCTCAACACAGCGATCACTGCGGTTGGTGATCCAGCACGTTACATATGTAAGCTGTGCGCTTCGGCATTGCTTTTTGGCCTGCATACAGCCATAATATATGAGGGATCGCATAAAAAGAATGCGATGCCTATTTTTGTGGACAAAATTTCCGTAACACGTGTGAGTGCGTCGTAGAGAACGGAACGAACACAACCGAAAAAGAAATTCGGTTATCATCCTCTTTCTAGAAAACGCAAGAGAAAACGGGCTAACACCGCAACAGGGCCTCGCATAGTCACGCCGCACAACGTTTATAAATATATAACCGCTGATGCGGTATGCTTGGACCAAGCAGTATATAGAACAAAGATATATGTAATCCAGCAAGAACACAGCGTAAGCGGCACACATGCGGAAAACATGCTTGTAGAGCTCCTTCCCAATAGAACACGCAACCACAGTGTATTTCTCCTCAACGTATATAGTAATCCGGCTCACTCACGGGCTCGTTTCCTCTCTCTGTTCCGAGGGGCGCTTGCCTTGGCGGGCGCAAACCCGTTTCTGGTCGGGGGAGATTTTAACGCCCCGAACGAGGCCTGGGGCTATGGCTACACTACCGCCAAAGGTCGACGCCTGTGGCAGGACCTACATGATGCCGAGTTAACTCTTATTACCGATCCCACGGCGCCGACCCGCACGGGCACCTCTACGGCACGGGACACGACACCAGACCTGACGGCGGTCCGTAACATCCCTCAAGCAATGTGGCGCAATACCTTTGAAGATCTCGGTAGTGACCACATGATCATAGAAACACGAATTCCTCAAGCGGGTACACCCCCTTTTCCTAAGCTATTCAAATGGACGGACTGGGACAAATTCCGAAAGCAGCGAGCTGAACAGAGAGGTGAGCAGAACATCGACGACATCGAGGCATGGATGGAGACGCTCAACGACGACATGAACAAGGCGACGCAGACGCTCGCACCCGAAGTCCAGGTTGACAAGATCGACAGCCGACTAGCCCACCTCTGGGAAGCCAAGACGTCACTAACCGCAAGATGGAAAAAGCAAAGGCACAACCGAAAGCTTCGTAAGAAGATCGCACATATCAATCGCCAGCTGGAAGAACATTGCCGGACCTTAAGCCGCCAACAGTGGTATGACATCTGCAACGCGGTCGATGGGCAGCTCCACAATGGCAGTACGTGGCGCCTCCTTCGTCACCTCTTGGGGGAAACGCAGAGCAAGTCGGCTCATCAAGCAAACCTGCAACGCCTTTTGCACAAGGAACAGGCTACCACGAGTGATCACCAGCTCGTGACACGCCTGCTAGCCAAGTACTTCCCTCAACTGCCCGATGTTCAACACGGAGATTACAGTGGAGAGACAAATGTGACACTCGATGAAGAATTTCACGAGTCAGAGATCCGCGCAGCTCTCCATGACCTTAATGGCAAATCAGCACCTGGTCCCGACAAGGTTACGAACAAGACTAAGAAACCTCGATGATGCCTCGATAACCGCTCTTACGGCATACATCAACAAATGCTGGCAAGCAGGTTGCATCCCAGAGGCGTGGAAACGCTCTAAAGCAGTCCTGATACCGAAGCCAGGCAAGCCGTCCAGCCTCGATCACTTGCGGCCCATTTCCCTCACATCCTGCGTTGGCAAGGTGATGGAGCACGCGTTCCTCTCCCGCATCAACCACCACCTCGAGGACACTGGAGCCTACCCACCCACTATGGTGGGCTTTCGGTCACACCTCTCCACTCAAGACGTCATGCTCCAGCTCTACCACCAGATTATCAATGACCCAACTAGTGGCAACCGGGCCATCCTCGGTCTAGATTTGGAAAAGGCATTTGACAATGTAGCACATGCAGCAATCCTGAGCCGCATAAACAAGCTCAACTTGGGTGAGCGAAGCTACAACTACGTCAGAGACTTCCTGTCGCGCCGCACAGTCACCCTCGCGGTCGGCAGCATGACATCCGACGAACATACAGTAGGAAGCACCGGCACTCCTCAAGGATCGGTCATATCCCCGCTCCTTTTCAACCTCGTTATGCTGGGTCTCCCGGCCTACCTCGACCAGATCGATGGCCTCCATCACGCCTTGTACGCAGATGACATCACCCTGTGGGTCAACAAGGGCAGTGATGGTCAGATAGAATGCACCTTACAAGCAGCGGTCTCTGCAGTCGAAACCTACCTCCAAGACACAGGTCTCCGACTATCTCCACTGAAATCGGAGCTGCTCGTCTACCGCTCGCGCCGCCGGCCCAAGCCTACAGCCAAATCGCGCCAATGTGACGACATAATCCTCTATACGCAAGACGGCTCCTGCATTCCCCGAGTCCCGAAGATACGCATCCTAGGCATGCATATAACAGCCAACGGGTCAAACATAGAAGCTATTCGCAAAATCGAAGGCAAGGTTACAGCGGCTACCCGCCTGATCAAACGCATTACAAACAAGCACACGGGCATGAAGGAGGACAGTGTCATGCGCCTCATACACTCTTTCGCAATCAGTCACATCACTTATGTGGCTGCCTTCCACAACTGGAATGTCACTGAAAGGGAGAAAATCAACACCCTTATACGCAAGACTTACAAGATCGCCCTTGGCCTACCGGAGTCCACAAGCACTGCTCGTCTGCTACAGCTGGGGGTATACAACACGCTTGAGGAAATTGTGGATGCGCAAAGAACCTCTCAACTCGAACGCATGTCTCTGACAGCCACGGGCCGCTACATCCTGCAGAAACTCGGCTTCAACTACCACGTCCAACACGGTCAGAAACAGGTCATTCCACCTGACCTCAGCGACACGCTGATTGTCGCCCCTATACCTCGAAACATGCACCCCGAATTTAATCGGGGCCGACGCCAGGCCCGTGCCAAGGCACTGCTGCGCTCCTTGGGTGGAAAGAGGACTACGCGCTTTGTAGACGCCGCAGAATACACACGAGAACACCGGTTCACGGCGGTAGTCGTAGACGTTAGCTCCCGGCTTACGCACGCGTGTAGTGTCGCAACAGAATACCCCGAAACAGCAGAAGAGGTAGCAATTGCACTTGCGCTTACCGACCCCCTCTGCGAGGTAGTTTTTAGCGACTCACAATCCGCAGTTCGCAACTACGCGCGGGGGCGCATTTCCTCCGAAGCTCTCCAGATTCTAAGGAAAGCTGGTCGACAGCACTTAGATAACACCGCCATCATATGGTTTCCAGCGCACGTCGCCACCCCCACCGATGAGGGCCTCATTAACTTGAACGAGGTAGCACACCGCTCTGCGCGAGAACTGACCCGCCGCGCAGAATCGGAGACCGCCTCTTCGAGTTCAGAACTGCTGGCTCAAAACACGCGAGAACGCCTGGTCAGGTACAATGACATCACCAAGCACTACCAGCTAGGCAGGCGGTTGCTGCCCCCACCTCACCCCATGCTGAAACGTCGCCAGGCAGTCATCTGGCGACAATTGCAAACACAAACCTTCCCCAGTCCAGTGCGATTGCAGCACATTTTCCCCGCGCAATACCCGACTGCTCTTTGCAAATTATGTCAGGCAACTAGAGCGACGCTGTCACACATGTTGTGGGAGTGTCGGGTTACATCAGCTACAATGGCAGTAGCTCCGGAGGCTCTTGCGTCGAAGTGGGCCGCCGCTCTGCGCAGCTCCAACCTCAAGACACAAGAGTGGGCTGTCCAGCAAGCCCGAGAGGCGGCGACGAGGCAAGGCCTCGAAGTCCCCTCATGGGAGACCTGAGCCCGGGTCGTCAAATTTGCCGGATTCAGAATAAAGTTGTTTCCATCCATCCATATGTAATCCAGCACCTACCACTGCTTAGGACGCTCGCGCAGTTCGTAAACAGTCCCTTTGTTGGACAAGCGTCATTCAGACAGTAAGGTATGCTGCTATCACTTGTCAAAACTATTTTATTCAGGGGCGGAAACCTCATCCTTCGAACCAAGTAGTCAGGCAATGTAACCTGCAGCGAACAGTCTGAACGCTTGTCAAAGTATAACATCACAGCTCCTATCGTAGCAGAACGGTACCCACGCTCACGCTGTTACGATCGTCACGTATGTTTCATGGCTCCTAAACCACAGCTTAGAAATAGAGGACGATACTGCAATAAGGTCACATTATGACTGGAACATTCAGAACTACACAATTAATCTCCGAGGCTGATTGTAGACTCGAATATGCGCGCACACATCGCGCTGCGTGTTCCGTCCACCTCAATGCCAGCAGAAATTCCGGCATGACGCCTTAAACCACTTCAGCACGTCTCACAGAACAGTTTACCACGTAGAAGACACACGTAATACTAAACAGGCCGCACGACGGCGAAAACAAACGCCAGAACCTGCCGCCGAGCGTATACCTGCCATGCGAAAGACCGCTTTCACCCAAGCCAGTATGGCGCTGCTCATAGGCGGCGCCACTGCGCTCACAATATGGCGGCGCCTACAAAAAAACGGTCTATATAGCTCTCGTGGCAGCTCCACAAGTTCTTCCTCTATGCCTTCGTGCTTTAGAATATCCCATAAAAATTACCTGTCTACGCTGTCAAAGGCTCACCTGATATCTAGAAATGCTACCGATAAAGTTCCATTCTGAGCTACTGAAATCCCTATGCATTTAGTTGGTACAAATGTATCCTCTATATGCCTGCCTCACCTGAACCCCAGTACATTGTTTTCCACCCACTTCGACAGTTCAAATTTTATGGATTGCATTGCCATTCTATGTATTACCGACGTTAAGGTAACTGGCCTGCACCAACTCGTCTTAACTTTATCACCTTTGCCTTTGTAGATGAGGTGCCTTGCTCTTTGAACAGAGGTTTTTTATTATTTGTATTGGGATTTCATCAGGTCCTGTTGCCATGTTATTAAGGACATCTCCTGCTTCTTTCCAATGAAAGCTTTCTATGCTAAAGTTTGATCTCTGACTTGTCTTGCTGGATCGGTTCGAGTCTGAACTATGCTTCCTGTCATGCTGAAGTTATCCCTAATAATGTCTAATGTACAGCAGCGCATCTCTTCCGTAGATGTTACCGTGTTCATCCCATATAGCCATTTGTGAAGGTTTAGTTGGAGCTCAAAGTGCTGTTACATGGTTCCAGAATTTTTTCAATGAGCATCTCTTTTGCGAATGTTATGCGCCAATGTTCACTTGCACATTTATTTTTTCTTGCCCGAGCTGACTCACCACCCTTTTCTTCTCTCAGTATTTGTTCCAGGAGCACCTCTTTGTGTAATCCCAACTTTTTAGCTTCTCGATGATCCCTAGACACTGGCTTATGCTCTTCTACAGCTTGTTTCATTTCCTTGTTCCACCACTTACGTGGTTTCCTCTTTCCAATCCGAAAATTTTTTTGCCACGTCCATCTTATTTCCTGCTGCATAACGTTTACCAGTTCTGGACACTCCGCGCCGCTCACGGATGTGAAGGAGGAGAACTATTCTTTTGTTTTCTAAGCAGTTCACTTTTTTCCCCACCGGGCGGTCATTTTTTAATGCACTCCGAAGTTTCACGATTGTCTGAGTTGAAAGCTGCCTCCGGGAGCGGCGCACACACTTGGAAAGATCACAGAGCTCGCGATTCCACTGACTCTGCAACTGATTTTATCGA
Source organism: Dermacentor albipictus (assembly GCF_038994185.2). Lineage (NCBI taxonomy): Eukaryota > Metazoa > Arthropoda > Arachnida > Ixodida > Ixodidae > Dermacentor > Dermacentor albipictus. Next base: position 29,493,247 of record NC_091825.1, read on the forward strand.
GGGATTGAGCAGCAGCGAGTGAACATGGAGCCTTTTCGTCTGGCTTTGACTCTACGACCGATGACGCAAAGCAGCCTGCAGCCCACCACACACAACTGTGGTGCCTTAAATTTTTGTAGTGGAATACCCATCAATTACAAATTTTGACGTTTTCGAAGGTAGCGCCTATTAGACAGCAATACATCTTGTGTAGTATCTCATCATTTTTGTGAGTTTTTTTCTACTAGATGCAAGCGTGTCTTGACAAACTTTCTTCAATTTTATCCAACAATTTTGATTCTGGCAATTTATCTTTTTATGACATACATCTTGTTAATAAAATTCTTATGCAAGAAAAATACATTCATTCTGCTTTTTATTTATGTATCAGAAAAAATATTCAGTGGCGTAGTACCTCCAGAAAAAAATTTGGCATAAGGCTACAAAAAAACAGTTTCACCATGGTAAGGAAAGAGTTGAGGTTCATAATAAAACAAGACAAACAGAAGCCATGCCACAATTACATCAACAGTGTAACACTACTCACTTATAACCAATTTAGACAACTTTCACTGGTGTTTGCCTAAAATAAGGCCAATAATGACGTTCAAGGCATGTAATCAGACACGATGATTTAAGTGTTAGTGCTCAGGCTGTCTACTAAGTTGACATTTCCAAATTCCCTGAGTTTTCCAGGTTTTCCCCGAGTGCCTTTGCAAAATTCCCTGAGTGATGCAGAACTATGTTTTATGTCAAGACAGGCTGAAACCATATCGCCCGATGCTGTCACTCTAGTATGAATATAGAGTCGGACATTCTCAAATACGAACAAAAAGGAGATGCATACAGAAGCAAGTATTTTCGAATGTGAGCTATTTCTATCAATTGATAGCAAGCTCAGTGGTATGAGGCCCGAACTTTGTCACAATTGAGATTCTCAACAGCTCGTAAATCAACCTCAACTGCCCTGACATACTCTCAGCCCGCGCACGACACCTCAGTGTTGTGTTTCACTGCTTCAAGAAGTTTATTTTGGTTTGGATGAGGGACACCTGCATCTCGGCATCAGCCAACACTTTTTTGAGCTCAAGCTCCTTAAAAACGGCGGCAGCACACTTCCTTTCCCGCTCATTCCTCAGTGCGTAGGTTCTTTCTGTTCTTGTCCTCTTTCCTCCACTCGTTTGCCCCACAGACCATTTGAAGCATCTTCTTGGTCAGTTGCACAGTCCACGACTGATTTTTCAAACTCCAGGGGCCGCGAAAACGTCCAAAAAATCGGCCAGTTGGAAAAAAAAATGCGTGTCATTTACTGCCCTTAAGGGCTCAAACCGCCACAGGCACATTCGAAAACGCTCTGAAGGCCTGTCGGTACACGTATTAAGCATATCGGTGCTCGTACTGTGTCAGGAAATACCGGGTGCATGCGTGTATAATTAAGGAATACATATTGTGTCCCGTGGCATAGCCCCTTGCCCATACTTGTTATGCTTCACTGCAATACTTTTGCGTATGCTTCAAGTAACAGTTCTGTACAGAGAGGAAACTGACTTTCGGGAACAGGCATTATGCATCGCTATGTGCTTTCCAAGCTTATAAGCCAATCGCGAGGACTACAAAGGCAGAGTCCGTGCCATTGCTGACAGAGGCAAATTCTTTCAATAAAGAACACGGCACCCAATGGCAAGAAGCTTTATAGCGAACATCGAAGCAGCTAAGCCTAGCGTTGCTGCAGTGGTGGCTACGGCTGCCAGCGGATCTGCGTGCGAGAGTGCCGGTTCCAGGCGGTGAGGTCATCCAAATGGCAGCGATGGTGGCTTTGATTAATGCTGTTTCAGACCTACGGTCACGGTGAAACGTCCCGAAAATCGGACGGCGAAGAGTTCTTGCGTCCGAAATTTCAGACGTTCTGATACATTGACTATGGCATACGTGGTGGTGCCGCGAAGCCGTCCAAATTATCGGGAATCCACAAAGTCGGTCGTTGACTGTACACTGGCAACTCCTCCAGCCGACGACAGGGCGTCAAAGACGATTCATTACGATTCCCGTTTGGTACTCAAGCCAGCATTACTGCGGCTTTCAACCCTTTCAATAAAATTGCAGCTAATTTTTCCTGATAGAGGCACAAATTTCCCGAGTTTTCTCCGAGTTTGCCCAGACTGCTCAAAATCCCTGAGAATTCCAGGTTTTCCCTGTTTTCCCAGTTGGTAGACACCCTGACACTGTTCTAGAAAAGGTCCCCAGTTTTAGGGAAATCTTTGGGATTAACTAGGGAAGGAAGTCGTCTGGAGTTTTGTAGCAGCTTTGGAAGAAGCAAAATTGCTGAAGCAATTGTTCAGGAGCAGCCTGGCTAACGGTCAGCACGAGTCAAACGCATGCCAAGTAAGAAAATAAGCGGCAAACAGTGCGAAATTGCGTCCATATCCACTGCCTCGGCCGTGAGCTGCGCCAACACTCCCACGGCTAATCTTGCACATACACACAAACACCCACAGAACCAGATTGGATGATGGCCACCACGACTGCTTAATCGGTAAAGTGCTGCATGTGTAAAGCAAAAGATGCTTGGCTCCTACGTACAGCAAGTTTTCTTTCGGTCTACATTGTGTTCCCTTCACCTTCTTTCAAGTTTCAACCTGACATAGCAATTCATTTTCCCAATGCTTCCACTGGCTTCATTGTTTCTTCGCAAGGCTGTGGCTAACAAAAATTGTTGGCACATCCATTCTTTGGAAATTATTGGCAAAGTTATTCGAATTATCAATCTTCCCTATAAGTGTGTAACTGAAGATATGTTTTATATGTTGTGATAATCATTTGTATGATTAGGTTGATGAAAGTAACAAGACGAAGAGAGTTACCGTATTGACATGTGCACTTGTTTATCCTTTTTCCCCGGGCCGCATTTCTCCAGCTTACAACTCAAAGTGATAGCTCAGCGCAAGATGTGACTGCATGATTTGAAACTTACTCGAATGCTATTATCGACTATCTGTTTTCTATGTGTTTGGAAAACCTTGGGTAATTGGATTGTATGCATGCGTGAATAGTATTGTACATTCTAGAAGGTGTGCGAGCACCAGCAATTATGCTGGAACCTTCTACGAGTCACGCACAAATACCAATGCACTTGACTGGCAGATCAGATTTCAACGATCGCTGACTGTGCTAACCATTATCATTGCACTTTGAGTGTCTCTTTTGTGGGCACCCAATAAAGAGTCGCGATTCAGCTTTGCTACTGCATTCGTCATTTTCACTAAAATGTGACAATATGTATAAGTGCAGAGTGTTTAGTAAAGAACTTGACATGCTTTAATTGTAGATATGTACATACATATTGTTACGGAGGGATGAAAGGAGAGGAAGATTGCGAGACGCTGGCTGCTGCGTGTTGTTGCTAGTCCGCCATCTTAAACCCATTGACTCTACTTGTTATACATTGTAAATAACAGTGTACAGTAAATACATCCCCGTAACATATTGGTGGAGGTGCGGAGTACCACGGCTGGAAACAGTTCTGCAGTGGACATCGCATCACCGTCTCACCATGAACAACGGTGAGCAAGCGGAATCAGGGTCGTTGCCACCTCCAACGTCAACATTGCCAGCTACATCACTGTCCCCTTCGGTTGTGGTTGTGCAACCCAAGGATCCCGGAACTTTCTTCGGGGCTGATGGCACCGACACTGAAGAGTGGGTGGCTATGTACGAACGCGTGAGTGGAGTCAACAGATGGAACCCTACGCTTATGCTAGCTAACCTGTTGTTATATCTAAGAGGCACGGCAAAGGTGCGGTTCGAAAACTATGAGGAGCTGGCCAGCTGGGACCAATGCAAAGAGAAGTTAACAAAGTTTGGCAAACCAGCTAGCCATAAAATTGCCACAAACAGGAACTGGCCTCCTGTGCCCAATCCTCCCCGCAGAGTCCTATGTTTCGTACATCCAGGACGTGCTGGCGCTTTGTTGTAAAGCTGATCATGACATGACAGAAGCTGACAAGGTCAGGCATGAGCTGAAGGGCATTGCTAATGACGCCTTTAATCTGCTAATGTGCAAAAGCTGCTCTAGAGTTGATGGCATCATCAAAGAGTGCCGACAATTCGAGCAGGCCAAAAGCCGATGCGTCCTGCAACCATTTACCTAACTTCCCAATACTGCAGCAAACGTCGATGTGCGAAGATCAGCCCGCACAGCAGCATGCGTCGCCATCAGAGGACGTCGTGCAAATCGTTCGACATGAACTGGATGCGATGGCCCCACAGTTTTCTGTTCGTGTAGCCCTGATGCTACCCCTTATAGCCGGCGGCCCTACTTGTGTTCTCTTAGCTGTGATCGACAAGTCCCCGCACGACGTTATCCTTGGATTGGACTTTTTATCCACTCATTCTGCTCTCATCGACTGCGCGACCAGCGTTCTTCAGTTGGAACTGCCTCAAGTCACCGATGTTCCGAGAACTGCTCCACCACATTTGTGTTTGCTTCACGATGTGCGTCTATCACCCGAGGCAGTCACTTACGCCACTTTGACCGCACAGACACAGATTCCTGATGATGAATATGTCCTTCGCCCACCATCAACGTGCCTTTGAACCGGAACATTGCTCTTCCGCATACACTGGTGACTATTACTAATAACAGTGTCATTCTTCCGCTTCTGAATTTCAGCTTGTGCCCTCAAGTGCTTCCAGCCGGCATGTTCTTGACCAGCATTTCTAATACTTCCAAATTTTACCTTGAAAGTCTGAATACCGAGGGTGGTTTCTTAGCACCAATTGCAGCTCACAGCTCTGGTTCCCTAACGGATGACTTTGCGAAAATTATTGCACCTGATCTCACCTCTGCACAGGCCATGGACATACAATTGCTCCTCGAATCGTACCGTGACATCTTTGATTTCAGCGACAGGCCTTTAGGACAAACATCTGTTGTTCACTACTGTATCAACACTGGAGACATGAATCCTATTCGTCGGCGTCCCTATCATGTATTGCATGCTGAACGTAGAGTTACCCAATCAGAAGTGGACAAAATGCTCTGCAAAGGGGTCATCGAACCATCAGCGAGCCCTTGGGCTTTGCCTGTCGGCCTTGTGAAAAAAAAAAGATGGTACCTGGTGTTTTTGCGTCGATTATCGTCTTTTAAACAAGATCACCCAAAAAGACGTCTACCCACTACCACGCATCGATGATGCTTTGGAGTGCTTGCACAAAGCTAAATACTTCTCATCCATTGATCTTCCATCCAGCTACTGGCAGATATCAGTTGATGAAATGGACCGTGACAATAAATAATAATAATATTTGGGGTTTTACGTGCCAAAACCACTTTCTGATTATGAGGCACGCCGTAGTGGAGGACTCCGGAAATTTTGACCACCTGGGGTTCTTTAACGTGCACCTAAATCTAAGCACACGGGTGTTTTCGCATTTCGCCCCCATCGAAATGCAGCCGCCGTGGCCGGGATTCGATCCCGCGACCTCGTGCTCAGCAGCCCAACACCATAGCCACTGAGCAACCACAGCGGGTGACCGTGAGAAGACGGCCTTCATCACACCCAGTGGTTTATATAGGTTCAAAGTCATGCCCTTTGGCCTATGCAATGCTCCTGCAACATTTGAACAGATGGACCTCCTGTCTTTGTTATACACAGTGGTACACACCCCGTGGCCCAAGCTAGTACAAAACTTGAATTGCTTGATATGTGAAAGAGCTAGGCCACAGAAAGATAGATAAACATGCCACAAAGTGTGTAAAGCTCCCGGAGAATGCTGAACGCATTAAAATCAAGCCGTACAAATCCTCTTACTATTGCTCAGAATTGTGTCAAGCCACCTGCTGGCTGAAGTAATCTTAGCATGAAGCATAGAAGGTATCGCAACGCATCCAAACAGTAAATGCTCAATGCAAACTGAGTAGATGCAGCGAGTGGGACTTGCCTTTTGGCCGTGCACCATTGGCGGTTCCACTTGCCAGGTTGAGAGCAGAGTTAGCGACATTCCGATGCAACCTGCCGAGTGGCGCTGGCATGGCTGCACCAGGACGTGCCCTCTTGGGTTGGTCAGCAACACCGACCCGCTGTGGAAACGTGCAATGGATGTGAAACAAAGATGTGAGCAGAGGTACGACAAGGTCTAATCGTTGATTAGAACCTTGTCAAGTCGGCACCAACTACAGATGCATACCTGCCAACCTGTGAACATTAAAATTCGTAAATATACCTCAAACATAAGTGGGTGGGGAGAGGGGAATAGCGCAAGCACACCCCTATTGTTGAATATATGCGTATGCCCATTTATCTGCAATGGTTTATCTTTACTTTTAGACGCTGTTCACAGGCAGCAGTAAACCAAGGAAATCACTGACCAACACAACACTGGCCTTCAGCGACTAATGCCACGAGATTAGCTGTTGCCAATTCCACCTACTTCAAGGTGCCCTGAAAGACTTCTAACCAATCATAGAATGACATTACTATAAAATGACATTACTTTATGAATCTTATGCCACAAAAACTTTTTTAATTGTTTAAGCACAAGCAAAGTTATCAAACTGATGAGTGACTTTCTTGTTTCATTTCCACTGGAATTTACACAGGAGGCACGGGGGCACAAGGAAGCAATGCCCCGCTTGCCACACCCAAAAGTTGAACGCCTCAGCAGCGAGCCAGCTCATGACGGTACCCCATGGCGGCCACCTTATCTACACTATGCTTTTCACATGCGATGCCATGCGCAGCAGACGCAGAACTGTCATGTGTAGACTGGCGGTGGCAAGATGAAATGATTCTTTCTGCCGTTCTCAAATCGTAGATACATATATCTCATTTATTTAAATCGAATGAGTAATGATTGTATTACTGAGAATATTCTAGCAATCACATCAGCCCATAGGTGTTGGTGGGCCCAACTGCTTGCGATGATACTGCATGACGACATTGCAAAGGAGAGAGCAAGCAACTTTTCGCTGTATTGATAAGAGACAGCGATTCGCTGCTGAATGCAGCAATATTTGGCGCACATGTTCACAAGAGCCTCGTTAACAGATAGACGTTTTCTTACTATGTTCAAAAAGTCTTTCAGGCCCCCTTTCAGGAACTTGTCTGAACCAACTTATTCGAAGAAAGCACAAAACTGGCATATTGGCATCTGCTGCTACAATTTCTTGTATACATTTGCTTATTGCAATCTTGCACCACTGCGATATTCAACACCTTTAGAAGTTTTTCGCTGACCTCTCTTTTGCATAAAACATGACACAACATGCCTAAGTATAGTAACAAACCCAAATTCATAAACTTCACACAAATTTGAATGAGTTGGCAAGTCTGCTGATATGGGACAGTCTGTACCGAGTACTTGTTCATTATGAACAGATATCATGGCTTAGTGGCAGTGACAGAGCAGGAATTATATGGGACGGGAAACTCCTTGCCTTGCGCCAGTGCGCTCAAGTAATGCCATAACGTCATGCCAGGTGAGAAGGACACCTGTGCTTTCTGGCAAATCAGAACAGATGGCACTTCAGGCATGCTCCCATTCTTTAAATGCTTTTCAAAGGTCGTGGCTCGAATAAACTACACTAGTGTTTACTATTTAGCAAAATTAGGATAATTTTGTGCATAATGCATAGAAGCAAGCCTGATGGATCATTTAGAGGCAGATATTGCTAGATACTGCCCCAATTACATGCTGCAAAGCCTCTCAGAAGAACTGCTAGCAGCAACGCGCCTGCTGATGCTACAAAGTTGCAGACTCATGCACTTCATTTACAAGGATAGTTTGTCCTTGGGAAACAATGCTATGTCTGGTTTGATCTAGGCAGAGTGTGACCAACTGTGCAATCTCTCGCAATTCACACTGACCGACGCTTTTTTTGTAGCTTTCAGCCTCGCTAGTTTTAAAGGGCTTTAGCAGTTGCTCTCCTATTACATTCCGTGAACTTCCAACGTGCTTTCTCAGCCATGTGACCAAGGGATTGGCATCTCCACGACTGAAAAGGCAAGCACCTCCCATCCACACAATTCAAGGATGGTACGCGAATGCGTTGTACCGAACTATAGCGGCGTGTACACGTGCTGCTAAAGAATAAATTAATACCCTTAAAGTTCCTAGCGATCCGGTACGATTGCAAGCACGAGCTCATACCATTCCAAAGACAGGTCGGCTGCTCACATCTCATGACTATGTTTGCTCGAATCACTTTACACAGAGGAAGCGGTAATGTATGGTGAGCTTGGAGGCAAAGTCAGCCAAAGAAAACCTGTAAAGATTGAATGGCACATCCTGCCACTTCCAACGTTTGCTTAGAGTCCACAGGCAGTAATTTTGTTTATTACTGCTTTTAACTGTTCAGGTGCAGGTACTGGTACCAGTGACATTGCAGGCCATAATACTAGCCACTACAGCGCTGTTAACTATGCTATCGCGAATGTACATTCACATACATAGATGGTATTCAGACTGACAAGCAGCAGCACATCATGCGATTGCCCGACTTCCGGCTATACTGGAGAAACGCAATCCTACAGCGTCCAGGCGATCTTCAGGCAGTTATGGCTTTTCAAAATAAGGATTATTAAGTTTCCGTGTCATGTTAAGGGGGGACATGGCAATGAAAACTTTTTTGTGCTACCTATTATAGTTTCGACAACAATTGACAGCCTATAATGGTCGCCCCCAAATTACACATAAGTTCGCCAAAATTTTCCCATCCGCATGTTCTCGAAGGCCACTTCTGTGCAATAAAGCTATTGGTTTATTTTTTAAGTGCCGAAATGAGCATTAAAATATTTTTTAAATTTTCTTATGCACGTTGTCTTACTAATGACTTGCAAAAAGCCCATTATAAATTTTTTAATGAGATGCAGTTAAAAATGGACAGCTTTATTGCACTCAGCAATGTTTCAGGATCTAAGTGCAAAAGAGAAAGATTTTGTCTTCATTCATTGCGAAATGGTACTGGGATGACAAAGCAACTGCACAAAAATGAAAGCTGAGAAAACTGAGCTCAAAGTTTCATTTGTTAGAAACATTTAAATCTTTACTTTGAGCATCTAAAACCCATCTGGGATGTAGTCCTTTGCCTGGGAGGACACATTTGCTTTACATTTTGATTTAGTTTTTCGCTTTCTTGCAGCAGTTTCGTGCACCTTAGTTGCCTTTTTGATCATCGTGCATCCATCGGTCCTGCAGAGGTAGATGACAGCGCATTCAAAACATCCGCTCTTGTCTTGCATTGCGCAAACACTTCATTAGTGAGAGTTGGAGCTGAAATCCGCAGTTTGAATATTTGATGCAAAAACTTCTGCTCCGCCGATGTTGCGTTACCGTCATGACCCCGTGCGGACGCGCCTTCACCATCGCTCGCAGACACCTTCACCATCGCTCGTGGACGTGCTTTCCCGTTGACCCACGTACGCCGGTCATGCCTTGTCAACAAGCTCAGCAACATCCACTTCTACAAATATTTTTCTCCCTCTTTTCCACGCCTTTCGTGGTCATCCGTACGCAAGGCGCGTTCAGAACTTGATTCATTTGGGGCTCATCACAGAAAAGGTGCGTAAGCTGCCACGGTCGACAATCACGTTGATCGGAATGTGCAGCTCGTTGCTGTGCAAATGCGTGCGAAAGAGGTCCGTCAGCAATTCAAATCTACAACAGCCAATAGGAGCGCACCCTGTGCCCCATGTGACTACTGCGCCCAATCGCAATGCTGCATTTGCTTTTTTTTGCTTGTGTTTGCTGGTTTACTTTTCGGTGGAGAAATACGGTTCTCCAGCTATTTTTAGCTCTGATCTATCCTCTTTACGATGATACCAAGATGGCAGCGCTGCGTCAACGAATAGCCAGGTGATCCGCAGTGCGACGGGGCCTTCCGAAGCTCGATTTTTTCACAATTTCTTTATGACAGCACTTGAGGAAAGTGGTGTTTCCTCGATTTCTACCGCATATTTTGTTATAATATTTCACCACGTGGTAAATAAAAGTCTGCGAATCACAAAAAAAAATAAATCGTAAAATCGAAAATTATGACAATTTGAACACTTCAACTGCCGCATCTCCCATTAACGAGTACTGCAAACTAATATTCTGAAATCTGGAGAGTCTTGGATTTCCAGGTACCCTTTATGGCAGTCTGAACAGTAGGCTACCAGACAAGGTGTAAAAAGCGGACGCTGCAGCACATGGGTTCGGAAAACCAGAGACGGCGCCAAAGGGAATGACGCATCAGGTTTTGCAAGCACATGCTCTGCTCAGACAAGTGTTACCAGCAACGGAGGTACAGTGAACTAGAAGCTTTTTAGTAGTGCGAGCGGTTTCCTGGGAGTGGGCCTTTCCGCGTGGAATGATGTAGCGGTGCTGGCATCAACCACTCTTGCAGCCTGCAACCAGCCTGCAGCAGCACAGCATTATATTAAATAGGGTTTCTTACGAGAAACTTGCTAGCCAGGACTTCGGAAGGAAACAAAAGAACTTTCACATACGCACACAGAACGAAGAAATGCTGGTATGTCCCATGCATCAGTACAAAGCTAGGAACAAAAACGGGGCGCTTTGGTTTAGGGAGTTCATTGTACTGCAGCTGTAGTTGTTCAGCTGTTCACAAGGAAAGCGTATCCACATGGATGCGCTTGTTGATGGGAGGTACCTGAACTATATTTAAAACAGCTTGGCTGATTACTTCAGTGCTATAAGCAAATGGAGCTGTTACAGTAATCAGTACAATATCTACTTGTGAGCGCGCTCGGAGGTATATTACGTATGAGTGGCCAGGTGGTCATTGCTGTGCACGCATCAGACATTTTATCAAATTTCCTTACACCCATTCTTTTTCTCGCGGTTTCTGTTCTCTGCGCAAAACAAGTGAATATGTGCACACTGTACCATTCCTTTATTTCAGCAGTTCCGTGCACGCAACTGGCCAGGCTGACATGAAAAACAGTATCCGCCAAAAAAAACCTTAGCATCGCTTTAAATTTACATGTCCACATGTTAAAAACTGCAGCTCACTTTATACCGAGTAGGCAGCGATTACATGATCACTCTTTCTCTGCCAACTTTTACCCGCTGCTACTTTGCTGTCACCGCTGCCCTGATATGACAACTTGTCACAGATGCAACATAGACTAGTTTTGAATACATAATTACTTTTGCCAATACACTATTCGAATGTTTTGGGAGCTCACGCTTCCTTGGGTTAATGGGTGGCATTGAAGAAATACAACACTTTACTGTACACATCTTGTTTCCCATTTCTCCCAGCATGCAGTGATCCGACAAGGGAAGAAAAGCACGTTATTTATTCACAATGTTCAAAAACAGTTTCTTATTTGCACATTAATTAAACAATTAACACAGTGCATTAGAATAGGCACAAGAATGGCAGCATGCATTTATGGCGCCACAGCCATTTATAATCGACCTAACTGCAGTTGTAGAAATGCATTTGTGTGACGACGTAAAAACCGATCAACTTCACGGTTAACGTTCACCACAACCAACACCGCCAATGCTGCTCTTGTTGATGACTGCCAACACATCCATAATGCTGTCTCGATGTAGCTTCACGTATCAAAACTTTCTGGGTTGTCCCAGACCTATAGTGAAAGAAAGTTGAACCAGGTTGTGCGCACAAAGCAAATAGTGGAGTACATTCTGGAATGTATGCAGGCACAAATAACTGCACTGGCATATAGGAGTCATAAATAGCCAATGCAGTTCACCCATAGATTGAATTTTGACGTTCCGACAGTTATGCTGGCCGCTATTGTGTTTTGAGTGTTACTTGTATTTCTGGCCACAAGTTCACCCAATAAGAGCTATATTCGTAACTCACAGCTTTTGCATTGACAGGTTCTTCACTGTCAGTACATAACAGTATTGTAGGCAAGGTCACCTCTGGATGTAATTAAAATGCAATAAGCTCACCTGGTTTTCTTTGATGGCAGTAGTGCTGACACTTCTTCGAAGCCCACCGAAGCCCGGCACAGCTGGCCGCTTGGTGGGCGAGCGCAGCTTGCGTGTTGATCCTGCCTGCAGAACCAGTAAAACATCCCTTGTTCTTGTTGCTGGACTATTTGATTCCTACTCATTATTGTGTGCAAGATTCAAAGACAGGAGAGGCAAGAGCATCCTTTAAATGAAGGTTCAGTTATGCACAAACACATTCATGCACTAAAATTGGAGCTGGTAACAAAAGACATGAAACTGCCAATATGCACGCTTATTCTAACAGGATCAAAGAATAGACACTTCTTCCCGTCTTGTGGTTCCTTCACATCATCGAACACCAAAAACCAATGAGGACCTGCTGGCATATTTTACGACGTGCACTCACACCTGCCTACATTAAATAACACTGGATTCAAAGCGAATAAGATGCTGAAGGGCTCAAAGGCCCTCAAAGGACTCAAATTGTTGACTGCTTAAAAGTATTTGCAGATTTCGTCCAGTATGCAACCCGTGAACAGGCACCCTGCTCCATTTTCGCAGAAGGAATTATATGCACCAGAGATAAACAAAAATATTAAATTTCTATAAAATATTTACAGCATGCAAAATTTCACTTGCCATTATGCGTAGTTTGGTGAAGCTTGCTCTGCTGTGAGAAGGCCTTAATGACCGAGTAAGTATAAAAAATCGCGCTCTAACAATCTGTGCCGGCTGTATTTGTATTCTTTTGAGGCAACGTGTTCTGAACTAAATAGAACTAAATGACAATCATTGGTGTTAATATGACAACGGTAAACAACACAAGTTTTACACAATTTCAAATGTACTTTAGTATCAACTGAAGTGCGGCCATCAAGTGCTATTTTCCTTGAACAACAATCTGTAGCTATGACCCGAAGCAAGTCTCATGAAAAAGCGAAAAAAAAAAAGGTTTTTAAGGACTTCATAATACCCTCACGAATAATTCTCTAAAGCTAGAAGGAACTTGCTGTTTAAAAGATAGAAACGCGTGGAAGGTACTGAATGGCAAAATACGAGGACACCTAAGTATTTACGAGTTGTGAATGCGAAAGCGTTAACGTCCCAAGTGAATGTCGCTGGGCAGCAAGGCTACCACTGACTCGCCAAATTCTCTTCATCGGTGAAAAAACAGTAAAGCTAGCGCAGAAGGACGCCCACTGCGACCTACAGAGCTTGTTCGTACGACGTCGAATGGCAGAGTTAAGCCTGTTGAAGGTAGTCTTCAAGGATCTTTCGTCCTTCTTCCGCATCAGTTGTCGCTCCGCCCTTCTGCACGCTGCGCAAAGGTTCCCGAGTTTTAAATCCGGAGTCGGAAAATGATTAGGCAACTTGACCGCCATGGTAGCAGTCATCTTACCATAAATCATTTTGTCTATCACATCACCAGAAACACTTGCAAGTTGCTCCCTGTATTTGTCCCAATTAACAACATGGCTCATTTTAGCGCCGCGCATATGGGAGTCGGCAGTAAACACTAAAATTGGATAGTGATCACTTCCCGTGTGGTCAGGTGCCATTGACCACTTCTAACAGACGTCAGGTGAATACAAGGTTACGTCTATAGATGTGACTGAGGCTGGAGGCCGGAAGAAAGTGGGACTTCCGTCATTGGCCACGCACAGGTCCAAACTGTCGATAACTTCTACAAGTTTGCGCCCGTGGGAGTTTGTTCCTGTCACCCCAGACAGAGTCATGGGCGTTGAAGTCACCGCAGATAATTCGGGGCGCTGGGCAACGGTCAAAAAGCTGCTGGAGAAACAAATCCATCGCTACTTTCTTCCACGGAGACACGTATACGGATGCAACAGAAAGAGTTCCGAAGTCAAGCCGTATCCTCACAGCTGCTACCTCAATGCTATAGGTGCTAAGATCGTTGACGTTCAAAGCCACATGAGGAATCTCTCTTCGTATGTAAAGGGCGGCACTTCCTGCGGGAAATGACTTTATGCTGCAATTCCTGTGTGCGACATATCCAGTCAATGATCTCCCCCTTGGTAGGCGAGCCTCTGAGAGGGCCAATACTGGAACACAAGTTTCAAAAATAATTTCAGTTCTGCCAATCGACTTATAATCCCACCGCAGTTCCATTGCATAATAAACGGCACTTTTCGGTGATTTTTAGTTGCACGAGGTTGAAGAAAACTAGCCATATTATAAGGCAAAGTTCACTGCGAAGGCGGTAATCATGGAGCCTTTTGAAGCGCTAGCACTGTGCAAGTAGAAACCTCTCGCGTGCTTGGTAGAGAAATCTGCAGATGCATTTGTACATGCAAGTTAAGGAATTCATCCATGTGCTCTGCCTGCAACATCTACGTCTGTTATGGATGCCCCGTTCACACTTCGAGAGCTACAGACAGCACTCAGCAGCTTGCGGCGTCGATGTGCACCAGGTCCTGACGGCATTACCAACCAGATGATGCAGAACCTACCTTTAGAACACCAGAAGATGCTCCTAAGCTATCTCAACCGAGTATGGGAGACTGGTGACGTTCCTCCTTCATGGAAGGTGGCTTGTGTTGTCGCAGTGCTGAAGCCCAGCAAAGAAATAACCAACTTGGCCTCATATCATTCTATATCACTGACGTTGTGTGTGGCGAAGCTCATGGAGAAGCTGGCAAGTAAGCATTTATCATGGTGGCTCGAAGATAGAAGGGCTCTGCCGACATGCATGACTGGATTCCGCACAGGTTTAAGCGCACAAGATAGCGTCTTGGACTTGATAAGCCACATTGAACATCAAAGAGCTTTCGGCCTCTCAACACTAGCTATTTTCCTAGGCGTATCAAAGGCTTATGATGGCATCCTTCAGAGCTCAGTACTAAATAGCTTGCAGGTCATAGGCGTACAGGGCTATCTTCTGCAATTCATTCACTCACTTATCAGTGATCATAAAATTCAAGTGCGGTTAGGAAGTACCATAAGCACCGAAAGGGCGGTATCGCAAGGAGTACCTCAGGGAAGTGTTCTTTCCTCGATGCTGTTTAATGTTGCAATGGCTGGTCTTCCCGCTGAAGTGCAAAAACATTGCAGGCATATCCATATGTCAAATTATGCGGACGACATTTGTATTTGGTTAAGCGGATACCAACACAAGTGCTTAGCTCCGATAGCTCGACAGGCATTACTTTCAGTTCAAAATTACCTTCAAGGTGTTGGGTTGACTCTCGGTGGAAAAACCTGACTTCATCATGTTTCCAGGTAGAAGAAGACAGTATGCGCGGCTGAAGATAGACCTTGATCAATCTTGCCTTCATCAATTGAAGCACAAGTGCTTTTTGGGCGTCATTATTGACTACCGTCTACAGTGGCGACGAGCTGTGGACTATTGTGACATAGCTATCTCTGCGTCTCAATGCAATCCGTAGAGTTGCAAGTGAGCAATGAGGAAATCACCCTTCTTCAATGATCAGGCCGCACGATACACTAGTGACAAGTTGAATAACGTACCAGCTCCCTTTAATTTCCCCCACACTATCACAGCTGGAACAACTTGAGGTTTTGCACAGAAAGGGCCTAAGGAGGGCTCTTTGCGTTCCACAGACTGCTCCTAACAATGCAGTACTTTACGAGTCTCTATCGAGACCTCTTAGCCTAGTCGCTTCACAAAGGTTATTGATGCAAATTGCCCGCCTCAAACAGACGATAGCCGCGCAAGCCCTTCTACAGAGCCTTCGAAAAAGATCTGAGTGCCCAGCGTACTTGGGCCTTAATACTCTTGGTTACCTGGGTCTTGATGCTAGAGGTCGAACTAAGAGGTTGACACCACCTTGGTCTTTCGCAAGCCTCGATTGTTCGTTGACAATTCCTCACGTTCGTGCTAAGCGGAGTTCTCCTTTGGCGGCAACGCGTTCGCTCGTACTGGAACATCTTGAGACTGAATATGCACGTCATCTTCAAATTTTTACTGATGGCCCTGTGGACAAGGTCAGAGGACCTAGTGCAGCTGCTTTTCACATTCCCTCTTTGAAGTATGATTGGTCGGTTCGCTTCACTGCAGTCGTGTCCTCCACAATGGCCGAAAGCATTGCCATTGAGGCAGCTCTAAAGAACCTACGGTTTTGTACGCCTCAGTCTGTTGTCATTCTTACAGATTCAAAATCCGCCCTTCAAAGGTTAGAGCACGGGTTTCCTACTGATGCCTTATGTCTAAGCTCCCTACGCTCGGTGCAAAATCTCCATATCAAAGCCTTCTCCATACGATTCCAATGGGTGCCCTCGCACACGGGTATCATAGGCAACGAGACGGCGGACAGCCTCGCCCATAGAGCGCTGTCTGGGAATCCATTGAGAAAGGTGCCTCAAGAGGACAAGAGACTCTTCAGAGAAGCGGTGTCGTGTTACTTCTGTGGAGCTCACCTCACAAGCCATGTGTAACCAAGGGTCTCAAAAGAAACCAAGCCACTTTACTGCTCCGCATTCGCACAGGCTCTGCTCGTACCTCTGCGTGGATGTATAAGACTGGCCTGGCGTTGTCTCCATTATGTTCAACGTGTGGTGTGTGCGGTGACATAGAACATTACCTTATATGCTGTACTCGGTATAATGCGGAAAGGAGTGCGTTATTCGGGTCCCTCAAGAAGACAGGAATTCCTTACAGTTCTCTTCAGGACATTGTTTTCCAGCGCGGGAACCAGTTAGATACGAAGGAGGTTTCTCGCCTTCTTTTAAATTACTGTAGGACATGGATTTGGCCTCCACATGGTGACCTTAGGAGTGACTGTGTAGTTGTGAGGTCTGTCTGATTTATATGATTTATGTATTTTAAGTGTCGCTACAGTGGAGCAATTGCCGGCAGCAACTGCAAGGCTAATCCCACCAGTAGCCTACAACCACTGAACTGTCACTGGGCAGTGCTTCGAGTTATGGACTCCTCGTGGGCAAGCGAGCATGTTTTGACGCTTGGCGCATTTCGATTTGGCCTTGCCAATGCACAGTCACAATGCAGGCAGGAGTTCGCGTGTAGACAAGGAATGTGCAGATAACACTGGCTTCCAAGAACGAGGGCGATTTGGCTTTAGTAAGATCTTGATGAGGGCTAGTTGGTTCATATTTAGAACCGAGGTTAAACAGCGTGAATAAAACAAAGACACAAGAAAACAAATACCACAGACAAGCGCTGTTGCAATGATACCTTCTCCCCTCGCGCAACACCTGGTGCACACATGCAGTGGCATCGCAGCCAATGGGAATTTAGGAGCTGCTACTGACTCGGTACGCCAGCTTTTTCGCTCGATGAGCCGTTCGACGCTTTCACATAAAAAGCGATTAGCTCACCAAGTACCCACCAAAAAGAACCAGAAAATGTTGGAATATAATTGGACCAGTTTTCATTCTGCCCCACTGTCAATGCATTGCATGTCAAGCATGATCTGCAGGGACAACAACTGAACATCATGCACACATCAATTGAATGAGTATGCCTCAATTGAGCAGACTTTTGTAGTTGCACATACTGTGTGTCCAACTGCCATTTGGTTTCCACACTGACTAAATGGTGGTGTCTGTATGCAATTGGTGCAACAGATGCTGACATGTGATCTGCTGTAACTGGATGCACTGTGGTATTAGTTAATATACCGCCTGTGATATAGCTGTAGCAGATCACAAAGCTAGGGAAAGGTTAGAATTCCTGTATTAACATCTACATTCTGGCCTTTCTTTTTTAAAAGCTCCATTACAGTCCTCCAAGCAATTAACTCTATGCACTCAATTCTGAAGGATTAGAGGGTCTTCTGGATGCACTACAACATATTGAATGTGGCTATAAGAGCACACTGAAAACTGAGACAAAGGAAGGCGCAGGCACAGCATACACAGTTGTGTTACGTCTATGCCTTCCTTCATTCTTTTCAGCGAGCCATGAACCAATAACAGCTTGCCCAATTCTCTAAGTTCTTCACACACTGAACAGCCCATTTTTTTATGCTAGTTCATTTTATCTCGGGGTCATGAAAATTTACAAGCTAGCGAGAACAAAACAACAAACCTACCATGTTGCTTAGTGGTTATGGTGTTGCACTCCTAAGCATGAGGTCACGGTGTCAAATCCCAGCCATGGCTACAGCATTTAGATGGGCGTAAAATGCAAAAAACACCCATATACTTAAATTTAGGTATACGTTAAAGAACCCCAGGTGGTCCAAGTTTTTCCACAGTCCCCCACTATGGCATGCCTCATAATAAGGTTGTGGTTTTTGTACGTAAAACCCCACAATTTAATTTAACTAAACGGCAGTTAATCTGCCTACATCAAATTGCAATGTCAAGGCCCACGCCGAATTTGAACAAAAGATCCAAGCTGCTAAGCCACTAGACAGCTCGCTGCTCTAACAATCTTGCTTTTAAGTCCTTATTGTGTAACCACAGCAACAAGAATCAGGTTACTGAGATAAATTACGAGGACAACAGCTGTAGAGAGTGAAGTTTATTTTAAAAAAAAGTTTCTAAAGAATACACCATATGGACTGCTCTAGCTTGCCATAATCAGCTGGAGCTAGCAAGCAAGGCGGACCAACAATGTCCATCAGAGCAGCTCCACCATCAGCATATTGTGTGCTGTACCAAGAACGCATGTAAACTACCTACGTCTAGCTTAACACATTCATATTCATTTATTTCAATACATTCTGAACAAGGATTTTCTGGCTACTGGATAATCTGCAGGTATCTGAAACCGCAATTTTGATAGGTCTTGTTACATGAACTCTTTGTAGGGGCTGTTCTTTGATCATTAACATATTTAATAATACCACTGGTATGTAACAGCCTTTCATTTCTTGAATTATATTACTATCGGATGCAGACATCACTTGCATGAGAAATCTAAGCGAATATTCGACTTACTCTTTTGTTAACGAACTTTTAAACCAATTTCTTAATGGCACATATTTCAGTCACATCCACTTGGAACAACTAATGACACTCATTTAGATGTGTGTTCCAAAGATGGTGATGAAATGGATCGATGATCCAGTTATTCAATACATAAAAAGACATTTTGGCAAAATAGTAGGTGAAATGAGAGTGCATTGTTACCGCAAGCTCGAATGCGCTTACCTCAAAACTGGTGCTAGTTTGTCCCGAGTGGATGTGTCTAGTGAAATCACTGCCTTCAATTCATGTATTGAAATACGCATGCTGAAGTTCTACAAGCTTATGGATTTTCATTACCAGTGTAAGTAAGGGCTGGCTTTGCAACTTACAGCGCGATAATTAGATCCGTGCTATATGCTGCAAACAGTTTTTAATGAACCCCTTACATTGAAAATTTGGATATACACTGGAAGTTATAAAACGCCATCTGAGAAGGGTTCTAACGAAATTTTTCAAATTAGTTCATTATTGCAGGAGAGAAGAAATTGCCTGTCCTTTTAGCACGCCACCAAGAGGCAAGTGTCACTGCTAATGGAGACACAGACTCTATTTGCTTCAGGTAGCGTATGGAAGCGGTGCTCCTTCTTCCCTGCCTTCTCCTATACTGGAGCCGCGGGTATGTTCACGCGTCGAGCCCTGCCTCCCCCCACATTCCTTTTTCTCTTCCCAGTTTGATGCACGGCAGCGTTGTGCCTTCAGCAGGGGATGATTACTCGAAGTCACGATTAATGGCGAGTGACCTCGTTAGCAGTCGTCTTACATCAGGCCATTTGCGTGTGTGACCCGACTCTCTGGCTGGACACGGAGCCTCCTCAAGAGGCAGGGCGTGAGACGTCTGGTTTGGAATCAGCTGTTTTTGTGGATGCGCGGTGCTGTAGAACTTAGCAGACACAATTGTCAGAGTGTAATGTATATGCTGCGCGAGTCGAAACTGGTGACGAGCTCTTTAAAAACTTTAATATTAAGAACATCCAGTATAAGACTGATATATGCACAGAGTGCTTGGGTCCCAAGTTCGTAGTGCTGACAAAAGTTAGCATTTGGCCTTATTGATATTGGTTTGGCTTTATTGGCATATAGTGAGACATAAAACACTTCAGACAATGAGGACAAAGCGAGAGGACACAATATGAGTGCTAATGTTCATCTCGTTATTTTTAAGCATTCAATGCCTGTTACTGTTTATAGCCTTCATGTATTTTATTCCCTTTGATGACAAATAGAGTGATCTTAGCCAAGAGCTGAAAAGACAATCTTCTTCTTCCAAATGCCTTCTATATTTCCGCGAAATCCTACAGAAGCCATGTTCACAAACAGATACTAAATATGACTGCTTATAGTAATTTGACTTGTTTGTTCTGCTGCGGCAGCGGTCTTGTTGAAAACGGGAACTGCTATTTCCATGACTGAAGTCAAATGAACAAGTGCATGTTGGCAACGAAATTAATTCCTCTCACATGCTCCATGTTCATACAATGAACTATTTAAGGGCAGCAAGAGTAAACTTATTCGAGACTCACAAAAGAAGCGCCATAAAAGTATCAGTAGGATTTGCCCTCAGAGCTAATGATCTTGTCGTGGCATTTGGCAAGAGTTTGTAAGGGATGCTGTAAAATGCAAGACATTTTACATGCTGGAATGCCTGCAGATTTCATGTGCATGACAGTGAAAGAAAGACTCCAAAATGTGACTTACCGTGCGGCTTGAAACACCAGGCAGGGAATTCGCTGAAAGTTCAACAACTATTGTTAACAGCACTTAGCAAAAACTCACGACAAGAAACAGTGGTTGTCACAGAAGCACCAAACAACTTCGCATCTAAAGTTTTTCAACTAGTTTTTCAAGTCCCAAGCATTTCAACCAGTCTATGTACTTATTTAAATTGACACCGTGCCTTAATTGCCACAGGACGTGCCGGATATAGCAAACACTCACAGCATTGTGCCGTTTTCTTACAGCATCATTGTTTTATTTTTAATTTAAGTGGCGGGCTGTATGGATCGCTGGCGTGCTTCATTACTACAGTAATGCCGGCATAGTTGAATATACCATAAAATAAAGATGTCAGGATCTCCAGGACATCCACAGGGCAGAATGGGGAATCAATGCTGGAACCAAGGTGGTCTGTAGGTTGAGGGCGTGCAATTGCGTGTTCGCAAGCAAGACAAGGTCGATCAACATAGGTAATGAAGCTTGGAAAAAAAGCATGCCAAACTTATTGGTAGAGACATGTGCAGCACAAATGAAGCGCGACTAGGTGCGAGGAGGGACAAACATACATAAAAAGTGTGCAAGAATGCATCAAATAAAGTAAACATTCCATTTTGGACAACTTCGGTGCACTGAAACAGCAAATGTTCATTTTTTTTTAGAGTTCAAAATGTATTCGTAGCTTCTTGGTTACCCCTGCCGACCATTGCTACTGGTGTAAGAGAAGACCATCCAATACAAGCCTCTTATAGAGCTATCATGTCGTGCAGAGTAGTGTTGCTCAATTGAGCACGGCAGTTTGGTGAGAGTTTTTTCATTTTTGTTCAAGGCATGATGTGCCCTTTGCTTCAAATTTCCCCTGAGCTAGAGCACAGCATTTATTGGCAAAAAATGCGAGTGCATACTATTATCGTGCATGTTCATGCTGCTATATCCCACATGCTGCATCCTGCAATGATAATAAATGCAGACGACTATGCGAAGCAACTTCACACTATGTTCGTTCACTCTACATAAGTCTCCAAGTGCACAACTGGCACCAAATTCACAGGTCAAAATGCTTTCTAAATGATAATACTGTAACGTAAGTTAGACGGAGGCTGGTAAAATAGATGCTGTCTCTTTAATGGCGGACCAGAAGAAGAATGTGCAGCCAGTGCGCTTCGTCTTTCATGGTGCCGACCTTTGCTCGTGCCTTCCTGTGGTGTGGAAGCCACACATCATTGAGTAAATATGGAGCAAAGATGGGTTGCCTAATAATTCTTGTATATAGATTCATGGTGTCACCCAGAATTGCAAGCAATTGAAGGATTCTGCGAACATGTCCCGAGTATATTGCCATGCTGCGAGTGTTGGCCGTACCACTTTTTATCCATTGAGATATGCTTTTTGCTTGGTCATGTATACCGGGTGAATAATTCAAGGCGAATAAAAGTGGAGTGGATTTTCAAACTTCTATCAGCATAATGTACTGACACCACTTCCGGATGCGACATCATACTTCGATTTATTTTTTTTTTTATTTTTAGACAGAAGTCCCCACGACACGCAGATGGCGACGGCTGCAACATGCCATCACTTCAGACATGTGGGCTTCTATGGAAGCTTCACTACCAGTTTACAGAATAATTTGCACAAGATCCTTTATTGACTACCAGTTTACGTGTACTTTGTAGAAGATCTTATATACACCCAGCATGTGCTTGCTTCGGCGAGTCACTTATCCACAAACCAGACTTTGGTGCCCTGGTACCGCTAACTGATATTAAATAATGAAGTGTAGTTTACATGGAGGCAGGAGAGGTTCACGCTTCGGCGAGTCACTTATCCACAAACCAGACTTTGGTGCCCTGGTACCGCTAATTGATATTAAATAATGAAATGTTGTTTACATGGAGTATTTGCACATATTCTCACTGCCCTTGCAGTCTGACTGAAGCCAGCCATGGGAAACGAAATGCCGGCGAAACTTCTTTTCAGTGACTGTGCCTGCAGAATATTCACTCCACATGAAATAGGCAGTGGCTATATTGCCAGCAGCTGGCACAGTAGCCCAGGTGAATGGTTGCCAGCAGTCACAAAACATCCGATCCCCTGTTTCCATTTATTTTTATTAATTTTTGTTTACAGCCGCAACGCACTCCTGTTGTGGGTCCGTGTAGTGAAGTGCTGCTTCTTCCCTGCTCATAGGCGACTGCCCATACAAGAAACACGTTTTTTCCGTCGTGTCGCGTGCTGCATGTGCAAGCATGACAACCTGCTCAAGGCTGCCTACCAGAAGCCCACATTGGATCACCTCGATGACCCGTTGGATCAGCTGGACGGCCAGCCTCCGGATCACGGAGACGTCATCCTCGACCGTCCGTTTACTTGTCAAGTTCACCAGCTTCCCGCAACTGAAGACTTGAACTTCAACGTTGGACACGAGCTTTCCACATTCATGGACGTGGAGGAGAAGATTGCTCAGTAGAGAGCTGCCATTTACATCTACTTATGGAAAAGAGATGCCAGGACAGTTAAGGCTGTAAAAAACTGGTTGGCAAAATTGTAGCAGGCATGTCCGTCATCCTTAAGTACCAGACAGTGAAATTCTGTTGCGTTCAAGGAGGGAAGAAATTCAAGACGAAGGCAACTGAATGGTCATCTCCGTAAGTAAACTGCTAGCACTTATTTAGGGCATTGAAATCAGTCTGAAAGGGACTTCGACTGTATTTTGTGTTATGTAGGCTGGCTGACGCTTCGCTGATTTTACACAGCTGTTCATTTGTTATTGCTATTGGGTAGACAAGTTGCTCAATACCTAGGCTAAGGGGACAAAGGTCACAACAATGGTAAACTCGCTCACTGTGCATGCGAAATGTATGAACAAGTAGTTTTCTTGAGTAGCCAACTTGTTGGAGCATTGTTTTGAATTGTTTTATTTTAAAATTGCTTTTAGTGCCGGACCTTCAAGAAGGACTGTGCATTCAAAACCTACTTAGCAGCTACCAAGGATAGCACACACCTGGATGTCAGGAGCCTTTCTCTTAGCCATAACCACAATATGTCAGTAGCTCTTTTTGGACACTTACACTAACAAAGAAAGCTTCCACCCGATTTAGAGGAAAAAGCAAAGTTGAAGCTCCAACTCAAGGTAAACAAAAAGCTTGTCAGAGAGCAGCTCAAAAAAGAAAGTCATAAGACAGTTACGCTGAAATATTGCGACAACCTTGCAACAAAGGCCAAGAATGATGCATGCCACCTGGGAGGAACAGTCTCAGTTGCTTCAAAACAAGTATGGCGCTTCAGTCCGCCTCCTCGTTGATGAAAAGGATGAACTGAGAGCCATGTATTTCCAGGATGAAGCCATGAGGACGCCATTTAAAAACTACTCCGAAGTCATTTATATAGATACTGCATGCAAACTCTTGGATATAATGTCCTGCTTTCTTGTCATCATAGAAGAGGCAATGAGCAGAGTGAAATTGTGGCTGCTGGCCTGTTGGCGACTGAAAATGGCAAACTCTTCGCTGTTTTTTTTTTTAATACATTCAAAGAGCTTAACAAGAGCTGGCCCTCAGTTCGTGTAATTATAGCTGACAAAGACCTCGTAGAACGACAGGTTCTGAATGAGCTCCTTCCTCAAATGATTCAAGTGTTTCCAAAAGAAGTCAGCATCCAGAGATGTAGCATATCAAAGCCGGTTCAGGAGACAGCTCTTGAACTGCTTCAAGCGAATGGTATATGCACAAAGTGAGGAGGAGCATGACCTTTTGTACAGACACTTAAGTCATCACCACCGGCTGTTGTGAACTGCCTCAACTCAAACTGGCACGATATTGTCACGTCAAAAACATGGGTCGTAGAGCAGTAGTCAAGAGGCAGATCGGCAGGTTGCCTTTTTAATACCAAGCGCAACCGTGGCTTCTTCACTGCACCTTGTAAGGAATGTTCACGCATAATCGCGTTGTCCTCTTCATCAGAGAAGAGGCGTGGCATTTGCGTCCCTACGAAGAAAAATCGTCCCGATGCACAGTTTAGGAATATGAGGGCGGTGTAGAACAGCACTGAGTAACACAAAAAAAAAGAAAGCCTAAAAAAAGTGTCGTTCGATGGGTACGGCTTTATCCTTACCCCATGCACCACTTAAGGTAAGTGCATGCGGTGACTGGAGCTATTGTCACTGTCAGGAATGACCTTGTAACTCATGTCGCTCAGGTGGCGGATCACACTGTACGACCCAAAGTACCGTCTTGGCAGTTTTTTTGGAAAGTCCACAATGGCGTATCCAGGCCCATACCTTGTCGCCGGGAGTGTAGAAAACGGACCTGTGTTAAATATCGTATAGTTCTGCATCTTGGTCTTGCTGAAGGCAGATACAAGAGTTTTTATCAAAGCGCACTGAAGAAGTCGCAATTGCGCTCAGAATTAAAGAGGGGACCTGCCGCTGTGCTGTGCTGTGCCCCCTATTTTGGACATTGCGACAATATTGAAGCCGAATGGATTATGGCAATCAAGGGGTCATGTAGGAATTTCATGAAGTCAACAAACAATCGCGCAGAAAGCATCAACGGGAAGCTTAAGACCATTATCAACAGGCATAGCTCCCTTGAAAACTGAATTTTTCTTTCAATTGTGCACTCCACGAGAAAGGAGGTCATGCACAAGGCAGCAACCATGCTGCAGAAACACTTGCAACATCGAGTAACGCTGAGGCATATGACCTTCACTGTGCCCTTTTGAGGCCATGAGAAGCATGTAGAGCAGCAGCTTCATCTGGCAAGTGAAGCAAGTGTGGAAGGTGATGGTGGCCAAATGACAAGCCACACTGTGTCTATGAGTGACTGCTCCTGTGGTTTCAGCAATTCAATGCTTCTGCCCCGTCATCACATCTTTGCAGCCAGAAAACTGTGGCCTAAACAAGTATGACCAAAACCTGTACAGTGATGGGTGGTCTGCAAAACTAGTCAGAAAATGACAAGGCACATTCACCAATGACCATATCGAAGCAAAGGTTGTGTAAGTAGACAGGCAGAAAGATAAGAAACTTGTCAAGCTACCAGAAATGCAGAAAGGCATGCGTTCTCACTCAAAAACTTGCCAGCATAGCATGTGATAGTTCTGTGGCAAAATTTTTTAAAAGAACAGTGCTGTTGCTGGACCTCCTTTCCCATTGGATGAATAATCATGTAGAGCCAACAAAAAGTCCGAATTATCTGAGGGCACAGGCATGAGCCATTCTGAGGAGGACTCTGTTGATGAATATGGGCTCAATAATCAGTCACCTGAAGGTAACGAAGCTGCTGTGAACAGAAGTATTACTGGTAGCTCAGTTTCTGATGGAAGTGGTTCAATCCCTGGTAAACTTGACGGACAACAATTTGCTCATGGAGAATCACTGCTGCCCTGTCGCTATAAGCAAAGCGGACTAAGCCAATATCCTGTTTTCTTTAGTGCAACCCAGACGACAATGCTGCTTAGAGAGCAGAAAATGATGACGTGCCAATGGCCGATGACTGCTGCTGTCATACCCAATTCCAAGGTCAATAAAGCAGCTGTAACTTCATCTGCTCTTGGCCTAAGGAATATAAAATTGGTACCAGCAACGTGGAAGTGTTGCGAGGCCAAAAGCCCACCCATTGACTATATCGGGTAGTCCAACAGCGAAAGCTTGGCCCCAAGGAGAAAGCTCTTTTTAAGCCTCTCTCCATACGAGAAAAAAGAACAAGAATTTAGGCCTGGCTTGTGGTTGAGAACGCCCCAACACCCACAGTTCAAGGCAAGCAGCTCAACGAAAGTGACATTCAACAAGGATCCGAACATGTGCACTGTGGCATTCTGGATGAAAATGATGTGAACGCAGGGCGCAACTACTTTCCAGAAGATGCTTGGTTGGCAGTGACAAGTGTGATGAAATGTAAGCAAAAATTGCAGCAGTGGGAATGCAACATGTGCAAGACTGATGATAGCACACACATGACTCCATCCTGTGCGATTGGTGTTTGTTGTGATATCACTTGCCGTGTATGTATCTCAGCAAGCAGCCAAGAGATAAACTTTGGCGATGTAGTGGTTGTGCATAGGACACCGTTTTCAAGTTTGGCGTGCATGTGCCGAGAGTTCAATAAAAACATTCTTTTAAGTGTGTCCACCTTCCTTGCAGATGTGCACATGCGTGGAAAGAACTGTTGCAATGTGGAAGTTTTGCATTCAGTCAAATTCATTTTTGGAATTTTAATTCCACTATTGAATAGTGAAATACACACGCTTAAATTCTAGGCACATAACCTTGTTCATATGTGGGTTTATCATTTCTTTTTACTTTTTGAATTGGCCTGACATTCTGCAAAAGAAATTGCAATGAATGAATCATGTGGTTTTACATTAAATTTTAAGTGCAAGAAAAATTTAGTGGCTTTTTGTGTGAAAAAAAAGTTACATAGCAGACTAAGTCATCGAAGAAGTAGCAGTCTTCATACCAGAGTAAGTAGACTTAGCAAGAAACCTTGGACTAATCAAATACATACCGGCTGCAAGGGAAGACATTAACCCTTCAATGAGGAGTTGCCTACGGGCAACACACCAGAACAAATTTATTTTTTCTTGCCAAGCTTTGGTATTGAGGGTGAAGTTTTTAGCTAATGTCTTCAGCCAATGCTGACTGACAGGCAGCAGGTGCTATTTGTAGGTTTTGAGCAGGAACAATACAAAAAAAAGAAGTTTGGCACAAGACTTGCTTTCCTTTGACAGCATGGTCAGAGAAGACATACCAATGCAAGATCTCTGCCTGAAGTGGTGTTACACACATGATGTAAAGCAACAAAAAGTGCACCTTTGGTTCACATGTGAAAACTGCCTGAACAAATTCCAAAACAAAGCCATGGGTGGCTGGGGTGAAGCCCACTTCTAGTTTGCTGCCTGACTTCCACTCTATTGCTGGGGAAAAAGGAATTCAATTATGGGGTTTTACGTGCCAAAACCACGATTTAATTATTAGGAACGCCATAGTGGGAGGCTTTGCAATATTTTGGATTACCTGGAATTCTTTAATGTGCACCTGAATTTAAGTACATGAGTGCTTTCGCATTTAGCCCCCATCGAAATGGAGCCGCCATGGCTGGGATTCGATCCTGCAACCTTGTGTTTAGCAGTCCAACACCACAGCCACTAAGCAACCATGGTGGATCCTAATGCTGGAAAAGGCGCTGCAAAATAATTTTCCTTTCCTTGATTATGCTTATTCTTTATGTTTTTTGCACATTTTGATAGAAAATATGCATTTCTTTCGGTGTTTACACCTGCTGTCATTAAAGGGTTAATGGTCATATGACTCAATTCAATGTGTTTATTTTAACAAACCCTTGCCATGTTCACTTGGCTATCATCTGTCCAACTTAGTGCATTTGATTAGTGTTTTAAGAACTGGCCCCTTTTGTTGCTCTTTGATTGAGAATATACAGGGAATTTGCTAATGTACCATATTTGTGTGCATTCTGATGAATGCTGGATTAGCCCTTGCACGTCATTTTTGGTCAGTCCATTGTCTCACCTGCAGAAAAGCAGACAAGTAAGCGCACTGATAACAAAGCCTATTTTTGTTTCCAAATTTTAATGCCAGCAAGCATCATGCCTGCCACCCAGGCACAAAAAGAGAGTGATTAGTTGAGAAAAAATTTCACGATGGGCACTTTTAGTGCTCAATTGCCAATGCACAATGCAAAGGGGTGGTGAGGGTGATGGGCTGGGAGAGGAACACGGTAGGAATAAAAAGCAGCCAAACAGATGCCTTGTGCTACAGTACAAGGGGTCCTGAACTGAGGTCTCCAGCCACGACTGAGGGCTTTCGGAGGGGAGCACCCCAGTGCTATTTTGTACCATTAAAGTTTTTCTCTTCCTGAAGTTTCAATCCATAGGCTCATAGATAATAGTGGCCACAGGTTGATAATAGAGCAGGCATACTGCACACAGAAGGACGCACAGCTGTTGTCTATTCTGCCAGCAAATTACCGCTGGTGCTATTCCGCCAGTAGTTGTGCTGGCAAAGAATCGCCCCCGCAGAGAGAAAGAGAAACAAATTTACAGTATAACGAGGTCATTAAATTAGCTTGCCACTGGTGCAAAAGGTGGTGCCTAATTACTTGTCACGACCGTTTCGGCCAAGTTAGTTACTTCTGCTGAAATCTAGTAGTCAGTCGTCGACAGAAGCAATTCCCATGTCTCATGGGAGGGAGTTGGCAGAATTGACTGCGGAGCAGGGTTTCCCCTCACATTCCCAAATAATGCAATTTTGGGTAACCTTCATGCAGTTGCAATGTTCGCAGTTTAGTTGGATTTCATCCGGGTGGATTTTGGATAGGCGATGGGGGATGGGGATAGAATCGGTTTGGATTTGTCTCCAGACCGTAGCCTGTTCTCTTTTTAGTTCTGTATGTGGGTTTGCTTATGTCTTGCGATTCTCTCTATAATAGGCAGTACTTTCATTATATGTTGTAATCTCTTCCTGCGGGAAGTCCAGGGTTGAGGGGGTCCACCTCCCAGTTGATTATACCTCGGTCTGCCGCCCCATCCCCTGGACTCCCCGCGTGAGCAAGTACCCATACAAGTTGTATCTTGCTACATTTGCTACTTTTTTTTTTAGAATTTTGGCCGCAATCGACCCTGTACAGCCCATCATGAAATTTGCAAGTGCTCAAGATTTAGTTGCCTGGGCTGAGAAGGCCAGCCGCAGCCCCTGCCCAAAAATATGCTGGCTGGGATACACGACAAAAGACGAAAGGCCAGGAGCTGTATTCTGCAACAATTCGGTTTCAGAAGAATTCGCTTTGCGAGCAGAGATTGGTCACCGCTTGGGTGATGCCATCGCGTCGGGGCTGGCACTCAAATTATATTGGCGCCACAAACATATCATGCGGAAACCAAATTTGTTGTCTGATACGAAGCGAAGTGGCTCAAGGTGCTTCGGTGTGATCCAAAGGTGCCATGTGCAGAGCCTGTGCGTGGGCAAGATCAGCGTTCAGGGCAAAATGGTATGGGGAGGCTTATAGTAGGGGTGGGCCAACTTAAATTCAACGTAAAACTTGGGGGTATGATACTTTAACTACAGGCGAGTTTCTGCACGCCATGCTAACGTACGACGTACCACCGAGCGGCATAAATGAGTCAATGGCAGTAAACAAAATGCGTTAAATCATTCGCCGCCAGTATGTCACACAAACGTTTTATAATGAAAGGAAAACCTCATCAACATAGTCAACAAATTATTTGTAGGAATTGTAATCAAGAAGCATTCCTAATTTGCTATAATTTCGCTTGGTTTGTGACATTCACTTCCAGAAAAAGAAACTGCGCGCCGATTGGCCTCTGTCCTTCCTCTCATTTTCATTACGTCGGCGGACCGCCCAAATGTGACGCCACCGCCAAACTGAATTCCTCGGAAACTCTCGTTCCAGAACACGGCTAAAGGGCAGAAAAAACTTGCACGCACCTTTCAAGACCGCCCAACGGAAGAGTATGTTGACGCTGCTAGACAGGCGACAGACTGTTACACCATATGCGCGGTGACTAGCCACGGTGAACTGATTACCGCAGCCACAATGAAAACAGCCTCTGCCTTTTGGAGGCAGAAGCCCCCTTCGCGCCCCCGCGGAAATGCGCCGGCGTACAACTCACGTCGTGACGCACAGCCACCACGGGAAGAAACTGCCGGTGACTTTCGCCTTGCCCACCCTGCTAGTTGCCGGCAAAGAAGGGCTCAATTTTTTGCCGGCAAAATAGGCGCGGCGTATGAAATAACATTCGGGCTATGAAGCTGCATGATCCACGCTAAACCGTAAGGAATGACGCAGGGGGCGGAAACAACAGAATGTCAAAATTTCGGTGGCAAATCGAAAAAAAAAAACTTCAACACACGGGCCAATTCAAAATTTGACTGCTCAAACAAGCGCAATGCCTGCTCGCTTTGCATGAACGACAGGGTTGCGTTTGGGACACTTAAGCTTGTAATCTTAGTTTCAAACATCACTTACAGCGCATACATAGACAGGGACCAAAAGAGCAACGATGACAAGCGCAGACTACCAACGGGCTAGTTGGAATACCAACTAGCCCGTACCCAAACCCTGCTTCAGTGTAATCTTAGGCTGTAACAACAGGAACCAAAATATCACTATAGGCGGTGGACAAACAGCCTTCGGAAGATAAGTGTAACGTACGAAAATTGGTTAAATAACGCAAAGCACATATGAGTGCGAGCATGCTTTTCGCCGGACGCAAGACCTAGGATGCCCTAGGTTTGAAAAAGACAACACGAGAAGAAACACTCACGCTGGCTCATTTCGCTGCAGACCAACGACGTCTATTCATAAAAACAGAGAATGTTGCGGGGCACACAGCCAAAACAACGAATTTTGTGAGTCACACGAAACTCAACAGAATTCGGAGCTGACAACACGAACCCATGCACTTTTAAATTCTGCCACCGTTGTTAGACGCGCCTTGTCACGTGATCGTTACGTTAACACTCGCGCTGTTACGATTGGGTGAATTGGTTCACCGTTCTCTCGCTGTGAGAGCCGTGTTTTCAGTTGAAAAATTTATGTAAGCGCTGTATTTGTAGTAACTATGGGGCATTCACATTAACAGTTTGTTATAAAAATATAATTTAGTTTTAGCGTCTGCTGATGTACAGAGTGCTGCATATTTTGCTGCGTATGTTTGAGAAAAAGAAATGTTTTGCGCTAACCGTTGCACTATTCTTCCCCAAATTTTGTAGAGAGATCGCCTTTGGGAGATTGCGTCGTTTAGCTTATTATAGTTCTTTGCCTGGTTTTGAACAAAAACGTGCGATTTTTTTTTTTTTCACGGGATGCTAGATGTTGTAGTGGCGAGCTAGCATAAACTTGTCTCGCCACCTGCCGGCAACTGTAGAAAGCAGCCGGCCAGGGACGTTTGCCGCGTGTTGCAGGGCGTTAAACATATAAGGGCTCATTCACACCGGCGACTGACAGTGGTCGCGCGACCAAGTTGGTCGCAAAGCGACTAGTTGCAAATGGTCGCAAACGGTCGCCTTTCTTGAAAAGCGACCATTTTGGGCCAGTCGTTCTCTGCGCGATTTTTCAGTCGCGCGACCCTGGTCGCAAAACTGATCAGCGGCGCACCCGAAGTGATCTATCATGTGTCTACATCCGGCCTCATCCCGCGTCGCCCAACGTTTAGACGTACTTCACCTCAGCTTGGGAGATGGCCGAAGTGGTGGTCACGCGAGCTAAAGCCCCTCCATCCGCGCGCCACCGCCGCTCTGTACCGCCAACCGCCTTTTTCCCTCACACCAAATCCGGTTCCGGCATTTCCGCTTCCGGCGTTTCCGGTTCCGGCATGTCCGGTTTTAAGATTTCCGGTTCCGGCGTTTACGCTTCCCGGAGTTGCGCTGCGAGAATTTCCACTGTGATTGCAGACGAT
Organism: Dermacentor albipictus; assembly: GCF_038994185.2. NCBI lineage: Eukaryota > Metazoa > Arthropoda > Arachnida > Ixodida > Ixodidae > Dermacentor > Dermacentor albipictus. Next base: position 29,525,221 of record NC_091825.1, read on the forward strand.
GGTGAGACGCCGGTGCTTAGGAACCGGTGCTAATTTGAGTAGCTCGCTCTAGCCATTCCACCAAGCGTCATTCGTGTGCATCTACGTGCTTGTTTGCGTACGCTGCGCCTGCGCGCTTTGCCTGTCGTCCCCTTTCTCTGACAAAGTGCGGAGAGCCATGGGCTGGGGCACAACACATGAACATAATTCGCCGTACACATCTGCTCGCGTCACAACACTAACACAATTCGCCGTACACCTTTGCACGCGTTACAACACGCGCGCACGCACCAATTCACTGCACACCTCCGCGCATATCGCACAAGAAAAGCACACTTGCTTTCACCATGTCACTGAATGCCTTCGACGCAAATTTGAACTTGTTATATTTCATAGCTTCACGTCATTGCAGTTTTTCACACAGTGCACGCACTTGGGACGTTCGTTACCTTCGATCTGCCGTACGAGACAAGTTCAACCTCAGAATCAACAGCATAAACTCTATGCGTCTGCCGTACAAATTGGCGTCGCGAACTCCTTCACTAAAGTCCCTCCATACGTGCTGGCTGAAGGGGATGTATGCTTCAAAACAAGAAGAATTCAAAGGGGAGAAGCTGTTGTATTCCGCTGAAGTAGTAGTTTGCGGTCGCTGTTTTCCAAATGCACGAAAAACGGGAGCGGTCTCCAAGCACCCAGGCACTGCATTCCACTGTACATTGTCTCTCGAGGCACAACCCGTCGCAGGTTGACGCGAAGCAGCGAACACGACCAGATCGCCGATTACAATAGGCGGTGGTTCTTGGATGGAATCGCATTAACAGTTTCAACCGCAGCTGGTGCAATTAAAGCCTCTCCGTAGACGCGAAAGTAAACAACGCTAAAAACATAGCGTCACTTCCACTCGGAACAGGAAGCTGAAGCTACGTAAGTTCCGCTTGACGCCGGAAGCTGAGGGAGTGAGTGGGAGAGGAGCGTGGAGGAGGAGGGTAGGTTGGCGGTACTTAGCTTGGTCGGCGGTGGCGCGTGGATGTAGGGGCTTTAACGCGAGCTAGCGCCTCTGCGATCGCGTCTTTCGCCACTTTTTGTTTCGTTTTTGATAGAAGTTGCTCCATTTCTGGTAGATTTCTGGTTTCAATTTTGAGAAGTAGTTATTTCACAGTTCTTAATTTTGAACCTCTTTGTGAAAATTTGTCATATCTGAGCTAGGTATTGTAAATGAGTTTCTGGTAATGAACTTGAAACATGACTTCTGCTTTCACTTCTGGTTTCATGTTGGTTGCGCTGAATCGTCTGTTTTGTAGGTGTTGTGTGATGCGTCGTGATTTGTTCTCTTGAAAAGCTTCTTGAAGAAGCGTTTCCGCGTCTCATGACAGTAAGAAGTTCCCTATGCCGTGCTGTTTTGCCCCAGCTGCACCAGCAGCCTAAGACACGATGCCGCTGGTCACCATGTTTTCGACCCGCCGCAAGACGCTGGAGAGTTTAAAAGTTGGCAACGCATGCTACAGCGAAAAGACAAACGCCTCACAAACAAATCAAAAGTGTGTTAACTCCACTTTGAGGACGACGACATTTTGAAATACTACAAGCATCTGAAATGCCCGATAACAGAATCGAGGAAGCGTTGGCCGAACTTCCTTGCATTTATGACATCGTTTAAACTGTTGAAAGCAAAGTCTCCGTGTGGCGCGCGGTACAATGCGGACTGGCTTCTGAGCCCTCGAGCATGTAAGCTTAAGACATGAATATGCTGCCCTTGCCCTCCGTGAGCCGTCTACACAAATTCTGAAAGGAATTCTATCCATGCAAGTATGGTTTCAATCCTCTGCGTGGAAGCTGTTGGAAAACAGCTGGGCAACAGAAGATCGGAAGAAATTCAGCACACTGATTTTGGATGAAATTAAGTTGCGCCAGGCGTACAATTTCAACAAGTCAACCTTCAAACGTGATGGTTTTGTGGTCTACTGTGGTATTTCAAATGAAGGAACTGACCAACTTGCAGATCATGCGCTCGTGCTGATGTTCGTACCACTTCTGGAGAGCTGGGTGCAACCGATTGCCACCTAGCTTTGCCACGAAAGGTGCTGCGCCTGGCAGGATTTTAGCAGAGCTGGTGTTGCAAGATGTAATGCAATTGCATAAACATGGTGCTATGGTGATCGCCGTAGCCCAAGTAACCACGGATATCCGTGGGACGTCCACCACAAGTCCCAACGTCCATCCATCCGGATATCCAACACGGACGTCCATGGGACGTACAGGAGAAATCCATATCCTGTTTGGATGTCCGAAGGATATCCCCATGGGATGTCCATAGGACATCCCGTTTTGAACGTCCGCTAGCTGTCCATAAATAGGCATGTCCAGGCTAGTGAGTTATTTATAAACTAACATAAAAATATTGCCGGAAATTTTAGTCTGTTCATATTATATTTCTTTATTTTTGTTCTCTATCGGACACAGTTCATTATTTTTTCAAAGCAAAATAAATATATTTCCAACTTGATATAAATTCTGCCCACTTTAACATCATAGTATTAAATTCGTTTTTTTTCTATCGGGGGGTCATACAAACAATTTGTAGTTTGCTTTAAAAAAAATGCTTGTGGATGACTAGCAGAATATATAAGCGCCCATTTGAAGCCACTTGTTCGACCTAGAGCCAAGCACTCAAGTTATCCCTCATTATGAAAAGGTCCTGATCATAGAGTTTTGGTCCTGACCTCCGAACATGTAACTGGGACTTATGTTATGTATGTTCAGGTTTATCATTGAAACAGGAAGTAAAGCACGTTGTTGGGCTAGTTGGTTCATTGTATTAAGAAAAAAACAGCAAAAAAAAAGACGGACACAGGAAACATGCACAAGACAGGCCTCTTCCAGCCTCTTTCCTGTCTTCTCGTATGTTTCCTGTGTGCGTCTGTTTTTGGCTGCTTTCTTAAAACAGGAAGTAGTCTACAGTGTTCAAATTTGCGTACAATTATATCATTTTAGGTAACAAAAACAAATCTCGAAGGCTACCCTTTTGGTGGCTGCGTGCGTTGAAAGCGATTACGAAAGCTATACTGCATCAGAGCCGCCATGCATTTACAGTAATCTCAAAGGCTATGTTTTTCTGCCCTTAAGGCGCCGACAGCGTTAGCAGAAATTAAAAACTCGAAAATCAGATACCAAATATTCCCAAAATAAGTAAATATTTCACTGTGTAATAATACAATATTCCGCATCGCTTCTGTGTAGCGTCGTCCTCAACAATTTCGAACTTCCAGAGCGTAGAAGGCAGTGTCACGTTCGTGAGCTCGTTGAGCACCAAGTGTGTAGCGCAGATTTCTCAAGTTCCTTCTTCCAAGCCCAACAGCGGTAACAAAGAAATATTGATACCTCGCGGGAAATGGATGCTTGTTCTCGGCCCACTTCTTCGGCTCTTTCCTGGGCTGCCTGAGCAAATCTCAAAGCCAAAAAATGTGAAGCGAAAGCGACGTCCACCAAAAGAACGAGCGCAAGTGCCGGCAGGTACACCGGGCGAAGCTTGTAGTGATAGCGCTTCAACTTAATCCAAACCTGCTGTTGGGCTTGGAAGAAGGAACTTGAGAAATCTGCGCTACACACTTGGTGCTCAACGAGCTCACGAACGTGACACTGCCTTCTACGCTCTGGAAGTTCGAAATTGCTCAGGACGACGCTACACAGAAGCGATGCGGAATATTTTATATGAGGCAACTGGTAGCCAGGCATCTGCGAGCAATGAAAACTGTTGTACTTGAAGAGGATGGTACTTGCTGCATAAACGGCTACAGCAAAATTCACAAGAGGCTATTTCGAGCTGCGACTAGCATTGCAAATGTGGAATGAATCCTGAGAGAAGCAGAGAGCTTGAATATGTGTGCGGGCGTGAAAACAGGCAGCGTGACACGGTGACATCAGATAATATATACCACAAACAGTGCAATGTACTTACAAAGCAACTAGTCTGCGCGCGTCGTCTCCGTCTACAGAGGAAACTTCGACTGAGCATTGAGGCTCCGAGCGCAACGCTCGGAGCCTCAATCCCAACGCCGGTGACAATCTCCTTGATCCAGGCCGTCGTCCGTCAAGATTTGTCCAACGTCAGCGTGCAATCCATTCGTTCCTCTATGCCCGGTCCATCATCTGACCCTGCGACACCTTTGACACGATCCCGCTACTCCCGCTCGCCTTCTCCCTCCCGCCGCTAATCTCGCTCGCCCCCCTCACGCCGTGCTCCTTCTACGACCTACTCGCCGCACCCCCGAACGGTAAACTAGACAGTGCAGCTTCTGGAGGTGAAGCTGCATTGACGACATTGGCACGAAATCCTCGCTTCACCTTACCCACGAACAAGAATCTTTTGGACGTTCTCGTCGACAATGTTCCTGTGTGCGCGACGATTGACACCGGGCCGCATGTGTCAATTATGAGTGCTGCTCTTCGCCGTCGGCTCAAGAAAGTTCTGATGCCTGCCCCGAACCGAGTTGTACAAGTCACCGACGGAGGGACTGTCGCTATTGTTGGCGTGTGCTCTGCCCGACTCACCATTGCTGAGAGACACACCGTCGTTCTCTTCACCGTCATCGAGCATTGCCCTCAAGAACTCATTCTCGGTCTGGATTTTCTTGCGCATCATTCTGCCCTCATTGACTGTTCGGCCGGCTCACTTCGCCTTGACTTGCCTCTTCTTGCCGACCCTGTGGACCCGCCTCCAAGCCATCTGAGCTGCATAGATTTTATTCGCCTACCACCTCACTCTGTGACAAACGTCGACCTGTTGTCCTCAGCAGCTGTACCCGACGGCAATTACGTGGCCGCACCAATTCCGGCCGTTATGCTTACACATGGTGTTACCGTGCCGCACACTGTGCTGAAAATTACTGGCAACCGCACCTGCCTTCCGCTTGTCAATTTCGCGCTAACCGCGCAAGTTCTGCCTCAGGGCGTCTCTTTGGCTATAATTCGCGCTTTGCAGGATGATGAGGTCGAGCCATTCACAGTGGAAGATCGTTACAGCTCAGCCCATACCATGACGTCATCGCACGGTACTGACGTCGCCATTAAGAAGATGGTCTCCTCTGACCTCACACCTGCTCAAGCTGAAGCTCTTTGCCGCGTTCTTGAAGGCTATCGCGACATTTTAGACTTTCACAATAGACGCTTAGGTCAAACGTCCGTCGTGACCCATCGCATAAATACTTGCGATGCGAACCCTATTCACCGACGTCCATACCGTGTTTCTGCGTCTGAACGAGCTGTTATCCAACAGGAAGTCACAAAGATATGCTTGCAAAGGACCTTATCAAGCCTTCCTGTAGTCCCTGGGCATCTCCCGACGTACTTGTCAAGAAGAAGGATGGAACGTGGCGCTTTTGTGTAGATTATCGCCACCTGAACAAAATCACAAAAAAGGTCGTGTACCCTTTGCCACGTATTGATGACGCTCTAGACTGCCTGTACGGTGCCACCTATTTTTCTTCTATCTGTTGTGTCATCACCTCTTAGATAGAACCTGCAGTGGCACTCTGACGTCACTGAAGTCTTGAATTGTGTATCTTAGATAGAGCGCACGTGCTTGTGTGTGTGTGTCTGTGATGTCGCTGATTAGTGGCACTGTATAGCTATATAAGATGGCCACGTAAGTGCCTTGTGGTTCTTTTCCGTTGTATTGCAAGTGGCAATAAACATGTGTTCTTGCGAGTAGGCTGCTCCGTACTTGAAGACACAGCGGTGGCAACGAGGATGGGACTCTCATAGCGGATGATAACCAGGCCACGGCTGAAGCGCTGCTTGCGGCTCCAGCAGTTTGGGAACAGCAGGCGTCTAGGCACAGCATGGCTTCCTTCGGCCGCTTCGTGCCGTTCACGGAGGAGGGAGACGAAGACTTCGAATCTTATGTGGAACGCTTTGAACACTACATCCGTGCCACCCAGGTCAGCGACGACTTGAAGGTATCCGCTTTTGTGACGGCTATTGGAAAACAGACCTACCGCACGTTGAAGAATTTGTTGGCCCTAGTGAATCTCGAAGCCAAAACATACGACGAACTGGTCAGGACTCTCAAAGGGCACTATTCACCGAAGCCCTTGGTGATAGCTGAAAGGTTCCGGTTGAACCGTAGGTCGCAGCAAGAAAACGAACCAGTTGCTACGTTTGCATTAGAACTGAAAAGGTTGGCTGCATCCTGTGAGTTCGGGCAATTTCGGGATGACGCTTTGCGGGATCGGTTCGTGGCCGGTCTGACAAACGAAACAGCACAAGCTGAGCTCCTCAAGAAGAGTACCCTGACGTTCCAAGCTGCTATGACCTTGCCAAAAGTGGGGAACTCGCTCGCACCGAAACAAGGAAGATTCATCCTAAAGACCTCAGCGAGGTGAACTTGGTCCAGCAACCCCAACAAAGAAAACCCGAGGCCACCGCATGGACAAGATGGGCAGCGAGCAAGAACACGGAGCGGCAAGCCGAATCAACTGACTGTTTCCGTTGCGGATCAACGCATACCGCCGCAACCTGCCCGTTTCGCAAATATCGATGCCGGGCCTGCAAAAAGGTGGGGCACCTGGCACGGGTCTGCAGAACGACGTAACGTTCGGTACACGCCCTTGAAAAGAGCACTGGTTTAGAAGGCTCCTGTGACTCGCACAGTATAAGTGGTGAGGACGATATTTTGCTGAGCCATATTTTTTCATGTAACAGTAATGACGGTAGCTACATTGTGAAAGTTAGGGTGGCAGGTAGGAATGTGAAAATGCAAGTTGACACAGGACCATCTGTGTCTATCGTAACAGAAAAGATGTACCGGCAATATTGGTCTGATTTATCTCTAGAAAGTTGTAGTTTACGGCTAAAAACGTACGGAGGTGTCCCGCTTGCAATTACAGGCAAGTTGACGGTGCGCGTAGAGCACAATGGCCAAACAGCGACCTTGCCTTTAATTGTAGTCCAAACACCCCAAATGTGTGACACTTTGTTGTTGGGACGTAATTGGCTAGAGGCTTTGAAGCTGGATTGGACGAGCGTGTGTAATATCGGTCTTGATAAATCAGCCGCTGTCATCGAAAAATTTTCGGAAGTGTTTGAGCCGGCACTAGGACTGATAGCTGACACATCGGTGAACTTAGTGCTAAAAGACAGCAGTACACCTATTTTTTGTAAGCATCGACCTGTGCCATTTGCACTCAGGGACGCCGTAGCACAGGAATTACATTCACTAGTGGAATCGGGAGTACTGGTGCCTGTACAGCAAAGCGTTTGGGCTACGCCCCTAGAAGTCGTACCCAAGGCTAACAACAAAGTTCGCATATGCCGAGATTACAAAGTGACTAAACCGTTGTCTGAGAACCGATTATTACCCTTTGCCAACGTTGGAAGATGTTTTTGCCACGCTGCATGGATGCAAATGTTTTACTGTTCTTGACCTTACTACAGCGTACCAACAGTTGCAACTGCACCCTGATTCGCAACCTTTGGTCACTGTGAACACCCACCTAGGCATTTTTCGATACACTCGTATGCCGTACGGAATAACAAGTGATCCGTCTATTTTCCAAGCAGTGATTTCAATGGGAAATTTCTATGGGAAATTCGTGCCGAACATGTCAGCACAGCTTAAACCATTATATGACTTGCTAGCTGAGAATGTGAAGTGGAAATGGACGGCTGCCGCAGAAAAAACCTTCAAAGAATCCAAGGGCTGGCTGCTCAGTGCATCCGTACTCACCTACTATGACCCTTCCAAGGAGCTAGGGTTGGTTTGTGACGCCTCTTCGTATGGTTTAGGCGCAGTCCTTTTTTCACAAGGAAGGATCTGAAGAAAGACCAATCGTTTTTGCGTCTAAGACTCTGACTAAAATGGAGCAGGCGTACGCCCATATCGAAAAAGAAGCCCTGGCTGTCGTGTACGGGCTAAAGAAGTTTCACAAGTACCTTTTCGGGCGGAAATTTGGGATCTACTCCGACCAGCAACCCTTAATGGGGCTATTAGGACACGGTAAGCCAATTCCGGCTATGTCGGCGGCACGCGTGCAGCGTTGGGCCTTGCAGATTGCTGCTTATGACTACAAATGGGTTTATCGAAAATCGCGGGATATCGGCAACGCTGACGCACTTTGACGCCTGCCGCTTCCGAACACAGCTGGCGGGTGCACAGATGACGTGTGTGACGTGTACATAGGTTCTTCTACGCTGGACGAGCTCCCACTTTCGGCAGAAGACATTAGAGGGGAAACAAGCAGAGACAAGCTGTTATCAAAGGTGTTGTTTTACACGCAGGTCGGCTGGCCTTCAAAAGTGTCTGATGACGCTTTGGCGCCATATTTTGTGCGACGAAGTGAGCTTTCTGTTGACAGAAAATGCGTGACGTGGGGAAATCGAGTGATAGTGCCAATGTCTTTTCGAGGAAAAGTGCTATCGTTGTTGCATGAAGGCCATCCTGGAATGGAACGTATGAAAATGCTGTCTAGAGGCCACGTGTGGTGGCCCCGCCTTACGCAAGACGTCGAACAAACAGTGAAAGAATGTGTCACATGCCAGTTGACTGAAAATGTGGCACCCAAAGTTCCTGTAATGTCCCGGGGAGTGTCTAGGCGCCGGTGGGAGCGTGTGCACTTAGATTTTGCTCATCGTGACCAACATTGGCTTCTAGTGCTAGTTGACTCCTATTCAAAGTGGGTTGAAGTGTTTGTCATGAAGTCAACTAGTAGTGAAAAGACAATAGAGAAGCTGCGCACAGTATTTGCCGCGTACGGGTTACCGGAAGAAGTGGTCACAGACAATGGCCCGCAGTTTACATCAGCACTTTTCGAGACATTCATGAGACGGAATGGCATTCGGCACACTAAATCGCCTCCTTATCACCCACCATCGAATGGCAGCGCGGAACGTTGTGTACAGACTTAAAAAAATCTTCTTAAGCAGGTCATGGACGAACAAAGAAATGGGCAGATGAAGTTTCTCCAGCACCGGATCGACCAGTTCCTATTCAATTATAGGAACACGCCAACAGGGGTCACTGAAGACACACCAGCCCAGCTATTCTTATCGTGGAAACCTAGGACAAAGTTGAGCCTTCTCCATCCGGATATCGAGCAAAGGATGAAAGAAAAATTTAAGCGAACAAATCAGTCGGCAAATCAGTGACGAGGTGCGTGGAGGGACTTCGAGGAAGGAGAAGGCGTCCTTGTACAGGGTCTACGACCCGGGGAAGGGGAGTGGTTGAGCGGCAAGGTAAATAAACGTGTGAGTTCAAGCACTTCTGTGGTGTGGATAGGGAATGAAGAGCGGTACGTTCATGTTGATAATCTGCGACCGCGAACATTTCAGGACTGCTTCCCGCAATCGGTTCATGCACCATCTCCAAACACGCCAGCATGTAGCCAAGACATTGTGTCTCGCACGTCTCAAGCTGCACACCCTGTAAACGATGGCGAAGCGCGAGAGATGGTTCAAGCGCCGTCTCCAAACACCGAACCGCCAGCATGTAGCCAAGACATTGTCTCTCGCAGGTCTCTAGGTGCACACCCTGTAAACGACGAAGGTGCGCAAAAGACGCCTGACACCGATCAAGTAGGTGAGAAGGCAGTAGCTACCGACAAACAGGCCACCCCTCCGGACCCATCGCCTGCAGGCAGGGAGTCCAGTGGTGGCGCATCGCCATCTTCCCAACAGGAGCTTCGACGCAGCACCAGGCAAAGACGACCGCCTGACCGCTACTAAGAACACTTCAGGGGGGAAGGGAGTGTTGTGTCATCACCTCTTAGATAGAACCTGTAGTGGCACTCTGATGTCACTGAAGTCTTGAATTGTGTATCTTAGATAGAGCGCACGTGCTTGTGTGTGTGCGTCTGTGATGTCACTGATTTGTGGCACGGTATAGCTATATAAGACGGCCACGTAAGTGCCTTGTGGTTCTTTTCCGTTGTATTGCAAGTGGCAATAAACGTGTTCTTGCGAGTAGGCTACTGCGTACTTGAAGACACAACACTATCGACTTACGGTCCGGCTGCTGGCAGATATCCGTCGACGACATGGACCGAGAGAAGACTGCAGTTGTTACCCCTGACGGCCTTTATCAGTTCAAGGTGATGCCTTTCGGTCTCTGTAACACGCCCTCCACCTTCGAACGAATGATGGACTTTTTGCTTCAGGGGTTCAAGTGGTCCACGAGTTTGTGCTATCTGACGACATCATCGTTCATTCGCCCACATTTGACGCGCATCTAGACCGTCTTTCAGGGATTACTGACGTGTTCCGCCGCGCCGGTCTCCAGTTGAACTCGTCAAAATGTCATTTCTCTCGCCGCCAAATCGCCGTCCTTGGACACCTCGTAGACGCCAGAGGCGTGCGACCCGATCCGGACAAAATTCGCGCCGTTACGAATTTTCCTGTTCCGAAGTCTACCAAGGACGTTCGTAGTTCCGAAGGGCTGTGCTCTTATTTCCGACGCTTTGTGAAGGATTTTGCGACCATCGCACGTCCCCTTACCAACCTCTTGAAGAAAGACGCCCCTTTTTCTTGGGGTCCCGACCATGTCGCATCTTTCTCGCAGCTGACTACTCTCTTTACCACGCCTCCAATTTTGGCCCACTTTGACCCGTCTGCCTCAACGGAAGTTCGAACTGATGCCAGTGGTCACGGCATAGGAGCAGTGTTAGTACAGCGCCAGCGTGGACATGATCGCCTTATAGCCTATGCCAGCCGACTTCTATCACCCGCCGAGCGCAATTATTCAATCACAGAGCGCGATTGCCTCTCTCTTGTGTGGGCTGCTGCGAAATTTCGTCCATACTTGTACGGACGCCTCTTCTGTGTCATCACTGATTACCACGCTCTCTGCTGCCTATCCTCGCTCAAGGACTCCACGGGACGACTCGCTCGCTGGGCGTTACGCCTGCAAGAATATACCTTCTCCGTGGTATATATGAGACGGGACGCTTGCACCAGGATGCCGATTGTTTGTCCCGCTACCCCGTCGACAAACCGGCTGATGCGGACGCCATCGCTTGCGTTTTCTTTGTGTCCCAGTTGCTTCAAATCGCCAACGAGCAACGGCGCGATCCTTCATTACGTGCCCTCATCGACCGTCTGGAGTCAACTCCTGGCGACGCCTCTCTCCGGATGTTTCTCCTTAAGGAGGGGGCATTATACCGCCGCAATTTTGATCCACACGGCCTTGACCTTCTGTTCGTCATTCCACCGCACCTGCGTTCGACTGTCCTCCAGCAACTTCACGATGCTCCCTTGGCTGGACACTTGGGCGTCTCGCGCACATACGACCGTGTACGCCGTCGATTCTTTTGGCCGGGTCTCGCCCGCTCCGTGCGGCGCTACATTGCCGCTTGTGAGCCCTGCCAGCGCCGGAAGCAGCCCTCCACACCTTCAGCTGGATGTCTCCAGCTGATCGACATCCCACCCGAACCCTTTTTCTGTGTTGGTCAAGACCTTCCTGGACCATTTCCTCTCTCGGGCTCCGGAAATAAATGGGTCGCCGTCGCTACCGATCATGCTACGCGGTACGCAATCACCAGAGCCCTCCCGAAAAGTTGCGCTACTGACGTTGCTGACTTTCTGCTCTATGACATCATTTTAGTACACGGTGCTCCGCGCCAATTACTCACTGACTATGGCCGCAGCTTTTTGTCGGCAGTCGTCGAGGACACCCTCCGCTCCTGCTCGACAAAGCACAAGTTCAGCACGTCCTACCACCCACAGACCAACGGCCTCACGGAGCGCCTCAACCAGACCATCACCGACATGCTTTCCAAGTACGTTGCGACCGACCACCACGACTGGGATCTTCACTTACCATATGTGACGTTCGCGTATAATTCATCACGTCACGACACCGCCGGCTATTCACCATTCTATCTCCTATATGGCCGAGAACCCGTATTGCCCTTGGACACTTCGCTGCCCCCGGCCACACGTTCCGCCACTGAATACGCTCGCGACGCTATCGCACACGCCGACCACGCGCGCCAGCTCGCCCGCTCCCGTCTCGAGGCCTCACAGGAGCATCCGAGATGCCTCTATGATTGCCACCATCGTGACCTGCACTTTTCTCCGGGTTCTCCGGTGCTTCTCTGGCCACCCGTTCGCCGTGTGGGCCTTTCTGAAAAGCTGCTGTCGCGCTACACTGACCCTTACCGTGTGGTATGACAAGTGACCGATGTCACGTATGAAATCATCTCCTCCGACCTCTCAGCGTCATCAGCTGCAAGTGACATCGTTCACGTGGCAAGACTAAAACCATACCACACACCTTTCACCGCAGATGTGTAGATTAAGCACCGGGACGGTGCTTCTACAGCCGGGGATGATGCTACGGAACAGCCGCCACAGTGTGGCTGCACTGAGGAGGACGAAGCCGACGTGTGTGCCGGTTTGATATAGCGTCGCTATTTTAGCTCCGTGAGCTTACCTGTACATAAATTTTAAATAGCATTCGGCTTCAGCTTCACGTAACAATATATATATATATATATATATATATATATATATATATATATATATATATATATGTAGCGTTCCTAACTAGAACGGCAACAGAAATGACATCATCTAAGTGAGACGGGTGTCGTCCGCCATTTTATTCCAACTTCTTCCTTCTCACTTCTCCCCTAGCACCTTCCTTCGTCTTCTTTCATGCGTCCAGCGCAGACCGCTTCACTCTTCCGGATTTCTTTTAATTACACCTCCTGGGGTAATACTTGAATACGTTTCCAATAGCGGCGCACTCCGTTTGGCCCGAGGCTCCGGCGTACCAGACATTCTTCAATATTCCATGCTGGCATGCAGTCTTAATAACTTGAAATGGTCCGCAATATTTTGAATTTGAGGGCACAGCTCCTTTCCTTACAAGGACATAGTCTCCAGGCTGTATGTCCGGTATCTCGCTACTGTGCCTTTTATCAAAGTTTCGCTTCATGCGGCGCTTGTAGATCTCCTGTTCTTTGACAGTTTTCCTTACTTCCGCAAGTTCGAGGTTCTCTAGGAGACCTAGCTCACGATCTGCAGGAAGTATGGGCGCTGTACCTGAAGTTACAAAATGAGGGCTGCAGCCTAAACTCGTGGTGTATGATCTGTTGTGATGCTTCACAGCGGCCTCGAGACAGCACTTCCAGCCACCGGCAAAGTCTGGATACATCTTCAGATACTGTTTGATGTCTCGTATGGCACGTTCCGCTAGGCCGTTTGCTGCCGGGTGGTATGGAGAAGAATACTTTATCATGATGCCGTGCTCCTGGGCCCACTTTGATAATTTGGCACTCCGAAAAGCCGGCCCGTTGTCGCAGACGAGCGTCTTTGTGTGTTTAAAACACTCAGCTTTGAGGAGGTCTATTACGCTGTTTGCGTCTTCTTTGCCAGCTTTAGCCGCAATCGTCCGTGTGCACTCATCTATGGAGAGCAAGAAAGCTTGCGTTCGCTTGACTCCTTCCCCCTTCTTTTTGAGCTCCGCGAAGTCCAAATGAATTACTTCGAACGGGATGCTTGAATATTCAGGGTTTGTCATAACGTCTGTCGATTGCTTGAATTTAACTTTGTTCACCTGGCAGAGGTGGCATGTGCGGATGTAATGGCTGATGTCGTTTTTCATGCCCGGCCATGTGAATCTCATGAGCAATTTCTTATAAGTGCGCCAGAAGCCATCATGTCCACCCGATTCAGGGGTGTCGTGGTATAGATGAAGAATCCTTGGAATCATAGTTGGTGGTACGTGATACCTTCCATTGATAAACTGGAGCTCTTCTGTACCTTCCCATAGCTTAATATGATTGATTGTATCTGGATTATTGCTTGATTCCTGTACAAGTAATCTTGATAGTGCGTCAGCGTCAGTGAGGAGTGGGCCAGGACGGTGCGAAATTACGAAATCAAATTGTTGCAGATAGTTCACCCATCTAGCAATGCGGCCTCTTGGCTGGGCCATGCTCAGAAGTTGAGTCAATGCTTGATGGTCCGTGAAAAGTATGAATTTGGCACCTTCCAGGTAAGTACGAAAGTACTGCACAGCTTTTAAGACGGCCAGAGCTTCCTTTTCTGTGGTACAGTAATTGATTTCGGCGGGTTTCAGGGTATAGCTGTAGTACCCCACGACGTAGTGTTTGGTTTGATCAGCTTGTTTGGATGGCTTCTGGTATAGAACTGCACCGGTAGCATAATGTGATGCGTCTGTGTTCAGCACGAAAGGCAAGGAAAAATCCGGTATTCGCAAGATGGGGTCCGACGATATTAGTTTTACAAGCTCACGATAGACAGCTTCGCACTTCTCGTCCCAATGAAAAGGCACGTCTTTCTGAGTTAAACGTGTGAGGCACCTTGTTCTCAGTGCGTAGTCTTTGATAAACGCCCGGAAGTGTCCTGCAAGGCCAAGAAAAACGCGCAGGGAGTGCACATCATAAGGCTTTACCAGCTTGGAGATTCTCTCTACCGATTCTTGCTTGGTGCTTTTAGTCTGTCCATCAAACACCCTGCCAAGAAATACTACGGTATCTTGAAAGAACGCACTTTTCTTGAAATTGACTTTGAGTTGGGCAAGACTGAGGGCATGAAGAACTTTTGAAAGATGACTACGGTGTTCATCCTTTGTCTTTGAGTAGATGATGATGTCGTCGATGTACACATTGCAAAATGTGCCCAGGTAAGGTTTCAGAATGTCCGTCATAATCTTCTGAAACCACGCAGGGGAGTTTTTCCAACCAAATGGTAGGCGGTTGTACTCAAACAAGTCAAATGGGGTTATGAACGCGGTGTACTTCTTCGTTTCTTCACTTAGTGGAATCTGCCAAAAGCCCTTGCAGAGATCTATTCGTGAAAACCAATGGCAACCACCGGTTTCGTCAATGATGTCGTCGATTCTCGGCATTGGATAAGGTATCAATTCAGTTTGACGATTGAGAGCCCGGTAGTCTGTGCAGAGGCGGAATGTCCCGTCTTCTTTAGGTGCAATAGTGATAGGAGAAGCAAATGGGGATACAGAAGGCCGGATGATACCTGCGTCTAACATTTCTTGCAACTCCTTTTTCAGCCACACCTTTTTATCTCTGGACATATTATAGGGGGTTCTACGAACCACTGTTTTATCTGCGAGCTCGAAAGGAACGACATGGGATTTCATTGCTGGAGGGTAGCTTCCTATGCATATAAGCTCTGGGTACTTAGTCTTGATGTCTTCGTGGTGAAAAATTAGCCTTGATACACTAGGTTATTCACCAGGGTCTTCTGTTCTTATCGTGTCTTCGGCCATTACCTTGTCATCCCAATAGAGGTTCATCTTAAGTTTTTTCATGTCTGGACGGGACAAAAGAAAATCGTAGGTGACATTGGGAATGGCCAATACGTCACTGGTAATAGCATTTCCTTGAAATTCAATAGCCAGGGTTACCCATTCGCTATGCATGGTCACTGACCCATCGTAGGCTTGGACACGCAATGTTCTACCAGCGTGCAGACGACTGGCATCCACTCGAGTCTTGTTGATAATAGATACCGAAGCTCCACTGTCAACGAGAGCCTTCACTTCAATGCCATCTACCTTAATGGGGGCGTACAATAAGCTTGATGACACCAAATATACTGTCTCACTGAAGCTCTTTTTCTGGGGTTTGTGATGCACGGTAGACAGATTATGTGGAAGTAGGTTGCCGTGAACTGCGGTAATTGGTTCTTCACCATCCTCACAGTCATGATTTACGCTTCCCAGAGATTTGTTTATGAAGCTGTGTTCACATTCAGTTGACGGCAACGACTCTAGATTGGAATCAAGTTGCTCTGTTCTACCATCTGGCTGTCTTCTCGATGTAAATCTTGGCACTGAGGTCTGTAGAAAGTTCAGAAGGTCATCAAACGTTCTTGGACCTTTGAGCTGGACATGACTACGGATCTCGATACACAACCCTTGCGTTATCAAAGCAACAACAGCAGAAGACGACAGCTTCGGTTCTGCAGAATACAACAGGCGACGCTTCTCAAGACAGTACTCAAGCAGAGAGCCACCTGTATAAATGAACCGCAGTGCCGCATCCCATCTTTCTACTGAGTTGCCTTCTAAAGCCCCTAAAAAGTTGCTTTTCCACAGTTCCCAACATGTTGTTCCATAATCCATGAGTTGCACGTCATACCATTTTCTGGCTATACCGCCCAAATAGCGGCGCATATGCAAAATCTTTGTGTCGTCGGAGTGCCACAGATTCTTGTCACAGGCGTACTCGAAAAAACACAGCCAGTAGTGTGCATTTTGCGATTTTCCTTCAAAAACATCTGGTTCAACAATACTTCGTGCTGACTGCTCTCGACTAAGCGCTTGGACGAAAGTTCTCATTATTTCGATCTGTTGTATAATGTTCCTTTGCAGTTCCATAACACTCAAGTCTAGGCTCACCTTCCCGGCAGGCGTTTCCTCTTTGAGGGTGCCACGTCGTATGGGTTCCAGAACGAGTTCGCTCAGTGTCTGCAGTTGTAGATTCACTGTCACCGATCCTGTTTGCACGAGGGCTTGGCGGCTGATTGCAGCTTGTTGCAGTACCACGTTGATCAGCGCGGTAGAACTAACTTCAAGAGGAAGGTCCGTCGCTGGCTCACCGTGCACTTGGTATCGGGTGAACACAACAGACTCTGATGACGCCTGGTCGACGAAAAACGTCACCCGCATCGCTGGTCTTCGAAAACTGTCGGCTGCGCCAAAATGTAGCGTTCCTAACTAGAACGGCAACAGAAATGACATCATCTAAGTGAGACGGGTGTCGTCCGCCATTTTATTCCAACTTCTTCCTTCTCACTTCTCCCCTAGCACCTTCCTTCGTCTTCTTTCATGCGTCCAGCGCAGACCGCTTCAATATATATATATATATATATATATATATATATATATATATATATATATATTGCCATCTGGTGTTTGGAGTGAGTGAGTGAGTGAGTGAATAAACTTTATTGTAGGTCCGGCGAGGACGCGAACTCGTCGCGCACCCGGCTAGTCCCACGTCGGGACCGGCAGGTCTAGCCCACCGGCCCGGTCGCGGGCACGCCGGACAGCCAGGATTTGCTTTTCTAGAGCGGGGCTACGCAGAAGCGAGTCCCACTCCTCCTTGATGAACTTGGGGTATGTCGACCCGCACTCCCAGAGCATGTGGGGTAGAGTGGAGGTCTGGCCGCAGGACGGGCAGGCGTCGTCCCAGAGCATGTGGTGTTTGGAGCCAGCGAACAGTCAACATTGCGTGCCCAGCAAAACGGCGAAGAAGATGACGAAGTCAAAGATCCCGCGCCAGCTGGAGAACCGTCGCTTAGGGTCTGGCATTTTACGTGTCTGGCTGCTCGTACTGTTAATGACTCTTGCCTTAGCGCGTGACAAACTGGTGGAGGTGCGGGGTAATCTAATCTATGCATCAAACCCCTCCGAGCAGCAGGAGCTCCAGCCCCGTACCGGGGGCTACGCCTGTACACCGCGCCAGCAGAAGGATCCCTGGACAATCCCCTGAGTTCGGACTCCTCCAAGAGAAAATGGCAGCTCCGACCACCCCAACTGGTATGGAAGGCACAACGCCGATTCATTGTACGTACGCTACTCAATCTGCGAACGCCGAGTCCCTTTCACGGCGCCATACATGAGGATGTTGAAGATTGGCTGGTGCACTATGAACGCGTTGCCGTGTTCATCAAGTGGGATGACGCTGAGAAACTGAAAAACGTATATTTCAGCCTTAACGATGGTGCACGTCTTCGGTATGAAAACCGTGTAGATGCCCTAAATTCATGGGCAGAATGCAAACGCCGGATTCTTGAGACCTATGCAAGCCCTGATCGCCGAGAGCGAGCTGAGCGTGATCTCCACTCCCGTATACAAATGCCGAACGAAGGTGTCGCAATGTATGTCGAGGACATGGCGCGTCTGTTTCGACGAGCCGACCCCAGCATGTCGGAAGAAAAGAAGGTGCGTTGCCTGATGCGTGGAGTGAAAGAGCAGCTATTTGGCGGTCTCGTGCGCAGTCATCCCAAGACTGTGTGAGAATTTCTTTCCGAGGCCGTCACCATGGAACAGACGCTTCGGCAGCGGGCACCATCATACGAATGCCAAGTGAACGCTGCCTCACCTACAGACTTTTTCGGAGCTCTCGCGGGCCACGTCGATTTCTTTCGACAGCTCATTCGTTTGGTAATCCGCGAAGAACTCCAGAAAGTGTCGGTACCCTCACAGCCGACACTCAACTCCTTGTCCACCGTTCTCCGTGACGATGTCCAGCAAGCGCTAAGAGAACCAACCTTCAACACAGAAGCTCGACCGTTAAGAACTGATAGCTCCCGTATGTCATATTCGCAAGCTTTGAGGCAACCTGCCCCACCTCCCTCCCCGCTTCGCACCGCGTGCCCGGCCATGCTACAGCCCGTCCAAGCGACCTCGTTTTACCAGGACCACCGACAGGCCCCAAGAAAATCAGACGTGTGGCGGGAACCTGATCGCCGTCCCCTTTGCTTTCGCTGTGGCGAAGCTGGGCACATCTACCGACAGTGCTCCTATCGAGAGCTCGGACTACGCGGCTTTTCAGCAAACTCGCCACGACCTAGGTTCGGCCAGCGTCCTCCAGAAATTGAAGAATTGGTTGCTCAGCAGTGCGGATCCCCATCAACTCGACACCAGTCACGCTCCCCTTCACCGCGGCGGTTTTCTCCGGCTCGCCGTACGTATTCGAGCGTGGTGCGGGGTCGGTCACCCAGCCCGCGCCGGGAAAACTAACCACAGCGGCCTTCGGGGGCGAGGCCGCTGTCGTTAGGTTGTACGTGCTCAAGGACCCCTACTGACGCGTACGCTGACCGACGATACATCGACGACGACAGTACCTGCTGATTACAGAAGAAAAGTTTCCTTGGACATTCCTGTACTTCTCGATGGTCGCGAATTGACTGCTTTAGTGGACACTGGAGCGGATTATTCTATAATCAGCGAAAAACTGGCCACCCTTCTGAAGAAAGTGACGACGCCTTGGAATCAAACGCCAGTTCGTACAGCTGGCGGGCACATCGTCACATCATTAGGCATGTGCACGGCAAGAATACTCATTCGCGGCTGTACGTTTGTTGCCAGCTGCTTGAGCATTCTCCTTCAGTGTTCTCGAGACCTAATCATCGGCATGGACTTTCTCAGGGAGCACGGAGCTATCATCGACATTCGACAACGCCTCGTAACTTTCTCGACAAAGAGCGCCGCAGCGATGACCAACACCATCCACCCTCGAGCATATTTCGTGTCATCGACGACGCTGTCACGTTACCACCACGTGCAAGTGTCATGGTTCAGGTGGCATGTGACAGAGTCTTACACTGTGAAGCGGTCGCAGAAAGCAATCGCTCTCTCCTGCTTTCTCAAGATGTTTGCGTAGCAAGAAGCCTTATTGATCTCCATGATGGCCACTGTGAGGTTCTCGTCACGAACTTCAGCTACGAACACCGGCACCTTTTCCCTGGTACTGTCATCGCCTACGCCAACCCTATCGCCGATGTCACTGAGTGTTTTGTTTCCGAGGCAATCGACACTGTTGAAGCACCTATACGCAACGTCGACATTAGTTCAACGCTTCCTGAAGAGAACAAACCCCTACGCGAGCTGTTGCTTGAGTTCCACTCTTGCTTTGCACGGTCGTGGAATGTACAGTACTCACGGATTGAAATAGGACATTCGGAGCGCGTGGCCGTCGCTACATGCAGCGCCCCCCGTGGATGCTCATAGAACCAAGGTGCTGCATTGTGGTATAGCGCGAGGGGGAGAACATCTATGGCGCAGAATTACTCCTTCCGGTCGCCAACGGGCCGGCCTGTGATTTACCACACTGCCTGCGTGGCGCTGCAAGGCTTGCGCGTTCGTGTGCCGACCGAAATGGTTCGGCGGTGCGCATTGCCCGTTTTGCGGCGGCGTCTACTTGCGGATCTTGCTTGCGCGTTTTGGCCATGCGGCACGCATGCTGTGCAGTTAAGACACAGGATTCAGCTACGTGATAGCGCCGTACGTGCCTTCATTGACATGATCAACACGTGCACAAAAGAAAAGAAAGTTTATTTTGTCCGTTTTGTAACGACAAAAAAGATAAGAAGCAGTCACAGGCCTGTCCTCGTGCAACATTTAAACGAAGTCTTAGTATTTTGTTGGTTCGCCACTAGCAGCGAATACGGAGGCAATTCTGCGTGGCAAGCTTTCGTAGAGGCTATCGCCTAAGGAAGAAGGCGCTAGCTTCTCCCATTCTTCTTGAAGAGCCGCGTACAGGTTGTCCGAAGAACACCTGTGGAATGGCCGACGAGACAGGGCCTTCTTTATTTCAGCCCATACATTCTCAATAATATTAACGTCCGCACCTTGCGGAGGCCAGTTCAGCACCATCACACACTTGTCTTCCAGCAGGCGAGTCACGGATGCTACGGTGTGAACTGGGCTCCGGTCGTGCTGGAAGTAAAACAAGCCGTCCTTAGATGGGCCAACCAGGGCGTACGGCATAAGGACAGTGTCGAGGAGGTCTAAGTATGCTGCGGCATCAAAGCGGCTGTCCGGGCGTACAAGCGGACCCAAGCTGTCTTTGCAAATACACCCCCACACGTTCACGCTACATCGACCGCTGCTTGCAACACGATGCAGATTTGGGGTGTCGAACCTGGCCGAAGGAAGCGGAAAGAACACAAGACATTATTTTACTTCACTGCGATTGATAACCGCGACAATAGGGGTCCGGCTCTTGAATGTTGGCAGAATGCACTGCTTTAGTGACCATTTCTACGAACTGCTTGTGTCCAACCCACGAAACAAGGCGCTCATGAAAAGTTTTTTGGCGTGCGCTCTGCTGACAGGCGCTTCTGCTGACGTCAGTACGACGAACAATGCCGGGTGTTATCATTTCGAGGCTGAATAAAGAAGGCAGTTTCTCGTCGGCTACTACACAGGTGTTCGCACGAAATAAGCTATTCTTTTGTGGAGATGTTTATCATATCTACGAACGCACACAAGGCGCAATCTCGCAGCTGGATCCCGTGTCTTGCTTGCACAGCATGCGTGCCGCATCGCCAAAGCGCGTGCAATGAGAGCGTCGTCTGCTCGCGCAGGTGTGCACCGTCGAGCCATTTCGATCAGCACACGAAAGCGCGCAAGCCTTGCAGCGCCACACTGGCAGTATGTTAAACCACAGGCCGGCTCTTTGGCGACCGGAAGGAGTAATTCTGCTCCGTAGATGTTCTCCCCCTCACGCTATACCACAATGCAGCACCTTGGTTCCATGAGCATCCACGGGGGGCGCTGCATGTAGCGACGGCCACGCGCTCCGAGTGTCCTATTTCAATCCGTGAGTACTGTACACTCGCTCACAAAATATTGCGGGGCGCGCGAGCGCGTGGCGGAACGATCCTCCTCCCCTGCTAGCGGGAAACCCTGGTGTCGAGACCGACGCCTGAACGCATGCGCGTCCCTCCGAGACGGCAAGCGTGCATGTTTCCGCGCTTCTTCCCTGCGCGCCGGCGGTATACGAATGTAGCCGCGAGGTAGCTCTCTTGCGATTGGCGCTGTGGCGGCTTCGATGTGAAGCGTGTTCAGAAGCGTGAGCTTGCGCGCGCTGCTGCGGCCGCTTTTTGTCCAGTCATAATCGCTGACGCATAGGTGGCGAACGCAACAAGTCATTTTTTTTTCTACGCTGCACCTTTTCGTGGCCAATCTTCGTCGTTTATTTCTTGTTACGAACGGGGCGTTCTCCTGCAGAAGAGCGTGGCAGGAAAGGCGCTCCATGGAAGGCGACAGACAAGACGAAAATGAGCTCTTGATTTCTGTTGTGCAAACGAAGTTTTGCCCGTCGAAGCCGCCACAGCGCCAAACGCAAGAACGGCACCTCGCGGCTGCATTCGGATATCGCCGGCGCGCAAGGAAGAAGCGCGGAAACATGCGCGCTTGCAGTCTCGGAGGGACGCGCATGCGTGCAGGCGCCGGTCTCGACACCAGGGGTTCCCCGCTAGTAGGGGAGGAGGGTCGTTTCGCCACGCGCTCGCGCGCCCCGCAATATTTTGTGAACGAGTGTACGTCAAACGTCGATTATGAAACACCGTATCATCACCTATGACGACGTGCACCCCATACGGCAACACCCTTATCGTGTTTCCCCGACCGAACGACACGCGATTCAAACGCAGGTGAAGGAAATGCTTCAAGACGGCGTGACACAGCCTTCATGCAGTCCGTGGTCATCGCCAGTCGTTCTTGTTAAAAAGAAAGATGGCACGCTTCGGTTTTGTGTTGACTACCGGAAGCTAAACAACGTCACAAAGACCTGTACCCGTTGCCTCGTGTCGACGATTCTCTGGATAGGCTGAGGCGTGCGAAGTATTTCTCGTCTATCGATCTTAAAAGTGGCAAATTGAATTAGATGAGCGAGACCGCGAGAAAACTGCGTTTGTGACTCCGGACGGCCTTTACGAAATTAGAGTACTCCCTTTCGGCCTCTGTTCCGTGCCAGCCACATTCCAGCGAATGATGAATACAGTTCTCGCTGACCTCAAATGGAAAAGCTGCCTCGTCTATCTAGATGATGTCGTTATTTTTTCAGAAACTTTTGACGAACACCTTTGACGCCTTCGGAATGTACTCGAAGCCATTCGATCGGCTGACCTTACACTCAAGCCAGAGACATGCTATTGCGGTTACGAGGAACTGAAGTTCCTTGGTCACGCCGTGAGCGCGGCAGGCGTTCGGCCCGATCCCGAGAAGGCTGCTGCCGTAGCTCCTTTTCCCACTCGAACCGACAAGAAAAGTGTCCGACGGTTTTTGGGGTAGTGTGCGTGTTATCGACACTTCATTGCGAATTTTTCGAAGATTGCAGAGCCGCTATTTCGCCTTAAACGTGACGACGTGCCATTCCTCTGGACTGATGAAGAACAGACTGCCTTTGCGGAGCTACGTCGATTGTCTTCTCCTCCCGTGCTCGGTCATTTTGATGAGGATGCTGACACAGAAGTACGCACTGACGCCAGCAATATCGGTCTCGGAGCTATCCTGGTGCAACACCAAGACGGGACTGAACGAGTTATCGCCTACGCGAGCCACGCTCTGTCACGCGCAGAGTCCAATTATTCCACCACAAAGAAGGAGTGCCTCGCGGTTATTTGGGCTACTACAAAGTTTCGGCCGTATCTCTACGGGCGGCCATTTAAAGTTGTGACCGATCATCACGCTTTGTGCTGGTTGACCAACCTCCGAGACCCTTCTGGATGATTGGCACGTTGGAGTCTGCGACTCTAGGAATTTAACATCACCATCGTATACAAGTCAGGTAGGAAGCATGAAGATGCTGACACGCTATCAAGGGCACCTGTTGAATCTCAGAATCCTGACGAGGAAGATGACAGTGCCTTCCTGGGAGCCCTCAGCAGACCGGACCTGCTCGCTAAACAACGATCGGACGCTGAGTTAATGCCCATCATCGATCACTTAGAAGGTGGCATCGCGTCCATTCCTCGCCCACTTTCGCGACGGTTGTCGTCATTTTGCCAACGAGAGGGCATCTTATGCAAAAGGAACGCAGGAGCTGGCGACAAACCACATCTTCTAGTAGTGCCTGAAGCCCTTCCCGACGACATCCTCTTAGCCTGCCACTACGAGCCGACATCTGGTCACTTGGGCTACTCAAGGACTCTGGACAGGGTACGTCAACTGTACTACTGGCCTAGACTGACTGCTTGCGTCAAATGCTACGTGAAAGGATGCCGTGAATGCCAGCGCCGAAAGTCAGCACCCTTCCAGCCTGCAGGCCTTCTACAACCAATCGACCCTCCGCGTACGCCGTTTGATCAGGTTGGAATGGAACTTCTTGGACCATTTCTCTTGTCTTCCTCCGGCAATAAGTGGATAATTGTCGCAACTTATTACTTGACGCGTTACGCTGAGACGAAGGCACTTCCACGCGGGACAGCATCTGAAGTTGCCCAGTTTTTTATGCATCACATTGTGCTTCGGCATGGCGCACCATCATTCATCATCACTGACCGAGGGACGGCATTTACAGCGAAGCTTCTGGACGACATATTCAAGTTGAGTAACACGAGTCATCGAAAGACCACTGCATACCACCCTCAAACTAACGGCTTGACAGAAAGACTAAACAAAACATTGGCAGACATGCTCTCCATGTACGTGGATGTGCAACACAAAACATGGGACGAAATCCTGCCGTACGTAACGTTTGCGTACAACACTGCCACGCAGGAAACTACACGATTCACGCCGTTTCACCTCGTTTATGGTCGAGATGTTCAAACAATGCTAGGCGCCATGATTCCGTATGAAGACATCAATCTGCTCGACCAGTTAGCTCCTGACGTCGAAGAGTACATTCAGCATGCAGAGGAAGCACGTCAACTGGCCCGTGTTCACATAAGACAGCAGCGGTGTACAGATGCAATAATGAGCCTGGTGACCAAGTTTGGTCACCAGGCTCATTATTGCTCCAGGCTCACCAGGGGCTCACAAGGGGCGTAGAGCTGTACAATCTTCATTTTGTACCTCTTATTAAGTTTCACAACAAGAACTGCCACCCTCTCGTTAATGCTATAGAATTCCTGTATGTTACCAGCTATATTCTTATTAATCAGGAATCCGACTCCTAGTTCTTGTTTCTCCGCTAAGCCTCGGTAGCACAGGACGTGCCCGCTTTTCAGCACTGTATGTGCTTCTTTTGGCCTCCTAACTTCACTGAGCGCTATTATATCCCATTTGCTGCCCTCTAATTCCTCCAATAGCACTGCTAGACTCGCCTCACTCGATAACGTTCTAGCGTTAAACGTTGCCAGGTTCATATTCGAATGGCGGCCTGTCCGGAGCCAGTGATTCTTAGCACCCTCTGCTGCGTCGCAGGTCTGACCGCCGCCGTGGTCAGTTGCTGCGCAGCTGCTGGGGACTGAGGGCCTGGGTTTGATTGTTGTGTTCCTATAGGAGGTTGTGGCCAAGTACTGCACCAGGGTGGCCAATTCTGCTCTGGTGAGTTTTATGGTCACTCCTTATGCTGATAAACCCTTCCTCATCAATGACCACTTCTCTCAATTTATCATAAATTCCTTCTGTCATCACACAGTAATCAATGGTCGATTGCCGGTTTCCCACGTCCCACGTGATCTGTCCTTCACACTTAGGCCCTGTATTCACGATCATGAGGTTATGTTGCTCACAAAGGTCCAGCATTGACTTCCCGTTATTGTCAGTATAGCCACCTAAATCCTGTATGTGGGCATTCATGTCACCTAATAGTACAATTTCAGCACCATTCCCGAAACCCTTAATATCAGCACTTATGCATTCCACTAACTCTTTATTCTTTTCTGTGCATTTTTTTCCGGTCCACAAATACGTAACGCCCAGCCAAGTTTCTTTCCCACTCATTGTACCTGATAACCAAAGATGCTCTTGACATTGTGAATTTACTTTTTTGCATTTGGCTCCCTGATGGATGAGCGTTCCGACTCCCCCTCCCTTTCTTTCCGACTTAGTTCTGTCGCACCCTTCCCAAACATAATTCTCAATGACTGGCGGCTCTTCTGAGTCTCTAAGGTGCGTTTCTGTGACCGCATACACCCCTATTTGTCCTCTGTGTAACTGCTCCTCAATCTCTGCCCACTTTTCCTTTCTTCTGCCGCGCTTCATGTTTATGTAGCCTATTGCATGGTGAGCTCTTTTTCTTGCTTTCCTCCTTTTTCTGTTATCGACGGTGATGATCTTCTGATGTCCCCCTAAAAAAGCAACAGCGCGACCACCAAGTCGCCAGCCCACTTCTCGTGCTAACCTGTAATTGAAGTGGATCCCGTCTCGTTTAAAACCACCACAACTTCTCACTTCCCTGTGTACTTACTTCGACAACCTCGAAGCCTTTCTTTCGGCTCATTTTCCATATTGCCTCATTAGCAGCCACTACGACTCTTTGTACTTGACTGCCGCGCACACGCACCTCCGGCACCGTGCACACCACGATCTGCACCTGAGGGGATAGCTCACGCAAGTCGTGCACCCCCTTCGCCAAGCGCTGGGCTGTTCCTGTTTAGGACGTCATTTAGCCCACCTGCTACTATGACGAGGTGGTGCACGTGGGCATTTTCCATGAGCTTTTCTTTTGCTCGCTCCATGACAGAACCCAGTGTGCGCCCTGGAAATGTCCCTACCGCCACTCTTTTGTCACCTTTCACCCTCTCCACAAATGCTTTTGAGCACCCAGTCAGGTTTGATTCGCCAGCGATAATCACCCTTTCACTCTCTCCTACCTATCCCTGCTTACTTTTGTCCTTTTCCGCGTGATTCGGACTCGACAAGGGGCATTGGCCCCTGGGCTCCTGATTTTTCTGCGTAGTGGCCTGAAGGTAGGTGCTGTTCTTTCCAGCTAACCCTTCATCACCCTGCCTGCGTTCCACGTATTTCGCTGACCCTCCCTCGCCTGTCACGTCGGGGGTCTGCGTTCCATTGTCACGCACATTCTCGGTCACAATGGCGGCCTTGTTCAGCTTTTCCTCTTTTCAACTACCTTCCGTGCGTCACGCTCCCTGTTTAGCTAGTTTTTGAGCTCTTGCACCTGTTTGAGAAGCTCTTCCTGGAAAGCCTCCATTTCCTACAGCCTAGTATCGACATCACATTGTGTGCCGGTTGATTCGACATCCTCTCCATTCTCATCCGTCTCCTGATCTGCCTTGAGGACACCCCCCCTTACTTCCTGCTTTACCGGCTTTCTCGCCATGTATTGCACGGCTTTTTGCAAATACTACAATACTATATCAATGTAGAGCACGTGCCTTTTAGCAAAAACTGATACGCACAGGATCCAAATCCTCAAAATGCCGCAAAGCAACTCTCACCCCTGTTTCAAAAACAATCAATGCCGCGGAGACCGAAGGTATGGCACGCTCTCGCATGCGCTCAACCATGCGGCCACGCTCTGACTTTTCTACCAAACACACACAGTAAAACCACTAATAGCTATTTGCCTTGTCACTTCCAAGCTACAATTGAAAGACTACAAACACTCAACGTCCCACCCGGCTGCACGTGTTGGAACACGTGGCACGAAAGGACGCTCTAATCATCCTGCAAAACAAATGTACACGAGGCACACCCGCGCACCCGAAATACGAGATACAAAAAAATGAAAGAAAAACAAAACCCCCCCAATTACTATTTAAACGCAAACAACCAGCAAATAGAAAAACAGAAGCAAGCTCAAAGCATGCACAAAAATTTACGATTTCGTCGCCGCCACGGAGCCCCGAAAAGCACGTCCATTTGCCACAAAGTCTAAACAAACATTTCAACGGAAGCGCAGCGCACGCTGCGCCCTGGTGCCGCACTCTGTGAGCGCGGAGAACAGAACAGAATCGGTTTCGCTTACGCATTTGTGCTCTATTTACTGGAACTGCAAAATAATTGGTTGACAAATAATTGAATCTTATAATAGGAGAATGCTTTCTCTTGCACAAGTTAGTGCGTTTTATACAAAGGGAGAGAGAATGCAAAAAGCAGAAAGGCAGGGATGTCAACAAAATCGTTCGCTACTGGGGATGTGCTGTGCTGTGCTGCAATGAAGTGCAAAGCAGTGCACTGCGATGCGTCAATAAGCTCTAGTATAGCGATAATTTGGGCTGGTTGGTGCATGTAATGAACGGGTAAATAATGAGTTCTGTCATAACATTTACCCATGTATAAAGCGCATGAAACTAATGGTGTTGCATTCTGGGTCAAAAAGAAATAGAGCTTGAATCGCTACGTCTCGGCACTGGGCATTCTTTCTTTCCGTCTTTTTTTTTCTTCTTTTTGACAGTACACACAGTACTAGCATGGTACTAGGTCCTTCCTCTTCAGTCACCTTCCAGTAGTTTGCACAACTGTCGGTGCATGTTCGCGTTCTGTATTCTGCCGGACAAGAACGAGCGCGCTTACCGGTCTTGTTTCAAGATGAAGCGCCAAATGTTTGCGCTTACATCTTATCGCAAGAATTAACACATGAACAGTGAAGATTATGCGTAATCGATTTGTCTCAATGAATGGGCAGTTATTGACAGAGACGAGATATTTTGTAAATATTATGGGAATGAGTTAAACCAACTACATTGCAGTTCAGCAAAGCCCTTTCACCTTTGGGTTAATTGCTTGCCGCATTCGAAAATTTCATCCGACCATGGTACTTGGATCTATAGGCCGCCAGTTCCCTTCGAGACCATTTGTTGCTAAATGCAAACGTAGTTACGGTCATTATACCACTCCCTGCGTTTCGGTGCTGATTTTTAGGGCGCACAATTTTTGGCGTAGAGCACCAATGTCATTCCCAGTGCACCAGCGTGCACCTGAGTGCCGCAAGCTTGTTTACATATGCACGCACGCCCACGGCTCTTCGTTCACTTAAACATATATGCTGTACAATTAACTACAAATCGCTTAATTTGAGAACATTGCAAGTACACGCATATATTTGCGCATATGATCAGCGTTACAAGGCCCATATGCGCGGCAAACTGCGACCGGAATAGAAGATGCGTATATATATTTCTACGATCTATTATCGCAGGTTTTGGTAGAAGGCTAGCTCTCACATTTTGTACGTATCTTCATAATGCGTACAGTTTGCGTGTTCAATAAAATATTGTTAGCTGAGCCTTTGTGAGTACGAGCGCTCATTCAGACAGCTTAAATTTTCTCACAATAATACGGATATTCGCATAACAAAAATACGGAATTCTGTCTGATTCGTGCAAAACAGTGTATAGCCGCTATATGATTACAGTTAAATGTCCGTAAAGCTTAAAACGGAGAGCACTTTCGTATATTAACGGCAGATGTTGCTGTATTTTTGAAATATGACATACTTTCCGTATTTTTACCTGCAATTCTCCGTATAATGACGGAAATCCATCGTATAATGCAGAACGTTTTGTTGGGCTAGTTGGTGCATATTACTGAAGTACTATAGCGCCAAACCGACGACACAAGAAGAAGAGACACGGATGAGCGCTTACTAACAACTGATGCTTTATTGACGGAAACACACAATATATATACCCAAATTTGGCGGCGCAACTCTCGCATTGTCAAAACATCACATGGTAACTAGGCAAAAGGCGGTAAAACGATTGTGAAGGTGACGTTCGTGAAAATGACACGTGGTGTACAGGCCCAAATGACTATAAATGATAATGGTTACGCGATACACAAGCACCGCCGTAAGAGAGTACCCATAAAAACTAAATAGATTAGGAATATTCACCAGGCGCAGGCGGCGCAGCAACATGCTCAGTTCTACCTAAGGGCTTCGAAAAATTACATCTCACTTTTATACAGAATTTTTGATGGCTCGCTTACGCATTCAAGGCCCTTCCTTTTAATGTGGAAGGCTTCCTTCAACTCACGGGCAACGCTGTCTCGACTTCTGTCCAGAACGATGGTCACTCTTAGGCGAGGCTTGCACCCGCACTCTTTGCAATGGATGACCATATTGGAACCAGTTCCTTCCTCCTCTGACCTTTCGTGTTCTTATAGCCTTTCGTTTAGACACCGCCCCGTTTGTCCAATGTAAACCTTTTTGCATGAGAGCGGAATTTGATAACCTACCTCTTCCTTGCAACTGATGAGTGGATTGGTATGCTGCGTTCCGCAGGTCGCGCGTTCTGTTTCTTGATTGTTAACGCGGGCGCACAATGTAGCAAGTTTTGAAGGGGCTGCGCAAACAACCGGACTTTGAATTTACTCGCGACCTTCTTCAGGTTGTGGGCTACGTGGTGAGAGTACGGTACGACTACAGGTCTTAATCTCCTGGTTTGTTCTTGCGTGTTTTTTCTTGCTTTCCCTTTTATTTTCTGGAGCAGGCACTCTACTATAGAACTTAGAACTGTCTGTGGAAACCCCGCCTCCTTTAGCCTTTCAATCTGCTGATGGAAGCTGCTTCGTATGGCATACTTGCATGACTTCCTGGCAGCCGATTCCAATGCCCCTGTGGCTATCGCTCTTTTTACGATCTTAGAGTGGGCTGACTCATAAGACAAGAGCTCTTTTTGCGCTCGGGGTTGGTACTTCCAGTGCACTTCAGCTCCCAGGCTGAGCTCGAGGTCTAAAAACTGTAACTTATTGTTCTTTGGTAGTTCAAAGGTGTATTCTAAGCCATGGCTATATTTCATAAAAACATCTAGCATATCTTTGACAGATTCTTGGTGGCCTGGTGAATCCTGTCTGTTTAACACAATTAGGAAATCATCTACATATCTAAGTACTTTCAAAACCTTCTGTTTGTCAAGCATGCTGTCAAAAACGCTATCAACGGCCGAAAGAAAAATGTTGCTTAAGATAGGGGCTACACAGGACCCTATATAGATGCCCTTCTTCTGAACATAAACCCTATCATCAAACTGAACAAGCGTGGAACTAAGATAAAAGCTCAGAAGCCTAATGAAATTTTCAGCTGACATGCCCACAGAATTCTGAAACGGAATGGTGCCTTTCTTTTCAATACATGCCTGGACAGCTAAAAACAGTTCCTTGTGTGGGATAGAATAGAAAAGATCCTTAAAATTGACCGAGAAAAAACCACCTACGGTACCGCAGGACTGTAAAAATCCTACCACTTCATAGGAGTTACTTGTTTCGAAAGGATCTTCTATGTTAAGTGAACTCAAATGCTTTAACAGAAACTGGCTAACATGACGTTGCCAAGATTCTCTTTCGCTCACGATACACCGGAACGGAACTTCTTCTTTGTGGGTCTTGGCGGTAAAAAACATGCCCAAAGTCTTATTTTTGCACTTACTTATGGCATTTGCTATTTTTCCTAGTTCCAGTTCCTTGCAGAGGGACACAGCCTGAGATTTCACCCTAGCCGGCTTGAGGCTTGACGTGGCGAAATTATTTTCTACAGCTCGGCAGGCCTTCTCCTTGTAAATTCCTTGTGGGACCACAACGAAGCCTCCTTCCTTGTCAGCCTGTAAAAGCAGCAGGCCATTGTCCTTGAAGAATGAGACAACTTTGTTAATCCCAGATCGGTTGCTCGAAGATTTCTTCGTAACTGTTCTTAACAGAGCGTCTACTCCTTGCAGTAGGCGCCTTTCCTGGTCTTCAGGTGACGCCTTCTCGGCAACACGCCTATGCAAAGAAAGTAGCTCGTGCGCTGCAGTTTTAGGTTCGAGGCTGAACTTCGGTCCCTTCGCCAGCACGTTTTTTACATCCTCCGTGACTTGTACTTGTCCCAGGATTTTTACGGCACCACTGGCCTTCTGCTTGTCTGGCGGCTTGGGTGTGTTGCTTAGCATATGTCGCCACCAGAATTCCACCGTTTGAGCCGCAAGTTTCGTGTGTTCCCGGAATTTCTTCTCGGCAACCCACTTAGGATAATTGATGTGACATGTCACGCGCAAATAGTCAAAAAAAGAGCTGCACTTGCCTCCACAATTCCGAACGTACAATCCTACACACCTGCTTTGCGTGCCCGTAGGAAGGCTGAATGGCACCGAAGAGGGCGGAAATTTCCCCATGGATCAGTCCCTTCTTGAGGCAAAACGAGATGTGTCTGGCGCGGCATGAAGACCATGTGATGTGGGTGACGACACTGCTTCCCAGTGTCCCTTCCATCGTATAATGACGGAAATTTTTTACAGTGTAGGTAAAATTCAAAATTGACGTCTAGTTGGGGCTTTCGCAATACATTACATATGCAACCAGGCTAGAGTGTTGCGGGCGTGTCTAACGAGTGGAGAACAACTGAGCCCGCTGCCCTGGCAAACTGTAAAAGCCACCAATACCAAATTTAGCGAAAATTGCTTGTAGGTAATGGAAACTTTCTGTGCGAAGTTAAAAGTGGTTGGACGAAACATAGCCTTTGTAAAGAAAATTTTTATTGAAGTGTTACGGTGCGTGGTATGGCCGCTATCATGCGTCCCAGTGTCTCGGCATAGCTGTAGGTTACAACAGGTTTATATATTGTGGAAAGGAAAGGGGGCATGGTAACTGGAATGTGCGACAGAACTTTACGTTCCTGGTCTAGTTAGAAACGTTGGAAATAACTACTGAGCCATCGTTTTTCTTTCTCTGTTTTCAGGCGTCATACTACGTTCCGACTTGGCTTCAGCGATGAAACAAGACATTTTGTTTTTGTCTGGTGAACATAAAGGACTCCTTATGGGTATTATATAGGCAAACTTCAAAGGCAGGGGACTTATTATGGCATTTGCAGCAAATTACGCATGCAAGCAATCCAGAGCTTCATGAATGTGTTTTGCGAACAAATAATTTATCCTGCTGCCCTCAGAGAACTATGAAATCAACCGATATCAAATCTAGCGGACATTGAGTGGAAGTGGAGCGCAGGGTGGGAGGGTACACCTTGAGAAATGTTATGGCGAAGTAATACTCGCATTGATCAATAACGGGCTTTTTAAGGTTTTACAGCAATAAGTGTTCGAAATCATTCAATGCGGGCAAGCTTTCAAATGAAACAGTCATATAAATACGGGTAACTTTTTAAGCATGTGATATCATCATCATCATCATCATCATGTTTCATACCCACTGCAGGACGGCGATCTCCAATTGCCCCTGTCGTCCACCAACCGTTTCCAACTAGCGCCCCCACGAATTTCCTAATTTCATCGCTCCACCTAGTCATCTGCCGTCCTCGAATGCGTTTTCCTTCTCTTTGTACCCATTCTGTAACACTAATGGTCCAAAGGTTATCTATCCGGCTCATTACGTGACCTGCCCAGTTCCATGTTTTTCCTCTTAATGTCAATTCGTCTACACCCGTTTGCGCTCTTATCCAAGAAGAGTTGATTGTTGGGCTTGTTGGTCGTCCATAATGGAAGTTGCAACTTAGCGCGATAAACATAAGAAAATAAGAAAGATGGACCAGGACAAGCGCTACCCACAGCGGTTTAATGGAAGAAAGGATAGTACATATATATCAAATCTCTTGTCACGCATGCGCATACCAAGCCGAAGAGAACAGGCACATGCACATCAAAGGCGGTTGCTCAAGAAGTCAAATCCGACGTCTAGTAATGAGATAGAAGGCTCACTTATACACCTATCTCTATTCTTTCTTATAAAGAAGACCACAGGAGCGAGCTTGCAAGAGGCTTTGCCCTGCCTACCCAGAATACTAGTCGCAGAAGATCGAGCGTCACAACCACACGAGCTAACATAATTTCATAATTTCAGTATTTATTTATTACTAGAGATACAGATAATTACATGGGCGTAGTATACATAAGGAGGTCCCATAGTCAAAGACTGTATCGGGACCTCCTGTTAAAGACACTTATGATGTTATACAATGTTTAAAACAACAGTAGTACAGATGAGACCTGAGAGTAATGTCAAAACATGTTTATAGCATATGAGTAATAAAACACTTGTTAACGGCATGACAATAGAAAAAAAATAAAATTTAAAAATGGACAATATCAGTATTTATTATAAATGGTTTTAGTTCTTTTTTAAATTGGTATAAATTTTTTGCCTTTTTGTATTATAGGTGGTAGAGTATTCCAAAGCGATATTGAGGAAAATTACGCAGTCTGTTCACCATAGTTAGTTCGCACTTTAGGTAGACGGAAATTAATATTGAGTGCAAATCTAGTGTGACTATGAGCTATCAGGTCACAAGGTGAGAAGCAGATTGATGGTAGTTCCTTAGTCATATATTTGTAGAATAAAATACGTAGATTATATTTGATAGTTCTGAAAGGGTTAGGATGTTGGTTTTATGTAGTAGGGATTCTCCATTTGCAAAGCGTGAACTGCTTGTAATAATTCTTACGGATTGGTTCTGGATTACCTGGAGGGATGCCAAGTGAGTGTTATAAGTGTTACCCCAGCATATTATGCCGTAGTTAATATGAGAGTGAATGAATGAGCGGTATAGCTAGGTTAATGTATTATGTGTAAAGTAGGGACGAGTTTTAATAAGAAGGCGAATACCGTATGCTATTTTATTTTTGATGTCAGAAATGTGGTCTTTATATTTCCAGCTGCAGTCAAGAGAAATCCAAAGAAAAGATGAGCATGGACTGGGAGAGATAGAGTGTGAGCCAAAAGTTAAAGAAGGGGAGGCTGCCGAATGTTGTTGATGTGAGGACACCACAACAAATTTAGTCTTGGTGGCATTAATAGATAATAGCTTAGCATTACACCAACTTAAAACAGTTTCTAGATCAGCATTTAGCTTATTAATAAGAAGTGACATGTTTTTATCAGATGCAAATATGGTAGTATCATCAGCGTACAGAATACACTTAGTAGACGACAAACAGTTAGGTAGGTCATTGATATAAATAAAAAACAGTAGTGGTCCTAAGATGGATCCTTGAGGGACACCAATGTTAGTTAGTGGTTTGTTCTCTGGAATAGACATTAGACACAGAAACTATCTGAACTATGTTTGATATCTTTTTAATACTGAGAGCGCAGGACCACCAACACCGATAGCCTCAAGTTTAGCAAAAAAGATAATATGGTTTAAGCAGCCGAACGCTTTTGTTAGATCAATGAAAACTGAACCTGTAAATAGACCATCGTCAATTATTGTTCTAATTGGTCAGTTAGATGTATGAGCGCCAAATTTGTGTAGTATCCATTACGAAAGCCAAATTGGCATGAAGCTAGAATATTAAATTTAGCGAGATATTTTGTTAGACGCAATGCGAATAATTTCTCCAGGACTATGCCGAAAAAATGTAAAATACAAATCGGGCGGTAGTTATGTATTAATGTGCTGTCACCTTTTTTAAAAACTGGAATAAACATGAGCCACGAAATGTGCGCCCTTATCCTCCTTTTTCTTTAACTTTTGCGCATGTTCCTGTGTGATAAGATAACTCGCCAGCTTGGGTTTGCCCAAGCTGCCCAAGCTTGGGTCGATAGCTCGCCAGCTTGGGCAGCGTCAGCAGTTACAGCGCCGCTGGGGCACTCGTGATGCGGTCTATAAACGCCGCTGCTTTCTGATAATAAAGGTTCTTTGGTTGTTGCTTGTCGAAGGTGAAAGACGCACACTTCCTTGCGTCTGTTCGTGACGCAAACATGGTGTCAGAAGTGGCACCCGCCGATGTGAGGCACCACGGCTCTCGGACGTCAGATTAGCTCTGAAACGAGGATGCCGCGGGCCCACTAAACAGTGCCAGACGCCGGACACGCCAACGAGTGCCTTACAAGGAAAGACCAAGTAAGATGGCTTTGTTTCAAATTGCTCCACCCGAGCCCTTCAGCTTCGCAACGCCCAACGACTGGCCTCCCTGGAAACATCGATTTCTTCGCTTCCGAACTGCATCTGGACTAGACGGGAAGCCAGAAAACAGTCAAGTAGATGCATTGGTGTATCTAATGGGACCTCAAGCCAAGGATATCTTCAAAACGTTCAAGCTTGAACCCGGCGACCAGAAGTTTGAGGTCGTACTGCAAAAGTACGAGGCCTACTTTGTTCCTCGACGGAACATCATTTATGAAAGGGTGAAGTTTAGCACCCGAACGCAACAAGACGGCGAATCCGTCGAGGATTTTGTTACTGCACTGCACGCGCTTGCTTCCACGTGTGACTACGGGGAGCTGCGGCAGGATTTAATTCGAGATCGTCTCGTGGTGGGTCTCCAATACCGTAAGATCTCGAGAGCTCTGCAACTCAATCCGGAGCTAAAACTACAGAAAGCATTGTCGGTGGCACGATAGCGCGAGACCGTCAACCAACAGCAGGCAGATATTCACCGCGTGGGAGAACAGGAAGTTCACCCAATACAGTCCCAGAGGAGTACGCGAAAAGTTGGGAAGAACGCGCCTCCGCCTGAAAGTGGAAACAACGTTCCCAAACCATGCGGCCGGTGCGGAAGAAACAGGCACAGTCGAGCGTCCTGTCCAGCGAAAGATGCAGTCTGCAGAAAGTGCGACAAAAGTGGACAATTCGAGGCGATTTGCCGATCAACCAGAGCTGTCAGGAACGTCCAAAACCGGACCGAGGAACCAGGCTTCCTCGGAGTCGCGTCCCATTCATCCGCTTACAGGTGGGAAGTTCCCATTCTTGTTGAATCCTCGAATGTGGTATTTAAAATAGGTACTGGAGCGGACGAAACGGTCATTCCGGTGGAGCTCTTCACTCGCACCTTTCCCACGATGAAACTTCAACCAGCAAAGCGCCGGGTTCAGGGGCCATATGGTAAATGCCTTGCCATATCTGGTATGGCTGCTGTGAAAATGACGTTTGCAGGAACGAGCAGCCGCGAGGACGTGTACGTACTTCAAGGCCTCCGAACCCCTCTTCTTGGGAAACCAGCGATAGAAAGGCTCTGCGTAATACCACAAATCAACGTAGTGAAGAAACTGGACCCCGAATCTGATTTTCCGCAAGTGTTCCAGGGACTGGGGACCTTCAAAGAAGAGTACGACCTCAAGTTGAATCCGGGAGCAAAGCCTTTCGCGCTGTCGTCCCCGCGTAGAGTCCTCCTCCCTTTGATGGAAAAAACAAGACAAGAGCTCGAGCGGATGCAAGCACTAGGCGTCATTTCTCTTGTCACCTAGCCTACTACAGGGTGCGCACCTATGGTTGTTCTTAAACCGTCGGGTGCTGTTCGAATCTGTGTTGACTTCACGGAACTCAACAGATACGTTAAACAAGAATGGCATCCCATCCCGGCCGTCGAGTACACCATCGGAATGCGATGGGGAGCCAGCACATTTTCAAAACTCGACGCGAACTCGACTTTCTGGCAGATACCGCTGAGTGAAGGGAGCAAAGAATACACAACTTTTATCACGCCGTTCGGACGATTTTATTTCAACCGACTTCCGTTCGGAATCTCGTCGGCCCCCGAAGATTTTCCCCCGCAGGGGCGTCTGCGCCAGCAGGCGTTTGGTGTGTTGCGACACCACGTACCCAAGCACACGAGGGTCGGACCCTCCCGCGTGTAGCCGTGCGCGGCTTAGCCGTGTCCGGGGAAAGGGGGATTCTGGAGGTTGAGCCGATGCCGGGTGTTCGGACCTTTAAGGCCCCTCGGCGGAGGCAACACACCTCTTTGGCCTCTGCTTCACGTAGACGGCACCCCCGGACTGACCCACCCGGGGGAAATCGGCAGTCGCCTTTTCCTGTCTTCCTCTCCAATCTTCGTCTTTCTCTCTCGCCTTTTTCATCTTTCCTGTCTTCTCATCACTTCTCCTCACTTCCAAGTTTCCCGGCGGCAAGGGTTAACCTTGTGTAGCTAGCCAGCCTTGGTTATGCTGTATTTGGTTATAGCAGCGATGTACGGCTGGCGTTGGCAGGATTTCCCTTGCAGGAACTTCTGTCACGTCCCCCTGTTGGGCTCCGTGGTGGGTGGTCGGCATCGCGGCCGAAAACCCAACTCTACTCATGGAAAACGCTTTACCTAAACTACCTGATCGACCTCAGAAACGAGGGCGCACCGAAGATCTCTTTCAGTTTTTCGGACGACAACTCCAGAACTTTCCTAGATACCATGTGATTCACTCAGAAAACCCAGACAAACTAGTGCGTAACATTTCACCGTTCCTTGTTTCGAAGTCTTTAACTGAAGTTTTTGGAACAGGATATAAGGCGTCGAGAAGGACAAGTGGCGATCTTCTCTTGGAGCTCCACGATAAGAAGCAGTGCGAGAAACTGCTGAAACTTGTGTCATCTGGGGAGACCCAAGTAACAGTAACCCCGCACCGTACCATAACACCACCCGCGGCGTTGTCTCGGACGATGACATGCTAGAGGTCACTGAAGCTGAACTCTTAGAGGGCTTCAGTGAACAGAATGTCATAAATGTTAAGCGAATTAAGATAAGGCGAGATGGTAAAGAGATCAAGACGAAACACCTGATACTCACTTTCGGTTCAAGTGTCCTCCCCGAGTCCATCGAGGCCGGTTATATCAAACTTCGTGTTAGGCCATACGTGCCCAATCCTCTTAGATGCTTTAAGTGCCAAAGGTTAGGCCACAGTTCACAGAACTGTCGAGGCCGGCTTACATGTGCCAAGTGCAGTGACAATGAACATTCCTCCGAAACATGCCAGAACGCTCCACATTGTGTCAACTGTGATGGCGAGCATGCCGCATACTCGCGGTCCTGCCCGTCCTGGAAAAGAGAAAAGGAGATTGTGACAATCAAAGTCAAAGAAAACATCTTTCAAAGAGGCACGTAGGTGGGTGTCATACCTGTCTAGGAGCAGCTTTGCCGATGTGGCGCGTAAGGGGGCAGCGTCACAACGGCCTCCGGCGGCTGTCCGACCCACAGGCAGTGAGTCGGCAGTTACGCCATCTGCCCCCGCGGCGGTTGCAGCTAGTGCTGCTCCGTCAACACAGCCGAGGGGACCATCGACCCCGAAGGTGGGCGCAGCCGAGGCTGCCCCAACCTCTCCGGCCCCTTCCAGCGCTGGCAACAGCCGGCGCAGCCAAATCCCGCAGGGTGCCCCATCGAACTCTGGGCTGGTGGGCGCAGGGGTCTTGCCATCTAAGGCAGGACTCTCTCTTGGAACTTCTCGCTCGCAAGAGCATGTGTCCGGCGCCTCACAAGAGGCAATGGACACTACACCTGTCCTCAAGGCGCACCAAACGCCTAAGGAGCGGCGAGGCTCCCTCGAACGCTCCAGAAAGGGCAGAACTCCCGTTACAGGGCCTCGAAAGGGCTCTGTAATTTAATCTCTGTAATTTCCATAATAACTACTTCTGTTTCTGTACACACAGCACCTATTAACTTCCAATATGGATACATAAATAATTCAATGGAACGTCAGAGGTCTTCTCAGAAACCTTGATGATGTGCACGAACTCATCCACAAACACAATCCAAAAGTGCTGTGTTTACAGGAAACACACCTAAAATCTATATACACAAACTTTCTCCGAAAGTATGTTACGTTTCGCAAAGACCGCGAGGATGCTGTCGCATCATCTTTCGGTGCAGCCATTATTGCTGACAGAAGTGTAGCCTGTCAGCATTTAAAGCTCCAAACGGCCCTTGAGGCAGTGGCCGTTCGAGCCGTACTTTCAAATAAACTCATAACCATCTGCTCCTTGTATATACCACCACATTATCACCTTCACAGACGAGACATAGAATCATTAATAGATGAGCTCCCGGAGCCCTATTTGATTCTTGGTGATTTTAATGCACACAGTAGTTTGTGGGGAGATTCACGCTGTGATGCGCGAGGTCGCGTCATTGAACAGCTGCTTTTTTTTTCTGGAGCATGTCTCTTGAATACAAAGGAGCTTACGTATTTTAACCTGGCTAACAAGTCATATTCTTCCATAGATCTTAGCATTTTATCGCCGACGCTTTTACCTTATTTTAAATGGAGTGTGCTTAATAACCCGTAGGGCAGTGACCACTTTCCAATAATCTTAAAGGGCCCCTGAAATGGTTCGGACAAATTTTGTAGGCGCGTAGGGTACAGCTTAAGTAGAACATTCGCACCACAATTTAAGTGAAGCGTTACGTATTAATGGAGCTGCAAGCGATTAGAAGTTACCCTCCTCCCTAGCTATGCTTTTCCTCCTCAACTCGCTCGCCGAGCGAGCGGCGCTAAGCTCCGCCTTCACTGGTTCAGCGTCACGATGCGACGTCACATCGCTCACTTCCGGTTGTTTAGGAGCACGCCCCCTCCCGCGCGAGACCTCTCCGCTAGCCGCTTGGCCGTCGACCGAGAGCTATCGAAGCAGCGTGCGTTGCGAGCATTCTGTCCTAGCGCCGAACGTGTCCGGTACTGCGCTAAAAACAGGCAAGCTGGTCATTTCGGCAAATGACTGCAGGCATAAACTCAAGCTGATGAAGGAACTTTAGCGTAGACGTACGTGAGCAGCCTGATCGGTCTGCACGGTCCAGACACTTGCTGGCGCAGCGCTTAACCAGTCAAACAAAGCGCTAATATTGTTCTAACCAAGTGTAAAGCATTTTAAACATTTATAAATCAACGTGTTGATGATTACACTCCTGCGAAAAATACACACCAGCAGCAAAGAATACACTTCGTTGCTGCTACTGTGTATGGTTGAGCTCTGTGCCACCAGGTGGCTGCACCATGCAGACCATTCACATTTGCCCTTCTGCTCATCTCGTGGCTCATCCCGGCAGAGTCGAGCGGCCAGACCCTGTCCCCTTGCGCTTGCGTTTGCCCTAATACTGGACTCGCGGTTTGCAGGTCGCTAGGTTTGCAGTCCACAAGGCAACAAAGTCGAATCATAGTGCTCGCGAAAAGACTGAGACCGACTCTGACCGCGAAGCTCTCGTCAAAATGGAGTACGTTGTAACACAAGCAGACGACACTTGCTGTGTGCCGGAAGTGCTGAAGTGTACTAAAAAACTATTCTTGTGTATTCTCTTTAAGTTATTTTCTTTTTACAAAAACAAAGTAACTAACATTCCAACTATTACGAGCATCATTTGTTCACCATAAAGTTGGAAAAATTATCGACCACGCACCCTGGTCAGCCAATCAGATAGCTCGCCCATGTGACGTAATATGGGTTATTTGCATCATATGGGTAGGGGCGGCTTAAAATTCCGCCGAGCAATGCGCTGCGATCGGCAGCGATGTGTATTTTTAAAACCTTATAATAAATTACACGCTTTACGCAGAGCACTTAGATGCATCAATTAATGATCAGAAGAACCTACTCTAACGACTCAGTACGTTTGTAGAAAATCGCCAAAATCGTTTCAGGGTCCCTTTAAGTACGACGGAACAAGATCAACTTCTCCCGCAGGTTCTCCGGTGGAAAGTTGAATCAGCCGATTGGGAACGGTACCGAGCTCTTACTCATATGACGTGGACTGAGATGTCCGGTATAACCATAGATGATGCTGTCACATATTTTACAGCTTTTATACTAGATGCCGCCTCTAAGTGTATTACACAAGTGAGCGGCACTGGTTCTAAGCGGCGTGTTCCTTGGTGGACCGATGCATGTAGGCAAGCGCAGAGGAACCAGAACAAAGCGTGGGCGATGCTTCGCGATTCTTCAACAGCAGAAAACCTGGAAAACTTTAAAGATATCAAATCCCAGGTGAGGAGAACGCGTCGACAAGCAAGACGAGAGAGTTGGGCAAAGTTTATCTCAAGCATTAACTCTTACACAGATGAGAGAAAAGTCTGGAATAGAGTGAAGAAAGTTAACGGGCAACAAACGTATTCCTTACTTTTAGTAAACAGCCACGGAGAAAGCCTGGAAGATCAAGCAACTCTCTTGGTGCACATTTTGAATACATATCGAGCTCCTCGCACTACTCCGAAACCTTCCTAAAGTACAAAACGCGAATAGAACAGCAAAAGTTACAAAGACAATCTGCTAAAAGTGTGGCGTACAACGAACCATTCTCTATAGCAGAACTGCAGGCAGCACTGCACCGTTGTAATACATCCGCCCCCGGTTCAGATCGCATAATATATAAGATTTCGAAACAACTAACCCCCGAAAGACAAAAAACCCTCCTTTACCTTTACAACATTATATGGTTTTCCGGCGAGATCCCCTCTGTTTGGAAAGAGGCTATTGTAATCCCAATTCTAAAGCAAGGAAAGGATCCGTCCTCTGTATCAAGCTACAGACCCATAGCATTAACAAGTTGCCTCTGCAAAGTTTTCGAAAAAATGATTAACTGTCGCCTACTACACTTCCTAGAATCAAACAAATTGCTGGACCCATACCAATGCGGGTTTCGGGAGGGTCGATCCACCACTGACCATCTCATACGTATCGAGGCACGTAACCGTGAAGCTTTTGTCCATAAGCAGTTTTTCTTATCTGTATTCCTTGATATGGAGAAAGCTTATGACACTACGTGGCGGCTCGGGATATTGAGAGACCTCTCACACTTAGGTATACACGGAAATATGTTCAATGTTATCGAAAGTTATCTGTCAAATCGGACATTCCGTGTTCGAGTGGGCAATGTTTTGTCACGGAAATTTGTACAGGAAACAGGAGTGCCGCAGGGCGCGGTGCTCAGCTGCACGCTCTTTATAGTAAAAATGAATTCTCTCTGTCTACACATACCACATAACATCTTTTATTCAACATATGTTGACGATGTGCAGATAGGATTTCAATCAAGTTCTCTCGCAATCTGTCAGCGACAGGTCCAGCTTGGTCTTGACAAGGTCTCCAAATGGGCTGATGAGAACGGGTTCAGACTGAACCCACAAAAAAGCACCTGTGTCGTTTTCTCTAGAAAAAGAGGCCTGCATCCTGATCCTGAAATTTTGTTGCATGACGAACGTCTACCTGTAAACAGCGAACATAAATTTTTGGGCATAACTTTAGACGCGAAATCAACTTTTACACAGCACATAAAGTATCTTAAAAACAAATGTATGAAAACAATGAATATCTTAAAGGTTCTCTCACGCACAACCTGGGGCAGTGATAGAAAATGTCTCATGAACTTGTACAAAAGCCTCATACGCACACGACTAGACTATGGAGCCATAGTTTACCAGTCGGCTACTCCAACTGCTCTAAAGATGCCACACCCTGTCCACCACTTAGGAATTCGCCTGTCCACAGGCGCCTTTAAAACAAGCCCAGTGGAAAGCCTGTACGTTGAATCTGATGAGTGGTCACTGCATCTGCAGAGAACATATTCGTCTTTCATGTATTTTCTTAGAGTGAACGGAAACAGTCAGCATCCCGCGTATTATACCATAAACGATTTGTCCAGTTGTCAACTTTTCCGCAACTGGCCCACAGTGGCACAGCCTTTCTCCATGCGTGTTAGAGACATGGCTGAAGAAACAAGGGTTCCACTGCTTGAATACCACCTTATGTCCCCTGCTATACGGCCCCCGCCATGGCAGTGGCAACCAATAGACTATGATACATCTTTCGTAGCTGTTACAAAGCACGCGCCTGTCGCACATATACGAATGTACTTCCTCGAGTTACAGCACAAATACGCCTCTCCTGAATTCTTTAAAGACGCATAGAAGTGTCATTCTGGCGTATCTTAGACAGCGGTCGGTCCATCCTTTTCAGATGCCAGTGTTCTGCACCCTAACACAAGTATTTTCACAGCAGAGGCCTACGCCATATTGGCTGCCGTTAAACACATTAAAGAATTTAATATCCCAAGGGCAGTTATATACACAAACTCTTTGAGTGTCGTAAATACTTTGAAAACTGTCGGGAAATATAAAAACCCTGTAATTCTATCTCTTTACTCAGCATTATGCACAACCTATGAGTCCAAGCAGCATATCGTCGTATGCTGGGTGCCGGGGCACCGAGAGATAGAGGGAAACGTGTTGGCTGACCAGCTAGCCACATCCGTCCACGCGAACGCTTCCAACACTTGCACGACTGTCCCTGTAGTGGACCTCAAGCCCTCAATAAGAAAAAAGGTAAGGGCTTTCTGGCAGCGCTTGTGGGATAAAGAGACAGAAAATAAATTACATGCTATCAAGCCGTATCTTGGCAACTGGCCGCCGGTATCAAAGAATCGCCACACAGAAGTAACACTTTGCAGACTCAGGATAGGACACACATACAGCACATACGCATACCTCTTGTCCGGTGGCGATCCACCCACGTGTGATAAATGTGGTGAGCCACTTACCGTGCTTCACATCCGGCTGCAATGCATTCAATTAGACGCTAATAGGAAAAAGCATTTTCCATTACCACATCGGCAGCTAATTCCACTCCATCCTCAAATGATTATAGGTATAGAACCTCTCTTTAAACATGAATCCCTGTTTCGATTTTTAAAATATATACATAGTTTTCATATTATAGCCCCAGGAAATCCGTAGCACAGGCTCTAACAGAGGTTTCTGCTGCGGTAGGTGCAATAAAAGAAAGCACCTGCCTCCCAGTTTTTGGGCTCAGAGGCTCCCCGGAGGCATAAGTGCTATTTACATAATCCTGCATTTTAGCTCCATGACCACTTATCACGCGTATTATATCCACAGACCACTACATGTATCACTATCATAATTTTATGCTATATACTATTTTACGCTTCCATGACACTGATTGATTTTAGGCCACTTTACAGCCATGTTACATCCCACCATCGCCACTCACAAATCAGCGCTTAACACATTATCAGTCATGGCGCTCTTTGGCCATACCTGGCCCTTGCGCCACTAAACAACACACATCCATCCATCCATCCCGAAGATTTTCAAAGACGAATGGGACAGGTTCTTTCAGGACAGGAGGGAGTCGTCTGCCACATGGACGATGTGCTTATTTGGGGTGCCACGCAGGCGCAGCATGACGAGCGGCTTCGGGCAGTGATGGGTCGCCTCCGCACAGTGGGCATTACCTTGAACAGAGATAAGTGCGAATTCAGTGTCACGCAGATTTCATTTTGGGGACATACAATCGGGAACAACGCAGTGCGTCCCGATAAGCAAAAGCTTGAAGCGGTGACAGAAATGCCACACCCGACGTCTAAGACAGAGTTGCGGCGCGTGATGGGAATGGCGAATTATCTGGCCCGCTTTGTGCCTCGCATGACGGAAGTCCTTCAGCCTCTTTCGTCCATGATGAGCTCAAGACAGGATATTGTGTGGGGTCCCCCGCAGGAAGCCGCCTTCAACAAGTGGAAGACTCTTTTTTCATCGGACCCTGTTCTGGGAATCTATGATTCAAACATGGAAACAGTGGTCACAGCAGACGCCTCATCATACGGTCTTGGAGCTGTCCTGCGCCAAAGGCAAAAAGACGGTCAATCCAAAGTGATTTCTT
Source organism: Dermacentor albipictus (assembly GCF_038994185.2). NCBI lineage: Eukaryota > Metazoa > Arthropoda > Arachnida > Ixodida > Ixodidae > Dermacentor > Dermacentor albipictus. The sequence goes on from NC_091825.1 coordinate 29,569,896, forward strand.
ATGCTTCCAGAACTCTTACAACCACCGAGCGGTGATACACCCAAATTCAAAAAGGACTTGCCCTCGTGTGGGCTAGTGAAAAGTTCCGTGATTATCTCGTAGGAAAGCGATTTAGCCTCGAGACAGACCACAAACCACTCGTATCTTTGTTTGGGTCACAAGGAAATGATGAACACCGAGGTTGCAAAGAATGCGCATGCGTCTGATGCGCTACACGTATGACATTGTGTATGTTCCAGGCCGGGACTTGACGGTGGCGGACGCGCTTTCTCGGTCACCTCTACCACAAACAGAATCCCTGGAACTGGAGGACGAGATCCAGGGCTATCTGCGATTGGTGATTTCGTAACAGCGTCGAGTTTACAGCTTATCGCCCAGGAGCAAGAGCAAGGCCCGGTATGTCAAGCTCTTATCAACCTGTGTACAAAAGGCTGGCCAAGCCGTCGAGACGTTGGGTTTGACCTGAAGCCTTACTGGAATGTGAGGCAAAACATTGCCCTTGTTGAAAAGCTGCTCATGTGCGGCTCTCGGATAGTGATCCCATCGACACTACGGCAGCCCGTTCTTAAAACAATTCACGAGGGACACTTCGGCATTGAGAAGTGCCGGGCACATTCCAAGAGCTCAGTTTGGTGGCCAAGTATCGACGCGGACATTGAACGACTTGTTAAAAACTGCCACAGCTGCCTCAAGTAGAGCACCAACCGAAAGATGCCTCTGCAACAGACTAAGTTTCCAGATAGGCCATGGCAGCGCATTGCGATGAATTTAGTCTTTCTTGAGGGAAAATGGTAGCTGATCATCACGGTTTATTTTTTCACGATACCCAGAGCTCGTAGCACTGAATAACCTGACTTCCTCAGCAGTAATAAACCACTGCAAATCCATTTTCGTCAGACACGGGATTCCGGAAGTAGTTGTTTCTGATAATGGGCCACAATTCTCAAGAGCCTTCGGCGCTGAATTTTCAAAGTTTGCATCAGAGTACAACTTTCAACACATGACATCTAGCCCTCATTATCATCAGAGCAACGGAATGGCAGAGTCCGCCGTGAAAATTATCAAGGGCTCCTTAAAGAAAACTGCTGACGCTTATAAAGCTCGTCTGGCCTACAGAGCAAGCCCACTGAAAAACGGATACAGCCCCGCCGAGCTGCTCATGGGGAGACGACTGCGCACGGCCCTGCCCACGTCCAGTGAAAGCCTCCAGCCTCGGACACCAGACTTCCAAGAAATGTCAGCTTTCGAGAGGTCGCAGTGTCAGCGCCAGAAGAGAGACTACGACCGACGCCACGGAGTGCGCGATCTGGCCGTACTGTCCGAAGGAACAGACGTATGGATAGTAGACCTCCAAAGAGAAGGAGTTCGAGGAAGCACCGACGAGCCCAGATCGTACTGGGTCGACTCCGGGGAAACTTCTCTACGCAGAAATCACACTCATCTTGTCCCGCTGCCTCCGACTAGTTTAGAAGACAGCCGAGAAACAACGCAACTGACAGCGGAATCACCAGAAATAGGCGATGATGAAAGAAGTAGCGCGCGACAGTGTAACGATCCCTGTCACAATCGCACACGAAGCGGAAGGTGTGTGGTTCCTCGAGAACGATTTCAAGTTTCGTAACAAAAGTGGCTTCATTTAAAAAAAAAAGAGAGAGAGAGAGAGAGGAAGGTGTGTGTGATAAGATAGCTCGCCAGCTTGGGCAGCGTCATCAGTTACGGCGCCGCTGGGGCACTTGTGATGCGGTCTATAAAAAGCCGCTGCTTTCTGATAATAAAGGTTCTTTGGTTGTTGCTTGTCGAAGGTGAAAGACGCACACTTCTTTGCGGCTGTTCGCGACACAAACGGTTACCTTAAACGGTCATTCACACAACGCTCGGTTTGTCCAATGTAGAGCTGCCCACAAGGGTGCAAGGGAATTGCATATACAACCCCTCTGGAGCACACAACAAAGTGCTTCTCATGCCTCGTGCGGCAGCCGAGGCATGAGAGGCCTTCGTCCTGCGGTTGACTTTAAATAGGCTGTTGATGATGATGATAATGATGATGATCTAATATACACTTATTTAGGCACTCAAACCCCCGAGCTTTGGTGGGAATCGAACCCACGGCTTTTGGTTTTAATTATGGCGAAGTTGATTGAGGGAGGGTAATATAGAGTTAAATTGAGCCACGATCCCACGAACATTGGTGCGAGTCGAGCCATCGACCTCTGACGGGAGTCGAACCCACGAACTTTTGTGTTAAATACTGCGAAGTTGATTAAGGCTGGATTAATGCGTCACTGTTAATTAAGGCATTCGTCCCCACGAACCTTGGTGGGAGTCATACCCTCGATCGTTGGTAGTAGTCGAACCCGCGACCTTTGGTAATAATTAGGGCGAAGTTCATTAAGGGAAGGGAAATTAATATAGCGTGAATTAAGACACTCGAACCCATGAGCTTTAGTGGGAGTCGAACCCTCCGCCTTTGGTGGGAGTCGTACCCACGATGTTTATGTTAATTAAGGCGAAGTTGATTAAGGTACAGGTTCTTGAGATAAGAGTTTCTAGGAACAGAAAGCCCACAAATAATTGCCATTTATTTATTAGGTGACTTCGTTGATGTCGCGGCTACCATAGTCGAGCCTCTATGCCTGATGGCGCTAGTACAGTCTTTTCTTCCACGACGGGGCTACCACCACCAGTAGAGTAGTGGTAGCAAAGGCGTTCTTGGCAGAGATAAAAGCAGATTCAGCAGCATTTGTCCATGATACAGGGGTGTTGTATCATGAGCTCGTGTTGTGTCAGAAAGTATAATGTGCAGAGGCTGCAAAATTGTAGCACGAAGAGGTATGAAACGGCGATAGTAATTAATGAGGCCCAGAAATGCCCGTAATTGCTTGGTGGAAGACGGGCGTGGAAGATCTTTAATGGCTTGGGCACGGGATGGGACGGGTTTTTTCTACTCTATGACCCAGGAAATCAAGAGAAGCAACGCCAAACTCACTCTTCGAGGTGTTTACAGCCAGGTAATATTGACGGAGGCGTTCAAACACCTTAGGTAGGTCAGATTCGCGTTCCACAGCAGAGCGACTGAAAACAAGAATCTACTCTAAATAGACGAAGCAGCAAGTCAGGACACCGAGTACTTGATCGACGAATCGCTGAAATGTTTGAGTGGCATTAGGGAGGCCCACAACGCAAGGTACTATGGGAAGAATTGGGGATAAGAGTTAATGGAGAATACCTTAGTAACTTGCGATTCGCTGATGATATTGGCTTCCTTAGTAACCCAGGGGACCAACTGCAATGCATGTTCACTGACCTGGAGAGACAAAGCCGAAGGGTGGGCCAAAAAATTAATGTGCAGACAACTAATGTTTAACAGTCTTGGAAGAGAACAGCAGTTTACGATAGGTAGTGAGGCACTGGAAGTGGTAAAGGAATACATCTACTTAGGACAGGTAGCGACTACGGATCCGGATCATGAGACTGAAATAATCAGAAGAATAAGAATGGGCTGGGGTTCGTTTGGCAGGCATTCTCAGATCATGAACAGCAGGTTGCCATTATCCCTCAAGAGAAAAGTTTATAACAGCTGTGTCTTACCAGTACTCACGTACGGGGCAGAAACCTGGAGGCTTACGAAAAGGGTTCTACTTAAATTGAGGACGACGCAACGAGCTATGGAAAGAAGTATGATAGGTGTAACGTTAACTGATAAGAAAAGAGCTGATTGGGTGAGGGAACAAGCGCGAGTTAATGATATCTTAGTTGAAATCAAGAAAAAGAAATGGGCGTGGGCAGGACACGTAATGAGGAGGGAAGATAACCGATGGCCATTAAGAGTTACAGAATGGATTCCAAGAGAAGGGAAGCGTAGCAGAGGGCGGCAGAAAGTTAGGTGGGCGGATGAGATTAAGAAGTTTGCAGGGACAACATGGCCACAATTGGTACATGACCGGGGTAGTTGGAGAAGTATGGGAGAGGCCTTTGCCCTGCAGTGGGCGCAACCAGGATGATTATGATGATGATGGTGGTGGTGATGATTATGATGATGATGATGGAGGCCCAATGGCATGCGGACGTATTCAAACATGCCAAAAGGGGTGTTGATGGCGGTTTTAGGAAGGTCGGAAGGCTCGACAGGAATCTGGTGGTATGCTTTTACTAGATTCAGCTTGCTAAATATGCACCAACCATGAAGCGATGCGGTGAAATTCTGGATGTGGGGTATAGCGTACCTATCGGAAATCCTTACTTTGTTTAAGGCGCGGTAATCGCAACACAGCTGCTAATAAGCCATCTTCTTGTGCACCATGTATGTACCATTGTTTCAGTACCTGGTTGTGGCCTTGTACGAGAGGAAAAGGTGGTGCAGACATGGTGATACCTTGTACGGACAGGTTTGATGAGAAATCAAGAAGGCGGCTACGGTGAAGGTCGACGAGAAGGTTAAACTTTCACAGAAAGTCAGCGCCGATGATCAACCCGCGGACGTCGGCGAATAGCCATCGAAAAGGGCGTCGCAGACCAAAGTCAAGAGCGACAGACGTTTGGCCATACGTTTTAATGCTGGAACCATTGACGGCACTGAGAAAGGACGTGTCATGGCTATGTCTTCTGCGGTCTTTCGTGACACGGTCGATGATGTAGAAGAGAGCGCTTGATGTAGAGTCAGTAGCACTAGCCCTCCTCAGTGACTGACTCGACTGTTTCCCGGAAAGTTGCAAGGCGGACGGCACTGACGTGCGTGAGTGCCATATCTGGTCTGATACTAACAAAAAAATGGAGACGCAGGGCGTAGCACGTTTGGGTCATGCGAGCGGTGCCGCTGCTGATGGTTATTCGTACGAAAGCATAAGGCAACCAACTGGTGAGTTAGTTCATCTACTTGCGCAGCAAGGTGCGTGCTTGAACTGTGGGGTTCGTGAAAGTGCTGCAGTGACGGGGGTCGTGTCACCACGGGTGCATTACAACGATCAACAGCGGATATCACAGGATACAAAGAACTCATAACCTCGTCTGCCGTCGTCGCTAAGGCCTCGACAGATGTCGTAGTAAGTGAGGGACATAAATTCATGCGTACCTGGTTCGGTAGACGCTGGAAGAATAGCTCCCGAAAGATTTTCGAGTCTCCTGATGATGGACTAGTTCCCAGGAGTTGTGTCATGCGGCGAAGCAGCTCAGTCGGCCTTCTGTCACCAAGTTCTTTCGATGAGAGGAGCTGTTGAATCCGTCGCGACTCAGGGTCGGTGTTACTAAGCAGGAGTTACTATAGTAACTCCCGCTTCAGGGTGCCGTACTGATCATCGGGCGGAGGAGCTAGCAAAATGTGGATCAAAGCTGCAGTCGTCCGGTTAAGCGCATTCACGACGTTGTCGTACTTGGCCGCCTGTGATGTGACTCGGTGACGGTGAAACTGCGCCACGATGTGGACGAACCAGAGTTCACAGTCCGAGGGCCAGAAATCGGGAAGTTTCAATGTGGTGACGGAAGACGTTCCGTTTTGTTCTAGATGTCGTTGTTCGGTGGCCGGTTCCATGGCATCGAGAAGAAACTTTGTAGACGTACACAGTTATGATGTGGTATAACGTCCGGCTCCCCAACTTGTAGGAACAGAAGGCGCACAAAGAATTGCCATTTATTTATCAGGTGACTGCGTTGATGTCGTGGCTACCACTGTCAAGCCTAAATGCCTGACGGCGCTAATACAGTCTTCCACCTCGGGGCTCTATGAGTACTGTCCACTACAAGTTATTTAGGGACTCGAACCCACGAACTTTGGTGGTAGTAGTACCCTGAACCTTTGCTGGGAGGTGAACGCACGCCCCTTTTGTTAATTAGAGCGAAGTTGATTAAGCCAGAGGTAATTAATATAGACTGAATTAAGGCACTCGAACCCCCGATCTTTTGTGTTAATTATGGCTAAGCTGATTAAGGTATAGTTAGTTAATGTAGAGTTAATTAGGGCACTAGAGCACACGATCATTGGCGATAGCTTTGCGGCTATGGGATTTGACCAAGACAGGCACAGTTTGACGGGGGCGAAATAAAACAATGTTCACGCACTTTGATTTAGGGACGCGTTGAAGAACATCCTGGTGCTAAAATTAATCCGGAATGCGCCACTACGGCCTGTCTCATAATCTAAGTGTGGTTTTGCACCTACAGCCCAATAATCCAACTCAAGTTTAATGCTTCTGCCACGATGTGATGTGTCATGTCAGGCAATGACAATGCTCAACCCTCTCAGAGGTTATGAAATATGGCGCACAACAACGCCTCAAGCAAAAACCTCTCCCTTTGTGTTTTGTGTACTACACAGACAAACAGCAGTGGTGCAGGCAAGGTAATGTTTAACGTCAACTCAATACTCTCGTGTTGACAAAACGTTCAAAAAATTAAACATTCGCCGTCAACATCGCCGCTAATTAGCGTCAATTAAAGCAAACAGTACATAAAGCTTCGCTTATATCCATTCCCATAGTGCGTGGCTTCTGCCTAATCTTTTATGCAGATTGATTGTTCTTGTAACGTTATCCTTAACCGAACTTCCCGTTGCAGTCTTTCACTTTGGGACCCTCGTCTTTATAGTCTCTCACCCATTCCTTGTATTTGAAGAACAATAAACTGAAAGTGAAACTGAAATGGTAAAGTGTTCAGAAAACTGATGTCAAATCCCACTGCACGTCTGTATACGTTTGCTCACGACTTGCTTACTTTTCTTTGTAATTGATGGGAAGGCGTCGCTATCATTGGCAGAAGGTGTTCTCTTCGCTCTGCGGATATCGAGAAAAATCCTAGGCCTCTTTTAGCTGAGCAGAAAACGGAAATGTTTGAGGTTATCCTGCAGATACCGTTGTTGGTACGAACACAGGCAGATATTCTTAGCGAAATTCGCTCGATTTGGTCTGACCAGCAGGCGATCGGGAAAAAGGTAACTGACATAGCCGTCAAGACGTTAGGCGTAGAAATGTGAGCCTCGTCTATACCGCCCTTAAATGTCGCAGCAGAAAAGATTTCCACGCGTGTTGAAACAGCCATTTCTTCCCTTGCGGCAGATGACTTGGATAACGGATCGCGAAGGAGCAATTTAATAATCTATGGCCTCACGAGTGCAACGAATGAAATGGGCGGAGTCAGAAGACAGAGTTGGTCCATTTCTTTTTGCAAACCTAAATATTCTGCTTTCTCCGACATCTACCGAAAGAGCGCACCGACTGGAACGGCAGAGGGCATGCAGCCACTGATTGCCAAGCTTTGTCATTTAAAGAAAAACAACGAGTACTTGCCCCTGCTCTGAAACTAAAAAAAATAACCAATTTTGTTATCTGTCAAGATTACTAAAAAAATGACAGAATCGCTCGTGAGCACAGTTCTAATAATAAGAACTGTAATAGGCTTAGTATGGGAAATGAAGTCTGCTGTGTCTTCAAGTACGCAGTAGCCTACTTGCCAGAAAACATGTTTATTGCCACTTGTAATACAAGGGAAAAGAATCACAAGGCACTTACGCGGCCGTCTTATAGACCTATACAGAGCTACTAATCAGTGACATCACACACACATACAGGCACGTGCGTTCTATCTCAGATACAACAATTCAAGACCTCAGTGACGTCAAAGTGCCACTACACGTTCTATCTAAGGGGGGATGACACAGCAAAGTGTTCATTTATGAGAGTAAGAATCATACAGTAACCAGACTGGGTCAGTAGTCATAATTGAATGCTCCTAAAAATTGATTGCAGCATACAAATGACTTCAAGCTCATTGTAATCAATTGTGGCCGTCTAAAAAACAAAAAAAAATTTGCTTCACTCTTAGACTTGGTCAACCCAAATATCGTAATTGGTACTAAATCTAATTGGTACACAGCGCTATAAGTAACAACGCAGGGTGTCGCTTTCGTCCTGCAGTGGACAGATAATTAGGCTGACGAGGATGATGATGAACATTAACTTAAATGTTAAAACATTAACTTAAAGCACGGTGGCGTACACGGTTGTGGTGTTTTTGTCATTATGCACAGCAGCTTTAGTAGCATACATATTAGTGTAGAAAGGAAGTCATGTGAGACAGTCTGGTATAAGATCTTCTTAATAAATGGCACAATGATGACAACTGGATCATATGTCATCTAAAGGCCGCCTTGTTCCAGCACTCCCCAATCCTTAATCCACTTGAAATCCTAGGCCCCTGCGTACATTGTTCTCAGAGGAGACACCAACTTACCGAACATAAACTGGCTCTGTCTTCAGCCGCAAATCTGGACTTCATCACTTATTTACTTTGCATGTCGTAATATGATTAATACACATTTCCTGTTTAATTTTGTACAAAGTCTTATAAGAATAGCCTCCAATAGCGCAAATATGTTAGATTTATTGTTTTGCGCCGATCCAACTCTCATTGATAAGCCGTGGGCCGAGGTGCATGTTAAAGAATCCCGGCTGGTCTAAATTTCCGGAGACCCCCACTACGGCATGCCTCATAATCATATCGTGGTTTTGGCACGTAAAAACCCATGATTTAATTTAAGTTAAAAGCAAACGAAGTGCAGAGCATGCTATCCTAGATATTATAGATGACAATAGTTATGCCGAAGTTCTCAAAGATAATGCTGAACAGCTCAATAGCTATCTCGAATCTGTATTTTCAAAGCTATCCCCAGGCTAGTGGCGTACGAATCGTCAAGATTTTCTCACAGATGAACGAAGTATCCTTTTCGGAACAGGCAATAATCACTCTACTGAAAAATGTGAACATAAACTCCGTACCAAGCTGCGATAATGTCTCAACACACAATAGAAAAAACTCTGCTGCATCAATTGCCCCATTCACGACAATTCTTTTTCGGTAGTCATTTGACTTCGGTGCCTTACCAGATGACTGAAGAACCACAAATGTGATTCCCAATTTTCAAAAGTGGCGACAGGACAAAAACTAGAAACTATAGACCTATATCTGTCACCTGTGTTTCATGCAAGGCAGTAGAGCACAATATTTACTTCAACATCTCGATGGCTCATCTCCAAGAAAACCATTTTTTCAGCACTACACAGCACGGTTTTTGAAGGGGACTTTCATGAGGGACCGAATTAGTTGAGTCAATAGCTCTGCCTTAATAGCTCTGTCAACTAATAATGGTAAGCAGGTTAATTGTGTCTTTTTAGATTTCCAGAAGGCATTTGACTCTGTTGCACATAATTTCTTATGGAGTAGACTACACTCAATATTGCCGCTGTTCTGTTGCTTTGAATTGAGGCCTACCTTGCTGGCCGAAAACAATGTGTTGTTCTTAACGAAATAAATTCATCACATAAAGCAGTCTTGTCAGGCATTCCCCAGTGATCTGCCTCGGACCTCTTCGGTTCTTGATATTTTTCATAGCTTTCTGAGACTGTATGCTGTTGACTGTTGTCTCCACTGTGGCATTGATGGCTTAAGTGATGGAGTTCAATTACAAGGTACCCTGACTATATTACTATGGCGCAATATGTGTAATATTGCACTGAATATTTCTAAATGCAAAGCTATCCAGTTTACTAATAAACGTCACATTCTAAATACTACAGACTCTCGATGGCGAAAACCTATCCATAGTATCAACTTTCATTTACTTGCGTGTTTTGTATAAGAATGGGTTTTCCTAGAATGACCGTATCGACTATATAGCAGCCGAGGCTGGCCATGTCCTTAACTTTCTAAAACAATTTTTTTAAGCAAGCTCCTGCTGGATTAAAAGGAACTCTTTACTTCTCAAACACGTGCGCGCTATATTCGAATACGGATGTTCCACTTGGGTCTGTGGGCCAAAATTATGTATTGCCGAATTAGAGGGCATCGGAAAGCGTGCAGCACGATTTGTCTCACCGAACTATGACTCACCCAAAGAACTTCTGACATAACAATCAACTTAGGATGGCCCCTTTTGCAAGAGAGACAGAAATTTATGCGCATAAACTATCCCACAAAATATTTAGAGGCTCAACAGGTTTAAGCAAAGAAACATATGTACTTGATCCTACCTGCAGGTCTGCTCGCTTTGATCACTCGCTAAAGGTCCGAGAACTTAAGTGTTCAATGAACATTTTCCAACACTGTTTTTTTCCCCAAAAAGCATTCATGATTGGAATGGTCTGCTGGAGGAAAATGTATCCGCGTCGCCCACTTGATTTGACAGTGCTCTTGGTGAATCTTTGTTTAATTAGACGTCGCGTTACATTAGGTGACATCTAGCTTTGTCTTCCCAAGAGTAGGTTTTGTATCGTTCTTGTTAGTGTAAATGCGTAGTGAAGATGCGTTATTTTTAATCATAACGTTCCGTTTTTTTTACTGTTGTGTTGTACTACCTGAACTAACTTTCGATGTTTTCCCCCCTGCAATAGTGCGCATATCAGTGCGCTGTACGTATCTGAATAAAGAAATAACATAAGTAAATAGATACATGATTCCTCATCGCATTCCATCTCAACGAAAAAGTGCGCCTAGAAGACAGACGAGAAAGAGAAAAACGACTAACACGAGCGCTTTAGAGCCCGTGTTGTTCATTTTTCTCTTTGTCATCTACGTCTTTCTCGCTCACTTTTTCATTAAGGTGGAACTACACCAACTCACCCAGCTGTCAGTTTTGATGCTTATCGCATTGTCGTAGACAGTCATTGTGAGATGGGTTCTGCCGGGCATTCTTTTTTCAACGGGTAACGCACAACGCAAGACTTAAAAATAATGTAAAACTAAAATAATTATAAGAGATATAGGCTGAGAATTGTGCGTTACAGTTTTTATCCCAGAAATATCTTTTACCTCTTTCTTCGTTATCGAATCTCCCGTAGTGGATAAATGCCATGAGTTTACAACAATAACAAAATCCTGTGCCTGTAATCTGTAATACAATGAGCAATCTGACCGAGGCCGCTCACTTGGCAGCAGAAACTGTGCAATGGTGCAGCCAAGAGGAGATCGAACGCCGCATTGCACAGCCCGCGCCGTCGCAGCGAGCTGTGCCGACGCAAGAGGAGCTTATTCTTATGCGCAGGTAAACATGGTAAGCGTGTTTATCTAGGGACCCTAGGTAAACGCAGCAAGCTACACCATCTGGCCGTCAACGAAAGTAAGTTTGCCTGTGTTTTTGTAGCACCCGGCATTGACGCTCGGCTGCTAGGTCGGGTATGACAAGAGTGGAAGGGAGCACATCACTCTTACCTATTCTGCTCTATCGACGTAGGCGCTCAGGGAAAGTTAAATAATGGGAGCGGTTCCCAAAAATGATTGTGGCTTGTGATCCGTGAACTTAAAATGATAAGAAACCGCGCAAAAATGAACGTAGTCACTCGTCGTAAGTCCTCGAGGCTGTATTTTCACAAGCCTTTTTCTTCCTGAAATAGTAATTTGTAAATTTATGTGGCTAATTATAATAATGCATTTGTTCAACAATGCATTAACTTCTTCAGCATGAGGAGAAAAGAAAAAATCGGCAGAGACTATTAAGACTGCTTACGTGTGGTAATGCGAAAGCAATATAGTCCTTTTAGTTAAATGTTTTAGTGTAAGGAGCGTCGAGTGGCACTCGTTTAGTGCGCAGCACTTTTGGTTCACCTCCTGAGACGACTGGGGAGGGAATTCAAAATAAATAAGAAAAAATCGCAATGGTAGCCTTCCCAACTTTTCTATATCGCTTCCTGTTATATCTGACGTGGTCATTTCTGAGAGCGGCGTTTTTAATTTGCTATTGAACATTGATACTAAAAAGTCACCAGGATCAGATAAAATACCAAACGCGTTTTTAAAGCGTTATGCGGAATGGTGTGCTAAGTACCTGCATGTCGTATTCACCAGATCTTTACGCGATGGTTCCCTACCGGATGACTGGATGACGACCGAAATCAAACCTTTACATAAATCCGGGAAAAAAAACACACATAGACAATTACCGACCAGTATCTCTTACATCTACATCATGCAAAATTTTAGAGCATATAATTCATAAACATATATTAGGTTTCTTAGAAGAGCACAAGGTACTTACAGATGTCCAACATGGTTTCAGGCATAGGTTTTGTACATGTACTCAATTAGTTGAGACTGTTCACGAGCTCGCACAGGCAATTAATGAAGGGAAGCAAACAGATATTGTGTTCATGGATTTTCGCAAAGCATTTCACAAGGTATCACATAACAAATTATTCCATAAATTATGGTATTATGTAAAAAATGGACGGATACTTACATGGGTCAGAGCCTATCTTACTAACAGACACCAATTTGTCGCCTTAAACAATACTTCTAACAATACAGAGGTTGCGTCTGGAGTCCCCCAGGGATCAGTTTTGGGATCACTTTTATTTCTATTATTTATAAATGACATAGTCGCAGAACTTTCAGTTTCCGTGAAACTTTACGCAGATGACTGTATTTTGTATGAAAACATATCTTCTGTTGGTGATCAGGTGCGTCTAAATAATGACCTGGCAAAGGTCACTGCTTGGTGCGAACAATGCCAAATGTCTATTAATTTTGAAAAATAAACTGTTTTTATGACAATCACACATAAGAAAGAACCTCTTCAATTTGCATATAATGTTGACAGCCTATCTCTATCAGAGGTGAAAGAGTACAACTATTTGGGCCTTTGGATAACCAATGAGCTTTCCTGGCTGAAGCACATAGATACTGTTGTTGCGAATTCTTTGCGTAAACTGTTTTTCTTGAGGCGCTCACTGAAATCATCTACGTCTGGTGTTCGTTTACTGGCGTACAATTCCTACATTCGTCCGTTGTTGGAATATGCCGTAATTATTTGGGACCCATTCACTTTAAGCAATATTAAAAAACTGGAACGTGTACAGCATAAGGTAGTTAGGCTTGTTTTTAATTCATACGGCCGTGCGTGTGTTGGTGAGCTCGTAAGGCGCAGTGGATTACCCACGGTGTCTGTGCGCAACCGTATCTGTCGATTAAAGTTCCTCTTTCAACTTGTAAACGGCAATTATAAGGTTAACACTTCCAAGTTCTTTACTTACTCATCAGGTTATAACACGAGACGAAGGCATGCTTCATAGGTAACCCCCATCAACGCACGGAATAACTGTTTCAAGCATTCTTTTTTTCCTAGGACAATAACAGACTGGAACAATCTTAATTCTCATATTGTTACCCAGAATTCCTTATCAATGTTTGAAAACTGCTTGCAAATGTTATGAATTCGTGTGCGTTATCTGCTTGTATGTTTTTTGCTTGTATGTTATGTATCCTTCACCAATGTCTGAAAATGCCTGCATATGTGATGAATTTGTATGTAATACATAATATTTGGGGTTTTACGTGCCAAAACCACTTTCTGATTATGAGGCACGCTGTAGTGGAGGACTCCGGAAATTTAGACCACCTGGGGCTCTTTAACGTGCACCTAAATCTAAGCACACGGGTGTTTTCGCATTTCGCCCCCATCGAAATGCGGCCGCCGTGGCCGGGATTCGATCCCGCGACCTCGTGCTCAGCAGCCCAACACCATAGCCACTGAGCAACCGCGGCGGGTGAATTTGTATGTGTTTACATGCTTGTATATTTCTATGTGTACCCACCCTGCTATGATATGATTTCAGATGGCAGTATCTATAAATAAATAAATAAAACCCAATGTACGCACCTCGCTATCGGCGAAGAACTTGGGGCGGAAACAAGGAGGTCGCCTGTCCTCCCAAGAATGTCGAGGACGCGGCCGTCCACCCCACCTACTCTGCCGCCTCCAGTGGCCCTGCAAACACAACAACGACAACTACGTGAAACGACGTTACTGTCAGCATCATTAGAAAGCTCGCTTTTTCTCGCTCGCGGCCCTGGCCGCTTCTTTTTTGGCCTTATGAGCCATTTTGTCCCAGTGGTTCCGCCAACGGCTAGTTGACTTCACCGCTGGGCCCTGTCTGTTTAAGACTGCCGCCACCTCCTCCCATAGCTCGTTCTTTCTAGCAGCAGTCATACGTGGCGAGAACTCTGCAGAAGCTCTCGCCAGGTATGGGTGCTGCTCGATGAACTGCACCAAAATAACGGTTTGTCCTTTCGAAACTCTGGGCCCTTTTGCTGCCGCCATTTTCAATTTTCAAACTTGGGAATTTCAGCCGGCCCGCAACATAGTAAGAAATTTACAGGCAAACAATCTATCTAAGCTAAGCGCCTGCATAAAGTACTCACTACGAATTGATTATTTTTTGCCTTTTTATGCCACTAATATGAAAAAGGTAAAGTCTCTACTCACATTTACCGTTATAGCAGCTTCTTTCTCGGAGCGTAACCATCAGTACAGGGGCGCCAGGCCCAGGAAGTATTACCGTTGCTGCGATCACATTGATGAGGCTATTGTTCTGTCGTGGCAGTGCTCTATTGAGAGGTGCTAAGTGCCTTGACATTTCTCGATCCACTATGTTGCAAAGTTTGTCCTCGGGTGTTACGGTTAATTCTTGTTGGCCCTTCGTGAAGAAGAAATTATCACACGTCATACATGATGCGCCGAAAACCACACGACAGCGTAAGCACTACACGAGCAATGTTTACTCACCTCACTCCTGCTGTATCTCACGGCTCCTGCTAGAAGCGCAGATTCTTCTCAGATTCTATGTGAGTGATGTGTGCCGCGTGTGCCAGCGGGAGAGGGCCACCCTGACGCACATACTATGGGATTGCACCAAGTTCCCCAATGAGGCTTCGACAAGTACAACGATTCCTCCGCGACTCGCGGCTGCGGCGGAATGCTACGACCACGAAAGCCAAACCTGGGCCGTCCAGCAGGTCTCGGCGGCTCTTGAAAGACAAAGGCCGAGCGAAACCGACGGAACGTTGCCCCACAGGGCGACCAACGGCGGGAGTAACACGCGCTGGAGTTGAGTAGAGACCACCCGCTGAGAAGACGTCAGGGCCCGCGTCACGGCGCCATTTAGTCATGGTGTCGTTCTGCAGGCGACTACATGAAGTTGTCTCTCTCTCTCTCAGATTCATGTATACCGCTGTGGGCCGCAATTAGTTGCGCTGCGTTACGGACACGATAGCGGCTGTCAGCTGTTGGGTAAACAGAGGCCGCCATTTTGCGTGCGCTCAACGGCATGGCTTGGATGCACATCCGACCAATATGTGGCTATGGCTTCAAAAATAGGAGTACTTGCGTTTGCATTTCTTTAAGCTGCGGCAGCTTTTACGTTGTAAGGTTACAAAATGAATTTGCTTTACGCAGCATGGAAGTCCGCTTTTATTAAGTGTTGTTTTACAAAACAAATTTGCTATACAGCCCCGGAGAAAGAGAAGAGAACATGAAAGAAACTTCCGGCCAATGAAGGGAGCTTCTGAATGGACTATCCAAAAAACGTCGTGCGTACGCAACCACCATTCCAAAATCGGTGACGTCAGGCGAGAAGGCATTGGCATAAAAAAGGCATTCCTACAAAATAGCGCCCCTGATTGCATGCATGCGCGACGCGAATGGCGAAGAACCTGTGTGGAAGGCATGCGGGTCCCAGCGATTACTCTGGAACATTCGACGACTTATTTGTAAAAACCGACACGCTTCACCCGCTGATCAGATTTCGATGACCACCGATCGTGTTCTCCGCTACCGTTGTTCTTTGACTGTACCCTGTTTTTGAGGGCACAAATTCGCCCAATAAAACGCTCGTTTCGTTAATCACAGTTTTGCTGCTGCCTTAGCACGAGCTTTGTGTGTGACGTCTTGTGATATCTAGCTATGGTCTGATACAGTAACGCCACACGACCCTGTGACGTCATAACATATTCTGTATAAGAACAAGCCGTTCTTGGCAATAAAGTTAGTTGCCTTTCTGCTCCTGGACCGTTGTCGCTCTTCTGCGTTAGTTCAGCTGCCTTCTTAACCGTCACTACCACGTGACATCTGGTGGAGGTGCTAGTGCGTTCATGTACCGAATGCCCCTGCAACGCCGCGATCCAAGCCCGAAGCCCGAGGACAAAACCAACATCGCTCAAGTCCAGCGCGCTAGCCGCAGGCTGCAAGGACTGCCCCCAGAGCACGGACTTCTACCTGAGACTACAAGGAAGATCGTGGTCAAAACAGCCCCAATGGCTGCCCCAGCGTCCCCCGTTATCCTACAACAACCTCGGGACCTACCGACCTTCCATGGAGCAGCGACTGAAGACCCGGAATCCTTGCTGTCGACCTTCGAACGAATTGCGACTTTCAACAACTGGGATTCCGACGACAAGCTGCGGCATGTATACTTTGCCTTAGGAGACGCCGCCAGAACGTGGTTTGAGAGTTGGGAGTCGACCTTCACAAAATGGGGCCTGTTCCGTAGCGGCTTCCTGCGCACCTTTACGAGCATCGTGCACAAGGAAAGGGCCGAAGCCATGCTGGACGCCCAAGTGCAGCTGCCTAATGAAAACGTTGCCAGGTTCACGGAAAAAATGAACCCTCTATTCTGCCACGCCGACCCGGATATACCCGAGGAGAAGAAAATCCGCCTTCTCATGCGGGGTGTGAAGGAAGAACTTTTCGGCGCAATGATACGAAGCCCACCGAAGACCGTAAAAGAGTTCCTTCGCGAGGCCACCAGCATCGAGAGGACACTCGAAATGCGGAACCGGCAATTCAACCGCCGCACGACCTCTACCAATTACGCAGGGATTCAATCACTGGCCACTGACGATCTGCGCGAGACTATCAGAGTGGTCGTATGGGAAGAGCTGCAGAGGTTGTACCCCAGGTCAGAGCCTCAAGTAGCCTCAATCGCCGAAATCGTCAAAGATGAGCTTGAGCGATCGCTTGGAGTTCCTGAGCTGCAACCAGAATCACCGCAGCCCCAGCCGGAAGCGATGACCTACGCCGCCGTCGCCCGCCGTCAAGGTCCCCCACCACGACCACGCCACGGCCCTGTTTAACGCCGCAATTCCGTCGACCACCGCCGCCGCCGCCAGCACGCCCACCCGTCGCCCAGCACAGCTACCCGAGGAAGACAGACGTTTGGCGCGCTCCTGACCACCGCCCGCTCTGTTACCACTGCGGAGAAGCGGGTCACGTCTATCGCCGATGCCCATACCGGCAGATGGGACTGCGAGGGTTTGCTGTGAAC
Organism: Dermacentor albipictus; assembly: GCF_038994185.2. Lineage (NCBI taxonomy): Eukaryota > Metazoa > Arthropoda > Arachnida > Ixodida > Ixodidae > Dermacentor > Dermacentor albipictus. Next base: position 29,586,971 of record NC_091825.1, read on the forward strand.
GTGCCGTGACCACAGCTTGCTCTGCTACTATTGCGGCGAAGCCGGCCATGTGTACCACCGAGGCACATACCGTTACCTGGGATTGCGAGGCTTCGCCGTGAACGCAGCGTGCCCGAGGGAAGATGGGCGCCCTCGATGACCGTCCCGTTCGCCGTCACCAGGCCGCTACCCGTCGCCGCAGCGCCGACCATACACTGGCCCAGCCCGGGGCCGGTCTGCGAGCCCATATTCGGAAAACTAAAAGCAGCAACCGATGGAGGCGCGGTTGCTGTTCGTCGAACTGACAAAGATCCTCCGCCGCCGACGAAGACGCCAAAGAAAATACTTCGACAACATAACGACACGCCGCCGTCCCGACGAAGTCTGGAAGCAAAGAATACGCCGACGAAAGACGACCTGACGACGCCACGTATATGCCACAGGCCAACGCGACGCAGCCGTGATCCGACGCCAAGAGCTAACTGTAACGCAAGACAAAGAACCACCAACATCGACGTGCTTCTCGATAGCCACGCAGTCACCGCCTTATTAGGCACAGGAGCCGATTACTCCGTCGTGAGTGGACCCATTGCCACCTAGTGGAAGAAAGTTAAGACTGCATTGGAAGGGCCTCAAATACGGACCGCTGGAGGACACCTCATCACGCCAACTGGAATCTGCACGGCAAGAATTACCGTTCATGACCGGCCTTACCCTGCCACCTTCAATATCCTCCGACAGTGTTCACGAAACGTCATTCTCGGCATGGACTTCCTGAACCAACATGGCGCAATCCTCTACCTGAAATGGAAGTCGATAACGCTGTCGGAATATCGAGCGATACCACCGGAGAGCTCTCGTCACCATGCCTTAAGCATGCTCGCAAGTCAAGTCAGCATTCCGCCTCGCTCAAGCATTGTCATTTCCGATGGCACCAAGAGACCTGCCGACGTAGAAGGCGCCATTGAGGGTTACCGACGTCTACTGCTAGACCATGGAATTTGCGTCGCAAGAGGGATCGCTCAACTGCACGGAGGAAAAACTGAAGTGTTGCTGACAAACTTCAGCCAGGAGTTCAAGCACATTAACAAGGGCATGACGATCGCATACATCGAGGAAATTCTGGAGAACAGGAATGCATTTGTCCTCTCGGATTCTGCCGCATCTACCCCGACGACCGTAGTTCTCGAACCAGACTTCAACATAAATCAATGTCTCCCCACGATTAAGCAACAACAGCTCAGAAGTCTACTTCGACGATCCAAAGAGTGCTTTTCGACGTCATGAAGGATTCCACAAACACCAATCGCAAAGCATCGCATAATAACCGAAGAGTGTGCTCGACCACTCCGCCAGAGCCCTTATAGAGTTTCTACGTGAGAACGTGAAGCTATAAGGCACCAAGTCGACGAAATGCTACGAAATGCTGCGCGATGGCACCATCCAGCCGTCAAAAAGCCCGTGGGCATCTCCTGTAGTCTTGGTGAAGAAAAAGGATGGAAGCCTACGTTCCTCCGTCGATTATCATCGTCTGAACAAGATCACAAAGAAGGACGTATACCACCACGGATATACCTCCCACGGATAGACGACACGTTGGATCGGCTCTCCAACGCTAAATACTTCTCGTCGATGGACCTCAAGTATCGCTCAAGTATCGCTCAAGGACCTCAAGTATTGGCAATTCGGAGTGTGCTCGGCTCCTGCAACGTTCCAGCGTATCATGGACACGGTGATAGGAGTATTGGAGTGGCAGACCTGTCTTGTGTACTTGGATGACGTCGTCGTCTTCGCCGGAAATTTCGACGATTACCTTAGGTGGCTTGCGACAGTACTAGAGGCCATCAAGTCATCAGGGCTCACTCTGAAGCCAGAAAAGTGCCGCTTCGCTTACGATGAGCTTCTGTTCCTAGGCCATGTCATCAGCAAGTTTGGATACCGCCCCTACCCGCAGAAGGCTGCTGCCATCGCAAAGTTCCCACAGCCCGTCGACAAGAAGGCAGTGCGTCGATTCCTTGCATGGGATGTGGACCTACTACAGGCGCTTTCTCAAGGATTTTTCACGCATCGCTGAGCCACTGACACAGCTAACTAAATGTGACGTCGAGTTCAAGCGGGAAATGTCGCAGGCCGACGCATTTCAAGAACTCAAACGACGCATGCAGTCGACGCCCGTACTTGCGCACTTCGACGAGGACGCCGATACCGAAATCCACACTGACGCCAGTAGACTAGGCCTCGGTGCCGTTCTAGTCCAAAGAAAAGATGGACATGAACGCGAGATAGCTCACGCTAGCCGGTCGTTGTCAAAAGCGGAAGGCAATTATTCTACAACCGAAAAGGAATGCCTCGCCATCGTTTGGGCTACAGCGAAATTTCGCCCTTACCTATATGACAGGCCATTTAAAGTCGTCAGCGACCATCGCGCCTTATGTTGGCTAGCGAACTTAAAGGATCCTTCAGGACGGCTGGCGCGGTGGAGCCTAACACTGCAAGAATATCATATCACTGTAACCTATAAGTTCGGACGAAAACACTGTGATGCCGATTGCCTATCACGCGCCCCCATCGACTTGCTGTCGCAAGATGACGAAGATGACGATGCCTTCCTTGGCATTTTAAGCGCGAGAGACTTCGCTGAACAGCAGCGAGCAGACGCGGAGTTAAAAAAACTCGTCAAGTATTTGGAAGGGCACACCGAAGTTGTCCCTAGGGCATTTAAGCGAGGATTGTCTTCGTTCTCGCTTCAAAACAACCTACTGGTAAAGAACTTCTCACTAGTGCCCGCCAACTACCTTCTTGTAGTACCGTCAGGAGTGAGATTGCACGCCCTACATGACGATCCAACCGCTGGACACCTCGAATTTTCCCGGACACTATTGAGGATACAGGAAAGGTATTGGTCATGCCTGACTACCGACGTCGCCCGTTACGTCAGAACATGCCGAGACTGTCAGCGACGCAAGACACCACCGACAAGGCCAGCGGGATTACTACAGCCAATCGAGCCTCCTTGCCGACCATTTCAGCAGATCGGGATGGATTTGTTGGGACCCTTACCGACGTCAACAATCGGAAATAAGTGGATCGTCGTGGCGACGGACTACCTCACCCGCTTCACTGAAACTAAAGCACTGCCGAAAGGTAGCGCCACCGAAGTGACGAAATTCTTTGTTGAAAACATCCTGCTGCGACATGGCGCCCCAGAAGTCCTCAACACCGACAGAGGAACGGCCTTTATAGCAGAGCTCACCCAAGCCATTCTGCAGTACAGTCAGACAAGGCACAGGACAACTACCTACCACCCACAGACGAATGGTCTTACGGAGTGCCTGAATAAGACCCTCGCTGACATGCTAGCAATGTACGTCGACGTCGAACACAAGACCTGGGGTGCCGTCCTGCCGTACGTAACCTTCGCCCACAACACGGCGGTGCAAGAAACAACGCAGATCACGCCGTTTAAGCTGGTTTATGGCAGGAACCAGACGACGACGCTTGACGCCATGCTGCCGCATGTCACTGACGAGGAGAATTTTGACGTCGCTACCTATCTCCAGCGCGCCGAAGAAGCCCGACAGCTCGCCAGCCTACGGATCAAGAATCAGCAGCATACCGACAGCCGACACCACAACCTCCGACGACGCTTCGCCGAGTACCAGCCCGGCGACCGTGTTTGGGTATGGACCCCGATACGCCGACGAGGACTGAGTGAGAAGCTACTGCGACGCCCCGCAGGGGCGTCTGCTTCAGCAGGCGTTTGGTGCGTTGCGACACCACGGACCCGAGCACATGAGGGTTGGACCCTCCCGCGTGTAGCCGTGTGCGGCTTAGCCGTGTCCGGGGAAAGGGGGATCCTGGAGGTTGAGCCGATGCCGGGTGCTCGGACCTTCAAGGCCCCCCGGCGGAGGCAACACACCTCTTTGGCCTCTGCTTCACGTAGACGGCACCCCCGGACTGACCCACTCGAGGGAAGTCGGTAGTTGCCTTTTCCTGTCTCTCTCTTCCTCCAGCCTTCGTCTTTCTCTCACTTTTCATCTTTCCTGTCTTCTCCTTCCTTCCGCTTACTTCCAAATTTTCCAGGCAGCAAGGATTAACCTTGTGTGAATAGCCAACCTAGGTTACTTCATATTTGGTTATAGTGGTAACGTACAGCTGGCGTTTGCAGGCCGTGTTTCGCGTGTACTGCAGCGTCCCCTTGTAGGACTCCACGGTGGGTGGCTGGCGTTACTGCCGAAATTACAATCTCCTATGGCTACTTCCTTTCCTCCACTACCTGATCGCTCCCTGAAGAGGGGACGCGCCGATGATGTTTTAGAATTTTTCGCTCGTCAAAAAGAAACTTTTCCTCGCTTCCACGTTGTCCACTCCGAAACACCAAACAAACCCGTACGAACAATATCACCATTCCTCGTGTCCAAGTCTCTCACCCAAGTTCTTGGTACAGGTTACAAAGCATCCAGAATGACAAGCGGTGATCTCCTTTTGGAGCTCCGCAACCTGAAGCAATATGAAAACCTACCCAATCTAGTTTCATTTGGTGACGCCAAAGTGACAGTAACTCCGCATCGTACTATGAATACCACCCGTGGCGTAGTCTCCGATGATGATCTCTTGGAGCTGAATGAGGCTGAGCTCTTGGAGGGCTTTAGTGAGCAGAACGTCATCAACGTTAAGCGAATTACGATGAGGCGTGACAACAAGGAAATACAGACGAAACATCTGATACTTACTTTTGGCACAAGTGTCCTGCCCGAGTCAATCGAGGCCGGGTATATCAAGCTCCGTGTTCGGCCATACATCTCTAATCCCCTGCGTTGCTTCAAATGCCAGCGTTTCGGTCACAGTTCACAGAGCTGCCGAGGCCGCCAAACCTGCGCGAAATGCAGGGCTCATGAGCCCACTTCTGAATCTTGTGAAGACTCTCTCCACTGCGTAAACTGTGAAGGCGAGCACGCCGCGTACTCACGGTCGTGCCCATCCTGGAAAAAAAGAAAAGGAAATTGTTACAAAGTCAAGGAAAACGTAAGTTTTAAAGAGGCACGCAGGCGGGTATCTTTCTTGCCAAAGCACACCTTTGCCGATGTGGCGCGTCAGGGGGCAGTGCCACAACGGTCTCCGGTGGCTGTCCGACCCACAAGCAGTGAGTCGGCAGCTATGCCATTTGCTCCCGCGGCGGTTGCAGCTAGCGCTGCTCCGTCAACCCAGAATGAGGGATCATCGACCCCGAAGGTTGGCGCAGCCGAGGCTGCCCGGCATCCCCGGCCCCTTCCAGCGCTGGCAACAGCCGGCGCAGCCAAATTCCTCAGGGAGCCCCATCGACCTCCGGGCTGGTGGGCGCAGGGGTCTTGCCCTCCAAGGCGGGACCCTCCCTGACAACCTCTCGCTCGCAAGAGCACGTGTCCGGAGCCTCACTAGAGGCAATGGACACTACACCTGTCCTGAAGGCACACCAAACACCTAAGGAGCGGCGAGGCTCCCTCGAACGCTCCAGAAAGGGCAAAACCCCGATTACAGGGCCTCGAAAGGGCTCTGCAATTTAATCTCAGTAATTTCCACAATCACTACTTCTGTTTCTGTACACACAGCACCTATTTACTATCAACATGGATACACAGATAATTCAATGGAACGTCAGAGGTCTCCTTCGAAACCTTGATGATGTACAAGAACTCATCCACAAACACAATCCAAAAGTGCTGTGTTTACAGGAAACATTTAAAATCTATACACACACACTTTCTCCGAAAGTATGTTACATTTCGCAAAGACCGCGAGGATGCTGTCGCATCATCTGGCGCTGTAGCCGTTATTGCTGAAGAAGTGTAGCGTGTCAGCTTTTAAAGCTCCAAATGGCCCTTGAGGCCGTGGCCGTTCGAGCCATACTTTTAAATAAACTCATTACCATCTGCTCTTTGTACATACCACCACATTATCAGCTTCACAGACGCGATTTAGAATCATTCATAGATGAGCTCCCAGAATCCTATATGATTCTCGGTGATTTTAATGCACACAGTAGTTTGTGGGGCGATCCACGCTGTGATGCGCGAGGTCGCGTCATTGAACAGATGCTTTTCTCTTCTGGAGCATGCCTCTTGAATACAAAGGAGCCTACGTATTTTAACCTGGCTAACAAGTCATTTTCTGCCATAGATCTTAGCATTTTATCGCCGACACTTTTGCCCTATTTTAAATGGCATGTGCTTAACAACCCGTATGGGAGTGACCACTTCCCAATAATCCTAACTACGCCGAAACAAGCTCAACTTCCCCCGCAGGTACCGCGGTGGAAGGTTGACTCAGCCGATTGGGAGCAGTACCGCACTCTTACACATATGACCTGGTCTGAGATGTCCGGTATAACCTTAGGTGACGCTGTTGCATATTTTACAGCTTTTATACTTGATGCCGCATGTAAATGTATTACTCAAGCGAGCGGCATGGGTTGCAAACGGCGTGTTCCCTGGTGGAACGATGCATGTAGGCAAGCACGGAGGGACCAGAACAAAGCGTGGGCGATGCTTTGCGATTCTCCAACAGCAGAAAACCTGCAAAACTTTAAACATGTCAAATCCCAGGCAAGGAGAACGCGTCGACAAGCAAGACAAGAGAGTTGGGCGAAGTATATATCAAGCATCAACTCGTACACAGATGAGAGAAAAGTATGGTATAGAGTGAAAAAAGTTAATGGACAACAAACGTATTCCCTGCCTTTAGTAAATAGCCACGAAGAAAGCCTGCAAGATCAAGCCAACTCTCTTGGTGCACATTTTGAATACATATCAAGCTCCTCGCACTACTCCGAAACCTTCCTAAAGTACAAAACGCGTATAGAACAGCGAAAGTTACAAAGAAAATGTGATAAAAGTGTGGCGTATAACAAACCATTCTCCATAGCAGAACTGCAGGCAGCACTGAATGATTGTAATACATCCACCCCAGGCTCAGACCGCGTAATATATGAGGTGTTGAAACAACTACCCTCCGAAACACAAAAAACCCTCCTTTACCTTTACAATGTTATATGGTTTTCGGGCGAGATCCCCTCTGTTTGGAAGGAGGCTACTGTAATTCCAATTCTAAAACACGGAAAGGATCCTTCCTCTGTATCAAGTTACAGACCAATAGCATTAACAAGTTGCCTCTGCAAAGTTTTCGAAAAAAATGATTAACTGTCGCCTACTACACTTCCTCGAATCAAACAAATTACTCGACCCATACCAGTGTGGGTTTCGGGAGGGTCGATCCACCAATGACCATCTCATACGTATCGAGGCACGTATCCGTGAAGCTTTTGTTCATAAGCAGTTTTTCGTATCAGTATTCCTAGATATGGAGAAAGCATGTGACACTACGTGGCGGTTTGGGATACTGAGAGACATCTCACAGTTAGGTATACACGGTAATATGTTCAATATTATCGAAAGTTATCTGTCTAATCGCACATTCCGTGTTCGAGTGGGCAACGTTCTGTCACGGAAATTTGTACAGGAAACTGGAGTGCCGCAGGGCGGGGTGCTCAGCTGCACGCTCTTTATAGTAAAAATGAATTCTCTTCGTCTACACATACCAGGTAACATCTTCTATTCAACATATGTTGATGATGTGCAGATAGGTTTTCAATCAAGTTCCCTCGCAATCTGTGAGCGACAGGTCCAGCTTGGTCTTAACAATGTCTCCAAATGGGCTGATGAGAATGGGTTCAGACTTAACCCACAAAAAAGCACATGTGTCGTTTTCTCTAGAAAAAGAGGCCTGCGCACTGATCCTGAAATTGTGTTGCATGGTGAGCGTCTGCCCGTAAACAGGGAACATAAATTCTTCGGCGTAATCTTAGACGCGAAATTAACCTTTATACAGCACATAAAGTAGCTCAAAAACAAATGTATGAAAACAATGAATATCTTAAAGGTGCTGTCACGCACAACCTGGGGCAGTGATAGAAAATGTCTCATGAACCTATATAAAAGCCTCATACGCACACGGCTAGACTATGGAGCCATAGTTTACCAGTCGGCTACTCCAACTGCTCTGAAGATGCTAGACCCTGTACACCACTTAGGAATTCGCCTATCAACAGGGGCTTTTAGAACAAGCCCAGTGGAAAGCCTTTACGTTGAATCGGATGAGTGGTCACTTCATCTGCAGAGAACATATTCGTCGTTCATGTATTTTCTGAGAGTGAATGCAAACAGTGACCACCCAGCGTATTCCACTATTAATGATTTGTTCAGTTCTCAACTTTTCCGCAACCGGCCCACAGTGGCAAAGCCTTTCTCACTGCGTGTTAGAGACATGGCTGAAGAAACAAGGGTTCCACTGCTTGAATACCACCTTATGCCCCCTGTTATACGGCCGCCGCCCTGGCAGTGGCAGCCTATACACTGTGATACATCTTTCGTAGCTGTTACAAAGCGCGCGCCTGTCGCGCATATCCGAATGCACTTCCTCGAATTACAGCACAAATATTCCTCTCCTGAATTTTTTACTGACGCATCGAAGTGTTATTCTAGCGTGTCTTACGCAGCCGTCGGCCCATCCTTTTCGGATTACGGTGTTCTGCATCCTAGCACAAGTATTTTCACAGCAGAGGCCTACGCGATATTGGGCGCCGTTAAACACATTAAAGAAAATAATATCCCAAAGGCAGTTATATACACAGATTCACTGAGCGTCGTAAACGCTTTGAAAACTGTCAAAAAATATCAAAACCCTATCATTGTATCTCTTTACTCAGCATTACTAACCACCTATACGTCCAAGCAGCAAGTCGTGGTATGCTGGGTGCCGGGGCACCGAGAGATAGAGGGAAACGTGTTGGCTGATCAGCTAGCCACATCCATCCACGCGAACGCTTCCAACACTTCCACGACTGTCCCTGTAATGGACCTCAAGCCCTCAATAAGAAAAAAGTTAAGGGCTTTCTGGCAGCGCTTGCGGGACAAACAAACAGAAAATAAACTACATGTTATCAAGCCGTATCTTGGTAACTGGCCGCCGGTATCAAAGAATCGCCATACAGAAGTGACACTTTGCAGACTCAGGATAGGACACACATACAGCACACACACATACCTCTTGTACGGTGGCGATCCACCCATGTGTGATAAATGTGGTGAGCCACTTACCGTGCTTCACATCCTGCTGCAATGTACTGAATTAGACGCAATTGGAAAAAGCATTTTCCATTACCACACCGGCAACAAATTCCACTTCATCCTCTTATGATCATAGGCATAGAACCGCTCTTTAAATATCAATCCTTGTTAAAATTTTTAAAAGATGTGCAAAATTTTCATGTTATATCACCAGGAAGTCCGTACCACGGCCTCTTACCTGAGGTCTCGGCTGCGGTAACTGCATTAAGAGAAAGCACCTGCCTCCCAGCCTTTGGGCTCAAAGGCCTCCCGGAGGCACTGGTGCTATTTCCATGTTCTTGCATTTTAGCACCATGTTCATTTATCATGCATACTATCTCCATAGACAACTACATGTATCACTATAATAATTTTATTCCATATATCATTTTACGCTTCTATGATACGGATTGATTTTAGGCCACTTTAGAGCCATGCTACATCCCACCATCGCCACTCACAAATCAGCGCTTAACCCAACATTATAAGTCATGGCGCTCTTTGGCCACACCTGGCCCTTGCGCCACTAAACAACACACATTCATTCAAACTACTGCGACGCTATTTCGGACCCTACAAGGTCATCCGACGTATTGGCGCAATGTACTATGAGGTCGGGCCAGACGGCATTTCGCGTTCACTGCGGCGCCGCGCACGATCTGAAGTGGTTCACGTGGTGCGTCTTAAACCCTTTTACGGACGCTGACGAACTTCCTTATTTTGTTGTTTTCTTTGCTAGGAGCGCGTTTCTTTTTGACTTTCGTTTGTTTGCAGCATCGCGTCGATGCTTTTTAAGAGGGGGGTATTGACACGTATACTTGTCTTTATCGTGCGACACGTTTCACCGTCTAACAAATGTTATCGCACAGCGCAGGACGCGCTTGCATATGTTGGAAGTTTCTGGAATGTTATGAATTCTTCTATCCACTGTCTGTTGCCGCCGAACCTTGTGTAATCTGATTGCATGCATGCGCAATGCGAATGGCGTAGAACTTTGTGGAAATGAATGCTTCTATCCGCTGTCTGTTGCCGCCGAACCTTGTGTAATCTGATTGCATGCATGCGCAATGCGAATGGCGTAGAACTTTGTGGAAGACACGTGGATCCCAGCGATTACTCTGGAACATTCGACGACTGATCTATAAAAGCCGACACGCTTCACCCGCTGATCAGATTTTGACGACCGCTGATCGTGTTCGCCGCTACCGTTGTTCTTTGTGTGTAGCCTGTTTTTCAGGGCACAAGTTCGCCCAATAAAACGCTCGTTTCGTTAATCACAGTTTTGCTGCCTTCTTAACGGTCACTACCACATGACAATATAATGTGTAAGTGAACGAGGACGCAGAAAGAACCAGATACACAGAGACAGCGCTCTCTTTGCGTCTCCTTCTTTCTACGTCCTTGCTCAGTCACGCTTACACATTCTATCATTTAATCAAAGCAACTAGCCCGCCAACGTGTTTTAACTAACTTAACCAGCACGGTGTCACGCGCGCATAGGTAAATATTTAAAAAAAAATTAAATTATGGGGTTTAACGTGCGAAAACCACTTGCTGATTATGAGGCATGCCGTAGTGGAGGACTCCGGAAATTTCGACCACCTGGGGTTCTTTAACGTGCACCTAAATCTAAGTACACGGGTGTTTTCGCATTTCGGCCCCATCGAAATGCGGCCGCCGTGGCCGGGATTCGATCCCGCAACCTCGTGCTCAGCAGCCCAACACCATAGCCACTGAGCAACCACGGCGGTTCAGGTAAATATGAACACATGTCGCTCGATGAGCGCTGAAACTCGCTGTAAAAATTCTGGCGTGAGGAATCGCGGCAGCAGCAAGCGAATTGACCTTTACGCATATTTTGCTTCAACACGAGCGAAACGTTGAAAGCACAACGCATACGAAGCTACCGACACTACGCGGACTCTGAAAACATGTTGAAAGCTTTGAAGTTGGGACCCGCGCGGTCGCGCACATTGGCAAGACACACGAGCGCCGGCAACGCGTCCCTACGGCGTCCTCCAAAGGCGTTTGCTACGGCGTCCGCAATTCGCGCGGCCAACGCCATAGTAGACGCCGCGGTTGTCTCCAATCTGTACGGAGCGGCAGGCGAGGAGGACATTGAGGCACCCTAGCAGCCGCCGAAGAACGCCCCACTTCTCTCGCCTGACCCCCTTGCCTCGGGCCTGACAAGAGAAGGCACGTATCTCGGCCGCGTTCCTCGTTCGAGCACGCGAGATTGAACGGCGTTCGCAGACTTGCACTCATACGCTTTCACTCATACCGAACCTCACTGCGACGACGGCGGCAACGGCGACACTGACGGCAGAAACGCGCCTTGAGTGTCCATATAACTGTTATCGCAATAAAATAGTAAAGTACAATATTCATGGGTTTCACTATAGATATGACATCAGAGCACAGGTTTAGTCACAAGTTGAGTTACTCAATTGTCTGGAATAATTAGAATTAGAAATCACTGCGACGACTGGGAACGAAATTGAAAAGAAATCAGGAAAAGTAGAAAAATAGTACAGTACAAAATTCGTGGGATTCTTTATGCATATAAGAGCACAAGTTTAGTTTCAAGTTGAGTTGATGAACTGTCTGAAATAGAAATAATTAGAAATCACTGATTACCGGGCACCAAAGCACATAATTATAGATTTTAAAGACCCGCCATGTGAGCACGACTTCGGCAATATTCCTGCATGGAAACCCGGAAGTAGACAGCGGAAATAATAAAGTCGCTAATGACGTCACAACCAATAAGGTGGTGTGATATTTAACTGGCTAATTATTGGAAAACACTTGCCTCCGAGTTCGGTTCGTGCTTTGCCTTCGCCTAAAGTTCATGAGAGCGGCTTGTTGGGCTAGTTGGCATATGGTTATGCTAGGGGAATACCGGCAAACTTGAAAGTAGAAAAAAATTGGCAGTGGCGTAGCTCGGCTATGCCGGAATATACGTAGCGAAAGCTAAGGCATAGCATGGTTAGCTTAGGTTAATCTTGATTCCAAGTCCAGGTTAGTCTGGTTGTCTAGCTATGTTGCGGCGTTTAGCCACTCGTTCGGCGCGCTGTTCGTCTGTTTCCTGGGCGATTCGTTTCCTCTCCATCTCGTTCCGATGTTGATTCCAGTCCGCCTCCTGCTTATCAGAATTGTCACCGTCCATACTGCCGCCTCAACTGTGGTTCGGGTGCACGCTAGCTCTGCTTTTCAATCCTCCATGTTATCAGGCATCCAACGCAGCTGGTGAAACGAGCGGAGGCGAGCGCAACGACGAGGAACGCGTGTGACGTCATACCAAACTGTGACGGCGGAAAGGCGCGGCTCTGTGTAGGGGCGGAACACCTGTAGTCAGGGCCGGATTAAGAAAAATGGGGGCCCTGGGCTAATGCGCATGCAGGCCCCCTTTCCCTATACTGACACCCCCCCCCCCCCCGGCCGCCTGCTACGCTACTGGAAATATGCCATGTTTCATATTAATTCCACCAAATTGAAAAGAACGAAGTGCGATCAACAGTATTATTATTATTGTTAATATTTTGAGGAAAACAACAAAACTTGCTTGAAACGCGTGCTGTTGTAAACAGCAACACATATGTTCACTGACAAGGGTACGTATTTCCCCACACCCACAATTTATCAGCGAACAGTTATTACCACTACCACCCTCAACACGAGCTCGAATAACAGTGGCACCCATACCCAAAAACATGCACCCTGAATACAATAAAGCAAGGCGAAAAGCACGTGTACAACATATTAGAACAATGTATGAAAATAATACCACGTACAACACAATATACACAGACGCAGCCGCGTATTCGAACGTGCACTCGAACGCCAGTGATGCCCAAATGAACATCAGGAGGTACGCAGTGGCAATCATCGACACGAAAGCACGGCAACAATTTACGGCTTCCGTTAGGGCAGGTACTCCTGCGGCTGCCGAAACTTTCGCCGTGGCAATGGCCCTCGCTCACGCGGAACGCACGCAAAAGAGCGTCACCATAATAACAGATTCACAAGAAGCATGTCGCCTTTTTCTCAAGGGCCACGTGACCAAAACATGTCACTCAATAATACCGACGAAATTCGCCCATCATCACCGGATCCTATGGTGTCCAGGTCATACAGGCCTTGAGGGGAACGAACTGGCCGATTCGCTAGCCCGAGGTATTATTAACCGGGCCGACTCGACTGGGACGGTCCCAGGTAGCCACTGTATAATGACCCCAATCCAACGAATGCCCGGGAGATTCTCGCTCATCAGCGTGCAACCAGAAAAAAGTACCCTCCCCCTCATCCACAACTCAGTGGAGAGGAAGCCGCCAGCTGGCGCAAAATTCAGACTGGGTTATTCCCCCACCTTAAATTACAGAATGCCATGTTCCCCACTCGCTACAGGCCCGACTGCCCGTGGTGCGGAGGCATACCAACACTACAACACATTACTTGGGATTGTGATTCACACCCGTTTGATAAAACACACCACACAATGGAGCAATGGGAGGCACAGCTAACCAGCTCAGACCTGGCGGGACAACAGTCCTTCATACCACAGGTAAAGCGGCCACTGCGCGTCAATCCGACCACTGCGCGTCAATCGTTTATAAATAAAAGTTTCTCTCTCTCTCTCACTGAGGGATTAATCTGCATTCTATTTTCAGCAAAAGCTAGGCTTTAACGAAAAGTTTAGTGCGCTCAAGGCGAACAAGAACGTAGAAAAGACAGCACAGCTCAGATGTCGATCCTTGTGAAGCTAGGCTTTGTTTGCATCACTAAGTTTAATCCCGTAAGGAGACGCATGGTTGTATCCAAAACATTCTTTATTAAAATTCAAGCATCAGACTGGAGTAATCGTTATACACGTTGTTCTATAAATATGCAAAAGATATATACAATACTTAAGGCAACACAAGCACCATAAAAATGCACTAGAATACAGATGAAAATTACCAACTGTTTTTACAAACATCATTCCAAAATATTTTCGTTAAAGGTAAGACAAGCAAGGGCGACACCAAATAAACGTGGCACTATCAAAAACAACAAAACTGCAGTTCTTTATAAGCACGCTAAATGTCACATGAACAAACAAGAGACGAACAACGAAGATTTGCATATCCTGAATTACACTGCTCAGCGTTTCATTGGCAACGTGGAGGCTGGGAGGCGACACAAAGAACTTATTGGAACTATTCATGTATAGCGCAAACAGTCGTATTTTACAATGGCATCTTTCGCTTCTCCGCTTTGGCGAAATCAGATATAGTCTGTTCGAAGGATAGTACGCGGAGATCACTTCCAACGGACATGATAGCAAGTGAGTTCAACTTTGTCATCAAGGAGGCTCGAACGATGGCGATTTTTTATCAGCGACAACTTGGAAAACGATCGTTCGTTCTCACAGTTTGCCACGGGTATGCTTAAGTACATTCGAAAAGCAATAAGAAGGTTCGGAAGCACATCAATAAGCTTTCTTTCGTGCAGCAACTTCATTATTCCCAGGGGACTCGTGTCCTGGCACACAGAGTTGTGCAGAAAGTTCGCAAACTGAACGATTTCAGCGGGAAATGCTGGCTCCTAATCATTTGTGTAGGTTTTCACCAACTTCTCAGCCTGCTGTGGCAGAGAGGCCTCGCTCCCAACTTCTGTCAGCAATTTTAAGAATCTGAACCTTTCGCAGAGTTCAGTGTAGGCAGCCTTTCGCACTCGCAAAGCAGAGCCTAGGCTGTCAAGTACAACATTGTAGATCTCTACGATAAACTTTTTCCTACCTTGTAGCGCACTATCGCTTTTTCCGTCCGGGTGCTTACTCGAAACGATGCGTTTGCCCTCATCCTGATATCATTGATTGGTACTTGGCGTGCGTGTTCTCTCTTCGAAGAGAGGTCGCAAAGAATTAACAAAGCCTTCTAGAGTGCTCAGCAGGTCTGCACCAGTTGAAATGTTTAGCTCTGGTTTCTGAAGTGCTGCGCTGGTTTCATCAAAGCGCTCCAAGATTTCACCCCAGAAAATCGCCATGAATGAAGTCTATAGTTTTGCGATTTTCTTGAAGAGAGAGTGCGCTTCGTTCCTAGTGTCACCGTTTTCTTCCTCGTTCTTTGATATAGCTTCAAGGCAACACAAGACAGCATTCAAATTTTTTCAGAATGGCCTTACATGATTCAGCGTTTCTTGACCACCTGGTCTCATAGAGACGTTTCAAAACAAGCTGCTGGCCAGTTCCGCCCATGCTGTCCAAAAGATACCTCCATCGCTGAGGTGAGGCAGCAAAGAACACATACAGTCTCTGAATTACAGTGAAAAATTTGAGTGCCTTAAGGCTACTGTCAACGCTACACACGCCAACTAGGTTCAGTGAATGACCAGCACACGGGACGCAGTCTGCCAATTCGTTCAGGTGTTTGATTTGAGCTTGCAGTCCTTTGTATTTTCCTGACATATTACTCGCATTATCATAAGCTTGGCCCCTACAATCATCAATTGAGATGCCATAGGTCGTCAAGAGGGACGTCACGGTATCGAAAAGATAGCCGGTATGCGATTCAATTGGAACAAATCCAAGAAAGCGTTCGTACACCTTCCCATTTAAATAGTATCGTAAAGCAATTGACAGCTGATCAACGTGAGTAAGGTCTGGGGTCGAATCAACTTCCAGAAGAGAGGGTTGTAGCGCTCTTCTGGAAGCCCTCCCACAAGTATTACTCAGTCGAATGAACAATTGAAGAGAAGTATCTTGCGCGTTTCACTTCGTCAACGAGACGTTCCTTGACAGCCTTTGCCATATGCTCTACAAATTCATCACAAATGGTTTTTGGGAGATACAATAGGTGACCTTTTCGTTTGTTCCCATAGCGTTTGATGTGCTCCTCTAGAAAGGGATCAAACTTGGTAATGGCCTCAAGCACTCCCATATAATTGCCATTTCTCGGTGAACCAATAATTTTCTCACTGCCCCTAAACGCTAGGTTGCGCTCAGCTAGAAGCTTAACTACAACGACTACGTGCTTGAACACCTCTGTCCAGTAAGCGGTCTCAGTGACAAGATGCTTAACCAGCTCCTTGTCAATTGTGGGGCTCGAGTTAGAGCGGGCGAACCGTGCTGCCACGTATAGTTCCGGTGCTCGACGCTATTTTCATGTGTGCAAACCTTTTAACGCGACAGCGTTAAGGAGCTCATGTCGCCGAAAAGCCGGTGTTGTCGACGTGTGCGGCGTTGGCCGTGAGCGAAAAATGACGGAAGGCAATTCATAAATAAAAACTTGCAAGATGGGCAAGGTGGGAATCGAACTATGGTCTCTGGAGTGTGAGACGGAGATGCTACCACTCAGCCATGAGTTTTTTTGCTTTATTGCCTCGCTTTTCACAGTGTTTACGAAATCAGAAGAACAGATGAACAAGATCATAGTATCGAGAACCGTCAGCTGTTTTCTGACTACAAGTCATCAGTATTTCGGCATCTGCAACAACATTTCTAATCTTGGAACCCACTCTGGTACATACCACTGCTCCTTCCTCCCTTCGACAAAATGGGACACCGATTCGCAAAAATATTCGCGAACTGGTCTAGCGTCAATATCCGCATTGTGTACAGCAGTCCGAGTTCGCCATATACTGCGCAGGCCCAGGAGCATAACCAGATCGAAAGGCACACCATCGTCGTTTTCGACCGTGAGATAACGGATTCTATGCGGACTTAATGGCAACTCCTTTTTTCAAGCTTCTCTGCAAGATGTCCCAGAAGAACAGTCCACCCCAGCAATCTAAAAACACATGCTCAATTGTCTCTGGTTTTTTGCATAACAAACAATGAGTACCCAACGGAACAAATAAACCCTTTTCTTCTAACCATGTTTTAACAGGTAAGGTTCCTGTGTCCAGCTTAAAGAAGAAAAAGGTTTTAACCCCTGGCGCAACTACCATTTTTTAACGCGTTTCAAAACAACTTTTCCTTTGCCTGCACAGTATAATTCACGGTACAATGGCACAGGAAATAACATCCCCAAGGTCCCTGTACAGTTTTTTACCTGACACATCAGTCAAGTATTGCAAAGAAAAACGCACTGATAAGCGGAAAGATGACACCACTTCTTTTACATGTCCCCGTACTGGTCCTTGCTGACACACCGAAGACACAACAAACTCTGGTTGCACTTTACCCAGCCTCAGTTGAATCATAGTTCTGAGAAAGGTATCATCTACATCTCTGAGAAAAATAAATCGACTGACGAGTTGTCTCACATACAGATGCACTGAGCCAAGCCCACCATCACTCCCTCTTTTAGACAAATTTGTGCGGCTCGTTTTTTTTTCCACAGAGAGTTCCAGATGAAGACCGCGACGACTCTGTGCATTTTTTGTACATTTAACCTGCTGCAATGCAAAACTTGCATTACATACTACCACTCACATTCGGAGGAAAAGCCGGAGAAGATGTCGACGAGTGACTCACGAACTACCGAAGGGTGAGACGGTCTAACGGTTGGAACTCGACCGCACAGTTGTCCCATGTTGTGTTTTCCCTTACCGACACAGCGCTCGTCTGGTATGAGAATCACGAAGACACGCTCACTTCATGGGAGCTTTTCGTCCAGGAGCTCAGAACGTATTTTGGAGACTCCAGCGCAAAAAAGAAACTCGCTGAACAGACGCTTTCGCAAATAGCTCAGATTCCCGGTGAGACCTGTACGACTTATATCGAAGAAGTGCTGAAACTGTGTAAAATAGTCAACTCTCAAATGTGTAAAGATGACAAAGTTGGACATTTGTTGAAAGGAATAGCCGAAGATGTTTACAATTTTTTGATCGGCAAGGAAAGCTTGGATTCCGTGTCTGACGTCATTCGCCACTGCAGGACCTTTGAGATGGTGAAGATGCGACGGATAATACCGAAGTTTGGTCGCCTGGCTGATGTCACAACGGTGGCAAGTGTAGACCCGAGCTCGTGTGCTGACCTTCCATCTACAATACGGCAGATTGTTCGCGAAGAGTTGCTCCATCGGGAAGAGATGTACCGTTGCACACCCGGCATTACTGGTGCGTACTTGCCACACGAGATGAGGAACATGGCCGTTTCGAGCGCATGGCAACCCACGGTTCACTCAACGACCGTCGAGTATAGGTCTACCCAACAAACGAGAGGGACCATAAGCTATCAAGATCATGACTACGACCAACGCCCTGTTGTCGCCGCACGCTGTTAGGATCGGCCTGCAGCTATTTCAGCCAGCTGCATGTGTTCCAAATCAACCGGGAAGGGGCGCACTTGAGAGAACTGCGGATAACCGGCAGCCACGTGGCGCGGGGTCAGCTCAGGGGAGTTCTCGAGGGGAGGTAATTGGTGGAACCTCCCCATGAGCTTTGCGAGACACCAGACAATGTTTTAACCGGAAGCGCCACCTGGGACGGCTCCGTGTTCGACGAAGCAGGCTTTGTGCGCAACACGACAACACCGCCCTGTTCTGCTATGAGTGGGGGAGTTGCCGCGGGAACGCCGACAGCGGCTCCTTCCCGCGTTCCGACCAAGACGCAAAACAATGTGCTACCCGGAACGGCTCAGAGTTCTACGAAGCCCCTCTGACGTCGGCTCCAGACCATTACACATGTGTGTGTGTGTGCGGCACGTGTATGCGAGTCCTCATCCTCCTCCAAGTCGACAGCCCTCATCCTCCTCCAAAAGGGCGGGTCATCTTGAATGGCGTCGAACTATGACGTCGAGCAGAGAGCTTATAAGCAGCGATTGTCGGCTGCTAGATGGTGCTCGTTGTCGTGCTCGAGATGTACTAGTGAGCTGAGTGCTCCTTGTCGTTCTCGAGATGTACTAGTGAGCTAAGTGCTCGTTGTCATGCTCGAAATGTACTCGTGAGCTGTGTGCTCGTAAGCTGTTTGCTGTAGGTTAGTCTTGCGGGCTCCATGTGGGAGTCACGCTAGACTGTCGATATATGTGTTGTCTAAGATGTAAATAATGTAAATAAATCCTGTTCACCGAGTTCCTCTCTACGACCTTCAACTCCTTCAAATGGTGGCAGTGGCGAGATCGTCCGACGACTCCTACATCTGGTTGACAGCAGTGGGATCGTCCGACAACTCCTACAACGCACGCCTCCCGGCGGCTGGTGCCTAGACATGAATGTGACCCACCTGCTGGCTATGCAGTCGACAGCAACATGCATGACTACGTGGAAGAGCATCGAAATTTGCGGCATCTGCCGGTGTGTTTCAAATGCGGTGTCGCAGGCCACATAGCGAGGTTTTGCAATCGTCGCCCAACAACGTGGAATGGTCGATCGGGGTCTTTAACAAGGACCACAGCACCTACGAGGACAACTCAACAGCCATACACCACCTCTTGGTCAGCTGGCGCCCCTCCTGACAACAATTACTGGCAGAGAAGCTTCCGGAGCCGCTCGCCGGCATCTGACAGGGGTTTGACGCCACCGCCAACTTCTCGTGCACCGCGTTTACGTCAATCTCCATCGCCAGTGCGCCGCTTCACCTCGCCTTCACAACTGGAAAACTAGCTAGCGCGGCCGATGGGGCTGAGGTCGCTTGACACGTGCTATCGACAAAAATGCCCCCTGCAGTTGCTATGATTAAGAACAAAGTGCATGTGCTTGTTGATGGTGTTTCTACAATGGCTTTAGTGGATACCGGAGCAACTGTATCCGTAATGAGTCTCGGTTTTAAAGGTCGGTGGGGGCGCAAAGTTGTATTTCCGTGGGACCAGGCTGCAATGTTTTGTGGAGTGAGCGGCGAGTCGTTGCGTCCTGTTTGTGTGTGCACTGCTGAAATATCCTTGGCTGGTGGAGTTTTAGCGACGGAGTTTGTAGTTGTTCCCCGATCTACGCACGAAGTGATTTTGGGCATCGACGTTTTGAGGCAGTGTGGTGCGACCGTTGATTGTTGCACGGGGGAAGTTTACGTCGATGGCCATGTTTCGTCCGGGCTCTTAGAGGAGACTTGCAGTCAAGGAGAACTTTGTGTGTCTGCAGATCCTATTGTGCTTGCGTCCACTTCTGTGTGCGTGCCGGTTGTATGTCGCGGTGAAGTTCCAGACAGTTTCGATGCCTCCGTAGAGCCAATGCATCTAAATTGTGTGAAGAAGAATGTTTTTGTCCCTCATTGTGTGGGAGGAAGAAGAAGAAGACGCAAAGTGCGGATCTGTGTCGCGTCGGCTCCGCAGATTTTGAATGATTCTCGGCGTACATTCGAAGAATTCACCGACGCCTTATTATCGAGAAGGAAGTGCAAGTTCCACGGACCACCCTGATATCATTCTCAAGTAGGTGGACCGTTTATTTTCGGCACAACGACCACTTTATATAGCGCCACGCCGACACGGCCGCTAAGCCTGACCCAACGAAGCTGGTGGCTGGAGCCCCGGTGGCTGGAGCCCCGCCTCTTTTCGGGTTAGAGCTGCAAGATGGCAACGGTGAGCGTCGAAGGGGATGATATACCGAGAGAAGAGTATGAGGACGAAGCAGGTTGGCGTGTTGTGAAGAGAGGAGGATGTGCCAGTGAGCGGACAAAATCTCACGGAACCCAGGATCAGGCAGCGCGCTTCTCCAGCGAGAACGCATTCAGTAATAGGTGGAACAAGGGACAAAAAGCAAGACAAATCATGGCGGCAAGCAGGATGCCCAGTTTGCCGAAGGCGGAGTACAAGATAATAGGTGGAACAAGGGACAAAAAGCAAGACAAATCATGGCGGCAAGCAGGATGCCCAGTTTGCCGAAGGCGGAGTACAAGATAATAGTGCGCCCACGTGACAGCTTCAACGTCACCGACTATGGGGTCAATCGCCTAGAATGCTGCGTCGCCAACGCCGCGGGAATCCCCAGAAAGGAATCGGAAGATGACACGGTGTGTGCCAACTACAAACAGAACATTCTAGTGATCAGCACGCCATCGGAGGAGCGCGCCGAAAAATACAGGACTATCACTCGACTGAGGATGGGAGACAAGGAGTTCGAAGCCAACGCGTACGAGTCGGCTCCGGAGGATACATCTAAGGGAGTGATAAGAGGAGTAACGCACGAGGTGTCTCCTAGAGAAATAGTGGAGATGCTTGTAACACCAAAGAATCCGACGGTCCTCATGGCCAAAAGGATGGGAAACACCACGAATTTCATCATCCTTTTCGACGGGCATCACGTCCCAAACTACGTGAGATACGGAAGAGCACTGGTCAAGTGTTCACTATACCGGAAGCAAATAGACATATGCTACCAGTGCGGACGCCTTGGTCACAGAGCCGATGTCTCCCCGAACCCGAACAGCAGGATATGCAGAGGCTGCGGCTTGGAGAACCCGCCACAGGACCACGAGTGCGAAGCGAAGTGCCAGCTCTGCGGCAAAGACCATCCTACGGCGGATCGCCGATGTAATGCCAGATACAAGTTACCGTATTTGGTAAAGAGGCGCCGCTGGGAGCGAGTCAGACGAGAGGAAGAAGAAACGATGTACCACGAAAGGGAAGCTGAAAGACTGTACAGGCCAGGACGGGAAGACTGGAGACAGCGGTCGGAATATCGGACAAAGGACGGATCTGGACTAGAAGATTTCCCCAAGCTCCAGGCAAGGGAAAGGGGCCGCTCGACGTCGAATAGAACCAGATCGAGATCGCGGTCCAGATCGAGATCCAGACCCGAGACCAGTAATACCGAATCTACCAGAGCACAGGGGGGAGGAAGATCGCAGAGCCCAAAAGGAAAGAGCAACGTCAACGACGCCGCAGGACCCTTACAGGTGAGCTGGGCGGACGCGGCTTCCGGGGCGCGTGCGGAGGCACAGGCTGCTTTTCAAAATAGAGTTAAGACGCTAGAGAAAGAATTGGCGCAAATCAGGCAGAGCAATGTTGCGTTCATGGATGAAATTAAAAAACTCAGGCAAGAGAACGACCGTTTGAGGAGCGGGAAAGTGCCACGCAACGAGGAAAGCTCGCGAGTTATAAGGCAGGAAAAAGAGACAGCAATGGAGGAGGACGTAGCCCTCACCGCCATTAAACGTAAGACCGAGAACGCTCCGATTGAAACCGGAGTAAAGAAACCCAAGCCAGCCACGACGCTCCAAGGAAGACAGGAGGAATTTGAACAGAAAATCGAAACCAGCATCAAACAGAACGAAACAAAATTTGAAACTAAACTAGAACAACTGGAAGTGAGGCTTGAGGCGAAGATAGAGGCAAAGATGGAGGCGCTAGGAAAGGCGATACTACAGCAAGTGCAACAAATGATGGCTGACTTCGAAGCCAAACTAGCAATATGGGGACCGCAAACAAGTAGGGGGGGACCGGTTAAGACGGCCATTAAGCCGTACACTAGGCCGCCCGTACCCGCCGAAGGATTGGAGAACCTGTAACGCCGCCATGGACAGACGAACTAGATACACCATTTGGCAATGGAATTGTAGAGGATACGATCGAAAACGATACATTTTGCAACGACACCTTAAAGACAAAGAAAACCCGGATATTATAATGATGCAGGAAACAAATGGGCTGGCAAAATTGTCGGGTTACAAGTCCTTTGGTAGAGCCGAAGGGGAGACGAAGGTGCTAACGACGTTGGTAAAGCGAAATTACTCGGTCGTTCAACACGATACGGAAGTTAAGTCAATCGATCACATTTTATTAGAACTCATACCCATGCGGAGAACGAAGGACAGCCTCTTTGTATTAAATATTTATAGCAGTCCAAAGTGCAGACACCATAAATTTCGATCGCTCTTTAAAAAAACCCTAGCCATAGCGGACAACCGAGCGGTAGTGATCGGAGGCGATTTTAACGCCCAACACGCGGCGTGGGGTTACAAAATCGAAACTCAAAAAGGCAGGAACCTATGGCTAGACGCGCAGCAGGAAGGTCTGACCCTCGTGACCGACCCATCTGTTCCCACGAGAATAGGTACCAGCGTTTGCGTGGATACTACGCCAGATCACCAAGAACATACGGGACGCGCAGTGGACAAATACGCAACACGACTTTGGGAGCGATCACAATATACTAGAAATAACGGTAAGGGCAGGACCGCGCAAGACAAAGGGTAGACCACTTCAGATTGTCGACTGGGACAAATTCAGGAAAATAAGGGAGGAGGCCGACGACACGACACGAGGTATTGAGGAATGGACCGAAAAACTAAAGGGAGATGTGGCGGCAGCTACGAAAATGGTCCCGCCGGAGGCGCATCTAGAGAACGTAGACAGTAAGATTCTACACATGTGGGAAGCTAAGGCAGGGTTGCAACGGAGATGGAAAAAAACAAAAACACAACCGGACGCTTCGTAGAAAGATAGCCAAATTGAACAGGGACATAGAAAAGTACGCCCAGCAGCTATGCAAACAACAGTGGGAGGAAAAATGCAACAACTTGGACAGTCAGATAGGAATGGCAAAAACGTGGAACATCCTTCGATATTTGTTAGACCCGGACGGGACAAAGTCGGCACATAGGCAAAATATAAATCGGCTAATACAAACGTACCGAGGGACAGAGCAGGACTTCCTCAAGGAAATCGAGAAAAGATACATCTCGCAAGTGCTGCCCGTCGTACACCCTGACTACACAGGGCAGGTAAATGACGAATTAGACAGCAAAATCGGCGAGTCAGAGGTCAGGGCAGCCCTGCAGAAACTCAATACCAAGTCGGCACCCGGACTAGACGGTGTAACGAATAAAACGCTAAGGAACTTGGACGATGAGTCTATAGCTAAGTTAACCGAATATATTAACGAATGCTGGGAGGCAGGGCAGATTCCGCAGCAATGGAAGACGGCACAAATCGTGTTAATACCTAAACCGGGCAAGCGACTGCAAATTGAGAACTTGAGACCCATATCTCTCACTTCTTGCGTGGGGAAACTCATGGAGCACGTGGTCCTAGCTAGGATGACCACCTACCTCGAAGACTGCGACGCGCTCCCGCCCACGATGATAGGATTCAGGAGAAACCTCTCAGCGCAGGACGCTCTGTTACAACTAAAACATCAGATCATAGACGATTCGGGCAGATCGACAAAGGCAATTCTCGGGTTG
The DNA here is from genome assembly GCF_038994185.2 of Dermacentor albipictus. Taxonomy (NCBI): domain Eukaryota; kingdom Metazoa; phylum Arthropoda; class Arachnida; order Ixodida; family Ixodidae; genus Dermacentor; species Dermacentor albipictus. The sequence goes on from NC_091825.1 coordinate 29,611,132, forward strand.
GACCTAAAAAAGGCCTTCGATAACGTAACACATGCAACGATACTGGATAGAGTAGGCGAACTAGGACTGGGAAAACGCACGTACGATTATGTACAGTCGACCAAAAAAGTTTACGGACCAAGAGATCTGACAAAAAGCTGAATATCTCCTCAGTCTCAAAACACAGACTGTTATTCCCATTTCCAGCCTTTTGTGGCATATACGAACAACATTGTGATGCACAATTTTACTGGCTGCTTTTAAAGGCTGCTCGTATATTTTGAATTTTCTGAGATCCAGTGGTCCGTAAACTTTTTTGGTCGACTGTACGCAATTTTCTAACGGGCAGAAAGGCAAAGATCACGATAGCGGACCTAGTTTCGGAGGATATCGAGATAGGCAGCGCAGGTACGCCACAGGGCTCGGTCTTATCACCGATGCTATTCAATCTGGCGCTTATCGGGCTGCCAGCCAAGCTACAAGAAATCGAGGGTCTAAATCATACCTTATACGCAAACGATATTACCCTATGGGTGAGAAACGGAAGTGACGGGCAGATAGAACAAACGCTTCAAACAGCGGTCGAAACAATCGAAAAATATCTAGAGGGGACAGGGCTAACATGCTCGGCAGAGAAATCGGAGCTGTTACTGTACAGACCGACTCGCAGAGGTCGCAAACCAGGCAACTACAGGGAAGAGCTCACTCATAGAGAGGAGATACAGTTAAAGACGGCCGATGGGAAACCCATACCCAAGGTCGATAGGATCAGGGCATTGGGGCTCCTCATTGAAGCCAAGGGCAACAACGGAGAAACCCTCAGAAGACTGGAGGGAACTGTAGCGCAAATCATGAGGCTAATCAGAAGGATAACAAATAAACATAGCGGGATGAAAGAGGAAAACACGATCAGGTTAATACAGGCCTTCGTAATAAGTAGAATAGTGTACGTAGCGCCGTACTTAAAATGGCAGGTCGCGGAAAAGATCAAACTAGAATGCCTCATTCGGAAAATATACAGACTAGCCATAGGACTACCGATCAGCACCAGCACGGACAAGTTGCTGCAATTAGGCCTACACAACACTATAGACGAGCTCATTGAAGCGCAATGTACGGCACAATATGAACGCCTCTCTAAGACTAGAGCAGGCAGACACATCCTAGAGAGATTAGACATAGGTTACCACACACAGCATGGAGTCAAGGTGAACATCCCGAGAGATACAAAGGAAAGATTGGTAATACCTCCCTTACCAAAGAACATGCACCCAGAACACAATGACAAAAGAAAGAACAGAGCGATGCAAATACAGAAGAAATTCGGCAGCGACAAGGACGCAGTGTTCGTAGACGCGGCTCGATACAGTCGCAGACGGGGATTTACGGCAGCCGTAATCGATAGGGATAAACGGTGCAAGACATGCGCGACGATACGCACCGCAAGTAACGAGATAGCTGAAGAAGTAGCCATAGCGCTCGCAGCAGCTCAGACTAACGCAACCGTGATAGTCAGCGACTCTCAGACGGCAATAAGAAACTTTGCCAACGGCCGAATCTCCCCGGAGGCACTACGAATTCTTCTTGCAGGAGGGCGAAATTACAAAAGAAAGATATATATCACCTGGACACCCGCTCACACCCTCGCGGAGGACGGCAACAACGAGGCGGCACACGACGCGGCTCGAGGGCTTACGGACCGAGCCGCAGTCGCAAGTGACGCCCCGACACCCTCCGGACGTGACGGTGCGGTAAATGAGTGGGAGTGGGAGGACAGAATGACAACATATAATGACATTACGAAACATTATAGGTTACAGAGGTGCATATTCCCGCGACCTCACGCAAAATTGACAAAAAAGCAGTCTGTCGCATGGCGGCAGTTACAAACTAGGACGTACCCGAATCCTGCGCTCTCGCACATGATATATCCGGATGTATATCCTACGGACAAATGCAGAACATGTGAATCCAGAGCCACTCTGGAGCATATATTATGGGAATGCCGAGGGCTAAATAGCAATAAAGAAAACGCGGTCTCTAGCAGCAGCCTTCGCACGCGCTGGGAAGCCGCGCTGCTCAGCCCCGCCCTCGAAGATCAATTATGGGCCGTCCAGCGGGCCGAGGATGCCGCCAGGACCCAAGAACTCCTGGCCGTCACCTAGGCGGGCCCTTTGGCCCTCCCCACCAACTCGCAGGGCACACAATAAAGTTCTTTCCTCCTCCTCCTCCTCATTGTGTGATATCCATCGGCAACGGGCGTGCTGGCTTGTGGACGGCCAACTGCTCGGCAGAACCCGTCCTGCTTCCAGACGGCTTGAAACTCGCCTACTTTACAGAATACACGTCTTCGTCCGTAGCCGTACTAACAGCTTACCCGTCGTGTGAACCTGCTGACCTTCGCCACGTCTCAGACAAAAAGCTTCTGTCGAAGATAAGCAAGTCGCTCAGCACAAGGGAGCGCCATACCTTGGTGGATATGCTTTCTAAGCATCTGTGAGTGTTTGACTTTGCGCAGCCGGACAAAGCGTTCTCGATTCCCGAGTCACGAACGCGCCATACTATCGATACGAGATCTGCGAGCCCGATCAGGCAAAAGCCTTATCGCTTGTCGCCTAACGAGCGCAAGATAATCGGGGAACAAGTGAGTGACATGATGAAAAACGGGATAATACAAGAGTCCTCGAGTCCTTGGGCAGCTCCGGTCATACTCGTCAGAAATAAAGACGGTAACTGGAGACATTGCGTCGATTATCGAAGATTAAACGCCCTGACTAAGAAGGATGTCTACCCGCTGCCCCGATTGATGATGCAATTGATTGCCTTCATTCGGCCTCTTATTTTTCTTCAGTGGACCTGCGCTCAGGATATTGGCAAATTCCAATACACCCGGCAGACAAGGAGAAAACAGCCACCAATTTGTTACAAGCACGGGGAAAAGGAGTTTATTTAGGCGTGCGAGAGCAGGAACGGCAGGCTACGAACAACAGGAATGGCCGCTGCACAGTCTTCGTTCTCCTCTTCCCTTCTTGATCCCCGCGTCCCTTTTACGCCCTTGGACGTAACAATACCATAGCTTGCTTAAAAAAATAGGTTGCACGTCGTGGCCCGTGCGAAAATCGACTTATCCTATCCTTTCCACTTTTGTGCATTTTCACGTCACACCTCTGTTTGTCTTTTCCAATAAGGCTCGTTATCAGAGTAGTACTGCATAGGTACTCCTAAGTATTTTGTCGGTGTTTCTTGCCATTTAATGTGCAAAAACATCCTTGGTGCGACGTACCATTCCCCATGCCAGAACCCAACGCACTTGTCCCAGTTTACTGCGCTACCACTTGCCTGACAGACTTTTAACAGCATTGACAGTATGCATTATACTTTCATGATGAACACAGAAAACTGCAATGTCATCAGCGTAAGCAAGAAGGCTTACCTCGGCTTGATGTAATTGAAATCCTCGTATCGCGTTGTTTTTAATTACGCTTAGACAAAAGGGCTCAATATATATATGCAAAAAAGAAGCGGTGATAATGGGCACCCTTGTCTGACTGAGTGCTTTACTGGTATGTATTCACCTACTGATTTGTTTATTATCAATCTCGTCGTACATCCGGCGTAAGCCATGCGCACATCTTCGCTGATCGCATTGCCTGCATTAACATATTCAAGTATAGATAGAAGCAGATCGTGCGGCACGTGGTCGATTGCCCTCTCAAGGTCAACTTGCAGCATAGCGACACTGAGTTGCATTGCGTCAAGCATTCAAGGATTGATCGTGCTATGTGTATATTTGTCTCAATTGTCCTTCCTTTTATTCCGCACGTTTTATGTGGACCAGCTTAACCTTCCATTACTGTCTGCAACTTCTTAGCCAATACTTTCATTATTATATTATAGTCTATATTTGTAAGGCTAATCGGCTTATACGATGTGACGTTACGTAATTTGATTGGGTCTAGAGTTTTTCATATTAGGACCATGTGTGCTGACAAAAAGGATGGCGGTAGATGTTTGTTCGCGTAAGCCTCGTTGTATACTTCAGTCAAAACAGGCGCGATAACACCCTTAAACGCCTTGTACAATATAGCGCTTAAGCCATCCGGTCCCGGTGATTTGCCATTAATTAAATGGTCAATCGCATTTTTAACTTCCTCCACTATTATGGGCACTTCTAATATTTCCTTAGTTTCATCATCTAATGTTGGCATCAATGACATGAAGTCTTTTTCAAATCTATCAGTGTCAACTTGGCTACGAGACAACAATACTTTGTAATATTCCAAAAAAAGAACTTGCTACTGTTTCTTTGTTGGTAGACAGTGACCCATTATGTTCTATTTCTGTTATTGCATTTTGGGAAGCATATTTCTTTTCAACTCCCAAGGCACGTTTTGTTGGCATTTCTCCTGTGCACCGTTTTTCAGCTCTGGCTCGAATCAATGCTCCATTACATCCCTCTTGGTCTATCAGCTCACGTTTTTGCTTTATGCTTTTTATGTCTTCTAAGAAGTAACCGGGTTGTGTACTTTCCGCTTCCAATAATTGCTTCAGATTCCGTCTAAGACGGGACTCGAGTTCCTTTTTCGCGTGACTTAAAACACTGGCCCTTTCAAGTGCTTTCAATTTAATTGTTTGCTTACAAACTTTCCATTTATGTTGCCAACTATCTAAGTTTTGAGTTGTTGTTTTATCTATAGCCTTGAGAAACTGCTCACAAAACTCGTTGTCTTTCAGCAAGTTTGCATTAAATTTTCAGAGATCCCAGGAAATTTCTTTGTTATTTGTTTTTTTCCTTTCTAGCACGGAAAGAAACCAAACAATGATCACTAAATGCAACAGGTGTGGCTCGATAATCTCGACACGACTGAATTAGTTCAGCCGACACGTACACTCTGTCAAGTCTAGCATGGCTCGCACCCTGAAAGTGGGTAAAGGTGACCACTTTTCCGCCGCAAAGACATCCACCCACGTCTTCTAGATGAAATTCTGCAATCAAGTCTTTCAAAACAGTAGTACTCTCATCATTGTGTTTCCCACTGGTTTTGTCACGTTCCGTACAGACACAATTGAAATCTTCTGCCAGGATAAGTCTACGCTCGCATTTCAAGTACGTCTCAATTTCTTCAAAAAAAAAAAGCTTTCGCTCTTGAGCCTGAGTTGGTGCGTAAAGACAAATTACTCGCCAATGTTCTGTTAACAGGGAAAAGTGAGATACAATGAAACGGCCTGATTCACAGGTAGTCACCGACTGCACCAAGACTCTGCCGAATTAACAAAATGCACCCCGAAGACCTTCCCTCCGCATGGGCAGCACACACGTTATAGCGTCTCGCGAAACGACACACCATACAATTTGTCTGATCCTCTCTCTTTACTTTGGTCTCCTGAATGGCTACAATATCAAAATCGTGCTCCGTTACGAGGCGGTAAAGTTGGTTTTGCCGCCTCTTGGCGCTAAGCCCTCGGACGTTAAGTGTTGCAATATTTATCGACCTCTCTAAGAACTCCATATTGGCGAGTGACACCAGACCGAGCCTACGGCGCTCCCCTCACAGACCTTGCCTTGTGTCAACCCACAGTCCAGTCGACGCTCAGGGCGTCGACTTGCCGCCGCCGCGTGTAAGCGACGCCGACCGCTGATCGCTGGTGGCCACCCGAGGCTTTTTGGTTCCAGGCTCGGTCCCACGCCTCTCCGTTGCTCGTAGCCGGGTGTCTTGAGAAGCCGTGCTTGCTTTGTTGAGTCGGCGCTTCGTAGGTGTTGCCTCGGCGTCGATTGTAGCCTCGTCCATCGAATCACTGTCTTCGAGCGTCGCAACGGCCCCGCTTACTGCGGTCTTGAGTTCAGCTGTTTTCTCACCACTCCCGCACGCACTTAGTGGCAGCTGCTTTCCTAAAAAGTGGGTTTCAGAAGGGCGCTCTGCCGAACCTTCTTCGTGCTTTCCTGTCGAAGCGTCTTCCGCAGTGGCGTCTCCTGCCGGAGCGTCTGCAGCCTTCTTGCGTATACCTGCAGAGCTGGTGGACTGCGGCAGCGTCGCAGATAGACGCCACCGTCCCAGCCACGCTCTCCGCTTCCGCTTCGTCCATGAGCATCTCGCTCCGGTCTGCTTCACCGCCTACGCTTGCAACTCTGGCGTACGAATTAGCCTGCTCGTGCCCGAACGCTCAACAAGCAGCGCGCCTGGGCACTCGGCATTCACGTCGGATGAGTCCAGTGTTGTGACAAGGAAGGCATAACGGGGCACGTCCAGGCACAACCACTAGCGCAGTGCCTCTACCAAGGCGCATCTGATGTGGGATGCGATCTGGTGTGACACCATCGCGCAGCAAAAGGCGCACAAGATGAGTCGTTGACTCGGCGCCCTCAAAGCGCTCGGCCTTTCACCGATCACTGATGACTTCCTTTATCTCGCCATACTCTCGGAAGGCTCGTCGAATGGTCTCAGAGGTGACGTCGAACGCGACCCAATGTAACTTAATCCTGAGTTCTTGCCGCGCTGGATCAGAAAGAGGCATGGCCGGTTCTTCACCGGTAGCGGTCCGGCGTCTAGCAGCGTCTGCTTTGCCTCATCTGTCTTCATGTTCAGCAGCCACATGTGCGACATTTGGTATGCACCAATTCCACCTACTTGCTGAATTCCTCCAGCATCCTTCAAGGGCTTCCGGAAGTCGTCAAGTCTATAAGGCCATCCAGTGACGTCGCATTGCAATGCAACTGCGCGCCTTTGTCCTTCACCTGTTGGTAACGGAGGCAAGATGACACGGTAATCCTTGGGCAACGCAGAACACGGGGAACCACGGCCAAAGTCGGTCGCTTTCGCAGCTCTCGAGGAGCCCTCCATTCTGCGTCCGTACTGCACGGCGTCCAGAAGCAGAATCTACTCAGCCACGAGTTCGATAGTTCAAAGCGGGGCGCGCCTCTAGTGAATGCGGTGTCGCCTCAGAAACGTGCTGTAGAAAGTTATACTGCGATGTATATCGGTAATTATGAGCATGTAAATTACAGAATTCGCAGTTAAACGAGTAGCAAAGTACGTTTCCGCTACATTTCTTCTGCGCTTGGCGCACACGCAGAGCCATCCTGCGGACAACACAGAAGACCCCGTCCTCGCAATGTACGGCGCTGCCCCGACAGGTGGCGCGCCACTCGCCCGCTTCTCCGCTTTCTCTTGTTTGAACGCACTGGGGCCGTGCGGGGACCGGTGCAAGCATGACCCAATAACCTTGCGTTTAATAAGTTTTCTCGCTCTCTCCCCTTTAACTTCCAGCGTGCTTAACTCGAACCCCTCGTGTTTAGGCGACGCGGCTCCTGTTGCGCTCACACCGCGATTCCTAGGTGCAGCGTCTGATGCGGGACGCCTCTGACGTCATCACTGCGCCGTAGCGCGTCTGGTGGGAAAGCGTCCCCTGCGATGTGTGCCGTGCTGCTGGCGAGGAGTCATGCGTCTGCGTGGTGCTCCCAAGCGAGATAGAGGACGATGCCATCGAGGCGTCAGCCCCATGATCGCGTCCGCCATCATGGCGCGTCGCGGCCCGGCTGCCCGTGCCGATCATGACGTTTGGCTCGCGTAGATTGTTTCTTCCTCCGAGACACCGAGTCCTTTGGTTCGTTCCGCTTGCTCAGGCGCACGTTTCGTCTTTGTGTGACTCAAGAGCATGCCGAGCGAATGAGTGGGCGGTGCGAACGGGGTTGCAATAACGCTATCGCCTTCCACTCTTGAAAGCGAAGCTTAAGCATCCTCCAAGTTTTTTATGCGAAGCATATTACTAGAGCTCAACCCAGCTCCTCAGGCGCGGCGGTGTCGCCTTCAATACCACGTGACACCGTGACGTCACGACAGAGGAGAAACGGGGCTCCAACTCGCGCCGTTGCTCGCGGCGTCGCCTTCAAGGCTGTTTTGTTTTTATGCGAAGCATACCAGCCGCACAACCACGCTCTTCCTTGCTGCGCCGCGCGCGGCCGCGTAGCTACCAAATGACGTCATAACAGCTGCAAAGCGGACGCTTAAGCTTCGCAATTAAGAGTGGAACGCGACGGCATTCCCGTCGACCCGCCAAGGGGTGTAAGACAATGGGCTACGGCGCAGCGACTACGCGCCCCGCATCCGACGCGGTGAGCGTCCAGCAACGCAGCGTTCGGCGCGACAACGAAATGTGTGCCTGAGCAAGCGACGCACGCCTTAGCCGACGCCGACGACACCGGCTTTTCTGCGACACGAGCTCCTTAACGCTGTCGCGTTAAAATAAACGCTAGTATGCTTCGCATCCTGGGCTTAACCTTAGCTAAGCCACAGCCATTATTTTTTTCTCTCTTTTCCCATCAGAAAAGCCGTGCGTGGTGAAAGCACTAGGGTTGCTTGAAATCGAAAATAGTTTGCACACGAAACAGTAAACGGAACCTTTGGACTCCGAGTATACTAACCAGTGTCGCTCGTACTCCTCCCCATTTACAGCTTTTCGCACAACAAGATGAGGTGACATATAGCGATTCTGAGTTTTGTATTGCCTTTCAGAAGACAGAAAATTTTCTGCCCGATTTTGAAAATACAACGGCCCTTTCTCAGGGCATACACTTCGAAAGATGTCAGTAATAACGTCCGGCCACTTATCAGGGTCACTTCGGAGAATCTCGCAAGGTACCTCTTGCTGCGGGGGTGTCTGTACTTCTCTGTTGCCGCAGCGAGAAGCCGTCGCATTCGCCCTCTCGAGGCATACTTTGTGGGTGGGAACTTGACTATTTGAAGACAAACTAACAGGAAACAAGTGAGTCACTTCTTGGAGTGTTGTTTCTTGGCGCTGGTCAGTAGAATGAGGCTCATCCGGGAGGTTTGGCACCTGTTGATCAGCACTAGTAGAAATCGGGCCTGGCGGACCGGACACATGGAGCTCTGTGGCAGGAGTCCGGCCGAGTAGCATAGACGTTGCTGACTCAGGAACAGGACAGGGCTCGGTTAGCATCGGTTGCTCAGAAATATAGACGACCGAGGTCGGCACCATTTTCGCAGGATCCAGACAACCAAGATGAGTCAAACTTTGCTTCTTGCCAGGGAATCGTGGAGATGGAGTTGGCAAGTCCTCCACAGAAGCACAGTAGGTACTATGGGGAGTTTGACACGGACTCTGGGTAGAGCGATCATACTGCTCCGCAGAAGCTGCATTCAGTAAGTACTTTGTCATCTTTGGTAGCTTCTTTTCACGCTCTTCTCTTTCTAACTTCGCCTTTCGTTTAGACGCACCACTTTGATGCTTCCGTACGAGCATTTTCGCATGAATGGATGCTAATTGTTCACCGTGCACTTCGTCAGTCCGATGCGACCGCAGGTGTCCAACGGTGGCCGTCCCGATGACTGGCGCTCGCTGCCTGGTTGGTATGTGGCTGGCCTAGAGTGGTGCGTCCCCCGGGAGCTCCTCAGCGGGCGGGTTTACGCAAGCTTAACCGGCAGCTCGGGGCTGAATCGCAGCCCGCGATCAATTTCCTTTTATAGACGCGCGCCGCGTCGGTCAGTTACTAGCGCCAAAGCAGGCGTTCACATACGCTTAGTGTTCCTTGTACAAATTCTCTCCTTCTCCGTACAAACTCACTCCTTCTCCCCTTCCGGTCTCGTCTTCCTGTTGGCTAGGACGAATTGTCCGTTCTGGAAGGCTCTTAATTATTCTTTCGCCCCGTCGACGCCGAGTGCAAGAACGAAGGGGAGAGGGCGACTCCTAGCGTGGGCGAAGTTACGCGCCCTCCGTCGCCCTCTGAGTCATCTTTTTCTACTACTTTCTGGATGGTTCGGCGGGCAGTCTGACCTACTTTCTCCGTCGAGCGCGCGAGGGTGCGCAGCCACTGGGCAGGAATGGGCCCTTTGTGTTCAGCTCTTCAACTTCCCCCTTCACTCTTCCAAAATCCAAGCCCGAATAGTGAACATTCCATGCCCCACGGCACAAGGACAAAAGCACGTGTGACGTCTTCTTTCCTTCCCTGCCTAGACTCTGCCATCAGACTCATCATCATCATCTGCTATCGGACTCATCCTCCACCGCCCAAATTACCATCACGGTAAAGAAACGTCGAATGGTAGGCACTGTTGGGTACTGCAGCACATCCTTTCTATGAGAAGGACAGCGGCGGAATTATTTGAGAGGTGGAGGGTGGCTTGTTGGTGACGAGGGGCAAGGGAGATTTAGGTCCTCATCCCACATTACATGTTTTAGGTGTTTCCCCCTTGCCCTTCCTCTCCAGACAGTACTGGACAGACGGACTGACAGGAAACCGCGAAAACTCTTCCAAGCAAACGCTCCTCGCTTCGCAAGAAAGGGGGCCCCACAGGGGTGGCGGTGGATTCCTGTTTTTGCAGTTCGACAAGCTCTCCCCAAATGATCAGGCTAAACGCATGCTGTTACATTAGGTGGAGGCCCCGGGCGTCTGCTCGTTCTGGTTTTCTCGCTTCATACATGTCGCTCGAAGTTCCGTTGCCCATGGTTCCATATACTGTGGGGTGGTATTTCTTGACGCTCACTGCAGGCATTGCAGCCGCACTGTTGCCAGGGTGGATGATGGTGACCACTCGACGTGTGCTCCAGCAGAGACTGCTCTATTGTGGGAAAAGCCCGAGGTAGGATAACTCGCGAAATTATAGAAGCTGAAATTATTGATAGGCTTGGGGATAACTGTGTGTCTAAACCATCAATTGCCCTTTCCCGCAAAACGTTATCGTACCTTCGCAATAATGTGTAAGGGCTTTTTTGCAAACAGCGCATGTATGATGTACGCGAAAAAGTTGTATATATGTATGGGTCCCTTGCTCGAAATAAAGAGTGTTGCAAGTTAGCGCCTGTGTGCGTCACGTCTCACTTTCGTCCTTGTTTTTTTAAGGCGCTATAAGCCTCCCGATGTCTTACCAACAAGCCCAAATCAGTGCTTTACACTATTCCATATACTAAGCAGGTTAGGATAAATGGGCCCCCTTCTCCTACTGCCCGAGGTGAGGCCCTGGGCTGCAGCCCCCTTAGCGCCCGCCTTAATCCAGCGCTGCCTGTGACTCGGTGCTACTAGTGGCACATACGCAGTAGTGACTAGGGAGCGAGAGAGAGACAAATTAGCAGTGGCTTAGCTCGGTTATGCCAGGATATAGGTAGCGAAAGCTACAGGATAGCATGGTTAGCCTTGGTTAATCTTGATTCCAAGTCCAGGTTAGTCTGGTTGTCTAGCTATGCTGAGGCGTTTAGCCACTCGTTCGGCGCGCTGTTCGTCTGTTTCCTGGGCGATTCGTTTCCTCTCCATCTCGTTCCGATGTCGATTCCAGGCCTCCTCCTGTTTATCAGAATTGTCGCCATCCATACTGCCACCTCAACTGTGGTTGCGGCGCACGCGAGCTCTGCTTTTCAATCCTGCGACATGTTATCAGTAGGGGTGTGCGAATATTGGGAATGTCGAATACGAATCGAATATTTTCCTTATTCGAAGCGTATTCGATTCGAGAATTGCATATTCGGAAATTCTCGAATATTCGAAGACGGCCGAACAACAGTAGAAACCGCGAATATTTGGACAGACTGCGAATAATTGAGCAATTAACGAATTATGTGCTTGCTCCGCGTTCTCCTAAGTACATGTTTATTCACTGAGAACTTGGCATGATCCGCTCATTATCTGTATCCTCTGTTTCAGTCTATCTGCATCTGGCCCGTGAGACATGATTAGTTTGGTTTTTTTACCAAGCTTTATTCCGGGGCTCTTTCATAACGATATATGATGTACTTTCGGGCTCTGAAAGTATGCGCAATAAAATATGTATTTCGAAAGTGTTACCTGGACAATTTTTAGATGTTTGGAAATTAAAAACAATATATATATATATATATATATATATACATATATATATATGTATATATATATATATGTATATATATATATATATATATATATATATATATATATATATACATATATATATATATATATATATATATATATATATATATATATATATATATATATATATATATATATATATATATACATATATATATATGTGTGTGTATATATATATATATATACACGTTCGAGGAGAACATTGCATCGGCATCGACGACTCCCGCCTTGTGTTCCCGCTTTTATAAGGTGATCGCCGGCTCTTCGCTACATGCTGCGCTGCTGCTCTGTGAGGCAAACGCAGTCCACGCTAAATTTGCCACTGCGTTATTGGCAACTATCTCATTGCTTATAGAGCCCTCGCTCATGCGTATTCTCCAAGAATGGCATCAACTGCGAAAGACGAGCCACCGAGCAAGCAAGAAAAGAAAACCGGAAGAAGTCTTTGGCTGTACTACACAAGACTCTCGCCGTCGACAGCTCGGTGCAAGTTGTATGAACGTGTTCTTCAGACGCCAACGGGAACGACTACTATTCTTCGAAATTACGTGAAACAGCACCATTTGTTGATGAAAGAGTACAAAAAAGACGCCAATGCAAACGCGCCGTTGAAGAATCAACCGACACTGGACGATATACTACAATAGAAACAGCAGCCATTGTCTAAGAAGAAGGAAAACGCACTTAACCAGAAAGTGTCCGAAATGGTCGCCTTAGATCTTCTCCCTTACAGCTTTGTAGAAAAGCGGGGGTTCAAAGCACTGATGAAAGCAGCTGCACCGTGATACAGTCTGCCATCTCGTACAAAACTGTCGTGTGTGCTCGTCCCGCGCCTATACGACGAAACAAGAGCAAAGGTACGACAGGAGGTGCGAAAAGCACTTGAACAAGGAACAAGCACTCTCGGTTTTACGAACGATATATGGACGTCACGTGCCAACGAGAGCTTTTTAAGCCTCCCGTGTCATTTTCTTACGTGAAGTTCGAAATGAAAAACTTTACTTTGAACACGCGACATAGGCCGGGGAGTCACACGGTTGTGAACGTAGCTGCCTCATTGGAGCCCCTATGCACCGACTGGCGGATACTAATCGACAGCGTAAAGTACATCGTGACGGACAATGGCCGCAATATCCGAGCGGCTGCCAGGAGACTGCCATGGCTCCAATGAGCCTGATTTGCGCGCACTCTGCAGCTGGCGATCAGCGATGCGATGTCGTGTACTCCAGTATTCAACAGACTCTGCAAGAAGGCGAAAGCGATTGGACTCTGCAAACAAAGCCCTAGTGCGCAAAAAAAACTGAACGATCTGCAGAGACAGTTGAACAAAGACGTGCTCCATGTTGTGCAGGATGTTGACACAAGATGGAAGAGTCACTACCTCATGCTCTCGAGGCTCCTTGAACTCAAAATGTCCATCACACTTGAGCTCACCATTTCGAACACGAGCATAGATACCCTCAACTCTGCAGAATGGAGAGATGCAGTGGCGTTTGTGGAGGCACTGAAGCCTTTGTTTGCCGCAACTATGATCTTAAGTGCTGAGAAGTACCCCTCCTTGTCATGTCAAATTCCAACTATTTTTGTGATACTGCATTGCCTCGAGGGTTGCAAAGGCAACTCAGAGTTTGCTAACAATCTTTCAAAATTTATCAAGACTCGTTTTGTGGAGTGCGAATTTGACGAAGTGGCAAGCCTGGCCATGTTTCTTGATCCGCGCTTTAAGGCCTGTTAGGAATGGCCGTACGGGGTGACAACGTGCCAGCTATTTCAGCCCGCTGCACATGTTCCAATCCAACCAGACGGGGCGCACTTCAGAGAACTGCGAATAACCGGCAGCCACGTGGCGCGGGGTCAGCTCAGGAATGTGCTACCCGGCGTGCCACCCGGGACGGAGCAGAGTTCTACGAAGCCCCTCTGACGTCGGCTCCGGACCTTTACACCAGTGGGTGTGTGCGGCACTGATACCTGTGCAACACGTGTATGTGAGCCCGCCTCCTCCAAAAGGGCGGGTCATCTTCAATGACGTCGAACTATGACGTCGAGCGGAGAGGATATAAGCAGCGATTGTCGGCTGCTAGTGTGTGCTCGTTGCCGTGCTAGAGATGTACTAGTGAGCTGTGAGCTCGTAAGCTGTTTGCTGTATGTTAGTCTTGCGGGCTCCATATGGTAGTCACACTAGACTGTCGATGTATGTCTTGTCCAAGATGTAAATAATCTAAATAAATCCTGTTCACCGAGTTCCTCTCTACGACCTTCAACTCCTTCAAATGGTGGCAGCGGCGAGATCGTCTTACGACTCCTACATCTGGTTGGCAGCGGTGGGATCGTCCGACAATTCTGACAGGCCACAATTTATCAGGCTCTGGTGAGGTGATCTGGCTGGAAGACCTAGTGACAAGGGAGCCCCAGGCAGCTGACGTGAAAGCCAGTGAAAACACTGCCATCCCAGCGTCGACTTCGTGTCCACTGATGGCATCCAGTGTATGGGATGCTTTTGACGATCTAGTGATGAACAAAGGGAAGACACATTTGGCATCTGGCCCTGAGAGGGAAGTTACACACTATGCGGAAAAGCCGTTCCTGGAAAGGGGCAAGGATCCTTGTTATTGGTGGCAGTGCAGTGGCCGCTTCAAGTACTTGCTTTTAAGTGCACTCGCCCATAAGTACTTGCCCATCCCTGCCACCTCAGTTCTTAGTGAAAGAGTCTTTTCTAGCGGTAGAAGCGTTATCACAGTGCGTAAAGAGCACTTACTTTCTGAACATGTCGAGCAGTTAATTTTCCTTCGCGATAATCTGTAACAAGAGCCTTACTTTACTGAGAGCATTACCTGACATTACTTGAGTGCATTACTTATAATGAGTGCTTCTTTAACCGGAATTAGCCTTGTAAAATGCAATATTAATTCTAAAAGGGTAATAAAGCTATTGTTACCTCGTTTTGCAACTTTGTAATACTACACATGTATTCGATATTCGAAGTCGGTTTTTTGTCTTATTCGTATTCGATTCGTTTTCGAAAATTTCAATATTCGCACACCCCTAGTTATCAGGCATGCGACGCAGCTGGCGAAGCGAGCGGAGGCGAACGCAATGACGAGGAACGTGGTGTAATGTCATGTGCCTCCTCGGAGCCCAACCACACGTAGCACGGGATACGTGTCTCGCTACGCGTACACGTAAGCGTACGCGTCTGAGAGCGCATACGTGGGTGACAAAGGGAAGGGCGGTGAGCCGCACGATACACGCACACGTGCGCGCTTCGCTGCGCGTAGCACAGGGCTGACAGACCAGCGGCCGAGTGATGGAGGAAACGTTCGTCTTTGGCTTTGAGAAAAGTTTATCCTTAATTTCATTATGGCTAGCCTTTTCTATTTATTTAGCAATGTTGAAGCTAGTATATTGTTTTTTAAGTTGAGAAATGTGCGCCGTTTGTATCTACACATCCTTATGGCAAGCAGAGATACATCAATGATCAACATCACGCGCGATAGCGTCTGCTTGCCCACGACTGCAGTTGACAACTGCGCGCGACCTCGCACGACACTGCGGTCGAGCTTTCGCTTAGCCGTTTGCTTCGCCGGCTTCAGCGTTCTCTGCCCGCAATGGACCACGCGAGAAAGAAGCTTTTGCTGCTGCTGCTCTTGCGAAGACGGTGGGAGTGAAGAAAGCGTCTGCGGTGACGGTGGTGGATCCGGCCCGTCTTTCAACGGCGTAGAGGACTTTACGGCTGTGAGTAGCTTCTTTTGGTGATCTACAGCGGTAGAACTAGGAGCCAGTGTTTGGACATGGGGACTTATCTTCGTCGGGACAGCAATTACTTATCAGCGTTTTTAAGTGCGGACGTATACGACACATAAGTGAAAGGGTTAAAATAGTAATGTGGGATAGTACTCTCAGCGCGCGAACGCCACAATTAGCAGAACGGCACCGCGTCGTCGGTACAAGATTAGTCCAAGTTGACAGCATCGATCGAAACGATCACGTGACGTACGCCAACAGAGGGAACGATGAGAGCGAGGTGTACTTCGGAAAGCGCGAAAGCATATGCGAAGATCGGGCTGATTAGCCGCTGGAGGTACGCAGATCGTATATTGGATACGCGGTGACGATACTTCACGCCGTTTCAACAGCCGTCTGTCTAGCCCGCGTAGGCAGTACAGCATACCGCGACTAATTCTTCAGTTTCAGAGGGGAAGAAGCACTTCATTCCATTCGACAGATAATCTGTTAATAAAAGAAGTATTTTCCAGGCCTTCATATACTAGAACAGAGGTGTAAGCACTGCTGGAATACTAATTTGGAGCTCGCTTCATTATTAACAGTAGACCATACTGTTTATACAGAGCTTGTGTAGCACTCTCTTGCACAAAATTTGTAAGAATTATGTTTTGTAATAAATATTCTGCTGTATTCAATATTTTATTCGATATCCAGCTTATTTTTTCTTCATTTGATTCGATATTCGATTATAAATCTACTACTCGGTATTAGCACACCCCTACGAAAAAGTTAAGGACTGCTAGTTATGTTTGTGCCATTAGTATAACACATGGATTCAAGAACACCTTTTTATACGTGTTGGTTGTCATATATGAAGCTTGTGGACGAGATACGACTTCCTATATTTTCTTGCACTCGGAAGTGTGATGTAATTAAATTGTGACCTGGCAGGTTAAAATGCTGTGTGACTGCTTTCGGAAGTTTCTTGGCAGTGGCTGCACGGTTTTTGTTTAATATAACGTTGACTGCCTTTCCTGTTCTGCCGACACAGTGTTTGTATTCAAGCATATAAACAAAGCAGGGGTAAAGTTAATCATGGCAAGTGGCTATGCGTGTGCGTCAGTGAAAAGTGTACGGCTCCTGATACCTGCGCGTGTTTGTGGGTTGGGCCCGGGCCTTGTGTCAAGTAATAATGCACCATTTTTTACAGATGCAACGGATGCGCCAGGATGACCACAGATTTTTCTACAAGTTCTTTCGCATGACGCCGCAGCTCTTTGGCAAGCTATTGAGCTTTGTCGCATAGGGACTCACAAGCAGCACCACATCCGAGAAACCCCTGGAGCCTGGAGAACGACATGCTATAACATTCAGGGAAAACACGGGGAATGAGGGAGATGGAAATTCAAGACGATGAGCAAAACGAGAACAAGGTGAAAGCAGGAGCCAACGTTTCGACAAGTGGACTTGTCTTCTTCAAGGCGACGTATGCTTTCCTCGCCACAGTATATATAGGCGGGGTTCTTCTAAAGGGGAGAGGACGTAATGCGGGTGGGTACGGCAACGAGGGAAAGTGTGTTTAGCGTGTCGAATCGAGAATAAAGGAATGCTGGTGCTCAAGGCCAAAGCCAGGGCCACCCACCCCCGTCTGTCAACCACATGTCAATACACGCGTGTTAGCTGCCGTGTGAACGGCGTCTGACACGTAGGCTGAAAAAAAAGAAAAAGAAAGGGAAAAAAAGGAAAAGAAAGGGGGGAGGTACGCCAAGAAACCAAACTACGTGTTGTTGCCTATAGCTTGAAATTTAGCATAGCGAAGAGATTCTAAAGCTCTCTTTGAAACGTCTATGCCTATTGGTTGCAATGTCTTGAACTTATGGATAAGGTATGATTCTCTGTATTTTCTTTCTCGTTCAGAACGGAAATTTGACTGTAAGATTTAGAGTTCAAGTTCATCAAAGTTATGACCTGGTTGGTTGAAATGCTCGGCGACGGCTTTGGGAAGCTTTTTAGCTGTGTCTGCACGATATCCGTTTAATCTGACGTTCATTGACTGTCCTGTCTCACCGATATAATGTTTCTTACAGAAGGAACATTCAAGCATATAAATCACATCCGAACTTGTGCAAGTGAAGCTAGATTTGACTTCATGTGTATAACTATTTGCGGTGCTTTTAATTTTAATGTCACTTTCAAGGTGCCTGCAGGTGTTGCTCCTGGGGCGACAACATGCTTTCTTTACGAGGGAATGCTGTTGGCTGACTGTTGCGTGCACTAACATGTCTTTAAAGTTCCTGTTTCGGTGATAGGTAAACCTAGGTACATCCGGGAACGCTTTTCTCAGACGCTCGTTACTTGATAATATTGGGTGGCATTTTCGTAGGATGTTGTTTATGTTTGGGAGTGCACTAGAATATTTTGTTTATATAGGCCGGCGGTCTGTCAGGTTCTAGCGTGGGCTGTTTCTTCGCCAATTTCGACTGTCTCTCTAATCTTGACTCGGCTTCATAAGCTCTGTCGAGAGCAACTTGGGGATCGTTCCTTTCTGCTAGCGTTGTTTTAAGGTCATTTAGGTGGTGGATATAATCCTGGTCTTCGCTGCTGATTCTTCTTATTCGTTTCGCTTCTCCGACAAAAATTTCTTGCTTGCAATGTCGCGGGTGATGACTGTTGTAGTCTAAATAATGCTGGCTATCCGTAGGCTTCCGATAAAGTGTCGTTCTCAGTTTTCCGTTTTTTATGTAGGCCGTCGTGTCCAGGAAGCTGATCGGACTAGGAGAGTGATCAGCAGTAAACTTAATACTCTGGTGAAAGCGATTGAAATAGCTAATTAATTCGGTTAAGGCGCTTGTGCCATGTTCCCATATTATAAGTATGTCCTCAATGTGACGAAGATAGGTGTGGGGTTTTAAAGGGTAGGATTTCAACAGGTCCGCTTCAAGCTGTCCCATGAAAATGTTCGCATACGTGAGAGCGAATGGCGTACCTACGCTAGTGCCGAAAGTTTGCAGGTAGTGAATAGAACGAATTCGAAATAGTTGCGAGGGAGAACTAAGGAGACAAGTCCACTTGTCGAAACGTTGGCTCCTGCTTTCACCTTGTTCTCGTTTTGCTCATTGCTATAACATTGAGATTTGTAAGGGATAGTTGCCCCTAAAGTAATGATGTGCGATTGGAGGAATACAAGAACACCGTTTTTTGTCGTTTAATGTACCATTTATTTTATTTTATTTATTTACATAATACTGCCCGCCTCCTTTTGGCAGCCAAAGAAGGGAGGGGTCACAAAATATTGAAGCAAAACAAAAGAAAGAACGGAGCAACTGACAATGAGCATGCATAAAATACTAATACATAATCTAGTTCATTATACACAACTAAATATTTATTGACTCATAAAAACATAATGGATGGGACACAAAACACTGATACAAAACAAGAAAAATAGTAATGAAGCTACTGACAATGCGCGTGAAAGAAATACCTGAAAAAAATTATCACATGATAAGAGAGACTGAAAGTTTGCGCTTAGTGCATCGCCAGTGTAGCTGTTCTCGCTAAATTAATCGAAAAACTTTGCCATCGACTGGCATCGCACAAAAGCTACCTCAGCGCTTTTGACCTTGCGCAACTTGTAAAACAGGCATTCAGGAATCTTTGCACTTGTCGCATTAAATAAAGGTGGTAGCTAACCTACGTAAAATAATTTTCATCGTATGTCACCCAAGAAATGCCCCCGCAGCCATGGAAATCATTGTCAGGAAAAGTCATGTCATCATAATTAATGTGCAAGCAACAATTGAGACACGGGTACTAATTTTTTTTCAACTTGCGTTACAGCTACTTGGCATCAAGGCAAGACATAAAAGACGTTGCCTTTGCTTACCGTGTGGGAATTGAGACGGCTAGACTCTGCAGTGGTGTGCAAGTCGTATTGTGACGATTGTGTCTGCAAAGTATTAAACTGATGCACAGCATGACAGCAGCAGAAATTTCTTACATTTTTTTAAGCTTAAGAATTTTTTTAAAGCTCACATGCTCTTCACGGCTCCTGTTAGGTAGCCCTGCTTCCTGCCAGTGAAGCAAGGTCATACGTAGAAATGCCTCATTTACGCATTGCATTCAATGTTACTGATCACGTACAAATACTTTGGCCAAACATCCAATGAAGAACATGCTAAACCAACTTTAGAAGTGAGCCATGCTACAGCAAAAAAAAACATAATAATAATAATAAAGAACAAGAAGTGTGGCTTGTGGTTGTCTGTTGTTGGCAGGGAATCTCACCTCCTGGCGAGGTGGTGGTAAGACTTTTTACTTTCTGCTATCTCTTCATTTAATAAAACAATTTAAAAGATGCTTGCGGTGCTAGAACTCCCCGAGACAATGCTTTACAACTTGTAGCATATAACCAAAATTTCTGATGGGGATTGTTTGAAGGTCCATTACATTTCTTTTTTTTACGGGCATGT
The DNA here is from genome assembly GCF_038994185.2 of Dermacentor albipictus. Taxonomy (NCBI): domain Eukaryota; kingdom Metazoa; phylum Arthropoda; class Arachnida; order Ixodida; family Ixodidae; genus Dermacentor; species Dermacentor albipictus. The sequence goes on from NC_091825.1 coordinate 29,631,160, forward strand.
ACAGACACCCGTAAATGCATGCACAAATTCTAGATGCACAGGTGGTGAACTCAAAAGCTTCATTGCTGCAAGACAGGTTCAATGAGTAAGGACAGATGAAAGCGATGTACACCTGTCTTGTAACAACAAACATTTAGTTGCAAGTCAGTGCTTGTTTCTCTCTGATAGGTGTGTTGCTAAAACATGTTCACACATCTCTACAGCAGCAATGGCCAACCAACCAGTCCCACAGATATCAACATTATGAAATTCTTAAATAATTACGCACAACAATACAAATACAACACAATGCAAAATGAACAAAAAAGATGAACTGAGGGGCTATGATATGACACCAACAGACAAGGGAACGTCGTAAAGCATAGAGGAAAATAACTGTCGTTTTATTTCTAATGTCGAGGTCACAAAAAGAAGGGAAATTAAAGTGTACAAAATATAACTTACCACTGGTGGGAGCTAAACCCAAAGCAAGTTGACCTACAGTGGAGGTCATTTCACCATCAATTTCCTAAAATGTTTACGTGTACTAGATTAGGCTCAGGGAGTGTTGTAGTGTTGTTGCACAGGTAACAAACAAGGTTGCACAAGGCTAACACTACCAGAACGAGATCTAGTACATGCACGTATATGCTCAAGAAAGTTTGCAGAGGGATAGCCATTGCTGCAGCTCTATTGGTAAAGTAATGCAAGCATAATTCAAAGGTTCTGGGTTCGTCTACCATCAATGGGAAGTTATCTTTCCATCAAATTTCATTTTCCTCCTTATTTCTCCATTTCAATATAAGGTAATTAAATTCCTCAATGATTTCCTTTGTTTCATTGTCTCTTGGTTTTTTATGAAAAAGGTATACATTAAAACATTAATCTTTAAATTACTTTACTACTTGCATCAATTTAATTTTCATACCGAGATGCTTATCCTAACTTACCTCCCTCTCGTGTTTGAGGAGAGAGACCGCATAAGTTCGAAGTCGTCCTGTGGTTTGCATCTTTTTATTGCACTTGAAACGTTGCCTGATTCCTCCAATATTAACTGAGTCTCATCTCTCTTTTTCCTTTTAATCCTTCTTGACGTTGTCGCTTCAGAAGCAATGCTTCCCAACGTGTCCAGCGTGCTGTGGCATTGGCCTGCTGTGGTGTGCCTCGGAAGCCTCAGGCACCAGCACTTCTTGAAGCATCGGTGATTCAAGAGATTCAAAAATGTCTCGAAACCCCACAGAATCGTGCGACGCTGAAGACAAAGTCGATGCTGGCGCTGGTGACTCTTCACCTCACAGCGACGGCACTTCAAGCGTTGCCAGATCAGAAAACTGGCGCATCTACGTTAAGATGTCCACAGTGCTTCCCTCCTCACTCGATGGGGGCACTGGTGCAAGGTTGGTGGACGTCCTGCATTTGAGCATAATAAGGTTCGCATATATTGCCAATTGCCAGGCCAGTAGTGTCAATGAATCCAAAGACAGCGCTTGCTCGATGTTGTGCGGGGAAAACCACGTTCGTTTGTTGCCACCCGAAACCGTCAGGCACGAATTAGTTGAAGTTGAGATTTAGCTCCAGTCATGACCTGCGGAAGCCGTCGATGTGACACGAAAACAGCAGGGTTCTAAAGAGCCCCTGTTCAAGAACGCGAGGTGAACACACATTCACACCGGTGTTGCGCCCCAGCAGCATTCGGTCGTAATGAAGCTTTTGTAGAGACTCGGCCCTCCTGGATTCAGCCTACCCAGGGGGTTGGAAGGCCAGTAGTATGAATGAATCCAAATACAGCGCTTGCTTGCTGTTGTCCGGCGAAAACGACGTTCCTTTAGTGTAGCCCGCGACGGTAAGGCGCGAATTCGTTGAAGTTGATAATGAACACTGGTCCGACCTGCGGAAGCCGTCGATGTGACACGAAAACAGCAGGGTTCCAAAGTGTGCCTGTGCAAAAATGCGAGGCGAGCACATGTCGACAGCGATGTCGCGCCCCAGCAGCATTCCGTCGTAATGAAGCTTATGTAGGAACTCCGCCCTCCTGGATTCAGCCAACGCAGGCGGTTGCCAGGCCAGTAGAGAAAATGAATCCAAAGACAGTGCTTGTTCGCTGTTGTCCGGCGAAAACAGCGTTCTTTCGGTCTCACCCGTGACGGTAAGGTACGATTTCGTTGAACTTGATAATGAACCCCAGTCTCAACTGCGGAAGCCGTTGTTGAGACACGAAAACAGCAGGGTTCGAAAGAGTACCTGCGCAAAAATGCGATGTGAGCACATGTTGACAGCGTTGTCGCGCCCCAGCAGCATTCGGTCGTAATAAAGCTTATGTAGGGCCTCCGCCATCAGGGATTAAGCGAACGTAGGTAATTGCCAGGCCAGTAGCGTGACTGAATTTGAAGACAATGCTTGCTTGCTGTTGTCCGGGGAAACCAATGTGCCTTCGGTGTTACCCGCGACAGTCAGGCACGAATTCGATGAATTTGATATTGAACCCCGGTCCGAACTGCAGCAGCTGTCAATTGCACACAACAACAGGGTTCCAACGAGTACCTGTGCGACATGAGCGCACGTCGACAGCGATGTCGTGCCCGACAGCATTCAGTCGCAATGGGGCTAATGGAGGGCCTTCGCCCTCCGGAATTGAGCCAACGTAGGTGGTTAATTAAAAAATTAAATTATGGGGTTTAACGTGCCAAAACCACTTTCTGATTGTGAGGCACGCCGTAGTGGAGGACTCCGGAAATTTCGACCACCTGGGGTTCTTTAACGTGCACCTAAATCTAAGCACACTGGTGTTTTCGCATTTCGCCCCCATCGAAATGCGGCCGCCGTGGCCGGGATTCGATCCCGCGACCTCGTGCTCAGCAGCCCAACACCATAGCCACTGAGCAACCATGGCGGGTAACGTAAGCGGTTGCCTGGCCAGCAGTTTGAATGAATCCAAATACAGCGCTTGCTTGCTGTTTTCCGGCGAAAACAACGTTTCTTCGGTGTCACCCGCGACCATCAAGCATGAATTCGTTGAAGTTGATATTGATCCCCTCTTCGAGCTGCGGAAGCCGTTGAGTGGACGCGAAAACAGCAGGTTTCCAAAGAGCACCTGTACAAAACTGCGAGGTGAGCACATGTCAACAGCGATGTTGAGCCCCAGCAGCTTTCGGTCGTAATTGAGCTTATATGGGTCTTCACTCTCCTGGATACAGGCAACGCAGGTGGTTGCCAGGACAGTAGTGCGAAGAAATCCAAAGACAGCGCTTGCTCGCTGTTGTCCGGGGACAACAGCGTTCCTTCCATGTCACCTGCGACGGTCAGGCACGAATTAGTTGATATTGAACCCCAGTCCGAACTGCGGAAGCCATCGCTTGGACAAGAAAACAGCAGGGTTACAAGGAGTACCTGTGCAAATATGAGAGTTGAGAACATACCGACAGGGATGTCGAGCCCCAGCAGCATTCGGTCGTAATGAAGCTTTTGGAGGGCTTTCGCCTTCCGGGATTCAGCCAACGTAGGTGGTTGCCAGGCCAGTAGTGTGAATGAATCCAAAGACAGCGCTTGCTTAATGTTGTCCGGGGAAAACCACGTTCGTTCGTTGCCACCCGATACCGTCAGGCACGAATTCGTTGAAGTTGATATTTAGCCCCAGTCCAAACTGCAGAAGCCGTCGATTGGACACGAAAGCAGCAGGGTCCCAAAGAGTGCCTCTGGAAAAATGTGAGGTGGGCACATGTTGACAGCGATGTCGTGCCCCAGCAGCATTCGGCGATAATGAAGATTATGTAGAACATCCGCCTTCCTGGATTTAGCCAACGTAGGTGGTTGCCACGCCAGTAGTGTGAATGAATTCAAACACAGCGCTTGCTCGCTGTTGTCCGGGGAAAACAATGCTACTTCGTTGTTTCCCGCGAACGTCAGGCACGAATTCGTTCAATTTGATTTTGAGCCCTAGTCGGAACTCCGGAGGCTGTCGCTTAGACAGGAAAATGGTACAAAAAGTAGCCATGCAGAAATGCGAGGCAACTACATGTCGACAGCGATGCCGAACCGCAGCAGCATTCAGTTGTTATAAAGCTTACGGAGGGCCTCCGCCCTCCTTGATGTAGAAAACGCAGGTGGTTGGCAGGCCAGTAGTCTGAGTGACTGGCAGCAGCGGCGGTGACCAGAGCGCATCGTAAATCTGCTTGCTGCTTTACGAAGGGAAAAAAGAAGAAAAGTTGCTGTTATCTCACCCCGGAACGCCGACCACTAGGACCATATCTACAAGCTGAACCACTGCATCTAAAGCCCCTGCATCTACGCGCCACCGCCGCTGGCCGGCGGTGGCGCCTAGATGCAGGGGCTTTAACTGCATCGTACTTCGGCGCAGCGTCACGGCACTTCAGCGACATCTGGACACTGCTTCCCCCGATATAAACCCAGCGATGTCTGCCTGGCCTTCCACTGGCAGCAGCGGCGGTGACCAAAGTGCATCGTAAATCTGCTTGCTGCTTTACGCAGGTCAGTTAACCATAGCTTTGTACTATTCGTGCCCGTAATCTCTCGCCTGCCGCAGCTGCCATTGAACTTGTGCGGTTATGTCTAGTGCAGAGTGCTCTGGCTGTGAAAAGCCTACCACACGCGATGAATTGATTCTTGCTTGTATTGGGTGCAACAACATTTTTCATGCTGGAAGCTGTTGCGAGGTAACACGAAAGGTACTCCGCTCGAAAGGGATACTTACCGGAAAACATGGAAGTGCGAATATTCTTGGGGAGCGAAATTCGCTAGCGTATTGGCAAAAAGTTCCAGTTCAACATCAGAAGCAATCGATGTTTCCTTACAGCAAGCGATGATAGGAGAAAAGCTAGAGGAACTATTATCGCTAAGAAAAGCTGTTATCGGAATAGAAGAATCAATTCACCATATTGTCACGTGGAGTGACGAATGAAGAACGCAGTAGCAATACTGTGAAAGACAAAACTAGCCTTTATTGGGCGAACCTGTGCCCACAAAAGCACGCTCCACTTATAGCACAACGATAGCGGCGAACACGGTCGGCGATCGTCGAAAATCTGATCAACGGGTCAAACGCGTCGGCTTTATACATCAATCGTCGAATGTTCCAGAGTAATCGATGGGACTCGCGTGTCTTCTACAAAGTTCTACATTATTCGCGTCACGCACACGTGCAATTAGTTTTCACAAGGTTCGGTCACAGACAGCGGATGGAAGCATCGATAACATTCCAGAAACTTCCGATACATGCAGGTGCGTCCTGCGCTGTGCGATAACATTTGTTAGGCGGTGAAACGTGTCGCCCGATAAAGACAAGTACACGTGTGAATACCCCCCTCTTAAAAAGCATCGACCCAATGCTGCAAACAAACGAATGTAATAAAAAATGCACTCGTAGCAAAGAAAACAAAATAAGGAAGTTCGTCAGCGTGCGTAAAAGGGCTTCAGACGCACTGCGTGGACCACTTCAGATCGTGCCCGGTGCCGCTCTGGCTGCGAAATGCCGTCTGGCACGACCTCATAGTCCAGTTCGCCAACACGTCGGATGATCTTGTAGTGTCCGAAATAGCGTCGCAATAGTTTCTCACTGAGTCCTCGTCGACGTATTGTTATCCGAACACAAACACGGTATCCGGGCTGGTACTCGACGAAGCGTCGTCGGAGGTTGTAGTGTCGGCTGTCGGTACGCTGCTGGTTCTTGATCCATAGGCGGGCTAGCTGTCGGGCTTTTTCGGCGCGATGGAGATAGGTAGCGACGTCAAGATTCTCCTCATCAGTGACGTGCGGCAGCATGGCGTCGAGCGTCGTCGTCGGGTTCCTGCCATAAACCAGCTTAAACGGTGTGAGCTGTGCTGTTTCTTGCAATGCCGTGTTGTAATCGAAGGTTACGTATGGCAGGACGGCATCCTCCTAGCTTCTTACTTAAGGCATCGTAAGCAATAAGTATCAATAGGAACATCTCCTTCAGATATTAAATGCGTAAAGATGGGAGTACCTCAGGGTAGCATATTGGGGCCACATTTATTTTGTGTTTACGTTAACGACCTACACTCCTTTACCTTTAATCCACATGTAACATCAATTTGCTATGCTGATGACACTACATTATTAATCACCGGTAAAATAACTGACGATATACAAAAGATCTCTGATGATACAATGCCGCTGTTAATGGAATGGACAAAGTGTAATTCCTTACTTATTAATACCGCAAAAACAAAACCAATACTCTTCAGACCAAAAAATGAGGTTGTAAACTTGCCGTTGATTACACTTGGTCACAATGTGATTGAAATAGTAGAATGCATGAAAGTACTGGGCGTATATTTTTCAAGTACTTTAACTTGGGATGACCATATCCGTGAAACTAAAAAAAATTGTGCAAAACTGCGGGTATGCTAAACAAATGTAGACATATCATTCCTCAACGTATAAAACTACTACTATATAACTCGTTAGCCATTTTTGAGTTATCCTACGCCCACCTAGTATGGGGCACAACAAAAACAAATCTAAACCGACTGTTCGTAATTCAAAAGAAGTTTATGCGAATAATTGGTAACGTCCCATATGATTTTCACACGCAGCAACCTTTTAAACAATTTAAGGTCATAAATGTCCTTGATTTTTATAATTATCGTTTACTCCAGACATACTGCTCGGCCACAAAAAAGAACAACTCTTTTTACAGCGAGATTTCAGAATTAAGAGAAAATATTGCCGTATACACTACGCGTCACCACAATATTTGGCACATACCTACTCCTCAAAACAACTATGCGAAACAATCAATCGCTTTTACTCTTCCAGCTCTGCTCAATAATCTTGCCAACAAATCTGTAGATGTGTCACAGTTGTCCAAAAAACAATTAGAGATCAGTTCCTGTGAACTATGATGGATTTATTTATCTATTTTTCTTATATTTTGCTCATTAATGTGAAGCATTCCTTTGTATTTTGCAAAATGCTTATGTTCCCTAGTGCAATCATTGTCCTTCCATATGTATGAAAGCAGTCATTTGTATGAAAATTATTTAATAACTGCTGCTGCTGCTGCTGGTGTAAAGGGGCAGCCACGTAGTCAAGCTACTAATCTCACTAGCTTTTTGTGGCTACTCCTTCCTTGTTTATTGTTTCAAGGAGAATAAAAATTCAATTCAAATTCCATTCAATCAAAAGACAACGCTTGCTCGCTGTTGTCCGGGGAAAACAGCCTTTATTCAGTGTCACCCGTGACCGCCAGGCACGAATTCGTTGAAATTGATATTGAGGCCTAGCTCGAACTGCTGGAGCCGTCGATTTGACACGAAAACAGCACGGTTCCCTTGAGTACGTGTGAAAAAATGCGACGTGAGCAAACATAGACAGCGACGTCGCGCCCCAGCAGCCTTCGATCGTACTGAAGCTTATGTGTACGGACTCCGCCTTCCTGGATTCAGCCAACGCAGGTGTTTGGCAGGCAAGTAGTTTTAATGAATCCGAAAACAGCGCTTGCTCACTGTTGTCCGGGGGAAGCAACGTACTTTCAGTGTCATCCGGGACTGTAAATCACGAATTCGTTGAAGTTTATCTGGAGCCCCTGTCCGAACTGCGGACATCGTCGATTGGACACGACAACGGCAGGGTTCCAAGGAGTACCTGTGGAAGAATGCAAGGCGAGCACACGTCGACAGCGATGTCGAGCCCCAGCAGCATTCAGTCGTAATAAAGCTAATGGAGGGCCTCTGCCCTCCGGGATTCAACCAACGTAGGTGGTTGCCAGGCCAGTATTTTGAATGAATCGAAAGACAGCGCTTGCTCGCTGTTGTCCGGGGAAAACCACGTTCGTTCGTTGCCACCCGCGACAGTCAGGCACGAATTCGTTGAAGTTGTAATTGAGACCCAGTCCAAACTGCTGAAGCCATCGACTGGACACGAAAACAGCAGGGTTCTAAAGAGACCCTGTGCAAAAATGCGAGGTGAGCGTATGTTGACTGCCATCTCACGCCCCAGCAGCATTTGGTGGTAATGAACTTATGTATGGACTGCACCGTCCCGGATTCAGCCAACGCAGGTGGTTGGCAGGCCAGTAGTTTGAATTCGAAGAGAGCGCTCTCTCCCTGTGGTCTGGGCAAAACAACGTTCCTTCGGTGTCACCCGCTACGGTCAAGCACGAATTCGTTCAAGTTGATATTAAGCTCCAGTCGGAACTGCGGAAGCTGTCGCTGGGGCTCGAAAACACCAGGGTTGCGTAATGTACCTGTGCAAAAATGATAGGTGAGCACATGTCGACAGCGATGTTGAGCCCCAGCAGCATTCGGTCGTAATGAATCTTATGGAGGACCTCCTTCCTCCGGGATTTGGCCAATGGAGATGGTTTCCAGGGCAGTAGTGTAAATGAATCCAAAGACTTAAAGCACTTCCTGTTGGACTAGTTGGTAGCTGTTCACTATAAAATTTAAAGACGCCAAAAAAACGGAAACACACAAGAGAAAAGAACGGGACAGGGCGCCACTCACAACTCCTTTATTCACAGAACGCAGGCACATATATAATGTCGGTCAACACATGCGCACAGACAAAACTTTCACTCATGCATCTAATCAAACAAGGGGTTGTGTACGACATTCACCTCTCGTGCGGTCGTTCCTATATAGGTCAGACTGTGTTAATGAGCGTGTCAGGGAGCATGAAGGAAATGTTGAGCAAATGAAAGAGGGTCCAAAGTTGCCTAACTACATCGGGACCTGTCCCTCATGCTGTTGTGAACCACGTTTTTCAGATTCCCGGATTCTTGCCCGAAGATCTGATATTAGAGCAAAGGAACTGGTTGAAGCCTATCACATAGGCAAGAAAGGCAGCTTGTGCGTTTGCCAAACTTCGTTAGTAATCTAGTAAGCCGAGAAGAGGTTTCTTGAGTGTTGTGTATCATGAATGTTTGATTAGATGCATGAATGAAAGTTTGCTCTGTGCGCATGTGTTGACCGACGGTATATGTGTGCCTGCATTCGGTGAATAAATCATTTGTGAGTGGCGCCCAGTCCCCTTCTCTTCGCTTGTGTGTGTCCCTTTTTTGGCGTCTTTATATTCTATAATGAATCCAAAGACAACGCTTGCTCGCTGTTGTCCGGGGAAGACAGCGTTACGAAAGAGCACGAAAGGGGAAGGCGATGACAACAGGAATTTTTGCATTAAGGGTGCCGCTTGAGCGCAGGGACGGTATTCCTAAACGTGCAAGTTTACTCATGCGTCTTTTTTTCTTCTCTTTTTTCGTTTGTTCAAACATCGGCACTTCGTGTGCTCACTTCGTTCCTGTCCGTTGTCTTCCTGTCGTGTTGGAGGTTTTAATTATTCAACATTAATTAGCGGGACTTTCAGTTCTTGGGTCATGCCCTCGGTCAAATATAATTATTGCATAGCAAGTAAACATGGACACAAGCGTTGCACAACCTTTCAATGCTTGAAAATATGTATTGTGACTGATATGTTTTTTAATAATTTGTTTGATTATTTGTCACCGCTGTTAGGATTAGGTGCACCATACTAACGACTACAGACAGTCGGTGGACATTATGACGACCCTTCGGCCTCTTCCAATGCGGTGTTGGCGCAGGGCTCAGCTGGAGCGGCTGCAGGAGGAGGCGCAACACGAACTTCCAAGTATCACGCCTTGCTTGTGCTGCACGTTTATGGTGTTCACACTGGTGATGTCACTGCTGCTGCTCATCCTCGTCCCCTCGGCCCACGACTGGCCGCTGTACCTGCATCCAGCCAGCAGGAAGAGTCGCACCACAGATGCTCCCACGTCGATCCTTTCCCTGGACACCGAAGATTACGACATTACAGCTCTAACGGCACTCACTGGGCCTGCGGATGTGTTTGCTGAGCAGAACGTCAGTGCTACTGCGCCTGGATCCGTTTACGAGAAGCCTCAGACCACACTGATTTTTAAAATTTAAGGCCAGTGACAGTCACCCTCTTGCGCGCCATCACTTACCACGCCTTAAATTTCAACTTAAACTTCAATCGAAAGCACTTAGCGCGTGTGAAACTGCTTTTTCTAAGTCGCCTTTGCCTTCATTGAATTATAGACTGCGAAAGATGCCTTTCGTTTAGAATAAATGAGCTTTAGGAAACTCTTTCTCCTTGCTAAGTTCAGAAGGTATTGTGTTTTTCTTTTGCTGTTACTTTTCATTCCCCACTATGTACCGATTCATCTTTCGTTTATTCCTGCAGTACGCGACACTGCAGAATTCACCTGACGCCCTGTGTTAATTTTACATACTGTATTGATCCGCGCGCGAATCCCGCATGTCGGGAGTCACATTTATTTATCCTTATTTCTGAAACGTCAAAGGCACTCGAAGGTGTTTTACATGAGGGGTGGGTGCGTACGGTTGTAAATGATTTCAGCAACGATGTATTTGAAATGAACAGAGTTCGAATGAAGTACAGCAGCCGCGGGAAGGTCATCCCCGTCCTTTGATGTCCGAACGAGGAATGAAAATAGATGGGCAATGTTACTGGCTTGAGGAGGATACACGGTTTTGGTGAAAGTACACAATAGTCCTTTTTATAATACTTTTTTCTTTTTGCTTCTAGCCACGATTTATGGACTGAGTGGATTTGGAAGATTGAAGAAATTGGATACCGAAGCGAAGAAGACGAGCTGGGGGCAGGAGGTTTGGGAGCGCACCCTCGAAACTGGTGATATGACATCGAATCCCTACTCACACCCACAAAGGGGCATACCGCAAGGAGCAGTGCTCTCCCCAATACTGTTCAACTTACTAATGTATCCCATACACAGAGCTCCACTCCCGATACCAGACATATTTTACACACTGCACGCCGATGACATAACCACATAGATTAACAAAGGCTCTCCGGGAAAAATACAGGTCACCTTGCAACGCGCACTAGGTGCAGCACAAGTGGCAGCTGCAAGAATTTGCTTGGAGTGCTTCCCGGAAAAGTCGGAGCTGCCATAACTAAGATAATTGAACTTGCCCCAACCACCGCGAATAAATGTGTAATATTGTATAAATTAGCGCTTTGTCCAGTTGTTCCTCACTTTATCCTGTCTGTGTGTTCTGTTAACACTTACGATAATATTTACAGATTCGACGAAAGCCTGTCGGATACTTCAGGGCAAACAACTTCCCAAGTATTATTGTGAGGCTACCTGCAGACACCTGTCCACTGGGGTGATCTGGATACTGGCGCAAGCGGGAATGGAGCGTAATGAACCTGCTCGCCCGAGAAGCACTGCGCCGGGCACGCTCCATCCCCTGCCCAGGTCGATCCTCTCACAAGGCTCCCGTAATGCCCACCCTAGCACCATACAGGGAAGACAGAAGACAATTTTAACTCTAAGCCCACACCTCACCAGAAGACAGGGTGCACTCATTCGCCAAGTACAAATATTCTGGATACAGAAGCTATAGACAACACCTTATATGGGTCAAGTAACAGAGCGTACGCCGCATTTTGGGATCTGTGGCGGTCAGCTAAACACTCCGCACTTACGGTGGCACTGCGGGCACCCATTCCGAACAATTCCCAATGGATCCATCCTCACCCTAGCCCCTACAGCTGAGGGGCTGACTGCAGCCACCACACATCACGACGAAGCTATCGTGGCTGCCTACATCAACTTCGCATTGGTGCAGGTGACCAGTGGGCCTCTAGACCGAGGGGCCAAGTTCATCGCACAATTTTATGCTGCAAATAGATATAGCTAAGGCTTTTGACATGGCACCACATAGTGTTCTCTTTTTATTAATTATGTAGGACTTGGTCGCGTAATGTTTAAAGGTATCATAATGGCATATCAAAGCTCACGTACAAATTTAATTGTTAATGGTGAACTTTCACAACGCATACAACTACTCTCTTCCGTTCGACAATGTTGTCCGTTAAGTCTTTTACTTTTTGCTTTATTTTCGGAGCCGCTCCGTGGAAAAATAGGTAATCGTACAGAAATCAGGGGGTTTAAGATACAATCCTGTTAAGTACGTGTTCTAGCTTATGCCGATGACGTTCCCCTATTTGCTGCAGATAGGGAGAGTGTTAGCTCATTATTAAGAATTACTGAAAGGTTTTGTGAGAAAAGCGGCAGTGAAATCAATAAGCAAAAGAAAATTGGTCTCTGACATGCCCATTGGAATGCCACGCCCGGTGTTTTCTAAAATATCCGGTGGCTCACGACACCTAGCACGTACCTGGGGTTCCCTTTGGATGGGTATCGTGAGAACGAGTCACTCTGGCTCGAAAAAGCGGATGAAATGCGTGCGATGGCCGAAGCATGGGGTGGCCGTGAATTGTCGATTTTTGCACGTGCCACTATTTGTAACGTTTTTCTCGCTGCGAAAATTATGTATCTTCTGCAGCACATTCAAAAATTTCACAGAATCTTTGCATCGTTCATCAGGCTTCCTACGTGGGAGCGAACATTATCGACAAATTTGTTTCGTCGATTGAAGAAGGGCGGTCTGTCGGTGTGCCACTTGTTTCTTCAGCAAGTTGTATCGCGTTTCCTATTGATAAGGGACAAAAGAGACCCCTTTCTGTATTGCTTTTTTTTTCTCAGAATCAGAATCAGAATTTATTGTTACAACTAGGGTCACATTACAAATATTTATTATGCAGAAGGACGTCCCATGGTCAAAGACTATCGAGACCTCCTGTAGAAGAACAGTTATTATAGTTAACATCTCAAAGCAACAGTAGCTATAGCATATAATAAGGAATTATACAAGCAACAAAAAAGAACGGTTACTGAACAAAATACAGAATTGATTACAAGTAATAACAAGGTTTAGCAAATTTATTTATTTATTTATTTATTTATTTATTTATTTATTTATTTATATCTCATGGTAGCAGGAAAAAATTGTGCGGGAACAAAATACCAACAGGTTATTTACAACAAAAGAGAAAGAAAAAAAGCGATCAAAGACCGAATACAGCAATCCTTGTCGTTAATCTGTCAATAATAAATGCATTTTTATTTCTCTTTTAAATTGCCATAGAGATCTTGCGTTTTTCATTGTGAAAGTAGGACTGTTCCATATTGATATGGATGTGAATTCTAGTCTGTTTACCATAGTTAGTGCGGATTCTTGGTAAAAGAAAATTGTTATTCAACGCAAATCTGGTAGTAGTATGAATCATCAGGTTAGATGGTGAAAATGGGATCAATGGTAGATCATTATTCACAAATCTGTAGAAGAAAATACCTAGGTTGTATTTAGTGAGTCCAGAATTGGTAAGGATGTTATTCTCGTGTAGTAGGGAAGTGGCATTAGAAAAGCGTAGACGACAAGTATTATTTTGGCTCGGTCCTGAACTGTCTGGAGAGACGCAATATGAGTGTTATAGGTGTTTCCCCAACATCCGTAAGTAATGTGAGAGTGGACAAATGAGTGGTAAAGTGAGAGTAATATGTGGTACACATGAAGTAAGCGTGTGTTTTGATTAAGATGCGTATACCATTGGCTATTTTCCTTTTTTTATGTGAGCAATATAATTGTGATATTTCAAGTTACAATCAAGTAGAATACCAAGGAAAGATGAACATGAACTTGGAGCAAGGCGGTGAGGACCAAAAGTGATAGGTGGAATTGATGGTATGTCTCGCTGATGGGAAGAGAATACAATGATTTTAGTCTTAGTTGCATTAATAGATAACATGTTAACATTACACCACCTTAGGATATTTTCTAAGCCAGCATTTAACTTATTAACGAGAAATGAGATATCTTTATGAAACCTGAATATAGTGGTGTCACCTGCGTACAGAATGCATTTTGTGGAAGAAAGACAGTTACGTAAATCATTAATATGAACCGAAAACAGAAGTAGCCCCAGGATAGAGCCCTAAGCAGCTTTTTATAGCACCTTTTTAGAAGTGAGAGGGCAGGCCCACAAATGCCAATTGCTTCGAGCTTAGAGAAAAGTATGTCATGATTTATGCTATCAAATGCTTGCGTTAGATCGATAAAAACTGAGGCGGCGAGAAATAATTCGTCGATTAATTTTTTTTAGTGCTAGCGCTTTAGTCTTTTTACAAAGACGGAAGCGCTAGAAAAGCCGGAGAATCCAATGTCGCTAAGGCAACGTTTCGCCTTACGCGCTTTACTAACAAAGTCCGCTTTCTTTGTTCTAGCGCAGAAACGAGCAATGATATTTTTCTTGTCATTAGATCTGGTGGGAACGCGATGAACAATGTCCAGATCGCTAGGTGATACGCGCAGCCAATTCTCTCCCCTACCGTTTTCATAACTGCAACGCATTCCTCTCCTTGAGAACAGGGACGCCCTTGATCTCGACATTACCAAGACGAGAGTACTGTTCAAGCTCCTCCATCTTCCGAGTCAATGACTGGTTCTGAGATTTCAATTGTTCGTTCTCGACAATTAAGGTAGCATTTTGGCTACGTAGTTCTACAAGTCCGTTCAAGTGCTCGGCACTTGTATTCAAGGAATCAAATTCTTTTTTTAGGTCGACAACATCAATCCCACACTCCTTCATTCTTAGCAAGATCTTCCCAAAGACGAGTTCATGCGTGCTTTTAGCCATGTTGTTAATCTTAACTTCCAGCTCCTCACTTTTTTTCGATAGTTCAGCATTCGTCGGCATGGTATGGGTATTAAACAGAGACTCATATAGAAAAAAAGGAAGAAAACAAATGGCTGATGACAGCAGCAGCAGCAGCAGCAATGGCAGGAAAAAACAGGTATAGAAGGAAAACTTGGGAATACCTGCGCAAGCAGAAGATCCAGGCTTAGAGGTGGGTCATGCAATGCCGCTGCTGCCATTGAAGAGCAGGCGTCGCTGTCGGCCTACTTATAGGGTGCGCCGCGATAGCAGCGACCTCCAGCGGTGAATTTGCCAATACGAGCAGCAGACCACGAAGTGGCCGCGCAGTCGAAGATTCACCCCATGTGGATGATTCAGCGCAGTCCAGACCATGTTAACAGTTTCTATGCCTGATTTTTTTTTTTGTTTCTTCGGCCATTGGCCTTCATTACACAATATCAAGTTTCATGCGTGAAGTTGTAACGTCCTGTTGTTTCCTTATAGGCCAAGATTTTCCCTTGAGTACCTCTCCAATGTAAAAATAAAATGTCTTATGAAGGATCTCCCTGAGAGTGTGTTCGGTGTTCGATTGTATCGGTTAATATTTCAAGAAGGGCCTGGGAAAAATTTACTTAAAAGGGTTAAAAATATGTGGATACTGGCAAACGTTAAAACATTTTTCTTCAAGCTTCACACGGGAACCTTGCCTGTTAAAACGTGGTTGGAGGAAGGAGGGATATATGTGCCTGGGGAAGCAGATGCTTTCTGTGCAACAAAGCTGAAATATTCGAGCACGTTTTCATTGATTGTAAGAATGTCATAATCTTTTGGAATGTATTACAGCTGTGCAGCGGTGGCATAGAGGTAGAGCATCCGCCTCACGTGCAAGAGGACCGTGGCTCGAATTCCGGTGCCGCGTAATTTGCCACCGGATTTTAAAAAATCCGCGTGTTGATAAAATTGCACAAACATGCCTGATGTGTGGCCTGATCCCTGTGACCAGC
This sequence comes from Dermacentor albipictus, assembly GCF_038994185.2. NCBI lineage: Eukaryota > Metazoa > Arthropoda > Arachnida > Ixodida > Ixodidae > Dermacentor > Dermacentor albipictus. Next base: position 29,646,687 of record NC_091825.1, read on the forward strand.
ACCGGTAACGCACCCCCTCACCAGAGCAGGATTGGCCACCCTGATGCAGTACTTGACCACAACCTCCTATGTGAACACAGCAATCAAACCCCGGCCCTCAGTCCCCAGCAGCTGCGAAGCAACTGACCACGGCGGCGGTCAGACCTGCGACGCAGCAGAGGGTGCTCAGAATCCCTGGTTCCGGACAGGCCGCCATTGGAATCTGAACCTGGCAACGTTGAACGCTAGAACGTTATCTAGTGAGGCGAGTCCAGCAGTGCTAATGGAGGAATTAGAGGGCAGTAAATGTGATATAATAGGGCTCAGTGAAGTTAGGAGGACAAAAGCAGCATATACAATGCTAAAAAGCCCGCACGTCCTGTGCTACCGGGGCTTAGCGGAGAGACGAGAACTAGTAGTCGGATTCCTGATTAATAAGGATATAGCTGGTAACATACAGGAATTCTATAGCATTAACGAGATAGAGGCACGTATTTTTGTGAAACCTAATAGGAGGTACAAATTTAAGGTTGTACAGGTCTACGCCCCTACACCCAGTCATGATGACCAGGAAGTGGAAAGCTTTTCTGAAGACGTGGAATCGGCGATTGCTAAAGACAAAACAGCATACACTATATTGATGGACGACCTCAATGCCAGGGTAGGCAAGAAGCAGGCTGGAGACACGTCAGTTGGGGAATATGGCAAAGGCTATAGGAATAGCAGGGAGAGTTATTAGTAGGATTTGCCGAACAAGATAATATGCGGATAATGAATACCTTCTTCTGCAAGCAGAATAGCAGAAAATGGACGTGGAGGAGCTCGAATGGCGAGAATAGAAATGAAATAGACCTTATATTCTGCGCTAACCCTGGCATCATACAGGATGTGGGCGTGCTCGGCAAAGTGCGCTGCAGTAACCATAGGATGGTAAGAACTAGAATCGGCCTAGACTTGAGAAGGGAACGGAAGGAACTGGCACATAAGAAGCCGATCAATGACCTTTCTTCAGCTTTGGAGAGCGGTTATAATAGAGCTCACGCACGGGGCAGAAACGTGGAGGCTTACGAAAAGGGTTCTACTTAAATTGAGGACAACGCAACGAGCTATGGAAAGAAGAATGATAGGGGCAACGTTAAGGGATAAGAAAAGAGCAGATTGCGTGAGGGAACAAACGCGGGTTAATGACATCTTAGCTGAAATCAAGAAAAAGAAATGGGCATGGGCAGGACATGTAATGAGGAGGGAAGATAACCGATGGTCATTAAGGGTTACGGACTGTATTCCAAGGGAAGGGAGGCGTAGCAGGGGACGGCAGAAAGTTAGGTGGGCGGATGAGATTAAGAAGTTTGCAGGGACAACATGGCCGCAATTAGTACATTTAGTACATGACCGGGGTAATTGGAGAAGTATGGGAGAGGCCTTTGGCCTGCAGCGGGCGTAACCAGGATGATGATGATGATGATGATGATGATGATGACAGAGAACCTTAAATATAGGCATACCCCTGAGTTCATGTGGCATTCGTTTTTTTACCACCTGAACGCGTTTTTGAACAGCTGGATATTATTTTTTTACTTGGGCAGCGCGCAGCCTGGCGTAGTCTGTTGGCATATAGACATTGTGATGTGAAAGGCCGATCTGTGTATAAATAATGATGATGATTTGGGATTTTTATGGCGCAGCAGCCGTGCAGACTATAATGCGCCAAACACATGTTTCTGTGTATAAATATTTTGTGGAAATGGTTTTGAAGGTTCGTGACATGTACAAGACGAATGACTGTGATGAAGCTGTGGTGTCAATGCTTGATACTTTAACACATATAAAACGAGTGGGATCTATGATCACAAACTCTTTTGAGGCTTGTAGCGGAGCTGGAAACAAAGATTGATTGATTGATTTATTGATTGATTGAAAACATCTTTATTTGCTGAATAATCGTATAGCTCGTGGGTGGGCCGCTAGTCCGGTAGTCCACTGGTGATTGCTGCTGTACTGGCCCTCCCCACCAGCCAATGCCGACGGTCAGGATGATCGCTGAGCAGAATAGCCTACCACTGCTTTTCTGAGGGATTTGGAATGGGGTCACCTATGGGATTAAATTGGCATGCCCACACCATGTGGTAGAGGTTAGCTACCTCTCCACAGTGTGGGCATTGCGGAGAGTATAGTGTAGGGTACCACTGGTGTAACTTAGCTGGCGTTGGGTATGTATTGGTTTGTAGTCGCCTAAGGGTGTTCTAACTTATTGAGGGATTTATGCGGTGTTAGCTACTCCTTCCTGGCTGTCCTGTATGGTGCAAGATTGTCAGCATACACTGCTAAAGCAGTTAGGTCGCAGCACCCTTCAAGGTCATCAAGGGGAGATGCCCGGTATAGAAGAGCTCGGGCATGCCTGTGACCGGCTTCGTTTCCTCCTGGTGGTTTCCTCCGGCTTAACCACAAACTCAAGAAAAGAATAGAGGAGATAAACAAAAATGCGGAATCCTGCCCCATATCCTTGGCCAGACAAAACTGGAATACGCTCTGCGATGGTATTCAGGGGAAGCTAGGTGTGTCAAAGACTTGGAAGCTTCTGCATGTCCTAATCGACCCATGCAGCAGCAATTCGGCCACTGAAGAAAGGCTCACGAAGATTGTACACACCATCCCGGGTACGGACACAGAGCTGATAGAAAAGCTAAAGACCAGGTATATGTGCATGGCCCAAGTCGCGGAACAACATGAGTATTCTGGGCTGCCGAATGCCAAGCTGGGCATCCCACTCACAAAATAAGAAATCAAAGCAGAAATCGCGGCCATGAGAAAAAATGCAGCTCCAGGTCCAGATCAAATAAGAGCAAAGCTCTTATTTAACCTCAGCGATGACACCATCACCTCGCTGGTGGAATGCTTCAACGAGCAGCATTGGGCTACAGGAACGCTACCAATATCCTGGAAGACGGCCGAGGTTCGGTTCATTCCGAAGCCGAACAAACCCCTTAAACTGGATAATCTAAGACCGATATCGCTGACCTCGTGTTTGGGGAAGCTCATAGAGCGGGTCATCAACACGAGACTCAGTAGATACTCAGAAGAAAACAACCTCCTACCTAACACTCAATTCGGTTTTCGCGCTCACCTATCGACGCAGGACGCCCTCTTGTACCTGTACAAAGACCTTCTTGAGATACCTCCCAAGTCACAGACAAGGGCCATCCTGGCACTTGATTTGAAAGGAGCGTTTGATAACGTTCTGCATAAAATATTCTGCAAAGCCTCGCTGACACCAACTGTGGCCCAAGAACCTACAATTACATCAAAAACTTCTTATCAGCAAGGCAAGACACTATAAACTTCGGTGGAATTAAATGAGATCCTATCACTGTAGGCCCGAGAGAAACTCCGCAAGGGGCGGTACTGTCACCCCTTTTGTTCAATTTGGCTATGAAAGATCTTCCAGGCCTTCTCTCCAAAATCCCGGGTATCAAGCGCACATTGTATGTGGGTATCACTGTCTGGTGCAACTCGGGAAGTGACGCCGCGATCGAGGAGCGTCTTCCAGCAGCAGCGGAACGGTGGACCATTACGCCAGGGAGAGAGGCCTCCAGTGTGCGCCGGAAAAGTCCGAGTTGCTCATCCTGAAGAACCCGAGAACACCCCTGGCGCAGAACAGCACGGTGTATATAGACAACCACTCAGTACCGAAACCCACGGAGATCAAGATCCTAGGGCTGTGTATCCCGCAGGGGCGACAGAACACCATCACTGTGAAGACGCTTACAACATCCACCGAGAAAATCCTACGGATCATACATTGTATCAGAAATAAGCACCATGGCATGAAAGAAAGGGACACCATCCGCTTAGTGCAAGCTTTCGTGAACTCTCGGATAATCTACGGGACGGCATTTTTTAACCTCTCCAGGTCGAAAATTGATAAGTTGGAGACACTGATCAGTAAAGCCTACAAGACGGCACTGGGGCTACCAAACTCCACGCCAACGGCAAAGCTCATGGCTCTAGGAGTACATAATACCCTATAAAAGATTTGCGAAGCACAATGCCTGTCACAACTCAATAGGCTGGCACTCACAAAAGCAGGCAGAGATCTGCTCGAAAAGATCAATATTAATCTGCCCTATACGATAGACCAAAGGGAAGAGGTACCACGTGATGTGAGGAGACGCACCAACGTGTACCTCATTCCGCGGAACATGCATCCCGCATATAACATCGAAAGGAGAAAAGCAAGAGGGGAAGCCCTGCAGAAGAAATGGGACGAGCAACCTAACACCTTTTACGTGGACGCCGCACACTCTAAGAACAGTTTACACCCTTTGGCTTGCCCCTTCTGCCACACAAAAATAATCGTCATCTGCCTTGATGCGTTTCCTTTCTTTATCGCTGCAAGCCCGGAACTTTCCAGTGACGAACGGCACGCGCGTTATCAGAAGAGGCACTCCAAAGGGTGTGAACTGTTCTATGCTGATAACGCGCGTGCCGTTCGTTACTGGAAAGTTCCGGGCTCGCAGCGATAAAGAAAGGAAACGCATCAAGGCAGATGACGATTATTTTTGTGTGGCAGAAGGGGCAAGCCAAAGGGTGTAAACTGTTCTTAGAGTGCACCGTGGCGAAGTAGAATTACCTGACTTCTGAGCCAGAGGACCAGAGATCGAATCTTGCTTTAAGGCACTTTTTTTTCTTTTTTTAAGCTCAGTAATTTTTTATCAGGGTATAAATGCCTAATTTCATTAGTTCCACATTTGCGGAGCATCGGAAAAAAATCACCGTTACTCCCTTGAGGAGCATCGGAAAAGGGCAACTGTTGGTCCGCGAAGGAGCAAACGCATGGGGAGTAACAGTTCCTCCCATGTCAGTTAATCCCCAAAAGGGCTAATGGTTGTGGCAAATCAGGTAGTCCGCAAAAGGACTAACCTCCCTACCCCTTTTAGTCCTTTTTTTTCTTAGAGTGTGGGCAAGTAACAGAGCCTCCACCGCATTTTGGGATCTGTGGCGGTCAGCTAAACACTCTGCACTTACTGTGGCACTCCGGGCACCGATTCCCAACAAATCCCAATGTATCCATCTTCACCCTAGCCCCTGCAGCTGAGTGGCTGACTGCAGCCACCACACATTACGACGAAGCTATCCTGGCTGCCTACATCAACTTCGCATTGGTGCAGGTGACCAGTGGGCCTCTGGACGGGGGGGGGGCAAGTTCATCACACAATATTATTTTTTTTCTCTCAATAAAGCTTACTACTAAGACTACTATTACTCGGGAGCTCGATTGGAAAATAAGAAAGAAAGAGTATTTGGAGAACTTGCGTATAAGAATTCGAGCAGCGGAGGCACGGGGCCCGCCGGACGAGTGCGCGGCTCGGTAAGAAATTCTCTCATCGTTCCTGTTGCGGCCGTTTGAGCAGGATGTGCGTACCCGGGCCGGATGTGCAGACCACTTCCAGGACGCGACTTTGTAATTGCTAGTGAGTACAGCGGCGCGTGGCACGGCTCGCAATGACGAGTCCCATGACTTCCGCTGCTTTGAAAAAATCAGAGAGAAGCTAAGTGTACTGTGGTGTATGTTACGTTAAGGAAGATTTCATAAAGCAAGAAAACACTGCGCACGATGCGCACTGCTGAAAGTAACACTTGTAGTCATGGCAATCGTGGAGACGCCGCGAGGCAGCGATCTTGCCGAGCGGAAGTCCTCGGGACAGTATTGTTTAGGGACACTTGAGAAGGCGCGTGGGATGTGTGGCGTACGCTCGCCGAGCGTTGTGCAGCGCTGGTTGCATCCGGTTGTGTGTTGTCTCAGCAGTGGGTTCAGTTGTTCTTGGCAAAATTTCGTGCAGTAGTGGTGGTGTGGCAAGGTGGCTGTTGGTCTCGGTGAACTCTTGCGATGTGAGACCCGTATTTCTGAAGAATTTAGTGGTGCTGATGATCGAAATATTCAAGTGACGTAGCGCCTCGGCAATGGAGTTAGCGAACCAGAGCTTGGGCGTCACCGTGTCCGTCCTTTACGTAACTATGTGCAATTGTTTGACGAAGTTCGAGGGAGGTGCTGCATCCTTTAGGCCATGTAGCGCTGATTGCGTCGACCACGCGCTGTTCAACGCGAAATCTTTGCTTTGTGTACTGTGCTTCTTGAAACGAGTGGTGCAGCCGTGCAGCGCGAGTGGTGGAGAAGCAGAGTGGCTTCGGGTCTCCAGTTGCGCGGTCACAGACATAAGCTCCAGTTTTAGTCTGATTGGCGACTATCGTGAGATTGGGGCGTGCACCTGGCTTAGTATGAAGTTTACGATGCTAACACAGCTCGTTGATGTTCTTGCGGGCTAGATGGCATGTGCATGACGATCGCACGGAAAATAAGATTTATATCGGTGTTATTTGCGTTTCTGTGTTCTAAATTACATTGTATCATGCAAGTTATGGCAGTCTTATTTCGGAGGGAGTACGGAGGTCAATATATAAAGATATTTGTGTATGTCTCAAATTTTAAATTACTTTAGTGTCACGTAGTAGTGACGGCCAGTAACACAGCAGCAAAACTAAATGGCGAAACTAACTCCTTACTTGACGAACCTGTGCCCAGAGAAACAGGCTACACTCAAAGCACAATGATAGAGGCAAACATAATCGTCGATGGTCGAAAATCTGATCAGCGGATCAAGCGCGTCAGCTTTCATACATGAGTCATCGAATGTTCCAGAGCAATCGCTGGTGCCCGCATGTCATATTACAATCATATTACAGAAGGTTCGATGACAACAGGCAACGGATAACGCCATCGATAACATTCGAGAAATTTCCGATACACGCGGCCGCATCCTGCGCTGAGCGATAACATTTGTTAGTCGGTGAAAAGCGGTCAGCCGAGAAAGATAAACAAGTACACGTGTCAATACCTCCCCCTAAAAAGCATCGTCCCGATGCTACAAACACGAAAGTGAAAACAAAACCATGCATAATAACGAAAACAAAACAACAACGAAGAATGACTCCAAGTTCGTCAGCGAACGTAGACAGGCTAAGACGTACCACGCGGACGACTTCTGCAGGTCGTGCGCGCAGCCAGTGTGATTGCAAAATGGCGTCTGGAACGACTTCATAGTGCAGTGTCCCAATACGTCGGCTGATCTTGCAGGGTCCGAAATAGTGTCGTAACATTTTCTCGCTCAGTCCTCGTCGGAGTTTCGCAGTCCAGAGCTAAACACCGTCGCCAGTATAGTAATCCACGTAGCGGCGTCGATCCTCTGCTGGTTCTTCATGCGCAGGCGGGTGAGCTGTCTGGCTTCTTCGGTGCCCTGGAGATATTCGACGACGTCGAGATTCTCTTCGTCGGTGACATGCGGCAGCATGGCGTGAGCGGCGCGATCTGCGTTGTTTCTTGCAGCGCCTGTTGTAAACGAAGCTTACGCACGGCAGGATGGCATTCCACGTCTTGTGCTCTGCGTCGACATACATTGCAAGTATGTCGCCGAGGGCCTTGTTCAGCCGAAAGCGGAAGCCAAATATTCTACGACGGAAAAGGAATGCCTTGCCATCATTTGGGATACCATGAAATTTTGCCCTGAGCTTTATGGTAGGCCCCTTAAAGTCGTAAGCGATCACCACTCCTTGTGTTGGCTTGCAAACTTAAGGAACCCTCCATGGGCTGCCATCATGGTTGTTGACTTGGCCAAGATCTTCCTGGTCTTTTCAGGCAAAAATCCGTCCTCCCGGGCCAGTCCTTGCTGCCTGAGGCTATCCCGCTGGTCCTTGGCGACGTTGGTGTTGTCTTCGGAGTTCGGTCTTCGATCACGGCTTGTTGGGGGCGTCCGGCATATGAACGCAAAGCACCTCCGCCGATATCACGTGGTACTGATGGTCAGTAATACAGTAGCAAAACTGTAAATGGCGAAACTAACCGTTTATTGGAAGAATCAGTACCAAGAAAAACAGACTACACTCAAAGCACAAGGATAGCAGCGAACACAGTCGGCGATCGTGGAAAGTCTGATCAGCGGGTCAAGCGCATCGGCTTTTAACGCGCTAGCGTTGAGCAACCCGTATTACCGAAAATCCGGCGTCGGCGTCCGGCGTGGAACGTCGTTTCACCAAAAAATATTTTCGAACCACCTATACCCAGGCCCTCCATATGAGGCAAGGAATTTACTCAACTAATTGAACTTCTCAAGGAAAAACACATGGAAAAAACGTCAACTACGACTTACACACGACCTACAGACATCATAGCTCTGGGATTATAATTTCACTATAAGAGAAAACATAGTTCTGTTACACGAAGTTTCAAAGGAACCCCTTTTCCAGCTTTCCTACCATACACAGACCGGCCATGGCCATGGCTATGGCCCGGTTCCTTTCAATACCTCCAGCTCAAGCAGTCGGCATCGCTGTGTTTTCTCCCGGATCGGTATACGACAGCAATATCATACTACCGAAGACTAAGGTTCCGTCTTGCTAGTCGTCCGGATGGAACCTTGAGATTCGCCAGCCAGCAAAGCGAATGGTGACCACTGACTGCTCTGAATGACCATAGAGGTAGGGCCGAAATTTACATAGTGCCGAAATGACGGCAGTACAGTCTTTCTCAGTTGCTGAGTAGTTTGCCTCTGCTTTCGAGAGCTTACAGCTGGCATAAGCTATTACTTTCTCCTGGCCGTTCTTCCACTGTACTAGTATGGCACCAAGGCCGACGTTACTCGCATCGGTATGAGCTTCAGTGTCGGCTGTCTCATCAAAATGGGAAAGGATTGGAGAAGCTTGCAGGCGTTTCCTTAACTCATCAAATGCGTTTTATTGTTCGTTTTCCCACATGAAAGGTTGATCTTCTCTTGTTAGTATTGTAAGAGGCTCAGCAGTCTATGAAAACTTTTCAACAAATCTTCCGTAGTATGCGCAGAAACCCAGAAAACGTCGCACTGACTTTTTGTCTGTGGATGTCGGGAACCTCGCAACAGCTGCTGTCTTTTCTGGATCTGGCCTAACGCCTTCAGCACTGATGATATGTCCGAGAAACCGAAGTTCATCGAAGCCGAATCGACATTTTGCCGGCCTAATTGTCAAGTCTGCTGCGCGAATAGCTCCTAGTACTAGTCTCAGGCGCTCTAAATAATGATCAAATGTGGTGGAAAATATGACCACATCATCCAAATACACTAAGCACGACTGCCATTTCAATCGTGCGAGCACAGTGTCCATCATTCGCTGGAACGTTGCAGGCGCGGGACAGAGGCCGAATGGAAGCGCTTTAAATTCGTAGATGCCATTAGGGGTTGCGAATGCTGTCTTTTTACGGTCCCGCTCATCCACCTCTATTTGCCAATATCGACTCTTGAGATTCTGGGAGGAGAAAAACTTTGCACATCGGAGCCGATCTAACGTATCTTCGATACTCGGAAGGGGGTATACATCCCGCTTAGTTACGCTGTTCAATTTACGGTAGTCGACGCAGAATCGAAGTTTATTTTTTTTTCTTAACGAGCACTACTGGAGACGCCCACAGACTGCTGCAAGGCTGAATAAAGTGTCTCCTCTACTTGCTTCTTGATGATCTCCCTTTCTTTTGATGAAACTCGATACGGGTGCTGGCATACCGGTCTTGTGGCGTCCTCTGTTATGATTCTGTGCTTTGCAACAGACGTGCGCCGTACCTTCGAGGAAGTGGAGAAGCAGTCAGAAAAATCTTTTATCAGGGCATATATCTGTTTCTTTTGGGCTTCCGGGAGTCTCGGGTTGACGGTAATTGATCTGTCGGCACTGCAGGTTCCTGGCAGGGCAGTTCACGTAGTCGTTAGGCTGCATAATTCGGTCGCTACACAGAACTCATGGGAAGAGGCAATAGCTGTTCCTTGTGCAATGTGTTGGAATTCATTTCCGAAATCCGTAAGTGCGACATTCTCACGGCCATCGCTTAAGATGAGTTTTGTGTCTTCTTTCTTTTTTCGCCTCATTGCTCCCTTCAGTTGATAGTCGGCGTCCGTGTTGTCCACTTCTCTACTCTTGTGTCCTGTCTGCACGCCTCACCTTTTTTGCATAATGAATCCTTACCAACTAGCTCAGCTTTCTGTCATTCTAAGCTTGTGATCTGTTGAACTTATGATGGGGGAAGGGAAAGCTCTGCCTATTGCAGGGCAAAGGCCTCTCCCATATTTCTCCAACAACCCCAGTCATGTACTAATTGTGGCCATGCCGTCCCTGCAAACTTCTTAATCTCATCCGCCCACCTAACTTTCTGGCGCCCCCTGCTACGCTTCCCTTCCCTTGGAATCCAGTCCGTAACCCTTAATGACCATCGGTTATCTTCCCTCCTCATTACATGTCCTGCCCATGCCCATTTCTTTTTCTTGATTTCAACTAAGATGTCATTAACTCGCGTTTGTTCCCTCGCCCAATCTGCTCTTTTCTTATCCCTTAACGTTACACCTATCATTCTTCTTTCCATAGCTCGTTGCGTCGTCCTCAATTTGAGTAGAACCCTTTTCGTAAGCCTCCAGGTTTCTGCCCCGTAGGTGAGTACTGGTAAGACACAGCTATTATACACTTTTCTCTTGAGGGATAATGGCAACCTGCTGTTCATGATCTGAGAACGCCGGCCAAACGCACCCCAGCCCATTCTTATTCTTCTGATTATTTCCGTCTCATGATCCGGATCCGCAGTGACTACCTGCCCTAAGTATATGTATTCCAATACGACTTCCAGTGCCTCGCTGCCTATTGTAAATTGCTGTTCTCTTCCAAGACTGTTAAACATTACTTTAGTTTTCTGTAGATTAACGTTCAGACCCACTCTTCTGCTTTGCCTCTCCAGGTCAGTGAGCATGCATTGCAGTTGGTCCCCTGAGTTACTAAGCAAGGCAATATCATCAGCGAATCGCAAGTTACTAAGGTATTCTCCATTAAATTTATCCCCATTTCTTCCCTATCCAGGTCTCTGAATACCTCCTGTAAACACGCTGTGAATAGCATTGGAGAGATCGTATCTCCCTGCCTGACGCCTTTCTTTATTGGGATTTTGTTGCTTTCTTTATGGAGGACTACGGTGGCTGTGGAGCCGCTATAGATATCTTTCAGTATTTTTACATACGGCTCGTCTACACCCTGATTCCGTAATGCCTCCATGACTGCTGAGGTTTCGACAGAATCAAATGCTTTCTCGTAATCAATGAAAGCTACATATAAGGGTTGGTTATATTCCGCACATTTCTCTATCACCTGATTGATAGTGTGAATATGACCTATTGTTGAGTAGCCTTTACGGAATCCTGTCTGGTCCTTTGCTTGACAGAAGTCTAAGGTGTTCCTGATTGTATTTGCGATTACCTTAGTAAATAGTTTGTAGGCAACGGACAGTAAGCTGATCGGTCTATAATTTTTCAGGTCTTTGGCGTCCCCCTTCATATGGATTAGGATTATGTTAGCGTTTTTCCAAGATTCCGGTACGCTCGATGTTATGAGGCATTGCGTATACAGGGTGGCCAGTTTCTCTAGAACAATTTGCCCACCATCCTTCAACAAATCTGCTGTTACCTGATCCTCTCCCGCTGCCTTCCCCCTTTGCATAGCTCCCGAGGCTTTCTTTACTTCTTCCGGCGTTACCTGTGGGATTTGGAATTCCTCTAGACTATTTTCTCTTCCACTGTCGTCGTGGGTGCCACTGGTACTGTATAAATCTCTATAGAACTCCTCAGCCAATTGAACTATCTCATCCATATTAGTAATGATATTGCCGGCTTTGTCTCTTAACGCACACATCTGATTCTTGCCTATTCCTAGTTTCTTCTTCACTGTTTTTAGGCTTCCTCCGTTCCTGAGAGCATGTTCAATTTTATCCATATTATACTTCCTTATGTCAGCTGTCTTACGCTTGTTGATTAACTTTGAAAGTTCTGCCAGTTCTATTCTAGCTGTAGGGTTAGAGGCTTTCATACATTGGCGTTTCTTGATCAGATCTTTCGTCTCCTGCGATAGTTTACTGGTATCCTGCCTAACGGAGTTACCACCGACTTCCTTTGCACACTCCTTAATGATGCCCACAAGATTGTCGTTCATTGCTTCAACACTAAGGTCCTCTTCCTGAGTTAAAGCCCAATACCTGTTCTGTAGCTTGATCTGGAATTCCTATATTTTTCCTCTTACCGCTAACTCATTGATCGGCTTCTTATGTACCAATTTCTTCCGTTCCCTTCTCAAGTCTAGGCTAATTCGAGTTCTTACCATCCTGTGGTCACTGCAGCGCACCTTGCCGAGCACGTCCACATCTTGTATGATGCCAGGGTTAGCGCAGAGTATGAAGTCTATTTCATTTCTAGTCCCACCGCTCGGGCTCCTCCACGTCCACTTTCGGCTATCCCGCTTGCGGAAGAACGTATTCATTATCCTCATATTATTCTGTTCCGCAAACTCTACTAATAACTCTCCCCTGATATTCCTAGTGCCTATGCCATATTCCCCCACTGCCTTGTCTCCAGCCTGCTTCTTGCCTACCTTGGCATTAAAGTCGCCCATTAGCATAGTGTATTTAGTTTTCACTCTACCCATCGCCGATTCCATAATCTTTACGACAGATTATACTCTCTCTAGATTGCTTCCCTGTAGCCTTCTTTCCATACTTATCGCATAAAACATGAACAGCAGCAGCACTGGCGTAGCCAGAAATTTCGTTCGGGGGGGGGGGGCACTTTGCAGCTCGACCTCCTCCTTACAGAAATTGTCAAGGGATCAAATACATTAAACATTAATAATAACTGCGTTGCCATTGACAAACATGCTGCAAACGAATTCTTGAACGCTACGCACTGTCAAGACAAATAAAATATCTAAGTTTCATAAAACAATATACTCGTATGTCTAAAAAATTGTGCCCGAAATAACTGACATCAGTGCCTCCATGTTTTCTGTATATTTAATGAGTAAAGCAAATATCACACGAACTTTGGAATTATATCAGTTTGAAACCAGCAAAGCAGTGCATGCCGCTGGTCACGAAATGAGCAAGTTGAGGAGAAATATTTTAATAAAACTTTGTAAGCCTCCCTGCCTTTCTCTCATTTGCATCTCTCTGTCATTCAAGAGCATTGCTTGCATTTTTGTACACATGCAACGACCAGGGAAAAACCTCAATGACGCTGTCCTTTGTTAGAATGTATTGCGTAGGAGCAGCCGTTACTGGTGGTGTATTTTGAGTAATTGCTCCGAAATTCCAAAAAAGTCGCTACAGAGAGCAACATATAAAAAGAAGGAATTCTGCAAAGTATACGAGGGTGAGTCAAATGAAAGTGAGCCAATGTGAATATATGACGAACGGGGTACTTTATTTAAAAGTAGTCTCCATGAGCATTTAGGCGTTTGTCCCACTGACTAACGACTCGTGTGATTCCCGTCCCATAAAACTCCTTCGGTTGCTGTCTCAAAAAGTCTGCAACTGACTTTTTCCCGTCATTGTGCGACAAGAATCTGGTTCACTTGAGCTTTTTTTTTAAGTTCTCCTAAAAGTGGAAGTCGCAAGGCGACAGGTCTGGGCTGTATTGAGGTTGTTGCAGTGTTTCCCACTTGGACGTTGCCAGTTTTTTATTGACCATATCAGCGACGTGGGGACGGCCATTATCGTGGAGAAAGATGACACCATTCCTCAATTTTCCACGTTGTTTGTTCTTGATTGCGACATGCAGCCGATCTGACGTTTCACAATATCGGAAACGATTGATAGTTTCTCCAGGCTTGGCGAATTCAGTCAATTATAGCCCCTGACAATCGAAAAAGAAAGTCAACAACACCTTTCCGGCAGAAATGACGGCCTTTACTTTTCTTGGCCGTGTTTAATTTAAATGTTTTCACTGTAAGCCTTGTCATCGTGCTTCAGGATCATAGTAGTGGCATCATGATTCGTCCCCGGTCACAAATGCAGACATAAAGTCGTCACCCTCATCCTGATACCGGACTAGATGAGTCAAGGCAGCGCCGAACCTCTCCATCTTCTGGCGGTGGTTCAAAATCTTGGGCATTCATTGCGCACACAAGAGCCGATAACCAAGATGTTCATGAATTATGGCGTGAGCCGAACCGTGACTGATGTTCACACAACCTGCCAATTCATTGATGCTTATCCTCCGTTATTTTCTAATCAGCCTTTGCAATTGTGTCGGGGGTGATTGCACGGTGGCTTTGACCCGGTCTTGGATCGTCTTTGCAACTTTCGCGTCCTTCTTTGGACCGTTTGCTCCAATGTTTCACAGTGACCAATGAAATGCAATGTTCAACGTACACGGCAGCCTACGGCGACTAATTTCTTTTTTCGAAAACATCTTCATCTGTCAAAAACCTCACGACATGACGCTGTTCAATTTTTGGAGTGTCCATTATGTCACGCAACCATGTCCAGCCCAGTGCATCAAGGCATTAAAAAAACCTTGATCCTCACACCTGCGTGTCACTTTGTAAATGTGAGATGCCTCTGTGCCACGCGCATGACTCACAGATAATGACCCGAACCATTATTGCGCAGGGTGGGTTGGCTCACTTTCATTTGACTCGCATTCGTACATTAGAAGTGCGAAGATACAATGGAATATACAAATGCGAAGATACAGCTTGATAAAGGGCAAAAAAGTGTCACTGGAAACAAAGTTTCCTGCACATATACACAAAACCTCGCAACAAGATATTTAAATATACGTCTAAGTCTCCGATAAATCTGCGTATCTAAGAAAAAGTCACTATATATGATGCGTCAAACAAGGCAAATAAACATCTTGCGCAACCACAGATTAACAGATCACAGCCCCCCTCCCTCCACTCCATCTGATGTATCGCGTGTGACGGGAGGCGGCGCGCTTACTCCCTGTTTTTCTTCCTTGCGCACACAAGACTGAGCCACCATCGACGGCTCACTAAACGGCTCACCCATTCCACCCCCCCCCCAACCCCCTTTCCCTCGCACAAACAGCATGCGGCGCGCGGTCACGATGTTACCGCCCTTGGACTTTTATACGGAACATGAACGCGACGGCGACGACAGCAATGCGCCTGGAGTGTCCGTATAATTGTTGTCGCAATAATGTAATAAGAATATCCGGCAACTGAAACGTCCCGTGGCCCATTACTTTCCGCAAAAGAAGTGACAAAATCGAACTTTCCCCATGCGACAATTCGCTGCGCCGCAACAATGTTTTTTTTTTCTTTTGTGCTGGGGGGGCACCGAAATGAAACAACGGAAAGGAAAGCATGTTGGCTACAATCGAATGCCTACTTTGGGCACCTAGAGGGGCTACCGAAGGAATATAGAAGAAAACGTGAGACGATTGGTCCACAGAGAACCGTACTCATACTGCTCGGTATCCTACACCGGCGAGACAAGGCTTTCTGCAGAGGTTGCGCTCAAGCGAACGCGTTGCAACACGTCGAGTCCCCACAGTGATGGGGGCGAGCGACCATTGTTTCTTTTTCTCGTCTGCTAGCCAGAAGGAGTCCAAAACTTAGCCAGGCCAAAATCCACTCCACCAGAGAAAAACGGAAGCACGCCGAAGTGCGCCGTGCGTTGCTCGGGGCAGCTCGGGGCAACACGAGAAAAACACATGCGCTCTGGCTGGCTCTGGCAGCCCGCGGGTAGGAGAACAAGAAAACTGAAGAAGCTCAATGTGCACTCGCCATTAAAATCCAAAGCAAAAAAATAAAAAAGAACGTAGTTGCCTTTTCTGGCATCAGTGCCTTGACATGGTTTATTTGGTGCAGCTGAAAAAAAAAAAGAAGACAGCACAAATCAACCACCACAACGCTTCGTCTCGTCGGACCTCACTGTGTTCTTTGTCAACTTGTCTGATAGTGTGTTGATTTGGCTTGTCTCTTTGTATGGTCCGATGTACGACTTTAGAAAAGTCAATGCACCTTTGGCGTGAAATGTTTATAACAGCATTAAACCCACAAGATTCCGGAATTAAAAATCTAAAGCACGACTTTGGAACGGTCAATGCACCTTTCGCATCAAAAGTTTGCGAGAACTTTATGCCCATAAAGCTTCAGAATTGAAATCCAAGCGCTCCCTAGATACCACGGCCTCCGCGAGATGCCGCGACCAGCCCACTCGCCATCCAAACGCCTTTGAGACTCGGATGACGCTCCTTGCGTTACGATATGCGACTCCCGGTGCATGGGCGTTGCCGCGAAATCCAGCGCGAGTTCGCAATGTCTTTTCCAGCGTGAAAATGACATTCTCGATAAAATCGAGCATGATTTCCGGCGCCGGGGGTTGTTTTGGTCGGCGGCGCATGACAGCACGAAAAAATTTCTGGGGGGGCTGAAGCCCCATAAGACCCCCCCCCCCGCCCTGGCTACGCCCCTGAGCAGCGGTGATAGAGGACAACCTTGCCTTACTCCTTTGTGTACCTCGACAGTTGTCGTACTCTTAATTCCTTCCCATGCTATTTCAACATTATTTTCTCGATATATTTCCTGTAGAAAATCAATTACCTCATGTCCGATACCTTGATCTTTTAATAAATTCCACAGGAGTTCCCTGTTCACATTGTCGTATGCACCGCTTATGTCCAGGAAGGCTAAATACAGAGGTATATTTTCCGCCTTAGCTACTTCTATGCACTGAGTAAGCACGAACAGGCTATCATCTAAGCGCCTACCACTTCTGAACCCGTTCTGAAGTTCTCCGAGTATTCTATTACTTTCTACCCATGACTGCATTTTTAATTTTACCGCCTGCGTCGCCAGCCTATATATACCTGATGTTATCGTAATTGGTCGGAAGGATTTTATGTTCGTCTTATCGCCTTTCCCTTTATAAATCAAATTCATTTTACTCTGTTTCCAGCTGTGCGGAATTTGCTGATTTGTTATGACTGCCTCCAATGCTTTTATCAGCGTTTCCTTGCTACTTGGGCCATGTTCATTAATTAACTTCATTGGAATTTCGTCTATCCCCGCGGACGTGCATTTTGGAACATTTGCTTCCGCCTTATTCCAGTTAAGATTGTGTTTTCTATTGTGCTATACTCTGTTGCTTCCTCATTTGGGGCGATTGCCCTACGTCTTTCCTAAATGACTCAGCTATAACTGTAACAGTGTAGTTCACAGCGTCATCTCCCTCTAAACGATTTCCCTCGGCATCGTGAATTTGTTCCTACTTTCTGTGATTCGCTTTGCCCAGCCAGCTTATATGATTCCAGAATTTTCTTGACCCCCCTTTAGTTGCATCGCGAACTTCAGCCAGCCAGCGATCAGAGGACTGCTTTATTTTAGCCTGGACGAGGACCTGCACTTGTTTCTTTTGTCGATAATATTCCCATTTTCGGCTATTTCCTCTTCAGATAACTGCGCCCTCTTTGCTTCTCTGTGTTCGCGAGATGCCCACCGTCGTTGTTCGATGGCCTCTCTAATTTCCTTATTCCACCAACTTCGTGGCTTTTCCTTTCCTCTCCAGCGGTTTACTCCTTTTACTCCTTTTATTTTTGTACTAATGAGTATTTCTAACTGATTATAATCCCACCTTTCCATGGGATGTTTCTCTATTGCATCCTCTATGCCGGCCGCTATTTGCGCTATTTGTTGGTCATTTACTTTTGCGTACTCTTGTTGACTTCCCTGCATTTCTCTTTTGAGCAGGGCTCGCAGCTGTAGACTAACACGCTTAGGATCACTTCCGAGGCTGTACTTACCCTCTTCGTCTATTTCCATTATTGCGAGCTTGCTATACATCCCTTGCGACATTAAGCAGTAGTCAATGGCCGTTTGTCTGTTACGGGATTCCCACGTGATTGGTCCCTCACAGTTAGTTTCTCTATTTACTATAACTAGGTTGTGTCGCTCACAGAAGTCTAGCATCAACTTCCCGTTACAATCTGTGTATCCATCCAGATCCTCGATGTGGCCATTCATGTCACCCAGCAGGCAAATATCGGCACCTTCTCCAAACTGCTTTATAACGTCATTAAGACACTTCTCTAGATCCTTGTTCTCTTGCCTGCATTTGTCCCCTGTCCCTAAATAAACTACTCTTAGCCATGTCTTTTTACCGGCAATTGTACCTGATACCTAGACATGTTCTTTGCAAGTTAACTTTATTCTTTGCCAATCTGTTCCTTGTTGTATCAGTATACCTACTCTTCCTCCCTTCTTCCTCCATTGTTGTTCTGTTGCTCCCTTCGCAGACGTAGCCTTCAATAAACGGTGGGTCTTCTAGATCCCTGAGATGTGTTTCGCATAGCGCGTATACACCTACTTCTTCGTCCTTTAACTGCTGTTCTATTTCTAACCACTTCACTCTCTTTCTACCGCCTTGCATGTTTATGTACCTGATCCTGTTGCTAAATTTATTTTTTGTAGTTTTATTCCTGGACTTCCAAGTGGCCATTTTAATGGCGTCAGCCTCTATTGTTGCACTTTCTACTTTGTTTCTACCTACCCCTACGCCCTGAGCCACAGTGGACCCCATAAAAAAGCTACTGACCGACCTGCCAGGCGCCAGTCGATCTCGGCTCCTAGCCTTCCATTAAAGTGGATGCCATTTCGTGTAAAGCCTCCGTGAAAGCCTGCTCTATGCACTTCTCTGTTTATGTCTGCCACTTCAAAACCTTTCTCCTTGCTTAGCTTTCTTATCTCACGATTAACAGCCACAACGTCCTTGGTGATTTCTCCTTTCCGTCCTTGTACATTCGGCACTATGCGTACCACGATCTGGACTTGCTGTGCTATCGCCCTTAAATCGTCAACTCCCTCCGCTAATCTTTCCACTACTTTTGCGGCTACACCATTCAAGACACCATTCAAGACACCATTTAGCCCCGCCGCTACCACTACCAAATCGCACTCTGCAACATTCTCAGAAAGCTAGCTTTTTGTTTCTCTCAGTACTGCACCATTGTCCTGCCTGGGAACGTCCCGACTGCTACCCGCTTATGACCCTTTTCACGCTCCATAATAGCTCTTTTGCATCTCCTCATATTCGAGTCACCACGGATAAGTACTAGGGTATTCCCTTCCTCCCTCCTAACTACCAGATTATGCTGCCTCTTATCATTAATTGTGACCTCATTCCTTGGGGTTAGCTTGTTGCCCTCCTCTCTTCGCGCCCGCTGGCGCACCTGTGGCGGCAGCGTCGTCTCACTCGGGGCGTGTTGCGCTGCTTCACTATAACTAAGCCGATTCCTCGCGACGAGCCGACGGCCGCTTGCTCTGCCTCCCTGCCTCCTACTTCGCCTATAAGGTCTACCCTACTTTCTGGGCTTTCGCCACCGGCTTCATGTCGCGTCCCATAATTCTCCGCTGCCCGCATCTCAAGTGCATCGAGCCGCCTTTCCAGTTCTGCGCTCCTTTCCTTCTCTTCTCCAAGCTCGGCCACGGTCCATACTAATTGCGCGGCCTGGACCGCTTCCACCTTGACCAAATCGTCGACTTTCGCCTGCAGTGCTACCCGCTTCTCCCCCTCCTCGCTCAGGTCTACTTTAAGCTCTTCGAACTTGGCTGCCCAAGTTCCTTCCAGTTTTTGGACTGCTTCCCGGACACCCTCGCACAGCCTGCATGTAAAGCTAGACCCCTCCGTGTCTGGTAAACCCTGGAAACTGGTCTCGTCGAGGAAGCACCAGCGCAGGCACTCGTCGCACTGCGCTTGCTCCCCGTCCCCCGCGGCCTCCCCTTTCTTCGCTTTCATCGCTAAGCCTACGTACCTAGGCTCAACAAGCAAGTCCGCCAAATCACTCGAGCAATTTAAAGCCGACCTCGACCGCTATCCCAAACAAAATAAAAATTTAGCACTCCCTACCCCATGTAAGAATCACTTCGAAGAGCTAGCTGAGAGAATTAAATAAGCCTACCAAATAGGTCCCGCCTACCATCTAGGCCTAACGGGGGAACAGCCAGACCCAGATAAAGCCGGTACGTTTACTACTCTTACCAAGAATTCAAAATTTGCGCCCCTACTCTATGCAAAAGAGAACACTTTGAAAACACTAGCTAATAAAAAGAAAAGAGTACTTAGCTACGAACGACCTACTTCATACGGTGCTGCTGGCTGGTGCTTTCGGTCGTGCTTGGCCTTCATGCTACTTAGGTAGACTGTTATGTTGTCAAACGCTTCTTGCCTGTCCTTGTCAATGTCTTCTTGGGGCTCTTGAATGTCTACTTCCAGTTGTCAATTTTCCTTCGCGGTGCATAATTAAACAACAGTTCGAAAGGCGAATTCTTGAGTCCAGTGTGGAACTGTGTGTTGACTTCGAACGTTGTTTTGCCAAGGTATTCACTCCACTTGTCAACGTCTCTATCGACATTCTTGCGCAAAGGCGGGAGAATTCGACCGTTTGCTCTCTCAACAAGTCCGTTGGTCCATGGCGCATATGGCCCGGTGAAGACATCTTCAATCGACACCACGTACCCGAGCACACGAGGGTTGGACCCTCCCGCGTGTAGGCGTGCGCGGCTTAGCCGTGTCCGGGGAAAAGGGGATCCTGGGGGTTGAGCCAATGCCGGGCGTTTGGACCTTTACGGCCCCTCGGCGGCGGCAACACACCCCTTTGGCCTCGGCTTCACGTAGACGGCACCCCCGGACTGACCCACCCGGGGGAAATCGGTAGTTGCCTTTTCCTGTCCTCCTCTCCATCCTGCGTCTTTTTCTCTTCCTTTCAATCTTTCCTGTCTTCTCGTCTCTTCTATTTACTTCCAACTTTCCTGGCAGCGAGGGTTAACCTTGTCTGGGTGGCCAACCTTGGGTACTCCAGATTGGGTTATAGTGGCACCGTACAACTGGCGAGGGCTTGTCTTACTCGTAAGACTTGCTCCGTCCCCATGTTGGGCTCGGTGGTGGGCGGTTGGCGCTGCTGCCGAACTCAAGACTTCTATATGGCTTCTAGCAAACCACTTTCCCTTGATCGCCCTCTAAAAAGAGGGCGCACCGATGCAACGTTTGAATTCTTTTTGAAGAACAATCAAGAACACTTCCCTAAATACCAAGTAATCCACAGCGAAGGCAACAAGAGCGTGCGTAAATTCTCCCCCTTCTTGGTGGCGAAATGCCTCGCAAACACTATAGGATCTGGCTACAAAGCTACAAAGATGTCGAATGGAGACCTGCTCCTTGAGTTGAAGGACAAAACACAACACGATAAAATTAATGACTTGAAATGCATTGGCGATGTAGCAGTCACTGTGTCGGCACATCAAACCATGAACACGAGCCGTGGAGTAATCTCTGAAGACGACTTCTTAGACCTTAGTAACGATGAGCTGCTTGAAGGTTTCCAGGACCAAAATGTGATCAAAGTAGAAAGAATCCAAATCCGGAGGAACAATGAACAACTTCCAACAAAGCACATAGTATTAACCTTTGGTACCAGTCTACTACCTAGTACATTGGATGCAGGCTATATCAAAGTACGTGTTAGGCCGTACATCCCAAATCCTCGACGGTGCTTTAAGTGCCAGAGGTATGGGCATGGATCCCAGACGTGCCGAGGAAGGCAGACCTGCGCAAAATGCAGCTCGAACGATCACCCATCAGACACTTGCGACTCATCTCCACATTGCGTGAACTGTGATGGAAGCCATCCAGCCTACTCTAGAACATGCCCTAAATGGAAGAAAGAGAAAGAAATCATTGCATTGAAGGTCAAAGAAAATATAACATTTCACGAAGCAACAAAACGTCTGTCGTACTTGAATCACACGAGCTTTTCCGAGGTGGCGCGACGGGGGGCAGCGTCACAAATCCCTCGGGAGTCTACCACGGTCACTGACAGTGGCCCGGTAATCACTCCGCCTGCCCCCCTGGTGGCTGCAGCAAGTGCTGCTCCATCAACATCGAAAGTGGACCTGCCGACTCCAGTCCCGCAGGTCCCAAAGCTAATCCGAACTCCACGGCCTGGGACGCGATGTTTCAGCGCCTAGTTCACGATCCTCCAGCACCTCGGAAAAGGTTATGGAGGTCGATCAAAAATCCCCGGCGTCATCGAAGCCGAAAGATCAGCGCTCTCAGGAGCGCGCTAGGAGAGAGAAAATTCCTGTAACTGCTCAAAGAAAGGGACCGGTAACCTAAACGGTTACCGCCCTAGTGTGCATATCCATCTATCTTTACCGTGCTCTTGAACACAGGCAACCAAAATCTTCCTCGATATGGCTACACAAATAATTCAATGGAATGCTAGGGGCCTATTTCGCAATCTAGATGATATCAAGGATCTACTAGCGGAATATCAGCCACGACTGTTCTGTGTTCAAGAAACACATTTAAACTCTACACACCATAACTTCTTAAAACAGTACATAGTTTTCCGTAAAGATAGAAATAATGGTAATTCTTCTTCAGGTGGTGTGGCAATCATAGTCCAAAAGTTAGTTGCATGCCAGCATGTATCACTCCAGAGTACATTTGAAGCAGTGGCTGTTCGGGCTATATTGTTCAATCATCTTATAACGATTTGCTCCATATATATACCACCGGATGAACGGTTTCACACAGCAGAATTTGAAAAACTGATTGACCAACTTCCCGAACCCTATATAATAATCGGGGACTTTAATGCTCACAGCACATTCTGGGGTGACTCAAGATGTGATGCGAGAGGACGGGCAATAGAGAACTTCCTTCTTTCTTCTGGAGCCTGCCTATTTAACAAGGCAGAGCCAACCTTTTACAGTTCCACACACAACACGTATTCATGTATAGATTTAGCAATAGGGTCACCGTCACTTCTTCCATACCTGGAATGGAGAATTATCAGTAATCCATATGGGAGCGATCATTTCCCTACACTCCTAGAAACAACAAAGTGGCACGATGGACCAGCTTACCCCAAAAAGTGGAAAATTCATAGTGCAGACTGGTCGAAATTCAGAAACTCATGTATACTGTGCCTGGAAGATGTGGACCACCTAGGTGTAGAGGAACTGGCCAGCTACATCACTCAACACATCCTCTGTGCTGCTAAAAACTGCATACCTCAGTCCTGCACAGATAAGGTAAATCCAAAACCGTGGTGGAACAAAGACTGTGAAACTGCAAAGAAACTCCAGAACAAAGCGTGGAGTAGATTCTCACGCTACCCAACCACAGAAAATCTAATAGAATTTAAGCGGTGCAAGGCAAATGGCCGCCGTATTCGCCGAGTATCCAAAAGAGAAAGCTGGACGCGCTACGTATCCTCAATAAACTCATACACGGACGCTAGCAAAGTATCTAATAGGGTACGTAAACTAAAAGGACAACGTCCAAATCCTTTTCCTCTCGTCAATAGCTCTGGTGAGTCAATAGAAGTTCAAGCAAACACTCTTGGCGAGCACTTTGAGAGAGTATCAAGTTCAGAAAACTATTCCGAAACTTTCTTAAAGCATAAAAGAATAGCTGAAAATATTCCTCTGCGTCCAAAAAAGACATCAGAAGGGTACAATAGACCGTTAACATTCCATGAACTCAAGCTTGCCCTAGGCTCTTGTGGTAGCTCGGCTCCTGGTTCTGACGCAATAACATATGAAATAATCAAGAATCTGCCTAATGAGACCCTAAACTGCATCTTAGGTCTTTACAATAAGATATTTGCTACCGGTCATATACCTTTATCTTGGAAAGAAGCAATAGTCCTACCAATACTAAAACACGGCAAAGACCCTTCCTTAGTTAATAGCTATAGACCAATTGCACTGACCAGCTGTCTACTTAAGGTATTTGAAAAAATTATTAACCGTCGCCTTGTGTTCTTTTTTGAATATAATGGTATATTCGACCCCCACCAATCTGGCTTCCGAAGAGCGAGGTCGACAACCGATAATCTTGTTCTGCTTGAGTCGTATATACGTGATGCATTTGTACACAGTCAATACTGTCTATCTGTATTCTTTGATCTTGAAAAAGCGTATGATACTGCCTGGCGATATGGTATTCTGCAAGACCTGTCGTCCTATGGAATTTGTGGTAGTATGCTGAACATTTTGCAAGATTACTTATCGGAAAGGAAGTTCCGCGTAAGAATTGGCAATGTATTATCGCAAACTTTTATTCAAGAAAACGGTGTACCACAGGGAGGTGTGCTAAGTTGCACACTTTTTATAATCAAAATGAACTCTCTCCGCTCTGTTATACCACCAATGGTGTCTTATTCTGTCTATGTGGACGACATCCAAATCAGCTTTAAATCCTGCAACCTGTCCATATGTGAACGCCAGATCCAGTTGACTGTTAATCGGCTCACGAAATGGGCCGACGAAAACGGGTTTAGATTCAGTGCAGAAAAGACTTCCTTTGTGCTGTTTTCCAGGCGAAGAGGCGTATGTCCGGACCCTCGCATTACGATGCATGGGAGAAGCCTGGTAAATAGAAAAGAACAAAAATTTCTCGGTGTAATCTTCGATAGTAAGCTAACATTCATGCAGCATGTAAAACAGTTGAAGCTGAAATGTCTTAAAACTATGAACCTTTTAAAGATTTTATCCCACCAGTCGTGGGGAACAGATAGGTATTGCCTCATATCTCTTTTTAAAAGTCTTGTGTTGTCACGCATAGACTATGGATGTATTGTATACCAGTCGGCTACAAAGACAACACTTAAGGTACTCGATCCTGTATATCACCTAGGTATCCGTCTAGCACTTGGTGCCTTTCGGACGAGCCCCGTCCAAAGTCTATATGCAGAATCGGATCAGTGGCCGCTGGATTATCAACGTACATATCTGGGAGTCACCTATGCAATAAGAATCATGTCACTAAAACAACATCCATGCAAAGCACTCATAAGTGATCAGTCCACAAATCAGTTGTATTTAAACAGGCCTTCACACGCCCCGCCGTTCCCGTTAGCAGTAAATTCTGTTGCAGAAAAACTAGGAGTAGATTTCACAGAACTGCAGGAAAGCGACTACGTTGAACCCATCCCACCTTGGGATGAATGTACAGTGACCTGTGATTTGTCCTTTACAGAACTTAACAAAAAGAGTTGTCCAAATGCTCTCATTCAGCAACATTTCTTGGCCCTTGAAGAGAAGTATAAGTCATTGGCATTTTTCACTGATGCTTCAAAGACTGCAACTTCGGTATCATGTGCAGCCCATGGCCCGAACTTCTCCAACTCTAAAACCTTGCATAAATATACCAGCATCTTTACAGCAGAAGCATACTGTATTCTGATAACTGTTGAGCATATAGTACAACACAAAATACAAAAGTCTATAATATACACAGATTCTTTAAGCGTTGTCACAGCCCTGTCCTGTGGCAAAGCAAGCCGAAACCCTGTATTATACATGCTCCTTAAACACATTCACGTAGCGTATAAACAAAACCTAGCTCTTGTTGTGTGCTGGGTGCCAGGACACTCTGGGATCGCAGGCAATGAAATGGCGGATAAAAATGCCGGACAAGAGGCTCATAGGAATACCGTTGATGTAAGCAGGATGCCTGGTGTGGACATGAAACCTGTGGTACGAAAGGCGCTCCGTATTCATTGGCAAGCTGAATGGGACAAGGAAGTTGAAAATAAGCTCCACCTGCTTAAACCGCAGTTAACCAAACCTTTCCCACTGAAGCTTGATAGACACACCGAAGTCACACTCGCACGACTCAGAATAGGACACACTTATGGCACACACAAACACCTCTTGGCTGCAACTGACCCACCGACGTGCACACGCTGTGGTCAGAACTTAACTGTCCTACATGTCCTCATACAATGTCCTGAACTTCACCGAGAGCGAGTGGCTCATTTTAGGGAACTTTACTCAAATCATATACCTCCCCATCCATCAATGTTTTTATCAGAGGATGCATTTTTTTAACTTTAAGAGAGTGCTTAATTATCTCGCAGAAGTTAATTTTCTAGACATAATCTCATATCATCCTAACCATCAGATTGCGCCTCACAGGTGAGGCACGGTCTGATGTACAAAGTATGTCTGAGCTCTCTTGCACTTCTTGCGTAAGCAAGAATTGTACAGCAAGGGACTCGGGCTATCGGCAATACTTTACTATGTGTGCCTATAGCCAAGCATTTGAGGCTTTATACTTATCTTCGTAATAATTTTACCAATCATTTACTAATATTTGTAGATTTGTCTTACGTGTAGGCCTCTATACAGCCTCCATTTTAAGCCATAGAACTAAACCCACAATTCTACTAAACCAAACCACATGTCCTGGCGCTCTTTGGCCTTAGATGCCCTTGCGCCATTAAACTCCAATCATCATCATCAAGACATCTTCAATGTGACGATGCTGGAGTTAGTCATTAGTTGTCTTTGACGTGAACGCACTGTCATTGTCACTGATTATGGCTCTTGGAATGCCAGATTTCACGATGATGTCTTCCTCAATGAATTGGATCACGTGTAACGCACTCTTACTCGGTACTGCCCATGTCACAATGAATCTTGTAGCAGCGTCTACTGCAGTTATGAAGTACTTGTTCTCGTCGCCTGTGTTAATTACCCCTACGTGGTCGATGGCCAATGTATGGAAGGGTGTTCGAGGTACTTCCCTCGGGGTGAGCTTTCCTGGTTGTACTCCCGTTGCATGGTTGTGCTGTTGACACGTGCGGCATTCTCGCACATATTTTGCAATATCTTGGTCCATTTTCTGCCAGTAATAACGTGTGGACAGCTTGGACTTTGTTCGCAGGGCGTCTTCGTGACCTGCGTGATCCTGTTGACATTGTATTACAGCGGATTGAAGTGATTGGGGCACCACAACACGTTGCATCGTCTTGCCGGGTTGGGTTATACTGTGCATTAGCATGTCCTTGAGGAGCTGGTAACTTTTCCCAGCTTTGCTTTAGCCTCCTGCTTCACTGGCAGTCTCGATGTCTGCAATAATGGCGACCAGTTCTGCATGCTTGTGCTAAGCTTCGCGAAGGCGGGAATCATTTACCTTCAGCACAAACGCTGCATTGACCATTCTTGATAGTGCGTCTGCCACCGTATTTGTCTTGCCCGACGTGTGACGCACAATGAAATGGTATGGGGATAGGTCTAAAACTATGCGTGCAAATGGCCTGCTACGGTTCTTTTTTGACATAATGTGTGCTACACCCCAGTTGTCCCTAATGAGCTCGAAGTGTTCCATTCCTTGGAAGTAAGGATGGAAGCGTTCCGTTATGGTCGAATAAGCTGCAATTGCCTCAAGTTCTGTCGAGTTCTTGTGGCTGTCACTCTCAGTGACTTTCTTGCTTGCATATTCGACTACTCGTGTGATGTCGCCGTGTGTTTGGGTAAGGACTGCTCCAAGCGCTGTGTGGGAAGCATCGGTATGTACTTGTGTCGGTAGACTTGGATTTAAAGTCTCGCGGAGAAGTGCATTGGTTAGTCGTTCCTTTAGTGTGTCCATGGCATTTTGGAATTCAGGTGTCTACTGAACAATTGCATCTTTCTTCGTCAGAAGTGTCAATGGTCGAGAAATTTTTTCGAAATCTTTTATGTACTTGCTGTAATGTGACGCAAGTCCAAGGAAGGACCTCATCTAGCTTTTTGTTTGTGGCACTGTGTATAGTTCGCTATCGCTGCAATGCGCTATGTGTTGATCGTCACTCCTTGTTGCAAGATCAAGAGTCCAAGAAATGGTATCCGTTTTTCTACAAACATACACTTGCTGTACACAATACGCAGTCGTAGGTCATGAAGATCCTTCTACCTTGTCAAGCACTTCAATGTGTTCCTCAACGGTGTCTGTGAAGGCACACACACCGTCTATGTAGACAATCACGTGGCCGTTGTCAATGAGTTCTCGAAGACCTTCGTTCATGACACTCTGCATTGTTGCGGGAGTGGTGCATAGGCCAAACAGCATTCGTAATCGTTCGAAGTGTCTATCTTCTGTTACAAAAGCAGATTTAGAAATGTCTTCACGCAGTGGTATGTTCAAGAAGGCTTTCTTAACATCAAGCTTTGACAGCTATCGCGATCCTGCAACTTTCCGAATTAATGTGTCGGCTTTTGGCATGGGGTAGGCTCGCTTCACTGTCTTTGCGTTTAAAAATCGGTAGTCCACACACAATAGTTTTGGTGTAGTCTCGTGGTGCGGTCGGTCAACAACAATTACTGGCGATGCATAGGCAGACCTTGATAATACCTTTCCTAACCCACTCTTGTGTCTCTTGCCGTATGAACCTCCTACTGGTATCACTTGTGCTGTAGGGATGCATCCTAACCGGTTTCTGGTCGGTGAGTTCAATTGTGTGTTCAACGTGTCTGCAGAGGCCCATGTCTTTGTTAGGGTGGGTGAAGACATTAATGTTGTTTAGCAGAGAAGCCTTCAACATTTCTGTTTGACTCTCCGCGAAGTCAGTGGGAACAGGTTTGTTTTGAATCAATTGGGTGATTTCTTCTGTTGATGGTAGTGTGGGTGCTCCCGTGCAAATGTTGCCTTTGCGCCAATGGCTCCACACACTTTGGTGGGGTCTGTCGAGGAAAATTCTGCCTGATTGCAGGTTTGCTTCGATATTTCGATGCCTTCATTGTTCATCAACTTGTCTGGTCTTTGAAGTTCTGATACAAAGTATCGCATCGCTGGCTGTGGTTCCAGGTCATTCTTTGTCAGTTCGTACACATCCTTTTTTTTTTTCCCGCTTCGGAATATATTCGATTGTGTGGATGATGCCATTGTCAAAGCGCTCAATGTAGTCGAACGGAATGGCTTGTCGCCAGTCGAGGCCTACAATCGCCTCATAGGGACGGTTCTTGATTACCTTTACTTGCACTGTCGCGCAGGTGGCACCAACAACAATGTTCACTTGAGTCACACCAGTAGGCTTGCACGAGTTTCCAAATGGACCGCTCAATACGCAGTCCACGTCCGTAGCAACCTGAAAGTTGTGGTTTTGTGCAAACTGTTCATCGATAAGCGCTACTACCGAGCCTGTGTCCCAGAATGCATATGTCGCGATGCCTTTTACATTGGCTTGTAGAAGTATGACCCTGCGCCCGCCTGTGTATAGGATGGCGACACTGTTGATGCCTTGTGGTGAGCTTTTCGCTTGACGTCGTCGCGCGGCTGCTGCTTTTTCGTGAAGGGTTGAAATTCGGGCCAGTTGGTACATACTTGAAGGAAAAAACCTCTAAAAAAACACAAAGAACAAGAGGAGAAGTTCCCACCACAACGACTGGCTTGTGGTGTGACAGTCGTTGTGGTGTCGTTGTGTTGTGAACATCTCCTCTTGTCCTTTGTGTTTTTTGACTGGTTTTTTCCTTCAAGTATGCTTTTTCGTCGTCCATGCGTGTGTCTGGACCGGGCCGTCTATCGCTCTGTGTCCCTTCTTTTTGCAACGGGCGCATGTGTCGGCCTGTAGGCGTGTGCATTTCGGCGCCGTAGTGTTCGCAGAGTCGTTTGTATTTCTTTCGGTCGGCTTCAGAGTTTTGCTGAGTGTTGGAGGCTTTCTGTCGTCATTCAGTCCTAAATTTCGCCGGTCTAGTTGTTGCACGTAATGCAAGAACTGGCTAATGGTTCCGCGTCGGAGATCCTGAAAGGCTGCCAACATTGGTTTTGAACTTGCTGTACGCACTCCCTGTAGGAGCCAGTCGACCACGTCGTCGTCAGACAGTTTGTATGAACCACGTTTGATGCGCTGGAGGCGTGCGTACATGTAGTCCGTCACGCTTTCGTTTTCTCGCTGTGCTCTTGCGTCAACGTGAGTAACTCATTGGCAAAATAGTAGTGGCTTGTGAATTCCGTTTTCAGCGCCGTCGCCCATGATGTCCAATCATTGTACTCGTTACCTGTCGCTTTGTGCCAAGCGGCTGCACGGTCCCTAAAGCCTTTTTCACACGATGTGATTTTCGTCGAACCGGAAATGCGATTTCTGTCGTTTGCAACGCAAATCGCAGTCGCAGTGCCGACACCCCGATTTTCGGCTGCGACCAACCGGTTCGTCGCACAGTCGCACCGTCGCAGCGACGGCTGCGATATTCCGTCGAAATCGCGCAGAGAGCTATTTCGCCGGTTTATTTTGGTAATTGGCGTCTCGCTCAACAAGTGCATTGCGCGGTGACGTGAATTACCGAATTCCGTACGTACGCGAAAGGAGAATAAAAAACTTGTACCGCAGGTTCCAGTCTCCCATTTCTACACGTTTGGTCACACGCTACGCAGCAAATGAAGTGCATTTTCACGTTTGCTTCCTACGCCTTTGCGAGTTGCCACGAAAGGACATGGCCTTTTGGAGTCTTCAGAATTTTCTTTTGTTGAATAGCGTACAAAAATCGCGTGTAATGAGCAGCCTAAATAATTTGAAGCTCGGCAAGGGCAAATGACAGGACAACAAAGTGCCCGAAGTTTCAACGTTGTGCAGAACGCGGTACCGTTCACTTGCATTTTCTTGTCGGTTTTCAAGCGTGAATTTCCCTATGCATTTGCCGATGGTAAGGTTATCATACCTCACTTATTAAGTTTGACAGAGCGAAAGTGTAGGCTATCGTAATGAATTTTCTACGATAGCATTAAATCCGTCACTTGAATAAACAGCGTCATTAATTTGTTTTCGAATGTTACATGCGCGTTAAGTTGCATCTGTTCTCTGGGCATTTTCTTTTTCTT
The DNA here is from genome assembly GCF_038994185.2 of Dermacentor albipictus. Classification (NCBI taxonomy): domain Eukaryota; kingdom Metazoa; phylum Arthropoda; class Arachnida; order Ixodida; family Ixodidae; genus Dermacentor; species Dermacentor albipictus. The sequence continues at coordinate 29,677,156 of NC_091825.1, forward strand.
GTGCAGAAACCAATAAACATTGAATACGCTGCGGACTTTGTACCCTTAGTGCACCTGTACTAACATTTGCTTTGAAAGGTAATTAACTCTACAGCTAGTAAATTAAGTAAATTATTCGCTTGCTATAGTGGCACAGTGACAACGTACTCTTCTGCACCGTCGTGTAAAACTCGTGCAACAATGAGAAAAGCAGGCAAACAGCCTGTTCTTGCGAGGATAAAACAATAGAAAACGACACATTAAAGAAAAGTAAATCAAAACTGCAGTGAAGTCAGCCACTTGCATCCCTTCCGGTGAAACATTGAATCTTTTAAGTGCAAGCAGTTGCACGTTCACAGCTAATCAACTGTGCAAAAATATTCATACCTTACATGATGTTTCAAATAAGTTTGTGATCACATATATTAGTGTGTAAAACCATATAACGATATCCACTGTGATTATGAAGGAAAATGACTAGAATAAACTGACTATATTGTTACCTGAACTGTGATATCACAAATATAACTAAACGAACAGCACAATAGAGCAACAAATATCTGGCACTATGACTATGCACACTTTTTTGCACAAAGGCACGAAATGGCATCCTTGCTGCAACAGCAATGCACATTATGCAAAAACCGACTGGTTGTCTTATTGGCTAAATGACTAGATGGTTAACCTAGATATAGACTGTGGCAGCAGTTTTACCTTGTAAAACTAGATCTACCCATCAATAGGACTTCACAGAAAAGTCCTTTTGTACAAAGGACAATAATGGCACTTCACTGGGAGCGATATACATGATGCAGGAAAATGACTAGAATCCTCCCATAATATAAAATATAATATATATCTTAAAAGTATCTTGCACAAGAGATTTGTGTTAAAATCCAGTAATAACACTTAAAAGCACGTCCTTGATTATAACGAAGATGCTTGTAGTGCAGGACACAGATGACCAAAACACACACACAAAATGTTTAGTCTTGCTGCAAGTATCTCGCACAAAAGTCTATACATACGCGCAGTGATGGTCTCGCTTGTATGGTTTTGCAGTAGCCCCAACATATATGATGCAGGAGATAAACGAAGCTTCCATGACGTTAAAATTATAGAAAGCAAAAAGACCTTGCAAGTTTTTTACAAAGGCACAACATTGGTCTCACAAAGGGGTACCATTGCAGTGGCATCAATATTCATGCTGTATTCATTCATTCAGCAATATTCATTCAAGTGCTTTGCACAAAGGAAAAATAATGGCAGCTTACAAAAGCATGCCTTTGCAATGCAGGCAGTTCTCAGCCCATCAAACACACAAGAAAGGCAAGAGAGAAAGGCCTGTCCAGCACTTTTTGCAGTGGGTGGCTGGCCTTAACAGTTTCCAGTAAGGTCCAAGGCAGCATCCCCACAGGTAGCATGAACACACCACCATGTGTTTCCACAACAATACACCACAGTGACGTTAGCACACAATAGGCCAAAATGTGTTCATTTCTCAAATGGAGCAGGACGGAACACGACACTAGCATAATGCAACAGGAGTGGCTTGTTTTATGCACTGTTATGCATGGCATGCTTCAGTGATGCTAGTATCATCATCATCATCATCATCATCGTGAGCCTGGTTACGCCCACTGCAGGGCAAAGGCCTCTCGCATACTTATCCAACTACCCCGGTCATGTACTAATCGTGGCCATGTCGTCCCTGCAAACTCCTTGACTGAAGTAATCTGAAGACTGAAGACTGAAATAATCAGAAGAATAAGAATGGGCTGGGGTGCGCTTGGCAGGCATTCTCAGATCATGAACAGCAGGTCGCCATTATCCCTCAAGAGAAAAGTGTATAACAGCTGTGTCTTACCAGTACTCACGAACGGGGCAAAAACCTGGAGGCTTACGAAGAGGGTTCTACTTAAATTGAGGATGACGCAACCAGCTATGGAAAGAACAATGATGGGTGTAACGTTAAGGACGTTAAGGGATAAGAAAAGAACAGATGGGGTGAGTGAACCTAACTTTCTCCAGCCCCCGGCTACGCTTCCCTTCCCTTGGAATCCAGTCAGCAACCCTTAATGGCCATCGGTCATCTTCCCTCCTCTATACATGTCCTGCCCATGCCCATCTCTTTTTCTTGATTTCAACTTAGATGTCATTATCTCGGGTTTTTTCCCTCGCCCAATCTGCTCTTTTCTTATCCCTTAACGTTACACTCATCATTCTTCTTTCCATAGCTCGTTGCGTCGTCCTCACTTTAACTAGAACCCTTTTCGTAAGCCTCCAGGTTTCTGCCCCGTACTCACGTGCGGGGCAGAAACCTGGATCTGGTAAGACACAGCTGGTAAACATAACTTATAACTTATACTAGCTGGTATAACAGCTGGTAAGACACAGCTGTTATAAAATTTTTTTTTAGGGATAATGGCAACCTGCTCTTCATGATCTAAGAATGCCTGCCAAACGCACTCCAGCCCATTCTTATTCTTCTTATTATTTCCGTCTCATGATCCGGATCCGCCGTCACTACCTGCCCAATGTAGATGTATTCCCTTACCACTTGCAGTGCCTCGCTACCTATTGTAACTTGCTGTTCTCTTGCGAGACTGTTAAACATTACTTTAGTTTTCTGCAGATTAATTTTTAGACCCACTCTTCTGCTTTGCCTCTCCAGGTCAGTGAGCATGCATTGCAATTGGTCCCCTGAGTTACTAAGCAAGGCAATATCATCAGCGAATCGCAAGTTACTAAGGTATTCTCGATTAACTTTTACCCCCAATTCTTCCCAATCCAGGTCTCTGAATACCTCCTGTAAACACGCTGTGAATACCATTGGAGAGATCGCATCTCCCTGCCTGACACCTTTCTTTATTGGGATTTTGTTGCTTTCTTTATCGAGTACTATGGTGGCTGTGGAGCCGCTGTAGATATCTTTCAGTATTTTTACATACGGCTCGTCTACACTCTGATTCCGTAATGCCTCCATGACTGCTGAGGTTTCGACAGAATCAAACGCTTTCTCGTAATCAATGAAAGCTATATATATAAGGGTTGGTTATATTCCGCACATTTCTCTATCACCTGATTGCTAGTGTGAATATGGTCTATTGTTGAGTAGCCTTTACGAAATCCTGCCTGGTCCTTTGCTTGACAGAAGTCTAAGGTGTTCCTGATTTTATTTGCGATTACCTTAGTAAATAGTTTGTAGGCAACTGACAGTAAGCTGAGCGGTCTATAATTTTTCAAGTCTTTGGCGTCCCCTTTCTTATGGATTAGGATTATGTTAGCGTTCTTCCAAGATTCCGGTACGCTCGAGGTCATGAGGCATTGCGTATACAGGGTGGCCAGTTTCTCTAGAACAATCTGCCCTCCATCCTTCAACAAATCTGCTGTTACCTGATCCTCACCAGCTGCCTTCCCCCTTTGCATAACTCCCAAGTCTTTCTTTACTTCTTCCGGCGTTACCTGTGGGATTTCGAATTCCTCTAGACTATTCTCTCTTCCATTATCGTCGTGGGTGCCTTTGGTACTGTATAAATCTCTATAGAACTCCTCAGCCACTTGAACTATCTCATCCACATTAGTAATGATATTGCCGGCTTTGTCTCTTAACGCATACATCTGATTCTTGCCAATTCCTAGTTTCCTCTTCACTGCTTTTAGGCTTTTAGGCTCTGAAATATTGAGGTAAGAAGATCTTGCATCTAATATAAGGATTTCACACACAATTTTTGTACAGAAGCAGTATAACAGCGTTTCACAAAACCGTGGCTTTGTAGTGGTAGCAATTTCATCAAAACAGAAAAAAAACAACCTGTCACCGCTAGATTTCAGGTACTCGGTGACGTCAGGCTTCATGACGAATTTGCTACATTGTTACAGAATGGGCCTAAGTTTAGCACGGAACCAAGAATTTCTGCACATGAGCTACTGGCCTTGAACAGGAGCATTGCAAGGAAAGCGGACTAGAGGACCAGGAGGGGTGGTTCCTCCATGGAGTGGATTGTCTTCGTAGGACCGTCATCAAGAACGCGCCACCATCGACAGCTCTGATAAAGAGAGCGGTATCTTTATTTAGAAAGAATGAACTTCGGTTGTTACTGAGTAACAAAGAGGGCGGTTTCGTGATAGCTCCGTCTGCCGTCTTCAACAAAAAAGCCATTCAGGCTGTCGACGAGAACTTCATTCTGGCAAACAAGAAGCTCAAAAGCTAAAACACAAACTCGTTTCTTTGCTACAAAGCATAGGCCTCACCAAGCTTGTGAAAGATGTCAAACAATGTAAAGTGCTTGCTCTAGAGGTTTTTTTCACTGCAAAAAAGCACAAACCGGTTGTGCCTTTCCGTACAATAGTAACTGAAAATAACTGTTGGCAGGTATTGGTTACCCGCTTTTTGTAAAAACAGTCAAACCATTTAAGTATTGATGATCCTTATGGCATAAAGAATTCCTTCGGTGTTGTTTCCTTTCTGGAAAACAACCATTCAGAAGCCGAAGAGCTTCATTACTCAATACCGCACGATGACCTATTTCGTAGTGTGATGACGGGCATCTAAGAAAGTGGTGACGTAGATTTTCTTAATGCAACCGGGTTATCCTCGGAAAATTTCATCCCCTTTCTCGAACTTTATCTAAGTGCAATGTTTATCTGGTTTGAAAATAAGCTTTTTATTCAGAAAAATGGTGTCTATAATGGTTCGTGTTTGTCGCCTGCTCTTTGTAATATTTTTCATCGTTTGTCGACCGCAGTGCTTTAAACAATGACTCATTTCAAATATTTAGATATGTTGAAGAATTTCTTGTAATAAAACAGACTAACAACGAATGCTCCGTTACCGTAGCTGACATTTTAACTCTGTTCAATGACAATAGCAACTGTCTAACTTTCACACATTACGGGAAACTCCAGTTTTTAGATTTGCAGCTATCCTTAAAAACAGGTCACGCCTGTTGGTTGTACTCGCCACGAGCACATAAAGAAATTCTACCTTATGCGTCTGCGCACTCAAAGATTGAAAAACGCGCCATTCGTTTGATGTGTCTAGAATCTTCGTTAATGAAATCATGTCATCGCACTGCGAACCAGAGTTTCATTGCAGAGTTAAATAGGCTGCAGGCTGCTGGTTAACCAAGTGTGGTGGTGACGTCAGTCTCTGAGATATTGCTTCAGAAACGGAAAGGGAAGTGGCACAAAAGTAACTGTATTACACAAAAGAGGTCTGAAGTTGTGCCGTATTGCCATAGAGTGGCTCACAATCTAAAGAATGTCGCCACTAGATCCAAATTCCGGTAGTCTTTTCTACTCCTCATAAACTGTCAATGTTGGGCAACCGTATTTCTAAAACAAGCAAAAAACCAGATTGTGAAAAGAACCATACGAAGTTTGTAGATTTTAGAGCGTCGGTGTGCTACACAAGATTCCGTTGTCATGTGGCAAAATGTATGTAGGTCAGTCGGGCCGCTGTGTTAACGAGCGCCTTAGAGAACTCCGTAGCACGAGACACCACACCAGACCTTACGTTCGTAAAAAATGACCACACGGGCAAAGTAACATGGCACAACACGGGCGTCGACCTGGGCAGTGACCACTACATCCTCGAAATTACGATACCCAACCAATTACGGAGCAATACCATTATACATAAGTGGACGGACTGGGACGAATTCCGTAAGGGGCGCCTTACCACAGCGCAAGACATCACAGAGATCGAAACCTGGACAACGGAACTCCGCGATGCAGTGCGCTCAGCCACAAAGACCATAGAAACAGACGAGGACGTCATCATCATGGACAGCCGCCTGGCCCATCTGATAGAGGCCAAACGTTCGATACAGGCGCGTTGGAAGCAGCACCGGCTGAATCGCAAATTGAGGAAGAAGGTGGCTGACTTAAATAGGGCCATTGAACAACATTGCAGGCTCCTGTGCCGTCAACAGTGGAACGAGATCTGCAGCCGAGCTGACAGGGAATTGCATCGCAGTTGTACATGGAATCTATTTCGGCACCTCCTAGACGAAACAAAGACCAAGTCAAACCAGCGTGACCGCCTGGCCCGCCTCATGCACACCATCACACAACAACAAGGAAAAGACGCTGTTATGAGGAGTCTGGAAGCCAAGTGTCTGCCAGACACGCCAACGGAAACCCACCCGCCGTACGGGGGGCTGCCCAACGCGTGGCTCGACCGAGACATTACCATATCAGAGGTACGGGTAGTGCTGCACGAGCTCAACACCCGCTCAGCAGCCGGCCCAGATCCCGTTACAAACAAGATGCTACGCAACCTGGACGATGTTTCGATAGAAGCCCTAACTGATTACTTCAATGAATGCTGGCATTCGGGCAAGCTCCCCCGACAGTGGAAAACGGCAAGAACGATCCTGATTCCGAAACCGGGCAAACCACTGGACATCGGCAACCTGCGTCCCATCTCGCTGACGTCCTGCGTGGGCAAGGTGCTGGAGCACGTGGTCGCCAACCGGTGGCAGGAATACCTAGAGAAGGAAGGCCTCTATCCTGACACGATGATCGGCTTCCGGCGCAGACTCAGCACACAAGATGCCATGTTACAACTCAAACAAGAAATCGTCGACAACAAGACACAAGACAGCAAAGTAATTCTGGGTCTCGATTTACAAAGTGCATTCGACAAAGTTAAACACTCAGCCATATTAGGACAAGTATCAAGACTCAACATGGGGGTAACGAGCTACAATTATATTCTAGACTTCTTGACCAACCGCACGGTAGAACTGCGCGCCGGAGACCTCAAGCTCTCCGAACACAAGCTCGGCAGTACGGGTACTCCACAGGGTTCGGTCATATCGCCGTTGCTCTTTAACCTCGTCATGATCGGGGTAGCGAGGGCAGTAGCGGGGACCGGCGTCCGGCATACTATCTACGCCGACGACATTACCCTGTGGGCGGTCGGTGGCACCGACGCCAGCATCGAGCAACAGCTGCAAGCGGCGGTTACCGCCATCGAGCAGCACCTTGATGGCACAGGCCTAATGTGCTCGCCTGCTAAATCCGAGCTGTTCGTCCTCACACCGCTTCGACCGGGACGGAAGCGCGCTCCTCTTCGGGAGTGTGATCACATCAAAATTGTGACTGCATCGGGGCAACGCATCCCCGAGGTGCCCAAGATCAGAGTACTGGGCCTGCTGCTCAACAAGAGCGGCCGCAACGATGAGACCATCAACAAGCTTACCACCAAGGCAATGGACGCCATCCGGCTCATACATCGAGTCTCTACACGACGGGCGGGCATGCGTGAAGACAGTCTCGTGCGCCTTGTCCAGTCGTTCGTGATCAGTCACATCGCCTACGTTGCGGCCTACCTTAATTGGCACGTCACTGACAGGACCAAGATCAACACGCTGATCAGACGGGCTTACAAGACGGCGCTGGGTTTAATGGAGACCACGAGTACGGCTCGGCTCTTGCATCTCGGCGTCCATAACACCCTAGAAGAAATAGCCGAGGCGCAGCTCACCGCGCAATTCGAGCGCCTCTCTACCACCAAGACGGGGCGCAGTATACTGACATCCCTTGGTTACAACCCCCAAGCTCCCAGCCGGCAACCGTGCGAGATCACAGATGAGGCGCGGGCCCACATTTACGTGGACCCCATCCCGAAGAACATGCACCCAGAATACAACCAAGAACGGCGGCAGGCGCGGGCCAAGGCCCTCACCGAACAACACGCCCAAGACCCGCACGCCCGGTATGTGGACGCCGCGGAATACAAGCGGGAAGGCTTCGCGGCAGTGGTCGTTGCGGCGGCTAACGGCACCAAGACAACGGCAGCGAGCGTGCGGTGCACGAACGCCACAGACGCTGAGGAGGTTGCCATCGCTCTGGCGATCACCGAGGCCGAGTGTCGCACCGTGCTCAGCGACTCGAGGAATGCCGTGCGCAATTTTGCCAAGGGGCGAATATGCGCGCCGGCGGCCGCCATCATCGGCAAGCTCCAATTTCAAGACCGCGGCAGCACCGTCCGTATCAAGTGGTTCCCGGCGCACGCCGGCGAGTGTGCATCCTCACCGAACCACAACGAGACGGCCCATTCGGCGGCGCGAGCGCTTACCTTCCGCGCCCCCGAGAGTGACCGTTCCGTGTGGTGGTTCGAAACCAAGGACGGATTGACTAGTTATGCCGAAGTAACCAAGTGTTACCGCTTAGCACGACGGACAATGCCGCCTCCCCACCCGGCACTCAGTCGGGAGGAGGCCGTCATCCTAAGACAAATACAGACCGCGTCACTCCTTGCCCCCGCGATGCTGCACGTGCTTCACCCAGAGCTCTATCCGAGTGGGCTGTGTGGCGTTTGTGCAGCGGGTCCGGCGGACCAATGGCACATCATGTGGGACTGTGCCAGGTTCCCGACGGCAGCTACCTCCAGGACTTACCCGCCAGAACTTCAAAGTGCGCTGCAGTCTACAGACAAGGACTCACAACTATGGGCCGTCCAGCAGGCCCGGGGTGCGCTCGAAAAGCACAAGCCTCGTGACCCACTACAAACGGGCCCAACGGGGCTAGTGCAGAGCAGAGTGTAACCCCGGGTCGACGCTTGGCCAGCGTCACGACTCGTTAAATCGTCGTTTGCCGGCACTTTATTAAAGTTATTCCTATCCTATCCTAGAGAACATGAGCGATCCATACCAACAGGAACAGGTTCCCATTTGGCTCAACATTGTAAAATATTGTTACGTAGGAAGACGCAGACGAAAAGCTATATACAAGTATATTTACAAGGAAATACGCCGCACTTGGCCAAGAGGCAACAGTCCGCGCTAGCCTCTAATCGTCGTCGTCGTCTTCACACTACTCGCCCCTTCGTCATCGCAAATACTGTTCCGTAGCACTACCCCTGGCGGCAAAAGCGCCGTCCCGGAGTGACTAAAGGTCAGACTCGAAAGCAGTGTAGTAGGCATTGAGCCTACTGACGTGCACGACATCACTAGATGCCAGAGGAGAGGACGAGGTTGAGCTCACAGGAGCAATTTCGTACGTCACAGGCGTCACCTGGCGCAGCACGCGGTAGGGCCCTGTGTATCGCGAAAGGAGCTTATCTGAAAGTCCGATGTGACGGGAGGGCGACCACAGGAGCACGAGCGCATCAGGCGAAAACTGTACGTCACGGTGGCGGGCGTTGTACTGACGCTGCTGAGTGGTTTGCGAGGCCATCAGTCGAGCACGGCAAAGCTGGCATGCATGGTCGTCGAGCGCGATGGCGTCGCGCGCATAGTCGCTTGTTGAGATCGCAGCAGGAGAAAGTACCGTGTCTAGGGGCAACGTCGGTTCGCGACCGTACAGTAGATAAAATGGAGAAAATCCGCCGGTGTCGTGCCGGAAAGAATTATGCGCAGATGTGACGTAAGGAATGGCAATGTCCCAGTCGTGGTGGTCCTTGGAAACGTACTTGGACGTCATATCGGAAAGAGTAACGTTTAACCGCTCTGTCAGGCCATTGGTTTGAGTATGGTAGGAGGTAGCAGAGTCCTTCTATGTTCTATGTTGTAAAAAGATGGAAGGACTCTGGAGGTAGTCAGCTTGTGTTAAGTGGAGCAGGAACGCACAATGTCGGTGATAACTTTCGAGAGGTAGTTACGACCACGGTCAGTAAGCAGCTGTCGCGGGGCGCCAAGAAGTAAGATAATGTCACGAAAGAGAAAGTCCGCGACGTCAGTGGCGCAACTTGTAGGGAGAGCCCGCGTGATAGCGTATCGGGTGGCGTAAACAGTTGCGACGGCTACCCATTTGTTCCCAGAGGATGACGTGGGAAAGGGACCGAGGAGGTCTAATCCAACACGAAAGAACGGTTCCACAGGGACGGTGATCGGCTGGAGATGACCGGCAGGTAGCACCTGAGGTGTTTTCCGACGCTGGCAGGGATCACAGGCAGCAACATAGCGTCGGACGGAGCGAGCGAGACCAGGCCAATAGAAGCGGCGGTGGACGCGGTCGTACGTGCGGTTTACCCCAAGATGTCCTGCATTGGGTGAGTCATGCATTTCAAAGAGCACAGTCTGTCGTAGATGTTTTGGCGCGACAAGAAGAAGATCAGATCCGTCAGGGAGGAAGTTCCTTCGGTACAGATCGAATGCCGCCCTGGAGGACATATCGGCGAACGGATGCGTCGGTAGGTGTAGAGCGCAGACGCTCGATGAGTGCTCGCAGCGGTAGGTCTCGGTACTGCTCATCGGCGATGTTAGCGAAGGCTAGAAAATGCCGTTGGTGGTACTACTGTCGGCGTCGTCAGGCTCGTCTACCGGGTTGCGAGACAGGCAGTCAGCGTCCTTGTGTAGTCGGCCAGATTTGTAGGTGACAGTATACGAATATTCTTGGAGGCGTAATGCCCAGCGACCAAGTCTTCCTGTAGGATCTATCAGTGAGCATAACCAGCAAAGCGCGTGATGGTCTGTGACAACGGAAAAGGGTCGGCCATATAAGTATGGGCGAAACTTCTCAACCGCCCAAAGTAGGGCCAGACACTCACGCTCAGTAATGGAATAGTTGCGCTCGGAGGGTGAGAGGAGCCTGCTGGCGTAAGCGATAACACGGTCGTTGCCGTGCCAGCCGCGCTGGCGTTGTGCCAGTACTGCGCTGATTCCGTGACCACTGGCATCAGTACGGGCTTCGAGGCGCAGAAGGATCGAAATGGGCCAGAACGGGAGGCGTTGTGAGAAGATCGATGAGAAGCGAGAATGCAGAGGCCTCGTTATCGCCCCACTGGGAAGGGGCGTCTTTTTTCAAATGCACGGTTAGGGGTCGTGCTATGGCCGCGAAATTTTTCACGAAACAGCGGAAGTACCAACAAAGACCGATGAAGCTGCGCACATCCTTGACACACTTCGGAACAGGGAAGTGCGTAACAGCATGGATCTTGCCTGGGTCCGGTTGCACTCCGTTCGCGTCAACAAGATGTCCAACGACGGTAAATTGGCGACGGCCGAATTGGCACTTCGACCCGTTGAATTGCAGACCGGCTCGACGAAAAACGTCCAGGACTGCTAAGAGGCGCTCGAGGTGCGTAGCGAACGTGGGGGAGAATACTATAACGTCGTCCAAGTAGCACAGGCTTGTGGACCATTTAAAACCGTCAAGAAGGGAGTCTATCATGCGTTCAAAAGTGGCAGGAGCCTTACATAGACCGAACGGCATCACTTTGAATTGATAAAGACCGTCCGGTGTTACGAAAGCAGTCTTCTCGCGGTCGAGATCGTCCACGGCAATCTGCCAGTAGCCGGAATGAAGGTCAATAGAGGAGAAATAGCGAGCACCGTGGAGGCAGTGAAGAGCGTCATCAATCCGAGGTAGGGGATACACGTCCTTTTTGGTAACCCTGTTAAGGTGCCGATAATCCACGCAAAAGCGCCATGAGACATCCTTCTTTTTTACCAGTACAACAGGTGACGCCCATGGTCTCCGTGACGGTTCAGTAATGTTCTTGGCAAGCATTTTGCGAACTTCGGCGTGAATAACTTGACGCTCAGCCGGTGACACTCGATACGGGGGGGCGATGAATAGAAGGGGCGTCGCCGGTAGTAATGCGATATTTAACAGCTGCAGTTTGGGCCAAAGGACGATCTATAAGTAAAGAATGTCGTGGTAGCAAAACAGAACGCGGTAGAGCTCACGAGCGTGCTCGGACGGCATGTCGGGCGCAATCATTTTCTGTAAGTCGGCGCTGGTACAAGTTGCCGACTGCGATGGTAGAGGAGGATCGGCTGAATTGTCGTCTACTGCAATAGATGCTACTGAGTGATCCTCGAATGAGCAAAGCTGGGCCAGAGACACCCCGCGTGGCAGCACTTGTGTCGTCAAGCCAAAATTGACCACTGGCAGGCAGACGCAATTCGCCGTAATAGATAAAACTGTATGAGGTACTGTGATCCCGTGTGTAAGGAGGACATCTTGCATAGGAGCCGCGATGTAGTGACCGTCGGGGACTGGTGGGGATGACACTAAGTCAACGTGAGGTTTATAGCTCGTGAAAAAAGACAGGGACGAAAGTGAGACGTGACACACACAGGCGCTAACTTGCAACCATCTTTATTTCGAGCAAGGGACCCATACATATATACAACTTTTTCGCGTACATCATACATGCGCTGTTTGCAAAAACCTTTACACACCATTGCGCAGGTACGATAACTCTTTGCGGGAAAGGGCAATCGATGGTTTAGACACACAGTTATCCCCAAGCCTATCAATCATTTCTGCTTCTATAATTTCGCGAGTTATCCTACCTCGGGCTTTTCCCACAATGGAGCAGTCTCTGTATGTTGGAGCACACGTCGAGTGGTCACCATCATCCACCCCGGCAACAGTGCACCTGCAATGCCTGCAGTGGACGTCAAGGAACCCACCCCGCTTTTCTGCTACATTGTACCGGTGTTCCTTTAAGCGCTCGTTGAGGCACCTTCCATCGATCCATCGATGGAAGCTAAACTGCGGTATATATCGGTAATTATGAGTCTGTAACTTACAGAAGTCGCAGTTACACGAGTAGCGAAGTACGTTTCCGCTACATTTCTTCTCCGCTCTGCGCACACGCAGAGCCATCTTGCGGAAAACACAGAAGACCCCCTCCTCTCCATGTACGGAGCTGCCCCGACACGTGACGCGCCACTCGGCCGCTTCTTAGAGTCACTTGGAAAAAAATTTTTCCAGTGACTCTAGGAGTTGGTGACGTCACCGCGGGGAGCTGAGTCACCGCCGGTGGCGCGATGCTGCGCCAGGTTTTCCGCCCTTTTGGGCGGCCATCTTGGTGTCGAGGCGGTACTTGGCGGTACAGTCTCTGGAGTTTGTGGCATGGCCGCCACCACGAACAGCACATTTCGGATTGCACTCATGAGGGGCCCGCAACCCTTCCACGAAAGGAGCCTGCAGTCCACACAGGCCGCACTTGTCTTGCATTGGATTTGGGCATGAGTCTGCTCTATGGCCCACGGTGCCACACACACCACAGGCAGGGATAGTGCGTAGGTAGGGCTGCACTTGGACAATCTCCGAGTTGTAGTTCACTGTCCGAGGCCTCACTTTTCCGGCAAAAGTCAGGCGAGCCTTAGTGGAGGTTCCAAATTTACGAATTTCTAAGATGGTGCCATGCCTCCACTGCATACCGTCTTTCAGAGTTTTCCCTGTTTCTTGATTTGCCATAGTGATGACGCCGTAGCAAATTTCTTCGCCACTTTGCTTGAGATGGCCCCGCAGTGGCACGTCTCCCTGAGCCGATTTGATCACGAAATCACCAAGCAGGCGGTCCGCCACGTAAGCGTTCTTGGTGCTCTCAATGAGTAAATTTTGCTCGCGGGAAAAGACGAAGCTGAGTTCCGCCGCCATTTGCGCGCCGAGGTAGGCACGCAAGATCCAGGCCCAGCTCACCATATTGGAAGGCTCTCCCGATGGCCACAGCGGCTCGGGGCTTGATGATCACGACGAAATCGTCGGGTTGGAACTTGGGGCGAGGTTTGGGCCCCCATGTTGATTTAAGTTGGCGGATCTTGGCTATACGCGAGACGGGACCGTGCTGAGGTGAGGTCAACTTGCCGGTTGTCGATGTGGCGTCTGCCGTCATTTTGGCGTTCCGGTGCTGAGAGCGGCTCTCAACGAGACGCAGGAGATTTTCGTTCCGGAGCTGGTCCGACGTTGCCGAATTGGGTTCCTTGGCTTGAGGCATCGTCGACCAGGCCATGGCCTCCGGGTCGTAGCCACGTTGAGGTGGGGAGTTCGCCATGTTGGTGCGGAGAGCGGCTTCTTCGTCGCCGGGTGCCGGTGCAGCCGTTAGGCTTCGCGGCGGCGCCGCCAAGCACGAGTGAAAGTCCGCTCTAAATTGGCGAAAAATTTGGCCCACCTGGATGAAAGTGATGTCCCTGTGTGCCGGGCAACTTGCTGCGTCCGATGGATGCGAAATTGGCGTGGTTCGACGAATTGGTCCGTGGCTCCTGTCGAAAAATGACGGAGCCGAGGTGACATGCGTCCGATCGCTTCCTTATTGAACGCAGCTCGCCCCAGACACACCTACCGTCATTCCCATGACGGCACGGTGCCCCCTTAAGAAACTCCCATAGACTGTGGCGCCAGATTTCCCTCTAGGTGTTATAGTGAGAAACTCTATGTTTGGAAGGGCTTCGCGCGCTCGCTCCTAGACATATAGAGAACCAGAAATCGACGACACGACGTGCCATCATGAGGCAGAACGAGTGAAGGCGGATCTTAGCCCCGATTACTCGGCGAACGAGTTGAGGAGAAAATACATGACTATGGAGGAGGGTAACTTGTAATCGTCCGTCACTAGCTCTCTTAATATGAGACGCTTCACACACATTGTGGTGCGAATGATTAACTTTAGCTGTACCCTACGCGTTTACAAAATTTGTCCGAACCGTTTCAGGGGCCCTTTAAGTATTCAGGTGGATACATGGATAAGTTGTTTTTGCACCTTGAGGCAAAAGGCACGACACAATTGTGTAAACTGTCTCTGTGTCGTCGTCCGTTAGCATGCTATAGCCGAAGCTGCTATTATTTTTTTTTACGTGAAGTCGCCTTTTTTCTTCTTCTTTTTTTACTTGGTGTAGACAAGTGTAGCTCCGCCAATCTGCACGATGCCAATTATTATAATGGTAGTGTAGCATGAAAACTACGCTTTCTGTACTGTATTTCGATGAGTTTAGGCAGCAGTAGACGACAAACAAGCAGGCTGGCGTTGGAAACGCGTGACGCCATTTTGTCTGTGACTGTCGGCGCTGATGTAGCGACGATAGTGAATGTTCGGTGCAAGGACAGCAGCGAAATGCTGGCGTGACCATGTATCACAGAGGAAGGTGAGCTAATCTTCTAAGAAGAAAAAATTATCTTACTCACGCAAGAAGAGTGTAATGTACCGCAAGACACCCTAGGCGAAATTCTGCGCCTCACGCGAGAGAACCTACAAAGTATTCATACCCTAGCAAATAGTGTGGAGGTTGTCGAAAACAAAGTCGCCATAAAAATTAAAAACAAAGCTAGCCAGCCACAACAAATGGACACGACTACGCACCCTTCACCACCAATAAATCCCCCGCAAAACCATCATGGCTAACACGACACGGGATACCTTAGAAATTTGGCAGTGGAATTGCGCTAGCTACGCGAAACGCAAATCCTCGCTGCAACAGTACCTCAAAATTCAACCCCGAAGGCCGCACGTAATACTATTACAGGAAACCCTATGCGAAACCCTTATGCTCTCAGGGTACTGCACCGTCTCAAAAAGAGGAGGGGACGCCAGGAGAGGCATCGCCACGCTCGTTAGTATAAAATTCGCGCACATCGTACGACGTCCTACCAAAAAACAGTCGCATCGAGGCGATCCTAATCGAGCTCGTACCTAACCGATTCTTAAAACAAAGTGTTTTTGTACTAAACGTCTACAGTTCCCCCGCGCACTACAACCAATCCTTCCACGCGATCCTCACTAAAGCCACGTCATTGGCACGAAACTCACCGCTCATTATCGCAGGTGACTTCAACGCCCCCCACACTTCGTGGGGTTACCCCACAATCAAGCCTAGCGGCAACAACCTCTCGCGCGCAATAGACGAGCTGTCCCTCACCCTGGTGACGGACCACGGGTTCCCCACCAGATTGGGTACGTCGACGCAGCGCGATACTACGCCGGACCCCACATTACTCCGAAATGTTGCAAACTTCACATGGACGAACACGCAAGAGAACCTGGGCAGCGATCACTTCGTCATACGCACAGAAATACTGAACACGACGGCCCCACCCCTATTTTTTCACCCTCACAGACTGGGATACCTTCCGTAAGTTACAGAAGAAAGATACGAATACGTATGACTCCTTCGCGGAACTCCTCTCTGCGATAAAGGGCGACGTGTAACCAGAGCCACGAAAACCATACAGACGGAACTGGAAATCCCAAGGGTTGACCCTCACCTCGCACACTTACTCGAGGCCAAGATCTTGATACTTGCGCGATGGAGAAAGCAACGTCCAAACAGACGCCTGCGCAAACGCATCACGATCCTCAACCGAGACACAGACGAATACTGTACGGAGCTCACAAGACTCCAATGGCACGAACTCTGTTCGGCAGTCGATGGCCGCATGCGGACAGGAGGTAAGTGGAACCTCCTGAAACGCATGTTAGACGACAGCCAAACGAAGGATAATGAAAGCCACGCGCTAGAGCGACTTCTACACTCACATAAAGGGAAAGGGGGAACAGAAGAATCCTTCTTGGAAGAAAGTGCTAAACGGTACCTTCCGCTAGGCGTCGCTCACCCCAACGATTACCCGATCATAAAGTGCGAAACCACTCCCGAACTAGACGCTGCCTTCACGGAAGCAGAAGTCCGAGAGGCGCTACACAACCTAAGCAGCAGGCCTGCTTCAGGACCCGACGGTGTAACCAACCGACTGTTGCGTAACTTAGACGACCAAGCCGTTACATTACTCACGAAAGACATCAATCACGTGTGGGAAACAGGAGATGTACCAACGCAATGGCGCACTGCCACGGTGGTCCTCATCCCAAAATCCTGCAAACCACTTAACCTCGACAATTTACGACCCATCTCTCTTACGTCATGCGTGGGTAAAGTAGCCGAGCACGTAATTCAAAACCGATTGTCACGCTACAGTGAGGAACACGAACTCCTCCCACACAACATGGTAGGGTTTCGACCCCACCTATCCACCCAAGACGTCATGTTACTCCTAAAGAGACAGATCTTCGACGTTAAAACAAGAGACGTTCGAGACATCCTCGCCCTACATCTCACGAAAGCATTCAATACCGTCTCGCACCGCTTCGCACTGGAGTCTGTGGCAGGCCTCGGCCTCGGCCTCGGCCAGAGATTTCAGATGTACGTACGCTCCTTCCTAAAAGACAGAGAAGCCCGACTGCGAGTCTCGCAACTTAAGTCGGACCCCTACACGCTGGGCTCCGTCGGAACACCACAAGGCTCAGTCATCTCTCCATTACTATTTTATATAGTGATGAAGGGAATCGCAGACAAACTACGACACATCCCAAACCTAAACTGCGCTCTACGCAGATGACATTACTATCTGGAGCGCGGGGGCTCCCTGGGAGACATGGAGCAGGCCCTAGATGTAGGCCCCTTTACAGTCTGCCCTAGATGCCCCGGAAGAGTACCTATTAAACACAGGAATGAAACTATCCTCAAAGAAATCGGAACTATTACTATTTCGCAAGTCTTGCCAAGCAGTCCGCTACCTAACACCTCTAGACGAACTTCCGCTCGCACTTAGAGACGGACAACAGATTCCGCGAGTCAGCTACCGGATGCCACGGACACACGATCAAACGCTTAACCGCCAAAACCGAAAACATGATCAGACTCATCCACAGACCCACGAAACACAAAACCTCTTAAAAACTTCTTGAAATGGCTACAAACGGCTATAGACGTCTTGGTCTATGATAAGACTGAAAATAGAATTTCTTCTAAACATAACCTCAGCACTTGAAATATGCTAGCATATATTCTATCTGCGGCAAAACCCACTACGGGTGTCACTAGAGTCTGTTTTGGTAAACGCATTCAGAATGTCTAACTCAAGAACTTTTCTAGATCTTTTTGTCTAAAAGTGCATACAATGCCAAACGACGTGTTAAATGTGTGGTTACCGTCGGCCGTCGACGTTAGCGAATAAAAGACGCCTCAGACAAATCGAACTCGTTCGAAGCAACATAAGTTAATTGGCTTTAATATTAAATAATTTCACACCAGAACTTCAACAATCAAGGGCGTGTTATTGTTTTCCATACAGGGCGCGCACACAACGCCTGGAAACCATTCTATGCTCGCGCAGCAGCAGGAGCGAAATGCCGGTGTTGCACAGCGGTGTCACAGAGCCACCGCGCTGCGACCACTTCGGCGGCACAATCCAAATTTGTCGGACATCTCATTCTGTGCTGGAAACACTGGGAGGCAGGAAGTTTGAAAAAAACGGCCACTCCCGCCCGCAATGTCTCGGTCGTGGGTTCGTTATGCCAGTTGTTCAAGCCGTTCTGTACATTTATACTGGATATTAACTGGAGTCATTTAGCTGTGCTGATGCTGTTTGCCGTGTGTTTTGCATCAGTGCTTCGTGACATCGGCTGTATTGCGTGTTTTCGCCGACGGCTTACTACCACAATGGCGGGATCTGCGTTCGCCGCCTTCGTGTCTCGGTGCGTCTTTGTACGTCGCACGTTCGGATAACACTTTTTCCGGTAAGTGAAATACATTGCGCTTCGTTTTTCGTCAACAATGTGAATATATTTAGGTGTTACCCGCGGCAATTCTTGATATATGGGCTCTTCTGCCCTGCGAGCTTTCGTCATTACTTTTATACGAGGGTTCTGCTTGTGTTCAGCCGTTCAGCACTACCGCGCTCCACGACTTCCGCAACAACAGTCAGAACTTTGCCCTGCTTGTTAGCCTGTGGTTAACGTAGCACGAGCCAACCGAAAGGAGTGCATTCGAAGATGACGCGCTGGCTGTAATGCTGAACCAGACTGAACTCGCCTTATTTTGTGTCCTTTTGTACTTACGTGTGCGCGCGTGTGTCAGTGACTATGCAGTTTGTAGCTATCCCACTTTATAGCAAAACAAAAAATATAACTGCAATGTTTACTTCATCTAAACAATTCCAAATTAAATCGTCTGCTGATGTACAAATTTCACTTGTTTTGTTCTAAATAAGCAGCAAAACCTTTAACCTAGTAGGTGCTTCATCTGGGAGTGAAATCACGACAGCTTGGCATTTATTTATGAATGACTGTGACTGGGTCACCTTATGTGTAATTGCAAATCTGCCTTTTAACTGACTTGATGCTATCTTATTTTGTCCCTTTCACTCTATAGACGGCTGGACATCCTTCTTGTACGTTGGCGCTAGCTGGATGACGGGACCTCATCATGATCAGTGTAAGCCAATGTACTGTACCCTCTCTGGTCCTCCCAGTGCTTTTTATGTGGGTTAAGGCCAGGGAGCGCTTCGTGGTAAAATAGCTAGTTGGTGTCTCACCAACGGCCATTTTTTAGCTCTGGTCCATTATAAGCTGCCACTATTATAACCAATTTCTCAGTGCCAGTGTACATACACAGTTCTACTAATAATTAGTTTCCCTAAGCCTTACAAAATTTACCTGTAGGTAGTCATTGCTATGTAAGAACTCACAAATTAACTCTGCTGTGTCATAGAAGTATTCCATACATGAGTAAAAATTTTCTACAACAGTGTACATTACACCTTGCTTCCCTAATGCACAAATGTATTCAAGCCAGTGTTTGATTAGTTTGGTATTCCAAATTTTTTCTGTGTGATTTAGTTTCTTTAAAGGAACTTACTGTACAGCATCAGCAAGCAGTCTTATTTAAGATTTATGTGTGCTGTAAAAGGTGTGCTTTGCCGCTAGAATTGATAAAACATGGGCCAAGGCTTCCATACAAGGACAAACTTCAATTTCGTTCTACCACCATGAGCACTTGGCTGGTGCTTGCAAAATGAATCGCATCAAGTAGCTTGTGCCAGACTGTTTTTTAACCTTATTGTGAGGAGATCACAAAGTGATCTGTGGATGCGCCTGCGTCTGAGATATAGATTGCGCTGCAACATATGTGCGTGTAGAACAGGCATGATGCTGAGGGTTCCAGCAGTTTGCAGAGGTGCTTTTAAAATTTTGTCATGACTGCAATTTTACCTGTGCTGTTTTTTATCACCTATTTCAATAATATCATTGGATGTGTTATCAGAATTTATCAATCTATTTGCCCTGGCCCATTAGCCTGCCACATTTGCCTCTTCACTAGGTGGGCAATTATTCTGCATAAACCATTACTTGAATACACCTTTTTGTGTGCAGTAGCTTCTCAGTTGCAAGTCAGCATAGATGCTCAGAATTACCTGAGAGTATAGATACACTGATAATTTGCCACCTATACGAATCACTTCGCACTTTCTCACGCAAACAGCATGTTAACACTTCCAAGTCAGCGGGCAATGTTATCGTTTGATCACATCATGAGATACTTTCAACTTTGTATGAAGCATCATCCAAGGTGTTGCATCATTTGTGTGAGGTATTGCCCGAAGCCAATTAGGGTCACTTGAAAATATATCAACAAAAGTGATTGATCCAGCTAGGAGTGTTACTTTGGAACACTACTTTATCACCAGTCCTCCTTTGCATGCTACCTGCTTACTCTGTACTGTGTCATGTTTAAGTTTGAAAGAAAGGCAACAGCTAGGCAGCGCAAAATGCCAAACTTGCTTTTAGTTCAACAATATAAGACGCTATTTAACTTAAGTTAGTACATCATTTACCTGCAGAGTGAATTACTGTTTTAAACTGATTATATTTTGCAGGAAGCTTCTCAGACTTGTTTGACAGGTTGATAAGTGGCTTTTTAGCCACAAAACACTATACAATAATTTGAAGGCTGACTTTGACTCTGCTATGCAACTTAATGACTATATGCCAGGAACAAGGCCTCTGAGTTGGGGCGCTGGCTAACACTCCCAGTGTTCTACTAGGACACATAAATACCCAAGAAAGTGGATGGGAAATCGACGCCGCTGTAGCTCAATTGGTAGAGCATAGCACGCGAAATGCGAAGGTTGTGGGTTCAGTTCCCACCTGCGGCAAGGTGTTTTTTCATCCACTTTAATTTCCATTTTTTTATCGTTTATTTAATTTATTAAGCGCAAGTAATTTCCCCTATGTTGTCCTTGGTGTCAGTGTTTGTTGGCTTCTCATGATAGGAAATATACTAGTCATTTTAAACATCATCGCATACATACCTTAAGATACCCGTAATTTAAGAGAAAGGAATGCTTAAATTTATTTTTAATGTGAGCCAAACTTCTTACGTAGCACATATTGCTAATTGAAGTTCCAATTTCAACATTCCCATTTCCTCCCTTGCCATTTTTTTCCTGTTCTGTGCAGGTATTGCTTTCCTATGTCTACAAGAACCGTCACGGGTGGCCTGTAACAGCAAGCTTTTGTGGGCAGCCAGTGCTCTCCTACGAAGGCTGGCCTACTCTGGCAGCGGCGGCAATCATCTTCAAGATTTATCGATGATCACCTTTGCTGCTATTTGTCACTCTTCTTAATTACACTTTCTGCATCTTTTCTAATCTATTAGGTAATAAAGTATGAGTATGTGACATGGTGTGAAGTTGATGCCTTGCTGCATTTTAGCTTGCAATCACCTTTTATGCATGAAAAGCTCATCATACAATTTATGAAAAAAAATAACAGCATATTATGATTTATCTTTCAGTATCTTGTAACATGCAACATACAAGGAATTCACTAATGGATGGTATGCCGAAGAACTGGCCATTATTTCTGCGTGATGCTGTGCAAGCATTTGGCGTTACCTTACAAGAGGCACCCGGAAAGTAAGTTACAATTTACTTTTAAATGAAGCATGGACATCAGAAAAAATATATTTATATTGCTAGTTAGAGTGGTTCGCAGAGTGTTTTTCCAGATGTGTACTATCCTTTATTTCTTAACTCATTGCAGCACAGTGTTCTGTTTCGTATACTGGTGTAAGGCTATTGTGCCCCCTGTAGCTGAAACCAGGATATAATTTTTGCCTGAACTGCAGCATCACTGACAAAAAAATTTTCTTTGATAGAAACTATTTCAATTTGGTGGAGACCCAGCAGGGCGAAGTTTTGTCAATAATGGTGTGTTTCACGCAGAGATGTTCTTGTTTAGGTCAATGAGTGAACATTGGAAGTATATCAGCATACAATACAGATCTTGTTTGATTTGCAAAATAATTCTGACAGGTGGCATTCAATTGATTGGTCTAATTAAAAAGCACAAATTGACCAATGAGGCTGTACTACACTATTCCCATGTTTCACATCTGGAAAAAATACCTCTGCATCACTCTGTCCGACAATATAAACTTTTTTTTTCCGATGTGCATGCCTCGTTTAAAATAAATTGTAACTGTGGGCAAACGTCTTGTTACTGTAAGAGCTGCCGCAAAAATTTGAGGGAATGTCTAATAAAAGTCTTCAGTTGTTCTTGTCAAGCTGTCCATTAGCCAACTTTTAGCGTAACGTTAGCAGGGCTAACTGAAGTACTTCTAGACGTCCATGGCTACAAAATATCTTGACCAAGACAACTACTAGGCTTTTGAATTAGCCGTTGAAGACATCTTTTAGACATCAAATAGCTGCTTGCGTGTTTCGTGGGGAGTCTCGGGGCGCAGGAAGGGTCTCTGCGAAGATAACCTTCTGCGCGTATACCACGCGTTCCTTATGAGTCACATTAATTACGTCACCTCTGCCCACAACTGGACGAAAATAGAAAAGACGAAGCTAAACGCACTCATGCGCAAGAGCATCAAACAGGTCTTGGGAATTCCACAAACAGCAACTACAGCAAAGGTTGACCGGCTAGGCATGCACAACAACATCGGCGAAGTGATCGAGGCTCAGACTATGGCGCAAATACTCCGCCTATCCTCGTCCAAAGCCGGTAGGCTAATCCTAAATGAAGCCAATGTCTCCCCTTCTCCCTATCTCGAGCACGCGATTACCCTACCGAACGAAATTGGAGACAAATACAAAGTCTCACCGTTTCCCAGAAACGTCCACCCACAACACAACGTGGGTAGGCGCCGGGCTCGCGGCCGCGCGATTCTCGACCGCATCGACGCGGATCGTGAAGCCACCGCATTTGTGGACACGGCCCAGTACGGCAGCACATCCACTTTCGCAATAGCGGTCGTGGACGGCAACGGAATGCTACGATCATCCGCATCGGTTAAAACGAGCACCAGCGCTAAAGCAGAACAAATAGCCGTAGCCATCACCATGGCAGACCCCACATTTACTTATCTCTTCACGGACTAGCGTGCCGCAATTCGGGCCTACGAATGCGGCAACGTATCTAAAGAAGCAGCGCGTATACTACTAGCGAGCTCAAAAGAGAGAAAACGGTGCCTCTCCTGGTTCCCCGCTCACATGGAAAGACATTCACCCACAAAAAGCTAACCTCAATGAAACGGTCCACGACCGTGCGCGAGAACTTGCCCGCCGCGACGGTCTCGATCCCGGCCTCCGAGGGGCTGGACATTCAGTTTAATGACCCGCTGCTCACTTACCAAGAAATCACCTCCCACGATCGGGAAGGCAGAACCAAATTCCCGCTCCCACACGCCAAACTCGAACGCGCGCAGGCGGCCGCGTTTCGATCGAATGCTACAAACGGACTCGTATCCGTCACGAGGCCTACTAAGTCACTATTACTCAGAAATCCCGGCAAATTGCCAAGACTGCCCAGAACTTTATTGCTCACTCTCGCACATGCTATGGCAATGTACCGCGTTACCAAAGGGCCCTCTCTCCAGTGAGCCCGAATGGGAAGAAGCCCTCAAAAGCCCGGACCTCAAACTCCAACTCAAGGCCGTCCAGAGGGCCCAAGAACTGGCGGAGCGTCACCACGTTCCCGTCCCGACTTGGGCGTCGCCTGCGGTTTCTGCCGGAGGAGTTCCCCGCGTAGGATCGCCAACGCATTGAAACTCCTCAGGACTTTAATAAAGTTATTGACTGACTGACTGACTCACGCATGGTGCTGGCTGTTTAAAAGTCCCACTGTCCACATTTAGTTGTCTTCGGGCACTGCGCATTCGCGACGTATTTCGCTGCAGTGTGTCTAGAATTGTTTATCAAAAGAAATTCCTGCATTGGCGTTTAGTTTCAGGCAAGGGCATATACGCAGCCAAGTGCGAAGTCAGGCGAAGTGCGGGGTCAGGTGCTTTTCGTCTGGCCGGCGTTGGGCGTACCCGGTGGTTCTAACGGGTACGTTGCGTTCACCCAAATAGCCAACTTATTACTGATTTGGCTTGGCTCCCGTTGGATTTTTAAAAGGCGGCGGTAGTGCGTTTTAGACATTTCTTGAATTTCTTGTGAGCGTCTGTGCAACAAGGTGTAACCTTTCTCTATGGTGAAAACTTTACGAGGTGTTTCTGCGTTGTATGTTCGATTTAAGTGGTCTTCGCTGCCGTGGTTAGTTTGTTTGGCTGGTTAGTACATGTGCAAACGGTCTTTTGTGATGTTCTGGAGTTGTGGAAGGTCGTCGCCCCTATTGCAAGTACTTGCGTTGTCGCGACATCATTCGAACACTTTACGATCAGAGCAGAAACAAGTGCTGTAACCTACCCCGGTTATTGTGTAGGCGTCAGCTCTCGAAGTATTGGTCAATGCACGGTGGGAGCCCGTTTTATCTGCGGATGCGTGCTTGCACCAACTCTGACGAAACTCTGATCATTCGGGACCTATGAAAGCAGTGCTGTGTTGTTTTTGTGCCGTGCTTAGTTCGCCTGTTTACATACTCGCTTGAATGTGTGCTATTGTGGTTTTTAAGTTTTCCCCCGTGGGTCTGTACCAGATACCTCACATTCAGCTGCTTGTCACCTGTGGTCGTTTATAACTTTGCTGCAGAATTTTGTCCTTAAGTCGAATAAACTTTGGAAGGAAATCGTGAAGCTTTACTCCCGGAAAGCGCTTGTACGTCCATAGAATTTACAGTCCAAATGCAACACATATCCTCATTTAAATTTTAGAAGAATTTATAGTTTCCGTAAATTGAAATTGCAGATAAACAGAATTCAATAAATTGAAGATTTCTATATGCACACCAAATAAGTTCTGCAAAGTAAAACGGTTTGTTACATTAAAGTTCAATATATGGAGGTCTAATTGTACAATATTGATTGATATAGGGGTTGATTGGATACAGGGTGTGCATATTCACACGCCTGGTTCCGTAGTCATTTGTTACGTGCCGCTCTACTTGGGCAATAAACCAAGCAACAATGTTAATGTTTTCGAACTGTTCATATATCGGGAGCACACCAAGAAGGTGATCTAAAACCTCCAGGCATATGGTGACTTTCTGTTCCGAAAGAAAAAAAAGTAATAGTAATAATGTGTACAGTGGCATAGCAGAGTAAACAAACAAAAAAGCTGTCTTTTTAAGACAATGCTACATTTTTTTTCCTAATTACAGCAGCTGTGCAAGGTGTTCTAGACCAGTTAGGATATTTGAAAATTCAGTGTGATGGGCCAGTCTGTTTCCCTTAGTGTTATAATGGCCTCATATTCTTGCGAAGTTAATCATATGACTTCTGTATCCTTACTACATTGAACTCCTGAAATGTTTTATTCCGGCCACTGCTCCTCATCCACCATGCTGCTTCTGCTTAATAGTTCTCAAGGCAATTATATTGCCCTCCTCTCCCTATTATTCAGGCAGAGAAACAGATCCACATGGCCATCACAAACTAATTTTCACTTGCACATGCCCTGACGTTCAAAACATTGCAGTTGAGCTGGAAGCTAGAATCAAGCTAGAAGCTAAAGGGAAGCTAGAATTAGCACTAGTGAAATGTGAAGGTTGTTAGCAAAAGTGCCCACAGTGTGTGAGGCCACAGTTTATGCGAAGATAAAAGTTTTGAGAAAAATTGTATAAATTTTGCAGTTGATATTGTTTTATTAATGCTGCTCTTGCTTTAGTTATCCTTTTTTTTTAGTCACCATATGTGTTAAATGTCACAGCATTTGATATTATAGCATTGACATATATCAGTGGGGTGGGGGGTCCTCATCTGGATAGTTCATTTCTAATGCATACACTTTTTTTTTTATTTCATCATTCATCATTACTACAGAAGGAGGTCCCGGAGTTACAAGAACTGTCAGGGGGACCTCCTATTAGTAATTTAACATTGCATGAATTAATACATTTTGGCAACATAGCAACGACAGACATCAGAAAACACGAAGTTAATGAAAAAATAAACAAATACAAAAAGTTGCTTATAATAATTGAAGTTCAAAATACAGCAAATAAAACAGATACAGCGTATGCATAAATAAATATGTGGTAATTGACACGTTAATGAAACACAGGAAATGACACATGTCAAAGAACACGGGGTTATTGCAACAGATAATTAAAAATAAATATATGCTTACAATACGCAAAGTACAAATGTTATATAAGCTATGCGACAAAAAATTTGAAATGTCTAAGAAAGGATTAAAAAAGAAGACAAAGGAAGATATAGAATAACGAATAAATAAAGGCTGTCGATACAATAGGTAAGTACAGAGTCATTGAAAACTGCGAGATATATTTGTACACAATATATATTTATAGTAATGAATCAGTAGCCAGTAGTGTCGTTAGTAAATATTTCTTCGTCTCTCTCCTGAATGTTAATGTTGTGCGGCAGGCTTTAATATGGGGTGGTAGTTTGTTCCAGTATTTAATGGCCGTAAAAAGCGAAGTAAACATTCCATAATTAGTGTTTATTCGAGGGAGTAAAAAATTGTTGTTAGAGGAAAATCTCGTATTGTTAGTGTTGGTAAGAGCAGAGTTATTGAATGCATCTGAAATTATTTCATGATTTAGTGTGCGGTACATTAGTAAAACTAATTTGAGCTGGAGCATGTAACGTAATGGTAGTATTTTTAAGGAACTGAAAATTGGTACTGCATGTGACATGTAACTGGAGAAAGTAATGATCCTTAAGGCTTGATTTTGTAAATGCTGTAGATGTATTATGTGCGAGCAATATGTGTTTCCCCAAACTGAGATGCAGTATTGCAAGTGACAGTGAATAAATGCGTAATAAAGTGAAGTTCTAACGTTTTGTGGAAAATACGAGCGCGTTAGGATTAGTACTCTTATTCCAAAGGCAATTTTTTTTGAGACCATGTCAGCATGCAAGTTAAATTTAAGTTGGGGATCAAGTTTGACGCCAAGGAAGACAACTTCATGTGCAGGTGAGAGAACATGGGTTTGTAAGACGAGGGGTGGCGCGGGTGCGATGACGCGTTTATGTGTATGAAAAAGCATAAACTGAGTTTTCGAAGGGTTGATGTGAAGTTTGTTACTTGTGCACCACGCAGATAAGTTGCTTAGGTCAGAATTTAGTCGTTTTATTACAGTATTTATGCATTTGCTATGAGTGAATATAGTCGTGTCGTCAGCATATAGAATAGATGAAGTACTGGTTAAACAGTGAGGAAGATCATTAATGTACACCAGGAAAAGTAAAGGGCCTAAAAGTGAGCCTTGTGGGACACCCCTAGTGACTGGTTTAGTACGTGAAAGTGAACCTCCGAAATTTACAACTTGAGTTCTGTTAGTCAAATAACTGCGGATGAGCGTAAGAGCTGGGCCACGAATGCCCAGAGCTTCTAACTGGGCATTCTAACTTCTAACTTTGCATGGCTTGTTCACGTTGCCAACACCTACTGTATTACTTTGCTATTAAAACCTTCACAATTGTTTTTCACACATAAATAAAACAAGCAGTCTAAAAATGCTCCTTTGTCTCATGCAATATAGCGCTCCTCTCAACTAAAGCTGTATGTTCTCGAGACACAAGTTGACAGCTACATGTTAGCTGCAAAACCTCTTAAATTTGCAACAATATTGAATATACTGAGACAAAAAAGCTATCTTGGTGAACATAATGCTGCAGATGCTGACCAGCACATGAGTAGTGCTTCTTTTATTACAAACATTTAATCACATTGCACAGAGTGTGTACCACTTAAATCACAATAATTTTATTGAGATATTTTTGTGTCATTTGCATGTGGCAGAAGCAGGAAATAGTAAGCTGACTCTGCCTTAAAGCAAACATATGCATGAGAGAGCGCTTAAAGCATTACTTGTTCAAACCGAGGCTTTGGTGTCTAGATTTCACGACGAAGAGAGTAAAATGTGAGGTCACTTACCCTGTATTCTGAAACCATCTATGACTGGAAGCTTCATTCCACTGAGATGAGCGCAGTGCCACCCCTTGACTGAAGATGACGCTGTGTTTCACAGTAATTGACATGAAGTTTAATTAAAGCTAAGCAACCGCCTGTGTCAAGGAGTGGGGCTGCTGTGCATTTGAATCCAGGTGGAGGGTTGAGCGGAGAATACAGAAGTTAGTCATCTTTACCGATCCTTGAGCCTCTTAAGAGATTTCCTACAACATCTAAGCTCAGCCTTTCTGTTTTCTTACAGCATGGTTATTACAGGTGGTACAAAACATTCCATTGTACAGTTTCTATAATTCTTTGGGAAAACATACATCACCTCACTAAACAGGAATAGGCTCAATAGGTTCACTGGTATCATCTATAGTGTTTCCATCCAAGACCTATTGCTATTACAAGGCATTGCAGACATTCAGTGACGTAGCCAGAAATTCATTTCAGGGAAGGATTCTCCACTGGTCACTACCACTCCCCCATCACCTCTCTCTCTAGCACTACATAAATGTGTGGAGGGTTTTACATCACACCAAGACAAACTCCTAGCACTCCCCGGACAGGAATGCTTTAGCAATGAGGATGCACATTTTTACGTTGCCAAAACTTTGCTTAACTTCTGACAAAAGTTTTTCATTGCTAAGACTACGCCTAAAATTATGCTATCATCCTTGTGCTGTTTTTAAAAATGACTATATTAAAAATAACATTTTGTTTACAAATTGATGTATTTATATAATGTATATTATGACCTTGTTGTTACATTACTTAGGAAAGTGAACTGTGCTAAAAACATGACAGCGCTCAGTCTTGTGTCTTCTTGTTTGCAGCCCAGACTTGTTGCAGCCCAAGTAACAGTGAAGGTCAGCGTTATTTTCTTACCAGATTTGCTAGTGAGTGGTTCAGCCATGGCTGTGTATGGAAGAGAGCGGGCACTATTTTGCAAGTCGCCTATTACTTAATTGCAGGCATTATGGGCATGCTTCCCCGACACCTGCCTATTCTAAAGACTGAAGCAGCAAGCACAGCACATGCTATGACAGGGTAGGTGAATCTCAGCTAAGGCAACTGGCCACAGCTATCTGGTGTTGAGCGATCGAGCAGTGATGAGACAATCCCCCTATGTTCCATAATTTTTCACTTCATTCTTGATGCCCTTAATGCGTGTCACCACCCTAGCCCCCTTACTGTATCATCCTCCCCACTCCCTGGAGCTCTCTGAAACTCTTTTCAGCTAATCACTGTCCCACTTTTCAACATTCACGGGGTTGTTGAATGACACAGCATTCTATAACATTCCTATATTTATGTTTCTGTGTGGACATCGAAGCCATTCACCTAGCTCCCATAGTTTGTTGTGGTGGCTTCTTAGCTTCCCTGGTCCAGCACCTCGTCCTTGATATAGATTTCCGCGCGCAAATCAGCATTCTGTAGGCCTTTCTTTCTTGTCCCGTTTTCTCTCCATTTTTTCATTCTTAGCAGTGTGTACAAACTAGCCTGAGAGCAAGCTCTTCTGAAGTTTATTAGCATAATGAAAGTCAGAGTCAATGGAAAGTAAAAGAAGAAAGAAGAAGGTGGGGGCAGTGTTTTTTATGAGTTTTCTAAACAAGCAAGTTGATATAAGTAAGTTGTATAATAGCAAGCACCAAGTATGAAAGAATAAAAAACACATTTGCACTTCTCGTCTGACGAAATTTACTGTGCTTTTACAGAAATGAAAATCATTGAAAAGGAAGTAAGTGTTTACGTTGAGATACGAGCACGTAATCTGTAAGCCTCGTAAGCTTATGTCAAGTAAAACAACATGAAATCCTGAGAGATTGAGCTTCTTAAGTACACGTGTTATAATAGGAACACCAACCTTCTTCAGTATGATAAAAGCACTGTAGATCAAGGTTCTCCACGTAGTGGAAACATTGTTAAATCTGTTAAGATGTGAATGTGGGCAAGTTGGTAACAAAGTTCTAACTTGCTAAAGCACATTACTGTCCTCATCGAACTAATGACTATAGTTTCTTGTACATGTGTCTTGATCATATTCAGCACAACATTATGCATTTTTAGCTTTCTTTAATACATTCTGTAGCCCCTCAATGGATTCAAGATGCTAGAAACCTATGTTGAAAAAGTGCTTGCCATTAAAAAAGACAAGAAGTCAGTTCCTGTGTTAGAAATATTTATTAGTTATAGAAAGGCTAAAATTTAGTATGAACATTAGCCATGTCTTGAAGTTTTCATCCTACTCATTTTACAGTTGAAGCTAGCTTGCTTCTCAGGTTACTTGTGCTTAGAATTAAAGCACAACAAACAGATGAATGGCTTGCCGGGGCGTTATTCACAGAAAGTGGTCACTTTTCTCACTCTCTCCATAGAGTTTGGGCTACTGCTGGTACTGTTGGCCGCATAGCAGCCAGTGCAGAGCCACTGAGTGTCGTGTGCCGATGTGCCAGTTTTTCTTAGCATGTGGACACTTCTCCCACGAGTTTCTTCGATGTTGTCTTGACGAGGGCCGAACAGTGAATGAGCCAGTTCATCTTGAAATTTTATAATTGGCGTAGAGTTTCCTTCAAGCATGCCACGAATGTTCCACGCATTTATGATGACACATCCAACAAGCAACTCAACAGCTACCTTTCTGTACCACTTGAGTCCTTTTCTAAGGCAGTTGTGGTATAATGTCATTTGGTCACTATAGTCGACGCCCTTTTTTGCTGCATTGTAATCGAGACCGGCCTGATGTTTCATGATTGGTGCACCGTCCCTTGTTTTCTTCCCACTGTCCACCAAAGTTGCTTCATATTTGGCGACAGATGTGAGTATCAGAACAGACCTCTTGTCCATCCACTTCAGTGCCTTCACTCCATTTTTGGACTGAAGTTCGGTAACACTGCCATTTGCAACCTTTACTTCAGTGAGATCTTTTGGCAGCCCTTTCCTCACTGAGCGAACTGTGCCACGAATGAAAGTGTCTTCCTTTAGAAGGCGAAAAGTGAGCGGCAAGCTCATGTAGAAGTTGTCTACGGACAGCGGGCACACAACTTCCTTGTAATTTTACAGGAGTTTCAAGCATACATCTTCGGCATGTCCGATGCCAATTGTTCAGTCACACTTTCCGGCATATACATCAACCTTTAGCCTGTAACCGTCTTTGGTACATGCCTTGAACAGCCTGACTCTGTAAGAACGAAAGTCTGCCACACCATGGCACTATTGTTTCATCTATCACAACCTCCTTTCCTGGCTCAAGCACAGTGGCAAAAATTTTGGTTCAATTTCTCTACCAGAGGATGGATCTTAAAGACATGATCCTGCAACTCTGCAACCAGTTAATTGTCCGCAAAATGCCGGAACCTCAAAAGTAGGGAGAAGGCGATCACGGCTCATATTTTGATGAATGAGTTCAACACCATACAGGTTACTTTTTGCCCAGTAGTGACTCGGGTAGGAAGATGGACGAGATTAATACAAATTGGTATTCCAACAAATGCTTTCGTTTGTTGGAGATTGGTTTCCATCTAATTTTTCAACTTTGATTTAGATTTGGGAGTAGGAATACGGAGGAGACCAATACAAATCAGTATTCGAATAAATGCTTTAATTTCTTTGGCATTGGTTTCCGTCCAATTTTTCAAGCGTGATTTAGATTTAGGAGTAGTTGACTTCAACACTTGTGTGAACCTGTTTGTTTCATTGACCATCATTTGCCAAATGTCATCCGTAATAAACAGTGAACATAAAGATGGGGCATAACAGCTAGATGGCAACTGAATGATAGTGAGCGGCCTAGAGTACGTGTGGTGTCACACTAGGCGAAGTGGTTGTTGCCGGTGTCCATTTCTCTAGAGATGGGCTGAGAGAAATGAGAGCATTGTGTCCTGAATCATTCACCTCAGAATCATCAGTCAGGTCTGACTCTCCATTCGACATGCTGGCTGAGGTCTGTGATGGTTCGTAAACACTATCTTTGTCACTGATTTCACTGTCCACTGCTGAAAATCTGACACTGAAGCACTTGACTCATCCGCTGGTGATCGCGAAGTTGCTGGTGCATTCTTCTGGCCCAAAACTAAGTTTATTTGTTTCCTCTGCATTGTGCTTTTTTTTTCATCCGTAAGGGGCATGAGGATCTATCTATTAGACACGCTGAAAAGTTTGGGAGTAGCAAGAAAAATGCAGGTACTTATTCCAATGGCACGTATTTCAAAGACTGCTGCGAAAGTTTGCAAGAAACCCAACTGAGAAATGCGCCGCCACTCCACTCTCCGAAACAAACATGCCACCCCATGTCCAATGCAATAAAAATATATATTAGTTGCAATTTCAAACCTCAGATGGCAACACAAGAGCAAGAATTCTTGCGTGTGGGTCACTGGTGAGTCACGCCACACACAGCATAAAAACGTTTTCGTTGAGTGCATCGTGGATTGCCAGTGGTTCATAGCATTTAACATCAGTCTACTGGCTATCTATAATCTCACACAACAAAAATCGTACCTCTGAGTTAAAGTGTCATAATGTTATCGCAGCAGCAAGCAGATGAATGCCCGTAACTTTGCTGCTGCATAGGAGCACAGGCTGTGCTGTGATGGCACTCAGAGTGACACGTGACTTAGATTCAAGGCAGCATCAGTTATTTGTTGAATCTGTTGCTGCAGTGAACGAATTAAAGTTTAGAGAAATAATGAAAAATACAACCCGAATGTCTGGGTGCTTTTGTTTTACTTCGCACTGTAGCAAGAGAGATGAATTTCCGTTTCGTCTCCTTTTCCCGACGTTTGCACGCGCGCAGAGAACGAAACTATACGTCATTGTCTACATGTGTTCCAGCATTGCGATCATGAATGCTCTTTTATCCTCTCGCGTTTGCCTCAGTGCTGGGGCACTGACTTATACCGCTAATCACGTGTTCTCGTGTAGAGCGCGCACTATCGTCCGCTACAGGAAACGAGACAAGCGCAACAGCTCGCGCGACACCGTCACCGGAAGTGTGCCGGTGACGGTGAAACAAAGAAGACGGCAGGGTATTAGCCCCGAGAATTAGGAGTGGCGCCCTCTCGCGAGTGACGTCACGGCCAGGACGCCGCTCGCTCCGGCTCGCTCGGCTGCCGCGCGCGCTCGTTCCCTTCGTGTACGCTTGGGGTATGGGTGGCTCGAGCCGTACGTATTGAAGAATACGTCGGCTTCTTTCAGCTGCCATACCTTAACCACAGTTTCTTCTTCAAAAGCGTGTGAGTCGAGAAACTTTGCGGCTTGGATATCGCAAGCTAAGTAGCGTTAAAGGGGTCTACTCGGTTTTGAAATGCATATATGCGCCGTGTCTATCGGTAAATTTTGACTAAAAAAGAATATCTGCAAATTCAACGCACGAAGTTGTGTATGATGCTTCGCTAAACACTTAACATTCCTTTAGTATTTAGTTATGAGAGGCATTGCATTTTACGTGGAAGAAAAATTTGGTAATTGGCGTCAACATGTTATCTGATTTTAGAAAGACACTGCCCAGCGAAGCTCTCATCATGATTCCTATTACTCTGGTGTGTTGTTCTATTCAAATATGGCCATTCATTAATGCGTAAAAAAAATAGTTAGGCGCGCATTTCTTATGAAAAAGTTTGCTGCTACTTTCATCCCCCTCTGAAACAGGCCTCCAAAAAACGAATTGCTAATGGCTGCTAACACGACGGCGCGTCGTGTAGAGTATTTACATAGTTAATTCACAAACACCATAGTAGCAATCACATGAGAGAAAAGTTTCGTTGTTAAGATCGAGAGCCACTCCATTGAAAGTGATGAAATGTTTCATAGTGGCCCTTAGTAGCCTTTATCGACAATATGGCACACCCCCGATCACGTAACGGTAGCAATCGACTGTCCGTACGGCGAGGCACGCTATGTTCGCGAAACCCATCAGTTCACTACAACTTCGAATTAAAACCATAAAGCATTTTTTTTTTACAGCGCCAACTAGAATGGCTAAAGTATTCTCGAGCTACTACACCGCAGCTTAGATTTCCTGTATACAAAAGGAAAATTCAAGCACCTTCTGTCTCACCATGTCTCGATCCAGCGTTATTCAATTATACAAACGGATAACTATTCGCTTCGTCGGTACATAAAAGAGAACCTTGCAGGCAAATTAAGTTTGCTCCAATCCAATCGCAAACATTCATAAAGAAAGCACCACAAGCCTTGCATATACTTTCACTTGATTTCTGACCCTCCACCGGGGGAATTTCGATATCTTCAATATGTCCCATACTACTAATCATTGACGCTTCGACTTCTTTCTGGCTGCAGCTATGCGGTCCAGCAGGCACACTTCACTAAAAAAATTGGGCCGAGCAGCCTGTGTCAGTTCGCCAAACAGATTCGTCATGTATATTCCTCAAGCAGCAAGCACCAGTAAATTTCTCAAGTGAATTTGATTTGATTTATTAATTTCCATTTACACACACACATGTACAGAGGAGTGGTAAGTTGAGGTGGATGAGGGAAAAAAGTCGCACAGACGCGGCTTGAGGTAACCTCACCCCCTTAGGTACAATATGGCTGCACGGGGTAACACATCAAGCGCCATATAAATTACATTTATATAGTGGCCATAAAACATTGCAGTTATACAATATATGAAAGAACAGTGAAATATTTCCACAATAACAATGCAAAACAGACTGCGGCATTGAAATAAATAAATGATATACACTTGGAAATATAGACAAAAAAAGAGGAACATAACTTACATTATTAATCATTAACAAACGCGCCCTAAAGAGGTGAGTTGAACGTGTAGCACGGAAAAGGAAATATATATTGGTACATTCCTATTTGTACTCTGTAAATAGCTGTAAGCCTTCATTAACTTTACTTCAAATTTCCGCCGCTGAAAAAAAAAAATAAACACGTGAAGAACCGCCTAATGTTGACAAGCAGTTAAAGAAGCAAGTGAGGCGTGTAGAATCTAAGCTCCAGTATAATTCAAATCCCCGTGCTACTGCCGAGCGTTTATGTGAGGAAATGCAAAAATTCGGTATTATACCATGAACTACTCGTCGTGAGCAAACCTATTTTAGCGGAATAAAATCAACGTAACTGCTGTAGAAGTCATATATAGCCAGCTTTGCGACATACTTGTTGCACCGCGGCAGTTATGGTATCATAACTGGATTCCTATAGGCTATGCTTTTGCGATTGTCTATCCGCGCATGAAAAACCCGCAATGGGCTGGTCTGCGTCGCTTCGGCTGGCACTGTAGCGTTGCCTTCGAGAGCTGCATTGTTGTCTAAGAAATTAGCTCTTTGAATAAATGTTCGCAAAGAAAGACGTCGTAAAAATATATTTGAGACGACCACCATAAGAATACAAGCAGAGAGAACGAGGGCGAACAAACGAAAACACCGCAGAAAGCGCCCGGACAACGCCCGAACTGTAGCAGACGACAGGCGCGAGTACTTGCCCTGACGTCACGCGAGCGGCGCTCGCAGCGCCGCCCGTGTTCGTTCTCGGGGCTAATACCCGCCGCGACCCCTCGGCTCCGGTATGGGAGAACGCAGTGAAGGAAATTTGCTTACACAGGCGAAACGGGGAATGTCGAGAGAGTGTTTATATAGGCGGCGACGCTCGCCTCCTGAAATCATGCGTTCGCGGCACTTCAATCATTCTCTATCTGCTGTTAATGAACCAATTTGAAAAATGCTTGCGGTAGAACACTTCTTAGAGGGCACGTAACAACTTTCAGTGTATAACCAAAATTTGTTATGTAGCCTGTGAGGGGCCCTTTAACTCTTTCGTTACCACGCCTATTCAAATCGATCACCGGTGATCGATGCTTTAAACGGCCGATTTCGACATGTTGGAATCGTTTCTCGTGCAGCTAGTGCCATCCAGTGGTTAGTCTAGGCAGTGCACTTGTAGAACCAGTTTAAATTTTCCCGCTCTGGCGACGTTCTGATTTTTGATGCGCCTTTTTGAGAACTAATGTGCGCGTGTTGTTGCAAAAGGGGGCGTGGCGGCCGCGCTTGAGAAAAAATACTGCCACTCGTGGTAATTCAGCATTAGCGTGAAATTTTTGTGATCAAAAGGCTCCCAGCAAGTCAAATATTGAATCATATTGTCGGCTTTGTTATCTGGCGGCGTTGAGTGGGGATAATTACCCGAAAATGACGCCAGCTATTCACTAGTGAGCTTTGACTTGGAGTTCGGGTCGTTTTATTCCACGAAAACGCATTCCTGAAGGTCCGCCTCATGTCCAACATGTATTGGCAACTCAAATCAACATTAGGGGGCGCTGCGGAGCCTGACCCGGTCTGGCTACACTGTGCAGTATGGCGGCTTTACGGAGGTCCCCGCGTACGCTTTCCTTGGTGAAAACATTAAGTTTGTTGCACTGCGATGTTAATTCGCGCTGTTTTGTGGGGGGAGAACGGGTAGTGGACGTCGAGCACCTCATTTTAGTCGGCACCAGTGGTACAAAGAGTAATTAAGTAGAAGTGGTCGCGCGTGTGTGCAAACCTACGGCGTGACAGCGGACCCGCACGAGATTGTGGTGAGAATCGCCGACGCATTCCGGGACCCATCGATCGTGGAGGCAAAGTGTTCGTGCACTGCTGGATTGTCGCAAAAGTGCAAGCACATCTCGGCTGTTTCTCCTGGCACCTTATCCTGGAACATTTGGTGTAGTTGTCAGTCCCTTTAACGTTTCGTCTCTACATTGCGTTTCAATGCTGTTCATAGTGCAAAGATCGTAGTAAAGTGGAATGTTCATGTGCGTGCACCGTTGTAAGCAGAAGAGATCCTATTATGTGCCGAACTGCAACTTAGCTTCACCTTGTGCTGTGGCGCTTGGGGTTACCTATCACAATACATATCCTGCTTTTTTCTTTTTCTTTTTTTTTGCCGACATGACTGTTCGTTTCCTATGGCTCATACGCTATTGTTTCACAATTTGTGCTCGAGCAACTGCGTGATATCAGTGGCGACTCAGGCAGAACTCATGAAACCAACTTTTGTTGTCTTTGTTAGTGCCCTTCTTAAAGGGGCCCTGAAACTGGCATGCCGCATGATATAGATACCACGACCACCACAAGCTCTGTTCGCAGGACGATCAGACAGCCGTGTGTATTTATTGGTCTCAGTAAGTGATGTAGCTCCAGGCGTCCATCTCGCGTTTAGAGAGTGCCACACATGCCTGAACCACAAGTAGCAATGTGTAAAAAAAAAAACTTGACCAGGACCTTGCTACCTTGCCATGCACCGTGTAGCTTCCAGCACACTAGCTGAGGCGAAAGGAGAAAGCAATGCATCAGTGCAATAACTACTAATTCCGCTTACAGTTCAATGATTCGAAAAATTTTTGCAGCAGGCGGTGTCCTTTTGTAGTGAGGTAACTATGATCAGTTGGAAGTGTTTCAGTGCCCCTTTAAGTGTTTGTTAAGTGCTTTAAGTGCATGTTAAACTTTTATGTCACTTACTTTCCATTTATTGATATGTTGATAGTAAGGACAGCTCTATATGCTCTCTGGAGGTCAATAATTATCATTCACTGATGTTAAGTCTGCACA
The DNA here is from genome assembly GCF_038994185.2 of Dermacentor albipictus. Taxonomy (NCBI): domain Eukaryota; kingdom Metazoa; phylum Arthropoda; class Arachnida; order Ixodida; family Ixodidae; genus Dermacentor; species Dermacentor albipictus. Next base: position 29,714,529 of record NC_091825.1, read on the forward strand.
AGTGTCTCCCCATGTTGTATTACCAGTGGTTTAGTTATGCTTCCCAGGACAGCCATTTGCACTGTATTCAACAAACTGGGAAGAAGCATAAATTATGGTACATATACCAGCTGGGGTCATTTGAATCAAACCATTCTTTCAGAGTACTCAACTCTGGTGGCCAAACTTGTTAAATACTCATCGTATGCAGGTTTGACACTGTTCCATGTTACTTCTCATGTTCTGTTTGGCCAGATATACCCTCATATGCTAAAAAGTGCAACAAAAATGGGCTTGAGTAAAACGTATGAGGCAAGTACAGTGAACAAAATATTGAGTGCATGTGGTTTATTTTGTGAAAAAATACAAGTAAGGAAAGGGACAACAAACCGCCATTGAAGAATAACCACAACTCTATGCACACAGATCATAAGTGAACTGCAAATATCTCGGAATACCATAAGATGAAAACTTGCATCAGAATGCGTAGTGTAAATCAGCACTTCAATGAAGAATACAAGTTGCAAAAGAATGTGCATTGCTAATTTACAAAAAGTGTGTTGAAGTTGAAGTCTGCAGGTTTGGCCAATGCAAACAAGTGCAGCATGTAGATCACATGGCAACGACCGTGTCTGAAAAGTATGAAGTGGCTGAGTGGCATAAAAAATGCTGGATTTCCAAACAGAAGACTGCACTTACTCTCAAGGCCGCCACGCTTTGATGGAGCCAAGGTCACACGCACAAATGCCTCTATGCAATACAGGCTACTTGCAATATCGCCAGCCATGGCACGACTTCAGGTGAATCACCTAATGCCGAATATGCAAACGCGCCACTGGAATTCATCTTTTGGTGGCACAGCCACAGTTACTTTTAAAATTTCACACATCAACTGAGCAGTCTCTGCAATTATGTTGCTACATGTAGTTAGAGAACAGTTAAAAAGGTGACTCAAGAATGCAGTGGAAATATGCTTCAATTTCACCAATGTCAATGCAATTGTTTTTACACATAACTGGTGCCGTCCTGAAAGTGGATGAATTTTTGTGTAGCACGTCACACGAACATTCAGAACATCGAATGATGGCAGGCCTGTGAATGTGTTTACGTCGCTACTATTTATCGTGTTCACAAACTTCTGTGGAAAAGTACCCGATGTCACTTGGGCAGCCTTGCTTTCTGTAAGCCTTGTCCGTGAAGCCATTTCTAGTAGGAAATTTGCCACGTCTTTTTCTTCTCTTGAGTACTCTGCCATTAATGTCTGGAGGCCAGGTTGGCAAGCACATTCCTGTCACAAAACAAAAGCAAGAGTTGTAATGTCTGACATATCTGACGCGAAATGCAGCTTCTTTTTGTCATTCCAATAATGCACGTCAGTGTATTAAATTCAATGTTGGAAGTAGGAAAGCCAAGCTTTTTGCATCAGTTAATTTGCACCCATCACACACCACAATCCTTTCACGAATTAATCCAGAAAACATGCTGCCGGCTAGGTAAAGACAGCTACCACATCACAAATATATAGAAAAAATAAATTGCCATATTTGCTATGTCCTTGTCCCTTATGGTGTTTGCAAGGCTTTGGTCAATGCTGTTAGGGGATGGGAAATCGTCCTGCAATGTCAGATAGAGTTCAGTTCAAGAAACCAGTGGTTAAGCAATGTGTGCACAAGTTGCAATTAATGTGCACCCATCACACACCACGTGCTACAATGCTTTTACGATGTAAATCCAGAAAGCATGCCACCGTCTAGGTAAAGACAGCTACCACAACACATACATATACAAAAAGAAATTACCATATTTCCTTTGTCACTTATTTGGTCCATGCTGTTGCGGTCAGGGGATGGGAGATCGTCCTGCAATGTCAGAGTTTAATCCCAAGGAATTAGTGGTGAAGCAATGTGTGCACAAGTTGCAGGCAGCCAATTTACCATGGTGGTCGTGCTGACAGGTGCATGGGGCAACACCTTTGCTTCTAATGGGGAGGCAACAGTTTCTTTGCTTGATTCATTCTGTAATGCATTAAAAGGTGTTGACATCTATTGCATGCTTGTAGACATGGTGTATGTACCATAAGCATATAAGTGCTGCACCATGTAGTCAAATTAACTTACTCTGGCTGACCGATACACACGTCGGCGAAGTCTTGCCAGTGAAAGCTCTTTCATATGAGCATCCTTGTTCTCATCATAACATGACGTCCTTGGCAGGTTTTCAGTTGGTATTGCATTTTTTTCAGCTGCTGTCTTTGACATGCTACATCTGAAAAAATAAATGAATTGTTTATGCTTTGTTGTGCCTCAATATGGGCTGCAGCCAGAATTTTTTTTCTTTTTACCTCAGAAACAAAGCTACAATATTTATAAAAAAGCATTTGCAAGGAAATGAAGCACGGTTTGAGTGTGCAAGGCTATGCAACGATGTACACCGAATGTAGCATCTGCAAAACGTAGTTGAAAGCTGCTCATAACACAAAGTACACAGGTGCAAACACCACCACATGACCGGAGTAGTTATGCCACTGAGTTGGGGATGATTTAATAACACAGATAAAGCTAGCTTAGGTACTAATACTGCACATACATATGCGACACGTCAGTAGACGGCGGACGCCGTAAATTTTCCTCGAAACTAGCAAACGCGTGTAAAATTGACATGTGGCTGCCGCGTAAGTGGCAAACTTCTGCAATGAACGCGATAGGCTCGCCGTCGGTGCGAAATACCAGTGTCATATGGCCACTCTTGAGCACGTCGGAGATTCTCAAGTGCAAGTGGCAAATTCGTAATCAGTCGCGCTGGGAAGTGCCCGCGTGCAGTGCGCCTGTGCTGCAAGTTCATCCGCACCACGCATGATATTTATTCCGCTTTAGCATGCCACATACGTGGCACGTTTACACTCAACACTTCCCGAACTTGCTAGTACATCATTCGTAAACATTTGAATCTCCGACGCCCGTATAAGTTGCGCGAGACGTGCTGGGCATCAAAAGCCTCCCGAGTTACAGCCGGGTGTAGCCAACGAGCGCAGAGGTGACGTTGCTCGCAGAAACCGCTGTGAAGCGTCGAACATGAGCTCTAATTACAGCCAATGTGGTTAACGAGTGTAGAAGAGACGTTCCTCGGAGAAACCGCTGTGACAGGTCTCGAACCTGTGCTCGAATTTCGCGTTGCGGCTAACATATGCAGCAAATAATGCATATCCCAATCGCCAGTGCCCGCAATGCGAAACGTGTTTACATAAGGTGACACAGTGACATGTATAATGGCCACGCACAATGGTCATGCATTAGGGTCGAGTTCACAAGTTCACAATAGTGTCTCACCTGGTAAGGAGAAATTATCCCGTGCAAAATGCCGTGAGCAAACAGTCACTGTAAGCGTCACAGCCTTGCCGATGCGGAGGTTAGCGATCCACCTGGTTCTGCGGCTTCAGCCTTTCCACTCGGAGGGAAGTGCGTGAACGGAAATATCGCGGTCCTTCCATCTCGCTGGCACGCACCGAGGAACACAGCAGAACTGCTTGGCCGTTCGCTTTTTCTTTGCTAGCAGCTTCATTCTTCCGTCCGCGACAGCAGCCTCCACGGCACACACGGCGACTGGACCTCTGTATTTCGTTTCTCCCTACTGCCGCTAGGTGTCGCATGAATTGCTGGAGTTGCGAATACCTAGCCTTTACAGCCAGTTTGCAGCAGTTTTGGTTTCGCTTCTCTTGTTAAATCCGCCAGAGGGCCGCATCCGGTGTTACTATCGCAACAACGCCAGTCGCTCCGGTCTCTGCCATGGCGTCGTCGTCGGACGCAACTGCGCCGCGCGGAAAGCGTTCTGCTCGAAAGTATTCTTCACCCGCACCTGATTTTAGTGACGAGGATTCGAGCTTCGAGTCCGAAGATGACAGTACTTCTGCTTCAAGCTCTGACGGCGACGATGTTTCGAGTCAGCTCGGGACATCCGCAGCTGCTCACCGGTGAGTTACCTTTACGGCCTTGAGCAGTCACCGGCGTCGCGCGCGCTTATCTGCCGACCTTTGTGCACAAGCTTAGAGCTATTCTTGCTATCTGCAGGGTCCGTACGTCGCTAGGCCAGGATGTGCTGCCACCGGCTGTGAAGAAACTTCAGTTCACGCCAACAAGGCCGCCCGGAGCACATCTCGGCCCAGCACTTCGGAGCAGCGCAAGACGCTTTACAACGGCGCGCGATTTTTTCCTCCTGTTCTTCACCGCAGAAGTAATAAATACTATCTGCAAGAACACGAATAAATATGCTTGGATGCATATTTTGGAGCTTCCAAGCTATGCTGAAAGAGATGGGTCGTGGAAGGAAGTGACTCCCGACGAATTAGTGAAGTTCATTGGACTGCTCATTTATAGGAAAGGAAAGAGAAGGAAAGAAGAGAAGAGGCGGCGTGTGGACTATCATCCCAATCGAAAAGCCGGTGCTGATTGACGACTATAATTCCGGGATGCTTGGAGTTGATAAGTCGGATCAGCTGATTGCATCCTATAACGTTTTGATGAAGTGCGTGAGGTGGTGGAAGACGCTCTTCTTTCATTGTATTGACATGGCTGTTGTGAATAGCTTCATTCTTTTTCAAGAGCACCGCCAGCAACACCTCTCAACACCGGAATTGCAGAGGAGCGCCCACTTCGACCAACTTTCTTTTCGGATGGAGCTCACCCAACAGCTGCTCGAGCTTGATGATGAAGAGGTTCCCAGAGTGCATCCTGTCCCAAAAGAAGTGCCGCACCATCCGCAAAAGATGCCGAAAAGGCGAAACTGAAGGATGTGCTATCAGGAACGCAAAATCGAACAAAAGACAAACGTTTTCTGCGAAAACTGCGAAGTGCACCTGTGCCTCACGAAAACGCGCATCTGCTTCACCGCATGGCACGAGCGCTGAAGCTGTTCCCGGTCTTTACTTTTTTTTATGTAGCTGAAGAACGGCGCGGTACAGAGAATTAATTTTTATAGACAGTATTCCTGAGTCATTGATCTTCAAAATGTATATTCTAAATTTTCTTTCTTAATAATGTGTATGTAGATATTGTGCCTTTTCTTTCTTGTTTTTATCAACTCGCCACAAAAATGGCACTTTTCCGAATTTTTTGTATGTTCCCTAATAAATTGTTTGCTTTGTAACTTATGTTTTTGGAAAGAGCATTTCATTATGTGCAATTTGGCATGCTGCAACGTGTTCTGGAATATTATTTGTACTGGCAAAAAAATTTCTTCCGAGACCTATGAAAAACGGCCATTTTCTCGCGGTAACGAAAGAGTTAAAACAAACTCGGTAAAAATCGGGTGTACTGTGGGATGTTGTTACAGCTGCGTCGAGCTTCACAGCCCTCTACACAAGCATTGCTGTGAAGCCTGTGGCAGAAATAGAGTTTTATTTAATCAAATGACTGCATAGAGCGCGCTCTCGTGTTGTGCTACGTGAATTAAATCATTCGTTTCCTGCCTGCACAAACGTTTGCATCTCGAGTGGATTTCAAGCACACCGTATAATAACGTGCAGTTCCGTCGTGCTTCGCAGCACTATACACAAGCACTGCCGTAAAGCTAGTGGCAAAAGTACGATGTCATGAAACCAGATCAATGCATATACCTCGCTATTTTGGGGCGCTGCCTGAATGGAAACATTGCTTGCCTACCTGCACAAACGTTTGCATCTCGAGTTAATATCAAACAAATCATATAATATGTGCAGTTTCGTCGAGCGCTTCACCGCACTGCATGCAAGCATTGCCGTAAAGCCTGTAGTATAAATAGGGTTTCATGAAGTCAAATTAATGCGCAAACCTCGCACTTGTGGTGTACAAGGTAAACAAAGAATTCGTTGCCATGTCTCCGCAGTAGTTGGTCACGTTGATTTGTGTGAGCATATTGGTTCATGTGCCCCATCTACCTCTGTGATGAGAATATAAGCAAGAATATCAGCTGCTATGTGTCGATGCATATGCTTTTTATTACAAGGTGTAGGAGCAGTACATCTTACTGCATGAGTAAACCACTCATGGAAACAGTACGTTCCTTGAACATTGTAGCTATTTAATAGCCTAGGAAGCGCGCTATATTGGAAGTTGCAATTTTTTTTCTGTTCGCAAAATTCAATAACTCGATGCTTTTTCTAAAAGCAAAAAATTATAAATTTCGCAATGATACGTATGCTGCGTCAGTAAGTTAAGTAGGCAGCACATAATTAGGCTAAACCAGAGGAATATCCGCAGGTATTTATACAAATGTACAAAGTATTTAAAAAAAAATGTTTTCTCAAATGTTTTCAGTGTGGAGTAAGGAGTTGCATGTGCGTCCAGCGCTGATTTCCAGCGCTTAATTTTTGTTGAACCTTGATGTAACAAAGACGTAACACTCAGCACTCTATTTTGTTACATCAATTTTTTTTTACAATGTAACACTGCATTCTACTATACGTGCCGCTCATGCGCCCCAAAATTTTGGCCCCTCTAAGGAAGTCACTGTTCTCTAAGTTTCGCCCGAAACTTAGATATCGCTACTTCCAATTGACACTCGTGAAACCAGCAGCCACGTCGGCTTGCCGCCTTTACACCGGCCGCAAATTACTTTTAAAAAATGTGGCACGCGCGGGCCGTGTATATGCACTCTGCTGCGCGCGGACAGCCATATGCACGGGCACGGCCAGGCAAGAGACGTCGCGCGCTCTCTGACCCTAGCGCGCACTTGATCACGGGACGTGGACAGCGCGCATAAAGCTGCCATCCTTCTCGGCTCACAATCGCACCCTTTCATTCGCAATTAACCCCAGCATGTGGGATGCAACGGAGCACTATAATTTTTGTCACACTTGGACTTTAAACCAAACATCAGGGCGATGGCGAAAATTCGCTTAGGGTGTCCAAAAATTTCTATCGCAATAATACACTATGGAGAAAGGTATTATGTAAATTATCTGTGGATGGGTCGAAACCCCCTAATTTCCCAAACACGCACCCATCCACTAGCTGGCACGCTGCACACATGGATCCCGCGCGGCACGCTGCATCATTAGGGCGTATCGTTCTTCGCTAGCTCTATGATCATTTATGCAGTAGTCACTTGGCGAGAAGCTTAATTTCCAACCTATGCGCAAGTGTCGTAGCTGTATTTCGAAAGTACACGGACCATATATATGTTGGAAAAATAATCGGAACTCACTATTTAGACTCGCCAAAATTATAATTAGCTGCTCACTTGAACTCATATAAGAATATACTACTCAGCCGAGCTCACTCAGGCTCAAACTCGCCAAAATACTGCTCAGCTGGGCTCACTCAGACTCATGGGATGATCTCAGGGAGTTGACTCATCAGTGAGTTTGCCAGCGTATGATGTGTGCTGAACCACAAACCTGGCTTTCTTGAATAAAAACAGTTGGTCGCTGCAGCATATGGATGCACATAAGTGTAATTCAGAGAGCGCGGCATTGTAAAGGCTGCCACAGTTACCATGCCATGCTGCAGCTCATTTCAATCATGTCAAATGCAATACCCCTGCCAGCTTTTAGTCAGTCGATCAAATGTGATTGCTATTTATCTCATCACAACACCTCATTTTCCTGCCTAAGGCTTTGGGTGAATTTTCCTTGGCATCCATTTTGTTACTCTAACAGGTTACCAGTTATCTGTTGCCTATACGAAATTTGAAGTTGTGCACATGTCATGTGGACTCCATGCCAAACTCGTAGTACTGCATGCGTTTTTGCAGTTAGGTCTAGAGTTACAGAATCGCATGTGGGAGTTACTTTAGTTAGCAGCTGTAGCTTTGGAACAAACACGTGCATGAGAGTGTGCTTAAGTGTTACCTGTCAAGACTGGGAGCACCAAGGCAACTTGTGCAGTAAAGGCATGGGCAGTACGAGCCCACAGATTTTGCTAAGTGTGGCTGAGGTGATGCGTCTAGATTTCACTATGAAGAGAGCCAAATAAAAGGTTGCCTATCCATCATACCTATTCTGGAGTCTTTTCTTGAGCTTTTCTAAAACATTAAGCTCAGCGTGTACACTTTATCACAGCATAATTATTACATGTGATATAAAACATTGTATTGTGCAGTTTCTCCAACTCTTCGTGAAGGCATCTATCCATACATTAAACAGGAATAGGCTCAATGTTGACATATCTCCACAGTAGGATCTCCAGGACCTCGTACTGTCACAATGCATCACAGACATTATTTAAGTGAACTCCAGAAGTGAAGCTCTTCGTTAACATTGGCTAAAATTGTATTTTTATATAGCAAAGTGATCATGCATAAATCTGTATGTCATGACAGAACACTTTGTTTCTCACGGACTTTAGTTTACAATTGTTTTCAAGATCAGGAAAATTGTGCAGTGTGCTAGTTGGTTCAACATACTTAACACTGTTGTGCGGAGTGACGAAGGGACAGGACTTGAGCGAGAAAACAATAGACACCTGAGCACAAACTATCAACTGGTGATTATCACAAGGCAATGATTCTGCTGAAAAGTAGGAACCAAAGGAAAAGACAAGTCGTGGAAGCATACAACCTCAAGGTGGACCCACAGGGCTCATGTGTCAGCCCGCCGTCTATTTCACTCAGCAATAAAGAGATTAGCATAATCACTGACAATAGAGGATGTAGGTAGACCGGGAAGAGGACTCCTGTGCATGCGTGTAGGCTTTATGTATGCTTCACTTGCAGAAAAATAAACCAGTTCATAGTTTGCGCTCAGGTGTCATGTGTTGTTTTCTCGCTCAAATCCTGACCCTTCATCGCTCTGCACAACAGTGTTAAGTTTTCAGGTTGTTCACTATGTGATGTAGGAAGGGTAAAATTGATGGGAAATCCCAATATTCTCGGGCATATCGCGAAAAATATGGCCCAAGTCAAGTGTCATTTTAGGCTTCACTGTCCCCTTATATAGGGCAAATAGTAATAGTTTGAATTCTATGGACGCTGGTTGCTTTTTCTGACTTAACCTAGGCAGTGCTCAGCTCTCAGTTGAAAGGAACAGGTAAACAGGAGGACTTGCCACATAAGCAGAAGGTAGCACTCCAGACTTAAGCTTAATATACTGCGTGCTTCCACAGCCCTAGGGGGCTAGTCTGTAAGTGTTGACTAAGTGGACTGTCCATTCCAGTACACGCTGAATGAATAGAGCACGAGAGCCCATGGTGATGATTGCCACTTGCTCTACCAGCTTATAGCTCTACCTAATCAATGTGTGCTGAAACAGTCCACTTAGTGGATCCTTACAGAATCCTTCCCTAGACTGATGTTTATGTTGGTAGGTTGCAAGTATTGCACTTTCTTTCCTTTGATGTGGGCAGTTCCCACATATGGATGCAATTTAACATATTGTATTCATATTGCCTTTGGTCTATACATATCTAATTCATGCTTATAACCAGGCCTACAAGCTCTTGTCCTCCATATTTATATAGCCTTCTTATTGGAGAATGGAGTCATTTTCCATTATACCCTCAAGCACTTGAAGTAGACACTGCAATAACCCCAAGGGAGGGGGGACAGTAACGCAAAAACCTTACTGGGCTTGTGGTGCTGCTGAAGGATGCACACATACCATTTATGCTAAAATTCCCAGCAGACATTCCAAAGTTTGTACGAGTTCGACTTTAGCTGGCTAAACTGAATGTTTCATATTGAAGGCAATTCTTGCAACATTTGGTCAAACTGAATGAAACTGGACAGCACAATTAGCTGTGTTCATCTACCATTTATACGACTGCTGCCCCGAGCATTTTGCCTGTTACTTTGCCTTTCGTTTCTGTACTATCAAGTTCAAGTACACATGTACTTTATCACTGTACAAGTAGAATGGCTTCAAGGCTTTTCCTGGGCATTCAACAGTCACTATTTATTCCTATAAACCTTCCTGCATGTGAAGGCAAAAGAAACTTATTAATTCATGCTGGAAGTATAAAAAGACAGGTATTTGCACAGAAAATGTTTATTTTGAGCACCGAGGTTCTTGCTGATGTAGATATGGTGCTGGCTCCCTCCTTGCCCGAAGCATGTGCTTGCTGTACACAGCACCAGATGATGGCTTCCTAGGTCAAAAGATCAAAGTGAAATAAGAGGCATTTTGTTTTAGCCCCGGAAAGAAAAAGCAGGATTGAGACATTAACATGTATAAAAAATACTTGCCTAAAGAAAAATTAATACACAAGCAAATTCACTAAAGAGGTTCACTTTCAAGAGCGAAAGTATGGTTACGATGAAAATTACAAGGAAGCTTCACTGCTCATTGAGGTTTCGGTTCAGTAGTTGTTGTGCAACGAGGGCTAGCATGCTACATCTTGCATATTATGTTTTGTAGAACAATATTGCACTTTGAACAATGTAGTGCCTATTTAAATGAACTGACAAGGAACGCTGAAACTCCAGGCTAGTTTGGTCTGCACAAGATATGATACAGACACTGTACTGCATTCATTTAGTGTTTTTATCACTGATCTCGTGCACAAAGGTCATTCACACCTATCCTACATTAAATGCAGTTACTTCTTTGAAGCTTCATCTAGTCCTTGAATTTGCTGCATGCTTATGTCTAAGGGAGTTCGTTTGGTTCCTGTTAATGTAGTACATCTAAGCAACTGTTATCAAATGCCCATAGTGTTCCCTTGCATGTACAAAACATTTTTGGCCCTTTCAATGCACAATACTCATTACATTTGACACTTGGGACTCGTGCAAGGCGCCATTTAGTATTATATGCTTGTCCACATCTGATAATACTTTCATAGCTGGGTCATTCCCATGCCAAATGCCTTGGTTATTACTGTGACCATCTCACACTTTTCCTTTAGAATCTTCTTGTCCACTTTTAAGGAAGCACCCCACGACACAATGTCTCCATCCTAGTGGTGCTATGGAGTTAACTTATGTGCTAGTTGTAGCAGATGACGTCAACTGAAGGCCACTGAAGATAAAACCCTCTGCGACAATTCCTTTTACACAAAAAATGCAAACAATACAGAATAGTCAAAATGTAGTTATCTGGCAAGACTTGCATCCATCATCTTTGTTTGGCGCAATTCTGAGGTGGCTCCATGTTACAAGACGCTTGGCGATTATTGCCATGTGACTGTTTGGGACTCTATAAAACACAAGAATTGCCTTACTCCGGCCTTTCTCTTTGTGCAGCGGCCAAGGTTATTATTCGTCCAATCGCACCGTGTCCTGTTCGTGTGTCCATAGACTAAATTCTTCACCAACATTGTTTTTGCGGTATTTCGTGAGTGACCCATAAACTCATCTTGGGGTGGGACTTCTTATCTTTGGCGTTTGCTTCTATCTCTTGTCGTCAGCGCCTCACACAACTGGATGATGCCACTGGCAATTCTCTTCCTAACCACGAAGAATGCATTCGTCTCGTCACCTCTTCCGATTACGTTCTTTGGCCACCTAGAGAAAAGATTATAGGTGTCAACTCCTGTAACATTGTGGATGGCGGCGTATTCATTCTACCCTATGACCATACCCTATCTCGAGCAATTCTGATTACCCCTGGCCTTATTCGCTTCTCTGAGGGGTCTGCATTGCTTACTGCAATAAACCAAATCGAACCCCAACTGTTGCCTCGTGGATCAACTGTCACTTGAGCTGTTGACACTCATGTCGTTGCAAGTGTCACGAAGACAGCTCAGTGTGTTCTTGCGTCTGTTACCGTGCGCTGAACAAAATCGTGCGCAAAGATGTTCACCCCGTGTCACGGATGGATGATGCACTAGATTCACTCCACGGTGCTGAGTATTTTTCTAGCCTTGACTTTAGACCAGGCTACTGGCAAATACCGATGTCCAAATCCGACAAAGCAAAAACTACATTTGCTACCCCTGATGGGCTCTACGAGTTCAGTGCGATGCCTTTTGGACTCTGCAATGTGCCTGCCACATTCGAACGCATGATCGATAAGTCTTGTGTGGCTTGAAATGGAAAACCTGTCTGTGCTATCTCGACGACATTGTGTTTTCAACCATGTTCTCACAACATTTGCAACAGCTTGATGAAGTCCTTGCCTGTCTTGCAAATGCTGGTTTGCAGCTCAACACACGCACACGCGCGTGCGCGCGCGCCCACACACACACACACACACACACACACACACACACAAATGCAGTTTGGCCAGCAAGGCCATCAAAGTTCTGGGGCACATAGTCTGCAAAGAAGGTATTCGTCCGGACCCCGAGAAGCTTACTGCCATCCTCGAATTTTGTGTCCACTGCGTCAAAAAGACATGCACAGTTTTCTTGGACTTGCTTCTTCCGGCACTTCATATGCAACTTCGCTACACTTACGTCTCCGCTCCATCAACTCCTCCCCAGTAATGCACCCTTTGTTTCGTCCGACGAATGTGAACATGCTTTCCTGCTTTTGCAACATGCCCTGACGTCAGACCCAGTACTGCGCCACTTTGATCCAACCGCGCCCACCATCTTTCACACCGACGCTAGCAGTCAGTCTCGATGCCATTCTACTACAATGCGACAACACATTCCGCGAACGAGTACTAATTGCTTAGGCTAGTCGTGCACTAACCAGTGCAGAAAATTACTACACCATAACCAAGCAGGAGGGCTTTGCTGTTGGGCCGTGCTAAAATTTCACCCATGTCTTCATGGCCGCCATTTCACAGTTGTTACCGACCATAACACACTGTGCTGGCTTTCATTGCTAAAGAATTTATCAGGTCACCTGGGTTGCTGTGTGCTTCACCTACAGGAGTACGATTTCAATGTCACCTACAGGGCTGCAAAGAAGCATCAAGACACCAATGCTCTCTCTTGCTACCCTCTGCCGAATCATGACGATTCACCATAACCTCTCCGCGATTGTGTACGTCCTGAGTCCTCTTCATCGGCTTTACCCATTGTAGCCCTCGAATGGCTAAGACACAACAGCCCATCTGTCCTTGTGTCCCACTAACGCATCGACCCATACTGCTGAACTATTCTCCAACGCATGGAAGATTCTTCGTCACCTCCAAACGCCTGACTTCGTCGACAACTTAATCAATTCAAGCTGCACAATGGGGTTTTACATCGCAACATTTATCACATCGATGGCAACAAATGGGTCCCGGTCATACCATGTTCTCTGCAATGTGAGGTGCTTGAAGCCTTTCACGATCATGCGACGACTGGTCCTCTAGGCTACCACATGACTTACAACAGAATATGAAGTTGCTGCTCCTGGCCTGGCCCATCTTCAGCCGTTGCGAAGTATGTTGCACCCTGCGTTCATTGTCAAAGCAAACCCAACAGCTCCTTCTGGCTCTTTACAACCTCTGCCTTGTCCCGCTTCACCCTTCAACAACGCCCCTTCAACAACGAAAAAGAGTGTTGCAAGTCATATTGCATGCGACTGTACATCTACCCTGGCCACACGAACGGGGATGCAATCCTGTCGTTCATGACATTCGCCTATAACATGGCTACGCAACGTACCATTGGATTTTAACATTTTTTCTTCATCTATGGCTGTTCACCAAGTTTCATTCTTGATGTATCATTCCTTTCGACTCCTGTACCCCCTTCAGTTCCTTTCTTGGAACAGTTTGTGTCTCGCCTCGCAGAGTGCAGACCAGGCACGTACCCAGGGGGGGGGCCCGGGGGGGGCCCGGCCCCCCCCCCGAAATCATGTGGCATACCCACCCACCCCTCCCCACGCACGCCACCACTCCTCACACATTCCTAAAGCGCCGCCAGATCAATGTTGAGACTTGGCAGCTGTTCATCGGTTAGCATTATGCTGCCTTTTTCACTCCTTTTAGATGGCGGTAGTTGTCGGCATCTCTTGTAATGTGAAGGAAGGTTTTCTCATAGATTCCGCACCCGCGCGATTAACTCGAGATGCGTTCAGTTGTCACCATCTATTCAACCATCACGCGCATAGCTGTTGCTTTTGTTAGTTCAACCTAAGGACCAGGAGAGGGATGCAACTGTTACTCAGCTGGCCTGTACTCTCATGGAACGAGTTACGGCCGGAGAAAACGCCAATTGCGTTTAACTTTTGCCTTTGCTTCATTATTTCCTTGAATTACGGCTCGCCGCGACGCTGGCAGATGCCCGGAACCATATACACGTTATATGGGTTAGATAAGGTGGGAAATAAAATAATGTGAATGAGCGTCAATCATGAAACCCTGCAATAACCCTCAAACCCATAAGCAAGATGACTGTCGCCCGTTACCTTGTCTGTTTTTCCCTAATTGTATAGCACTTTTCGTGCAAAATTGGCAACTGGAAACAAAAATCGCAAGGAGTTGAGAAATTAAGCGATCTACTAAGGGAGAGAGCCAAGGCAACAACCAAACTGCAAGCAAAAGCGAAAAATAAAAAAGTTAACCGTTGTTTATGAGAATATTTATGGATCAACGTCTTTTTATTTAAAAAGTAAGTAGAGAAAACGCCACCGGAAGATACTTGTTTTGAATGACGCTTCTACAGTTATCGGTCGAACCGCCTCACGTAGCCACTTCTCTGCTGTGCTTATGTGGGTGTTTTTCTAAGGTTTCGCGGTGAGCGCAGTACGTCTAGAATTGCAGAGTCCTGCGCTCTACGCGGTTGTATGGGACTGGCGGCCGCACAGCGTTACGCAATTCGCTGACTGTCAAAACTGATCCACAAGGCGAAAATAACTGATATTCGAAACTATAACATGAGAAAGACTGAAGAAGCCGTAAAAAAATGAACGCCGCCTGAAATCAGTAAATAAGAAGCCTGGCATAGGACAAACCATGATGTATTCACTAATATATAAGAAGGATAATATCATAAGCAATCTCGAAGATATAGTAAAAGCAGCGGAAAAATTCTAAGCTGACCGGTATACAGTACCCAGAGGAGTCACGATACCTTACTTAGAAACAGTAATGATACAGAAACTCTCCTATAACTAGCGATGAGGTCAGAAGGGCAGTCAGCGTAACAGTGTCAGAATAACAGTCAGTGGCGTAGCTAGGTCGTCTGGCACCCGGGGCCCGTAGGTCTTCTGTCACCCCCCCCCCCCTCCCCCGCAGGGGTGTAGCCGGCAGTAAGAGTGGTGTCTTCAGACGTATATGACACCCCCCCCACTGGCCCCTTGCACCCGGGGCCCACGGCCCTCCTGACACCCCCCTCCCCCCCTTGTTGCTACGCCACTGATAACAGTCGATTTAATCAAAGATGGAGGAGACATAATGCTTGGAAAACTGGCGGCTCTTTATACGAAGTGTCTATCGACTGCAAGGGTCCCAGAAAACTGGAAGAATACAGACATTATACTAATCTACAAAAAAGGAGACGCCAAAGAATTGAAAAATTATAGGACCATTAGCTTGATCCCAGTACTATATAAAATATTTACCGAAATAATCTCCCATAGAATAAGGGCAACACTGGATTTTGTCAACCAAGGGAACAGGCTGGCTTCAGGAAGAGATACCTTACAATGGATCACATCCATGTCATCAATCAGGTTATTGCGAAATCTGCAGAGTACAATAAGCCTCTCTATGTGGCTTATATAGACTATGAAAATGCATTTGATTCAGTAGAGATACCAGTAGTCATAGAGGCACTACGTAATTAAGGACTACAGAACGCTTACGTAAAAAGCTTGAAAAATGTTGCTGCATGCGTGTGGTATTTGTTTGTTTGAATGAGGTACGTGGGCGCCATCACTCCAGAAAAAAGGAGGAAGAACGAACTGGGCTCGCGCTGTGAATCTAACCGGTCAGCGCTGCAACCGTTGTTGTAAATATAATCTGTAAATAGTTTCTCGTCTTACTGACTCGTCCTTCGCGTAAGAATATCTACAGAGGTTCTACAGCTACCTTCATTCTACACAAGAAAAGCAGGGACATACATACCTAGAGAGAAAGGGGTCAGACAGGGAGACACAATTTCTCCAAAGCTATTCACTGCGTGCTTAGAAGAGTTCAAGCTATTAAACTGGGAAGGCTTAGGAGTAAAGATCGACGGCAAATATCTGAGCAACCTTCGGTTTGCCGATGACGTTGTTCTATTCAACAACAATGCAGACGAGTTTCAACAAATGATTGGAGACCTTAACAGAGAGAGTGTAAGAGTGGGGTTGAATATTAATATGCAGAAGATGAACATAATGATAAATAGCCGGGCAAAGGAACAAGAGATCAGGATCACCAGTCGGCCACTAGAGACTGTGAAGGAGTGCGTTTACCTAGGTCAAATAATCACAGGGAACCCTGATCATGAGAAGGAAATTCACAGAAGAATAAAAATAGGTTGGATCGCATACGGCAGACATTGCCAGCTCCTGACTGGAAGCTTACCATTATTATTGAAAAGTAAGGTGTGCAATCAGTGCATTTTGCCAGTGCTGACGTATGGGGCAGAGACTTGAGAACAAGTTAAGGACCGCGCAAAGAGCGATCGAACGAAGATTGCTAGACATAACGTTAAGAGAGAGAAAGAGAGCGGTTTGGATCAGAGAGCGAACGGGTATAGCCGATATTCTAATTGACATCAAAAGGAAAAAAATGTAGCTGGGCAGGTCATGTAATGCGCCGGAGAAGGAAAGCGCAATTGAGGACGACAAACCACTATGTGGAGCGATGAAATCGGGAAATTCGCGGGCGCTAGTTGGAATCGGTTGGCGCAGGACAGGGGTAAATGGAGATCGCAGGGAGAGGCCTTCGCCCTGCACTGGACATAAAACATGATGATGATGATGATGATGGAGGTGGTGGGCCCCCCCCGAAAAAAATTCCTGGGTACGTGCCTGGTGCAGACGCCTCGCCCCGCTTAACACCGACGTCTCCCAGGACGCTCGCAAGTTTCGTTACGACTCGACCCACTGTGCTGTAACTTTTTCTCCTGGTGACAAAGTTCTTTGGACTCCTGTGTGCGTTCCTGGCTTGTGCAAAAAATTTTGCAACACTTCTTGCTTATGCAACACTTCTTGAATGCCCACACCACCGTATCGTCGGGCAGCGAGCACAACCTGTGACACCCATGTGGCCACAGTGACGAGAGGCGGCCTGCGCAGCTGGCCGGTTGGGGTCATCAGGTTGTCGCCGGCCATCCACTGATTATATTGTTCACGGACATGGTCTTTAACAGGCTTGTTGAGCACGACGTCCAGTGGCTGAAGTGTTGACGTCATGCCTCCCGGAATGACGGCGAGTTCCGTCCTCTCGTCGCGGAGTGCCAGCTTCAATCCTGAGGTCAAGTGCCCGCGAAAGGCATCCAAGATGAGCATGCTCGGACACCGCAAGAGTGCCCCTGGTTGCCGATTCCAGACGGTCTTAATCAAATTGAGCATGAGGGCCTCGTCCATATAGCCCTTTTCATTCACGCGAACGACATCCCGTGGGAAAGCCTCTTTCGGCAGCGTCTTCCTCTTGAATATTATGTATGGGGGCAGCTTTCTGCCATCTGCAGTACACGCGAGCATCACCGTGAATGCTCGTTCCCCGTAGAAAGAAGCTCGACTTCTTTTGTGCCGCGTTCGCACACTGTGGTGAGCGACGGCATGTCGAACCACACCGGCATTTCATCAGCGTTGCGAATCTGTACCAACATGTAGCCATGCTGCTGCCGGAGACGGATAACATAGCGCTGGAATTCGACCAACTTGTCCTCGTATGCCTCTGGCTGCTTCTGCCAGATTGATTTGCGCTGTCGAAGTGCGAATCCCTTGCGTTGCATGAAGCGACGAACCCCATAAATGGAGCCCTTGAATTGTTCCTTGGGCAGTCCGGATTCTCGGGCGATCTCAATAGCTTTGATGCAGATGAGTTCTGCTGTGACTGGCAAAGATCTGGCACGATGCTCGCAGACAAAATCCGCCACCCTGTCTTTGAGCTCCGGGTGTACTGCGCCATAGAATAAAGAACTTCGTCAGAATAAAGAACCGCGCAGCGCCCGCGAGTTGGGCCGCGTCGGTCACCAAGGGGGCGATAACAATGTGGATGCCGAAAGGTCTGCGCTCCTACATGCTGCCAGACGACTATTCATGCTGTGCCAAGGGCCGGTATGTAAGTCAAGGGGTGAACTTTTAGTAATATTTTTGGGAAAAAACCTCAACCTATATTCCGCACTATACGGTACTCGCACTGCTGGAGACATATGCCGTGGTCGAGAACCTACGGCTTCCCGACTACTCGGGTGCCACCACCTGTGCCACACGCAGTTGCACTGCGGCACCCTGCCTAGATGGAGTCCATAAGCCAGGAAAGCCACGCACGGCAATCTATGTCCGCAGCACCCTGGCACGTGCTGTTCTACCTGTTGCTGACATCGCCGGTGGCCCCTTGGAGTCATGCGCCGTTGTGGTACGCCTTGGCAGCCAGGACACGGCTGTGGCGAGCATCTGCATCCGTCCAGGAAAGCCGTGGGATCCCTCCAGCCTCATCCAGCTGGCTGTTCGCCTTGGTGGGCATGCAGTCCTGTGCAGTGACTTCAACGCACACCACACGGATTGGGGAAGCCGCAGCTGCACCCGCTGAGGCAAAAGCCTCACAGATGCCATCAGCTGAGCTGGCCTGCTGACCTTGGAACACCAGGGAGCCCACCTACGTCTACCGCAGAGCTCGCACGGCCATTGACCTCTCCCTCAACACTGAGCAGTGCTCCTACTCCTGGGCCACAACTTCGGACAAATGGGGGTCTGACCACTTCCCTATTGTGATCAGCCCCAGGTCTGGGAGAAGGCCTAGGTCAAGAACTTACGTCACAGACTGGTCCCTGTTCCGGAAGCACTGCAGCAAGTTGGACGATGGCCGTGACTTCCTGAGCGCCATCGTGGATTGTGCTCAGGCTGCCACTGTTCAGTGCTCTACCCAACCAGATACCCCCGCTCCGGACCTCCACCTGCTCAACATTCGTGCCTCCAGGCGCCGTATGGAGCGTGGAGCAATCCGGACGGGCAAGGCAGAGCATTGGACCGAGTACAGACGTGCAGATGCCCGCTGCAGACGCCAAGCCCGGCGCAGGAGGAGCCTCTGCTCTGCCATCGAGGGCAGGTCCAGGGGACCCCTGGCTTGGAGACTGCTCAAATCCCTCACCAGCAGGAGAGGAAGCCTACAACCTGTCCTCGCCGTGGCCATCACGCTGAGCATCAGCGAAGAGGCCCTTGCGGAGCTCCTCGCCAACCAGTTTGCGCTGGCTGTACCATGCACTGCAGCCATCCTGAAGGTAGGGCAGCCTTCTGTCAGCCTGCCTAGCTGCCTGCACAACCACCACACAGGGTCTTCGCTTCTGTAAATGGCCTGTCATCCAGTCTTGGGAGCCTGGCCTCACAGTTCATTGGCCCAGAAAGCAGTCCGAGCGCTTTTTCGCTGCCTGAGGGCAACAGACTTGAGTGCCCGACTATAGACATCCTACACTTAAGTTCTCTCTCTTCCTCTTTCACTCCCCATTCCCCTCCCCACGTGTAGGGTAGCAAACTGGACTCAGCCTGGTTAATCTCCCTGCCTTTCCATCTTCCCTTCTCTCTCACCACCCAGGGTGGCCATCGAGCCAGGTTATGGCTATCTACCAGGACCCGCTGACGCTGCACGAGCTCCAAGCATCGCAGTGCACCAGGAGCCCAGTGCACCAGGAACCCAAATGCTTCGCAACCTGGCCGCCAGCGAGCAGCTGCACCTGCTTGACTGCTTAAACATCTGGCAGTCAGGGCAGGTGCCGGAGTCATGGCGCACAGCCTACGTGGCCCCCATCCTGAAGGCCGGCTGAAAAACGTGAGCTCCTATCGGCCAGTCTCACTCACCTCTGCTGCTTGCAAGCTGATGGAGGCCATTGCTTTCTGGCCGATGAGCAGATAGGCTTCCGGCGGAGCTGATGCAGTGCGGACTCCATCGTGGAAGAGGCCAAGGCCTACGGTGACGCCGTGCTCCTGGTGCTTATCGGCATGAAGAGGGCCTTTGACGGCCTGCCCTATCCAGTCGTTCAGCAGGCCCTGGACCTATTTGGTAGAGGGCGTCCCACAAGGATCAGTGGTGAGCCCTTTCCTGTTCAACCTGGCCCGACTGCCTGCTGTCCTGCAGACTGACCCCCACAACCACGTGAATACCTCCATCAACGCGGACCACATCGCCCTATGTGTGCGAAATCCACCACACAGCCGCAGCAGTGCGCGCTCGGCTCTGCAAAGAGCCCTCGACACCGCCGCTGCTTACCTGAGCTGCATTGGCCTTGCCATCTCGGCAAGGAAGACGGAGGCCATGCTGCTCCACCCAAGAGCAACCGCCCGCTGCACAGCTGCAACTGGAAGGCGACCTTGAAGCCCGGCAGTGACGTACCCGGGGCTACACGTTCATCACCGGCTGACCTGGCTGCCTGCTGTCAAGACCCTGCATGTCCAGGTCCTCCGGGTCCACAAGGCAGTCTCCCAGCTTGTTGCCCGAGGACAGAGCTGAACCACTAGGTGGGCTCTGCGGCTGTACCATGCAGTAGCCACCTCACGCCTGCGGTACGTCCTCCCACTCGTGGCACTACCACGTGCCCGTCTCAAGAAGCTGGAGCTGCAGCATAGGGCCGAGATTAGGTTCTGCCTGGGCGCTCCCTGCAGCTCTGAAATCGCTGCAACCTTGGCCGAGGCAGGAGCATGGTCCCCATCACTCCTGTCACAGCCCACATTCTACAATCAGCCACAGCTGTGCACATCGCTGAATGACACTGCGTTCAGGAATATCGGTCACATACCGACCGCACACACAACCCCCATCACATCTGCACTGAGCATTACGCTGCGGAGAAAGCTTATCAGTGAATGGCTACTGACAGCGCAGCGAAATTTTGGTTCTAAAGCAATTTTTCCCGACCGTGCAATGAGGCCGCAATGCGAGACCGCAACGAGGCCGCAATTTGGTGACTTTATTCAATACCGCCCTTAGCCGGCAGATCTGAACCATGCATCAGGAATGTGCATTTCCATTGGGGAACAATAGAAACTTATTTAGGCTAAACAAGCGCGCGTACGTACGTACTTACATGCCGCACTCGGGACATCTGCCATTCAAATATTCTGCCATGTAGCAGCACCGTAACCAAGTAATGTTACTGTTACGTGCTTCTGACAAAGACTCTAAATAACTCTGAAGGAGCGCAGTTCCGTGTAATATACGTTCTCTGCATTAGGACACTGTAGCACTGGCTGGCCGGTGTGGCGGTCCCTGCAATGCATCACAAAAGCTCGTGAGGAACCTGGCTATAAAGTATCATCACAGAACACCTATATATGGCATCATGCAGTCGAAAGATTAGCTACGCGTAGTAGATGCACATCAAACGCAAAGACGAAGTATACTTACGAGAAGCAAAAGCCCGAAAAATAAGCGATCCACCGCTTCGTGCACTCCGAGCCTGCCATATTCCATATTATTATGCCGCCAAAAAGGCCGAATGTGACATCACGGACGTGAAAAAACAAAAACCGGATGTGGCGTCCCGGACGTGACGTTTGGGTGAACCTAACGCTTGCGCTGCGTTCACCGGGTGAACGCAGACACTTTCTTTTTCGGCCCTTATGCAGAAGACGACGTGCAGTCTGCTGTGATTGGCTACAGCCCAGCTAGCCAAGTGCAGCACACGACGTAATAACCTCTGCCCGGCACTACATTCGTTTACACGAACCTGCACGAAGTGTAGGTAAAAAAAAAAGATAACTCTACTCATCGAAACCAAAGTGTAGAAAGCGTAGTTTTCATGCTACGCTGCAGCTATAAAAATGTCTTCGTGTAGGTGTGAGCGAAACTACACTTTTCTACACCATGTATAAAAAAAGAATTTAAACCAAAGTATAGAAAGTGTACTTTTCATGCTACATTACAGCCATTACAAAAATGGCTTCGTGTAGGTGTGCAGGAAACTCTATGGGTGTGCTGAACTAAACATTTCCACACACACACGTAGTGCTACCTACAATAGCTACACCGTTGGCTACACTCGTGTGTAGCCAGTGTAGGTAAAAAAAAATGCCGTAGTGTGTCTCGGTTGTTGATCGCTTGATTGTTGTGGTCGTGGTGAAGGTGGTGGGATTGCGCTGGTGTGTTTGTCAGCACCGACAAGACGTGATTTTTTCTGTGAGGCCGCGGCCGACCGCTGTGACCCGTTAACAGCGCGGTCCGAGGCCTGCCGCGATGGACCCATATTCAGGTGACAGCAGCGATAGCCTGCACAGCGGCTCGCTGGAGTGGTCGGGGCCGTTCGTGGAGGAGATCGACCATCGCGAAATCGAGCTGTTCGAGGTAAGTATGTTTGTCATCGCTAGTCTATCGCTTAGCAGTGTTGACAAGCGTGCGTACCGGCTCGATCGAGCAGGAAAGACTACGCGTCGTGTAGTCATGAGGATCGTTGGTACCTGTCATCATTGCCGTGAAGCCATCCGTCCGTCGACGGCACGACAACTTCTCTCTTGGCCGCCTCGGACGCATGTTTCAGTTTGGTGGCTGTGTTGTGACGTGCGGTGTCAGGATAGTTTCGTCGCATCGATGCGGCTGTTGATGTAGCCTACCCATATTTTGCTGATGGCTAATGCCTGTGCTGTAACACTAGGCTATAATATTTAGAGGAAACAGCAGTATGCTGCGCCGGCAGTCGGTTCTCTGCGTGGCATTACCCACCGCTCACTGTTTTGCTGGCCTAATCTATGTCGACATGTAGATTTCAGTCTTCCGCTCCAAAACTGCCCATGCCATTCCTGCTCACCATAAATGAATCCGTGGTAACCTAAATTTGACACGAACGATTCGACTGCAGCGATGTCATGGAAACCTTCACAAAGGCGTGATGAGAGAGTGCTGGCGACCGCGCTGAATTGGCGCTACTACATTTAATAATATTCGAACTCATTGCGCACAATCTCGTTAACATTGAGAATTAACAACACGAGCTTTTTTGTTATGACAGTAAACAGAAACCCACGTAAGCCCTCTATCGGGGCCGAGTGTTTATTTGAAAGTGAGGTGGTCACAGTGTTGGAGTTGCGGGAAGGTGCTAGGTAGTTACAACAATCAAGAATGTTTGTTTTGTGTCACAAGAACAAAGCTAGAATGTAAGCAACATGCTTTAATTGTCATAGTTCTTGTGATAGTCTCTCATGGGGCAGCAGATATTGACAGCTGCTTACTCCTGGACGTTATGGGAAACATTGGAGGTACAGTCCACAGTGATTTAAATGGGATAGTCAGATGGCGTGACAGTCTGCACTTTTTCACAGGGGTTGAGGGCTGTGTAATCGCTGAGAGACAAAATGCAGTTGTAGTTAATGCTTCACAAAGGCTCCTGCTATCATGTGATAGAAGAATACATCGGCTCGACACCCCAGCGCCCACCAGTGGCACAGAGGGGGGCACCAGCCATGTACGCTGAGTATCGTGTTTCAGTCACTGAGCACTGTACATAGGCCAGATGTGACTCACCCACGGCACTCATTCGCCTGCGTCTCTGACTGCACCAGAGACACAGCTGAGACCAAGAGCTGGGGAAACCAATGATGATGCATTTGTTTTGGACAGTTTTTCTGTTATCATATGAGCTGTTGTCTAGTTCATTTCCTATTGAAGGCATTGACTTTCATAGCCTTGATACCATGAAGTATCGGGAAGGTTTATTTGCCCATTGCCTTCTCTCAAGTTCACATGATCGATACCCATGATTGAAAGGATGTTCCACATCCATTGCTGTGGCTGTGAGCAGCACTGGCCATTCCTATGGACAACTTCCTGTGACAATGAAAGAAAAGATTTGGAGGCAACATGTGTGCGAGTAAGAGCGCTCCTGAAAAAAACTGAAAAAATCCCCACATTCTCATCCATGTCAGTTAAGGCTGCAGAAGAAATGACATGAATATTCTATTTACAACAGCTAAATAAGGCAAAATGCACCATTGAGTGTTGGATCTGGCTTATTTTCCTGCTTTTCCACATCTGGGAAAATACAGAACAGTCACACGAAGCTGCGCTGATTCGAGATCCGTTCCACAAAGCCTAAAATGCTGGCAAATGCTGCCGGGCTACTTGGCGCAAAACACGCGTACAAAAATGATGCCCCTGAAGCTCTTCCTTCATAGCCAGAGCAAGTTGTATGTGAGTACAACACTCCCAACCGAGGCTATTGTTGTACGTATACACAAATACCCAAGAAAGTAATGGGAGGAGGGCTGCTGCAGTAGCTTAATTGGTAAAGCAGGAAATTTTTAACAGGATGCATTCATAGTGCAAAAGATGCAAGTTCATGTTTTATTAAACTTTTTTTTTTATTGCAATAGCAATTATATGAACACTCCAGGCGCATTTCTAGCATCAGCGTTGCCATTGCCGTGACATTCTGCATAAAGTCCAAGGGTGCTAAAATTGTCATGTGCTGTATGTGCGAGTGAAAGCGTGCAAGGGTGAGCTGGCGATCGTGGCTAAATCTTGCGCACGCAAGGGAGGAAGCGCGCCGTCATTCGTCACATGGAAGGTTCTGGGGGCAGGCTAGGGAGGGCAGGGGGGCACATTCTACTCCAGGCAGTTATGTGCGCCCACCTGGGCCACCGTACTTTGAAAGCCATCTATGACAGGGACCGAGTCTGCTGCGTGCTGTGTTTTCGCGGTTTAATTCACGTTGATGGGAGAGGCAGCGTGAAGGTCAATACGCTTGCTGCAGTTGCCGCGCCGCTCTTCCTTACTCCAGCATTTTGACAGCAAGTTGCTGCGGCCATCGAGTGAGATGTGATCATGTTTGCTTGTGCGTGTGCGACACCATGCTTGTTAATTTAGTTAGTATGCCATTTACAAGTTTATGCAGTCGACAAAACTACAATCCCTACGTCATATAGCTGTCCACTAATTTGCTATCATAATCGATGCTTCGCATTTCGGGCAAAACTGCAACTTATTTCCCTTTTTTTTTGTATGTATCCACTTTGTGTACCATGCTTACCCTGTGTGCTTGAGTGTTTTGTGCACTGAGAACTGGTCGGGGAGGGGGAACGACATTTAGTCAGTCATTGATGCCTTTTTGTCAGCCTCTTTGACAGATTCTTTGTATTTTCTTGTCAAAATAAACATTCATTCATTCATTCATAGAAATTAACAAGCGTAGTGTCATGCGTGTATAAGCAAATATAAACACATCTCACTTGATGACCATGTGAACTAGCTGTCAAAACACTGGATTGAGGAAATGCGGCAGCAGCAACGTTAACTAAGCATCAAAAACGCAGCGCACAGGGAGGAAGTGCTGTAGAATGTGCCCCCTCCCCCCCCCCCCCCCCCGGCGCCTTGCGCACGACGAAAGATATCGCGTTTGTTCCTCGCTTTCGTCTATTGCGTGCACTACTTAGTGTGAGCCACGATCGCTGGCTCACACTTGCACACTTTCACTCACACATACAGCATATGGCTGGCACATGGTGACGGTTTTATTGCCCTTGAACTTCATACGGAACCTCACGGCGATGGCGTAAATGTTCCAGGAGTATCCATAGAATGGCCATCGCACTATAAGGAGCATAATGTGAGACAAAACTGCTGCTGAAAGGTCACAAAAGAAAACAATCATGACTACATGGGTGGCACTTCTGATATATTTCGGATACAGACCCAAGAATATATACATGGTTGCATGCACAGGAGGCGTCACTGACACTTGATCTGACAGCTAGCATTCAAAGAATATAATGTGGAAGTGAACATCATAAAGTAGTGAACTCGCTTTATACGACATGCTTACACTTTGTAAATATACCCAACTGTCTACGTTCCCACTTGTTTTACAAAAACATTTTGCACATGTTACCAAAACTTACAGCGCAATTTAAACCTGAAGTCTTTCAACATGTATGCGACACATCTTAAATATCAATACATTCATCAATGCTTTTGCTATTTATGCCAAGTCTTGGTGTACACAAGGTGGTGGTTTAGAAGTTCTCATGAAACATGAGCTAGAATGTGAAATAGATGCCGAGTTTTCCATTATATCCGAGGACATAGAATGTTTGACATTATTATCGCGCGAATATATTTTCACTGTCATGTATCGGCCACCGAAGGCACAAATCCAACATTTCATTGGATACCTTGAAAAACTTCTAAATTATGTTAATTCGAAAAACGCGAAACTTATTCTTGGCGGAGACCTAAACATTGATATCTTAAAATCTTCCTGCATTAGAGAAACACTCTTTTCAGCAGTAGAGTCATCTGGTCACGCTATCTTAACAGATACGGCAACGTGTGTTACATCCCACACAGAGACACTCATCGACCTCTTTATTACAAATATACATACCGAAAGTTTGACAACTGGTGCCCTGAATTGTGATATCAGCGACCACTTGCCGATTTATTTGTTTATCAGGGCTGAAGACAAGCTTACATATGCGCAAATGAACGATGTAAAGACGGTACAAAATATCGTTCCCACAACTTTAAATGCCTTCTACGCGTGCCTTGAAAGGGAAACTTGGACTGACATTTACCATTCTTCAACGGCCGACGCCGCATACGAGGCTTTCATTTCTGCTTTCAAACGTATTTATTTCGAACATTTTAAGAAAAAAGTATTGCGAAAATGTAACAAAAACCGGAAACCGCGGATCAACCGCGAGTGCCTGCGCAGAATAAAAAAGAAGGCAAGATTGTTCCAAAAGTTTCTTAAGACCAGATCACCAGAGGATCTCGATATTTATAAAAAATATCGTAATAAGCTTAACGCCTTTCTAAAAAACGAAAAGCGCTCTTTTCTGCATGATCAGTTTAGTAGAGAGCAATGTAGAGACAGTGCTCAGATGTGGAATAGGCTCAACAGTCGGCTAAATCGCACACAAGTCTCGGCAACAGTCACGGAGCTAAACTATCATGGCCATCGTATTGAGGGCTTCGAGCTTGCTGAACAATTTAATATGTTTCTCAAAGATGCTGTGTCAGGTCCGCAAAGGTCAAGTAGGTCTCAACATGCCATAAATAGCAACCCTTTTAGCATGTATCTCGAACCAACTAATGAGGCAGAAATATGTGCCATATTTAACTCATTTAAAAACAGCAAAGCACATGATATTGATGGTATAGAGATAGCTCCAGTTAAACACGTGGTTGAAATAATAGCCTCAGTATTGGCTTATGTATATAACTTATTAATATATTCAGGTTGCTTTCCAAAACTGATGCAAGTAGCTAAAGTTAGTATGCTTTTTAAAAGTGGTGACAGAAATGACATGGCTAACTATAGGCCAATTTCGATTCTGCCCATTTTTTCCAAGGGCTTGGAGAAGATAATTTATAAACGACTAATGAAGTTTTGTGTGAAATTTAACTAGATTACTTCATCTCAATACGGCTTTCTACCAAACAGGTCCACAGAAACAGCTCTTCTTAAGCAAAAAGAATTAATTCTTGAGTCCATTGAAAACAAAGAATTGTGCCTCGGTGTATTTATAGACTACTCGAAGGCGTTTGATCGGATCAACCATGAAATACTTTTGGAAAAACTGGAATTATACGGTATTCGTGGAATCGCAGCGCTCCTCCTAAAATCTTACCTACAATATCGATGCCAGGGTGTGACGATAGGAAACTACGTGTCTACTTACCAGAATATCACCACAGGAGTCCCTCAGGGTAGTATCCTGGGCCCATTATTGTTTCTGCTATATATTAATGATATAACAACTATTAGCAACGACCCAAGTTATATTTTGTATGCAGATGACACAAGCCTCCTATTTAAAAGCCACGACGAGCAGCACCTGATCTTGGATATTAACGAAACTATGGACAAGCTTAGTAGATGGAGCGCTGCAAATTGCCTGTTAATAAATTCCAAAAAACAAAAGCTGTGTTGTTTCATGCGCGTCAAAATTTGCTTATTGTAAAACCAGTGATAAAGTTCAACAACTGCAACATTGAAATAGTTGATACTGTAAAAACGCTAGGAATACCTTTCAATAAAAACTTGAGCTGGGATCCTCACGTTAGCTCAATTATGTCTTGCCTAAATAGGTGTGTTGGTGTTCTAGCAAAATTTCGCTCATACCTTCCCGTATCCATAAAATTGTTAATTTATAACACACTCTTCTTATCCCATCTTAACTGTTGTTTCCTGGTTTGGGGAAATACCACATCGTCTAACACTAGCAAACTGCATGTGCTACAAAAGAAGGCATTACGTCATATCGCTAGTGCTGATTACAATGCACACACTGCTGAACTGTTTCGTCAGTTTAAAATTGTTCCCGTGCCCAAACTTTACGAGTATTTTCTATGCATAAGATACAAAAAATTTGTATATAACAGCGAGCATGCATTTCTTAGCATATCATCGTTGAAAACGAACACCATTGTATATCCATTCCGTAATAAAGAATATTGGCGCGTGCCGTTTTGTCGTACTGAGCTTGGGCGGCAAGTGTTACGTCATGCACTTGCAGTTCTATTGAACAAACTAATTTTCCAGGATATTCATGTAGAAATTTTCAGCATACGTAACATACGAGAGTTCTTCATTCCATGATGTCAGTACTCTTTTTCCACTGCTGTTAGTATTTTTATGTATGTATAATTACTGTCAAGCTGTACGTATTACATTACATTGTATAACACTAGAGGTTAACCTGCAATGGTAAGCTGTTAAAATGCCTTGTTAATTGTCG
This sequence comes from Dermacentor albipictus, assembly GCF_038994185.2. Taxonomy (NCBI): domain Eukaryota; kingdom Metazoa; phylum Arthropoda; class Arachnida; order Ixodida; family Ixodidae; genus Dermacentor; species Dermacentor albipictus. The sequence continues at coordinate 29,743,119 of NC_091825.1, forward strand.
CCCTTTTTGTATGCCTTGTATATTGGGGGCTCGGGCGCTTCTCAAGTGAATTGTTTTTCACTTTTTGCCCGAGCATTCCCGCATTGTGAGGATGCAAATAAATTTCAACTTCAACTTCAATTGTGTGTAAGGCACCTGAAAGGGTTATGAAATAAATCATGATTGGTGTCTTTTGTTCTTTATGTGGCAAACACATTTAAGCAGCGGCTTGTCATGTTTCTGACTCTGTAGAGTTCCTCGGTGTGGTCACTACCTGATTGTTTCTTTTCTGCTTAAAACTTGCAGGCGTGCTCAGTTGTGATAGATTTGTTCTTGCTGTGCAATAGGGGGGCTTGCAGTGTAGATGTTCTGTGCTAATAGCTTGTAGCAAAGACGTATTATCGCTAGTCGCTCGCTTACTTTGTGGACTATCACGAAACATTCAGCTTCAAACATTTGTGTGTAGTCGGTGTAGTTACCATTACCCACGCTTCGGCGCATTGATTTAAGTGTGTGCCCACTCTTATTCTTGATACGTTGGCGAAATAGCAGGCTTATGTTTGTGTGTGAATTGATTGGATGTGTAAAGGTAAAGTGGGAGAAACTTACTACGCCACGAAGCAGTGCTACTTCCTTTGTCACTGTGCAACGAGCGGTACTTGCTCTTGCTGACGTTCCATGATTGAAATCCTTTTTTTAGAGGTTAGTGATCCAATGCTGATAGAAGAGTGAATTTTTTAGTCCTCAAGAAAAGCCATCAATCGTGAAAAGCTGGCAACACAGGCAATCTGCTTATGTTGTAGAGTTCCTATAGATCTGGTCATATTCATTCCATTCCTTCATATGCCAGTCACTATTTTGGCAGCCAACTACTGCACATGTCTTCCCTCTACCGTTCCACACTTTTCAGCATGAATGGAGCACAGTGTGTTAATGAACACCCAGTTGCATTTCCAACAGCTTATCACACAGTAGCAGGGCAGAAGTGGTAATTGTTTCATGTTCATGTGCGTTCGCTGAGGCAACGTTCGCTGAGGTGCTGAGGTGTGTTGTCGAAAGTGCCATCTCGTTTCTCTAGGGTGAACTGCTCTGCAAAAAGGGTCTATAGAATGGAAAGGGGCGCTAGTTGGTGTTAATGCATTAGCATTCTTTGGGTACTTCACACAGTTTTCAAGGGCCATCTATTTTGTTTGCTTGTATGTTTGTACCTAACCGTTTCCCAGCTGTATACCTGGGTCACTGGGTAGTCTGTGGTCAAATGCCTAGTGCATCGAGCTACTGTGGTGAGGGAACAGGGTTCGAAACCAACCGTTGGACAAACTTAAGTCACTGAGTATGTGGCAATGTTTACATATGTGCCGCTCTTCAACGTACCTCTTTCATGCCGACATGAGTCACTGTAGACGCGGGACTTTGTAGGGACTGTTGTTCAAAGAAACTCTTTGATGCCGACTTGCAGAACTCAGTATGTGCCGCTCAATCTGTGCTGGTCATTAATGAACCTCTCTGACGCCAACTTAGGTAAATAGGTATGTGTCACTGGGAATGAGCTGCCTCTACAATGACGAAAAAGATCCCTTAAATTTCGATGATGCTAAGTACAATCAAATCCAAGTCACAAGGACTCCTCCAGGGCAGCAACCCGACACATTAGCAGGCTGCACCACAAATGCACTGGGCATGTGTCACACTTCGATGAACGTCTCGCCAACTTGGGTCACTGAGTGTGCGGCAAGTGAGGGAACAATTCTGAGTGTTTTCAGGCACTGAGGCACGACGCTTCTCATCTTGGAGGACGTGCGGATTTCTCAGCAGTGCCACTAGATGGCACAGCAGTCTTGCTGCAGTACACGCCTCATACATAACTCGTTGCGACTGTGGCAATACGTTGTGTCACTATATTGATTCAGTGCTAACACATTACCGTAGACAGTCATCGTGACATGGGTTCAGCCACAATTTTTCATTCTCTTCAAAACTTGAAATTGGAGTAAAGACAAGGGGCGGAGAAAGTGACGCAGAACACTAGTGCTCGCAACATGAGTGCAGATGTCGTGCACCACTTTCTTCGTCCCTCATCTTTACTGTGCTTCAAGCTTCTTGCGAGAATGCCTTCATTGAGCAGTTGCATCTTGAAACTTGCGCTGGAATTAAAAGAGTACTGCATGATTTCAGAATTGTAAGAAAATATGATAGATTTATTTTTGTCAGTACGATACATAAAACACAGGTGGAGTAGAAAAACACATCCAGAGTTCCTGTAGTTTTGTAGTTTCCTGGGACCCCCAAACAGGAAGCGAATGGCGGTTAGTGCAATTCTGGCAAAAACTAGCAGCTAACCTCATACAAAGGGTGTGTTAATTAGCCGTAATGTCAAAACATAATGCTCAGAAAACAAAACTGGGTGGTAGCACGGGGAACAAGCAATCCGGAGAAGCAGACCATTGCAACAAGTGCAGTTTCTTGCCTTGTTGCACTAGTACCATCATTTTTGCCTGCAGCCATAATCAGCTTAACGGAGAAATCATAGAGGCTTTTCATATTTCAAGGTGATTGTGTAACCAACCATAGATATCTCTGACACGTGAAGAAGTTGAATATCTGCTACATTCTTGTGCCTCTTAATGTTGTAGTGCATGTGTCTGTATGAATTCCTGTTTATATTGCCCCTGCTTGTGCCCTTTTTATTTCTTTTCTTGTTTTCTGCTTTTTGTTTTGACATGCTGTTTATGTTATCTGTCTTCCAGGTGGCACGCTTGAAAGGCTTACGTTTCGCTTTTCTTGAATAAACGGCAGTTGAAAGTCCGCGCACTGTCCCGTTGTTTCTTCCCGCTCTCTGTGTCCCTAGTGCTGTTTTATAATTATGTCTCCACACCAGCCCACCCAGCTGTCACTACTTTTACAATCCGAAGAAATATCTCTAACAACAGTTTAGAAAAAAAAAGAATAGAGAAAAAAGAAACACTATAATACATTTTATACTTATTTATACTTACACATTCATTAAACAATACTATGAATTTGGTAATTTTCTCATAAAATATTTCTTGGCTTTCACTTGAAGGATTGAAGTATGCAAGATGGGATCGAATCCCACTATGGTATGCCTGAAATTGTGACACTAAATTTTCCATAATTACTTTGAACTTTAGGAAGGAGTAGATTGTGATGTGCTGAAAACCTTGTATTGTTAACATTATTGAAGCTAGTTTAGGGAGGAAGCATGAGCACAAGGCAAAGAGCAACCTTCTTTCCTAGCTCAAAGTCTTAACAGGCTAGGTTAAATCAAAGCTCGGGTTTTCTGGGAGCCACTGATTGATTTTCTGATTGTACAATACTCAGTGAACATTATCATTAGACCCATGTCACATGAGTGAATTTTATGACATTGAGTGCTCATTTCCTAACTGCAAATGTGATCTGCATATGTAGATGTAATGGTACAAAATCTTAATGCCATTAGCGGCGAAGTAACCTCTGACATCTCAAAACAGATACACAGCGAAATCATTGAGAATTTCTACAAAAAGAAATGCTTTCTTGCACATTGAAGACCATGAAGGTTGGTACGGTTGCCAACTTGTCATCCTTGAATACTGCGGGGGCATTGTTTCGTTTGCACTCCTCAGCTATAGATAGCCCTTCTTTTTGAATACCGCAATTGAAAGCAAACCTGCTGCATTGACTATCATTTACAATGACTGGAACATAAATATTTAAACAGAATCGCCCGTCTGCTTTGGCTAATCAATTGTGAAGTCAAAAATTTAGGCAGGTGTTACACACTCTTGTGACACCAGAAGGCGGAAAGCTGTGCCCTGTGTGCTTCAGGTCAGGGTCAGGGAAGGGTGAGCAGAGAAGGATGGTGGTTTAATAAGTGCCATCTTCCTGTGCACATAAATGGCGAGGGGGGGAGGGGGGGGGGGGGTCAGATTGGCACACAATTTCTCTTCTAGCACAGCTGTGGATGCACAGGGATGCCAGTGAGACTTAGCACTAAAGCTGCCCACGCACCCTGTTTTAGAAGTAATCTGCCACATGTGCTAATAGTGGGCACTCTCAGGTAGTGTGGGATCATGTGCATGGTCTTCCTGCGCACTTATTACTGGAGGTTGTGCAATCTCGAGTTTCTGAGACACATCAAATGAGAGGCAGATAAAGCGTTCGCTCCCCGCTGCTGGCGCTTTTCTTGATCGTGTCACGGCGGCAGAGGGCATGCAAAAGTGTGGCTGGCTTTGCTTTGTACCACTGCTGTGAAGATATCGTCGACAAGGAATGAAACCAATGAAACCGTATCTTTCGTTGCAGGTGCTCAAATTTAACAAAATGAATTTCCTTTTTTGATTGCCCATTAATACAGAAAATCTTGCAGCTCCTTTCGTGTAAGGAAGATTATTTGGTGACTGTACTTATTTGCATAAAGGGTTGGATTTCAATCTAATGAAATTTCAGTTTAATGAAGAAAATTGCCGATTTTACCGGCTTTGTTCTATTGAGGTTTAACTGTGTACACAGAACTTGCATTAGGTTATAGGACATGGATGCCTCATGCACTTGGCATGCTCCCCTTATTGCAGCCGGTGCATGCATGCCACTTGCATGTGTGCGTATAATTAGGAGGCCTCTGGGGTTTGGGGAAAAAACACGTTGGGCGCCAGAATGTGAGTACAGCTTGTTGTCCCCCTCTGTAGTGGGAAGCACAACAGATTAGAGCTACAAACAACTTAACACATTTTACTTGCATACCATGAGATGCCACACAGCCGGCCACACATCAACAACCTCCGGAGGCATGCAGGCCTCCTACATGTGCGCACACGCCAGTGGCAGGTATGCATCGACAGTTATGAGGAGAGCAAGTTGAGTGCGCAAGACGTCCATGTAGGCGGCAGCCTACACGGTTAAAATGATGATTAAAAATTTGTTTTATGCTGTACTCTCTTTTTGCCTCCTTATCTACTTCTATAACATGGCTGCTGCTCAGTTAATTATTCAAGTTTATGATGGGTCTATTCTATTAATACTCACACAACTTATGTAATGCCCTGCAAAGGGCCTCTAAGGGTAAAATCATGATGACAAACTTGAGGCATTAGCAATGTGATAACCGTTCTCCGTCTCTGCTGCTGCCCTCTGCAGGTGGTGGGCAAAGGGACCTTTGGGCTTGTGCGCAAGGGTCGCTGGCGAGACCAGGATGTGGCCGTCAAGTCTATTGCCTCGGACCACGAGAAGCGCGCATTCCTCGTTGAGGTATGTGTGACCGATGAGTTGTGTCAAGATGCAGGCATCCATCACCAATTGCAATGGAAGAGTTGACAATTTCATCATTATGCACCCTCTTTCAGTATTGTGTTTTCAGCACTGCTTCAGCCATCAAGTACATTATGTAAGAACAGATGTGTGTTTCTATATACTGCAAATGATTGAACTGCCTCAGTTGCTATTCCTGACAGATAATGTTTATTGTATGATGGAGGTGCACATGCAGCCTGCAGGTTTTAGATAGGTTTTAGATAATCATCCTTAATTCATTTTTGAATGGCTTGTGATAAACTGACGCAATAAAGATAACTTACTGGCAGGGCTACAACTAACAGCAGAGGGCCCACAATCTTTTTTGGGCGTGCCTGACTGTACCTGGTCCTTGTCTCTTTCACTGTCCAAATCTGGCCTTGAAGAGTGCAGATGCACGTGTTCGAAGTTGTAGAACTGCGGCCCATGCTTCTTGATGTCAAAGGACGAGACTTGGAAAGCATGAAGGTAGGGAAACACTGATATGATAAAGGAAAGTATCAAGTCAAGCTGAAGTGATACTGCTAAAAAATGTCTAAGGTGGTAAGCGATAAATTTAAGTACAGTGAAAACTTGTTAATTCGAACTTCAATAATTTGAATTTATGCATAATTCGAACTGTACGATTTGGTCCGGCCAAGCTCCACAAAAGTCTGTGTATAAAAAAGCCCATTAATTCAAACGCGAGAAGGTTCTGCCACGGATAATTCGAACTACGCGCCACCGTGCCGGCGGCGTGGCGCCTGGCACACGGCCAGAGAAGCGCACCTACTGCATACACACAAGGCTGTGTCGCCTCCGGAACAAAAGAGAACGGCGAGAGAAAGCAAAATCGGGAACAAATCTAACCGGCGCGGGGTCGGCCAGAAGGCAGCAGCGGCTGCCTCGTTTCCATTCTACGTTGACCACACAGATCCCGTCCCTCCCGGTGGACTACGCGGTCAACAGAAAGGCATAGATGATAGCGTAACTGTTCGGACAATGGCTAGCGAAGATGGACAAAAAGTTTGAGCGTTGTGGGCGGAAAGTCCTCCTGCTCGTTGACAACTGTTGGGCTCATAAGGTCGACATTGAGACGAAGGCCATTGAGCTAGCCTTCCTTCCACCTAACACTACATAGGTGCTGCAGCCCATGGACCAAGGTATCATTCAAAATTTTAAATGAATTTAGCGGCACCATCTGTTGGAGCAAATTATTTTGTGCAATAATTATCAGGTGATGCTGCTAAGTGCGCTACACATGCATGTGCGTGCTTGGGAGCAAGTAACTGCAGTTACGATAGCAAATTGCTATCGCCACTGTGGCTTCGGCGCACAAGCTCTACAAGGAGGAAACCAGCCACCTGCGCTCGAAGACGGCGTCATCGCTCCCATGGCGGACGTTTTGGACAACATCTCCTTTGCTGACTATGTCGACATGGACGAGAGTGCAGTGGTGTGTGGTGCGCTGACAGATGAGGACATAATTTCTCAGGTCAGAAGCGCTGAACCTGTCGCTGCCAGAGACAAGGAGGAGGAGAAAGACGACGCGCCAGTGAGGCCCTCCGCTGCGGAGGTCATGGCTGGATTGAATGCTGCCTGTCTCTTCAGTTTTAAAGAAGGTGAAGAGGAGGCCTTCCGTCACATTCGCTCGTTAGAGCAAGAAGTGCTAGCTGTCGCCTTCAAGGAAAAAAGGCAGGCTACGATCACAGACTTTTTAAAGCATTAAATTTCTGGCATGCCCTACTACTTCCAAATCACTGTGTACTGTTGTTTTCCTTCACTTTCGTTAGTTCGAACTTTCGATAATTCGAACTGAAGCGGCGTCCCCTTGTGGTTCGAATTAACGAGCTTTTACTGTAAATGTAGGACACCATTGCAGACTTTACTAGGGCATTCTAGTGCTAGTCCAACGACATCATAATGCCTCATTATAATTGTCACCAGCAATTGGCCACTAATTAATAAAATCTCATTGCATTGCATTATAAGAGGAAAGAAAATGCTGCTTGCCCACTTCTATCCAATTCTTCGAAAATATAACGAATTGACTACGATGCGAGTGGTTGAAAGGTTTAGTTTTCAATCTCTTGAACTAAGTCATTTCCTGGCACCAAACAAGCGCTGTGAGGTTTCTGGAATGGCATTTCAATGTCCACATTGACCTACTAATTGTCTTTATTGTCCCCTATATATTAAACTAATGTTGGTTTTTCAAATTCCAAAACTTGCATCATTGGCATGGAGGATGTCATGGCACAGAGCAAAATTTTCTAAAATCATGCAGCAATAAGGGTAGGTATGTTGATAATAAACAAAAGCACTGCACACATTTCTTCTGGCTCGCGTGTGACAGCCACAGTGATTGCATGTACAAAGCAAGTAGCGTCATGCCATCATAACGCGCATCCACCTCATGATTGCTGAAACAAGTACAGGAACAACACCCTAAAGAAAAGATTGCTACCTGAGGGGCATTTACTGTCCTCAAACATTATTTGTCATCTCTCTTCCTTTCTTTAATGCTGAGCATCTGATACTTCCAGGTCACAAACACCCAAACCTGTTATTGGCGCGACGTAGCATTTTTGACAGGACATTAGCCAGTGCCAAGTTTTCAAGAAAGGAAACAGAGGCTAGACAGATGATGATAATTTTGGGGGGACAATGTAAACTTCTCTTTCACTGAAGTACCACAGTAAATTCTTAAAAAAGTTTTCACCCTTTGGGGCTTTTCTCCTTCCACAGAAAATAATCATCTTGCCCGCATTTCCTTTCTTTAAAGCTGCGCGCTTGGCAATTCCAGCTCACAAATAGCATGCACGCTATCAGTGTTACAGAATGTTCTCAACAGGAAAGTAGCGAGCGCAGAATTTTCAAGAAAGGAAACGGAACCAAGGCAGATGACGGTCATTGTTTCAGGACAAGGTAAGCCCCAAGGGTGCAAACATTTTGAGAGCGCAGATTATTTAGGTGTCTCCTGAGCTTGCAGCTATGCACCATGGTTATGTGCACGTAAATCTGCAGTAGCATAGAAAAATGTGAAATAGAAAATGGCATGTCCGTACACCTTCCACATCACAAGTGAACTACTGCAGTGAAATGGCATTTATTAATTTATTCAGTATTTAGTATTTATTCATACGGTTGTTCACCTGTTTCTCTCCACTACACATTCCCCTCTCATGGTGCAGGTGCGGCAGCTGTCACGAGTGGATCACCCCAACATAGTCAAGCTGTACGGAGCTAGGGTGCGAACGCCGGTGAGTCAAAGGATTGATGGGCTGCGGTGACTCCGTACTGGCCTTTCAGGCATTGAGTTACAACACATTATCGTTGTGCCTGTCTTTCCATTGCTTCTTCGTCGCTCTCTAGCACTTCTTTCAGGCTTCAACCTTGAATGGTTGCCACAAACACACTGTGGAATGATGGAAATGTAAAACAGGAGTAACAGGCATAGCATTGCTATTGCCGCTGCCTCAGCTGAGAGGAAACACTGCGTCAAGGGATAGGGGAAAATAAACATGGCGCTCTTTATACCTCTGTTATTATTAGGTTCCTTTTGACATTGACCTCAGAAATTCTTTTCGCAGTGTAAACAAATATATGGCATGACAAAAAAATGCCTTCTTCGGACTTTCAAATCAGTTTTGTGAGGGCCTCAGATGACATCTGGTGCCTCAAGTTTGTTTTGGACTATGCTTAAGCCTAAAAACTAAAAAAAGGGACAAATCTCATGTACTGTCCACAACTCCTTCGTGCAGTTTTGATGAAACAGCGCCTGTGTTTGTCGTTTCCTTGCTCGTCTCTGTATATTTTTGTGAAGGTTTTGTTAAGATGAAATTTCATGTGTTGCTCCTGCACAGGGAAAATTTATCAAACTTTCGCAGTCATCTAGTAAAAAAGTTGTATACAGTAGAACCTCGTTCGTGCGTGTTGGAAAAAAAATTCGAGAGAACACACACTAATCGGGAAAACTAATGATACGAAATGACCAAGAAATTTGACACACTCGACTTTAGTTGACATCTAGGTAGTGTCAAGGGTTGCACGAATGGGTCCGACATGAGGCGTGAGATGCCAACGTGCATCGAGCTGGTGTGGCTCAGGTGGTCCAAGACGTTTGCTGTTGTTTTCCTATTGTGTAGTATTTTGAGACGGCGACGGGAAACTGAAACAAAATCGAATGACACATTGCGCCGCCTGACGGTGACGGTGCTTATGACGATGCTCATAGGTGACGGTGCTTATCGTTATAGTCTTGACGGCGATTGCTGTGAAGGTGGCATGCGGCGACCCGGGAGGAAATTTGCTGGTACCAGAATCAGAAACTGAGTACACGCTGGTGTTTTCACGTGCGAAGGGCGGGCTAGTGTTGCGGGGAAGCTGATTTGGTGGGCGGCTACCGTTCCCGATTGCGCATGCCTTGCGCCTTTTCTTGTGTGCATAGATTCTGGTAGCCGGAAAACATACCACACGATCGCAGTCTGCACCAGGGAATGGCAGCGTGTTTGGGTTATCGCCTATTAAAAGCAGGTGGTTCTTTTCCAATGGCACTACACCCAACACACTGTAGGGTGAGTCCAGATAAGAACGAACAGGTGGTCCTGGTCACCATTCCCGATTTTAATGAAACTTACTTTAGTTGCAGGTATTGGGCCCAGCACAATGATTCTGAACATAGTTTTGTGGAAAAAAATTTTGTTCGCCTGAAAAAAAGGGCGCAAATTTCGGCCGCCGAAAACACTTTTCCTAATTTTCATTGCTTTGCCAAGCACAGTTATACTTAAAAAGAGCACTTAAACATAAGTGGTTTGCCAAGAACATCAAAATTTGAAAATAGTTTTCTGAAAAAGGCCATTTCTAATCTTTTTGAAAATCACTCTGGTTGAAGTCAAAGACGTCTACCACTGTGCGTAAAAAATGTTGCAGTATTTCAGTACCGAACAAGTTACAATGCGTCAAATGTGACTGTACTCAGTCTACTGGCCATAACGTGGATTTCGTGCGTTCTCATTTGTTGAACTATGCAAGAACTCATTCAACGTAATATTCATTGTTCAGATATAACGCTGCCAACAAGTGATGCTGTTCTGTGTGGGTTACAACCTTTTTTAACTGCACAATTGCACGTGTTGTATGCCAATGTGGCCGAGGCAGAAGGCTGACGGTACTGTTGCCATGGGGGTTATATTTTATTAATCTGGTCTCGCACCTTTTCAAGAGCATGCGACGTTCGATTTCACTGCTGAAGAAGTTGCTTATCCGAAGCAACTGTCCTTGCCATGAACAACTGCAGTTCGGAGTTACGGGTCCGCTTTCAGTCCCACATATGCCATGACTGGATACCAGGCATTGAAGGAACCGCAACCCATTCTTTTGCTTTCAATCACCCAAAAGATTCTATGTCAGCTCTTGGAATGTAAATTAACGCAACCTTTGGTAGCTCAGGGGTCAGAACTTGCACTGTATTTGAAGCAGAGTTGATGCCAGATGAGGTGGGATTTCGAAGGTTGTGTAGCGTCCCCTTGTGCTTTGCAATGCCTCTGATTCCATCTCAGGCACTTTCCCCGTGTCCAGTAGTGCAAAATAATCACTTCGCCGATGCATAACAGTTGTTTTTCAATTCATGAATTTGAAATTTGTTCTTGAGATGAGCAGAAGCACCGTCACCAAGATAAGTAATATGAGCGTACACTGCGATGTGCTCTTCAAGCCATTCGTGCACCTTAGCCACGGCTTAGCATGCATGAGCCGAGTCATGGCACATTTCATTGCTTACGACAGCAAAACTGTGTGCCCCTTTCTGGGTCGTGGCCACACAGGTAAATATGGCGACTTGACCTTTACTCCAGTGATGAGACTGAATTTCGTTTGGTAACGTGACTGTCCAGTTCTCTAAAAAATTGAAATGCAGAACACTTGCTTTCTGCATAGACTTCTTTTCTGTACTGATTGCTTTGTCTTGAATGCGCCTGATGTAGTTGTGGCTTGTCCATTTCTTTAGGCATGTCTGAAGGTACTCCAAGAATACACTCGGGGTTGACTCTTTCTTTATCAAGTCACCTTTCTCTCAAGCCGCATATAATATTTCTTCATCTTCAGGAATTTTAAGGTCAGTCAATGGGAGAGCTCCGACTGTCGGACACACTGGACACTCTCCAAGCTCACACTTAAAGGAAAAGGGACTGCACGGGAAAAAATCGCGAAAGTCTTCGGGACTTTTCTTCTGACCTTTTCCAGCGCACATACTGCCAATTTTATGTCGGCACAATAAACACAGACACCTGTTTGCTGTGTCGGCTTAGGCATGAGCCATTTCGTTCACGAGGAGTAGAACCTAGTCCGACCGATTGCATTGTCAGGGTGAGCTTCCTTAAACGTGCGGTAAGTTTGACATATAGAGCATGTCATTACACATTTTGCAATAAATTATTTCTTGCCATTTAGTTTAACACAAACCACATCCTTCTTATTTGGGCTTGGTTGGCTACAATTAAACTCATCTTCAGTGTAATAGTCCAGTGCTGCTTCGAGATCTTTCTGGTCTACCCTTTTTCTTGTGTAAGGGTCAGGGCCGGATGACACACCGTGACTTTCTTTGTATATTCTGGATTTATGGATCATGTAGCACATCGCTGCTGGAATGACATGCTGTATCCCTTTGACTCAAGCGACTTTGGCAGCAAAATTAAAAGATGACAACGCTCGCTGAACAACTCTGAAGATTCGAAGGCTTGCTTTAAGTTGTTCAGCCAGTCTGAATAGGTATTGCAGCTTTCTGTCGATGTCACAGGCTGGCTTTCTGTGTCATATGCTGCTGATAAACTGGACCTAAGTCACTTCTTGAGAGCATGCGCAATTTCTCCTTCCTTTCGCTTGGCATATGAGCTGCTATGTTTTCTTTTAATCAAATGTGGAGGTTTTAGTGGTGAAACTACTGGGCAATGCACATACCTGTTGAGGTCTTCAACGGCCACTTGTTTTGTAACGAACACTTCCTATGATGTAGGTGCTTCCTCAGACTCAGATGAAATCTCATTTCCAGATGTTTCAACTAGTGTCGATGCAGCCTCATGTGTCAGCGTGTGATAAAGAGCCAGGGAGGTTGAAGAATCTGCGGTCAGTGCCTTGAAGCGATTGACATAGTTCCCGCGGAGTAATCTGTTTTGCTGACAGGAACACTTGTTTCAGGCATGTGTTCCCTTATTTGAACAATGTCCAAGTCCTTTGTGCTACAACAGTTTCACTGATACAAAATTTTCTTGTTGTGTCTCTGAAGATAGCACACACCACATGTTTCACGCTATACTTTGTGGCTTAGGCCATCACAGTGGAGGATGAAACGTGCGTCATGCGCTGGAGGTGTCCTCCAACAAACTACCGGCAGACCTAATGTAATATACGTTGTGGACCCCCTGACAGCTTTCGCCTTTCACTTTCTAGGCTCCTTATTTCATTCACTCTCAGAACTTCAGTGTCACGCAAAACGGACTCCGCTTACAATCAAAGCGGCACTGATAAAACTTAAGCGCTTGCCACCGCAGGCGCCCGCCGCCACAGATCGCTTGCTAAAGATTGCTGAGCGCTTGAGGCACCATGCAACCCGGTGGCGCATTTCTTTTCTCTTTTCATATTTTTATTGTTTGAGTGCTTGTATGTCGAGTACAATTATTTTTGAACAACCTGTGTGCGACTGGCAGCACAATATCAGTGGTGCGGCCACTAGGCTAAGTGCAGTCACATTTGATGCATTGTAACTTGTTGGGTATTCAAATAATGTAACATTTTTTTTATGCACAGTGGTAGACAGCGTCCTTGACTTAAGTCAGAGGGATTTTCAAAAAAATTAAGAATGGCCTTTTTAAGAAAACTGTTTTCAAATGTTTATGTTTTTGGCAAACCACTCATGTTTAAGTGCTATTTTAAATATAACTGTGCTTGACAAAGCAACGAAAATTATTTTGAAAGAATGTGAAAACTTCCAAGTTCATGTGCACCAAGTTTTATTATCCTCGCTTTATTTAGTCTAGAGCAATAACATCCTGAATAACAGGTATTTCGGTTCGTTTACCATGTTTGTTATTTTATTTCTCAATATTCCTTCCATAGCCAACTGTAATAAAATATTCATAAGGTAGCACTGCACTAGTTCTTCGTGAGAAAAAAGATATTGTGATCGAGAAGTGCACCATTGTTTCTTTATGCACGCTCAAATTTCAGAAATCGCAGAACTGGTCGTATAGTGCTTTTGACGGCCGAAATTTGTCCATTCTTTTTTCAGCCGAACAAAATTTTTTTTTCTCAGAACTATGTTCAGAATCACTGTTCTTGGCCTAAAACCTGTACCTAAAGTACATTTAATCAAAATTGGAAATGGTGACCAGGACCACCTGTTCGTTCGTATCTGGATTCACCCTGTAATAGATTGACCCGCCGTGGTTGCTCAGTGGCTATAGTGTTGGGCTGCTGAGCACGAGGTCGCGGGATCGAATCTCGGCCGTGGCGGCCGCATTTCGATGGAGGCGAAATGCGAAAACACCCGTGTACTTAGATTTAGGTGCCCGTTACAGATCCCCAGGCGGTTGAAATTTCCGGAGTCCTCCACTAAGGCGTGCCTCATAATCAGAAAGTGGTTTAGGCATGTAAAACCCCATAATTTACCCTGTAATAGATTGGTGAAGGTGCTTATCGCTATAGGGTTAGCAACAATAGCTGTGAAGGCAGCATGCGGCCACCTGGGAGGAGGTTTGCTTGTACCAGAATAAGAAACTGACTGCACACTGGCGGTTTCATGGGAGACGGGTGGGCAAATATTGCGGGGAAGCTGATGTGGTGGGCAGCGGCTGTTCCCGATCATGCGCGCCTTGTGCCTTTTCTTATGTATATAGGTTCTGGTGGCTGGAAAACGTAACATACGATCACAGTTTGGTGATGTACTGAATGTTGGGGCTGAAATATGTTTTCTGGGAACGTATGAACCATTAAGAAATATGCATAACTTAATTGTCTCATTTTTTGTGTTCTCGATTACAAACGTTGGCACCGGGAAATCGTATGTAATAGGATGGTATCAACAAGGTTCTACTGTACTTGAAGAAAGTAGCTGAAAACATTGAAAATGAAATTGATTTTGTAATTGCTTTTCTTGGCGACACCAAAAAATTGGCAGGTTTTGAAGCTTGATCACCGAATCACTAAAAATTTGAAAGTAATCAGCAGCCATGGCAACAGAAAGGGCCACGAGGCCCATCAAGAAACTTGAATTTAAGGCTGCCTTTCATTTCTGTCTATGTAGTATTTGAAAAAACCAGCTCAGCTAAACCTCTGCCTTGCTCTTGCAGGTGTGCCTAGTCATGGAGTATGCAGAAGGCGGATCCCTGTACAATGGTGAGTGTGACTTGCCATCTTGGCAGGAAGCTCTCCAGGCACTGTTCAGTGTTCTTTATGGGGTTTAAATATCAAAACTCTCTGACTCAGTGTTTGAAAAGCGGGATCAAATCAAATCAAACTTTATGCCAACATTCGGGATGATTACTCCCTCCCCGACTTTCTTATCAACATGCCTCCTTCACAATAGCTTTAGCTGTGTTTAAAAAAAGTGTGAAAAAGAAAAAGAAAACCTTCTCAGATGTATACCAGTCTGAGAAATTCGTACATAAAGGAAAAGGCAACGAAGCTGTGTAAGGGAGTTCTCGCAACCTTCAGAAGTCCTGCCACTGCCCGAAACCTACTCAAGGTTTTGAAAGTATTTCAATTTATCTCGTGTCGTGATCCGGTGCTGGAATTCGGGGTTTGGACACAGGCATTACATTAGCCTACGTTGCTTGGACGTCTAAAAGATGGTAACTGGCCTGCACTATACCAGGGCGTCCCATTAAGCTAAGTGGGTCCACAACATTGTTTGTTTTTATTGCTGAGAGTTGTATTTGGTGAGAAGATGAGGTCGGGAGGTTTAAGGAAACAAGAAACGGGTTTATTTGACATATACTACAGCAAAGCTGTTAGCCTCTTGTTGGTCGTCATTTTTCGTGTCCATCTCCATGGGCAAAAATGTAGGCTGATCCCTGAGTAATGCAATACCGGGTCAACCCACGGTGGTGGTGAAGCAGGCTTCACAAGCACTCAGCAAAGTGAAGTGAAAAGTGCATGCATTCTTTGGAATCATGTACACAGCATAAGTAACGGCATTCATTTCAATAAGAGAAAGCACAAAGCAAGCTTCCGAACCACATAATTGATGATAAGGCGCTCCTGATAACAATGCAAAGCATGTATTGCTCCCCGCATACGTTTCCCAGTACAGATTACTGTTGCGCAAGCTGCTGCAGCGATGGCAGCTTGCGACGTGGGGTGTGACGTCACTAGCCTTTGGTATATAAAAGAATCAGCCTTGCAACTGGTTTCATTGTTGTTGAAGCACCGCTATGGGTAGGCAGTGCATAGTTAAGACTCCCTAGGAATGGCAAAAGAAAAAATAAACAGCAACATGACCCGAGGCAGCATGCTGTAAAAGTTACATTTACTCCCGTTACTACTATTACTCTAAATTGCGATTACAGTCGAGCCCACTTAAAACGGCCCCACTTAAGACGAACGCTCGCTTATCACGAACAAGTCCGGCGTGACCGTCAAAATATACATTAAGGCTATGGCGCTCGGTCTCAGCTACAACGAACGCCCGTGAGCCTAGCTGATCGGCTACAGCGAATGCCTTGGTATCGCGGACCACTTTCCACGTGGTGAGAGCCGCCGACTCTGTGCTGTGCACGCTCTGAGAATCGGCTTTCCCGCGGCGTCTCATCGGAGGCAGAAAGGAGCTGCGATGCGGCGAGGGGATCGCCGCAAAAACTAAAAAAAAAGAGAGAAAAAAAAAAAATGCTGGCCCAGCACGCATGAGCCACATGAACACACAAGTCGAAGGGAAGCCCGAAAGTGACAGCTCATTCGCCACGGGACCCCACTCGCCATCGTCGACGTCAGCGCAGCGGTGAAGTTTTCCATCAATTAACAACGTAGCACATGATCACATGCTTTCGTACCCCCTCTTCTGTCCCCCCCCCCCCCCCCATAATGCCACTCCGCCACACCTCACATGACTGCGCGACTATCTTTTTCTTGCTTGTGGTTGTGCTGGTTATGCTAGCGTTGTTGGCATTGTTTCCTACTGGTGTCCTGCTGTCAATGTGCCTCTGCAGTTCTTGCTGTACTCGGCGGTCGAAATGTTCAAAGCTGGATGGAAGTGTCACCCGATTGCATCCGAAATTGTTTTCGCAAGGCCGGCTTTGCCGACACACCTGAAACAGGCATTGAAGACACACAACAAAGCCAGCCTGACGACGACTTGTGGCGACGCGTTGTTGACGCTAACCTGGCCAGCTGCGATCTTGATTGGCAAGATTTTGTTGATGTAGACGACACTGCTGACGTTGCGGAGTCGTTTTGCGATGAGACCACCATCCGGGAAGTGCGGGCACCAAGCGATGCCGAAGCATTGGACGATGACAGTGATCCATCGGAGCCAGCACCTGTAAGCGCGACCACAGCAGTGAGCCATATTGAGGCACTTAGAAATCTTGTGTATTTTAAGGCCTTGGGTGACAAACACATCGCAGCTTTGAACAAGCTTGAAACCGCCGTCATTGGATGTGCTCTGAAGAGGCCGACAACGATCACCGTTTTTTTTTTTCTCAATAAGTGTTTGTCTTGATTAATGTCAATTTTTGTGTGTGGCCCACATATCACGAACTTCTGGATACAATGAATGAATTCTGCGTGACGCTCAGGTTCGTTATAAGTGGGCTCAACTGTACTACCATTACTGTAAAGCAATAAATCATTGCGTGCCCCTCTCGGCAGTTGTAGTGGTGGCTTTCAACAGCTTCGCTGGACATCACTTTCTCAGGGTTGGGATGATAAGTCAACTTTTTTAGACAAATCCAAATATGGGAGCACACTTCATATTGGAGCACTTTAAATGTCTGAGCTCACTATTGGCCTCGAGCTCCACCACTGGAAAAGCTGGCGCTACCATCGGCGTGACGTGCTAGGAGGGATCACGTGGACATAGCGGCCGCGTCGGCTGCTTCGGGAGCGCCGACGCGAGCTGAAAACGAGTTTAAATTCCCTCGTACGCTGCGGTCCTCATTTAGTGGCGAAATTTTCCCGCTTCGAGTGTCTCCTTTACAACGCTTGAAAGCGTTGTAAATAGGTAGTGGCTGCCTTTGAAGGCGCGCAACAGGGTAGGCTACTGCTCGGTGCCGCAGGGCCGAACGCACGCAACGGAGGCCGGTGTCAGCCTTATTCACACGTAGCCGCAGGACAAGAAGCTGCGTGAAGCTTGGCTCGCGAAACATAAAACCGGCAAACAGTCATCGGCCACAACTCGGGTATGCAGCAAGCACAGACGCGAGGAAGATTTCTGCTACGGCGCCGGGTCTGCGATGTTCGGAAAACGCGCACTGAGACGCTCGCCCGAGCCCGCTGCCCGACTAATGTCATGACGGTTTGGTCTATGAACTTGTCGATGCTATAGATACTGGCAAGTTCAGTGGAGTGGAAAGGCAACGGTAAGAAGCACATTAAAGAAAAGCATGGCATATGGTCATGTTTGCGTTATGAATTAATGCACTGGATTACAAAAAAAAAGAGCAGCGGGAAATGGCACGCTGAGAACACCGATAAACATGCAGTGCGACGCAACTCGAGAAATAATATTGAAAGGTCAAATAACTTAGAAGAAAAAAAAAAGATTGAATTGTCGCGACGGCACATCACAGTCCCCGTAGGCGTCGAAGTCTCTACAGTGAAGTTATTTTTGAACAGCTCTGATAGCACCAACGCAACAATGGTTGCTTGCATACTGTCAAATGCTCATATTCTGCGGCCTAAAGCTCATGGCACGGTGCAAAAACGCGCGCGCGGAGAACGTGAAACAGTGCGCGGACAAGCATGCAGACGCGCAGTTGGTCGCTGCGAATCTACACGATCGCTGCATTGAGGCTTCGTTCTATTACGCTCCATTTAGTTATACAAACACTATAAGAACATATTTCACATAGCTTGCTCTCAGCGTTTACCTACCTTTCACGCAAGAAGCTGGTTCGGGAGACTCCATCGCGGCGTCCGCGCGCAGTGGTGTTCACTGTACGTTATAGGGGTATTACTCAGGCTCGCGCGTGCGCACCTGACCCTTCTCTGGATCGCACAGCGCCGACGGAGCGGCAGTCGCTCCCTAGCACTTTCGCAGCAGCCCTAGCAGTCAGAGCTGTGACCCCTAACCCGCGGTTCGCAGTGAGTTGCGACCACGGCGGGTTCAGGCCAGTGGGGGACAGGGTGAGTCTCGACCTAAGGTGTTTATTCACCTTAGAGTACAGAGATTCCAACAGACAGCAACAGCCACAACACACACAAATACAACACAAAACACAACCGCAGCGGCGGAGCATTCCGCACGTCTGGAGTGAAACACAAACCGCACAATGTGGGAACCACAAAAGAGGCTGATAAGAGTTCAGCTCACCCAAGTGGATCCGCGCTCGGGCCCTGGGGCGGTGAGTCGCACACAAAGGCCGGGCGCAACAGGGGGGACGGCGTGCGGCGGTCTCAGCGGCTGATTTGAGATGCGGCCGTTCGCAAGCTCTTCTACCGTGAGACAAAGATGCGTCGGGGGAACAGCGCTGCTCCCCGAGCGGCGGAGAGGGAAGTCTCCCCGGTTCCAAGAAAGGGAAAGGAGGGAACGGGGTGCCCTGGCTGCAGCGTCACGGCCAGGCGCGAAGAGCAACGGGAGCAACGAAGGTGCCCTCTCCCCGCTGCCCTCCGCGAGCGAGCACGTGATTATCGCGTGATAACCGCGTGGCCGCTCCGGAGATATCGGGATGCGCGTGCGATCCCCACATCCCCCCCTCCTTAAAATAACCCTTTAGCCACTAAGAGGCCGCCGTCACCTGAGGCTTTCCTGCGAGAGGGACATGCTACTCCGACAGCAACACGGTTTGAGTCCATGTTGGTGAGGGAGCAGCTTTAGCCGCAGACAGTCGTTGTCGCCGTGTAGGTGGTCGCGAGCCAGGCCGGAACATTGAACGATGCCACGGAGCAGCTTGGCAGTAACGGGACGCAGCAGGAGGCAAGAAGGCTGCTGGGTCCGGGTCACCTTGCGTCTCGGCGGCGTCACCTGCCCAGTCGGACGTGCCGGGTCCGTGGTGGCGAAAGGGTCCCTGGATTTTTCTCGGCTGCCTCGATTACGCTGACGCGATCCCCGAACCAGCCTCGAGATGGCGCAGGACAGCTGTCTTTTGGTGTTCCCGGGGTTCGTTGTCCTCTGGTATTGGCGCACCCTCGCGGGTGTCGGCACGCAAGATCGGCAAAGGCGCGCCGACCCGCCCCGCCGATGGCTTGCACCTCGCTGCGCAGCAGGGGTCCACTCTGTCCTTGCGGGAGAAGTGTACGCTCGGCCTTGAGGCTGGATGCTTGATTGCGGGGCTTGCAACTTGGTCGCGGAGCTGTGCGGTGCGGTTCGGCGAATTCTGCGCCGCTGCGACCATTCCGGACCGGAAGTCGTCCGCTGCACCTGTCACCTCGCTGTTAGCCGCCGGAGGATGTTTTCTCGCCGCCTGTTGCCTGCACTGTTCTGCTGACTGCTTGCGGCCTGCTCGTCCCCACCGGCAGTGGAGATGGTCTTTCCTTTTTGCTTGGTGGTTGTTTCACGGCTCCCGACGGGCGGTCTGCTGCTGCGACAATTCTGTTAGCCCCTCTCGCTTCTTCCAAAGAGAAAGCGCGTGCTCGCTCTGGAAGCCTGCATGCTAGACATCGGAGGAGCATTCCGTCCGATATCGTGCACAATAAAATAGCCTCCGCGAACCGGACAGAGTTAGTTCTGCCGAGATCGCAAGTTATAATGCCGCACCGGGCTCGAACGTCGAGCCGTGCCACCCGATGCCGCTGCCTGCGGGCGCGGGAGAGCATTCTCCTCGGGCCACTCGTTCCCTCTGTCATAGTAGGGTTTGAGATCGCAGACATGCACCGGTCGGCTGATCGGTCTTAGCTTCAAGTCCGCCAGCCTGTACACGAGCGAAGAGACAGTCTCTCGCACCCGGTACGGTCCTGCCCATTTTGGCGCCAGAGAAGCTGAGAATTTCTTACTGGCGTCGCTCAGGACGTGATTCCGTCTCAACACCAGGTCGCCCACTTTGTAGTGAACTTCCCGATGAGAGCGGTCGTACTGCGCTTTCTGCTCGGCACGTGCAGTGCTCAGGTTCCGTCGCGCTTTTCGTAAAGCCTCCGTTACCTTCGCGCGCAGCCCAGTCGCATAATCAGCGCGTGCCGACGAAACAACCAGTTCCGTGCTGCATCGTTCCTGTAGAGTAAGTTCTACCGGATTCAACAGCTCCCTCCCAAGGTTGAGGGTGGCGGGTGTATACCCAGTCGATCGATTCACTGTCGACCTGATAGCAAATCCAATTTCAGGAAGACAAGCGTCCCACTCATTGTGCGTCCCCGCAAATGCAACTAGCATGTGCTTGATGTTGCGGTTCACACGCTCAGTGGGATTCGCCTGGGCATGGTACGTGGTTGTTCTCCTGTGCTTAATGCCGAGAGCTGCACAAGAGTCCACGAAGAGTTTGGCAGTGAAGTAGGACGCATTGTCCGTTATCAGCTGCTCAGGATAGCCAGATCGTGTAAACACCTCGATCAGCTTTCCCATGATCACGCATGCCGTCAGCTTCCGTAGGGGGAACAGTTCCACCCACTTGCTGAAATGGTCTGTGACTACGAGAAGGAATCGGTTCCCGCTCGGTGTCCTGGGGTAAGGCCCCATGACGTCACGTGCCGCAATTTGCCACGGTGTTCGGCTATTGATCGGCTGCATGAGCCCGGGTGGGCGTCCACCACGCGGCTTCACGCGTTGGCACACGTTACAAGAGCGGGCGTAGCGCATCACATCCCGCTTCATTCCAGGCCAGGTAGCAAAGCGGCACAACTTTAGATAAGTCTTAGGGCCACTTGCATGCCCGGCCAGGCACGTATCGTGAAAGTAGTGTAAAAGTGCTCCTCTCAGCGTGCGTGGAATCACCGCTTTGAAGGACTCGTGTGTATCCTTCTCCGCGGGAATGTATCTCAGCAGGACGCCGTCCTAGCAGATTTCCGCCATTGGATTCCTAGCAGGTAGGAATCCAACGCGCTCACAGCATTACCAGCTGTTTCGGAGCGCCGCGCACCCACAGCAATACCAGCTGCGTCCATGTGCGCCGCGGCCGCGCCGCCGGGCTCCCGGAGCCCCTCAAACACTTTCTTACAAAATGGATCCTCCCGCTGTGCCTCTAACAGCTCCTTTCTGCCGAATACGCTCCCCACTGAACTGACGCCGTCTGAGTGGTTCACGCTTTCGTCCTGAGAAGGGGGTTCATCCGCCCTTCCTTCGGGACCAGCGCCGTCGAGCATTGTAGCAGTTACTCTGCTCTTAGGCTGAGTCACTGAGGGGTCACGATGGGTATTAATATTACCCCTCCTGACAACCTCAATCGTCGCAGCGGTTAGACCGCTCTCAAGCTCAGTTTCGGGCGAGGTGAGTTGAGTAGTAATATCACTCTTCTCACAGTCAACGGGCGCGCGCGAAAGTGCGTCCGCCACAACGTTGTTCTTTCCTCTCCTGTAGCGAACGGTAAAATCGTATCGCTGCAGGAGAAGTGCCCATCGCGCAAGCCGGCCGCTCGGCTCTCCTAAGCGCCTAAGCCAAGTTAATGCCATATGATCGGTCTCAATTATGAATGGGACTTCATCAATATAGTAGTCAAACTTTTTGAGAGCGAAAATGATCGCCAGACATTCCTTTTCTGTCACGGAGTAATTTTTCTCTGCGGGAGTCAAAGAGCAGCTGGCAAAAGCTACCGGGCGCAAACTACCTTCGTGCTGTTGGAGCAAAACCGCTCCTAGGCCAAGGTCGCTGGCGTCCGTATGAATGACAAATTCTTTGTTCAAATCAGGTAGCCTTAACTCGGTGGTTTCCACGAGCGCGTTTACGAGGTTGCGCAGTGCCTCCTCTTGCTCGGGACCCCACCTCCACGGCTCACCTTTCCTCAACAGCATTGTCAAGGGGGCTTGCAGTGCAGCGCAGTTTGGGATGAACTGTCGATAGAAATTCGCCAGCCCCAAAAATCGTCTCAGTCCGCCTATGTCTTCCGGTGACGGGTAGTTCAATAATGCCTGAACCTTGTCATCACACGGTAGAAGGCGTCCGTTATCCAGTTTAAACCCCAGTAGCGTTACTCTGGTTGCCGCAATCTGGGTCTTGGTCGGGTTTAGCGTTATCCCCGCAGACCTCAGACGCTCCAACACGTCCCTGAGATGGCGTAAGTGCCCATCAAAGGTACGCGAGTATACCACAACATCGTCCAGGTAAGCAAGAGCGTGGTGCCACCTTGCGTCACCCAAGACACGGTCCATCAGGCGCTGGTAAGTCGCAGGCGCACCGACAAGTCCGAATGGCATACGTGTAAACTGGAAAAGTCCCCTGTGACACGTGAAGGCAGTCTTCTCTCGGTCACTGGGATCTACCTCCACCTGAAAGTATCCTCTGCTTGCATCGAGCGTAGTGAAGTACTTCGCTCTGCCAACGTTGGATACGATCGAGGGAATGCTAGGAAGCGGATATGCGTCCTTGCGTGTCACCTCGTTCAGGCGGCGATAGTCAACACAAAGGCGGGGCGTCCCATCCTTTTTAGGAACCAACACCACAGGAAAACCCCATGGGCTGTCCGATCTTTCAACAACGCCTGTATTGAGCAGTTCGTCCAGAGCGCTGTCTAGTGCTTTCCTCTTAGCCAAACTCACCGGCCAAGGATTACACTTCCACGGGGAGGCGTCGCCTGTCTCAATTTTGTGCCTGTATAGCGTAGTGCAACGAGGCTGCTCTGTGAATACGGCATCATATTCAGTCAGAAGCGCTGAGAGGCGAGCCTTTTCTTCCCCCGACAAACTGCTTGAGTCGTCCAGCAGCGGGTGGTATCGTTTGCCCCTCACTGCGGCACAGTCTGCCACCGCAGCGGGGGTTATGGGCTTTGCGGGAGGGGAGCAGTTCCCCTCCGCGCCTCTTTTCTCAGCGCGGTTGGCCGGACGGCATTTCGACCCGGCCACAACCGTTCTGAGGGACCTTTTCGGGCAATCGTTTGGTCGGTCTGCGCGCGAAGCATCATCGAACGAAGTTGTCTCTGACGCTTTTTGAAATGAAACGAAAGGTTTCAGGGTGCCACATGCTCGCTCCCTATATCCTCCGTTGCAGACGTCAATAACAATGCCCGTCTTGGCGAGGAAGTCTCTACCAAGAATTATAGGAACCGACAGGCCGGGAAGGTGAGCTAGGCGCTGGCGCCTCACTCGTTTCTCCCACCGCACCACAAGCCTAGCAGCACAGCTCACGTGTGCCGTGCCGCTGGCCAGTCGGAAGGTCACATTACTCTCTCTCAGTCGGATAGCGTTCCGACGGAGATGTTCACACACCGCGTCGCCAAATAGTGAAGCGCTCGCTCCTGTGTCTAACAGCGCAAAAAACCTGCGCCGGGCGACTATAACCTCTATGAGCGGGACTGGCGTGTCGCTGGGCAATCCAAAACGACAAGCCAGCGGGGCAAGGAGTTCGTGTGTCTCACTTCGCACCGCTGTAACCGCCGCCGGCCATGCAGCACTGCTCACCGGCGGCTCCGCTCGTTTCCCGAAAGCGCGTGCTCTCGGTTCGCAGGCTGTCTGCAATCCCGGGCGAAGTGCCCCGGCTGGTTGCACCGATAACAGAGGAGAGCCGGCCTTTGACGGGCTTGGCGTCCAGTGCCTCGCGCCGTTTGACCATTGTTCCTCTCTATCGACTGCTCCCTTGCAGGCACGCTCTGCTCTCGCATCATCGAGCCGGCATATCGACCACGATTCTGCATACCTCGGCCATCGGCAGCGCATGCTGCACGCATGGCATAAGTGTATGGATCGAGAGCCCGGTCAGATAAGCCCCAACCGTTTCTCAGTTGTCCGTCACTGAAAGCAACCACACCATCTCCACCGGAACGAGTGCGAAAAGTGTCCCCGTTCCACGCGCATCGCGGCTCAAGTGCCCTCGACGCTGGGGGTGGAGGTCGGTATGAGCGCGAGGCGAGTATGTCCGCCTGTATGCGCTTTGCCTCCGAGGCCAGCTCATCCAAATCCCTGAACTTGCTGCCTCTTAGGTACGCTGCGAAGGTGGGATGAGCTTGTCGTGTGACTCTGTCCACCTTATCGCAGTTCGGAGCGGTAGGGTCAGCGGTACGATAAAGTTCGTCCATCGCCCTGACGTACTCGAGCAAGGATTCGTCCGGATGCTGAGTACGTAGCTCCAACTCGCGCCGCAGACGACGCTCGTAATCTGCGGGCAGGAATTCCTCGCGTAATCCCGCTCGGAACTCAGCCAGCGTGCTAGACCGGTAGCCAGTAAGCCGGAACCAGCGGGCAGCGTGATCAGTTAACGACACTGGTACGACGCGTTCCAGCATCTCGTCATCGGAGAGCCCCGTTGCGCGCTGGTAAGTCAGCACGCGATCGAGGTATTCGTTGACGCTAACTGAATCATGATACCCGCTGTAGGTGGGTAAGTCCACCCTCACTCTCGGTCTAGCAGCGGCGGCAGATGTCAGCAGAGTATTCTGCACGGCACCTGTCAACCTCTCAATCAAGCGCATCGCATCCTGCAACAGCGCATGTTGAGGCTCGCTCTGGCCAGTAATGCCTGGCACAGGAGCAGAACGCGTCGAGCAAGTATGCCGCAGTGGCTCCATGCTCTCCGCAAACACTGGTGAAGGGTTCGGCGTAATGTGCCTCACGCCTTCAAGGGTACATCCTGCCGGAGAGAGCGCCTCATGTGTCGCGCTACCCTCTTCGAAGCTTATCAAATTCCCAGGGCTAGTGTTCGCCGCAGGGCATGACTGAGCGGTAGCAGTTACCGCCGCTTCGAATTGTTGCCTGTTGGTAGCAACCTGCGACAGCGTATACAACGGCTGTAAATCAGCCCCGTATGCTGCCATGGTTCGTTCGTGCAGTGGCAGTCACTCACACAAACAGACTCAACCTGTCACACCTCTGGCCCCACGTTGGGCGCCAAATATAGGGGTATTACTCAGGCTCGCGCGTGCGCACCTGACCCTTCTCTGGATCGCACAGCGCCGACGGAGCGGCAGTCGCTCCCTAGCACTTTCGCAGCAGCCCTAGCAGTCAGAGCTGTGACCCCTAACCCGCGGTTCGCAGTGAGTTGCGACCACGGCGGGTTCAGGCCAGTGGGGGACAGGGTGAGTCTCGACCTAAGGTGTTTATTCACCTTAGAGTACAGAGATTCCAACAGACAGCAACAGCCACAACACACACAAATACAACACAAAACACAACCGCAGCGGCGGAGCATTCCGCACGTCTGGAGTGAAACACAAACCGCACAATGTGGAAACCACAAAAGAGGCTGATAAGAGTACAGCTCACCCAAGTGGATCCGCGCTCGGGCCCTGGGGCGGTGAGTCGCACACAAAGGCCGGGCGCAACAGGGGGGACGGCGTGCGGTGGTCTCAGCGGCTGATTTGAGATGCGGCCGTTCGCAAGCTCTTCTACCGTGAGACAAAGATGCGTCGGGGGAACAGCGCTGCTCCCCGAGCGGCGGAGAGGGAAGTCTCCCCGGTTCCAAGAAAGGGAAAGGAGGGAACGGGGTGCCTTGGCTGCAGCGTCGCGGCCAGGCGCGAAGAGCAGCGGGAGCGACGAAGGTGCCCTCTCCCCGCTGCCCTCCGCGAGCGAGCACGTGATTATCGCGTGATAACCGCGTGGCCGCTCCGGAGATATCGGGATGCGCGTGCGATCCCCACAACGTATTCGGTAAAAGGTAGCGTCTGTAAACGATTGTGTGCTTTCAGTTTGCCCAAGATTATTATTTAGACAGTAAAAAACTTTTCTCGTTTCGAAGGTACTTACAGAAATGTCCGCGAGAGTTCGCGCGTGGTATTTTCAGTGAGCGCTGACAGCAAAACCTATGAGGAGCGCGCCGCGTGATCCCTCATACTACGCCAGCGAGACGCTTCCGCTAGATGGCGACTCCGTAACTCCTCGCTGCCAATATGTCTAAGCACACACAGGTCAGGTCAGCACACACATCACTGCACCAAAAATGTCCTCTTTTAAAACATTTGTTTTCCCTAGGTAACTAAACAAGGGAAATTGATGTCCATGTTTTGGCCAGTCAGAGGGTTCGTACGGTTCACAAAACTCCATTCGTGGTCCCAAAAACTTTCCGGACTCCGCCTCTGATGTTCAACCTTCGAACCTGCCTATGCCACAGTGATGTCGAAATTGGTGAACTGAAGCCGGCACTGTTCCCATGGAAGTTCTCGACGTTGGCACCATGCATCAATTAGTGGGCTCTCTGTGACGGTCAGCTTGCAGTGAGCTGAGAAGCCTGGCTTTGAGGGTCATTGCTGCATCCACAGAATGCAGCAGTCGCTGTCACCTCGAACATGTGGTGTACGGAAGGTACTTGAGAACACACATTTCATGACCCACATCCTCTAGGTACATAATAGCTGCAAATGCCTTTTTGCTGCAGGTAACCATGGCAGAACTTCAGCTAACTCAGCAAATGAAGAGGCATGAAGTTATCATATCCTTGGCTGCAGGACAACCTGATTCAGAGATCGCAGCATTCTTGAAGGTTGCCCGATCATTCGTGTTCAAAGTTCGGAAAGAACTGGAGGCAGCCAAGGGTGATGTAGCCGCTGTTTCAGAAAGGAAACGATATTGTCAGCGTTCTTACACTCTTAGGACACCAGAATTCATTAATCGCATCCAAAGTATCATTGATGAAGACCCTGGCAAGTCGATAAGAGACTTCGCCAAGGAGGTGGAGGTTGACGAGGCCACTGTCAGACGTGTGGTTCATGAGGACCTTTGCTACAAGTCTTATGCTATGTTGAGAGGACAGTTCTTGTTTGAGAAAACCAAGGAGAACCACCTGACCAGAGCTAAGCATCTCCTGACAAAACTGAAACACCCAGAGGAGCCTGGAATGTGGTGGTTTTTCTTCTATAAAAAATACTTTGTCCAGGACTAGAAGCTGAACTGTTAAAATGATCGGTGGCTGTGCAAAGGCCCCGAAGATGTTCCAACTGTCATGCGCACAAAATTTCCAGCATCACTGATGGTCCTGGGTGTTGTGAGCAGTGAAGGAGACGTGATGCCTCCACATTTTTTCTCCAAGGTTCCAGAGTTAACGCTGTTGCTTACACTGAGGTATTGAACACGGTTGTGAAGCCCTGGATTGCGGCTGTAGCATGTGAGAGGCTATATGTTTTCCAGCAAGACTCTGCACCATCCCACACAGCCCATACCATGCAAGCATGGATGACCGAAAACCTTCAAGACCACATTACTCCAAACATGTGGCCTCCCAGCTTCCCAGAATTGAACCCAGTGGACTACTACCTATGGGGCATAGTTGAGAGGGAGTCCAATAGGCACCCACACAACACCCTTGAGGCTCTCAGGGGAGCTGTTGCTGATGCAATGGCAAATGTTCCGAAGACACACCTCGTCAAACCCTGCGGTCGGGTTTGGCAGCATGTGGAGTCTGTGATTGTTCCTCTCGGCGATTTCACTGAATGATGACATTCATTGCATGGTCGGCCACCTGTACACAATGTTAAATAGTCATAAATTATCTGTAACAAGTATCTGTGTCTGTTTGCGTGTGGGTGTAACTTTGTTCTCAAATACCATGCCACACCCAGTACAAGCCACCCCATCAACAGTCGGCGTCGGCCTCCATCATTGTCTAGGCACGCATTGGTCAAGTGGTCACTTTGTGGGAAGCACAAGGCATTTTTAGGCGTAACACCGGTGCAATTACTTTACATCCCACTGTTTTCACACACTTCACTATAGCCGAGCTTAGTACTTCTGCATTCTCCATTACAGTCAAACCTTCTTATATCGAAAAATCAGGTGATTGCTAAATAATTCTATATAGCCGAAGATCAGTATATTAAATTACGAGTAAAACAGGCGAATAAGCATGGACTTTAAAGGGAAGCTGAAGAGTCTGTCGAATTCAATAAGATGCTCATACACGGATGTGGGAACCTTATAAACCATGTAGGTAAAATTTGGGGTTTTGTTTTTCAATTAGGAGCGACGTAATCGTCGGCTGAAATTGTGCTGTAGCTCCACCCCTCGTTGAGTGAGCGAGCGGAGCGGAGACCGGAAACCGCGGTGTTGTGACGTCAACTCTACTGTTTCGTTCCTTCGCAGCGTCCGCGATCGTGCCTGACCGCGCTTGTTTCTGCGTGCGTGCCATCGTAATCTGCTTCGATCGACCCTGCATTCCTTTCTTGGTGCGTCTGCGTGTATGTAGAGTGGTAGTCAACGTGCGTGGTAGTCAACGTGAGTGGTAATCAACGTGAGTGGTAGTCAACAGACGAAGGTCACTACACGTACTGCATGAACCGGGAAGCTTTTCACGCATTTAAACCGTCTTTGTAGATTGCCGACAGCTTTGGACAGCGCACAAATGCCGACGATCGCATCCCCGCTTACGTTCCATGAGGAGGCATGCAGGAACACAACACTACAGTTGTTTGACCGGAAACGAGCTCACTAGATCGGCGAAAGATCGGCGAGATCACTAGATCGCTTTGCAAAAAACATACTCACCAAAGAGCATTTTCAACACGTGGAGATCCCAAGACTTTGCTTTCGATCGCGTTGAAAGCACTGCTCGCACCAGCATCGTTTGCTTCTTCGAGAGGCCGGCTCTTCGCAATCGGCTCGTACAGGTAGGGAGTAACGCCGAACTCCTCAGAAAAATGCAGTCTCTCTAAATTTTCCATTGCCGTCTCAGAAAAACAGCACCAAACTACCTGGCACTGCGCTTCATGTGTAGCGGCAGCGGTCGGTTACTAGAGTTGACGTCACGAGGCGCACCGAGCAATCACAGGCGGAAACGAGACGCGCGAGCTGGGCGTGTCCGCTGCTGCACTTTTCGTCGAAATAAAATATATTTGCGCTTTCTTTCGCTCAATTTCGATACGATATTCGAATTCGGAGGGTTGAGAACCATTATGTACAGATGTTCACTCATTTTTTCTGGAAAACCTTTCAGCTTCCCTTTAAGGGCAATAGTCTAAGCATTGGACAGTGTCAGTTTTCTGAAGTCAGCATCGCCGCAATACAGATATGTTATGCAGCCAAGCGTATTTAAAGTGAAGAGGGGCCACTATGATGCTGTGACGATTTAAGCGTCTTGCTTTGAGGGCATGGCCATGCCGCATTAGAGGGTGCGAACTAAGAGGAATTATGGTTGGAGAGCGTGGCACGAACTCTGCCGGCGTATTGCTTGGGTGACTCCAAAACTGTTGCAAAAAGGAAATGAATGGCAGTGGTGATGCCGAAATGAATGCCTTGGCTTGTATATTATATCATAAGAAGACAACACACAAAGACACCAAGGACAACATAGGGGAAATTACTTGTACTTACTAGTTGAATTCAAAAAATTATAAGGTAATGGAAATGAAAATGGATAAAAAAAAAACAACTGGCCGCAGAGGGGGGAATGATCCCACGTCTTCGCATTATGTGTGCAGTGCTCTAATTGAGCTACTGCTGCACCGTTTTCTTTTCCACTTTCTGGGGTAATTATATTTTGCTACTAGAACTAATCCTGGCATTGTTAGCCAGTGCCACCACTCACAAACCTTGGCGGCATATATGGAACATCTTCTCTTCCGCAGGCGTCATGACTACGTGATCAATTGGGGTGTAGGTGACTGATCAACAAACCCTCACATGCTACCTGTAGGCATCACTGTTGCCAGATTCAAGACCCTTGTTATGTAATGAATGAAAAGAAAGGCAATCAAGGGGCCTGATTTTGATTAACCATATCAAAAGAAGCCCCCCCCCAAAAAAAGACTCCAAAGACAAAATAGAGGAAGTTACTTGTACTTGCTAATTGAATTCAAGAAATTATAAATTAATGGAAATGAAAATAGATGAAAAAACAATTAGCCGCAGGTGGGGAACGATCCCATGTCTTCGCATTGCGCGTGCGATGCTCTTGCCAATTGAGCTATTGCGGCGCCATTTTCCCATCCACTTTCTGGAGCGTTTATGTTCTACTACTAGAACTAACCAAGAGAGTGTTAGCCAGTGCCACCACTCGCAAACCTTTGCAGCAGATGGAGAACATCCTTTCTGCGGCAGGCGTCACTAGTGCGTAATCTTTTTGGGTGAAGGCGACCTTATGGGTGAAGTGCAGTAAATGCCCTTTTGATTGTTTTACACTACTGTGTTGTTGTTCCCAGGGTACATTAAAGACCCTACAAATGAATTCGGTAAAATTGGCAATTCGTTCATTAAATCGAAATTTCGTAACCTTGAAATTTGACCTTGTATGCAGATAAGCACAGTTGCCAATGGATATTTCTTACAGCGGCTGCAAAATTATGCGAATTATCAGGAAATCGGAAAAAGCAAATTTGAATGAGAAAAAAATTCATTTTGTTTTATCTTAGCTTTGGCGACAAAAGATGAGGTATGATGCCGTGTTGACATTATCTTTATATCTGCAAAACAAAGCGAAGCCAACCACGCTTTCATGTCCACTCTGCCCCCATTGCTGACAGTGTCGTTCACAGTGGGATGATGCTATCACGAAAAGCATGACAGCGGGTAACAAATGCTTCATCTGCCTCTCGCTTCAATGCATTACTGAAACTCGAAATTACGCAACCTCCTGTACCAAAAGCGCTGAAAGACTGCACATGATGCCACGCCATCTCGGCACACCCGCTCTTTGCACGCGCGGCAGATTATTTTATTTACATGCTACTGCAGGCCATGTGGGCCAAGCAGGAGGGGCAAGGTAACACATAAAAAATATGCATGCAAAAGGCAGAATTGCAAAATATAAAACTTAGGAAATGAAACAATATAGCACAAAACAGCAACGTTACTTAGGAAATACTAATAAGATGACTCTGAATTGATTCAGGGGAGTTCAGATGATGGAAAGGGATGAGGTTCCATTTTTCTATAGTTCGAGGAAAGAAAGAAAATTTGAAGAGGTTTGTCCAGGCAACGTAACGGGAGAGAGCGCGGGGGTGGGAATGACGGGTTTTCCTGGATGCAGAAAGAGTCATGTATGGGCTAGGATCTAAAGAAAACTTACGGTTTATGAAGAAGTAAAGGAACTTCAGGTGTGTTATTTTTCACCTCGTTTGAAGGGTGTGAAAACCATTTGTCCACACTAATTTGGTTATAAAGTCTTCTTGGCCGTATTTGGAAAAAATAAAATGTATGGCTCTTCTCTGTATCCCTTCAAGGGCGTTAATGTTGAGTTTGGTAAACGGGTCCCAAATAACTCATGGATATTCCAATTTGGGTCGAATAAAAGTGGTATAGGCTAATAATTTTACTTCATGGGATGCATGTTAAGCATATGGTAAAGTAGACACAGCTTTCTGAAAGCAGAAGAGGCGGTAGCAGCAATGTGGCTATTCCAATTTAGGTTCTT
Source organism: Dermacentor albipictus (assembly GCF_038994185.2). Classification (NCBI taxonomy): domain Eukaryota; kingdom Metazoa; phylum Arthropoda; class Arachnida; order Ixodida; family Ixodidae; genus Dermacentor; species Dermacentor albipictus. Next base: position 29,774,926 of record NC_091825.1, read on the forward strand.
AGTACAGTGAAATCTCGTTGATACGATTCGGCTAAATACGTTTTTCGGCATAATACGTTTTTTTTTTCGTTCCCGGCCGATGCCCTATAGAGGTAAATGCATTTTTGTACGGCTAATACGATCGTATTTCCACGTCGGTTTGGATAATACGATCCCGGAAACGTCTTCTGTATGATGATAACATCAGAGCCAGTCCTTTGAAGCGGGTGGGCAGAGCTACTGAAATTAACATCGAGCGAAACGACAGGCACGGCGGACTAAAGACGCGGCGACGCGCGCTTTGTATGCTCGAGGCTTGGCCTGGCTCGGCTCGGCTAGAGTCCGGCCGTGCTTCTGCACAGCGCCTGCAGCAGTGTGGCGGCCTCTGGGAGCAATTTTCGCAAGCTCGCACACCAAACGCACCGAAGGTTTTTAGCGCCATCTATCCTAAGACATAGTACTCACGGTAAAATCACGTGACCAAGAAGCAGTGATTGGCGCATGCATTGACGATGCTGTAGGCTTTGTTGGCTTTGTGCTTGCCATTTCTCTTTGCCATTTTGGTGTTTCGAACGTTCAGCTTGCACTTCGCCCTTATCGTTTCTTCTGTTTTGGTGCCGCGTTTCACCCGTGCGCTTCACCATGTCTAGAAAGCGTAAAGCGTTATCGCTGAAAGAAGAACTTGACGTCCTAGCAAAAGTCGACGAAAATCCTCAGAAGAAACGTGTCGACCTGGCACGTGAACTTTGTTTGCCTGTCTCCACGCTGAACACGATCGTCGGCAAGCGAGAAAAAATTCAGAAGAACATTCAAGTCTTCGGCGCCGGCGTGAAGCAAACAAGGGGTGCCCAGCATGGCAAGATGGAAGAGGTTCTTCTGGCATGGTTCAGGGAAGTAAGGGCGGCGGGCGTGAACGTGGACGGGACAGTTGTTCGCGAGAGAGCTGATGAGATAGCACTCTCGTTGGGCATCGAAGATTTTAAAGCTTCGGGCGGGTGGCTCCATCGTTTTAAAACACGGCATGGCCTGTCGTATAAAACCGTTTCCGGTTTTATACTGAGGAAATGGCGATACTGAGGAAAATGGAGATGACGGCGCAGAGATTGACATAAAAGCAAGTTCTGTGCCAAGTATGTATTATTCGCGATCTTTTGGAGTCCGTTTTGGATAATACGTTTTTATTTTCGGTGCCCGTGAGAATCGTATCAACGAGATTCCACTGTAATTGTAATTCCAAAATATGTCTACTCGCTCACTTTGGCCACGGGGTCTTGGCCAATAGAATAGGAAACTTTTTTGAAATGGAAAGGATTTGAAGGAGAGGTGGTCGGAGCTTCTCAGTCCAGGGCCGCACTGGCCTCTGCGGCCTGCCCGACCTGACTAATTAAGGACTTTTGTCCTGCCAGGTCGGAGCAGGCGAGCTGTGCCTCCCACTGCTCCATTAAAACTTCAGGGGTAGTTTTTTGTTTGTTATACGTAGAAGCACATATTTATCAGAGTTAATTTTCATTCCCCACTTGTTGCTCCACTCAAGAATGTTATTTAAGGCTAAATGAACAGATAGTTCATCATTAACTGTATTAAAATCGTTAAAAATGATACAGTCATCTGCAAACAGGCGAATATTTACAGGGGCCTCTATTACATCAACTATGTTGTTAAAATAAATAAGAAATAGTAGTGGGCCAAGTGCGCTGCCTTGAGGCACGTCAGAGATTACTGAAAGAGAATCAGACTGCTGCCCATCAATCTCTACGTACTATTTTCGAAGCGTTGAGTAAGCAGAAACCCAGGACAGGATAAAGCCAGGAAGACCAAGGAATTCCAATTTACGAATTAATTTGTCATGAGGAGCTACATCAAAAGCTTTTTGGAAGCCGAAAAATATCACATCTACTTGGCCAGCCTTTTTAAGGACAGGAGCAACCGAGTGAATCATCATCGTCATCAGCCTGGTTACGCCCACTTCAGGGCAAAGGCCTTTCCCATACTTCTCCAACTACCCCGGTCATGTACTAATTGTGGCCGTGTTGTCCCTGCAAACTTCTTAATCTGATCCACCCACCTAACATTCTGCCGCCCCCTGCTAAGCTTCCCTTTTCTTGGAATCCAGTCCGTAACCCTTAATGACCATTGGTTGTCTTCCCTCCTCGTTACATGTCCTGCCCATGCCCATTTCTTTTTCTTGATTTCAACTAAGATCTCATTAATGCGCATTTCTTCCCTCACCCAATCTGCTCTTTTCTTATCCCTTAATGTTACACCTATCATTCTTCTTTCCATAGCTCGTTGCATCGTCCTCAAGTTAAGTAGAACCCTTTTTGTAAGCCTCCAGGTTTCTGCCCCGTACGTGAGTACTGGTAAGACACAGCTTTTATACACTTTTCTCTTGAGGGATAATGGCAACCTGCTGTTCATGATCTCAGAATGAATGAGTGAATGACTGTGCTTAATTTAGTGACTGTCGAGAGCCCCTTCCTGAAGCCATGTTGGAAAGAAGATAAAATGTCTCGCTCGTTTAAGAAATCATTAATGTAGTGAGCAACAATGTACTCAATTAATTTACAAGAAGAGGATAATATGGAAATCAGTCAGTAATTCAAGACTGAGCTTGGGTCACTGTTTTTTAATGTAGGAAGAAAACATGCTACTTTCCAATCGAATGGGAGTACTGCGGAATGTAGAGAGGCTCGAAAGATTACAAGAAATTTACTTAAATGTTCCGCATAACACCAAAGGAAGGTGTTGGGAATGCAATCTGGACCAACAGATCTTACTTGTAATCAGAGGAGCATGTTAAGTACACCTTGATGAGAAATGTTAACGTCAAAAGAGGAAAACATTACCTCCAAAACAGGGTGCATGGGCTGTGCATGCCTGTGCTGAGAACCACGACCATGCGGCAAGTTGCCCCCCCCCCTCCCTCGCCGCCACCTCCCCTCATGCGGAGGGAAAGATGGCACTCATCAAACCACCGTCCTTCCTCAGCTCGCCCTCCCACGCTTTCACTTGGACCCAAGGCATTCAGTGTGCAGGATGCTATAGGATCTTATTGCACTTGGACTTTATATGAAACACAATGCTACTCTGCTTAGGCTCTTGATCGCATGGCACATGATTTGAGAGGTGCATTGGCAAGCAGCTGCTTGTAATTCAAACATTTGACCATCTGTGTCTGCCGAAGTTTCCATTTATTGTCTTAGTGTTCCTTTGTGATGGTAATTAAATGTCATTATATTGAAATCGTCTATAAGCACAGTTTGTTATATTGAAGTTCTAAATACATGGTGTACCATGGACAAGAAGTTATAAAAATATATGTACTTCATTATATCGAGACTCATTATACTGAAATTGGTTTCACTGTACATAATTTCAAATGATATCCGCAAACCTCTGAGCTAGTAGTTTCGATTGAAACCATTGGTTTCTTACTACCACTTGTAATCCTACTACTGCTACTGCTATTACTTTTATTGCTGCAACTATACTGTTCTGAACCTAACATATCTTCTTTATTCATCTGCCAATAAGGTTGGTGTGATCCACAAGTCAGCCCAGTCTGATCTATTTAGCAACTCTATTGTGGTTGATCACGGTCAGTGAGGCAGTGCTTCACTTCCTCAGTCCCTTTCACATACCATTTGTGTGTGGTAGGAGCTTGTGTCACAACCTCGTAAAGACAACAGACAGTGACAACAAGGCAAGCGTAGGTGGAATTACTTGTTTATTTAATTGAAATATAGAACTTATAAATAAATGAAACGGGATGAAAAAACAACTGGCCGCAGGTGGGATATGAGCCGACGCCCTTGCATTGCATGTAAGATGCTCTTATCAACTGAGCTACTGCAGCGCTGTTTTTCTGCCTCCTTTCTTGGGCATTTATGTATGTGTGCTAGAGTTAACCCTGGGAGTGTTAGCCAGTGCCACCGCTTACTGCCTTGATGGAAGATGTGGAACATCCTTATTTAATTGAAATGTAGACATTATAAAGAAATGAAAAACGAATGGAATGTGTGGAAATGGTGGGAACGCTGCATCAATCTGTGCCAACTGGAATTTGTTGCTCCGTGATGCTCCACAAGGGTTCTTTTTACCTAAATTGCTTCACTGCTGTGCCATGCAGTTTCAGCGGTGTGAAAATTGGGAAGCTACCACGCGATACAATTCAAAGTGTGGCACCACTTCATTAATTTGTTGCATTCGTGGCGTTACAGCCAGTGAAACTGCCGTTGTAACAGCCAACAGAATCGAATTGTTTCCTATTTTTACGTGCCAATCGTGAGGTGTGTGAGGCTACAATGATTTGGGTGGCCATGCTGTCTTTGTAACTGCATGATCAGTGCAGAAGTTTTGTGCTTCGATGGCTTATGTGCAATGGTGTTCTTTAGATAAAAGGGTAATCAATATCCACCCTACTTATTTCTGTTGCTTGCAACTTTGTTTATGTACTGTATTGCTCTTTTTGAAGAGAATTTGAGGTCGAATTTAGCATCGAGTGTTAAAACCACATGCACGGCAATCAAATATACTTGGCCTTAGTTCACAATCTTTGTCAACTGTCTTTGGTAATGCGTGTGTCCTTGGTAAGGCTTGTGGTAAAAAAGTCAAAGGTGAACGAGCAAGTGGCCTAGCCCTATACGCCTTGTCCTGCGAGCACATATCAGTGGCTGAATAAAGAACATTATGTACTCGCCCCGCTGATTATGGTTCATAAAACAAAATCACAATGTGCAGAATGTCAAACCTACGAAGGAGTCTTTCCTTAAAGGGACACTGAAAAGAAAAATAACTTCGGCTACATTGCTAAATTACCTAACTAAATAACAAAAGAGCCCCTCTTACTGTGAAAAGATGTTTGGCAAGCCAGAAAAAGAGGCAAAAGATTTTGACGTTGACTGCTCAGGCTCAGGTGATTTCTCTTTGCTGCAGTTGTACTACATTCCATCCTAGAAGACGTATATTTAGTAAATTTCAAGAGCTTTTGCAGCCCCACAATGACCCAAATGCTGAAGAGTACTTTGAAATCTGTGACATCACGCTGGTGCTAGTGTTCTGGTGCAAAATTTTATAAAGGAAACTGTGACCTTCATTTGCCTTTTTAATAATCTACTTAATACTGCGAAATTGGAAAAAACAGGGTTTTGAAAGAATACTTTATCTGACTAAACTGATATAATGTTTCTCTTTATAGTGTCCCTTTATTGTTCCTTGTGTGGTTTTGCACTGCAGTGCCTTGTTTATAACATAAGTGTTGTGTGTTTGTCGTTGCTGTCGTGGCGGGCTACGGTGAATCACTTATTTTGCTCCTAGTTCTTCTGAGGAAATGATTATGTAAATTGAAGAAAACACTGACCTACATTTTGATTTTCTGTATGCTCTTTCGTGGCCTGCTCTAAGCACAGCAGTAGGTGTTCCAAAAAGAAAATTTTGCTTGCTCCAATAGCTGCGCCAAAATTTTCAAGGGCATTCCCACCCTAGTGTGGTGACCTATCAATTGTGGTGTTGCTGTAGTCTCTAAAAGTGTTTGTGAGGGCCTTGGAAATGTTAGAAGACCTGTGAAACTCTTTTGCGTGCTACAACTGCTGCTCGCCTCTCTGTGGTGCAGTGCTGCACACGATGAAGCAGGTACCGTACACACTGGCGCACGCCCTGAGCTGGATGCTGCAGTGTGCCCGTGGGGTGGCTTACCTGCACAGCATGAAGCCCAAGGCCCTGGTGCACCGGGACCTCAAGCCACCCAAGTACGCTCTCTCTATTGCTGCTGCTGTCGATGCAGTACACATTGCTGCCAACCCTATACTCCTTTTCATACATAGCAGGCTAGAGAGATTTCTCTGGAACACTGCTTGCATTCATGGTCCCAAATAGTCTGTCACTTGCAAAAGAAGCAAGTACGCATTGTGTAATTCGATGTGATGTTAACAGGATGCTTTAACTTGGGGCCAACTCCAATTTTCCTACTCGTGGACATTAACTGGAGCGACTTGAATGGAATCTGTTGCATTTGATTGAGAATTTTAAACTCCACTGACTCGAGCAAGCAGAATTCTGGTTTAGGGATTAGAGTTCTTGACAATAATTCCTGGAAACCAGTAAGCTCAAAAATATTGAAGATTAAAGTTTACAAATCTGTAATGCTGCTCATGAAACAGATATCACAGTTTTGTAAACTGCTACCATTAGAGCATGTAATGCATATCGAAAATAGTCTTGTAATCCTCTTAGTACACTTATTGGGCATATTGGTGCTTGTACTGTGACAGGATACAGCGGGTGTATGCGTGTATAATTAAAGAATACAGGCTGTGTCTCTTGACAGTGGCACCTTTCTGCTCTTTGTATGGTTCACAGCATTACATTGCATACGCTTGACCACGTAACACTTCTATATTGCGGCAAAGCTGATTTTCGGGAACCGGCGATACACAACATTTGACACTTGCTGTACTTTCTGCTCTTTGAAGCACATTGGTCAGAGTGAGTCGCCACTATTGCTGACAGTGTCTAATTCTTTTAATGAAAAATTTGGCACCAAACAGCTGAAGGGAAGCGTCAAAGCAGCTAGACCAAGCATTGCCACGGTAGCTACAGCTGCTGGCTGATTGCCATGCATAGTGCTGGTTTGACACTGTGAGATAATCAAAATGGCAGCAGAGGTGGCTTTCATTATTGCCATTTTGGACCTCTGGTCATGGCAAAAAGTCTGGAAAATCAGACAGCAAAGTGTCTCAGGGACCTAAATTTCATACGTCATTATACATTAGTTCTATAGGGTATGGGGCAGTGCCGCGAAGGCGTCCGAATTATTGGGCATGTCCTAAAAATCGGGTGGCCGAGTAATCGGTCATTGACTTTATGTAGTATATGAATTTATAGCTGATGTGAAAGTGTCAAAATGTTTATGAGGGTTTTGCAAAAAACATGGTTGCATTTTAGTGGTGCATTTCAGAGTTGTATACTACATCAATTTCGTCAGCTTTAGATGTATTACTAAGTGTAGTATGGAAAAGTGTGAGATTGATTTTTATTGCTGAATTGCAGGGTTTTAAGCTTGATACCTAAGCTTAATTTTATTTTAATTGTATGATTTTCAATAATTTGTTAAAAAATTGATGGCCTAGATCAAAAGTTTGCTTCCCACAGTCACTACATTTTGACGTTTTCTTTCAAAACAAACCTCAACAAATATAGAGCAGTGGTTACCGAAAAATATGATGTATTCGTTCCCATGTAGCGTTTAATATAGCTTAAAATCACAAAAAATTACATATTTATTAAATGGAAGGCATACCAAATCAACCTATTTACCGCCAAATTAGCACAGTGACATGTTCCTGTGAGCAGCAGCCACATACACCTCTTGTGCTCTCAGCCTAAACATAGTAACCCACATACTGGAAGCACAGATGTAAATACGTGATTTGACATAACCTTATATCCACAAGTTTACTCTTAGCTGTAGAGGTTGTCTCAGATCAACGATTAACTTCACTGTGAAATACTCAAAGTGATGCATTTCTGTGACCATACTACTCTCTTTTGCAGCATTGCATATATGAAGTACGAAATGGAGTGTGGGAAGATTTAATATGTGATGTGGTTTTGGGTTGTGTATTGGGAAGACGTACTCTATGTTTCCGTGCACTAAAACAGAAGCTTAGCACCATTAACTTTGAAGGAGATGAAATGGACAGGTTTTCATTTATTTATTTATTTATTTATTTATTTATTTATTTATTTATTTATTTATTTATTTATTTTCAGCTGTAAATGTATGAGGCTCTCGGTACTTCCATGCCGGATATGGCTGTTTTTATTTTACCTTCATTAGTATAATCAATGAGATGGCAGTGAACGTAAGGAAAGGAAAAAGGCTAGGAGACAGCCCGGAAACCAGTCGGCGACTTCAGTATGCGAAGGAGAACTCTTCCCCTCCTAATGGAAGGGACGGCATTGCGAGGAATCTGCCAGGGGATAGCGGCACTTCTGATGTGTTCACCCTTCTGTTCGCTGTTTCACGCAGGTTGTGGTACGAGGTGGGACATGCATAATCACACATGTAATTGGGGTTTTCAATGCATTGTCTCTATGGGGAGTTTCGTGGGACCGCACCAATCCGTCGCACGATCCGGGACTTCACAAAATCAGGGAACACATAATCAGGTGCCCTATAATGCAAAAGAATTCCAATGTCTTTTTATTCCAATCTCCTGACGTCAAATTTGCATAACCGCCAACGCAAGCATCAGGCGGTGACCTGCCGGGTTGTCTGAACGGACCAATCAAATGCCCTCCTCATTCATAGGAGGTCACTTTTGTTTGCTTGAAAAACGAATAACTTTGCCCAAACTGAGCGGCTTGTCTTATCTAATTGGCTGACAAGAGGCGAGGAGCACGCTCAAGTGGAGAGGGATTTGATGGGGCCGAGCCACTGCACTGAAAATCGATAACCGGATGAAGAGGGTGGTGCCGGCATCTGCAATTGGTCCACTTTCCATTACTTGGCTTGCCATGGCTAATTGAAAATCGTGGCGGCATGCGACAGAAGCTTAAGAATGGCATGAAAACGGATCCTCAGCAAAGAGCAGTTGGCAGAACGAGGTCGTAAACATGCCGAAAGTGCTCGAAAACGTTACACGGCCACTCAAAATGTTTTATTATACGCAAATAAACCCATACTCTTCGGCAGGTGCAAGTAGCCAGTGCCTGAGCGATCTGCGGCAGCCATCTTTTATTCCTTTCGGAAAGGGGCAGCCTGCGGTTATTCAGAAGAAAATTCAGTTTGGTTTGGCATATTAATGCATCTTTAACGTATACGCGCCACTTTGACGTGGTAAGTTTTTGCAGTTTTGTGACGTCGCGTGAGAGGCAGGTGAAGTGGGTGCAGCCCAAAAACTTTTGACCAATAGCCGAGAGCTAATGGCAAAAAGGCATCGAATCAGGAATAACTATTTTTGTTTTGTTCGGTCCAGTCATGCATAATCAGTGGGTACACGTCATACCAGAAGGTGAGCTATCGTGGTTTTCGTGACGTTGTGTAGCAGACAGGCTAAGTGGGGGTGGTCCAAGAAAGTTTTTGACCCATTGTGGAGGCCTGATTGCCGAATTAGAATAGAAAAATTTAGAATGAGTGGAAATTATTGAGCAGAAGTAAGCTCCTCCATGCATTTGCTCAGCAACTGGTGTCTCTGCACAGCAACCGGGGCTCCTTTGCAACAGAATCATTCAGGACTGTTGCTACATGGGGTGACACCACATGGGGTGACACGTGGCTCGTGATGTAACCAGTCAATACATGCGCCATGCATCATTGTCCTGGCTTTTATGCGAAGCATATTACTAGAGTTCAACCCAGCTCCTCAGGCGCGGCGGTGTCGTCTTCAATACCACGTGACACCGTGACGTCACGACAGAGGAGAAACGGGGCTCCAACTCGCGCCGTCGCTCGCGGCGTCGCGGCGGTATATAAGCAGCTGCGGTTGCCTCTGCTAGACACTCACGAGGTGAGATGCCTCCTGGAGACAGAGCTGCTCGTTGGAATGAGAAGCGAAGGTTGCGGTGTGCTACAGAGACTGTTTCTAGGTGGCTTTGCTACGGCGCAGCGACTACGCGCCCCGCATCGGACGCGGTGAGCGTCGAGCAACGCAGCGTTCGGCGCGACAACGAAATGTGCGCCTGAGCAAACGCCGCACGCCTGAGCCGACGCCGACGACACCGGCTTTTCTGCGACACGAGCTCCTTAACGCTGTCGCGTTAAAATAAAGGCTAGTATGCTTCGCATCCTGGGCTTAACCTTAGCTAAGCCACAGCCATTTTTTTCCTTCTAGTCTCCACCAACTGTTCTTATCCCATATATTCCAAGAGAAACAAATATTTGACAACTTTCCAGTAGTGAATCTTCGAATCCAATATGAATCGAACAGCAAAGACTGCCCAATTTGTTGAAGTTTCAATTCTTGTTGAAATCCATTTCTCTATAACGAAGTTTGATCAGTATTCAACCATTACACAATACCAGAGTCCTTTGATACTATTTTACTGGTCACGAAACTTCTCCATCATGTTACGAGAAATGTTTATGTGCTGCCAACAGTGACTGCGTGGTGGCGCCACCGGTTCAGAGGGGGCACATTGAGTGGGCACTCTGCAAGCGGCACTGCAGCTGGCCGTGTATTCATGCAATTTTGTAGCTGCTTTACACTCTCTTTCTGCCCTTTAGTAGGTGCAAAGGAGCTCAGAGAGAAGTTCAGGATTTTGAAGGACAATGCCGAAGGCCTGTTGCATCCAGTAGTGTTGTTCCGGCTACAGAGGGATAGACGAAAGATGCTGCCAATTTTTGTGAGAGAGAACATGACACAGACAGTGTGATTGCTGCTGCGCCTGTTCTTGTATATACACTGAGTGTCCTAGCTAACGTTAGCCAAGCTTCTAAAAAAAAACAATGAAATGAAAAACACGGTACAAAGTATGATTGTGATCTTGAAACATGCTTCTAAAGTTGGAATGCACAATTATCAGCCCTGGCCTGCCGTTCAAATTGTGTTTGAGGCTCTGTCAATCTCGTTCAGTTAATTTTAGGCTTAGCTCAGTAGACGAGTTCGTCTGCCTACTTCCAATGGCCCTGAACTAAAAAACGAGCATTTAGGTCAAAAGGAAGTACCTTTCTGGTTCATTTATGGACATAGTAATTTGAAGTGTTGTATAGTGCGCACAGAAGAAGCGGGAAGTGGTGACAGTAGACATGTAGTGGTAGCTCTGTATATGTTGCTCACTGCCTATGGAGGAGGTTGTGATATTCTTATGCTGGCACATTTGTTTGCCTCTTATGCCAAATGGGCAACAAGTGTGAGTACACAGCAGGCATCAGCATTTTTAAAGAAAGCTACATGCTCTCTGACTGAGCACTTAGGCACAATTTTCTTTACCAATACTTCGTCGAGCATGCTGCATGCACGATGAAAAGTAAAAAAAAAAAACCCAGCTATCAATGACCCCCACCCCCCCCCTCCCCCGTCTTCCAGTCGCTGTTTTCCAAGAAGCCCCTGACGCTGCCGATAGCTCATATCATGCAGCTCATCTCAGCTAGTGTGATGCAACAGTGTTCATATTTGCAAATCAACATGCCTTGCATTATTTTGTCATTATTTTGTGTCAGCACTGCACGTTTTACATGGAGCTTGAAGTGAACAACCAACTGTGGTCATACATGTCAGTGTGAACAGATGCACCGCTCGAATAAATCACTGTTCAAACACGGAAAGTTGCATACGCCCAGCTGTTTCTTGCCGCAAATATGCTAAGTAAAAAAAATGAATGTGCGAGCAGCATGGGAAGAAATCGGACGCAAAAATCTTGCGACAGCTGCTTCGGCACCATTGCACAGTGGCAACAAAATTGTCTTGCCAACGACTCCACTCCTGCCAACATGGCCTTCGGCACAACACAGCTGTCACAGGAAGTCTGCAGACCGGTCTTGTGCGATCGGGCCTAAACCCTTCTAAACTATTTTAAACCACCAAAGCAAGGCGAAAACACCAGCCGTCATAGCCTTCTCATCTGCAGTGGTGCCTTTACGGCAGCTGCTGTCTCTATAGCAAACTTGGCCTCAAGTTTCGTAATGGGTAGTAAAGCACTAAAGGACTGTGGTGGTGCCTAATTGTTGCAGGCTGAGTGCTCTTCTGTTTTTCTGAGGCCACTACAATGCTGTGGTTGTTGCAGCCTGCTGCTGGTCAACGGGGGCACGGTGCTCAAAATTTGTGACTTCGGCACGGCCTGTGACGTGCAGACCCAGATGACCAACAACAAAGGCAGTGCTGCATGGATGGCCCCCGAAGTGTTTGAGAGTGAGTGCCGCTTGTGTTGTACCCCTTCTTTCTTGTCCGGCAATGGTCCCCTTTTATATCCTCTTTACTGCTACGGAATGCCACTGTTGCCTGTTGCAATTAAACAGCGATTCAGCGAAATGAGGGCAGAAGAGCTGTATTTTCTGTATTTCTTCTGAGCGTCCAGGGGAAGCCAGCCCTACATATAATTGAACGCCCAAATACCAGCTATTTAGGAATAAAACAAAACAAAATAGGTGACTAGGAAACCGAAAAACAAGTCGTGCAAAATAAATGTTAATAAATCCTATCCCTTGCAGCCAAATGCACTGGAAATTTGCAATGCCTTATTGGCTTTTGTGTCATTCCAACTGATCATGAACTGTTGCTGCCATTGTGGGTGTAGTTGGATTTATAATAAAACAGAAACTTAGGTGAGTGTGTAGTTTTAGCCACAAGATGTAACATGGTGAGATGCTCAAAATGTAAATTGGAGCCAGACGATTGGGAGATTGCCGGGTGAGGCCACATCAAAATTCAGCACTACATGAGTGCCTTGCTGACTGGAGTGCTTTCTACAAGATCTCCAATATCTCTTCATCTGTTGCTCTCTTTGTTCTGTCTGGTGGAGTATAAGTAAACGAAGTGCTCCTTCCTTGAGCTAGGCTGGATGGTCGGTTTGAGATGGCTGCTTGCGTGAGACCTTCAGCTGTTGAATGGAGCAGTGGCTCTTCTGAATACGAGCGAAGCTTGGACACAGAAGATGACAGCTTGTTGTCTGAGGAAGAGGCAACTTCAACTGCATCGCATTCTGATTCTGACATCATGAAAAAGTGCTGACAACGATGGTGTTTCAGATAGGAATGTGAGGACTCTATGAAGAGAGTATTTACCATTTACCATGTTATTTTATCCCTTCTGCATAACTCAAAATAAACCGTTCTGTTCATCTTATGATATTGGAGAAACAAACCCAACACTGGAAGTGAGTTGCCTCAAAAAAACATGGCACTGACAGGGTTCAGCTGGGTGATAGCGATGATGCAATGGGTAAGGCCATTCAATTTTTTGGTAGCTTGTCTTACAGCCTTACTTCGCTTGCAGTGATGCATTTCACTATTGCCGTGAGTAAGTTATGGAACATGTTGCCAAACTCTGAAGTGAATACAGGCAGTGTTGGTGAAATTGAACATTTTTAGACCTGCTTTTTCGAGACTATGTGGCATCTTGACGTCTCTGTTTACTCTTCAGTCTAGTGTATGTTGTTCCTTTTCATTTTCTGCCCTTCCTGTAAGAACATTAGATAATATTGCTGTCAGCAAGAATAAATAAATAAAATGGCAATGATAGCTCTACTAACCTCGACATGATTCCAGGCAGCAGTGATGGGAGTGTCTCTCCCCTTTCCTCCAGGCTCGACATACTCGGAAAAGTGCGACATCTTTAGCTGGGGTATCATCCTCTGGGAAGTGCTCACACGCCGCAAGCCGTTTGAAGACTGTGGCCCACCCGCCTTCTGCATCATGTGGGCCGTCCACCAAGGTACGTGTGGACACCACTTTGCAACTTTTGTTCTTGATCACCGTGTATTGACATTCTGTTCTAATCACCGTTTGTCAAAAACTTCCGTCTAATTGTTCGACAGCATCGGCCATGTAATTACCGTATTAGCATGATCCTCATGCACACCTTTCTTGAATAAAAAGTGCATTCAAATTTGCATGCGCATTACAGTTTTAACTAATTCTACTCAAAATCAGAAACGAAACCGATTCTTACTAAAATAAAAGCTCGGTGCAAGGTGGCAAGCCACACTGCCGTCGAACGGCCATTTTTTTCGTGCCTTGGTTTGCGGTTGTCATTTTCCAGCTTGCTGCAAGTGTGGTGTTTCTAATGCATTATGTGGAACTGAAGATGACTTTCTGTGGTTGGTAGACAGCAAAAAGGAGGCGTTGTCAGACTCCGATCGCGACTTGCTGCTACATTTCCTCCTGCATACGACTCTTTGCGGATGATTGCGTCATTTACAGAACAATTAACTGTCATAATGATCACCTAACTTTGCAAAATGACCTTCACCTAGTTAATCAGTGGTGCGACCGTTGGCAAATGACATTTAACACATCTAAGTGCTGCGTTCTTTCCTTCACTCGTACGAAATCATATCCTAATTTCCCTTACAAAATCTGCTCATCGGAAGTTCCCCGTGACTCTACTTACAAATATCTTGGCGTTCATTTTTCTACTAACCTATCCTGGAGCTTTCACATTGAGAAAATATGCGCTAAAGCTAACAGAACGTTAGGGTTTTTACGTCGTCATCTGCACCTCTCGCCATTTACCATCCGTCAACAGGCCTACCAAACTTTTGTACGCCCTCAACTTGAATACGCTTCTTCGATCTGGTCTCCTCATCAACAATACCTAATAGATAAATTGGAATCCATCCAAAATCGTGCTGCCCGCTTTATAACTTCTAACTACAGTCGTCAATCTAGCATTACCCAAATTAAACGCGATGTTCTCCTGCCGGACTTGGATTCCCGCCGCTCCGTTGCTCTCCTATGCCTCTTTCATAAATACTACTATAACTCATGGTCCAACCGCCTGTCGCTTGAAACTCCTTCTTGCACATCTACTCGTCTTCATAATCATCTCAGTTTCAGGCGCATTTTTGGCCGCACACAGTCATTCAATAACTCTGCATTACCGCGCACCATCGCACTATGGAATAGCCTTCCAAATAATATTGTTTCAATAAAAGATCCTGCGAAATTTCGTGAACATTTGGAACTTCACATGTTCCTTTGACTTTTTTGTACGACTTTGTATTGTATTCGCCTTTGTATTGTTTTTGGACTTTGTTTTCCATTGTATTTCCTTGAATTTGTATGTATTTTTCCAATGTTTAACAGTGTTCTTTTTTTTTTTTCCAATGTACAAACGTATTTGTTTCTCTTACTATGCAGTTCCCTTCTTTGCGTTAATTATTTGTCATTTTTCTGTAACCCCCCCTACTCAATGCTCCTCCGAGCCTGTAGGGTAAACTGAATAAATAAATAAATAAATAATATACAGCTGTGTGTCTGTCATATGTCTGTGTGTCTGTCATATGTCAATGTCTGTCATAGCCCGCAAGTTACTTTGGGATGTTAAACACCATAAATTTATTGAATTTTTATGTGGGCAAGATATGGTTTCTGGTCTGTGGCAAATTCAAAAGGTAATTGACGTTGTGGAACTCATACAGGTCCTTTTTTCACAACTAGGAACCTCTGTGATTGCGAATAAGGAACCCATATGGGTTCTGAAATGCGCATTAACTTTTGACTTCTTCACTGATCACAGTCCTTCATTATTTTTAACACGCTACTTGAACCAGAAAAGTTTTTTGCGAACTCTTGAAATCTTAATTTAAATCGCAGCAATCAGCGACGGACAGCTGAGTTTGTACAGATAGAATTTCCATCATAGATAGACTATTCCAGCACTAGCAACACCATTCTGGGCTTACTTAGATGAAGTACTTCATTCATAATGACAGCCTATATTGGCCATCTGGATTGTTTCTAAGACAGCAGCAGTTCTGAGTGAGCATTCTATAAGGAAAGTGCAACTCACTCTTTGTCATCATTGCACAGGAAAGAGGCCTCCACTGATCCGTGGCTGTCCTACCATTCTGGAGGAACTGATGGTTAAGTAAGTAGTGCTCACACTTACTATTTTGCTCTTTGCTAAGCCAAGGTATTTCCACGGTTCCGACCTGTTGCAGTAGAGCTAATAATTGTCACCCACCTGACAGTAGTAGGCTGTTAGGAACGGTCCCGAGATTTGGTGGTGTTGACTGAAAGGCAGACTTTGCAAATGAAGAAAAGTTTGTAGTTGTAGGATTGAATCCATGACCACTGCTATTCTAATAAGTCACTATACCACCCGAATTGACTAAGGGAATAGCAGATGCTAGCATGAGCCTGAATTTATTAGCAGCTCAAAGTGATGGGAGCTTAAGCCAAATGACATAAAAAGAAGTGCTGCCGAAATCCACAAGGTGGCATACTGCAGACTGCTTGAAATTTCCTCCTCAGAACAATTTTTCGCAAAGCTTAGTTTGAGTAATTAATTTGTTTGTGTCTTGGATGATGTTGTTCTTGCTTGACTTGTTCTTGACACTGTTCTTGCTTGACACAATAACACTTCTGTGAGCTAAAGGGTTTTTCTCTTTATCTTTTCTATTTTTTTTTCCATTTTCCCCCTGTGTACCACACTTCACCTACCATGTGCTGGCATGTGTCTGGTAACCTTGTTGTGTCTACTCTGCTCCGCTCACAAAGAAAACAGTGTCATGATGCAAATGAAGAATCACACACATAAAGGCTTCTTTTTTGTGTCTGTGGAAATCTTGCATCCTTCTCACTGTAATTTCCATATGGTAGCACTAAATCTTAGCAGGGCACTAAAGGAAAACAACGAGTAGAGCTAAATTGAAAAGTTAGGCTTCTGTAATAATGAATTCATCATTCATAGGAAGAACAGAGCCTTTTTTTAAATGAGAAAATGACAAAAATGGAAGGGCGGAGTAGCACCACTTGCTGTGGATAGTGCCGCGCATCTGTTGTCACCACTGGCTGATCTCCAGAAGGCGGCATCGAGGTAGATCATGTGGAGATGACACCCACTCTTTCATTTTAAAACTGGTGATTTAAATTGAGGAACAGCAGCAGTGGCACCTTCAGCAGCAATTTTCTATACAACAAAGCAATATGCATTGGCATCTGCGAGTGATGGCATTCCAGGCACAATGACAAGCACGCTGCCTTTCCTACGACTAGCGCAAGATGCATTGGCGTCTACGAGTGACAGCATCTTTGGCAGAGTGCCAAGCACACTATCTTATCACAGTGCAAAAACTCTGCCGTCCATAGACGCGTATGGTACTAGTAACGTGAAATATTGTTACACGAATAAAGGAATAAGACTGAAGACTATTTACAAAGTATATTTGCAAAAGGTAACTGCAGCGCTGGCCAGTTCAGCCGACAGCTTGAGAGCCAGAGAGCGTTCGTCTTCGTCGGGGCCCCATCATGCATCGGCCGCAAGAAAAACGCAATACAGTAGAATCTCGGTGATACGAACCCGGCTGATACGAAATTCGGTGTGATACGAATTCGCAAAATTCCCCCGCCCAACAGCATTGTGTACAATTGGCCGAAATTCGGATGTTCCAAACACTTTTCCGCGTCGCGCCGGGTGATACGAACTTCGGTACCGCAACCGTCGAGCCGCCACCAACGAAAAAAAAAAAAAAAGAAACGGCGCAGCGTGCATCAGTGCCAGTTTGGGATTCCGCGGCAGCAGGGAGGGTAACGAGGCAAGGGAAGCTTTCTCTCTCTCTAGTTTTGGGGGCGGTCGCTTCGCCTTTTTCTTTTTAGTTTGTTGTTGCCGGAGGCTAGCGCCGCTGCTTATTGGTCCGTTCGCCCTGCGAACCAGCCAACCCAACCGGTCGAGCGCGATTTGTCCTCCCCCACATTTCTCCCGGCCCTGCGCGCCCGCTCCGCCGGTCTTTCCGCTACAGTCAGCAAGCAGGTCGCCACGCTAGCAGCAGCTCCCGCTTCTTTGTTTCCTCGTGCGCGACGACTACGGAAGTGCAGCGTGTTGTTTAACATTGATCGCGTCAGCTCGAAAGGTACTGCAAACAGTACAATGTCGCGAAAGCGGAAGGCGCTGTCCTTGAAGGACAAACTGGATATTTTGAAGAAGGTGGACGAAGAGCCCAAGAAAAGGCGCATTGACATGGCCAAGGAATTCGGCCTGCCAATTTCTACGCTGTCTACCATCGTCAATCAGCGCGACCAAATTATGCAGAATGTGCAGCACTTTGGCGTAAACTCCAAAGAAGCGAAGACTGCTCACTATGTAAAGTTAGAAGAAGTTAGTAGAACGAGTGCCAAAATGGTGACGATCAACCACCGTCGGCAGCCGAAACTATGCACGCTCTCGATATTCTGCGGCGTGCTGTGACGTCCGAGACTGTGCGTGAGGGCACTACCGCCCAGTTTTTCAGCTTCCAAAATTCTCTGCTGGCCGACCTCACAGAGAAGAAGACGCAGAAGGACATCCGTGACTTCTTTGCACGTAAATAAATGTGTTTGTGCGTCTCTTATGGTTTCGGGACGGATTTCGCTCGTTTTTGGTGATACGAAATCTCGCGTGATGTGAATATTTTCGCCACCCCTTGAGATTCGTATCACCCAGATTCTACTGTATGCACGAATCGTTACCCCCGGCAGCAGAAGAGCCATCCCGAGGCGTCTAAATATCGGTGATAACAGGACAGTAATGTGGCTTTAGGCGTGCAACATGCACAATGTCAGTGGAAATTGGGGCAAATGAGGCACTGGTACTGACTGGGGCAAATTTCATAGGTAACTGGAGTCACGGCCCACAGCACGCGATATGGGCTTGTGTACCGAGACAGGAGTTTTTCTGACAGGCCAACGTCACGAGTGGGGGACAACAGGAGTACCAGAGATCCAGGCGAAAAGTGCACGTCTCTGTGTTGGCGATCGTACAAGCGCCGTTATTGTCTTGAGAGGTCAGGAGGCGAGCACGGGCAATTTCGCGTGCTTGGGTTGCCCTGGTGATGGCGTCAAGGGCATACTCCCTGGTCTCTGCTACGGCGGGTGGAAGGGATGCGTCCAGTGGCAATGTGGGTTCTCGGCCGACGAGCAGAAAACAGAGAATAACCGGCAGTGTCGTGACGCGAAGAATTATATGCAAAAGTTACATAAGGAAGGGCAAGGTCCCAATAAGTATGCTCGGACGAGACATACATTGCAAGCATGTCCGTTAGGGTGCGATTCAGACGCTCAGTGAGACCATTAGTCTGTGGACGGTAAGACATAGTCAGCTTGTGCTTGGTGGAGCAGGATTGCAGGTTGTTGGTGATGACTTAAGAAAGAAATGTCTGACCACGGTCTGTGAGCAGTTGGTGTGGAGCACCATGCTGCAGAATCACATTGTGTAAAAGAAAATCAGCTACATCTGTGGCGCAGCTTGTTAGAAGCACTCTGATGATGGCGTAGCACGTGGTGTAGTCTGTCGCCCCAGCAACCCACTTGTTGCCAGACGTGGATAGCCGGAAAGGGCCAAATAAGTCCAATCTAACACAAAAGAATGGCTCCGAAGGAATGTCGAGCGGTTGAAGGCACCCGGCAGGGAGCTTCGATGGTGTTTTTCGGCGCTGGCATTTTTCGCATGCCGCAACGTATTTCCTGGCAGAGAGGGCAAGGCCTCACCAAAAAAAGCGTCGGCAAATCCGGTCATAGGTGCGGCAGACGCTAAAGTGACCTGCCGTTGGTAAATCGGGAAGTTATTGGAGAACAGCTGACCGGATGTGCTTAGGAATGATGAGCAGTAGGGCAGGCCCGTCGAGGCGTACATTGTGGCGGTATAATACACCATCCCGGAGAACAAACAGGTGAAGGGACGAATCAGAAGGCGAAGATTCCAAGCCGTCAATGATGGCGCGCAAAGTGACATCACGACGTTGCTCGTCGGCAACGTGTTGCAGCTGAGAAACATAGAAAATGCAAGCATTGGTATTGGAGTCAGGGTCGTGATAAACAGCCTGCGTCTTGATGTAATCGGCCTGACTTGTACACTACTGCATATGAATATTCTTGCAGCCGCAGAGCCCAGCGACCAAGCCGGCCAGTAGGACCCTTGAGTGAGGAAAGCCAACCGAGTGCATGGTGGTCCGTGATTACAGAGAAGTGCGTGCCATACAAGTACAGGCGGAATTTGGAAACTGCTCAGACGAGAACCAGGCATTCACGATGTGTAATCGAATAGTTGCGCTCTGCTGCTGTGAGGTGGCGGCTAGCATATGCGATAAAGCGATCTTCCCCACAGGTGCGTCTGCATCAGCAGGCGTTTGGTGTGTTGCAACATCACGTACCCGAGCACATGAGGGTTGGAACCTCCCGCGTGTAGCCGTGCGCGGCTCAGCCGTGTCCGGGGAAAAGGGGATCCTGGGGGTTGAGCCAATGCCGGATGTTTGGACCTTTACGGCCCCTCGGCGGCGGCAACACACCCCTTTGGCCTCAGCTTCACGTAGACGGCACCCCGGGACTGACCCACCCAGGGGAAATCGGTAGTTGCCTTTTCCTATCCTCCTCTCTAATGTTCATCTTTCTCTTGCTTTCGGTCTTTCCTGTCTCCTCCTAGCTTCCTTTTTATTTCCACTTTTCCCAGGCAGCAAGGGTTAACCTTGGTTATAACAGATTTGGGCATAGTAGTGACGTACTGCTGGCGCATGCAGGCCGTGTCTTTTCACGGTCCTGCAGCGTCCCTTGTTGGGCTCCATGGTGGGCGGCTGGTGGTGCTGCCGAATTTCCACATATATCTATGGCAAGTTCTTTTCCACCCCTTCCTGATCGCCCTCATAAACGAGGGTGCACCGAAGAAGTATTTAGGTTCTATGGTCGTCATAATGAAAACTTTCCCAAATTTCATGTCATCCACTCGGAGAAAACCGCAAAGTCAGCGAGAATGATCTCTTCTTTTCTAGTGTCTAAATCGATAACCGATATTCTTGGCCAAGGCTTTAATAGGAGATCTCCTTTTGGAACTCCGAGATAAAAATCAGTTTGAAAAGCTGCCGAATCTTGTCTCTTTTGGGGACGTTCCAGTGAATGTGACACCGCATCGCACCATGAACACCAGCCGTGGTGTTGTATCTGATAGTGACCTGATTGATCTGACAGAGGCTGAACTACTTGAAGGCTGGAGTGACCAGAATGTGATCAGTGTAAAACGAATCAAAATGAGGCGCGATGGTAAAGGAATTCAGACTAAGCATCTTATTCTTACATTTGGTTCATGTGTTCTGCCCGAAACAATTGAGGCAGTCTATGTGAAGATCAGGGTGAGGCCGTACATCCCAAATCCTCTCCGATTTTTAAGTGTCAAAAATTTGGCCACAGTTCCCAGAACTTCCGTGGCCGACTAACCTGTGCCAAATGTAGCGATCATGAACATCCGTCCGAGTCATGCAAGAACACTCCAGACTGTGTAAATTGTGAAGGGGAGCACCCCGCGTACTCGCGGTCCTGCCTACATTGGAAAAAAGAAAAGGAAATAGCGGCAATCAAAACCAAAGAGAACATTTCGTTTAAGGAGGCACGCAGGCGCGTATTCTTCTTACCACAGAATAGCTTTGCCGAAGTGGCGTGTCAGGGGGCAGCGCCACAACGGCCTCCGGCCGCTGTCCGGGCCACACCTAGTGAGTCAGCAGTGACGTCACCTGCCCCCCTCGGCGGTTGCGGCTAGCGCTGCTCCGTCATCCGAGAAGGGGCCGTCGACCTCCGGGCTGGTGGCCTCAAGGGCCTCATCCTTTGAGAAGAGGCTTTCTAAACAAACAAATCGCTCACAAGAGCGGGTGTCCAGCGCTTTGCAGGAGGCGATGGACACGACACCAAGTCAAAGGGCGCCACTAGCGCCTAATAAGGGCAAGAATCACTCGACTGCTCCAAAAAAAGAGAAACATCGCATTACAGGACTGGAAAAGGGTCCTGTAACCTAAATTCTCTTTCCAAACACACAGCACTAACCTCGTTCCCGTTATGGATACCCAAATAATACAATGGAACGTGAGAGGACTTGTTCACAATCTTGATGATGTTAAAGAACTCCTTTGCAAATTCACTCCAAAGGTGCTGTGTGTCCAAGGAACACACCTAAAAGTAACAGAGACCAACTTTCTAAGGCAATATGCCACTTTCCGCAAAGACCGCGCAGATGCACTCGCCTCCTCAGGGGGTGTAGCCGTAACAGTCGATAAAGGTGTTGCATGTCAGCAAATCAAACTCCGTACTCTCTTTGAGGCAGTTGCAGTCCGAGCTGTACTGTTTGGTAAGTTAATCACAGTTTGTTCGATAAACGTCTCCCCCCTCCTGTCAATTTTCTAAAGCAGAGTTTCAAAGCCTTATTGATGAACTTCCTCCACCATACATAGTCGTTGGTAATTTCAACGCACATAGCCCCTTGTGGGGTGACTCGCGTTCCAATGCGCGTGGGCGCCTGATAGAAAATTTTCTGTTTTCTTCAGGTGCATGTTTATTGTACAAAAAAGAACCAACGTATTACAATGTTACACATAACACATACTCGTCCATAGACTTGAGCACCGCTTCGAGTTCACTATTACCTTACCTGGACTGGTCTGTTCTCAAGAACCCCTATGGGAGTGACCACTTCCCAATTACATTATACCTAACCAAACCAGATGCATGCTCGCCGCATTTCCCTCGATGGAACCTCGAATCAGCAAACTGGGAACTGTTTCGAGAACTCACGTGTTTAGGATGGGACGACATTTCTGATTTTAATATAGACGATGCTGTGGCATACCTAACTGGTTTTATTATTGACGCTGCAACAAAATGCACTAAACAATTTAACAGGCTGGCAAAGAACCGTCGCATCCCATGGTGGAAACTGGTGTTCCACAAGGTGGTGTGCTAAGCTGCACACTCTTTATTGTAAAAATGAATTCTTTGGGCATGGCTATCCCACGAACGATGTCATACTCTGTATATGTAGATGACGTGCAGCTTGGTTTTAAATCATGCAACTTAACTATCTGCGAACGACATGTCCAGCATGCCTTAAATAAGGTGGCAAAATGGGCTGACGAAAATTATTTCAGGTTGAGCCCATAGAAAAGTACCTGCGTTCTTTTCACGAATAAGAGAGGAATACAGTGGAATCTCGATGATACGAATCTCATGGGGTCACGAAAAATATTCGCATTAGCCGAAATTCGTATCATCAGAACAATTAAAACTAGCTAAATTAAGGAGTCGGAGGTGAACTCACTCGGGCATGCGTACGTAAAAAGCATTTATTTTTTTTTAAAGAGTCTCATGTCCTTCTGCTTCTCTTTCTTTGTCAGGTCACTTAGCAGACTTTTTTCAAATCCATAAAAACGCGTGCACGTGTCGTCGCTGATTTCATCCGCGGCCATATTACGCTTCGGAACTTAGAGCGCGTGCAGCGTTTCAGCTGCCGGTGGTGGTTTTTCGCCGTCGCCCACGTCTAACAAAGAACGCGGCCCAAAGCACAGCAGCTACTTCGTCCGACGGCACGCGAAAAAGGAGGAAAAGCACAAAATTAGCACAAAAGCAACAAAAGCGCCACCGCTTCAAACTCTTCGCGGCCTCCGCGCTGTCCGGCGCCGTGTCTGCGCCTCCCCACCAAAAGAGAAGGGGAGAAATCGCGTGACTGCGCGTTGTTCTCTTTCGCGGCCGCCAGTGGGGCTCATGCTCGCGGTCGCGTCCGTCCGTGCGCTGGAATCATGCCAACTGTGGCCTCTCCTCCGCGCAGCGGCGCAACCTCCTCCCTTCCTTAGCAACCGGCGCGCTGGTGGGGGGCGCAGCTGCGCATAGCAACCGTGACGTCGCACAGTAGTGGTAGAATGAGCGCATGTCCGCGGTGGCAGCTGCACTTCCGCTCCTTCGTCAGACGTCTCAAAATTAAATTATAGGGTTTCACGTGCCAAAACCACTTTCTGATTATGAGACATGCCGTTGTGGAGGACTACGGAAATTTTGACCACCTGGGGTTCTTTAACGTGCACCTAAATCTAAGCACACGGGTGTTTTCGCATTTCGCCCCCATCGAAATGCGGCCGCCGTGGCCGGGATTCAATCCCGCGACCTTGTGCTCAGCAGCCCAACACCATAGCCACTGAGAAACCACGGCGGGTCGCCAGACGTCTCGTTGCAGTCGAGTGGGTGTTACGCATGGCTCCGAAGCGGCCCAGTGATTGCGCGCCAAGCGGTTCGGGGAAGCGGTAGCGGACGTCGGATTCCCCCTACACCAACGCCAGAAGAACAAGGAGCGAATGCGCATGCGACAACTGAACATGTCACCAGATGCAAAAGCAAGGGAGGCAGAACAGAAACGCCAACAGCGACTGATTAGATCTCCGGGTATCAGAAGCAGAGATGCAGAATGAAAGCGGCAGCAGCGACAGGCGATATCACCGAATACCAAAGCCAGGGAAATGGAGCGCAGACGGCAGCGGCGTCTGGCTTTCGCCAAGCACACTTTAGAATTTCCAAAGTGTCTTTGGTAATTTTCGTATCAACCAACGCGGGTCGAATATTGATTCATAACAACCGTTCTCTAGCACGTTGCGAAGTAATGGGGCTCGGCCGGGACCACAGAAAAATTCGTATCATCCAGAAATTCGTATTAGCCGTGTCGTATCATCGAGATTCTACTGTAGTACCACGTCCTGCTATTGAGCTCTCTGGTAGCAGATTACCTGTAAGCACCGAGCACAAGTTTCTTGGCATCATATGGGATTCCAAACTGACATTCATCCCGCATAATAAATACTTGGACTAAGTACCTCAAAACAATGAACTTATTGTTCCATACCATACAAAGCCCCATACTAAGCCCCATACCATAAGCCCCATGCAAAGCCTTTATGCAGAAGCAAATGTATGGTTACTCCATTTTCAGAGATCATATAGCAGTTTTACATATTTGCTCACAGTAAATTCTAACCGCGAACACCCCTCTTATTCATTCATGCATAAACGATATGACCGATGCCATACTCTTCAATAACCGACCTGCAGCGAGAAGACCGTTCTCTTTGCGCGCAAGGAACCTCAGTGAGGAAATGGGTGTTCCGGTGCTTGAACATTGTCTTATGGCTCCAGTGAAACTGTTAGCGCCATGGCAGTGGCAGCTAATAGAGTGTGACACACCCTTTGTAGAGGTCACTAAACATGCGCCAGAGACACATATCAAAATGCATTGCTTGGAGCTCCAGTACAAGTACTCGTGCACAGAGTTTTACACAGACGCTTCTAAGTCGCATGCTGGGGTGTCCTACGCAGCCATTGGTCCATCCTTCTCGGAATTCGGTGTACTGCACCCTGAAACAAGTATACTTACGGCTGAGGCCCATGCACTATTGTCGGCTGTGAAACATATCAGAAAATCAAATCTTCAAAAATCAATTATATTTACAGACTCCTTAAGCATCGTAAAAGCCTTGAAGTCACTATGTAAACACAAAAACCCTGTACTTGCTGAGCTCTATTGCATTCTCTGTAGAGCGTATATGTCTAACCAGCATGTCATTATATGCTGGGTACCTGGCCATAGAGGCATCGATGAAATGTACTAGCTGACGAAATCGCTACATCAATCACTTCGCAAGCTATTATTCCTACGGCTGCTGTCCCTGTCACAGATCTGAAGCCTCTCTTACGGAAGAATCTGCGAAGCCACTGGCAATGCTAGTGGGACATGGAAGCTTCGAATAAGCTTCACTTGATCAAGCCAAAGTTAGGTTTCTGGCCCCCGAAAACGAAAACACGATGAACTGATGTCCTGTTTTGTCGACTCAGGATAGGACACTCCTATGACACCCACAATTTTTTACTGACTGGAAATGAACCTCCAACGTGTGGTAGATGTGGTGACAGGCTGACCGTTCTCCACGTCCTCCTGGAGTGTCGGGAAGCCGAAGCTGAGACAGACATTTTACCCTTGTATATCGCCAGCACACCTCTCTCTATCCAGCAATGTTTCTTGGTGAAGAACCGTTCTTTGACACCAAAGCAGTTCTGAATTTCTTGAACGATGTCGACTTGCAAGTTTTTAGCCCCAGAAATCCATAGCACATCCTCTTTCTAGAGGATGCCGCTGTGATGGTAGTCTAGCATAGCACATGCCTACAGGCCCTTGCATCCCAAGGACTCTGTTAAGGCGGTAGTGCTTATTGGAAAAAGTATATCTGTGAGATATATCACTAAATCATCATTATTTCACAATGTGTATTTCGTGTCCATTGTACAGCCCATTAACCATCGGCATAGTCTTATCTTGTATAGGTTTTATGCACTTTAGAGCGACTGTTTTTAGGCCCCTTTACAGCCACCGTAACATCTGCCCTTCGTTATTCATACCTCCATTGCGAACGCCTTACCACCGGCCTGGCGCTCTTTGGCCACATTTGGCTCTTGCGCCACAAAACACCACATTCACGATAACGCGATCTTGACCCTGTTGGTGCTGGGCTAAGACGGCTCCAATACTGTGACCACAGGCGTCAGTACGCACCTCTGTAGGAGAAAACGCGTCAAAGTGGGCTAGTATAGGTAGTGTGGTGAGAATGTTAGTGAGGTGGGTAAACGCGGCAGATTGAGCGGGGCCCCATATAAACCGCACGTCCTTCAGAAGATCAATAAGAGGTCGGGCAATTGCTGTGAAGTCTTTAACAAAGTGTCCGAAGTAGGAGCAGAGTCCCACAAAACTTAGGACGTCTTTGACAGACTGAGGTACAGGAAAAGACGTGACAGCACGAATTTTCTCCAAGTCTGGTTGAATACCGGAGGCGTCGACGAGTTGGCCCAGCACTGTAATCTGCCGACGACTGCAGTGACACTTCGAGGAATTTAGTTGGAGCCCAGCCTCGTGGAAGACTTGAAGAACAGCTCATGAGCACTCAAGGTGTGTCTCAAATGTAGGCGAAAATACGAGAACGTCTTCTAGGTAGCAGAGGCATGTTGACCATTTGAACCCTTGAAGCAGAGTCCATGATACGTTCTAACGTTGCAGGGGCGTTGCATAGACCGAATGGCATAACTTTGTATTGATATATAGACCATCAGGAGTGATGAACACAGTCTTCTCTTTGTCTTTTTCATCCACAGAAATCTGCCAATAACCAGACCGCAGGTCTGTTGATGAAAAGTAGTTGGCACCGTGGAGACAATCGAGGGCGTCATCAATGCAAGGCAAGGGGTAGACATACTTCTTGGTAATGCGGTTGGGATGATGATAATCTACGCAGAAACGCCATGTGCCATCTTTCTTTTTAACAAGCACCACGGGCGATGCCCAAGGGCTCGACGAAGGTTCAACACTGCCTTTGGCAAGCATCTTGTTCACTTCATCTTGAATAACCTTATGTTCTGAAGCAGAAACTCGATATGGCCAGTGATGAATAGGACTGGCATCATCAGTATTTATGTTATGCTTAGCAGTTGAAGTCTGGCCCAATTGACGATTGCTGCGGTCGAATATGTCGGGGTAGGAAGCCAAAAGGCAACACAGAGCTGCTGCTTGTTCAGGCAATAGGTCCGCAGCAATCGTAGGACGAAATGTTGCATCAGGGCAAATAGCATCCTGTGGACATGGTGAAGAATCTGAGCAGACGTCTACGCAAAACGTTGTGACTTGGTCATCTCCGATAGCACGGAGC
Organism: Dermacentor albipictus; assembly: GCF_038994185.2. Taxonomy (NCBI): domain Eukaryota; kingdom Metazoa; phylum Arthropoda; class Arachnida; order Ixodida; family Ixodidae; genus Dermacentor; species Dermacentor albipictus. The sequence goes on from NC_091825.1 coordinate 29,802,025, forward strand.
GTTGCAACCGATATGCCTTTGGGTAGAACTTCCTTTGTCAGGCCAAAATTAACAACAGGGAGCCATGTCCGCTTATCGGCGATGGTGACGACAGAGTGGGGCACAGTGATATTGCACATCAAAAGGATACCAAGAACAGGTCTGGTGACATGATCACCATTGGGCACAGGAAAAGAGGATAGCAAATCAATGAAAGTCAGGACTTTAGGCGGCAGGCGGACGAAGACGGTCATACTAAAGTTGTTCGGCAGTTCGGCACGAATATGCGCGAGTAGAGGAAGTTCAAGGGAAAGGGTACAACCAGAACAGTCGATCAAAGCTGAATGCGCCGTAAGAATGCGGGGTCCGAGGATTAGGTCATGGGGACAATTGTTCAGCACTAAAAAAAACAGGAATGTCGCAGCCGGCGATACTTAAACGGGAAGTACACATTCCAGTGACGTCAACAGTGCTGCCACCGGCCATGCATATGGCTCAAGTAGTAGGTGGCTTGAGAACTTTTTGCAGTCGACGATGGAGGTTACAACTCATAATGAACACCTGGGCTCCAGTATCTATTAACGCCATCAAACGAACACCGTCATCGTGAACATCAAGTAAGTTCTGGTTCGTTGGGAGCATCAATGGAAGATTTCGACATGACGAAGATAATGCAGCACTACCTCCAGGAGGCATGGTCTAGTTTTCCATCAGGGATGGTCCATTATTGGACGGTGACAAATAGTGGCGTTGCTGGGGCGATGGGGACCGACGGCACTGAGGGGACAGCGAGCGAGCAGGATGACTGACATCAATGACTACGTCAGAGGTAGGAAGCATACGGCGAGGCGAGTACCGGCGCGGGTCGGCATATGGGCGAGTAGACGGGGAAAAGGAGTTCGAACACAGTGACGTCCAGGAGGTGCGGCAGTGGTGAGTGATGTGGCCAATGCAGAGGGAACGGAAGCAAATGGGCTTGTCGTCCGAAGTTCTTTACTCGGCAAGGTTGCAGTATCTGGGAAGGGAATACAGATCTCCGTGAGGCGGAGCAGTCGGCACCGGTCGGGCGTCAGGTCAGGAGATGGAGCAGGCAGCAGGAAAACCTAGGTTTGCAAATTCTTGGCGTACAACTGTCTGAATGAGAAAGATCGCTGGAGCTGCTTGGTCAATGTTGGGTTCAAGTGGGCGTGAATGGAATGATACAGGACTTGTAGCCTCGAGTTCGCGGCAAACAATATGTGTGACATGCTCATTTAAGGGTGGTGAAGTGGTAAGGTCAACGCAAGACAATGTTGCAGCTGTGTTAGGGAGCCGGGAGAACTGTGGAATGACGCGGCGGCTTTTGGCGAGCTCAAAGCAGCGGCATTCTTTGACAGTGACGTCGATGGTGGGCACATTGTTGAAGACCAACAGTTGAAGGTGTCGTCCGCAATCCCTTTCAGTACATGGCCAACTTTGTCAACCTCGGCCATTTTCTCGTTGACTTTCTGGCAAAAAGCGAGCACGTCTCTATAGAACTCCTCAGCCACTTGAACTATCTCATCCATATTAGTAATGATATTGCCGGCTTTGTCTCTTAACGCATACATCTGATTCTTGCCAATTCCTAGTTTCTTCTTGTAGGAATTGGCAAGAATCAGATGTATGCGTTAAGAGACAAAGCCGGCAATATCATTACTAATATGGATGAGAATGTTCAAGTGGCTGAGGAGTTGTATAGAGATTTATACAGTACCAGTGGCACCCACGACGATAATGGAAGAGACAATAGTCTAGAGGAATTCGAAATCCCACAGGTAACACCTAAAGAAGTAAAAAAAGCCTTGGGAGCTATGCAAAGGGGGAAGGCAGCGGGAGAGGATCAGGTAACAGCAGATTTGTTGAAGGATGGTGGGCAAATTGTTCTAGAGAAACTGGCCACCCTGTCTACGCGCAATGCCTCATGACCTCGAGCGTACCGGAATCTTGGAAGAACGCTAACATAATCCTAATCCATAAGAAAGGGGACTCCAAAGACTTGAAAAATTATAGACCGATCAGCTTACTGTCAGTTGTCTACAAACTATTTACTGAGGTAATTGCAAATAGAGTCAGGAACACCTTAGACTTCTGTCAAGCAAAGGACCAGGCAGGATTCCGTAAAGGCTACTCAACAATAGACCATATTCACACTATCAATCAGGTGATAGAGAAATATGCAGAATATAACCAACCCTGATATATATAGCGTTCATTGATTACGAGAAAGTGTTTGATTCTGTCTAAACCTCAGCAGTCATGGAGCCATTACGGAATCAGGGCGTAGACGACCCGTATGTAAAAATACTGGCAGATATCTATAGCGGCTCCACAGCCACCGTAGTCCTTCATAAAGAAAGCAACAAAATCCCAAGATAAAAGAGCGTCAGGCAGGGAGCAACGATCTCTCCAATGCTCTTCACAGCGTGTTTACCGGAGGTATATATTACCCGCCGCGGTTGCTCAGTGGCTATGGTGTTAGGCTGCTGAGCACGAGGTCGCGGGATTGAATCCCGGCCACGTCGGCGGCATTTCGATGGGGGCGAAATGCGAAAACACCCGTGTACTTAGATTTAGGTGCACGTTAAAGAACCCCAAGTGGTCGAAATTTCCGGAGTCCTCCACTACGGCGTGCCTCATAATCAGAAAGTGGTTTTGGCATGTAAAACCCAATAATTAATTACTGGAGGTATACAGAGACGTGGATTGGGAAGAATTGGGGATAAAAGTTGATGGAGAATACCTTAGCAACTTGAGATTCGCTGATGATATTGCCTTGCTTAGTAACTCAGGGGACCAATTGCAATGCATGCTCACTGACCTGGAGAGGCAAAGCAGAAGAGTGGGTCTAAAAATTAATCTGCAGAAAACTGAAGAAATGTTTAACAGTCTCGGAAGAGAACAGCAATTTACAATAGGTAGCGAGTCACTGGAAGTGGTAAGGGAATACATCTACTTAGGGCAGGTAGTGACGGCGGATCCAGATCATGAGACAGAAATAACCAGAAGAATAGGAATGGGCTGGGGTGTGTTTGGTAGGCATTCTCAGATCATGAACAGTAGGTTGCCATTATCCCTCAAGAGGAAAGTGTATAATAACTGTGTCTTACCAGTACTCGCTTACGGGGCAGAAACCTGGAGGCTTACGAAAAGGGTTCTACTTAAATTGAGGACGATGCCACGAGCTATGGAAAGAAGAATGATGTGTGTGACGTTAAGAGATAAGAAAAGAGCAGATTGGGTGAGGGAACAAACGCGAGTTAAGGACATCTCAGTTGAAATCAAGAAAAAGAAATGGGCATGGGCAGGACATTAATGAGGAGGGAAGATAACCGATGGTCATTAAGGGTTACGGACTGGATTCCAAGAGAAGGGAGGCGTAGCAGGGACGACAGAAAGTTAGGTGGGTGGATGAGATTAAGAAGTTTGCAGGGACGACATGGCCGACATGACACCTAAGGTAGTAGCTAGCTTTTACTACTACCGGAGAGCTCGCCAGCTGGCACTAAAAGTAAGTTTCATGCAGTAAAATCTATGAGAATGGCTTGTGTCGAATGTGGCAACATGAAATAAAACAGTCTGCAGGAATGTTGACAACGGCACGGTGGGGCTAACAATGATACATAAAACTAAAAAAGCAAAACATCCATTTACCAAAATGTAATTTTGCAGTTCTACCCCTCGTAATATGCCGACTGTCACAGTCACAGCATATGGGAAACTAGCAAATGTGGCTCTGACGTACAGCGAACAAAGCAAGGGTAATTGGTGGCCTCTGATAAAACTGGTTAATAATGTGATCTCATTTTTCTTGGGGCATCCAGTTTCTGGTACTCCAGCTTCCATTTTTGCACTGCAAAGAAGTTGAGGTCCTTGTCTTGATATTCTGGGTGTTGTTTTTACAAGTGGCAGGCTAGCCCGCTTGGCGTGGCAGAGCTTTGTGCAAGCACTTCGCTGCGCAAAACACATTGCAGCTTGCCATAAATTTTTGCAAGCCCCAGACTTCAGGAAACTATCTTGGTACCCTCGTAACTTCGACATTACCATGGCAGAGAGTGTGCATCATGCCAGATGTTAGTCTAACAATATCGTCTACATGTATCTTGCCAAGAGGAAGTGTTCTTGGTGTACACTGGGCATTGTATGGCTAGTCGGTACTGCATTATAGGAGCTGCAGCAGCAGCAACGATGATAGTAATGGTATCGCCTTTGATTAGCATGGTAGCAAGTGCCACCTTGTGTAACACTGTGATAGGTAGCCGCACAGTCTGCTCTCGACTTTGACGAAGGTTCAATTTGCGGCGAGCTTGCAAGGGCTTTACGCACCCCCCTGAATATCTTTATGCACCCCTATTTGTGAGCCACTGCCTTATACCATAGGTGACTGAGTGACCCTTCCACTTGGCGAGAATGCAGTTAGATAGAAAGGTAATTTCCAAAGCTTGCTAATCACAATAAAATGATATTTCCTTGGAAACTTGTTTTGCCTGTCCCACAGGACATTAGCAGTACAAACAGTCCCTTGTACACCTTGTACATTTTGGTGGGACTGTATCAGGGCAACTTGTATTGTGCTACCACTTGTTTTTCTGGCCTTGCCGAGATATTGTGTGCCTGAGCGTTATGCTTTTCACAGCTGCTGGTCCAAACATGCTGAGCAGCGGCCTCCCATGGCCGAGGTGGAGAAGACCATGGACTACTTGGCAGCCTTTGTTCCAGGAGCTGACATCCCTCTCACATATCCAGCACCGCAGAGGAATGATGGTAGGCCTAGCCAAAAGTTATGCTTCTGGTAGTGCAGTAGAACATCGTTACTTTGGATTTTGCTGGACTGAAAAAAAAAATGTCTGAATTAACCAAATGTTCAATTTTCGAAGGCATCAAAAAAACAATAAATGAATGCTTGCTATACAAATCTGCCTTTACGCAATAAATTCCTAACCCTTGCTTCTGTTTGGCACAAAATAAGTGCAGAAGTGGCAATTTTTGTAATCTCATGACTGTTAAGCACTCACAGCGGCAAGGGCCTCGCAACTTCCTTTGGGGTAAAGCAATGCTACTGCTGCCACAATTGCACCAAACTATACCAAGAGGCGCACTCTGCTATGTCCTACTACATTTCAGCAAAATATGGGAAATCTGTGCCCACTCTGTACCAAAAGGGTTGCTCGCACTTTCAAGAAATGAATCTATGCCCTCAAGGGCCATTTTACCGCACCATCTAAAGTGGCGTGGCGTGGACCAGCGGCTGTATTAGTTCCACGGTGAGCTGAGTCAAGAGATCGTACTGACGTTTCTGTCTATAGTAAAACGTCGTTAAACTGTACCCGCTTAAAGAGTAGTTTCGTTTTAAAAGTAGTAAAGTCAAATTCCTGACTCTGGGGCCATTGAACATAATGCGTTTTGTATCCGCATAAAGATTACCAGCTTACTGCGTACGTATCGGTTAACATGTAATGTTTCCACTTTTTGTTGCGCAATCAAGGCGGTCCGTCGTCCCCATCGGGTGGCCCGTCAGAACAGGAAGCCTCGGATATCGGAACAACGGCCTCCAAGCACCCTGTGCGTTTGCCCGTGAAGCCATGCACATCAACATCATTTTGGTGTCGTGCAAGCAAAGACGCACATCGTGCCGAAGCTCAGATAAAAAACACCGGGTGCTCAGCAAAGAAAGAAAATTGGACATAGTTCGTGCAATTGAACGTGGCACGAAAAAATCGTCCCTGGCATGTGACAGCGATGTATCGTTGACTATGGTGTGTGGCATTTGCGATACAAAGAAGTTGCTCGGGAGCGCTCCTGCGACCACGAAGAGACGTCGGCTGCAGGGTTCGAGTTTTCGCCATCGTTGCCTCTGTTGCCGACGTGTCGCCTAATGACAGTGATGAGGACGACACAGAAACCGACAGCACGGATGATTCAGGCTCAACAGTGGCAGAAGCTGCATGTTACATCAGCCTCATAAATGCAATCATCATGACAAGAACAGCGCCCCACAAACAAAAAGGCACCCCATGACTTCTGTACCACTACCGTGCCCGTGAACTGAGAATATGCCAATGAGGCCAATGAGGAATCTGCCATGAATATGCCAAACAACGCCAATGAGGAATCTGCCATGCGAGTGTTTGCTGAGAAGAGGGGTCGGGCTGAAAAGCTGGCTCGCAGCTTCAGTAAGTTTGAGGCTGCTGTCGTCGCTGCTAGGCCGCCGCGACATCAAACTAAAATAAGACTGTTGTCACGCGAAGTCAATAAATACTGCATGTTTTTGCCCTTTCATTGCACTCTCTCTGAGTTCTGTTTTTGACAGGTAAGGGGGCGATCTCAAGCTCCGGCCAACTACGGTTTAACGAGGTTTCACTGTATATTCAATACCTTGCACTCTGACGTGTGCTGGTTGCTTAGGCAGTGGGCCAAACTCGATTTTCTGGTGGCAGCGAGCAAACGTGCTGCCACTGAGCCACAACTCACGATGCTGTATGACCAATATGAAGCGTTGACCGTAGTTTCGGACGCTGTATGGTGCGTCGCTTGATTTCTTTAAAGTAACGCGCACATTTGCGCAGACATGGCGGCGGTGAACAACTTTTCCACTATTCAATTTGTCGCCTTTCTTCCCCTTTTTTGGCGTGGCAGTTTCACGGCATAAGAATGGTATGCGGCCGCTACCAAGATTTTGGTCAACTCGGCACCAGGCAGTACCTTTCGCCACTTAATACTGATGAAGCGCCACTAGTTAAGCCTTGTGGTATCATGTATGGCTGTGACAAAACTTTGCTGCCAGCTGATGTGGTGGTGGGCGCATCATCGAAGCAAGATGGCCTCCAGTAATCTTATGCGAAGAAGAGAGGTTCAAATATATTGACATGATAGTTACAAAACATTCACTGGCATGCAAGAGCCAGTTGGCATGACATCAGCAAGCGTCGTCGTCTCCTGTACTGTCCTCAGCTTCATCTCTGGCTGTGCTTAGTAACAATATGTTCAGACCAGTAAACAGGTTCGCTGATTGGGCATGATTTCACCGGCTAGATTGGTGGTCAGAAGCTGAGATTGGGCGTGCGGGTGACATGTCGGCCACTACCGCGAATGCTTTTGCGAAGTTTGTTTTTGCGCTTACTGGACAGAATGGTGAAAGGTCGCGTGTAGGCAGAAAGCTCCAAACTTAATTCGCGAATCATAGCCCAATCAGATAGTGTTACATGTGCACAGTCAAAGGTCACGCTTGCACAGTCGACGAACCCCCTTATAACAATACTCAAGTGCTGCAAAAATTCCGTTGTTATAACTGAAAATGGTTATAACCGGGTTGCATGAAAAAATCAAAATAGGGAGATGGCAGAGCTGTTGTGGAAACACTATAATAGTGGGGAGGCGACTGTCCCTCCCCACCACCTTTTTCCATCCGGCTGCTGATTGTGTTCACCCGTTTAACTGCTGCCTGGGCGCTCTGATCGCGTGCAACAAGCGGTGGCTGTCGGCGTTAAAGAATGGCACTGTTATAACTACTGCAAAGAGGGGTCACGGGTGGCAAGTGATATGCAAGCATTGCCAAGGCATTGCATCGGTGGCCCCAAAAGGGTCCCTCTAAAAACTGCAAGAAGGCTGCCGCGGCAGCCTGCCAGCTTGAGAAATCCAGAAGAAACGCTGAGGCTAGATCGCCGCAAGCGTCTGGCTTGCATGAAAAAACTCTTTGTCTGTCAGTCTTGCATGCTTAATGTGAAGCTTGTCGACATCCTTCTCCAAGGCATCCAGGTGCTCGACGTAGTGCAGTGGAAGGTTGCTAGTGAAAACGAAGCCCCGGAGGGATTGAATCGATCTGCTGGCCCTCCTGTGAAGACAACATTGAGGCAACCTGCCCTACCGAATCACTGCTGCTGTCATTGCCGTCATTATCTGACAAAAGCACATCTTCGGCGATCGCCTTATCGTTTAGAAGCACTTACGTGTATTGCTGATGATCATGTTGATATTTTCTATTTATTATGTGACTCTGCAACAATCTCAAACAGGATGGTTGCCCACATTAGACTAACCACTTTGCTAGTTTTTCCTGTGACACATGCAATTCTCCGTAATAACGATAACATGTGATGCGACTTGTTGCGGATAGTAAAAAAAAAAAAAAAGATCGGCAGCACCTATTTCACGACGACTGTTGTCAGCAATGTATTTAGCATTGGACCAGCATAGCGACACAACGTATTGCCACCGTCGAAGCAAGTTATGTACGATGCATGTGCTGCAGCAGGACTCCTCTTTCCCACATCCTCAAGAACACTCGACACCACTGTGAATCCTGTGCGTGGCCTCCGAAATGCATGGCTGACATGCATGGCAAACGCTGACAAACACGTCGTGTGGCAACCAGGCTCCTCTCTTGTGTTTCTTTCTGGCCTCGCTGTGTCACCTAGTGGTGCTGCCGAGAAGTTCACGTGTAGCCTCCGGGGCGAGAAGAGCGCTGTGCCGGTGCCTGCGAACACTCAAGGGCAGATACTTAGTGACCTCGGTTGGCGAGAGTTTCATTGAAGAGCACCACATACCCAGTGAATTTGTGGCACAGTCTGCTAATGTGTCGGGTTGCTGTCCCTGAGGAATGCTTGTGACGTGGGTTTGATTCCAGTCAGCATCAGAAAAATTTAAGCTATCTTTTTTGTCATTGTAGAGCGGCACATTCCCAGTAACACGCACCTAGTTACCCAAGTTGGTGTCAAATACTTTCATTGAAGAGGGACACAACTACCGCCACTTACCCAGTGGCTCAAGTCGGCATCGAAGAGTTTCAGTGAGCAGTGGCTCCTACCCAGTCCCGCATCTACAGTAACTCATGTCGGCGGGAAAGAGGTTCATTGAAGAGCGGCACATATGTACAGGCATGGCGACCACTAGCTGGAACACAGGAGTCTGTGGCAAAGCTTCATGAAGCACCACTATTGGCACCTTGTGAAGTCTTGGCAGACGACTCACCGTAGCAGACAGCTCGCCAGGCTTTTTGCCAATAGTTTTGATTGTGTGATTGCACCTTTGCCACAAGACTTCATGAGATGCCAGTGGTGGGGCATTCCATGGAGAGATGCAAGAGGCTTCTGTGTTACTGCTAGCAGTGGCCACGCCTGCGCACACTGCCACATACTCAGTAACCCAAGTTGGTCCGAAGGTTGGCTTCACATCAGCATAGCAGGCCGATGTGCTACCCATTCGACTATGGACTGCCTTAGTGATTCATGTAGGCGGGGAAACACACGCGCACACACACGCACAGAGACAGACACACACACACACACACACAGACAGAGAGGTGCACAAAGCGGATGCCGTGGCACACGGGGTCAAAAAACGAGACTGTGCACAACAAAAAAAATTGCAGGAGAGAATTTTTTTAAATCTGCTGTGCTGGCGACGACACATCGAGTTTTGCAAGCGCATGCTTCGCCTAGGCATGTGTCGCCTAGTGACAGAGGCACATCTCTTTCTTCTTTCACTCATCTTTCTGAACATGCCTTTTTCTTTCATGCTTCTTTCTGCAGCCATACTAGCTACACATGCAGAGAAATTTATCCTGCGTACTTACGGGGATGCCACACAGTCGAACTTTGCACTTTTCGGACAGTTTCATTTGCGCACTTGCGCTTTGGCATAGTTCAGGTGCCTGCCTCGAGCAAGACGATCGCAGTGTCCACGGCAATCATGTCAAAAGCGAACAAACTACAAGATACATTGTGCTTTGGAGGTGACATGGAGCTTCGTTTTTGTCAGTAGTTTTCTCAGCGTCTGCTTTGTGCGCATCACCCTTATTATACAGTGCTTCGATGGTGCGTGGCGGCAGAATCTGTGGCAAATAGCAACAGTGCGGGCCAAGAGCCAACAATGTCGTTTTCGTGGATAGCCCAAACAGTGACAACTTAGGAACTGATAGATTGATGGGTGGAATGATCAATTTTGGGGCTTTCACTGTAATGCCCTTTCAGAATAGCGAATGATTTTCAGTGGTCCCACGCGATTCATTATATTGAGATTTGATTGTAAATGTATTGGTGCCGGCCGAGACCTTTGGTTGGGATAGAATGTACTGAAAAATGAAATTAACCGGAGTTTAATTAACGGAAGTCGAATATAGACATTGCACACACATACACACACGTGTGTGTGTGCTGATTTGTATATGGGATGTGTGCTGGGCCTGGTTTCCCAGCCCCAAAACAAATCCCAGCAGCATATTTTATGAAATGCTTATGGGAAGATGCAAATTTGGAAACCTTTACAAGTAGTAACCAGCACATTGGTAGTGATCTAGCTTCCTAGAAGGTTAAAAAGTGGCCACCGCTTTTTTTGTGTGTGTGTTCGTGCAGCTGAGTCGCTGGGCAACGACGAGTGGAGTGAGCCAGCCGGTCCGGAGACTGACCCGTCGTGGGGCTCCCAGCGGCAAGCCACTTCCCTTGTGGTACAGGGAGCTACAAACACCACCACCAAGGTGATCATGCTGCGGCACACGGTGCTGTCCTTTAATTGCTGCACTTATTCTGTGCTATGTGTTCCAAAACTGTTTGCATCCTGCACATGGCCATCGCAAACGTAATCTTGGACTGTGTGAAATATGATAGCATAGATATGAAGCAGCTTCCATGTGTAATCTTACATTTTAATTATGAGTGTATGTCACAAGGAGCTCGCAAGAGAAGGCATTCTTTATACCGAAATTTAAAAAAATGCCACCCTTACCATTCGCTGGAAGTGACTCAGTATCCTGAATGCTAAATAAAAAAGGTGCATTTTGTAATTTAGCACTGTTCACATGCCATGTATTGGTGTGGTGAACTTCCAATGGACCCTCAAAACTGTCCTGCTAAAGGCGTCATGCTTGCATTTCTCTCAATTACATGCTTTTTTTTTTTTCAGTGATAGCGTGTACAGTTGCTGACCAATAATTTCAACAGCTTCATAGCACTGCCACTCACTCCGTAAATGTGTGTACAGTTCATAACGAACTTGGTAGTTCTGCAAAAAGTGGTTGTTATATCAGTAGTTCGTTATATATGGATTTGCCCTTAAAAACACTCAAAAATTAACAGCACTGAAGCTGATGTCAGCAGTTAAAATTCAGCAGCACTTTAGAAAATTTCGGCGTGTGGCAGTTACTCGCTTATATCGAAGGGCGATTGGACTGGAGCGGGGCGTGCGCTGCTGTGCGTCCGGTTTGGTTGTGCTCCCTTGCTTTGGCACTCTGCGTGTGCCCTCTTTTCACCGTGACTGGGTTTGAAGCATTCGTTGTAGCAGTACGGCGATTTAAAAACCCTTCATTATATCTTGAAGGAGATTCCATAATAGGGAGGGTCAGAAAATCGTAAGTGCGTTGAAATGTGGTCTTTATAACTGGTAGATCGTTATATCCGGGATTGTTATAAGTGGGTTTGAGTGCATAATGACGACTGAAATTCGAAATGACTTACAGCACAGCATTCAATAATTTATATTCTGCCTGAGTTGAGCCAAAATTCTAATGTACTTGTTTGAATACATTGCCGGCACCTTTTCAAAACCTGATATAGCGAAGCCTAATGATTCCAGTACTCACTGACTGCACATACTGACTGTGCGCATTGACTGTGTGGCTGTAGAACAAGCCAAGCCACTAACTTGTCAAGGCTGCATTTGTATGTTTGTCATGCGTATTGAGTCAACTGGTTGTGTGTGTCCTGCATGTCGTGTGTTTCTTTTTTTTCTTGCATGTTAAATAGTGACACCATGTCAGTTGATTCAGTGTCTGTTGCCAATACAGTAGAATTTCGTTGCATCTTACGTTCGAATCTTACAGAAACCGTAAAATAAAATGTATCATCCGAAAATCGTATTATCCAGAACAAGCTCCAAAAAGTATGAACATGGCCCTATTCAATGACAAACTCAATAGCAAAGGTTCATGTGGCATCAAGTGATACTGTGCGGAACAGTATCTCTCACTGCCACACGAGCCACAGCAAATGCACTTGCATTCAGCAACGTTGAAATACTTAGTCTGTTAGCACTGAACTTTCTTCTTTTCAGTGTCTGTAAAAAAACGTGTTCTGGAAGATCAAACACAAAGACGCCATTCCCTAACTGACCTGAGTGGCAGCGCATAACCAGTCGGTGTGGCTGCACTGCCATAGCAGTGTTTTACTGCCGGCAGCACACCGCATGTGTTTTTCCTCCACTGTGGCTAGGGCTTAACATGTTGTTCGTGGGTTGTCAGAATGTTATTTACGCTACACTGTAACGTAAAGCTATGAGTTTTAGAAATACCAGTAAAAGCCCACTTCTGCAGTTACATTATCTAATTTCACATGAAAACGCTGTCGCGATAACTGTTTGAAATGCATTGCTCCTATGGGACGTTAGCTGGGAAAAGATATAAAGGAAAGAAACATAATATCTCAAAAAACATATTCAGAATCGTATCAATGAGATTCCACTGCGTTTGTGGCTTCAGATGGTGCCAACGACACCCTTGACAGTGCCGACAAGGACTACAATGAAGTAAGGAAAGTGCCGTACAACGACTGTTGCAAAGAAACCCTCAATCCAGTGGTTCTCAAGCTGGGTTCCATAATGGCATTTTAGGGTTTCGCTCTCAGTCAGAAAGAATCTAACCCCATCTTGTTTTTTTTCCATGCACTTCAAGAATTTACTGATTTAGAAAAGAAATCTTGCATTGCATTATAGACTTAACAAAGCTATTACGCACCACACCCACACACAATAGTCAGAGAGAGACAGACACGTGTGCCAGTGGCGTTTAAGCGTTGTGATTGCACATTTTGTGGACCCACAGTAGCCGTGCTAAGTGCTTTCAATTCATGCTTGCAAAGACAGTTTGTAACACTAAAGTGGGAATCGGCTCTGAAATTTTGCAAGCTGAGAGCCACTTCCAGACTTAGCAGTGTCTGCCTGCTTAATTTTTGTGGCTGATGGATGACGATAATGCCATATTGTAACGTACACATGGCGGTCGTCCGTGCGTCATTTGTGGTTCAAGTGTGGGTGTCGGCTCGGTTATTTTTCAGTATAAGCAGCTTCACTACTGTACTGCACACTTTTCCTTTATATCTGTAATAAAAATGCCCAACAAGTGTTTCGATGCACACAGGGTTACCACTTCATGCCGGGTGACATGGGCATTTAGGCTTAACGTTGCGATTGAGCTATCAAAGACCATTCCGTAGCATGGCTCATTTGGAGTGCGTACTACTAGGACAAAAGCAAAGGTAAGAGAAGAGACAAGACATAGCACTGACTGGCAATTGAAGGTTTATTCAAAAAGTTAGGAACTTTAAAAATGCAATACAGTAAAATCTTGTTAATTCAGATCTCATAGGACCGGGAAAAAAATGTCCAAATTATCCAAATTCCGAATTAACAAATGAACAGGAAAAACAATATTAAAATCACATTGGAGAAGCATACCTTTATTTACTGAAGTATTTTGCAATAGTCGTCTGCTTTTTCACGCAAATTTCTGCTGACGTCACAATTTTTCTTAACTCTTTCAAGTGGCCAATAGCCCACAAACTGTCGGAAATGCTCAGACAAACGTCCTCCAATATCAAAAGGGCCTCCGCGACTTTTCACAAGGTGCAATCAGGTCGCAGCTGCACCTCCTTGCATGACTCTTCGTCTGAATCGTGGTGTTCCTGGGCGCCTGTGACATCATCAATAATTTCTTCATCGTCAGGAGACCAGTCGTGGCAGCACGACCATCAATTGCGATGTAGTCCTGAAGGGTCACATCTGTGGGAAGGACAGCATCGAAGGTCGGGCAGTCATCATGGGTGGACTCGGCTGACAGCTCATCAGCTACTGCCGCATGCTCGGGCCTCACAACACCGCTGTGCCGAAAACAGTTGGCGATGACTTGCAGAGGTGCATTTTTCCACATGTGGGCGATGATGTGCACTGTGCCGAGTAAGTCCACTTCATACAGCTTTCCAACTTGTGAGCATATGATCATTCGCTGTAGCAGGTGCTTTCGGTACTTCGACTTCACATTGTGAATGGTACCCTGGTTCATCGGCTGAAGGGCACATGTAGTGTTGGGCAGCAAAAAAACTACCTTGACACTCTTCAGTTTGACTGTACACTTATGTGCACGGCAGTTGTCAACAACCATAATTATCTTGCGGTCCTTAGACGGGAAGTGCCGGTCTTAACTGCTGCAGCCAGCCTCGAAAAATATCCAATGTCATCCAAGCCTTCCTGTTCACTCTGTACTTGACTGGAAGGCTTTTGATGTTTTTAAAACAACATGGCCCATGTGCCTTACCGATGACAACAAGTGGCAAGCGCTCCGTGCCAGTAATATCGGCGTCAAGAAGCACAGTTATCTTTTGCTTGCACTTCTTGCCACCAATGCACGGGTCCCTTTTGAAAGTCACCGTCTTATAGGGCAGAGCTCTGAAAAATAGAGCAGTTTTGTCTGCACTGAACACGTCACTTGGTTTATATGCGGCGATGTGCTCAAGCAGCTTCACATTTTTCCACTGGGTGGTCATGCTTTCGTCAATGTTGGCCTTTTCACCACGTACACTTTTGAAGATGAGTTCGTGTCTCTCCCAAAACCTCACAAACCACCCTTCTGAAGCTCTGAATGATTCAATGTTCATCGTTGCAGCGTACTTCTCACCTTGTGCCATAATGACATGTCTGCTCAAAGGAAGATGCGTGTTGCGACAGTCAGTAACCCACTGGAGCAAAGCTTTTTCGAGCTGGGGATGAACTGCGGTTCGCAACCACTTTCTTGATGCATGAAACTTCTCGCTTTTGAAGGGTTGAAGAATCTGTTGTTCATTTTTCACGTACATTCCCAACGTTCTCGGCTTCACATTGTACTTGGTCATAATGTGCTGTCGCGATTCGCCGTTCTTCAAAGCATGCAAAATTTCCACCTTAGTCGCCAAGTTCTTGGCTTCGTACTTCTGCCGCTTTGCTGACGTTGCCATCATTGTAGCACACGATGGTGGTGGCATGCAAAACACGGTCACAACGAAAAAAAGTAAACTCCACAAGAAGAGGTGATGCTGACTCGACAACACAAGGGAAAATGGCATCGAAGGCTCAGTGGAGTGAAGAAAGAAGGCACCGACATTCGGTGACGCTGCGATCGCCCCCATTAATTCATGGTGACGGCGATTCCTCTCAGTTTTTGGTTTCACTCCAGTGGTGCCGGCGCTGCTTTACCACACTTTCATGTAGCGGCAGCCATCAGCATTTGTTCAAATTAAGTGGTGCAAGGCTGAATTTTGACGAATTAACAAAAGTTTGGTCCCATAGACTAACATGCACTTTGGCCGGGACCAATAGAGCCATCCGAATTATCCGAATTTCCGAATTAATGGGTGTCGAACTAACGAGCTTTTACTGTATGTCATACATCACTGAAAGAGCAGGTAAAAACAAAGAACACTTTTGGTGTTACACATGCCAAAAAATTTGCCAAGTGTTGAGGTGCATTTAGAAAAACCACTTCAGTATCATGAAGTGCTATGGAGGCGCAGCTAACAAATCCCCTACCCTTTTACTTATCTCGTGGACTCCAACAACCTCTCTTGTCGTTTCATCTTTGTGCTTGTATGAAACTTGTTTTTTCAAAATGCGGGTGTACACTTATCATGCAGCTTGCATTCTCTTACAAGCATTGCAAGGTGTGTGGGTGCAGTCCCTTTTGTGGAAATCAAAGGCTCCTTCAGCCTGGTGTTGAGACACCTGCCGGTTTGGACAGCATACGTATGCCCATATGAGAAAGGCGCAGTATACACTACTGCAGTTGAGCAAGAAACGTTTTTTACCTACCCTTTTGATGATGTATGATATATCACTTTTTTAAATTTTCTAACCTTTCAAATAAGCCTTCAGTTGTCAGTCGTGTCTCTTCTCTTACCTTTGCTTTTGTCCTAGTAATTTCCACTCTGAATTAGCCCCGCTTCCATAGCAACTTGACCATTTTTCGCTTCGAATCATTTCACAGCGCGAGTGATTTGTCAAATTTGTTCGCAAAAAAAAAAAAAAGAATCTTTTGTGTGCTCGACACTTGCTTTCTGTGAAGGCGCCGTTTAAGGCACGTGGTGCTTCAAACTGTAGCCGTATGGTCGGCATGCATTGCGTTGCGGTGCCTGAAGCAGCGTTGGGGGAAAAAATTTTTTTCTGTCTGTACTATAGCAAGTTCCTCATCAAAAACGCTGGCCATAGAGACTGCAGATAACAATCTGAACTGTAATTAATGGAGGCCACAGGCAGACATGGCTGCAGTGCAACTGGTTAGTTTCTCGCTCACCCACTGGGGCACGAATCCAGAGGGGAACCCGCCGTGGTTGCTCAGTGGCTATAGTGTTGGGCTGCTGAGCACGAGGTCGCGGGATTGAATCCCGGCCACGGCGGCCGCATTTCAATGGGGGCGAAATGCGAAAACACCCGTGTACTTAGATTTAGGTGCACGTTAAAGAACCCCAGGTGGTCCAAATTTCCGGAGTCCCCCACTACAGCGTGCCTCATAATAAGAAAGTGGTTTCGGCACATAAAACCCCATAATTTACAGAATCCAGAGGGGAGAACCTGCAGCCTCCCTTTTTTTCGGTTTCTGTATGCATTATTCATTCCTATGTGAGTTTGTGTATAAGCACATTGGTAGAAAGAGGGGGAGGTTAGTGTTCCCACGGCACTTTGAGAAAGCTGGTAGTGTTTCCCAAGGCCAGAAATTTTGAGCACCCTTGCCTTAGTGAAAAGTGCAGTCAACCTCAGTTGAAGTTGCAAGGGGATGGAAATTTGGTGCATGCACTGACAACACTTTTGTCTACATGTAGCGACACCACAACAATGATTGAAATAAAGACTAACCAGGTCGCACATAAGCGTATGTGCATGCAGCAATGCGTTGACAAGCTCTTCTCGCCAGTTGGGGAATAAAGATGCATATTGTTTTTTTATTGCGAATCTGCTATTTCGGACTCCCGTTCAAGCGGTTCCTGCCAAGTACCAATCATCCCCTGGGGACTGTAATGAGTATTGGACATAATGAAAGCATTTTCACTTGGTATGCAGCTTCGTTATGATGGCATTCGACCGTGCAAAATTGCCTGCTTGTTTTTTTCTATGCAGGCGTGGGGTGGTCGCTCTCGGGTGGTAGAACGATTGCCTCGGAAAGGTGTTGGTCCCGGGTTCGATCGCCGAACCAGGACGAAATTTGCTTCAACTATGAAGCCATCTTTCTAAGAAACCCATATGGGTTTCCTCTGCAGCTTTGTGCTACAGTTGGGTGTATGGCAATTTTTTATTTCAGGCCCGGAGAAGTGGTGACGAGCAGCCACCGCAGATGAGCGCGCCACCATCGTTGTCCTGCAGCATCGAGGACTTGCAACGCCTGACCGAACTCTCGCTTCAGGATGGTGCTGCAGGAGACGCATCAGCTGCTGGGGCAGGTGTCGTCCCATCATGGACTCCAGGTGATCATGGCGGCAGGGTCGTTTTATCGGATCTAAATGCATGGGTGCTGCCCCGTTAGTTATTACCATCTCGGTAGGAAGGGCACTAGTAGCTATACGGAGAGAGTTTGGGCGCGTTCACACCAGCAACTGAACGGTGATCACACGACCTACCGCAACTGGTGACCAAGAAGCGTCTCGTGGCAAACGCCGTTCACAGTGGCAAGCATGACCTGCCCATCGCTGGACCTAAATAGTTCGCGATTGATGCCATTCATGTCTGGTCGCAACCTTCACCGCCACGTAAAATAAATGTCGGCGTATACAAACGGTGCTCTTGTGTCGCTAATTGGTTCAGGATAGTCACGAGTGAAAAATTGAGCAGCGAGCAACTGTTCCACATTGGTCACTCTTCAACCAAAGTGACCATTTGCAATTGGTCGCTTTGCTACCAACTTTGTCACACAACCTCTGCGAGTTGTCAGTGTGAATGAGCCTTTAGTGTGCAAGTGTTGTACCAGACTATGCTTGTCCAGGTGCCATTGTACACCTCTGGCCATGCCCGAGTAAAGCCCTGTCGCATTCTCTGCACACTTCCTTCTTTTTCTTCAGTTAATTCACGAACGTGGAATGTCCGTCAACTGGTTGCAGTTAAGTTGGTTGAGAAATGCTCCTCGAAAAAACATTTCTTTAATATTTGTGCTAGAGATATGAAAATCCACCCACTTAAAGAGCATTTCAATTATACTTGTATTAGAGGTTTCAAAATTCGGTCAAGTACTATGGAGTTTTCTATGCAGATTTCAAATAGGGCACTATTCATGTAGCTGTTATAGCTTTAAAGTTATGTGATGCACAATGGCAAAATATAGTCATCCTTATGGGTCATATGTAATAAATTTTCACAAAAAGCACCGTGCTGTAGCTTGTTTAGCTCTTTGTAGATCGCAAAGTGCCGATATCTAGCGAAACATTGTGTACAATTACTGAAACTATACAAAAAAAATTAGAACATTTCAACTAATTTTTTTTCTCAATTCCTTGAAATATAACCAAGTACTTTTGCAACTTACTGCTTGGAGATATCGCAATTTCAAGTAGATAATAGCACTGTACATAAATTCAAGAGTATGTATGCCAAATTTCGTTAGTATAAGACAATTGTAAGTGTACAAGGTTAATTTCATGTGATTATGAAAAATTAGTGTAAGTGTCCTGATTTGTTTTGTAGTTCCAGTATTTGTACACGCTGTTTGAATAGATATCGGCACTTTGCATTCTACGAAGAGCTAAATAAGCTACAGCACAAAGCGTTTTGTGAAAATTTATTGCACAATAAAGTGCCTGCAAAATCACTCCATTTTGCCATTGTGTAGTACTTAACTCAAGAACTATAGCAGCTACACAGAAACTAATGACATATTTGAAATCGGCTTGAAAAGCTCTATAAGTGGGCGGATTTTTAAATCTCTAGCACAAATATTAAAGAAATGTTTTTTTGAGGAGCGTATCCCCTTAAACGAAAATTGCGTGGCAGAGCTTGTTTTTAATTTTTTATGTGACAGATGGCATTACAAAGCCATCTCTCAAGTTGCTTGCGTTTCTCATTTTTCAATCTACTGAACGAGCGAAAAAAAAAAATCTGACGTATATTGAATGACATAGAAATTAAAGAATTTCTTATAAACTCTGATTCAGAAGACTTACTTGTTGATTAAGAGGTGCCTTAATGACAACGACAAAGATCCTGTGTGGCCTGTGAAACACTAATTATCCTAATGAATATAATGAATTGGCATGCCTTAATTCTTATTAGGAAGCTTGATAAAATATTAAAGGGACACTAAAGGCTGATACCAAGTCAACATGGACTGTTTAAGTACCGTTCCAGAAACCTCGCAACGCTCGTTTTGTGTCAAGAAAAGACTTAGTTTACGAGAAAATTGCATCTGAAGGGTACGAATACCTTTCTCGAAATTCAAATCTCCCACCACCCAACCACGGGATTGGTGACGTTGCATAAGCCCTTTGCTGCCTTCGGTGAGTGAAACGGCATCCGACAGATGGCGGTACGGAGCCAAGACAGATAATGTCAGAGCGGCACATTCTCCTTGCCGCAGCTGCTTTATGGCCAAGTGGTGTAGACCGTTCGGGCATCTCGCGACATCACATGGAAGGTGAATTCTCTGCTACTTGCAGTTTGTGCGAGTTTCACGAGGCAGCAAAACCAGCACAGCATTGCGCGATAACTACTGAAACGCGAAAGCAGGGGCGGTGCACAGCCGAGAGAAAACGAAACTGTTCGACCACCCGCGTCGTTGTCAAGGGTGATTTCAGTCAGTTCTTTTGCCCACCGCAGTTGCTCAGTGGCTATGGTGTTGGGCTGCTGAGCACGAGGTCGCAGGATTGAATCCCGGCCATGGCGGCTGCATTTTGCTGGGGGCGAAATGCGAAAACACCCATGTACTTAGATTTAGGTGCACGTTCCCCAGGTGGTGGAAATTTTCGGAGTCCTCCACTACGGTGTGCCTCATAATCAGAAAGTGGTTTTGGCACATAAAACCCCATAATTTAATTTTTTTTATGCGAAGCATATTACGAGGGCTCAACCCAGCTCCTCAGGCGCGGCGGTGACCATGAAATCACGTGACACCGTGACGTCACGACAGAGGAGAACTGGCGCTCCAACTCCCGCCGTCGCTCGCGGCGTCGCGCCCCGCATCGGACGCGGTGCGCGTCGAGCAACGCAGCGTTCGGCGCGACAACGAAATGTGCGCCTGAGCAAGCGCCGCACGCCTGAGCCGACGCCGACGACACCGGCTTTTCTGCGACACGAGCTCCTTAACGCTGTCGCGTTAAAATAAAGGCTAGTATGCTTCGCATCCTGGGCTTAACCTTAGCTAAGCCACAGCCATTTTTTTTAATGAGTTCTTTTGTCTAAACATGAAATAGAACTGGACAAGCAGCATTTTATTTCATCTTATAATACAATAGGTGGATGTTTTGTGCAATGAGTGGTTGACTACTTGTGACAGAATTTAACTGAGGAGTGCTTTCGTCATGGGGCAAGTGCTTGAATGTCCCGGGAGAGTCTCTAATCATGTCGTTCATTTACCTCAATTTCTCGATTATTAAAGGGCCCCTGAAACGGTTCGGACAAATTTTGTAGACGCGTAGGGTACTGCTTAAGTAGAACGTTCACACCACAATTTAAGTGAAGCGTTATGTATTAATGGAGCTACAAGCGATTACAAGTTACCCTACTCGCTAACCATGCTTTTCCTCATCAACTCGTTCGCCGAGCGATCGGGGCTAAGCTCTGCCTTCACCATGGTTCTGCGTCGCGATGCGACGTCACATCGTCCACTTCCGGTTGTTTTGGAGTCCGCCCCCACCCGCGCGAAACCTCTCCGTTAGCTGCTTGGCCGCCGAGCCCAAGCGAGAGCTATCTAAGCAGCGTGCGTTGCGAGCATTCTGTCGTAGCGCCGAACGTGTCTGGTATTCCGGTAACCACAGGCAAGCTGGTCATTTCGGCAAATGACTGGAGGCATAAACTCAAGCCGATGAAGGAACATTAGCGTAAACGTACGTGAGCTGCCTGATCGGTCTCCACGGTCCAGCCACCCGTTGGCGCAGAGCTTAACCAGCCAAACAAAGAGCTAATATTCCTCTAACCAAGTGCAAAACATTTTAAACATTTACAAAAACAACGTGTTAACGATTACACTCCTGCGAAAAATTTACACCAGCAGCAAAGAAGAATACATTTTGTTACCGCTACTGTGTGTGGTTGCGCTCTGTGCCACCAGGTGGCTGCACCATGCCGGCCAATCACATTTGCGCTTCTGCTCATCCCTTGAAACAACACGCAAGGGGACACGGACAGGCCCTATCCCCTTTCGCTTGCAATTACCCTAATACTGGACTCGCGAAACGCTATTGCGTTAGTAATCTCCCGGTGTAAAGTAACAGCCGCAATCGCACAAATCCTCGCGCCGATCGGATAGCGGCAGTCCGATGCGCTGCAGCCAGTCCCCTCCTCTACTGGCTTGCAGAGGGACACGACGTCGCAGCTTGACATATTGCCAGTCGCTACATTTGCAGTCCACAACACAACAAAGTCGAATCATAGCGCTCGCGAAAACACAAACCGACACTGACGGCGGAGCTCTCGTCAAAGAAGGAGCACGTTGTAACACAAGCAGATGACACTTGCTGTGTGCCAGAAGTGCTTAAGTGTACTGAAAAATTGTTTTTGTGCATTCTCTTTATGTTACTTTCTTTTCATAAAAACAAATTAACTAACATTCCAACTATTACAAACATCATTTGTTTACCATAAAGTTGAAAAAATTATCGATCACGCGCTTTGGTCAGCCAATCGGATAGCTCGCCCCACTGACGTCGTATGGGTGATTTCGGTCATATGGGTAGGGGCGGCTTAAAATTCCGCCGAGCAGTGTGCTGCGATCGGCAGCGATGTGCATTTTTAAAACCTTATAATAAATTACACACTTTACACGGAGCACTTAAATGTGTCAAATAATGATCAGAAGGACCTACTCTAACGACTCGGTACATTTGTAGAAAATCGTCAAAATCGTTTCAGGGTCCCTTTAAGGCTTTGTTCACAATAATATTCATGCCTTAGTGATTCTCAAGCACTGATCTATCACTTTAGCTTGACTTAGTATTTACCTTTAGTGTCCCTTTAAGCAAATATCACCATAATATAACCTTTGAATTTAAGCCTGCTAATGTGTTGTTTAGACAGAAATTGAGTTTATTGCTCTTTGAAAAAACCTCTGGCACACAGCAGGTGGAAACAAACAAGCACATCTTGCAAAGGCACTCCAGGACAGAAAGTCTACAATTGTGTGCCCACACAAGCCGGCATTAATCGAAGGAAGATGAATGCCTGGGTAGCTACACTTGAGATCCCCATCGAGGAAAAAATACAGCTTTCTCCATATTACCAAAGCTGATTAATATACGGTTCACATCAGAATTTTAAAACCAATTATACAAACATATATGCGCACAGAACAATTTCATACAACATACGAGAGTGATAAACAAATGACCACTGGCTTGGTTCCAATGTCCATGGAAGAGCAATGAAAGTCAACAAATGAGCACATATGAGATATGGGAGCTGTAAATGCGGTGTCGGATTGGGGATGCCACCTCATAGTGGCACTTTATTGCGATACCAATTATATGGACACACCAAGTGAATATTTGCCGTTGTTGTCCTCGTGAGGCTCCTTGTACAGTTAAACCTCAATATAACGAAATTCAATATAATGAAATTCTCGATATAACAAAAATATTTAACTTTTCATTGCCTCTTGTTTATAGAACACCATGTACAGTCGCCGACCGTTCATTGGGACCTCATGGGGACTGCGGAAATGTCCGAATAAACAGGTGTCCGAAAAAGCAGATTATGAAAAAAAAAATGAAATCCTTTATTTCCACGCACTTATTCGGGCTCGGCAGTAGGCTTGAAGAAATCGCGAATGCGCCATTGCACGCTGTTCCGTTTACGCGCAATCAGATAAGCCTGAATCTCGGAGAGGGACGTACGGTCACTATAGGCGGCTGAAAGCACAGTCACTGCTTGTACACGCTCCGCATGCGACGGCAGCGTAGCACATGGTGCGTCAACTTCCTACTCGGTCATCGTCCGGCGGTGCAGCAGAAACCTGACGAATGATCTCGCCGTCGTCGAGTTCTGCGCATGTCAGTACAGCAGTGTCAGCACCTGTGAAACTGTCAATGAGACGGTGTCCGGAATAGCAATGCAACCACTGCGCAAGTCTCGGCAGAACATTTTCCGCGTCGGTAGGGAGCACATCGGAAGGCGACAAATCTTAGGCCTCCCGGCACCCGCTTGCCGGCATTCCGCAGCGCAGTCTGCGCGGGCACTATCGGCGCCATTAAACACTTGACGAGATGTTTCCGTATGCCGCGTTGGATCACCGAAACCTCGACACAGCACACAATGCAAACACCACCGTGCCGACACCGGTTACACAAGCGAAAAAAACGTTGCGAAAAAACGCGGCATGCTCGCAGCATCGTGCGCGAAGAAACAAATCAGCTGCTGGATTGTCTTGACATGGCTTACTAAGCTGAAACCGGAACTGCTGCAGAGCCACTCTATCGAACCAGGCAGAAACGATGATGATGAGCGGGGATTTCCAGTAGCGCCACTTCGTGGGGCAGCAAGGAAGCTCCGTTCAAAACAAAAATGGCGTTCAGCAAGTCAAACCATACACCGGTCAGAGACGGTGCATGGTGCTCTCGACCGAGTTGGCTCAAGGAGTGTCTGAAAAATCAGACGAGAGGTTGCAGGGTGTCCGAACTTTCGGCAGTTGTTATACATTATGGTCTATGGGGAGAATGGCGGTGCCGCGAAGCTGACCGAATAATCGGGCATGTCCGAATTTTCTGAGTCCGGAAAATCGGTCGGCGACTGTATTTAAAATTCAATGTAACAAAGTATGTTTGTGTGCAATATCAATTTAATGAAATTTCGCTTCTGTCGTAAAGGAATACCGAGATAATAAATGGAAGCTTCCGTGGAAGCAGATTGTCAAATGATTGAATTACAAGCAGCTGCTTGCAAACGCACCTCTCAAATCTCGTGTGCCGCACAACAAGAGCGACTGCCAAAGTGGAGCCGCATCATGTTCCATGTAAAGTCCAAGCGCGATAAGATCCTATTTCACCCCGCGCACTTTCTGCTTTAGGTGTGAGTGAAATTGTGTGAGGGTGATACAAGAAAGATAACGGCTTTGATAATGGATAAATTATAAGTACCGCCTTCCCACGTGAGCAGAGGGAAAGAGGGGGAGGGGAGCGAGCTCGTGGGACTGGGGGAAGGAGTAAGTTAGCGTGCTCATGATTTTTGGCATGCGTCTTGGCTATGGCTGCGCATGGCTATAAATGCGGCTGAGCACATACGCAGCTGTGCACCCTGCTTTCGAGGTGACCTGCTGCGTGTGCAAAGAGTGGGTGTGCAGAGGCAGCACGGCACCATGTAAGCTGTCTTACGGTACGTTTAGTATTGGAGATTACGTAATCTCGAGTTTGGGTGACTCATTGGAGCAAGAGGCAGGTGAAGCATTCGCTTCCCGCTGCCGGCACTTTTCCTGATGGTGTCGTTCCAGTGCGGGTGACGCCATCAGCCGCGGGGGTGGAGTGCATGCGAAAGCATGGCTGGCTTCACTTGGTTTCCACCCTTACGTACATCCTCTCGCTTAAGCCACAGTCGTCCCATAGCACACATTAACACCTGATCATCTGCCATGAACACTTCATTCTTCCCTGACACAATAACCCATTGGAACAGCCTCCCAGAAGATATCGTCTCATGCCCTGACCGTAAAATGTCCTGCAAAATGTTTTTCATTTCATTTATTGAAGCCTTAAAGGCCCGGAGGCATTACATAAGGCGGGGGCAAACAAAGTATGAGGAACTCTTCATCACGCTAAGGAGGGAAAAGAGGAAGAAAAGATAGACGAAGAATAGAAAAGGAAACAACGCTCAGGGGCGAACCGAGCAAGCGATACTATAATCAAAATCACTGTAAAGAAGCCATAAAATACAACAAAATACATACTACATAAACACTATTAAAAACATACTATGCGTGAGAACGAATCACTGTCAATTAATTACTTAAAAGGGGTCAAGTAGCAAACGCATTTGTGACAAACCATTCTAAGTGTAGTGGATTGTTAGTTTCTCACGGAAAGTCGTGTGGTCGGCGGAAGAGACAATACAGTCGGGCAGAGTGTTCCACAGCGCTATTGCATTTGGAAAAAAAAAATCCTTCATCGAAGACGTACGGCACTGAATGTGCGCGATTGGACAGCTGTGGTTGAGGCGGGGAGAGATTCTAGGTGGGGGTTGTAGTCGAGGGTGTCTGGTTATTTGGTGATAGTAGAAAGAGTGAAGCATGCAGAGACACGAGATGATACGACGTGATTGGAGACTGGGAAGATCGAGTGTGCGTTTTAGTTCAGTTATGCTGGTTTTACTTGAGTAGTTTGACATGATAAAGCGTGCAGCACGATTCTGAATGGCTTCTAATTCGTAGGTGAGATATGCTTGCGAGGGGTGCCAGATAGATGATGTGTACTCCAGTTTCGGCCGAACGTATGTCTGATATGCAAGTTTTTTTATAGCGGGCGATGGCAGATTTCAGATTGCGACGCAAGAAACTAAGTGTGCGCGAGGCGTTTGCACATATTGTTTCAATGTGAGTAACCCATGATAATGATGATGTCAAGTGAACACCTAGATACTTATAGCAGTCTGTTCGTGGTATTGTAGTT
Source organism: Dermacentor albipictus (assembly GCF_038994185.2). Lineage (NCBI taxonomy): Eukaryota > Metazoa > Arthropoda > Arachnida > Ixodida > Ixodidae > Dermacentor > Dermacentor albipictus. The sequence continues at coordinate 29,827,818 of NC_091825.1, forward strand.
GAGCTTATGTGGTACGCGTAATTTGCAATGCTGCGCTTACGTGAAAAGGACATACATTGGCACTTTTTAAGGTTAAGAGGCATGAATCATTTTTCACACCATGAAACAGTAGTGTATATGTCTTCTTGTAGGTCGGTGGAATCACCAGGGTTATGGATGGCATTGTAGATGATGCAGTCATCAGCAAAAAGACGAAGTCTAGTTTTTGTGTTACATGGCAGGTCATTGATATAGATTAAAAGTAACAGCGGGGATAAGCCTGCTCCCTGGGGGACACCGGATGTAACATCAGAAAGGTGTGACTTGTGAGAGTTAGCGGATGTGTATTGTACGCGTCCTTTTAAGAAATGTTCGATCCAAGTAATCAGTGATGGTGGGATTCCAAGAGCAGATATTTCGGCAAGTAGGTGATTGTGGGGGACGCGGTTGAAGGCCTTCGAAAAGTCTAAGAAGATGGCGTCAATTTGTAGGTGATCGTCCATGTGTTGTAAGATTTCATCGGTGAATTCAGAGAGCTGAGTTTTGCAGGATAATAGTTTTCTAAAACCATGCTTATATGAATAGAAGTTAATTGATTCATGGTAGTGTATTAGATTGGTTGCTATGATATGTTCCAGCAGTTTAGAGGGGATACTGGTTAGAGAAATTGGACGATAGTTACATGCTTTTGTTTGATCACCTGATCTATGGACGGGAACGATTGGAGCCTTTTTCCAATCATGGGGAACTTCACCAATACTGATTGATTGCTGGAAAAGTGAGCTAAGTATTGTGCTTGACAGGGAACTGGTGTTTTTAAGTAATTTGCTGCTGATTTGATCGCAACCAGCCGAGGAGGATAATGAATGCCCAGCTATTGCCCAGCTATTCCATCAGTGTTAATCTGGATATCGGTCATTGTGGTCAGCGAGTGGCGTGGTAATTCGTCAGAACTGAAGTTTATAGCAGGAGAAAATACTGATGTGAAGAAATTGTTAAGGGCTGTAGCACATTTTTCAGTTTCAATTAGTACGTTGTCGTCATCTGATAGTTGCAGCTTAGTTTGGCGCTTAGGCGGGGAGATAATCTGAAAGAATTTACGAGGGTTGTACTGAAGGATTGATAAGACGGCAGTTGAAAAAAATTTGTTTTTGGAAGCTTTCCAATTCCTTGATGTATTTTTTGACGCTTAGTTCGTACCTATCCCCAAGCTCTGTGGTTATTAGTTGACTTTGCTTTCCGATAATGGCGTTTTTTCTTATTAAGTAGACATTTTAGGTGTTGCGTAAACCACTGGCTATTTTTGTCAGTATTTATAAGGATAGTAGGGATATATATTTTTCATTTCATTTCATTTTTATTTCCCTAAAGGCCCCCTGCAGGGGGTTTTACATAAGGGGTGGTTTTAACGTGAGAAAGTGAAACATTTTTTTTTCATGACGACAGGTGGGATGTAACTTTTTATAGGAAGGTTCATGGACAGGTGATGGCTACAATTTCATGGGGAAGGTCGTTCCAGTCGCTTGCTGTTCGGAGGAAGAATGACTGGGAAAATGTAGTCGTACGGGCACGTTGGCGTGAGACTTTCAGCGGATGACCAATTCGGCAAGACGTGCGTGATGGCAGTGCGCAGATGTATGGCTGCTGTCTGAGCTGGGAATAATAAAATTTGTGAAATAGGCACAGGCTAGAAATACGGCGACGGAGGGAAAGACTGCATAATTGGGAATGTAGCTTGAGAGATGAAACACTGATATAGGGTGAGTATGAGCGGTGAATGAAACAGGCGGCTTTGTTTTGCACAGCTTCTAATGAGTCGATGAGGTAAGCTTGCTGTGGATTCCAGATGGCAGATGCATACTCAAGTTTTGGCCTGAATAATGATTTATAAGCAAGTAGCTTTACATTTTGAGGGGCGTCGTGAAGATGACGTTTAAGAAAGCCTAGTTCTTTAAGTTTAGCATAGTGTTTTTATATAATTCCCAATTGGCATTGACCGAGCGAGCAGGGTATGACTGTCGAAAATCTTTGTAGAAGAGTGCAAGTTCGCGGTTAAATGCATCGAAGTTAGCTTTCTTGTAATCAGTGATTAATTTTTGCGTGGGGGCTTTCTTTTTTAATGGCAATGAAATGCCGATATGAAGTACGTTGTGGTCGCTAAAGCCAGGGAGCGAAGTCAAATTTTTTATGTTTTCCAGGCTAGATGTTAATAAGAGATCCAGGGTGTTGTCGCCCCTAGTTGGGCATGTTATTGCTTAGTGGAGGTTAAAGTCCAGTGTTAATTCAAGAAACTGTTTGGGTTCACTACAGGGTGTTCTGTTGGGTACTGAAAGTAGTGGCCAATTGATGCTGGGATGATTAAAGTCTCCAAAAAGGAAGATAGGTGTAGCGGGCATATCTTTTTTTATTTGTTCTAAAGAGAGGCGTAAGAAATTGCAAAATGAGGGGTTACTATCTGGTGGACGGTAACAGATTCCAAACACTATTTTGCCAATTGTACTGTGCAGGCTTACCCATGTTAGTTCGATGTTGTTGTCGTGATTTATCAGGGATGATGGTAAGCTGTCTTTAACGGCGATTAGTACACCTCCCCCTCGCCTATCATGCTGATCGCATCGGTAAAATGTAAAGTTAGGGTAGGATGGAAAAACTTCGTGGTCGCCAACGTCCTTATTTAACCACGTTTCCGTTAGTAAAATCATATCGGCTGTGGTGCGTTTCGACTTCGTCATGTTTTGCGTTTCGACTTCGTCATGTTTTGGAATTATACTGCGGATGTTAGTGAAAACCACACTAATGTTAAAAAATGAATCAGGGCGGTTTTTGAATGAAGCAGGCACGGAATTTCTTGTTTGTCACTGGGGCTGGTCAGATAAGGTATCGGTTGGAGCTGACATTGGATTGCTGTTAGGTGTTGTGGTATGTTCAATGACTATCGGATGTAGTATAATAAAAAATAGCATCTGCTGCCTACATGCAGCTTGTCCAGGCTGAGCTTAAACGCGCATTTTTGGGGGCTTGATAAATTTTAACAATTTTGAGCGTGCAAGGCGCATACTTGGGGCAACAAGTATGCGCCTGTTAAATGTTAAACAACCACATTGCTTTATTACTGACCCACCCTTACTCCAACACGATGTTCCCCTTTTTTTTCACAATTGTTCCTGGCTTGTTTTTGTTTGTTGTTTCTTTACTGCTCTGTACATTTGTTCTAATTGTCACAAGGATTAAAGCCCTCCCTTATGTTGAAATGATATTTGTGCAGCTGGTGTGAAGGTATCACCGACGTGGCATGAAACCATATCATTTGTCATCGACTCCCAAATTCATCAAAATGAATTCTTTTCTCATTCAAACTTGCTTTTTTTGATTGCCCGATAATTCTGAAATTTGTGCAGCCCCTTTCCATGCTAGAAAAATTGATCGGTGACTGTACCTATTTGCATAAAAGTTCTAATTTTTATGCAACAAAATTTCGATATAAGGAAGCAAATTCCTGATTTTACCTCCTTTGTTATATCAAGGCTTAACTGTATTTAGGTATATGCATGCTATATGCTATGCTATACTATATGGCATGCGGTATATGCAGGTTATATTGCCACACTATTCTATCACTAAAGTTGCTTATACCAGGTCTTGCATTCTTGACACAGTTATTCCTCAGAATTTTGAGAATGGCAGCCCACAAACAAATGTCGTGAAACAAAACACTGACAGCACATGCCTTTCATCTGAAATTTCTTCAGACTTAATAGTAACAGTAACAGAGCTCAAACTTGAAAATAATGTAATTTTATTGGTGCGGCTGTGCACTACCTCCGGGATTGGCCCAGGAAAGGTTTGAAACATACCTGATATGAAAGTGGTGGTAAAGCCGCTAAGAAAGACGTTGGCTTTAATTAATGAACATAAATGAAATTGTCTGATGGCAGGATTCAAGCGGAGGACCCCTAGCACAACAGCTCGTTTTCACTTAGTCAGCTTACGTTTACTTCAACTCCTACTGCCGCTACAGCTACAAGTCTTAAGGCCAGACTGTACATATATGCCTGCCGGCGCGAATGCTCTAGCCCATGTACCCCACGAATGCAGAGATGGTGCGGGACAGATTGTAGGTGTCGAAGCACGGTGAGAGCACAGACACCTTCTCCAGACAAATATTAGTGCTCTGGCTGCCTCACAAAAATGCGAAATGATGTCTACCCAGGTGAAAATAGGGAGCCAAGTGGGCCCACTCTGGAGCGCTTCTTGTAGGTTCAAACAGCCATTTCTACTGAGGTGCAGCAAACGCAAGGCGTGCAGGTACAAGCTTTCGCACGCCAGCGAGCGTACGTGTAGTTTCGTCTTTACACTTCGTGTAATATTCTAACATGTTGCTATCGCATTCATTGCTTTGCCCCTATAATGAAACTGTGATATTTTTCCATAATTCAAAGCACTATCACTATCAAACATTAACAAATTTTTGCCCAGGGAAGTCAAAGTGTATTGGAAAGGCTGTAGGCCAACACATACCGTAAAAACCGGACTATAGGTCGGACTGAAATATAGGTCGATCCCCCGACTAACGAATTCTAAAAATGAAAAAAATCTTTTTCGGTGGCAAAAGTACCGAAAGACATCACACCTTTATATAAACAAATGCGACTCAGCGGGTTGCACAATGGTGACAGTATTTATTTAAATGCTGCTCGCATGTGCACCTGGCCAAGTTTTTAGCGGTATCGCGCGACCATTGACCCGCGTGCTTGTCAACACCGTATTAACGGCGCTGAGCAGTGAAACAAACAAGATACGCGCATGTGTACACATGCCCTTACTTTCACTACTTCGCCGCTCCGTGCCGTGATGATAAAAGGTGCTGACAAACACGCGGGTCGACGGTCGCGCGACACTGTTAAAAATTCGTCGGGTGTACAGTACACAGAAGGGCACGAAGTCCGCAAGCGCTACTCCGAATTAGAGCAACACGTTTGAACAGAGTCGGATGACGATTGCTTCTCGCTGTCCAGTCCATAGGCGCGTGCGATCTCTATCGCTTTCAAACGAATGCATTCGACAACAGGCAGCGATCTTACACGCAGCTCTCGGACGGACTCCGCAACCTTGCCTTCCAGTTCTGCAGTCCGCTGCGATCCGGCCACGAAATGACGTTTTCTTTTGGTTGCTGCAAGTTGTAATACGTTGCGTTTGCCTCCGCCACTACCGAATGCTATTTTCGGATACTCCAAGTTCACGCTGTGCCGCCAGGTTGCCATGGGCTTCCGCGTACTCAATCGCCTTTTTCTTGAAGGTGACGGTGAACTGACGTCGGCTTCCACTCATTTTGAAACAAAATGAAAATGCAGCCTTTAATTAATATAACTTTGCGACAGTGGAAACGCAAAATGCCGGTGCCACAATGTCGCCACACCATAGAATAAAGAATCAACGCCGCGCGGCCGCTCTGCTGATGATGGCAATGGCGGCTGTTTACTTTATCCGCCCATTGTTGCAAGACTTCCGTAGTTTTTCCACCAATGTCCGGTATATAAGTCGAGGGTCAACTTTTCGCGATGGTTTTATGAAAAAAAGTTCGACCTATATTCCGGTTTTTACGGTATTTGGCGTTCACAAGGCTGGCAGTTTGGGCATGTTGGTATTTGATAAAGATGACTAACGCAACACAAACTGGGCACATGCACAAAGAAAAGGCCAGTGCTTTTGTGTATATGTATGTGCATTTTTTGTCTGTGCTCGATCTGCACTTCTTTAGTCATGCACCACAACACCTCATTAACATGTACATGCTTAATAATTAATTCAGGTTTAAATATAGTCGCGATGAATCCCCCGCCCTGTCACCATTGAACCTAATGTATTGGCTGACCTCTTAAGCTGTAATTGCTTAACGCATGCCAAAGGCTTAGTGCTTAGTATTTACTTCATTTTTCATGCATGATGGCATGGGTGATGGCCCTTCCATATCCGATGTGGCTAGTGCATTGACCGTCATAAGGGCGTTCGCAGAAAGTGGAGCCTGATCGAAAAACTGGCTTGCGGCCTTGACGATTTTGAGGATGCTGTCATTGCTGCAAAGCAGATTTTTGGCTGTCTGCTTCCAAATAAAGTTTGTCTGTATGCGTGTTTGAGTGAGAATTAACACATTTTTTGGCTGTAAGTCTATAGCCCCGCATGTGCCATTGTTAGTTAATTGGTACATTGCTCATGTGCATACCTGATCCACGTTCCCTGCCAACTACATATTAATGAGGTTTTACGGTAATGTATTGACTCATTGCAATAACAGAAATTTTCAACTGTCTGTGTTGAATTATAGCAAGTTGACTGCATTTTTCGTGTCGGCATCATTTCGTAAGCAAGCCTTTGTTTCTGTGCCTCCTGTCTCAAGCACTTGTGTGTTCTGCAGGCCACCGTCGGGTCGGATCGGCAGGCTCCCAGCAGCCCAGCATGGCAGCTGCCTTGGATGCTGGCGATCATCGCACACCACAGCTGCCTCCACAGTGGCCTGGAAGGACGGGTGGCCACCCACGGCCTCATCCGAGCTTCCAGACACCCTTGCTGACGCGGCCGGACCCTTCGCGGAAGACCTCGTGGCCTGCTACACCAGGTGTGAATGGATTTCCCTGGTGCAGGGGGAGCATGCTGGTCCAAGGACCTCGCAAATGGTGTCGAAGCGCGGAAAACATGGCAAGGTATAAAGCGTGTAATGCTGGTTCCCAAAAGTCAGCTTCGCCGCAATACGGAACTGCTACGCGGTGAGGCATACCAAGAGTGCAAGGGGCCACTTTCACGAGACATAAAATGCGTTCCTCAATCATACACGCATGTACCCACCGTCTCCTGACACAGTACAAGCACCCAGTTGCCTAATTAGTGTACTGGCAGGCCTTTAAAGCTATTGATTGCTTTAGGGCTTAAGGCATGCATTCGGTTTTTCTGACGTTTTGGGGGTCCCTAGGAAGTCCGAAAAACGGACGTTGACTGTAACAAAATTCTCTATTTAATGAAGTATTTAACTTTTTATAACTTCTTGTACATAGAACACCATGTATTTTGAACCTCAGTATAACAAATTGTGCTTATACATGATTTCAATATAACGAAATTCGCTGCAATCACAAAGGAATACCGAGGGAATAGATAGAAACGGCCGTGGGCGCAGATTGTCAGACGATTGAATTACAAGCAGCTGTTTGCAAATGCACCTCACAAGTGCGCCGCGCGACAGAGAGTAGCCGCCAAAGCATAGCATCAAGACCCTCTTGCCGTCATGTTCCATGTATAGTCCGAGTGCGATAAGATCACATTGCACCCTCCACACCGTATGCTGTGGGTGCGAGAGAAAGCGGGCAAGGTGAGTCGAGTTGAAAACGATAGAGAGGGGCAGGTGAGGGTGTGTTTCCTACTCGTGGCTCGTGCGCTCCATCTTGGAAATAATCTATGGCAGGTCCCAAAGCTTGGTGAGCCGAGTTGGCCATGGCTTCCCGGGTGCTGGGCTCGCAGGAACATCACTCTGGAGGTCGCCTAATCTCGAGTTTTAGAGATGCGCTGACGCGAGAGGCAGATGAAGCATTCGCTCACCTCTGCATGCACTCTTTGTGATAGCATCGTCCCGCTGCGGGCAACCCCATCAGTTGGCAGAGTGAACACAATATCTTCGCTTGGTACTGTTGATAAGAAGATATCATAGACACGACATGAAACCGTACGTTTGGTCGCCGACTCTCAAATTCAGCTAAATAATTTTTTCTTTCTGAAATTTGTTTTCTTTTTGTTGTCCACTAATAATACAGAAAATTTTACAGCCCCTCTTGTGTGAGAAAAATCCATTGATGACTATACTCATTTGCATAAAAGGTTGAATTTCAATATAAAGAAGTGCCGTTTTTACTGACTTCATTACATCAAAATTTAGATGTATTGAAGTAGCAGATAAACACACTTTGCTTTGTTGAGGTTAGAAATACATGGTGTAGAACCTACATAATGTTATTTAAGGTTAAATGCTTTGTTACATCAAGGATCTCATTATATTGGAGTTTATTATGTTGAGGTTCAACTGTTGTACTTGCATACAATGTATTTTTCACACATACTTTGAAATTGCTGAATTTGTGACAAACGTTCAAGGAGAATGGTCAAACACTCGTTTTGAAGCATGAACAATGCTAGATACATAGAAGTGCTAGCAGCTTGCTATGAGAATTCGAGGAATTGAGGGGCTTGGTTCTTTGTAAGTGACGACTAGACGAAGCAAACAGACAAACCAGGCAAGCATAGGAGAAATTAAGTGTTGTGCTTAAATTAAATGATGAAGTATAGGGAAATAAAAGCGAATGGAAAAAACAGCCTTCTAATTGGGTAAATGCTAATGACCAGAAAAGTTTAATCTGTCTGGAATGTTGTAGGTTTCCCTTCTATAAACAGTGCAGCACCCATCTAATGTGAAGAAATGACCAAATTGCTCAGCTTTTCACTCGCTAAATAGGACACACAATATTTTTTCAATTTGCCTTGACAAGCAACATCACTTATGTAGCTGCATCGGTGACCTTGAAGGCTGTGTTCCGCTGCCTGCTTTGAGTCGCAGCCCTGGTTAGAGAGGGCGTCACATTCCTGCAACAAACTTATCAGATGAGAATATAGTGGCTTAGTGTATAAAGATATTGAAAGATTTAAATGCACCAGAACGTTTAGAAGAATGTGCCTGATAGCATGGTCCAGTATCCCTTTCCAAAGGGAATGCTTGTATCTTCTTCTTCTTCATCATCATCATCATCATCATCATCATCATCATCATCATCATAGTGCTGATGTAGTGTTAAGGCATTCTAATATCAAATTCTGCATGGGGAAAATGTAACAGGCCAAACTACAATTTAATTCACATTGAAATATGATATAATTAATTTTGTTTTATTTACAATGCATGACAGAAGTGGAAGTTTTAAATGGGTTGCGTGACATCATTTTCACAGTGACAGCATCAGATCTCTGCCATGTATGTCATTTCTTCTCCCTCACAAAATCTCGTGCCACACAGATTTCTCCAGCAGCAGTAGCAGTCTGTAGTCATGACATTCAAAGAAATCTGGCCATCATGCTTATTGGCATAATCGCTGGGAGCATGTAACGTGACGGGTAATTGAAGCTGGAATAGCAGGTGGTTTTTTTAGCAAAGTCTGCGTATCGCTACTTGTGGACAAATGATATTTGTTCACATGCTCATGAGGGCAGTCAAGTAACCAGGTGGTTTTTTTCCCCATGTACGAAAAGGCATTACAAGACATTTGCACACACCTGAGGAAATATTAGCAATTCCTGTGATGAAGTGTAAGCTGTGCCTCATTGTGGTTAATCCGTCATAATCAACAAACCTAATAGCGTCGTCCACAAATCGCACCGGTGCCCCCTCATCCACGGTTTCATCACACCAGTGTGTCTCGGTGCACACCGGTGTGGTGTGTGGACAGTGCCCTCAATCATAGGCAACTTTTGCAGGTACTTGACTTTCCCTCTGAATACATTTCGTTTTGTCGAATTCTCTTGTTTTTCCAAGGAAGTGTGTCACTGGTGAGCTTTTGCTATTTACTGTAAGCATTGTTTCGCCCGTTGCAGACTGTCCGCAGGAGGTGGACTTGGGCCTCAATGCTCACTTGCTCATCGAGCCAGCCTTGCAGGTCAGTAGGAATGTTGTTGCCCCTTAAAAGTGTTTGGCCGCACCTGGTCTTTTGGAACTCCTTACACGGTTGTGTTTGCGAAGATAGGCACAAATGCTCTCGCACAGCTTTGCAGCTCTGAAGGATCACACTGCCACCTAGACACAGTTAACAGGGTTCGGCGATTCTTGCAGCTCTGAATTTATTTCCCGTAGCAGTTGTTACTCACCTTTAATGCCTTTAACTGGCGTACATTGCCATAGACAGCGTACAATCCTGTGTCCACTGCCCCCAATGACCACAACATCAACTGTGCCACGATGACATCGGCTTCACAACAACACAACTAGGGTGATGGTGACAGCCCACATCGTTGTGTAACAGAATGGAGAGTCAGTCAGAGCAAGCCCTGTTTCAAGCTGCTTGTCGAACAGATTTACAGAGAGAAGCAAGTCCTTAGTGAAACAGTGCTAGTAGGACAGTGTCAAGCATTTGCTCCTGAACATTCATGCTCATCAGTGTTTGTTTAATCATTTTTGGCAGAGAACTACTTGTTATTTCCACTGCAACTTGGTTTGCATCAGCGACTTCCTGTCTAAAATTTAGTGGTGTGCGTATACTGAATAGTAGATTTGAAATCAAATATTTTCGGGGTGTGTGAATACTGAATAGTTTGTTTTGAATCGAATATTGAATCGAATCAAGAAAGAAAAGCCAAGTATTGAATCATATATCACAAAATTTAACACAAACTTTTATGCTTCCAAATACTGTGCAAAAAACACAGTGCGGCACAGGCTCAGGAGGCTGGCTAATCACATTACTTAACGGGAACCTTGCTAGCTATCAGTAACTTAGTTACCTATGAATCGAGATGCATAGCATGCTCTACTCTTATTAAAGGGAATGTCAAATTAGTATGCCTGCATTGATAACCATTCAGTTCGTATACGAAGGTCTAGAAAATATTTTTTTACCAATAGCATATATATGTATAGATATGTCAAATAGAATTAAGTGCTTTCTTTTCCTCTGTAGCAGAAAAAATAGCAAAGTTGTCCTAAATACCAGAAGGGTTTTCAATTTAATAGTGGGCCGTGCTGCGCTTAATGGCAATCTTCTATTGCTTAGAAATTATTGCTTTCCCATTGTTTTCTTCTGGAGAACAGGAGGGTGTTTCGATCTTTATGGGAGGTGTCTTTTTATGTGTGTGTTATTGTCAGCACGTTAAGGCCAACCTGCATGACAGATAAAAGGGGACAGTGCGCATGTTCTCATGTGCATGCAATGGCAAGTTCTCAAAAGGTACAGCCAGAAGTCAAAAAAATTTTGGCAGACTCAGCTTTAGTTAACATTTACATCATGTGAAGCACTGCGTGAATCGTTGCAGCACGAGACGTCAATACAAGCTACTGGAGCCCGAGCGGCCCCAGATACGCAATGTTTGTCGTTTTCCTCTTGCATGGGAACGAAAGTTAAATTGAGCTGGATGGTGACGCCAGAGCGAAACATGGCTCTCACTTCGCACTGCCCGCAACAGGGAATGCGAGCGTGCTTGGGTTATAGCGTGTTAAGAGTGTGCAGTACACTTCCATTGCAATTAGGTCGGAAGTGATAGCTGTGAATGTGACATGCGACGACTCGCGAGTAGATTTGTTGTTACTGGAAGGGGAAGCAGTGTCTGCTGACATTTTAACGTGACACAGGCGAGTGCCTGCTGCTCTCTACTGCTCATGCCTTGCACCTTTTCTTGTTTTTATGGAATTTAGCGACTGGAAAACATATATGATCGCAGTTTAATGATATGCTCAACGATGGTGTAGAAAAATACTGCTTTTACACAAATACACAAAGTTGGGAAGCTCTGTTGAAAGCAGTAGAAAAATGCCTACAGGACAGGTGAATACCGGACAGTTGGCGACAAAGTAGAACGAATTTAATTTACAAAGGGAATGGGGAAAAAGATAGAATTCACTCATATAGACCGTTCACCATTACATCTGTAATATACAGGTAACTAGCAGGTGATTAAATTAAAACTGCAAGCATGGACAGAGAATAATGGCATATTGGGAGAACTTCAGAATCGCTTCAGAATTGCTAGGCGTGTGCATGATAACTTATTTGTTCTTACTCAGTGTATTGAACTATCAAGAGTACAAAGCAGACAGTTATAAGTGGCCTTTTTAGACATTACAGGAGCGTATGACAATGTAGACAGCAACATTTTGTGGAATATTCTGATAGGGGAAGGCTTAAGTTATAATTGTCTACAGCTTCTGGGAGAGATTTACCTAGAAAATACCGTTTGCATTGAATGGGAAGTGATGAGAAGTGAGAAGGAAGTTCATATCAACAAGGGACTGAGACAGGGGTGCCCTTTATCCCCACTGCTGTTTATGATGAACATGGTGAGGATGGAGAGGGCGCTAGAAGGAAGTAATATCAGGTTTAATCTCATACAAACGGGCGGGTACAGTAGTAGAGCAGCAGCTCCCAGGTTTATATTATGCGGACGACATTGTGTTGCTAGCTAACAAGCAAAGTGATTTGCAACGTCTGGCTAATATGTGTGGACAGGAAGGCAACGATTTAGGTTTGCAGTTTAGTGTTAGAAAATCAGGTGTTATGGTATTCAATGAAAACAGTGAACAGACAGTGGAGATACAGGGCCAAGAAATACCTCACGTAAAAGAATATAGATACCTTGATATATGGATAAACAAAGGCAATAGATATATGGAAACACAGGAAAAACAATAACAGTAAAGGGGAAGAGAAATGCGGCCATAATGAAACACAGAGTGCTATAGGAATACAATAAGTACAAGGTGTTCCGAGGTATGTGGAAAGGTGTAATGGTTCCAGGACTTACTTTTGGAAATGCGGTTGTTTGCTTTAAATCAGGAGTACAATCAGGACTCGACGGAAACCAAAGGTCCGTGGGTCGCCTCGCATTGGGCGCTCACGGGAAGACTACAAATGAAGCTGTGCAGGGTGATATGGGCTGGACAAGTTTTGAAGTGAGGGAAGCTCGCAGTAAAATTGAGTATGAAGAACGACTGAAGAATATGGAAGTAAATGGACTGAGGAAGTAAATGGGCTGGAAGAGTATTCAGGTATTTGTACAGAAAAAACATTGATTCACCGTTGAGAGAAAAGAACTAGGATGCGTACCAGCATGTATGCGTCCTGTACGGTGAGCAACATGGTAACAAAGAATGTCGAACGCAGTCAGAGAGGCTGAGACAATCTCATGGATGGCGGCAGTAGAAAAAAAAGCCTGCTTTGAGTAACTACTTAAGAGGAAAACACGAAATCAGGAAAGAAACATTTTATGATAACTCACAGGGAAGCTTTACTTTTAGAAGCGTGATCAAGATGCCTTAGAACATGTACTTATATAGCAAGATACGAAAAGGAAGAAGCTTGTCTTAAGATGAATGTGAAGATATCTACCCAGCAGTTGGTTTAGTCCCATTTATGCCTCCTTGAAGCCCTTGTGTTCAGCGAGAGCAGGGGGAATGTAAACATGTCCACAATGGAGATTAGTAAAAGGCGTTTGAAAGATTGGGGGAAGAAAAGTAGGCAAACGACAAACAACTGAGTTGTAGAAAACAAAGTTCCCAATAGGGGTTCAGAAAATTTGGTTATGGCAATTCGTTTTTTTTTTTCCGTTTCTTTTTAAACATTGGTAGGACATTAGGCAACATAATAACAAGAGCTTGGTGGCACTACCCACCACCCCATTCCAAAGGGGACACTCACAGTGTCATATATCCATGTTTCCACACCAAACATAGTATGACACTAGTTGTGAAAAGAACAGTACCCGCCGTGGTTGCTCAGTGGCTATGGTGTTGGGCTGCTGAGCACGAGGTCGCGGGATCGAATCCCGGCCACGGCGGCCGCATTTCGATGGGGGCGAAATGCGAAAACACCCGTGTGCTTAGATTTAGGTGCACGTTAAAGAACCCCAGGTGGTCAAAATTTCCGGAGTCCTCCACTACGGCGTGCCTCATAATCAGAAAGTGGTTTTGGCACGTAAAACCCCAAATATTATTATAAAAGAACAGTGGAACACAAGGGGGAGCCATCTTGGCAGACGACTTGGTGGTGGGAGCCGCCTCGGGGGACATGCCTTGGTAGGGTGACGCTGTCATTGATCGTAACAGTAGCAAGCCATTAAACATAACAATAAAAAAACTGAAAGAAAATTATTTCTTCATTTCACTACTTGTCTTACCCACATCCGATTTATTACTAAGCGCCCATGACTTCGTCACTGCCATTGCTCTTGCTTGCAGCCCCTGAGCCCAGTTCCAAGCTGCCAGGAGTCGGTGCGCATCTTTGACGACCACCGGTGCTTGGCCCAGTGGTACTTCAAGCTGCAGTCGGAGATCTGCCTGCTCAACCAGCGAAGGTCAGTCGTTCTTCAAAAGCTTGTCTTTATGCTGTGGTCGGTGAAATACGCAGGAGAGGGGCTCCTTGAAAAAACTGTGTGATGCGCCTGTCCTCCATTCATGCATGCTTCAAGAAATGCTACCCTCTTTGATTGAACCGGCACTGGGAGCATTGCAGTAGTAGTTAATCAACTGTGAGCATGTAACAGTCACACATGACACACGAACAGCCAGGATTGGCACTTGTGTGTTTGATGAGGATGGCTAACTGAAGAAAATGAAAAAAAAAAGCACTTCCCTCACCTCTAGTCAAAACAACCGCATTGCTAACCACCCAGTGCAGGTGATTATAGCTGCTGTTCTGCAGAAACCCAAAACACACTGTCAATAGCTTTGCTGAAAATGGTACAGTCAAACCTCGATATATCGAGCACGGATATATTGAATTATTGCTTATATCGAACACTTTCTATTCATCTTGAAAATCGCATGCATTTTTAATTGTTTATTTTGAACGAGGTCAGACGTAAAATGTATATATCAAACTCCGCCACCCCAGACCAGGTGCGCTCTGTTGACAGGCAGTCAACACTCCCTTAACACTCTTGAAAATCACGGTGGCACGATGGGCGTTCCCGACTGCTGCGCATGATAGCTGCACACATTGATTATGCCAAGGGCACCATTTGAACGTAGCGGTGTAACCACGCGGCAGCTTGGCTAGTTCGACTCGACAACGTCAACAACGCATTGCATTTGTTGCACTGACTCCTCCTCGATGCCATAATCTGCGCCTGCGATGCCTCGCGAGGATTAGCGATGCTTCAATTGACAGACGTGGAAATCACAGCAGAAGTAGCGGCCAAATGAAGACACTGCCGTGGTTGATCCTGCAAGCGTTGATGTTGCCCCGTTCCCGACTTCAACTGCGGCACAATAGAAGGCACTGGCCTATCGTATGTGGATCGTTTAGACTATGTTGAGGACTCTGTGTTTAAGCACACGGCTGCCAATAAGAAGCAGGCTACACTGCTGCAGTACTTCCAGCCAAATATAAATACCTTGCGTGAAGCTTAAAGTGAGCATTTACTGTGCCAAGATTATGATGTGATTGGGGATCGTTGTTCGGAGCTTGCATTCGGTTGCACCGCGCGTGATTGGCCCAGGCCAGGCCGACTTCGCACGGCTGACAAAGTTGGCGTGGCCTAGGATGATTGCATGCGTCGCAATCGACCGCACGCTCCCGGCTGACGAAGTCGCCGGGGCTTAGGCCAATTGCACACGGCGCAACCGAATGCGTATCTCGAACAATAATCCCCAATCGTGCCCTTGATTCATTGAGTTTTTGACATTTCTTAACGTGATTTTCGATATTTCATTCTAGCTATATTGAACTTTTTCGCGATCTCCGCACTGTTCAATATATCGAGGTTCGACTGTATTGAAGAAGAAGAAGCACACTGTTTTTTTTTTACAAGCTTCACATGATGCATGGCTATCAAGCGCCACCTCGTGAAAGAAAAGTTCACCTTAACCCATTGGCTGCCGCCTTCCTCGCATAAGTGGACCTTTTGTATCATGCATTATTTTACCGAAAGCAGCAGTGAAACATCTTTAATTTGGGTTTCACGGGACTAAAGAAAAATGTCTGAATTAACCGAATGTCAAATTATAGAGAGTATCAAAAAAACAATAAACAAATGTTTACTACGTCAACATGCTTTTATTTACTGAATGAATAAGCAAATCTTTTTTCTATGTTGCACAAAAGTAGTGCAGAAGCTGTAATTCTCGTTATCTCATGACTGATTAGCATTCGCAGTGGCAAAGACCTCACAATTTCCTTCACGTCACAGCTGCAGCATGCGTCTTCATCTGAGACGCTTTTCACTACCGTGCACACATCCCGATTATTTTTTCGGGAGTGTCGCCAGGTCGCAGCCCATCTCATTGTAGATGGTGCTCTTCATCCTCGACAGCTTTGCACGAGTGAAAACAAAACTACTGTTTCCTGCGGCTGCTGTAAATGTGATGATGGATAGCAACCTTGCGGTTCTGAAGGTGCACGGCTGATGCACGCATTGACCAGAAACAAAACTACCGTTTGCTGCAACTGCGGACGAAACAGTGGCCGCTATCGACGCGATCGTGTATGGCGTCTATGAAGTCGTGAAAGCATGTGGCCGACGCAGTGCTGTTCGTGGCTGTAAACGCAAGAATGAAGGCTTTAAAGGCACAAATAGGCACGAACCATTCTCGTGTTGCTGTCATATGTGTACACGTTCACATATGAGTTCCACTGATGCGAACACTGCCACTTTGTTTCAGTGGACGCTAACGCCAGTTTTTGCTCTTTTGCATAATACATTTGCACTGCTCGTTGAGCTCCGAGAGTTGTCCAGATTAAATGATGTCCGGCCAAATACGTCTGAATTAACGAAAGTTGCATTGCATTAAATATTGAAGACACCTGCCGGGACCAAAGAAAGTGTCTAAGTTATCCGATTTTCTGAATTGACGAGGGTTGAATTGACGAGGTTTTACTGTGTTCTATATGCTCATTTTTCTCTGCACCCACGTGCGCTTAGACCATATATTTGGTGGGGAAATTATGAAACTTACATTTATTTACATTTGAGAATCATTCAGCTATTACTCTATGCAGTTTTTGAAGTCACAGGCGTTTTATTATGTGGAAACGTTCTAAGCGCTCCGGCATGGGTCGTCCTCCTCTGGTGAATCCGAGTCGCACCTATCGTTAAAGTCATTTTCTCTTGGGAAAGAAGGCTCAGAGGAAGTGCTGTCCTCGCAAGGCTTGTCATCCCTGTCACTGTCAAAGGGAATATCCAATATCTCTTGCTAGGAGAGAGCACACTGGCCACCGGATGGCGTCTGCCACTTCAGACGTTCAAAAACATCCAAAAACATGTGTCCGAGAAACACAGGTAAACAATTGTCATGTAGTGGTAACATATCCAACCGTGCTCAGATAAACTGACAAGTTCTGCCATCTATCAATAGGTTTGAGAAACTCAAAATATAGCTGCCCGGCAATTAGCTGGCGTTGGCAGTGAATGGCTTAACAAGGGTGACCAGTTTCAAGAATGCACCAGCACCTGTGCTTGGTTAGGAGAGCACGGTAAAATGTCAGACAAAGAAGCTGCACCACCACTGTATCATCTCCTCTGTAGCAGCCCCATTTCACAATACTATATTCAGCGACAGGTTAGGAATGCAGTGCCAAGCGTAGGCACACATGTGCCACTGAGTCACCGTATTATGCACTCAAAATGGTATAGCATGGCATTGTTGGTGAAATCACCTGCTCAGGTTAGTGCACAGTGGCAGTGGCATCACAGGGATCGCACAGAATAATCGCAAGGGTCATCACAGCTTTGCACATTAAGGGTGCCATAAGGTGCTGTGGCCATGCCCGTTCCTATGAGTTTTTTGTTGCCCTGGGAGTGATTTTCCAGTACTTTCCACAGCTACTGTGGCTAAGCATTTGGACTCCATTTGCCACCAGCTTCAATACCTCAACTGTTCTCACTACGTCTGCCCTCCTATCATTTCTTATTTATTTTATTTTATTTACTAGTACCTCAAGGTACCCAAAGGTACGATCTGTTAAGGTGATGTGGGTGGGAAGGTCGTTACACTCTTTTGCCATGTGTATGAGAAAATACTTCTGGAAGGTCCTTGTACAGGTTTTGAAATGGCTGTACCTTTGGGATTTATGCATTTATGCAGGCAGTATAACTTCATTTTGATTGCTAATCTTCTTGACTGCAATGGTGCATGTTGAACAGTGGGCCTGAACTGTGTCTGTGCTGTTTTCTTCTGTATAATGGGCAGCAAGGAGCTGGACAAGGAGTTGGAAGTTCCCGTGTCTGAACCCCAGCGCACGTACTACGATGAGGCTGAACAGCTGGAGAAAGAGCAGGTGTGTGTCTTTGCCCTTCCCCCTTTCTTCAGTGGCCCCATCATAATACGCAGCCGTGTAATTTTGGTACAGTAAGACTTCGTTATAACGAAGCTGAAAGGGAAGCCAAACTTTGTTAGGCAAGCCGAAGCCAATGCAAAAGGCCACAGCTCAGTGCTGAAGGATCGTGATAGCTAGTTTTCTGCCCTGTCCTCTGTGAGATGGTGATTGCTTTCTTTAATGCAGCCATAATACATTTTAGCCATCGTCACAGGGGTGCTGCGCAGGCACTTGACAAGTCTTATTGGCATTTTGTGAGCATGCCAGTGAAGCACTGCGAGCTTTTGATTTCCTGCTGCGTTTGTCCCTGTACATGAGTTTTAAATAACAACAAGAGAAGGATGCACTGGCATGCAGAAACGAGTGTTGTACGAACTAAGAGGCTTGCTGCTGTCATACTGTCAAGAAAAAGTTCATAATCCAAACAATCATTGTGAACGTGAGAGCTGAGGGTGGGTATCTTGTAACATTTTTCATTCTTATCATTTGTGACGCCAAGTGTCTGATCTTGGTGATAACAGCAATGACAAAGGGTGCAAAAAAAAAAATTGAAAACGTTATACAGTGCATCGTTATACAGTACAGTTGCGTGACATAAAAAAAAAAAAAACCTTGACTGTGTATACGCAGTAGCCTTACTAAAATGTCGAGAGATGCTGTTCAGACAGCTGCCATTCCCCATCTTCCTGGGTAATTGAGGTGTTGCAAACGTAAACATGCTCATTCTTTCAGATGCATAAAATGTTTTCATCAAGTCTTTACAACTCTCCCAAAATGCTTGTACTGGGAAAACCTCATAACATGCACCCATGATGCCTCGATTTATACAGTTGAGCAGAAAGTGTGTAGGTGGTTGGGGAAAGGAAAGCATGAGAGTGGCGTGGCGGAACCTCAGTGAAGTGTTTAAAATTCTGTATTGTTGACGGTAAGTCTGTGGAATATAGGTGCATGACATTGAGTATATAAAATAATTCTGGTAATATGAAAGATAAGCGAGCTTGGTAAAGATTGTAGGTGCATTTCTGGTCAGTGATAGGCCCTAGGTGCAACCAATAGTACAACTTGATCTCTGTCGCACGAACAACACGTGCAACTGTTACCATTGGTAAAGCCAAGTAGGTGGCAGCACGTTGTGAGGAGAAAAATTGATTTGAAATTGTGTTACTTTTATTGTGCGAGAACCCTATTTACTTTATTCTAATGCACACTTCTTTACCAGAAAAATGTACTATCTATGGGTTGTAACGACCACACTTCAGTGCAGTTACGAGTTTCCTACCCTACTTATTAAAAGTGCATGCATGTACTGTAACGAATATTTCTTAAAGTGCCATACTAATACAACGAACACTCCAGACACGGTCGCAATAAAAATAGGGTCCACACGAAGTGAAAAAAATATACATAAAAACAGGCCTCCTAAAGCACAAGAGGGGTGTGCAGCAGGGTGTGGCCCGCTCCAGTCTAACCGCGTCTACCTCCTAGATGAACCAGTAGGGTCAGGTTAGTTGGCGTTCGATGTTGTTTAAAGGAGGACCCGGGCCTCGAGCAATACCATTATTGATATTATTACGATATTATCGGTAGATACCCGAGAGACGAGCCGCCATGGGAACGACGACGAAGTGGGTCTGTGCCCTTGGCGCGAGAAAATGTCGGCCTGGTGCTCTGGCTCCAGTCCAGTGTAAATAGCTTGTAAATAGCCTCTTCCATCTGTATCTTTCTACACGTAACATTCTGGTGGAGGTGAGTGATCCCTTCTGCCACGGAACTCCGGAGTGGTCAGTACATCGAGCTTGTCACCATGCCTCCCGGCGACGAGACCACCTCTGCAACGGCTTCGGCTTGTCCGACTGCTCCCGTCGTCACGGTTGCCCAACATCACGACCCTGGAGTGTTCTCTGGCCTGGAGGGACAGGACGTTGACAAATGGATCAAGCTATATGAACATGCCAGCGCTAATAACAGGTGGGACCCAACAATCATGCTCGCCAATGTCATCTTTTATCTTGGCGGCACCCCACGCGTGTGGCACCAGACGCATGACGACGAGATAAACAGTTGGGACAATTTCAAAGAAAAGCTCAGGGAACTGTTCGGCGACCCCATTGGCCGCAAGGTTGCCGCGAGAAAGGCTCTTGTGTCTCGTGTTCAGACATCTACAGAGCCGTACGTTTCATACATCCTCGACGTCTTGCCTCTATGCCGAAAAGCTGACGATGCTGTCTGAAGCTTATAAAGTGTCACATATCCTAAAAGGCATCGCCGACGACCCTTTGAATTTGCTTGTTTTCGGCAACGTCTCGACAATCGACGCCATCATTAAAGAATGCTGTCACCTTGAACAGGCTAAGAGCCGCCGTATGACACACCACATCACGCAGCTACCCAACACTGCTGCTACGTCGACACGTGAGGGTCGACTACGTCAGGCTACCACCTGTGACGACGTCACCCGAATTGTTCGCCGAGAGCTCGAGGCCGCCTGTCCGCCAGCTTTCCCCATGATGCCTCCGGATCCGCCAGCAACCACGATTGCGATGATTCAGGCCGTAGTCAGGCAGGAATTTGAGAACATGGGTCTGAACTCTGTGTGTACAATGTCTCAACCCACCGTTCCCCAGTTCTCTACCGGCCCTCATCGTCCCCGACAGTCCTTTTCTGCCATATCTCGCCGCAACCCGTCCAAATGGCGTACCGCTGATGACAGGCCGATCTGCTTCCACTGCTGTCGCATCGGCCACGTCGCTCGTCACTGCCGCAACCGATGGCCACCACCTCCTCGGACATACGCCGCCACTTATTCCCGCACTTTTGGACCTTCTGTTCCCTATGCCACCCGCCATGAACCCACTGTTGCTGATGCCCCTGATCCGAACCTTCGCTACAGCCACTCACCATCACCTCGATGCCGTCAGTCTCGTTTGCCTCTCGCTTCTCTTCGCCGCCTATCGCCTCCCGGACCCAGCCGGAAAACTAGGCACTGCAGCTTATAGAGGTGAAGCTGCGTTGTCGACCCTGGCCTCAAATCCTCTGCTCACGTTACCAACGAACCAAAACCTTCTTGACATTGACATTGACGGCTATCCTGTCACTGCACTCATCGATACAGGCGCACATCTTTCTATTATGAGTGCTGCCTTCCGACGACGACTCAAAAAGCTCCTCACCCCAGCGTCGGCATGCATCGTCCGCGTTGCGGATGGCGGTACTGTGCCTATTATCGGCATGTGTACGGCACGAGTCAGCATTGCCGGCCGCCACACCCCTGTCCTCTTCACCGTGATTGCTCATTGCCCCCATGACCTAGTTCTCAGCCTCGACTTTCTCTCCGTACATTCTGCCCTTATTGACTGCTCTGCCAGTACCCTTCGTCTTGAGTTTCTGATTCTTGCAGAACCTTCTGACGCACCCCAGTGCCGCCTACGCCCCACCGGCTTTATTTGCCTTCCCCAAAATCAATAACCTATATCGAACTCTTGTCTTCCCCACCAGTCCCTGATGGCGAGTACCTCGTCACTCCTCTGCCCGACATTCCACTACAGTATGACGTTACCGTGCCTCACAGCATACTTACTATTACTGCGAACCGCACTCGCATACCTATCTTTAACTTTGGATTGGCAAAGCAAATTCTTCCGCAAGGTATTTGCCTTGCCAACGTTGATTGTCTCGGCGACCATCACGTGGCAGCGTTATCAACCGATGCTTCTTGCGAGCTTAGCAGGCCCATCGTGCCAGCCTCGGCTGCCGATCCCAAGATACAGAAAATGGTTGCGACGGACCTGTCTTCTGCGCAGGCTGAAGACCTTTACCAAGTATTATCGTCCTACAGAGATATTTTCGACTTCGACAATCGCCCTTTAGGCCAGACGCTTGTGGTCAAGCATCAGATTCCTACTGGCGATGCTACTTCTATTCACCGACGACCGTATCGAGTTTCTGCATCAGAACGCCGAGTAATTCGAGATGAAGTGAACAACATGCTCGATAAAAACATCATTGAGCCTTCTTCGAGTCCCTGGGCGTCACCTGTAGTGTTGGTTAAGAAGAAGGATGGCACGTGGCGCTTCTGTGTAGACTATCGCCATCTGAACAACATTACTAAGAAGGACGTCTACCCGCTCCCATGTATAGGCGACGCCCTTGACTGCCTCCTCGGTTCCAGCTATTTCTCTTCTATCAATCTTCGTTCTGGATACTGGCAGATTGCTGTTGACGATATGGACAGAGAAAAAACCGCGTTCATCACACCTGATGGCCTATACCAATTTAAAGTAATGCCGTTTCGATTATGCAACGCCCCTGCCACCTTTGAGCGTATGATGGACTCCTTGCTCCGTGGTTTCCAATGGTCCACATGTCTCTGCTACCTCGACGACGTCATCGTCTTCTCGCCCACATTCGACACTCACCTTGAGCGTCTAACAGCTATACTTGATGTATTTCGAAAGGCGAAGCTGCAACTTAACTCGTCGAAATGTCGTTTCGGCCACCGCCAAATTACTGTTCTGGGCCACCTCGTTGATGCTTCCGGAGTACAGCCTGATCCCGACAAAACTCGCGCTGTCCGAGACTTTCCGGTTCCAAAGACAGCCGCAGACGTTCGAAGTTTTGTCGGGCTATGCTCGTACTTTCGTCATTTTGTTCAAGATTTTGCGGCAATTGCTAGACCCCTCACTAATCTTTTGAAGAAAGGCGTACAATTCTCGTGGGGTACTGCAGAAGCCGTCGCCTTCTCTCGTCTCGTCACTCTTCTCTCCTCACCACCCATTCTCGCCCACTTCGACCCTGATGACTCTACAGAATTGCGTACAGATGCCAGCGGTCATGGCGTAGGTGCCGTCTTAGATCAGCGTCATCGTGGCCAGGATCGCGTTATTGCTTATGCAAGCCGCCTCCTCACAGCATCGGAGCGCAACTATTCCATTACGGAACGAGAATGCCTTGCTGTAGTCTGGGCAGTTGCAAAGTTTCGCCCTTACCTCTACGGTCGCCCTTTTTCCGTAGTCACTGACCATCATGCTCTCTGCTGGCTCTCATCCCTAAAAGATCCTACAGGCCGGCTTGGTCGATGGGCTTTGAGACTACAAGAATTTTCGTATTCTGTAGTCTACAAGTCTGGCCGCCTGCACCAAGACGCTGACAGCCTGTCGCGTTACCCTGTTGACGACCCTGACTCCTCCAATATTACCAGTGCTGCTTGCGTATTCTCTGTGTTGCAGCTGCTTCATTTCGCCGATGAGCAACGTCGTAATGCCAACATCAGAGGACTCATCGACCGTTTTGAACACTCTCCGGTCAACGCCACTCTATGCCTCTTCGTCCTCCACGACGATACTCTGTACCGTCATAACCTTCATCCGGACGGCTCTGAGTTCCTACTTGTAGTACCTTAACACCTCCGCTCTACCGTTCTAGAAGAGCTCCACGACGCACCAACGGCAGGACACCTCGGCGTATCTCGAACCTATGACCGTGTACGTCGCCGTTTTTTATGGCCGGGCCTTGCCCATTCCGTACGACGTTACGTCGCCGCTTGTGAACTTTGCCGACGACGCAAGAAGCCTTCCCAGCTCCCCGCTGGTTACCTGCAGCCGCTCGACATCCCTGCCAAGCCGTTCCATCATGTTGGCTTAGACCTTCTCGGCCCATTTCCAGAATCTACATCAGGAAACAAGTGGGTTGCAGTCGTGGATGACTACGCGACCCACTACACCGTAACCCGCTCTCTTCCGACCAGTTGCACAACTGACGTTGCGGACTTCCTTCTACATGATATCATTTTGATGCATGGTGCTCCGCATCAATTGCTAACAGACTGTGGCCATACATTTTTGGTAAAAGTCATTGACGACATCATGCGGGCCTGCTCCATTCAGCATAAATTTACTACCTCCTACCACCCTCAAACGAATGGCCTCACTGAGCGTTTGAACCGCACCCTTACAGACATGCTATCCAAATACGTTTCAGACGACCACTGTGACTGGGACCTGGCTCTACCCTACATTACCTCTGCATACAAGTCTTCGCGTCTTGAAATTGCCGGCTTTTTCCCGTTTTACCTTTTGTATGGCCGCGAACCGACGCTACTACTAGACACTGTGCTTCCATCCACCACAGCTTCAACTAGCGCTTATGCCCGTGATGCAATCGCCCGTGCTGACCATGCAACAACTTGCACGCGTTCGTCTACAAGTCTCTCAAGACAAACAGAAGCGACGCTACGACCTCCGTCACCGTGGTGTCCATTTTGCGCCCGGCACCCTCGTGTTGCTTTGGTCACCATCGCGTAAAGTTGGCCTTTGTGAGAAACTGCTTTCCTGTTATACCGGCCCATATTGCGTGCTCCACCAAGTGACCGATGTCACCTATGAAATTGTTCTAGCCACGCCCACTTTGTCCTCCGGTGTGACAACCAGTGACATTGTCCACGTCACCCAACTCAAGCCATACAACTCTCCACATGCCATGGATATTTAAAAGCACCGTGATGGCGCTTTTGCTGCCGGGGGGTAGTATTACGATATTATTGGTAGATACCCGAGAGACAAGCCGCTGCGAGAATGACGACGAAGTGGGTCTGTGCCCTTGGCGCGAGAAAATGACGGCCTGGCGCTCTGGCTCCAGTCCAGTGTAAATAGCTTATAAATAGCCTCTTCCGTCTGTATCTTTCTACACGTAACAATATTGCCGCTAGAGGGATGAAATTTCTAGGTTGTATGTAATTTAATGTGCTTGATGCAAATATGTAATTATTTTTTCTCTATATGATGAGAAAAATATATTATAAAATTTTTACTTTTCGCATGTTTCGGGATGACTGACAGAAAATGTTTTGCAGTAATAAATGTAAAAGTTATGTGAAAATATTCCTAAATGCTCAAGGAGTGCAATAAGCATTGTATCATGTTGCCTCTGTTCTATCCAAAGTTACAAAAGTTCTAATTTGTAACTTGACATGCAATATATATATTTTCTTACCTTCTTCAATATTTCAATATGTTTCAAGGTGCAGAAATGTGGTATTATAGACTTATTGCACTACCTGGGAGCCTAGCTATCAGATAAAGCAAAAATTATTGAAATTCAATGATTAGGCAAGTAACTATGCCTCTCGGAAAATTGCTGATTACCAAGAAAACCGTCTTATGAAAAGTGGAAAAAACTAGCCACCATGTGAAAAAAGCATATTATTCTCCTGGATGCATGAAATTGTCATAGTCATTGGCTCAAAAGGCTCCAGGGGAATAATCTGAATGGGGATTTCCTCACTGCCTCCGCTTTGCAGCTGCTTGAAAAGGTGCCGAGGACATTCGCTTTCTCTCCACACAAACAACACAATGACAGTCCTTTTCAGGGGGGACACTGCTATTGATATAATATTCATTTTTTCATTAATATTCGTGAAACTTTTTAACCTTATTAGGATTTTTGGGTTTATTTCAAATATGTAATTATTTTTCCAATAGGCCATTTACTTCTGAAGTAAATGAAATTAATTGTTCATCGTTTGCAGACACAAGAGAAAAATACCCGTGTTACAAAAATTCATGTTGCCACATGCCTAGTACTAGAAAACATGAGGAACACAATGGTAGGAATACTTTATTGATATAACTAATGTTAGTAACTCGATAGCAATTCAATATTTGCTGTTCCAAATGCGAGTTCCCTACTGTCTGGTCTAAAGCAGAATTGAAAAATTTTAAAGCATAGATTCCAAAATCTGTTCCTACCATTGTGTATTTTGCACACTCGGCTACAAGCCATAACAAAAATTATGGCTCTACCTTCCTTGAAGGCAGAGATATCGCTACCGCAAATCAGCAAGAAGTCAAAATTCAGTGTTTCGAGAAAACAAGAAAAAAAGAAATACATTCACTTTTAATCAAAAGTGCAGAAATCATTTTGCTATATTTTGCAGTGAAAGTGGCTAAAAGCCACCAGGAATGTAGTCGTTCTGACAACGGCCACCCAAATGTGGCAAAAACATCGTTTAGCACTGTTTACCGATTCCCGGTGGCTTGCATCGCGCACGCAGCAAGGTTGCCATTCGTGCGTGTCAAGCTCCACGCCGACGTGATATCGCCACAGCACGCACGCACGATAACGATCTTTATGGTGAGGCCACGTTTCCATTCAATTTTGCCTACTGCGACGCTACCACCGCACACCTTGCACTTGACAAACGACATCAGTGTGTTCACAAAGTCCTACTGACGATAGCGAAGCCTGCCTCAGCGTCGACTGGTATGGCTGCAATGCCGTCGGCGCGAGTGAGCAAATCCAACTTCCGCTTTGTTGCTGGCATTGATGCAAGAATGTGAAGTTTTTTTGAGCATTCATCTCCTTCTGCAGCAAGTCCGCATGCTGCAACATTGCAGTTTAACGCCGAATGTGGCCGCTGTCCGGAACGCTCACGCATTGGTGAGCTGGCTAAGCCTACTTTGGCACCGTCCGCGGCTTCGGCATCACTTGCGGTTGGCAGCGGACGATGCGGAAGATTGTCAATGTTCTCCGAAGGAATGGAACGCTTTTGATAGCTTCTTTTTGCCAAAGTTGTGCCTCGTGGCAAACTTCCCTGGTGGATCGGTCATCGTTGCGCATTTGTCACAAACCTACGAGACGTGCCGTTGCATCGCCTGTGGAATGGAGCAGACGACAGGAACCTCGCATAGCCAACCACAGCATGCGTTTCTGGTCACACGCGCTAGTCGATGAATGGGATGGTGCATTTGGACTTTTCTTTCTTCCTGGATTTTAATGTCACTGGTGAGCTGGTGGAGCCACATTTGGTGGAAAATTGAAGAAGAAAGGCTCCTCTTTCCAACGAGACCAAGATGGCTGCAATCGCGTGCGTAGGAAAAGAGCTATTTGCTGTGATAAAAAGGGTTGTTTTTGCACAGAATTCAGCTCACAGTGATGTTATAAATTGATTTTGCGGGCAAAATACTCTTCCACGAAATGCGAAACTTGGTGAATTAAAGAAATAGTAGCTGTAGGTATTGAAAATGGTATTTTCAAAAAATAGATATTTTTTGAGATTTTTTTTTACTCAGGACCCATGTTGAAACCAGACAAAGGATGCAAAAAGATTGGAGGATGCTTAAGCTTCGCCTTCAAGAGCGGAACACGATAGCATTATCGCACCCCATTCGCACCGCCCACTCATTGGCTCGGCATGCTCTTGAGTCACACAAAGACGAAATGTGCGCCTGAGGAAGCGGAACGAATCAAAGAACTCGGTGTCTCGAATGGAGAAACAATCTACGCAAGCCAAATGTGATCGGCACGGACAGCCGGGCTGCGACGCGCCATGAAGGCGGACGCGATCATGGGCTGACGCCTCGATGGGATCGTCCTCTATCTCGCTTGGGAGCACCACACAGACGCACGACTCCTCGCCAGCAGCACGGCACACATCGCAGGGGACGCTTTCCCACCAGACGCGCTACGGCGCAGCAATCATGTCAAGAGGCGTCCCGCATCGGACACTGCACCTAGGAATCGCGCTGTGAGCAGAAAGAGGAGCCGCGTCGCCTAAACACGAGGGTTCGAGTGACGCACGCTGCAAGTGGAGAGAGCAAGAAAACATTAAACACAAGGGTATTGGGGCATCCTCGCACCGGTTGCCGCACGGCCCCAATGCGCTCAAACGAGACGAAGGGGAGAAGCGGGTGAGTGGTGCACTACCTGTCTGGGAAGCGCCGCACATAGTGAGGAGGGGGTCTTCTGTGTTTGCCACAAGATGGCTCTGCGTGTGCGCCGAGCGCAGAAGAAATGTAGCGGAAACGTACTTCGCTACTCGTTTAACTGCGACTTCTGTAATTTACATGCTCATAATTACCGATATACGCCGCAGTATAACTTTCCACGGCTCGTTTCTAAGGCAACACCGCATTCACTAGAGGCACTTTTGTCCCGCTTTGAACCATCGAACTCATGGCTGAGTGGTAGCGTCTCCGTCTCACACTCTGGAGACCCTGGTTCGATTCCCGCCCAGCCCATCTTGCAACCTTCACTTACAGCGCATACGTAGATGAGGGACAAAAAAGGATGCCGAAGACAAGCGCTGACTTCCAACTGATTTTTATTTTGAGAAACGAAGATATATATACTGAGACACCAAGAAAAAAGCGCCTCCTACAAAGCATCAACCCGACATGAGTATGCATTCAAAATTCATGCCCTAAGATGAACGAGAGCGCATGTGCGACCTCAGAAAAACCAGTTCTTTGTCTGTTAATGCAATTGATGGCTTGCTACCTGAGTTACCATCGGCAATTGCTGCTGCTTCGATGATAAGTCGGGTGCATTCATTAGAATGCCTAGCTAAGATAGTGGTTTCCTAAAAAAATGGGATACAGCTGCATGGTGTGCAATGAACACCTAGAAACCCTTCCCACCCTTTGCGCACATTATTGCTGTGTTCTTGTAACCTAATGTTAAGACATCTACCTGTCTGCCCTACATAAGACCGACCGCATTTCAGAAGTATCGTATACACAACGCCTTTCGAACAAACTATATACTTTTTTCTATGATTAATATTGTAAATCCTACGTTCCTTAGCAACAAGATTGGTTCTGACACAAAGCTGGGCAAGTTTTTTTGGAGCATAGAATACAACGTCTATACCTGCTTTTTGTCCTATTTTCTTAAGTTTGTGGGAGATCCCATGAACGTACGGGATAACAGCTGTTTCGTTTCTTCGATCATGTACCTGAGGCTCAAAGCTATGAGGGTCAGTGCTAAACTTACTACGCAAGTTCTCCGAGATGAAGACAAGAAGGTTACTTGGGTACCCTGCCGCCCTCAACTGAGTTATCTGCAAACTGAAACTAGGTTCTATCAAAAGATGACAGGATTTCGTTAGTGCTTTATGCAAACAGGCCAGAATGATACCTCTCTTAACGAGTTTTGAATGGGCAGATGCATAGTATAACAGAGGCTTGTTGGCTCATGGCTCGTACATCCAGCATACAGGTTGCTGGGTAAAAGATAACTTCAAATCTAAAAACCTAAGTGACCCATTCACCTGAAGCTCATGTGTGAGTGTGAGCGGAGATAAGCATTCTTCAAAAAGATTTAACGTTTGACGAACAGAGGTCGCCGCACAGCTGTCCTCACAATTAAACAGAACCAAAAAATCATTGACATAACGAAGTGCTTTTTCGATTTTTGTGTTGCCCATTCATGACATGACGTTCCTGTCTAGGTACGCCAAAATATCTTTATATTTATATTCATGGAATATTTATATTCATGGAATATTCATGAAATCTCCCACAAACTTAAATAAATAAAACAAAGAGCAGGTATCGAAGTATTCTCTGCTCCAAAAAAACTTGCCCAGCTTTGTGCCAGAACCAATCCTGTTGCTAAGGAACGTAGGATTTGCAGTATTAATCATAGAAAAAAGTATACAGTTCGTTCGAAAGGTGTTTTGTATAAGATACCTCTGAAATGAGGTCGGTCTTATGTAGGGCAGACAGGTATATGTCTTAACATTAGGTTACAAGAACACAGCAATAAAGTGCGCAATGGGCGGGAAGAGTTTCTAGGTGTTCATTGCGCACAATGCGGCTGCATGCCGCTTTTTGAAGAAACCACTAGGCATTCTAATGAATGCACCCGACTTATCATCAAAGCAGCGGTGATTGCCGATGGCGACTAAGGTAGCAAGCCATCAATTGCATTAACAGACAAAGAACTGGTTTTTCTGAGGTCGCACATGCGCTCTCGTTCATCTTAGGTCATGAATTTTGAATGCATACTCATGTCAGGTTGATGCTTTGTAGGGGGCGCTTTTGTCTTGGTGTTCCAGAATATATATGTATGTTTATCATAATAAAAATCAGTTGGAAATCAGCGCTTGTCTTCGTCGTCCTTTTTTGTCCCTCGTCTATGTATGTGCTGTAAGTGATGATTGATACCATAGAATACCAACTAGCCCATACCCCAACCTTGCTCCATCTTGCAAGTTGTTTTTATTTATGAATTGCCATCCGGGATTTTTCGCTCACTGCCAACGATGCCGACGACACCGGCTCTTCTGTGACACAAGCTCCTTAACGCTGTCGCATTAAAAGAATGACATAGGCAAGCACTTGTCTGCATCCCCCATTTTGCGTGGTTTCACGCCGTTTCACAAAATAAATGGGCTATCGACTGCCGCTCATCGTTGATCTTCATGTGCCCAGAGTTGGCACGAACTAAGGTGCAAAGGGTCGGCAGTTACTATATCGTTATCTAGAGATCGCAGTCCATCAACACTTTCTTTACGTCATTGCTGATAAAAGATTGCAATGACCTCTGGAACTTCATACTTTTTCTGTAGAAGCGACACAGAAAGGAACTTAGCTGCTCTTGGCTCGTTCAGCCTCACGTGGCTGATGCATAGCCATGAAAGCCATAGCGACGAGACCTTCGCAAAACGGTGGCATGTGGGCCACGGTAGCTTCCACTTCCAACCAGCAAGAACGGTTCATTCTCACGCCCGGAACCACGAACTCTTGAAGAAAAGTAGCAGCTGTGCTCACGCTTTCAAAATGACAGGTGGCCAGAATCGGGTGGCACTTTGAATGAACTGCAGTGCCGGAATTCGATGCCAGAGCAAAACACACACAGTGCAGCAGCTGCTCATTGTTACGTCCAAGTATTATTGAAACCCAGCAGTGCTGTAAGTGGGTTCAGCTGAACCTTTTTCTGTCAAAATAATACGTTCTAATGTTTGTCCTTTCTGTCTTTTTTTGTTCAACCTGGTTATAACAGTGGGATTTTCTTGGCACTTGAATATTGTTGTGAATGAGGTCGACTGTACCGCAGTCCAAATGATAAAGAATTTCCTTTCACTGCAACCCTCTAGTACATGTGCGTACTAAAGTACCAATGTACGTGTGCAGTAGCTGCTGAACTTGTCTCGGAAGCTTTTAAGTTCTCCAAAGGCTGAAAACTGGAACTACAGATCTGACAACCTCAAAATTGAGAAGATGCTACAGTGTAAGCAATAAGGTACCCAGATTTGGTGAAAAGAAATATAACTTGTTTTATTACTAGAGATGTTGACGGTTCATTAAAAATATTTAATTTTAATTGTTCATCTTAACTTTTCTGTAGGGATGCAACAAACAGGCACCCTTCTATACTTTGAAGTTGCATCTAGTATGATCTGTGACACAAAAAAACAAAAATATTCGTTGTTTGTCAAGGAAATATTTGTGCAACAGCTATCTAAATATCAGGTGCAAATGCAGATTGTTTTTAAGGGGTGGGCAGTAATGCTTTGAATAGGACCAGAATAATCGGGCAGACGGAAAGTCAAGCCCTGTAAGATTGGTCTCTGACTGTACATGTATTCTGTTGAAATTAGGTTTGCCCTAAATTGTAAGCAAATAAGAGAAATGGTAAAATTTTTAGTGTTATTACGACAATCGTAAATGATCTCTAGAAATCAGGCATGTTGTTACAAGCCATTCCCGTACATTGGAGTAGGCGCAAGCAAGGGGATGACGACAAGGATCCAAGAAGTGCTCATGTGGTTGTTGTTTCGCCATCTCGGCTTCTTTCTGTATATAGTCGAATCTCGATAATTCAAACTCGAAGAGGCCCGAAAATTCGTTCGAAATAAAAGAAGCTAATTGAATGGAGGACTTGCTTGCAACGGTGCATATGCACTTAGCTAACACATGAATGGGAAGTTCCACATGATTTATTCACATGTATCTACAAGTTACAGTCAGTTATTCGGTGGATCGGTGCTCGTACTCTGATAGGAAACAGTGGGTACGCGTGTGTAATTAAAAGAAACGTCATGTCCCATGACAATTGCCCCTCCGAAATTTTGGTATGCTTCACCGCTGAAGAGTGCTGTGTTGGGCGAAGTTGATTTTTCGGAAACTGACATTATGCAGTGCGCCATGCTTTCTGCGCTCCGAAGCCATCGGCGAGGATTACAAAGGCGGAGTCGGCACCATTGCTAACAACAGCGAATTGTTTCAATGAAAAACATGGCACCAAACAGCAAGAAGCTTGGTAGCAAACGTCGAAGTAGCTAGGCCTAGCGTTGCCGCAGTGTGGCTACGGCTGCCAGCAGTGCTGCGTGCGAGAGCGCTGGCTCGAGGTGGCGCAATAATCAAAATGGTGGTGTTGGTGGCTTCGATTAATGCAGTTTTGGACCTGGGGTCATGCCAAGAAGTCCGGAAAATCGGACGCCGAAGGCTTTTTGTGTCAGAAATTTCAGGCGTTGTTTGTACATTGACTCTGTGGGCAGATAGCAGTGCTGCAACACTAACGGAAGTCACTGACCTGTCACTAACAGATGTAATCGGCAATGCGCGCCCGCACACGCCTGTGCATAAATTCTCACCACATCTTTTTTTTTTCTTTGCGCGCAACGTTGAGGAGTCTCCTAAGCTCTTTCTCTATGGTGGGGTCAGAGGAATGCTGGTTGGAGGTGCCACCGTGTGATTTGGCATGCCGGTGAGAGCATTGTCGGAGCACAGTATGTTCGAATTAACCGTCGCAAATGCTTACACGCTCGAATTGCCGGGCGTTTTTGCCCATTGGAATACACAAAACTTCGACGGGACCACGGCGGCAGTTTGAATAAAGCGAACATTCAAATTAAGCGTGTTTCGAATTAACGAGATTTGGCTGTATTACCCAAGTACATTTTCCCTTTTTCTTATCCCCGTCATAATATTACCATAAATTTATCAACACATCAATATTTCTGATCTTCCTGAGATATGGTATCTTGGAAATGTTTTCAATGTTATGTGATAGGCATCTTCAGCATTAGCATAGTGCACTCGTGCTGGTGGAGGAAGGGTAGTATATAATTCTTGCAGTGCTTTCAGAAAACCAAGTTGTTAGTGGTACCTTTCCTCTCTTTTTCTAGTTATATTTGTCATCTTTCTTTGTGCCATTTGTACGAAGATAAATTAGTAAATTTGGCAAGGTATGCAGTCGTGGGCTGCAGTGTTGTGAAAAAAAATAATAATAATGAAAATGTCTTGCCGCTGCAGGAGCAGCTGAAGCTTCTGCGCGAGAGCCTCAAGAACCAGCTGCAGCTGCTGAAGCAGCAGCAGCGGCAGGACCAACGTGGCAATCAACCAGGCAGTCAACCTGGCAGTCAACCTGGCAGTCAACCTGGCAGTCAGCATGGCAGTCAGCCTGGCAGCGGCAACGAGGAATGGGTCATGGTGCCCATGCCACGGTAGCAGAACACGCACAACACTGCAGGGGAACGCCGTTGTCAGTGCGCATCTAGTGCCAGCTGCCACTGGAGTGTGTGTTGGCCTTCGCAGTCTGCTGCTGTAACTGGGTTGGCACAGTTAGGGTGGAATGTTCTTGTTGTTGTGTGGCTAGCTCACCAGCATCGACTAGGGACTCTGCGGAGCATGGGGCAAATTATTTGTTGTTACTCGGTGGATAAAGTGGGGGGGGGGGGAGGGGAAGGGGGAGGGTG
This sequence comes from Dermacentor albipictus, assembly GCF_038994185.2. Classification (NCBI taxonomy): domain Eukaryota; kingdom Metazoa; phylum Arthropoda; class Arachnida; order Ixodida; family Ixodidae; genus Dermacentor; species Dermacentor albipictus. The sequence goes on from NC_091825.1 coordinate 29,861,325, forward strand.
TAGGCACAGCAGCTGGGCAAAGTGGCCACTGGCAATTGTTACTGCAATACAGTAGTTAGCCAAGCTTGTTGGTATGACTAAGTAATATGGCAAACAGTGTGAAAATGGGGAAAAGGATTAAGAGAACCGGCGACAGGGGTGGCAACATCCAATTAAAGTCTACTGCAAGGGAGCTCAATGTTTAGGCAGCTGAAAACAAGGCGATTGCAAATAAATCCCACCTACTCGGAACCCCCCGTCACTCATTTGATCATTTTGTGACGTGTGTGTGTGTGTCGTTCTTTGCATTTGCCTTCATTTTTATACCTTTTGCCCAATAAACTTCAGTTGGAAGTCAGTGCCCACGTCATCTGTTTCCTCAATTTTTGTCCCGTTTTCACGCTGCTTGCCATATTATGCAATTGTTGGTTGGGAGCATGCACATTCCTTGATGTATGCTGTCACTTTTTCCAAGGTTTCTAAAGCTGCTGCATAAGTGACAAGTGCTGGTGCCAAGTTCCTTGGTATCAGTACCCCTGGCACTGAAAAAGGTGTGAGGAAAAGCACATATGCCATAAATGCCTGCATAGCTCTTGAGTACCACGTATTGCGCAATAGGGGGCCCTGTGCCCAACTGACTTGAAGCAGACAATTCTGACTTGTCTGCTTGTTTTGTCGTGCCAGAGGATTGGCAAGTGTGCAGATGATAGTAATGAAGGCAAAGGAGGTGCCGGTGAAAACTGGAGTCTTTCAATTGCTGTCATCAAATTTTTTGCTGATGCTTTCTATTGTCAAATAAGCTTCATGGAAAACCTGGTGAAACTTGCATCAGTTGCTTTGGCAACAGACATTGTCTCCTGCTTTTTGTGCATGTACAATTGTACAGGTACTCCCCCCTCCCTTCTTTTTCTATTTTTCTGTGAGCACCAGCCCCCAGAATGGTACAACCTGTATCTGCTGTATGTGCATGAAATATTTCTTCCTTGAGTCAGGCCATCATACAAAGAGTAGCGTATTGGTATTGAGGAACTGGTTACCTAACCTCTCAACCATTTTTTTGTTACCTTTGTACCATATTTGCAATGCAGTCCAAGGTTTCAATTATTATCGGATTCTGTTTGTCAAAGACACAGACCCTTACCTTAAAATTCCAAACAAGCGCCCCTGCCCGTGCAAGTACACCCCCTGCACTTTCGAGTGATCTGAAATTGGCGCCAACTACTGAGCAAGCGCCCCCTCCCTTCACCCTGTTCACCGCTTCATGCATTTTCACCGGACCACCTTGTTACAATTTATTGTCAGCGTTTTACAAAATTGCATATTAAATTGCATAAAATGGCACAATTTAGTGAGAAAGAAATTTATTGTTTAGCCACACTTCTGCTGAGGCCCAATAGTTCACCTTAGCCAGGTATCTGCATAGCCATAGCCTTCGTCAATCACCATTTTGGTCAAATGTGCGAAGTGTCACGTGTTAATTAAGTGCGAGACACATGGTGTGGTCCTGCACGTGATCTGCGTTAAGACGTGCCGAAGTCCTACTTGCCGCACACGACGATTCGAGACACATGGGGCAAACGAGCAAGCGGCAGGTAGCTCCACCCAGAACCGGTGCCCCTGCATAGATGCTCGAAATGACTTTGCAAATACAGCGAAAACAGACGAGTTTGCAGAGCTCTCTCGTTTTAAACAAAAGATGCCAATAGTACAAACACGACTATGTGAGCAGTGTAGACGTCTTTCCGCTACGCCACGTCTGCAGTGTCGGCTCCATTAACTGTTGCCGATGACTAGGAGCCGGCAGGCCTAGCTTGCTGGGCCGTCGAATCGGGGACCAGTGGTGCTTGTGACACGACTTTATGCAGCTCGTAATAAAGCGCCTATCTGGGTCAGCACAGTATTACACTATTACACTACTGCACTATTAAATCGCGCTTAAACTGCAATACATTTGATTTTATCAATGCCGACGGAAGCGAATGAGTAAGCCAGGTGAGCCTGTGATTGCTGGGAGACGGTATAGGCCTAGCTCACTGGCCGCTGGATGCGGGGTCGCCGGCCCTTGAATTTCGGTTCATGACCAAGTAAGGCCTCCCCTCCTTTCCCACAGACTTCCGTGGTTTATCTTTCAATATAGGGGGGGGGGGGGTGCTTGCTCGGAATTTTACTGTGTTTACGATGGAATTGACTGCCGTGACATTTTCTATCAGTTCACTGGCTCGCTCTGTTGTGGGACACCTTATAAGCATGTTTAATAAGGGGTTGACTTTTAACAATTTTTCACAACAGTTTGTTAAGGTGGCGGTGCATCTTCAGTGGTACATTGACTGCTTTGCTGCGTACGCATTGTAATGGCCACAATGCCTTTTCACCTCAGTCCGAGAAGCTTAGCCATTTTTGTCTGTTTCACTCATTATTCTATCAACCTGTCACTGATTTTTTGTCTACATGCAAAAAAAAAAAAGAAGAATGAGCTCAACTCGTGTCACAATGCAGGCTTGTTGGTACGTCATCCTGGAATATTAGCGTTGCACAAGCAACACCAGGACACAGGGCAGAGCATGCGCACACCGACGCTGTGTGGGTTCGTGTTCTCTTCTCTATCGTCATGTTGCTCGCGCTGCACTAGCATTTCAAGTGAGAACCTTTGTGGCTTGACAGTCACCTGGCAAGGTGATGTATCGGTGGGCAAGCTGTGATGTGACCCACACAATTGCATGCGTTTGCAATTTTTCTTTGTGGGAAAAGCTGTCATTTTATTGATGTCAACCAAAGCTCATTTGACCACACACACAACTCCACATTGTACCTGTCCAGGCATACATAGCTACAGCAGAATGTCACTGATATGCCATCGCAGTTATGATTTTGCTGAAGCCTTGATCCGACTATTCTATGAAAATAGTCAGCATGTTCGTGTGACACATTTTCCGGGATTTTTATGTTGTATTCTTCAGGTCTCGCAGAAGATGTGCACTAGGCTTTCTAGTGTATATGTTTTCCTCGCTTTATTATTTAGTACAATGCATTGTTGCATTGAATCCCTCGTTCGGGCAAGTGTGCGCTACTCGTAATTCAGATTTTGCAATGTGTCGGCATGCCTTGTTCTGCATGTAATGTCATGGCCCTGTGCATGATATGTCTTAGTACAAATTACATTACGAAATTATGTCGCTGTGTCTAGAAAAGAGTGCTGTTTGCTTTTAACTGTCAAAACATGCAATACAAGAAAAAGTTCGTCACATTCTAGGTTTTTACGTGCCAAAACCACAATATGATTATGAGGCATGCCGCAGTGGGGGACTCCGCATCAATTTTGACCACCTGGGGTTCTTTGATGTGCTCCCAATGCACGGTATACGGGCGCTTTTGCATTTCGCCCCATCGAATTGCGGCTGCCGCGGTCAGGATTTGAGTCCACGCCCACCCGTGCAGTACAGACGACCTCAGAAGGTTCTAAAAGCTGTGCCATAGCAGGTTTTTTCTCATCATCTTAGTGTGCGGCTCACAGTTGCAAAGTACAGTATGCCTTGCTCTTAAGGAAACATAGGATTAGTGTTCAAGCCCATGTAATTCAATACGGGTTGCATCAGCATCATTGAGGATAACTGGTGAACATGATGTGTTAAGTAGAATCATATTAATTAAAGATGTTTTTCCAGGCCTTCATATCAAAACTGTGCTGCAATTGGGGCTGCAATACCAGCTCCGATAATGCTCAGATATCACTGTATTGAATCAAATTGCAAACATTTGAATAATTCTATTCGCAAATTGAATATCTACACTTCGATCTTTCAAATATTTGGTATATCTGGTGCAGACATCCATGCAGTGCCACATGCCACATAAGATTCGAGTGGAGCCCCTTGTGCTTGACACAGCGGTGCGACTCTCCCGATTTCAGGATCTTTGGCAAGTGACAAATTGCACCTGACTTGACTACGAAAACTGCGACCTCCGTTGACTTGCGCAGCGCCAACGATGGCTGTGCGTGGAGTGGGGGAGCGAGTCACGTGATGCGCGGTCCGTGCTTTCATTGGTTGGTCTTACTTTTAGCCCACCTGTCAGAAAGATGCGAAAGCCCTTTTGTGTTTTGGAGGAAATCTTGAAAAGCAAAACTTTAGATGCAATAAAAGATAGTCATGAAATATAGGTTCACTATAAAACTGAGAATGTCCATAAAATACAGGTTCACTATTAAACTGAGAATGTCCATAAAATACAAGTTCATTATTAAACTGAGAATGTCATTGGTATTCAGTAGAACACAATGTCACTGTAATTCTTCAGCTTCAGAGGGAAAAAAACTCTTTGTGCTATTCAACAGACATTTTATTGGTAAAATGCTTTTCAGATTTTTATATGCTAGAACTGACCTGTAATCAGTGCTGGCATGCTAATTTAGAGTTCATATTGAAAAGAGTAGACTGTAATGTACATTTTGATTTCTATGTACCTCAATTACTGATAGTTTACTAGTTTACTACATCCTTTTTACGCAATGCTAGGAGACTTGCAAGCATCTACCGCACCGCGTTTTCTTGACCAAAATTTGTAAGCATTAAATTTTGTGATAAACGGTCTTATTTTCAATTCTATATTCAGCGTTTCTTTCTTGATTCAATTCAATATTCGATGCAAAATCTACTATTCAGTTTTCACACACCCCTACAATTAAGTGTTTTCTGTATGTTACATTGGCAGGAAACATGACTGTCAGGCACATTCTCGAGCATGCAGTGCAGAAGACTGGACAAAGAATGAGTACGGTCAGGACACAATACTGGCTTACAGATAATGTTTTGTTGTTTGTTACAGTGCATGCATTCAATTAAAAGCTATAAAGAAAATTCACTGACGATGACGATACTCCCTAATGCTGTATATGTCTTCTCATATCGTGATATATTGGTTGGCACAGGCAATCTGTCTCATGCGGCATGTTGCAAATAGAGAAGTGTGGCGCGACTGCCTTGCTAACTGGAAGACCACGAGAGGCAACGCATGGGTGACGCTTGGGTGCGATTCACAGCAGCCGCCACAGACACACCTCCACTCATGCAGCGTTTTGTTTCCATATATGGTACCGGTGACATCATCAGTGAACACTCTGGCGCCATCTCATAGCCATCATCGCGTCAAAAACCCATCTTGCACAGCACTATGCTTCTCTTCTCATGCTTTCGCCATAACCTCCTCCTCTGCTTTCCTCCTCGCGCTCTGCATTCGCTGTTTCACCTTCGCTGTGCTCGGTTACGAGGACGCCGACACTCGCTGCAGAAATGGGTGTCTAAGAGCCGCACTCTAAAAAATATTGTTGCAGAGACCATCAAAGATGATGTCAAAGTAAAGGGTATAGCTAGTGCAAACTGCAGTATTAAAATGGACCCACCAGCTGTACTTTCGAAGTGCATTGCTGACACAGTGTTTAAGGATGACATAAATTATCGTCAACATAGATGGCATGACAGTGTGACAACGGAAGCCGCATAAAGGTGCGATGACAATATAAGTGATGACGGTGCAACGGCATGATGAGAACCGAATGGCAATGAGGATGCCATGATAGCAGTTCTGAAGCTTCGCTTCTCGAGTCATTTTATCCATGGAGGCCAGATACTCCAACCATTCGCGTTATAATCATGCAACACACTGTGAAGTTGGTCGAAGTGAAGCTGTGGTTAACTGGCAAGATGAAACATCAGGTCTCGGCAAGAAATTAGCAGCGGATTTTGGCGAATAATTTGTCCCGCAATCATCACACCGGGTGGCAGAGAAACACGACGAAGTGCTATTTCCAACCACAGCGTCTAGCCTTCAGATGGCACGAAGTTGTCTTGCGACAGTGCATGCCTTTCAAACAGCAAAAGTTAGCATCCAGCAACAAACACGCCCTGCCACTCAGTTACACGAGAGTCCAAGCATGAAAATGGGTGATAGAAACAAAGAAAGCTCTCCGCTTTAAAAAAAATTAATGTCATCAAATTTTCCTATAGTCACCGTGCTTCCTGCGGTCTTTTGCTCTGCAAACTTGAGTACGCTTGAGATCTGGCTGGCCCAGCAGTTTGTATGCTTGAATTTAGGAAGCATTTACAATTAAGAAAAAAAATTTTTGCTCACTGATTTGCATCAAACTTGTACTGTGTGTATATATTTAGTTCCACTGACATTATTAATGTAGTTTTGTCTCTTGAGGTGACAATTAAAGTGATAGATTTATACATATTAAAAAGAGGCATGCCATTGTTTGGAGCTATTAGCTAATCAACATGTTACAATTTTTAGGGTGCAGAATCGACCTAGAATGTCCAAAGTGGATAGTAAAGCATGCTTGTGCACTGATCATGTGATACAGTAAAATTTGGGCATCATTGGGACCTCTGAATGAGGCTGTTTTTGAAGTTGATGTCAGTTCTGCATAGCAAGAATGTTACAGTCGTGCTACACTACAGTCGATTGGTTGTCTTCCATATTTTTTTCCCTTCACAAGTGTTGCTCTCGTTTTTTTTTTTTTTTTCAAAGCACTGAACATATGAAGTTGAGCTGTGTATTACGGTTATGTGATTAGTCATCCTGTGCTTTTCTTGGTGTAAATGATGCCCTTTGTCATTGGACACTTTACAAGCTTCTGGACAGGTGTGAGCTTCTCCCAGGCAATCACTTGGTGGTAAGCTACAAATGTCTTATGCCTTGCGGACAAAAGTAATTGGTATGCAGGAGCTATGACCAAACTGCGTCTCAGTGCCACTGGCTGGCATTGATAGCCAGTTCATACTTCTCAAGCTGTTTTTCTTTTTACCCATAGATTGGCATGGCATTTGCAGCTTCTGCGGCCGCAAATGACACTCCATCACACTCGTCAGCGTGACGGAGCTGATGGACTAGCCGTTTCTGCAGTTTGCTCTGGCTACAGACACCCCAGTGACGGAGGTGGGTGTAACTGCTATCAGTGTCGCCACATTAGCGAGCTTTCAGCCACAGAAACTGCAAATGGCACTCTGATCCATGGATAAAAAAAACGGCTCAAGAGGTATACTGGCTATCAACACCGGCCAGCTGGCATGTGCGACACAATTTCTAGCCTTCCCTCAAGGCTGCCAGTGGGTACTTGGATGCAGTTTGGCCACAGCTCCCATGTTGTAATACTTTTGTTTCGTTGTGAGTGAATTCATGATTTGAAGATTATCTGTAAATTGTTAGGCTTCTGTGTGCGCTTTCATTGCATGAGACTTCTTGAATCGCTAGGGTTTCACTCAAGCGTCATAACTGGCACTCGAGTCGAGAGACCATGGGCAACACAGGGTGGTGAAAGAACTGCCAGCTGCGAATAATGGTAACAGTCATACTTTGATGTAACAAGCATGGATATAACAAATTCTTGGCTATACCTTGGTAAATCTAAAACTTGGTAGGACACACTTTATTTCATTTAATATTCAACCGGTGTAAAAAAAAAAGCCGGAAATGTAAAATGCAAGAGGCAGGCATGTACCCAGGATGTTTTTTTCGGAGGTGGGGGGGGAGGGCAATTTCAACCCCCGAGGTAACGTTTCTCTGCAAATGAGGGGCGGATCTACTTTTACTAGTACAAACGTTAATAATACCCACTGTTTGCTATAAAGGCACGTAAACCCTCAAAAGAGAAATGAAGTCAGGTGTATCTCACGAGTACGCCTGTAATATACACCTCTCCTTGGCAAACCAGGAACCACATGAAATCGACTCGTGCAGAAAGGACACAGCCAAGAACAAGTATACAATCAAAAGTATAAAATGAAGATTCCTAGTGGTGCTTTTTTAATGAGCACTGTAAGAATTATAGTGAAAGATATATTTGCGGAACAATCGCAGTTCTTGTGGATCCCTCATTTACTGTTCTACCAAGTGAGGTGCCAAAGCCCATAGAGTTTCATACAACAAATAGCAGAGGGAACTCCGGCGCTAGCGGCGTCTATGGGAGCCGCAATGGAAGCGGTTGAGCCAGCTTGGGAATTATGGGAAGTTCATGGATTTGCCTAAACTTGGTTCTTCCGGCTTCAAACGGCTTTGTGACTTTGTAAACTCGTCATGTTGAACAATGTACTGCACAGTAAATAATTAAATAAACATTATTAAAATTGTTTGACCACAGGATTCAAATACAGAACCTCTAGCACAGAGGCCTCATATTGAAACCACTAAACAACAGACGCATGCATTGACAGGTGACGTATAACCCCCTCATGAATTTATCGCGGGCATGCCAATGCCTTCAGACGCTAGGCACGTTTCGATTGGGCCACCTGGACAAGCTGAACCGTTGTGATTAGTAGCAATTATTTGTGTTTGCAGCGTCTTCTGCACTTGGAAATGCTCTGAAATTAGCTCTGAAATTTACAACAATGAAGGCATACAGAGCATAATAAACGAGTCCACAAGCACGAAGACCAGACAGATCCATATACTTTCCATCATTTCCATGTTGGCTCAACTACTGAAGTGCCAGTGTCCCCTCTAGTACATTGTAGGAAACTCTATGCCAAAAACCGACTCGTATTGTTATTTGGGAAGTAGCGTAATGATGCCTGGCTGCCAGTCCCGTACAACATGCCGCTTAATTTCGGGAGAGTCTGGGCCCACCTGGGCCCTCCTTGGTAGAGCTCAAATCTTGGTACAGCTCAAAATATATAATGTGGCAATATATAATGTGGCGGCAATACTGTCAAATACTCAAAAACTTGAATGGCACATTCGGGACATGCATGCGCATCTTGGCCAAAGGCTTGGCTTTGCTGGCCCACAGCAGAGAATGATCACACCGGTTGTGTGGTTGCTTAGTAACGTTGGTGCAAAGGATTTCTGTAATCTAGGGTTTTTCATGAGCTATATATAGGCACACCAAGCCACCAACAGGCCATCAGGCATTTTTTTGATGATCTATCGGAGCCATTATGCTTCCATTTCCTTTGCTTTGACTCGATGGCAAAACTTTGTCTCGCAAATATCGGTGTGCGAGCTTATAACAAATACGTAATAGTATAACGATGATATTTTTTGTGTTGGATGCGACTTATATTGAGGTTCAATGTAGGTTAAAGTTTTGCTTGTCAGCATCAACTTCTTTTCGATAGCTTTTTTTTTTTTCATTTTCCATATCACTTTTGTGTTCACATCTGTTGAACCCTAACACTGCACATGTTTTATTTGCTGATTTGTCTGCCTCACGTATGACTTCATAAATTTTATTGCTCTTCTAAAGCCGAGACACCATGAGATCCTAGTTGCCTTCAGGTGATTGTGTTCTGTTGCACATGCAAGGGCACTGACTGCCACAGTCAACCACGAAAGTTTACGGGTCGTGGGATTTGTCAGAAAAGCTGAGTTTCCATGAAGCCTGGGCCTGTAGCCTCAAATTCAAAGTTTCAGTTTGTTGTCTGTTTTGTGACTTACACAGTGATCTATTAAAGTAAAAGCGCTGTGCTATAACAGAGCACAAATTCACACATGTGGTGTAACCCGCATCCTGTAAACTTTATTGGCCAAATGTACATACTATTCCCGCAGCCATCTGTTCTCCCGCTGAAGAGGATATTGTGCATCCCAATTGATAATGCTCTTAATGGCATGATAATTTAGGCTGCTTGATGCATACCTTGTGCTGAGTAAAACAAACAACAGGACGTGAAAACAGTCGGCAAACACAATTGCCCTTGTTTGTCGTCTGCTTAACCCGAACAAGTCCATAATGGTCGATGCGGTATATTTACGGCGCCATCTGTACGTTTAAAAAGCGCGCCAATTTCCAAATTCTTTCTTTCCTGGCATGTGCTGCCACTATGTGGGAGTACAGGGAATTTTCTCGCACCTCCCTTTCTCGCTTTTCATTGCATGGTTTGTTTCAGAGCTAGTTTGCTCTGGCGCGTCTATATACTACCGCTCACGCATTGGCGCACGGGCGGGCGGGCAGCAATTTGGGTTTTGTTCCGCAGGCGGTTTCGGCTTCTTGTGCTCGCAACACTGATGGCTATCTCATTACTATCACTCAAAGAATGGCCGCCTGTTTCTCGCTCGTTTAGTGCTCACAGAGGTGAGCATAGGAAGGATGCCACCGTGCATGCGTTTCCATTTCTTTTCTTATTTTGGGGGGGGGGACTCGCAATATCTAATTGCCTCAGATTAACGATAAGATGAAGGTTAGCGCATCTTTGTCACACGATTTGCTTTTTTGACGGGCACAAAACCACATAGTTTTCTTGGGTATGCTCACCTATGCAGTTCAATTAGGCTATGGATGTAAATATTAGCGTAAGAGCAGGAACATTTGAGACATGCCAAATATTCTCATGTGCTCATATTCTAAGCCTTGAACTGTAACGATGCATCAAATTTTTAATCCTTATAAGTTTATTTCCCTTTTTATTGTTGTTATTCTTGAACGTAAACAACATATATACCCACGCAAGATATTTTTTTCGCACTTTACAGTCACCCTTGAAAAATTACGGTAAATTTTTTTTGAAATAAGTCCCTCAGAATCGGAATCTTCAATTAAAAAAATCGACCCTTGGCGCACGCATATGGCGAAAAAAATCGGCATTGAGAGGGTTAATATTTTATTTTAACTTCTGTTTCTCTCATTGCCTAAGTTTGTTCTCAATATCTTGTTCTTGCTTTCTCAATGTGGCTGTTTCCCCTCCAATTTGTTACTGCTGTCATTGTCCTTCCTTCGTCACCACTTCATCTTCCCCACCAAGAGCCATTATGACATCAACCACTTCTACTTGATGATAAGCTGCGTCCCTTGCCAGATACTGCATGGGCTTACCGTTTGCTGTGGCCTCTGAAAAAATACATTCACATGCTGTACAGTTCCATACAGCCCCGTATTAATAATAATACATGGCAAGCCCTAAATGGACCGATAACCACCCAGAATGTATTATGAGATGTTGGTAGAAAAAAACATACTTTATGTGATAGAATTGAGCATGCTGTTTACGATTAAAGCAGGAATTATAATTTTAAATTGGCACAGAAGTCTCATAGAATGGTATGTGGTGCGAACCAGTGGTGACACCTTGGTAGTAGAGATGGAAGCAGTAAGTCGGCTGTTATTAAGTGCACCATACTTACTGTTAAAAATTGCAGATGCCTTGCGCATGCATATTGCAAGCTCAGAAAAGGCCACGGCGTCAATGGTTCTGCCTCACAAGCGGTTCTGCCTTTGCGCCAATGAGTGGAACGACAAGGTCGTGGCATTTCCCATTGCATGGCAATGTACAAGAGTGCTGTGGTACACACACAAGTTTGTGAGCGAGTGCCCATAGCTCTGTGGTGAGGTAACTGACCAAATTGTGTTGTAAATGGCTGCCAGCACCACATGAATAGCACTGTACTGGCATATCCTACCACTTCCCACCAATGCCAGCGTACAATCGCTGTGGCACTCGCCTGTCAGCGTTTCCAGCGTACGACTTCATGATCACGATTAAGACTTCATGAGCACAATCACAAATGCAGATACAAATGTTCTGATAAAAAAAATTTTCCATAGTGTATTCCGCATTACTATTGAAAGGTTGTACACTATTAACCGTATGCTTTCTGTTTCACTAAAAAAAAGAAAGAAAGGGTATTACAAGAATTGGTTGCCGCTCTCTTTATTGTCTCGAAATTGCACATTAGGCTACGAGTAACGGTGTGGTAGAGGGCTCCCGATTGATTTCAACCACCTGGCATTCTTTAACATGCACTTTAACCAACATGCATGAGCATTTTTTTTTTTTCGTTTCACCCCCACCAAAGTGCAGCTGCAACAGCTGTCAACCGTAGCCACAACCTCTTGCACAGCAGGACAACAACACCATAGTCACTGGGCTACTGCAGTAGGTAGGCAGGTGCTGCACTTCACTTCAAGTTTGGTGCTCAAGCGATGGCTCAGTGCTTGGAGCTGTGACGTGGTTTTCTGGCCTCCGCTGCCTCTGGAAAGCAGTTTTATTTTGCTTTGTAGCATAGTCAACAGGTGCCTTTTGCTGGATTGTGTTGAATTTCCTTTTCATTCTCATTGATCGTTGCTCAATTCTTGATGACCTTCGTAGGATTATCGATTGTCCATTCACAAGAGCTCTTGTGGATAGGAATCGTGTGCCTAAAGATGGTGTCGTAACAAAACGTTGAAGCTAAAGATTGGCACAGCTACAGAACGGCACAGATTGAGAAGTGGGGGGGGGGGGGGGGTGTCTACCTACTGTAAGGCAAAGTACTTGTATTAACATACTCTAGCTCATTAATTGCTGTTCAGGTGACGTCGATGAACTTGTGCTAGCAAGGCACAGATATTACACGTCCTGTGCTTGCTCTAACATGGCATTGTGCTATCATGCAGCATGCACTTGTTAAATGATGGCTGTTGCTTCCCATGCTTTGGTGACACACTTTCGCTATTTGTTTCCATGATTACATGTGTCATACTTTGGAGGCTATGGACAAGATGATGTGGCCGAGTGATAATGTTAAGTGCAACTTGCTATGGGCAGTAAAACAAAGAAACGCTAGGTTCTGTAATAGAGTGTTGAAAATGTTGGTGTGTAGAAATGTGCCTCTTTTTATCAGCATACATTCCTTATGCATAGGCTCCGATGCAGCCATTTAGGAAAACAATATTTTATTAGCATATTAGAAATAAAAACTGCACAACCAGCCGCAGTGCTCCTTTACTTGTACCATATAGGCAGTTCTTTTTGTATGTCTTGTGCTGCTTTCTCACAGTACCAGCCTGTGTATGGTCTATTGAACTTGCAGTGGCATTCATACAGCTGGAGTGTGTGACTGGTTGAGTGCACTTTTCTTGATGCGCAGCATCTGTTATTGATTGTGGCGTTTGCTGGGCACATCACAATTAAATTTGCCCAGTAGTTAAATCTTTACAACCGCAGCTGTAGCCTGTAGGAACGTTGATAACAGTGCAATGTACAGAAAAAGGAGGCACAGGCAAGTTTTGATTTGCAACAGTATCTTATTTAAAGAATAGTGACCTAATGTACGGGATCTTGTCTCTGTAAAAAACGCCTGTGTAAATATCACTTCCGGCCGCACCAGTGGCATGTTTCTGCTTTCCATTTTACACTTTTCAGTTTTTTTTTTTTTTTGCAGTACCATGACTTTGTAGTTATTTTTTTTCATTACTACCATACCTTGAGGTAGCACTTGCGCCTTTCACCAAGAATACAGTCATAACATACTTTTGTAACAGTAGAGATATAACAAATTACTTCGTTGCTATAATGAAACCAAAAATTTGAGACAATTTGCATTACATCAAAATGAATATTTTTTTGCTGACAGCTCAAAATATGTATTCTAGCAGCAAGTACATATCATATACTTGACAATTGCAACTTGAGACAGCACATTCCGGATGCACATGTTCATATTAATATGCCACAACTTGGCTAGTTTGCGTTCAGTGAGCCAATGGGCTGATTTTGTGTGATCACAAATTTGTTTACTCATTGCAATGGAAAGCGGGTGCTTTTCATTTTGCTTTGCTTGCATGCACCATCTCGGTACAGCAAGCTGTAGACTGGCTCAACAGAAGAATCTACTGGTCCGTCAAGGGCATTAAACTTGCGTTTCCCTCACATAGAACACATTCTATGATATTTCTTTTATTCATGATATTGGGCTTTTGCAGTTATAATGTATATTAGATATAACTAAGACACTTTCGTGTTGGATGTGACTTTGTTATGACAAGGTTTGACTGTATTCATGAGCACTTATAGTCTGCTACAGTGCCACGTAAAATATTAAAATTTTCTTACTGCAATGAACGGTGATTCAATCTGTTGCCCAAAGAGTAAACGTTCCGCATTCCTTTGTTTATGTGGCAGGTATTCAGCCACCTTAGATTGTAGCACCAGTCCTACGACTAAAAAAATAATGCTTGCTTAATTCATCATCGCTGCAGATGAAGCATACTTCTTATTTAGTCTGCACTAAACAAGCAACTGTTGCATCAAAGCATGATGATAAAGCCCATCCTAAAGTCTAATTACTTCATAAGATTTGCCTGCTATGAAGTTATCAGAATAGCCAGAAAAGCCAAGAATTGTACTCAAGGAATCACATATGCAGACACGGTGTGTGCTTGGAAACAAAGAAAAAAGTCATGGTTCTTGGGTCCAGATAGCGGTTGTTCTTATATAAAATTTATTTGTGAGTCACAGCCTTTTCATTCTTTGTTTCTCTGTTCCTTGTTGGCTGCGCTGTTTCGATTTTCTCATGAATGTGCACTTTTCTTTTGCATTACAGCAGAGGTAAGCCATCTATTGCTGGCAACCTTTACTATTCTTGCAGTGTTGTTCATACATTACGTGTCCATGTTTCTTGGAGCTGATTCTGGGCTGTGTATTGCTATGAAACGGTGCTGCTTCACATAACAGCCACATTCAATTCTGCAACTTGTCAAGCTTGTGATTCTTTCTGTATAAAAGTGGTCTATTAGGAGTATGTGCACACCACTCTACCTAATTGTTCAGTTTGTCGAGTGCAACCCCGTTTGGATGAGGACAGAAAAAAACAAAGGACAACATCCATCTGTTTTCTTCCTGCTATTGCGCAGTTCAATATGCTTAACCATGAAGTCCAAATATCGATATCAAAATTGAAGATGCCTGTGTGATACAGCTGTTACTGTTCACGATCAAGTCATAACTGACTGAAACACATCATTAAATCATCGTTTTCTTTTTGTGTGCTGCTAGGGTTACAACTTGTTTATTCTTTCCAGTTGAAGTACTTGCCTTGATGTATCCCTGTGTTTGTGTTGGGTGACATTTTCTCATCAGTGGCTGGTTGACAAATTGGTAAATGTTTGTGTGTTCTCCAAGTGCTTGGTGAATGTTATCTACACAACTACACCAAAAGGGCTCTAGAAGGTCAGTACAAATTAGCAAACAGTAGCATGTATAGATAAGGAGTCGATGCTTGGTCTTACTTACAAGGTGTTCCAGTAATTACTGTCTGAATATCTTATTGTAAGAGGCTTAAAAAATTTGAAGAAAAAGGTTATAAATTTTGACGAATGAGTTACATAGCAGTGCCGAACATAAATAACTGTTTAACAAATTTTCATCAATTAACCTTTTAAGTAACAGCATTAGGAAGCATGTTGTAATTGCGGAATTGAAGTGTGGTAGTATGGAAATCATAACCATTTGCCAGAAACCATGCCTAACACTTATTTTGAGAAATATGGACACGAAATGTGTGGCAAAGGACATTGCTGTTCCAGCAAACACTTCTGGATTTCATTTGCCTGCAGTGCGGTAGCACAATAACTTGAACCATAGTGCATTTGGACACGCATTATAAATCCATATTTTTCGAAACTAGTGCTAGGCACAAAGTTGCTAGCAAAGGGTTACACTTCACATACTGGTCGACTTCAATCCTACAATCATAATGCGTTCCCTACTTTAATTACTGGCAAGCTAGTTAGTGAAGATCAGGTGACAATAATATTTCAATTATCAGCATGTTTCATTATCATTCATATGAACCTTGTTCAGTGAAATTCATTCAATAATGACAGACAGCTATAACTAAAACACCTGAGGCATTGCCTAGCAGAAGAGCTTACCTGTTTCCCCCAACTTCTGTGAAGTCGTATATAGACAGTTGTCTAAAATTCCATGCAATATAAATCACTCTCCTGTGTTCAGCCTCCAGGCCAGCTAGCCCTTAGCACTGTTTGTTTATGACACTAGTAGGGGGCTCTTTCACTGAATGTTGAAGTGCGCTTCAGTTGTCCCTGCTGCCTGTAATAAAGAACCTGTGAATTTGGAATTGAGATTGATTCCTTACACTGAAATTGGACAAGAAGACAATTTTAATGCAAATAGCATTCTTTGCCTACTTTAGCCATTATGAGCCTATCTGATCTATTTATCTATCTTGCTAACTAGCTAGTTGTGGTTATTTTATGGGTAATGTTATTGTGATCATGCTGTCATTCAGCCATGATTATTCTGCCATTGTCATGAGACAGATGTTATCATGCATCCCTTGTCATATTCGTCGTGCCACTGTGCTCATGTCAGCTTTGTCATTCCAGCTTCATCTGGTTGTCATGCCGTCCTCGTCATGCCATCTCCGTGATACAGGTGTAGTCATCTCATTGTCTTCACGTCGTTGTCATGCTGTTGTTGTAAGACTATCGTCTTAATTTACGAATCGACATCTCATTGTCATCATACCATTGGCCTTATACCACCTTTGTGATCCCATTGATATTGTTCCTTATTCGTCATTTCATCGACACCGCATCGGCGTCATACAGTCATCATGCCGCCATGCTCGTGGGTGACCTTGGCAAGCGAATGCCATAGCAAAGCGGGACAATATCGGAGTATGTGACCTACAGCTGAAGCAACAAAAGCTTCAGAATTGCAACTACACCTGTTAAATTAACATCACTTCAGGAACGTGGTCTGTTGCTACATTGCCCAAGTGCTATTCGCATTACCTTTGATAGTTATCATGAAATGAGTTCTGCCACAATTTTTGGCTCATGATTAGTTCGGGCCAACTTATTAACACTTTGGTGGTGGACATTCGGGGAAGTGATATTTAATATTTTCCGTCAATAATAATAATATTTGGGGTTTTACGTGCCAAAACCACTTTCTGATTATGAGGCACGCCGTAGTGGAGGACTCCGGAAATTTTGACCACCTGGGGTTCTTTAACGTGCACCTAAATCTAAGCACACGGGTGTTTTCGCATTTCGCCCCCATCGAAATGCGGCCGCCGTGGCCGGGATTCGATCCCGCGACCTCGTGCTCAGCAGCCCAACACCATAGCCACTGAGCAACCACGGCGGGTATTTTCCGTCAAAGTTGGGGCAGTGTTGCTGTTATTTAATTATAATAGTGCCAGTATCTTTTTCAGACCAAAACAGGGATTCCTGTATGATCAATTTAAAGCGATACCTGATAGAGAAAATGCAGAGCGCTCAATGTGCAGAACTGTGTGGATGGTGCATTAATGTCTAATTTACGTACCGAGGACTTTTCATGAACAGAAACATTTCAGCATACTTGAACAGACATTCTGATAAAAATAATAATTGGTGCATTCGTATGCACCTAATTATGCAAATGAAATAAAGGACACAACAAGTCTGTTCCCCGGGTCAAAGTACAATCAGGTATGTTCTGCTTATGCAAGAGCTTGTCTCGTGGCTGTTCTATGTTGCTGTGAGTTATGCACACTTTTCATTTCATTGGCGGTCTCCCAGTAGACTATCTTCTGCTGTGGTTACAATGGCAGAATTAATCAAAGCAGTAATACTAATCTGTAATAGATATATATCTTGACATTACTTTGACGTTTAATCTGTCTTCGTTGGCTCTCACTCTGGCCAATGTAGGATGCATCACAATCCTTGCTGTGCTGCACCGCTGCAATACATAGTGATAACTCCTAATCTGTAATGGATAGTGCTTCCACAGCATTGAACTAGAGTATTACAACCTGTAGTGCCATTTTCTTAACATTACTTTGATGTTTAATCTGTCTTTCTTGGCTCAATCTGGCCCATGTGGGACGCAACACAATCCCTGCTGTGCTGCAGCACTGCAGTACAAAGTGGTGATTTGAGATATGAAAATGGCGCATATATTTAAGCAAACTAATTTAGATATTTGCACGGTGTAGGAAGTTAGTGCGAAGCTACAAAGGAAACTTACTGGTTTCTTTAAAAAAAATTGACCGCCCTTGTGTTGCTGTCAACAGGGGTGCAAGGCAAGCTCGGTATCCGTGGCTCATCGTTGTCGTAACGCCGCGTTGCCGAGAAAGCGCACGTGGACGACGCGCCCTTTCTCGAGCGAGTTCCAGGCGGCGTTCATCAAACGGCGCGTGTTCTCCGGCTGAATGCACGACACGCGCCCTCTCGCGCTGCCGTTCCTTCAACGCAGCCTGCTCTTCGGCAGAACGAACCAAACGCGGCCTCCCCATGTGACTGCCGGGCCTGAACTGGCGGGAAACGGTGGGCATAGAGAAACATATTGGTTAAGATCGGACACTTCCACTTCCATAGTGCCCTGCGGCTGAGCTACTGCAGCGGCGCCAGCGCCCTGAGCGGCTGGTCAAACCGCTATTTTTTTATTCCGAGAGTGGTTTGGCTCTGTTTTGCTTTCGGTTTCGATAACTATGCTTTTGATTGTAATTTACCTTTGGCTGCAAAAATGTTGAATACGTCTACTGGTGTAGCGCAAGAGCTTTAATCATTCATTTTTAGGCATGTCATAGAACTAGTTGAAGTAAACTTGCAAATTGCAGACGTTTTACTGGAAAGATTATTAAGCTTCTCGAAGAACTAGCAAGGCTGAATCAGCTCATGCGGATTGGAAAAATAATGCAACCATGGCTCTCTTCATTACAATTCTTTTGCCGTTTCTGAGCCGCTTTTCTCAGTTGTACACAATAGCAAGCAGTCGTTCTATACGAAAATATATTTTTTTTCTTGTTTACAAAGTGAATTGGACAACAATATACTGAATTACATACTTGATAAATACACAAACTACTAGAGAGAAAGAGAAAACATTTATTTGCACCATCGAGGTCGTTGCTCTTGAGGTCGAGTGGGTGGTGTCCTCATTCCAGGACTCCACTGGCCATGGCTGCTCGACGTACTTGCTGGGCGAGAACTTCTTGTCCTGCCACGGTATCGCCAGTCAGCTGTACCTGCCACTGCTCAAATGACATGCTAGGCGTCTTTAAGTGTTGAGGTTTGCCCCCAGGAAATGTGAGAGTGTAGGGCGTGTGTCGCAGCACCAGGGGCGGATGCCGCGATATGCATGTATGTACTAGAAGAATGTTTTAGCACTGACATGTAAGCAACGCGTCAAGTAAGAGTGGCACTTACGAACTGGACCAGGCGTGTGCAGCGTGCAGTGGGGTAAAAATTCTTTCACAAAACGATAACAAATGCGCATTACACTGCTCGAGCTGCGCCAATTGAAACGTTTGTGTGACGGTACGGGTGAGCCACGTATAACAAGTTCTGTGCTTTAAATTAAAGGTCTTGCGAGTGACTTTTAGAAAATTAAGCGTTGGAAGTAATGCAAATGCTCTTCCGGAAAGGATGGGCGCGAAAACAAACGGGTACGCTGCAAGGTAAACTGGTGCCACGGCTCAGATTCTATGCCACACTTCCAAAATATGCACACCCAGCATAACAAACGTCTTGCTAACAATGTTCTTAATGTAAGAAACAACAAAATTATCTGCAGAGAAAAGGAAATCCCTTACCACATAGGCAAAGTGGCACGTAGGAAAGCACGGTGGGATGGACGTTACCAGCAGCACATCACCGGTGCAGCATCATCTCTATGGAAACGGGATGCGTGGACGTAACCCTGTAGACGTATGCTAAGCTGTCTACCTTTGAGGTAAAGTAGAAGCAAAGCGCTACGCCACCTGGCGGGTGGTCAGACGCTCGGCCGCGAAACGGCTCGAGTGTCCGCTCTTTACGTAGGTATGTTTCTCTATGCGGCGGGCGCGAGGCAAGCGAACACACCATCATAACCTTTTGCTCCTTCTGCGGAGGGAAGGGACGCCTGTGATTACCTCACGCTTTGCGCTGCGTCCACTTTATGCATATAAAACCCCACTTTAAAGAGTGCACACGATAAGCCAACCGTGGCTGAAGTGGTTAGCGCGGTGGTCTCGCAACCCGGCAGTCGGTGGCCCGCAGTCCGACAAGCGATTTTTATTAACGCGATAGCGTTAAGGAGCTCGTGTCGCAGAAAAGCCGGTGTCGTCGGCGTCGGGTGTCGGCGTCGGCGGCGTTGACCGTGAGCGATAAATCACGGCAGGCGCTTCATAAATAAAAAGCAACTTCCAAGATTGGCCCGGTGGGAATCGAACCCAGGTCTCCGGAGTGTGAGACGGAGACGCTACCACTCAGCCACGAGTTCGATGCTTCCAAGCGGTGCAAACGCGCCTCTAGTGAATGCGGTGTTGCCTTCGAAACGAGCCGTGGAAAGTTATACTGCGGTGTATATCGGTAATTATGAACATGTAACGTACAGAAGTCACAATTACACGAGTTGCGAAGTGCGTTTCCGCTGCATTTCTTCTGCGCTTTCCGCACACGCAGAGCCATCTTGCGGCAAACACAGAAGACCCCCTCCTCTCAATGTACGGCGCTGCCCCGACAGGAGGAGCGCCGCGCGCGCATTGGGACCGCTGCCAGGCGCGTCGCGGGACTCCCTCTCCCCTGACGACGCTTCGCCGTGCTTCCGGTTTAGATTACTATCTATCTCTGCCCGTGCCGATCACGACGTACATAGATCGCGTAGATCGTTTCCCCTCCGAGACACCGAGTTCTTTGGTTCGTTTCGCTGCGCTGCGTTGCTTGACGCTCACCGCGTGATAGGTGGGCGCTAAGTCCGATGCGGGGCGCATCGTAAGTGATTGCTGTGCCGTAGCGCATTGTCTTATACCCCTTGGCGGGTCGACGGGAACGCTGTCGCGTCCCACTCTTGAAGGCGAAGCTTAAGCGTCCTCCAATTTTTTTCGTGCGGCTTGAATTTTTTCATATGGCAACACCGACGCTGACACTAGTGAGGCAATACAAGCTTCGCTTGAGAAGTGGTAGCCTTGCTTCTGGCGTTTGCGATGAGAAGCCATATGGCTATCCTGCACCAAACATAAGGGTGCAACAGAATGCCACGGTTATGGAAAGGTGGAGATGTAGGCATGCTAATTATGTGAGGTATGAAGTGGGAAATAGTAAGAGAGAAATGTAAGGAGGATTTATGGATTTGCAGCTCATGGGAATAAAGAAAAACGTGGCTAAGAGTAGCTTACTTATTGATGCAGGCAGTGATATACTGTAGTACGTATCAAAATTAATAATTGTTCAACTACTAGAAGTGATATATTAATAATGAGTTCAGAAAATTGGGTTGAGTGATATTAATTGGAGATATGAATGTGCACATGAAGGATATAGATGGGTATACTTACTACGGTCTTCTAGTGCAGGATCTGTACAAGGAACAAAATGTGTATTTAAAGGGATAATAAGTGTCAGGGATAGGTAACATGGCAATGTAGAAACGGCAGTCATGTATTGACTAACTCCTTACTTTCGGAAATGGGATATAACTGAGTAGAACAAATTGCAATAGATGAAGATGGAAAAGATAGCTTAGGCAGTGGTCACAAAAGTATAACAAGCTTTGCGAAAGACTCCGACGCAAGACGGGAACCAATAGCAGCAGAATATTTAAAACAAAAGCCCGTCCGTCTGTCCTCGTTTATCGCGCTTAACCGTATTCAAACATGGGTCACCAGTTTGCCCAGAGTTCTACACGTCTGAATGAAAAGCAAATAGTAGAGATCGCAAGAAGCACAGAGAATAAAATGGACGCCGTTTCTACAGCAGTCTAGGGTTGCAAGGAACTCTTAGATGTGTAGCAACCGGAGATATGACAAGAATGGCTAAAAAATTATTGGAGTTGAACGAAGAAAGAACGTTAAGGTCGGAAAAAGGAAATAAAGAAACCTATGGAAGAGCGCAAACAGGTGGCTATAGGGACCATATAGAAGCCAAAAAGTTAAGAATTTACACGAAGAGGTACTTTTGAGAACAAATACCGAAAGAAGAAAAGGCTTGTGCAAGAAACAAATAAAATGTACAAGTGAATGTTAGGTCCATGACATTCGGAAAAAAAGGTTCACTGAAAAGATACTGGAACTATGTAGGAGCATTAGGAGCTTCAACTAAAAATTTGTGGGCTTTGATAATGGATGAAGACAGTAACACCTTCGACGTGGACGATGCGCTGCGTATGTACATCAACGAAATTGTTAGGAATAACCTCGGCAAGAAAGGTAGCACATTCCAGATAAATAGATCCAGCTACAGGGAAGCACGAGAACTGAAAATTTTATGTAGAAAAGCTTTACTGGAAAAAAGCATAAGAAAATGTCCCATATAGCACTGCAGCAGGAACTGATGAAATCCCCATACAGCTAACATCGGGGTCCAGTGATCAAGGCACCGCTGACCTATGCCATAGAGCAAATTATTAAGATGAAAACGCCATTTGAGTGGCGTGAGAGCAGGATGAATCTTCTCTATAAAGGCTGATGATGATAAAGACAATATCGTACAGGCCATTCACAGTAACATTGCTGATATATACAGAATGACAGTGCTAGTCATAAAATTAGAGCTGTTGATCTATGTGGAGAAAAAACAAGAAAATAGACTGCCCTTCCATTACTCTGGAGACGAGTGCAAGCGAAGCTCAGGATCCGCGGCTCTTCGTTGTCGTAACGTCTCGGATTCACCCTCCCTCACAGAGAGGTCGGCACGTCGACGACGAGCCCTTTCCCGTGCGAATTCCCGGTGATGTTCATGAAACGCCGCCTGTTCTTCGGCCGAGCGCACGATGCGCTGGCAGCACCCGCTGCCATTCCTTCAACGCAGCCTGCCCTTCGGCAGAACGAACTAAACGCGGCCTCCCCATCTGACTGCCGGGCAGTGCTGCCAGGTCGGACAAGGTGGCGTAGCCCAAATGTAGACGAACAAAAAAGAGGAACAACAAAGAATGTAGCCAAATATATAGCCATTTCGATTTGCAGTGTTATTTGTATATACATTTTCGCATTCGACTGTGGCAATCCCTTTTTGCGCAACTCGTCGTAGCGAAATGTCCGTGACGGTCGACCCTTGACATCAACAACAGCGACATCATGCTTACACCCAGAACACTTTTTGGTTGGCCCCGGAAACTCATCTGGCGAATCGCTGCATGCAGAGGGCGAGCCTATCGAGACGAATTTCGAATTTAAGAACGAACAAAATGTCACGATCCGTCCGGGTTCGTGAACGAGGGAGGGCTCGAGGCACCCTCCGTTATATGCTCCGCAGCGTGGTGGTGATGAACGATTACTGACCATCTTGAAGCAGAAGATGGAGCGGCTGTAGATGCTACGACAGGTTTAGCGGGAGACCACTGTAGAAGTTGATGAGGCTGAGGTAGGTCTGAAGCTCCTTCTTGTTCTGGGGCTTAGGCACCTTGAGCACAGCATCAACTTTGCGGGGAGCCGGGGATAGGCCAGCTTGGGAAATGACATGTCCCAAGTACTCAACACTGGGGGCCAGGAAAATGCATTTTTCCAGCTTGAGCTTGAGGCCGGCGTCCTGCAGTCGTGCCAGGACGTTGTGCGGGTTCTGCAGGTGGCCTTGTCATCGCTGCCAGTAACCAGGATGTCATCCAAGTACACCGCCACATGCCTCATGCCCCTGAAGAGGTCTATCTCCCTCTGAAATATGGCTGGGGCTGAGGCCACGCCAAACGTTAAGCGCGTGAACTGGAAAAGCCCCAAAGTTGTCGATATTGTGGCATACTTCCGGGAGGCATCCTCGAGCACCAGCTGCTGGTAAGCATCTCTGAGGTCGAGCTTGGTAAACTTCTGTCCACTGGACAACGCTGACCAAACGTCTTCAATCCGGGTCCTCGGGTACTTCTCGACGGTAGCGATGGGGTTGATGGTAACCTTGAAATCCCCACAGATCCTGAAACTGCCGTCTCGCTTGAGGACTGGTATGAGGGGAGCGGCCCATTCAGACGTCCTGACGGGTACCAGGATGTCCTCTCGCTGTAACCGTTGCAGCTCCTGGGTGACCCCGTCCTTCAGCGCGAACGGCAGTGGGCGAGGCTTGAAAAAACATGGCCGGGATGCCACAGGTATAGAGATGCCAGCCGTCGTGCCCGCAAATGTCCACCCCTGGCTGGAATAGGGACTTAAAACTCGGTCAATAGGTTGGGGACGTCTTTCACCACATGCACGCTGGCTTCCTGGTACTCTGGCAGACGAACGCCCACTGCATGAATCCAGTTTCGGCCCAGCAGCGTCAGCGACGACCCCGTAAAGTAAAGGGGAAGGGTTGCCTCCCTGTCGCCAAAGCGAACGCTGACCTGTGCCCGACTCTGGCAGACGAACGCCCACTGCATGAATCCAGTTTCGGCCCAGCAGCGTCAGCGACGACCCCGTGGTTAAGTAAAGGGGAAGGGTTGCCTCCCTGTCGCCAAAGCGAACGCTGACCTGTGCCTGACTCTGGACCTGGGAAATCTGCCCAGTAGCTGCGCAGCATCATGCCCGAAGCCTCGACGGACACGCTGGGGAAAATATTGCTACGGCACAATATGTGCGATCACGAAAGGCCAGCAGTGTGAAGACGACGACGACGATTAGAAGCTAGCGCGGGCTGTTGCCTCTTGGCCAAGCGCAGCGTATTTTCCTTGTAAATATATTTGTACATAGCTTTTCGTCTGCGTCTTCCTACGTAACATATCTGGTGGACGTGGACGTTCCCCGTACTTCGTCACGGAGCTTCGCAGTGGACGGTACGTCGAGCCTTCCTTCATGGCTCCCGGCGACGACAACCCGACTCCGCCGGCTCCGACACCTGCTGCCACTTCGACGACCTACATCACTCTCCCCGCTCCCCGTGATCCTGGCGTATTCTCGGGCCAAGATGGGGAAGACGTCGATGACTGGATCCGCCTGTATGAACACGTCAGCCGCAATAACCGGTGGGACCCTACTATTATGCTCGCCAACGTAGTCTTTTACCTCGGTGGCACACCTCGAGTTTGGTATCGCACGCACGAAGATGAGCTCACCAGTTGGGATTCACTTAAGACACAGCTTCGAGACTTGTTCGGCAACCCCTACGGTCAACAACTTGCCGCGCAGAAGGAGCTTTCCGGCCGTGTGCAAACGTCAACAGAGCCCTATGTCACGTACATTCAGGACGTCTTGGCTCTGTGCCGCAAAGTTGACGCCCACATGACTGAGTCAGACAAGGTTTCCCACATCCTCAAAGGCATTGCCGATGACGCCTTCAACTTGCTCGTTTGCAACAACGTAGCCACGGTGGATGCTGTTATAAAAGAGTGCCGCCGCCTGGAACTCGCCAAAAGCCGACGTATTGACCAGCAGTTTGCCCGCCTGCCCAACACCCCAGCGACATCTTCCTGTGCCGACGCTCCTCGTCCCAACAACACTGCCGATGTTACCAGGATCGTCCGGCGTGAGATCGAGGCCGCCTATCCGGCTGCCTTCGACTCCAGTCCCACCAACACATCTGCAGTCACGGTCTCACTGATCCAGGCAGTTGTCCGCCAGGAGTTTAAAAACATGGGTCTTCACACCATCTGCTCGGCCCATCGCCCTGATACCCGCCCGGCTTCTTCGATTTCGCCCCGTCCCGCATCTTCTTACCCACCACGTTTCCGCAACCCATCTGAATGGCGCACTGCTGACGACAAGCCTATTTGTTTCCACTGCCACCGAATCGCGCACATTTCTCGGCACTGTCGTAGTCGCTGGAGTTCCCCGATCCGGTCTACTTATACTGCCTCCTCTCGCCCCTCAGGTGGCCCTTCTCGTCCCTATGCCGCACGCTCCGATAATGCCGCCACTGATTCTCCTGCAACGAACCGCCCCTATTCTCGTTCGCCTTCGCCCCAACGACGACAATCTCGCTCTCCCCAGCCCCGTCGCTCCTATTTGCCGACTCCCTTCGGACGCCGCTCCCAGCCGGAAAACTAGACGATGCAGCGCCTCGAGGTGACGCTGCATTGCTCCCTACGCCGCCAAATCCTCTACTGACTTTGCCCACTCATTTGAACCTTCTTGACGTGCAAGTCGACGGTGTTTCTGTGTCTGCTCTCATAGACACTGGGGCGCATTTGTCCGTAATGAGCGCTGACCTTCGTAACCGGCTCAAGAAAATTATCACGCCCGCCACGACGCCTGTTGTCCGTGTCGCCGATGGCGGAACAGCCCCCGTAATTGGTATGTGTACCGCCCGCGTCTCCTTCGCCGATCGCTCAACAATCGTGCTATTCACAGTCATCGCCCACTGTCCCCACGACATCATCCTCGGCTTAGACTTCCTCTCCGCACATTCTGCTCTCATCGATTGTTCCGCCAGTACTCTCCGCCTTGACCTGCCTGTTCTGGATCCTGCTGAACCACACCCCAGTCGCCTCAGTTCCGCCGACTTCGTTCGCTTGCCACCTTCGGCACTAACCCACGTTGACCTAGTGTCATCCCCACCAGTCCCCGACGGTCACTACATCGCGGCTCCTATGCAAGACGTCCTCCTTACACACGGGATCACAGTACCCCGTACAGTTTTATCTATTACGGCGAATTGAGTCTGCCTGCCAGTGGTCAACTTTGGCTTGACGACACAAGTGCTGCCACGTGGGATGTCTTTGGCCCAGCTTTGTTCATTCGAGGATCACTCAGTAGCATCCATTGCAGTAGACGACACTTCATCCGATACTCCTCTACCATCGCAGTCGACAAATTGTACCATCGCTGACTTACGGAAAATGATTGCCCCCGACTTGCCCTCCGAGCACGCTCGTGAACTCTACCGCGTTCTGTTTTCCTACCACGATATTTTTGCCTTTAACGATCGTCCTTTAGCCCAAACTACAGCTGTCAACCATCGCATTAATACCGGCGATGCCCCTCCTATTCATCGCCGCCCGTATCGAGTGTCACCAGCTGAGCGTCAAGTTATTCACGCAGAAGTTCGCAAAATGCTTGCCAAGAACATTATTGAACCGTCATGTAGTCCTTGGGCGTCACCGGTTGTGCTGGTAAAAAAGGAGGATGGCTCATGGCGCTTTTGCGTGGATTATCGGCACCTTAACAGGGTTACCAAAAAGGACGTGTATCCCCTACCTCGGATTGATGACGCCCTTGACTGCCTCCACGGTGCTCGCTATTTCTCCTCTATTGACCTTCGCTCCGGCCATTGGCAGATTGCCGTGGACGATCTCTACCGCGAGAAGACTGCCTTTGTAACACCCGACGGTCTTTATCAATTCAAGGTGATGCCGTTCGGCCTATGTAAGGCTCCTGCCACTTTTGAACGCATGATGGACTCCCTTCTTCACGGTTTCAAATGGTCCACGTGCTTGTGCTACTTGGACGACGTTATCGTATTCTCCCCAACGTTCGCTACGCACCTCGAGCGCCTCTCAGCAGTCCTGGACGTTTTTCGGCGAGCCGGTCTGCAAATCAACGCATCGAAGTGCCAATTCGGCCGTCGCCAAATTACCGTCCTTGGACACCTCGTTGACGCGAACGGAGTGCAACCGGAGCCAGGCCAGATCCATGCTGTTACGCACTTCCCTGTTCCGAAGTGTGTCGAAGATGTGCGCAGCTTCATCGGCCTTTGTTCGTACTTCCGCCGTTTCGTGCGGAATTTCGCCGCCATAGCACGACCACTAACCGACCTTTTGAAAAACGACGCTCCTTTCCAGTGTGGCGATAACGAGGCCTCAGCATTCTCTCATCTAATCGACATATTCAGAACGCCTCCAGTTCTGGCCCATTTCGATCCTTCTGCGCCTACCGAAGTCCGTACTGATGCCAGCGGTCACGGAATTGGAGCAGTACTGGCACAACGCCAGCGTGGCCACGACCGTGTTATCGCTTACGCCAGCAGGCTCCTCTCACCCGCGGAGCGCAACTATTAACGCGATAGCGTTAAGGAGCTCGTGTCGCAGAAAAGCCGGTGTCGTCGGCGTCGGTGTCGGCGTTTTGCCGCGTTGACCGTGAGCGATAAATCACGGCAGGCACTCCATAAATAAAAAGCAACTTCCAAGATGGGCTGGGTGGGAATCGAACCAGGGTCTCCGGAGTGCGAGACGGAGACGCTACCACTCAGCCACGATTTCGATGCTTCCATAAGGTACAAACGCGCCTCTAGTGAATGCGGTGTTGCCTTCGAAACGAGCCGTGGAAAGTTATACTGTGGTGTATATCGGTAATTATGAACATGTAACTTACAGAAGTCGCAATTACACGAGTAGCGAAGTGCGTTTCGCTGCATTTCTTCTGCGCTTTCCGCACACGGAGAGCCATCTTGCGGCAAACACAGAAGACCCCCTACTCTCCATGTACGGCGCTGCCCCGACAGATGGCGCGCCACGCGCGCATTGGAGCTGTCGCGGCTCGGACTCTCTCCCTCTGTAGAATCAAGCGTCCTTCCTTTCTTTAGATCACTATCTCTCTATCTCTCTGCCCGTGCCGATCACGGCGTTTGGCTGGCGTGCATCATTTCCCCCTCCGGGATACCGAGTTCTTTGGTTCGCTCCGCTTGCTCAGGCGCACGTTTCGTTGCTGCGCCGAACGCCGCGTTGCTCGACCATATGGCTCGACGCTCACCGCGCCTGATGCGAAGCGCCTCGTAAGTGATGGCTGCCCTGTAGCCCATTGTCTTACACCCATTGGCGGGTCGACGGGAACGCTATCGCGTTCCACTCATGAAGGCTAAGCTTAAGCGTCCTCCAATTTTTCCATCACTGAGGGTGAGTGTCTGGCCCTAGTTTGGGCGGTTGCGAAATTCCGCCCATACTTATATGGCCGATCCTTTTCCGTTGTCACAGACCATCACGCGCTTTGTTGGTTATGCTCATTGAAAGACCCCTCAGGAAGACTTGGTCGCTGGGCCTTACGCCTCCAAGAATATTCGTTCTCTGTCACCTAAAAATCTGGCCGACTACACAAGGACGCTGACTGCCTGTCTCACTAACCGGTCGACAAGCCTGCCGACGCCGACTGTAGTACCGCCAACGGCATTTTCTCTGTGTCTGCCTTCGCTAACATCGCCGATGAGCAGTACCGAGACCTATCGCTGCGAGTACTCATCGAGCGCCAGCGCTCTACACCTTCCGACGCATCCGTTCGCCGATATGTCCTCCAGGGCGGCATTCTGTACCGAAGGAGCTTCCTCCCTGATGGCCCTGATCTTCTTCTTGTCGTGCCAAACCATCTACGACAGACTGTGCTCTTTGAGATGCATGACGCACCCACTGCAGGACATCTTGGGGTAACCCGCACGTACGACCGCGTCCGCCGCCGCTTCTATTGGCCTGGTCTCGCTCGCTCCGTTTGACGCTATGTTGCTGCCTGTGATCCTTGCCAGCGTCGGAAGACACCTCAGGTGCTACCTGCCGGTCATCTCCAGCCGATCACCGTCCCTGTGGAACCGTTCTTTCGTGTTGGATTAGACCTGCTCGGTCCCTTTCCCACGTCATCCTCTGGGAACAAATGGGTAGCCGTCGCGACTGATTACGCCACCCGATACGCTATCACTCGGGCTCTCCCTACCAGCTGCGCCACTGACGTCGCGGACTTTCTCTTGCGTGACATTATCTTGTTTCATGGCGCCCCGCGACAGCTGCTTACTGACCGTGGTCGAAACTTCCTCTCGAAAGTTATCGCTGACATTGTGCGTTCCTGCTCCATTCAACACAAACTGACTACTTCATACCATCCTCAAACCAATGACCTGACAGAGCGGTTAAACCGTACTCTTACCGATATGCTGGCCAAGTACGTTTCCAAGGACCACCACGACTGGGACATTGCCCTTCCTTACGTAACATTTGCGTACAATTCTTCTCGGCACGACACCGCCGGATTTTCTCCCTTTTATCTACTGTACGGTCGCGAACCTACCTTGCCCCTAGACACGGCACTTCGTCCTGCTGCGGTCTCAACAAGCGAGTATGCGCGCGACGCCATCGCCCTCGCCGACCATGCACGCCAGCTTGCCCGTGCTCGACTTACGGCCTCACAGACCACTCAGCAGTGTCAGTACAACGCCCGCCATCGTGACGTACAGTTTTCACCTGGTGCGCTCGTGCTCCTGTGGTCGCCCTCTCGTCACGTCGGACTTTCAGAGAACCTTCTTTCGCGATACACAGGGCCCTACCGCGTGCTGCGCAAGGTGACGCCTGTGACTTACGAAATTGCTCCTGTGGGCTCAACCTCGTCCTCTCTTGTGGCATCTAGTGATGTCGTACACATCAGTAGGCTCAAGGCCTACTACACTGCTTCCGAGTCCGATCTTTAGTCGCTCCGGGACGGCGCTTTTGCAGCCGGGGGTAGTGCTACGGCACAATATGTGCGATCACGAAAGGCCAGCAGTGTGAAGACGACGACGACGATTAGAAGCTAGCGCGGGCTGTTGCCTCTTGGCCAAGCGCAGCGTATTTTCCTTGTAAATATATTTGTACATAGCTTTTCGTCTGCGTCTTCCTACGTAACAATATGCTTGAAGGGTTTCCCGGCCATGACCGACACGCTGGCCCTTGTGTCCAGTTTCATGGAAATGGGGTGCCCGCAGACTTCGACGATCAGTATGTACGGCGGCACTGACGATGGTACAAGGCCTGTGTGCCACATGTCGAAAATCGGCGGGTCCTCGGCCACGACGTGGAGCCTGGCTGCGGAAGAACTAGAGCCTGCTGCCGCATACCCTTGCGACGGCTACCCTGGCCGCGGGCTTGTGTGGCACCTGGGCTTGAATCAGGCTGCTGCTGCTGCTGCTGCTGCTGCTGCTGCTGTTTGCTGTTCGTCTTCCCCCTTCGGCATACACGTGTCAGGTGCCCAGTTTTCCCGCACGTAAAGCATTGTGCTTGAGAGAACTGGCACTGTGAGGGGAAGTGGGCGCCACCACGGCGGCCGCAGGTACTGCCCTTTGTCGTCAACTTGTTGACCGTCGGTTCCGCCGACGGTGAGCCAATCGCACGGGCAATCTCGCCGTCGTCCTTGGCAGCAGCATCCATTGCTAGCGCCGCCTTCATGGCGTCGTCCAGCAAGGGGTCGCGAAGCTTCAGGAATAGCGTCTGCGTGGCGGGGTTGTTGATGCTGCAGACGAAACGGTCCTGGAGCAGCGAGTCCAGCTGATCCCTGAAAATGCAGGCACTCGCTAACCCTCGTAGCGCAGCAACGAACTGCCCGAGGGTCTATCCTTCCGGGCGGCTCCGGTTGTTGAAGCGGATACGCTCCATTAGTGTGGACGGCGCTGGGTTGAAATGCGAGCATAGTACGGTGAGCAGCTCACCCAGCGTCTTAACATGCGGCGTGGCTGGCTTGAAAAGGTTGATCAGGAGGCTGAAGACGCAGGTCCCGCTGCTGGCCAAGAAAATGTCCCGCTGTTCGCCCTCGGCTGTGTTTGCCCGGAAGAACACGTGGACTTGTTGGGGCTACCGAGGGCTGACAAGGCAGTTCCCGTGCAGGCGTCTCCTCCAGAGGTAAGCTGGGCCTTGAGGCTGGCCCGGGGGAAGAACCTGGGACCTGATGATGCCCTGAGCCGCCTGCCCCCGCCTGAGGCGCCTGATGCCGTTCGAGAAGCTGCTGAAGTGTTCATGCTGGAGCACGCGTACCTGGAGGTACTCTCCAGTTCTGTGGTATCGCAAGCGGTCAGCCGGAACCCAGTCCGGTCTCAGGTGGTTAAGGCGGTGTCCAGTGGGGATGAATTGGTGCAGCAGGCCTATAGCCACATGGCCGCTGAGCTGAGCTGGCAGCAGGGATGTCTACTGGGGGGTTCCAGGGTGGTGATCGCACAGTCTCCGGACCAGGGTCCTGCAGTTGCTGCACGCGGGTCATCCTGGAGTGGAAAAGATCAAGATGGTGGCCCTGTCCCATGTTTGGTGGCCTGGCCTTGACCAGGACGTCGCTCACATGGTGCCAGGAGCATTAGCCGGCCTCACGTCATGTGGAAATCAGCTCCTGGCCGTTCCCACAGAGACCTTGGTTCCGCCTGCATGTGGATTTTGGGGGGCCCTTCAAGAGCCATTACTTCCTGGTGGTGGTGGACACCTTTTCGAAGTATGTGGAGGTTCTACATGTCGCCACCCCATCAGCAGGCGCGACCATTGCAGCGCTACTACAGGTCTTCGCCGCCCAGGGGTTGTCGGGCGTCATCGTGTCCGACAGTGGTCCTGCTTTCGCCAGCATAGAGTACCTGGCCTGACTGACGAAGAATGGAATCCGCCGTATGATCGTTCCGCCGTACCACCCTGCCTCAAACGGTGCAGCCGAGCGGGTGGTGCAAATCATCAAGTACAAGCTTAAGAAGAGCCAGACTGGGGATTTCCGGACGCAGATTGCCCGGATACTGTTCCAGTACCGGACCATGCCCCACGATGTCACTGGCCGTGCCCCCTGTGAGCTCTTGCTGGTTCGGATGGTCAAGACACCCTTGGACGTCTTGCATCAGGACCTCCGATCCACAGTGCTCCTAAAGCAGCTGAAGCCGAAGCTGGCTGCTGACCGAGGGTGCTGTCCCGGGCCTTTGCCGGAGTCGGGAGCTCCAGTTTTCGCCAGGAGCTTCCGTCCTGGCCCGCCTTGGTCCACCGGACAGGTGGTGTCTCCTGCCAGCGCCTCATCGCTGCTCGTCTCTGATGGCTTCTCACGCTTCCCGGCAACTGCAGCTTATATAACCATACTATTTACCGGAAAACGCTGGCGACTAACCTATGCACGAGGGCGGGCTTTCTGGTTCTTTTTTCTTTCTCTTTCCCCCGCACGGTGGGCGCCGCCGCTGCCTCGGAAGCGAGCACCGTCGACCCTGATATTGTTGCAAGGAACCGAACACACCGCGCTCCCATTAATGGCGAATTCGGCAAATCGCACCGGGGCGCCCCAGTGCGCCGTTTCATCCAGTCACCGTCGCTCAACGGCAGCCCGGAGCGCGCCGGTGCGATTTGCTGAATTCGCCATAGACAGATCACAAACGGCAGCTGGAAAAGGGGGTTGTGTTTGAGTTTCTGCGCAACAGAAATATGTTTTCTCGTATATTCAAATTACAGTTCGACACTGTCATGCCTGTAGGTTGTGTGAAAGTCGTAGTTAAGAAATTTTCTGATGCATTTTACTTTGAGAAATTCAGTAACGCCTATGCGCCCCGCGCAGAGCCTGCGGGGTTCGGGATCGTTTTTCTCGTACGGACAGCGGCGCCGACACCAGATTTTCTGCAACACGCTGCCCTTAACGTTATCGCGTTAAAATTCATTCCACAGGTAAAGAAAAATGGCAGTAAAGCTCACCGTGAGAAAGGTGGAGCAAGTCGAAAACTGTACCCAGCGCGATACTTCACCCAGAAACTGTGGCCATCAACACACTGGAGCAAGCATTTGCGTCGCTCGAATTGTGCTGTGTTATGGCTTTCCTGGTGGCGCACTGTTCGATCACTTACTTCAGTGCGTTCTGACGAAGCTACGACATTTATGTGTAATTAGTGGTGCAAGTGCATACGGTAAAGATTGTACTGAAGGACTGAATAAGTTTCACGCCAAGGCCGTACTGACTGCGTCCCGCGGACAACTCAATAAATATTTCATTTATGCGTAACTTCCATATTTACGTTCAGCCACAGTGCACGTATCCGCATCTTCTCAGCCTTCGACTCTGCCTCAATGATAGTTCAGGCTTTTAATTACCCGCAAGAAAAGCGGAAACATACTTACGGAGGAAATAATCAGGCAAGAACACACAGTCTTTGCAATTATATTCATTGCATGCTTAGAAGAAGTAGGTATTCAAACTATTATTAGACTGGGGAACTGGGAAAGATCAAGGGCGATGGTCAACGCCGAATATCGCAACAGGATTCAGCTTGCTGATGACATTGTGCTGTTCAGCAACGCTGTAGACACATTGCAACAATTGATTGAGGACTGTAACCGAGAAAGTGTACGAGTAGGTTGCAGAATAATACGCAGAAGACAAAGGTATAATGTTGAATAACTTGTCAAGCTAAAAAGAGTTCATGATCGACAGTCAGCCTCTGGAGTATGTACAGCGATGAGCACAGTTAGGGTGAACACGCGAGCGCGTGGCCGACGA
Organism: Dermacentor albipictus; assembly: GCF_038994185.2. Taxonomy (NCBI): domain Eukaryota; kingdom Metazoa; phylum Arthropoda; class Arachnida; order Ixodida; family Ixodidae; genus Dermacentor; species Dermacentor albipictus. Next base: position 29,895,045 of record NC_091825.1, read on the forward strand.
CACTGTTGGCGCCGCATCACGACAATCACTGGAAGCACTGCACATGCGCAGTACACGTGTAGCGAGGCTGTCTTTCTACCGCGCGCATCACGTCACTGGAGAGGCCCGTCCATCGTCTGCTAGCCGAACTTTTGCCTTGTGAGCTGATACTTTCGGCATTTAAAGTGCTTCAAGAAAACAAAACTGAAAAAAAACGCACATAGCTATGTGGGGCGTGACTAATATCTTCAGAGTTGTTCCGCATGCAAATACAGCATATAAAACACCGAGCATCTACCGCAGACGTTCAGTCTGTCGCCACATGCTATTATGGCTAGAGTTCCGGATCATCAAAGACGCTCTATCGTTGACCTTTCACTAAAAGGTTATTCCCAGCGATACATCGGCTCTTTAGTAGGTAGGCCTCTCAAGACTGTGAACCGAATATTTCAGGCATATAAGAACGAAGGTCGCATTCGGGATGCGCCACGTGCACCTCGTCCTAGGGCTACCACAGATGACGAAGATGCATGCATAATTGCAGCTGTTGTCGAGAATCCTTCTTTGCCTGCCGCAGCAGTTCGCGAGGAGTTGGATTTAGACGTTTCGGACACTACTGTTCGACGTCGCCTGCGTAGTTCAGGCCTTCGCAGTTACGTCGCAGCACAGAAGCCGCTACTTACGGCTGCCAACAGGGAAGCACGGCGGCGGTTCGCTGAGCAGCACGTGTCGTGGACAACCGAAGACTGGGGACGTGTCATCTTTTCGGACGAGTCCGCGTTTTCCATGCGACAAGACCAAAGAGTGCTTGTGTGGAGACAGCCACCAACACGGTAACGTAAACTTTTTCGTTGAAGAGTGGGTTTCTTACTTTATTTAACAACGCCATGCAGGAACGATCCAGAAAACGTGCAACGCGTCTCTACCAGCGGGAAAGCAAGTGTGAGCGTGTGGGGTGCGGTTTCGCAATATGGTTTAGGACCATTACACCGCATACGTGGGCACTTATCGTCTCAGCAATACTGCAGTATTTTGAACGATGTGCTGTTGCCATATGCGAGCAGTTTATTCCCCGACGGCAACTATCTTTTCCAGCAAGACCGGTCACCGATCCACACGGCCAGGGTTGTGAAGGACTTCCAGGCAGAGCAGCACATACCCGTACTGGAATGGCCATCGAAAGGGGCGGACCTTAACATTATTGAAAACGTGTGGGGCCGCCTGAAAGCTGCCTTGGCAAGAAAGCCCCTTCATTCCGCGACTTCCGACCAGTTGTGGGCCGCAGTCAGCCACGAGTGGGAAAGCCTAAAGGCCAATCACGAATATGTGCAGGCACTTCATGACTCGCTACCGTCCAGGACAGCGGCAGTCGTTTCTGTCAGTGGTGACGTGACTCGGTTCTAGAAATTCTAATATTTTATTTCCCTGTAGTACGTCTGTTCCACTTACACTGCGAGCTTGCAGTTTAGTTCAATAAACAGTTGAAACACAAAGTGTCTCATGCTGATTTATTCATTGACGCACCACATTTTCTACCAGATGGGCCAGCAAGCACTGAAAGTATCACCTCAGCAGACAAAAATGCGGCTAGCAGACGACGAACGAGCGTCTCCAGTGACGTGGTGCGCGCGGTGTAAATATTCTTTCGCAGACCGCATACTGCACATGTGCAATGCTTCCAGCGATTGCCATGACGCGGCGCTAGTAGTGCCGTCGGCCACGCGCTCGCGTGTTCACCCTAACTGTGCTCATCGCTGTACATGAGTGAAATTATCGATGTCGATTACTCACAGGGTACCCTAATCACCAGACGGAAATTTACAGAAGAATGAAAATGGGTCGGAGTGCACACGGCCGGAAATACCAAATGGTAACCGGATGCTCACCGCTGTCGTTGAAAAGGAAAGTGTACAACCATTCCATTCTTCATGTACTATCATGTGGGACAGGAACTTGGAGGTTAAGAATGAAGCTTGAGAATAACTTATGGACCGCTCAAACAAGCGATGGAACGACAAATGTTAGGCCTAACGCTAAGAGAGACGAAGAGCGCGGTGTGGAAACGGGGGTGGTGGCAGTCGAAATTGAGAGGGAAAATGGCAGCTGGGCAGGCCACGTAATTCACACAGCAGATAATCAGTGGTCCAATAGAAATACAGATTGAGTGCTAAGGAAAGGAAGCGCCGTTGAGGGTGGCGGAAAATAAGGTGACGTAATGAAATCGGGACATGCGCGGGCATAAGTTGGGATCAGCTATATATAGTGCAAGTTAGGAGTAATTAGAGATCGCTGGGAGAGGCCTTCGTCCTGCAGTGAAAATAAAAATACGTTGATGACGTTTTACAACTTCGAGAATTCGTGCGGAATTTTAACGGACTGTTGCTCTTGAGCCGACATTCGCTTCGTACTGCGACGACGCATTCGCATGCTTGCAGAAAGGCGCCGGGCGACGCTTGCATACCACCACCGCCACCTTGGCATCGTATTGCAAGCGATTGCTCTCAACCAAGTGTGTCAGTGTCGCAAGATCGAAGACTTGAACCAACTTGATCCGAAACCAACTAGAATGTTGAACCGCTGTGTGCTCCTCTTTGGTGCTGTCAGTATTATGACGTGCTCTTGGACGGTGTGTTCTTATGAGGCTGCCAAATTTATGACAACGCTGGCGCTGAGCATCGTGGGGATGTTGACTGATTAGCCTTGATTTCTATGAGTTGCCACTTGAGCTACGACAGACAACCTACCATTTAATACCAGTCTCCAAACTTAACGTGTGCGCACCTTTGTGCACTTCGCCTCTGTCGGAATGCGGCCGCCTGAACCTGCAAAACAAACACTTGACCTGGTGCGAGGCATCATCGTGTTTTATCAGCTTAGGGGAAGCCAAGAAGAAGCGGTGAGCGCTCATAGCTAGTCAAAGTGGCAGCGAAACTTGCCATGTGGAGATGTTATGCAGTGAAGTTTTCTGTCGTGATTTGAGAGTGTCGGTAGCCATGGCTTCTTTCTGCATTTATTTTTTTTTAGGGTTGCTTTCATAGCTCTCCGTGTCCTCGACAGCGATGCTATGCGAAGGGTGCGCGCGTTTTGTCTTCGGTTGGCGGTCGATTATATCGCCGACCAGCACCTTGAGTGTACACGGTACCGGCTGCCGACGAAGCTTATATTGAAAGAGAGAGAGAAAAAACATATATTTGTAATGAGCTGGGTGACTTCCCCATTTCATTTCAAGTGCGCGGCATTAGAACCGCACCTGGAACCGTGTGCAGCGAGATCACATAGCATACCGATAAAAGTACGGGCGCTGGGCCCCTTGCCTTGAGGCATTAGGAACTGTATATTATGAAGCTTCTTTTTTCCATTTCCATAATTGGTATCCAAATAAAGACATTTAGTCGCTTTGTAATATGGTGGCGGTGGTGATGCACATAGGCGGGATGAGCCTAGCAGACCTGGCCGGCAATTGCGCCTACTGAGCGTCTCTTTCTGCGCCAAACATGTCACCATGTGACCATCAGTTCTGTCCCTTGCAGAAATGTGAGAACAATGCGTACCACTTCCGCTGCAATTCTTTTGACGGCGGTGTGTGGTGAACGGGCGAGTGCGGTTGGGCTTGTCGGCGCCGTCGCTGACACCCCGAAAAGGAAGCTGTCGAATATCAGTGTCCAGTGATTTGCCGTAAGGACCTATAGGCTCAACTACGGATGCATGATGTGCGATCATGCTATCAGTTGAGCGCACTTTGTTCATTCATTCGCGTTTAATTCGAGCTTTGCTTCCTCCTCGCTCTCGTGCGGTCGACGCCGTAAGTTAAATCCGCTGGCGCTTTGGTTGCGCCCTTATCTCAGCGTAAGAACTTTTTGGCTAAGAAACGGCGCGCGAGCAGCGCAGCTTAGTGAATTCCTCCCTACAACTTTACGAAAGAGGTAACAATGTGTCCTGCAAAAACTATCGAGCTGGCTTGACTCTAACTGTCTTCGGGCAAACATAGCGAAAAGCAACTACCTAGTCTTCGCTACGGAAAACACCCGATTAACCAACACTACGCCATTAAATTCTAACCGCTGTTCCTCGCAAAATCTTAACGAGACGAAACCTTTAGGAGTTTGTCTTGATAGCCAACTACAATGGCATAAACACATCCGCAAAAGTACGCTCACTGTCTACAAGAAAAAATCCCAATACATATAAATTACACCCTATTTTTTCTATTGAACACACTTCGCGCTCTCTACATGAGCTTCATACATTGGCCTGTTACCTACGCAATTACCATTTATAGACTCGCGTACCCCACGACCTTATTGCCCAGTATTGTTGCACCAGATACAGCGCTTCGAGCTATGCCCTACTTCAAAAGCATGAACTCGGTTATATTCGGGTGCCTCATGCTTTAGGTGAGAGTCAGCCCTCCAGCGGTAATTTGCGTTTTGTTTTGTGACTGTGTTACATATATGGTTTTGAAACAAGTCATTTCGAGATGAGCTATTGCAACAGGTTGAAAGCACAGTCATTATACGACAAAGCACTTTAATCACGTCAATAGAAGCCATACGACCTTGGTAAATCGTTTTTCTCTGAGCACAACAGTGTGTAAATTTCAGACTGTTTACATCAATACCTATGCTTCAAACTTCCCATTCGAACTAACGGGAGTAAAAGAAAAAAAATCAGTAGCGCTTCTGGGTTGTGCACAGAAAGGTGCCTGAAATATCATTCTTCAGGGCGTTTTCGGTTTGTTTCCTCTGTATTTGGTAACATGAAAAAAAAAGAACAGCAAACACACTGCCCCATAAAAAACACTTATGTTTGTGGTTGTCACCACTGGGAGTGCCTTGCTTTTTTGTTCTCTATTTAATGGAAGTCTCGCCTGTTTCATTGTGGTGGCTTGGGTGAGTTAGCAATGCACGATATATTATAAGGGTGTTCCAGCTATCATGCATCGCGTTAAAAAAAATACCTGCCGTTCTACGCGATGATAACGAAGTACATATTGTTCACAGTCGAGTGCGTACCTTATCCGCCATTTGTTATTTTTCTTTATGTCATGGAAATTAAAAAAATAACTCGCATTACCTATTCCTTTAATTATTCATCATCATCATTTTATTTACTGCTCTGAATACCATGCTGTCAATGAAGAACTTGTAGAATTAATTTGAAAGAAATTTAAGCTGGCACGTTTTTAGCCCGGCACTTTCTGTGCGTTTATTTTTTTCTAGCTGACAAAGAAGCCCGTGAAAAATGAAAAAAATATTGCGCGACTAACCGTCCGACCCTAGGAGAAAGCGGAGCCCTCACACAAGCTCCAAACCAGTTAGTGGCAGAACTGGCACTTTATCTGACGCGCCCATATAAAGCCTTATCTGAAGGTTCCGTACGCTTCGCCAGACTCTGGAGAGTGGTTTTGCGGGTGCAAAATGTTCTTCAAGGTTGTGTATGGAATTGGTTCATACGTCTAGTACGAACACGTCGTCGTGTGCAACGACTGGCAGAAGGTTCGACAATTATTGCTCATTCTGTATCTTTGTTCTGCACCGTTGCGCACAACACGAAAGCTTTCATTCTGGTTGTCATTCCATGATATACGCGTGGTGACATGAATGGCCGCGGGGCACAGGACTGAAGCGGCAATGGTGTATTTCAGAGCGAGCAGCGTTACAAAAGCCCACGTCAAGAAATATTCGGCATGACCTGCAATCTGCAAACGCACACAAGGCAGAGCCGTACGGCGAGACCATTTTAACTACACATTAGTTTGGAGATAGTTACTTTCTTGTGTCCCAAAATTTGTGCCCCAACAAGCTGAAGAAAGGAAACGCTTTGAAACAACTGTAAGATATAGACTGTTGCTATTCCGTACGTAACGAAGAAACGTTTGCTACCCCTCACTGATGTATACTAGCCTTTGTTGAAGCCTGCGAGGTCTTCGCGGCGGCCGTTCAATGCTGTGTTGATTCAAAAGTAATGGCGAACAGTGTAGTCTTCCGCTACAGTGCAAGGACGGGACAATATTGTAGAATTGACGTCAAGTAGGAACAATCCATCATCTTCCTTGTATGGATGTAGCCACCGACAACGCAGAAAGGGCGATGTTTGTTTTAGTAACGTAGATGTAATCATTAGAACCGTGGGGTTCAAAATGATGTCTGATGTACTTGAAATCCTGTCGTATGAAGATCATGTTTGCTTGTTCTTCATTTTTACGAGACCACACTCGGTGCCATGTTTACTTCGACCAGAACACAGGGGCAAACATCCTACGTGATTAGTAAAACACGTGCATAACGCTTTGGAGCGCATGTAAAAGTAATATTGCTTTAAACTACGTAGCTAACCTACCCGTTTTAAACTTTGGCCGCAGTTCACCGAAACATGCCCCTCATCCTCTCAAGACTCGGGGTGAACTTTCGGCGCGTTCGCATAGCATCTATATTTATGAAGAAAACAAGAGGCTAGCAATTTTTATCTAGTCCAGCAAGCATTTCAATCGTTACCAGCATAATATGCAGAAGAATAAGGGCCACGAATAGAAGATGACAAGGCACATCGCAATGATACGTTGAGCAAGTAATCTTTATTCATACAGGCGGTCGCATCTCTGTCGCTTATGTTCGCCATATAGAAGTCGCTGTTGGCGGTGGGTGGAGCTACGTCCTCGTTTTGTGGGATATTCCTGCCAAGAATTTTTAACAAAAGTGTATAGATAAACAAAGGCATATCGAAACGAGCGCTACAATTCGCGAAACAGTTAAGAAGAGTATGATTGCCAAGGCATAAAAGTCCTAAGTAAACCATTCTTCAGTTACTACAACAGTTGGTTTTCAGCCCTGCGTCGAAATGAGTTTTCTTGCTAGCTGTCTGGCTGACGACGAAGACAGAAAAGGACAGCAGTTCGCGCCGCCGATGTGGCCCGACTTGTCTAAGTTTCGGCGTTCACTACTTCTCACCGGATGTACAAGTACAATGCGAGCATATTTCTTACATCTGGTGGTCGGAGTTGGAGCGCGCTTCACGCAACACGGGCCTTCGTATCGTTTAGGCTCCTCTGCACACAAACGTGAACTAGCACGTAAACTAGCCGGTCAAACTAATTCGCGTTTCTTTTATATAGTATCAGCACAACTGGCACTTAGTTATTTTAGATTATATTGCGCGTTCACACCGGTGGACGCATGCCGCGTAAAGTTGTTCAAGTTAATTTCGCAGACATGCGTCACGTAGAATTTGGCGATTGGAAAAGTAGTGCCCTTCAAAAAGAAGCACCGAAAACGTTTCGTAAAAAGAGCTCGTATCACGTTCTTGTTTTCTAAGTGCGATCGTCGACTACCACAAGCAATGGCAGCTGTCCCGTTTGGACGCTAAGCAAAGTAGACAATTTTCTGCTTACATACGTAGGCTTTATACGGAGCTGCTCAAGGTGGAGTCTGTTTGATAGCAGCAGTTTCTTTAGTACGCGCGAACACGTTACAGCAACGACAGTGCAGAATGAAAAAAAGCACACACGTGTACTTGAGGGTATAAAAATGTGCACGCAATCACAAAAGTGCCCCCAAAGTGAGCTTCTGCCTGCTCAATCTGCTCCCGCAAAGGTCTAAATTATTTTCCACCATGCCACGTATGTTCGTACTTCTGGTGCAAGAAGGGAGCTTCACGTAGCGCCTTAAACACAATGGCAGCCACAACAGTGCCGTAGTACTTGGAATTTACTTACGTATTGATATCACGCCATAAGCATCTTCGTTGATCGGCTGCGTGCTGAGGTCGTCTTTGCCCTTTGTCGGTGAGACAACGAACCAACCGCCGCTGCTGCTCTTTCACCTGTCGCGCAGTGGGGACGAGCTACGTGACTACTCACCTCGTAAACCATTGCTAGCCATTACGGTGTCCCCCCCACATGTCTAAAAAAAGTACCTATGACTATTCCAGTGTCTCATAAAAGATTATCGACGAAATGCAATCGCGTGGCGCGGTGTTTTTTGCGAACATGTTTAGGGTTAAATGGCCTGTTTGCCGAGGGTAATGCGTACGTGTTACGTGCAGAAATATACTGAAAGCATCACTAAGGCGGAGCCTTTGCGCGGGTAGGCGCAGTGAATTCTATTGAAGAAACAGATATTTCTTTCCAGTTTACACACACACACACACACACACACACACACACACACACACACACACACACACACACACACACACACACACACACACACACACATATATATATATATATATATATATATATTTATTTATTTATTTATTTATTTACAATACTGCTACTCTCATTTGAGAGCGTGGCAGTTGGGCGATACAGTAGGCATGTATATGAATACGCATTAAGGCAGAACAATAATTGAAAAAAAGGGAAGAAAAAAGAAAAGCAATTGCCCAAGTATGGTAATATAAGAAAGAAGCTGAGTTTGGAAACAAAAATGCAAGTTTGCACATGACAGTTAATTAACATGATACTGGCAGTCAAGAACACGTAAGTGATTAGTTATACAAAAAATAGGAGCGAACTGAAAGATAACACTTAGCGCGTGAAGAATATTTAAATTGTGTGAAGGGATGCGCTTAAAACATACACTTCGAGAGCGAGAAGACACGAAATGGAAAAAAAGAACAATCTAGGCAAGCAATCAGCAGCATATATATATATATATATATATATATATATATATATATATATATATATATATATATATATATATATGCGGTTTAAATTAAGTTCGCTTTATTTTCTTGTCTCATCGATATTTATCGATATGAGGGTGTGAGAGGCAGACAGACGGACAAAATTTTACTAATGGTCTTGAGGGACCGCGTTAGGATACCTCCCTTTTCAGGGAGTCCCCGTAGCCGTCGCAGACCGCCCCCACGTCGGGGTCGGAAGATCGCGGTCCTCCGCCTTGTCGCAGGCCTTCTGGACAGCCCGTAGTTGCTCTGAGAGGTCGCCACTCTTAAGGGCTGCCTCCCTGATGGTTAAAGTGGTAAGCGATGAGCTGCGTAACGCAGGGCATTGCCAGGGTATATGAGGTAAGGAGCAGTACGCCTCCCCACAGTCTGGACAGTGGGTTTCTGCATTAGGCGCGAAGTGACTGAATCGGCCCCTGGAGGGAAATGACCCCGTTTGGAGCATGCGAAAGGCCGACGATTGTGGCCTAGTAAGTTTAGGGTGCGGCAGCGGAAAGGCCCGTCGAGCGAATTGGTGATGTGCCAAGATTTCATGGAAGGTGATAAGCGAATGCCTGTACAGTCCTAAGTCGCCGCCCGTGAGTCCACCGGAACCGCCGCGGTGTGTGAGACCTCGCGCACAGTCATGGGCCAGCTCATTGGCGTTAACAACCTCAGAGTACACATTTATTTATTTAATTATTTATTTATTTATTTATTTATTTGTGATACCCTCAAGGTACATAATTGTACATTGCAGAGGGGAGGGGCGAGAATACATTCGAAGAGGAAAAAATGCAGGATTAGTTCAAGGAATTTCCAACGAACAAAAGCAATATGAAAAAAGTAATAATACTACTTTGATTCCCATATGGGCCGGGAACCGTTCGATGATATGAAAACCAGCAGCCCCCTCGCTGCCGAGGATGGCCGCCGCCTCCTTTGAGGTCGAGCCAGAGGAGCACGCTCGGGCTGCAGACCTGGAGTCTGTAAATATATTTGGACGTGGAGGTGCCTTCAGGGGTATAGCTATAGCAACCTGCTCGGCTACTGTTGCAGATACCTCCCGCACGGATGCTGAGTTAATGAGAGTGCCATTGGAGTCAACCGAAACTGCGACATAGTGATCAGAGCGCCCGTACTGGGCGGCGTCAACGAAACACGCCAGATTCGGAGTGGCCGGAGCCACTTTTAACAGGGAACGAGCCCCTGCTACCCAGCGCCCAACACTGTATTGAGGGTGGACGTTACGTGGCATTGGATCTACCTTGAACGTATCTCGGACCATGGGTGATAGGGTCACGATGCGCTGCGTGATTTCCTGGTGACCGCATCCAACGGATTCGAGGATGCATCTCCTCGCTCGCGATGGTGAGGGTCCTAATATTTGGGCCACTCGTTGGGCCTCGATTACCTCGGACAGGGTGTTGTGCATGCCTAGTTGCATGAGGCGCGCGGTGCTGGTAGGGAGTGGCAAACCCAGCACGCGCTTGATGCTTTTGCGCATGAGGGCGCCGATTTTGGCCTCATCCGGTTTAGACCAGCGCAACACGGAGGCTACATAGTTAACCAGACTCATAAGAAACGCGTGGTAGAGTCTGAGGAGATTGCTCTCGCTTAAAACCCCTCTGTGGTTCGAGATCCTGAGGATAACCCGACGCATATTGTCCGTCTTGGAGGTAATGCGGGCTATAGTGTGTGAGTTGCCCCCGCGATATTCTAGCAAGAGTCCGAGGACCCTGATGGCATCCGCTCTCTGGATTTGTTGTCTGTCCCTCGTATAGAAGGCTATGGGAACTTGATCTAAGGGTGCGGAGCACTTAACCCCCCGTCGGGTGGGCCTATACAAAAGAAGTTCGGACTTGCATGGTTGGTGACAGACTCAGGCCCGTGTCTAGTAGGAAGTGTTCTGTGATGTCGAGCGCCTCTTGGGGCGCACTCTCAACTGCAGCGTCAGGCCCTCCCATGCACCACACGGTAATATCATCCGCGTAGAGGGCGTGACCCGTTCCTCTTACTGTGGCCAGTCTGTCCGAGAGGCCCTTCATGGTGATGTTAAACAGTAGGGGAGAGATGACCGCCCCTTGCGGGGTGCCTCTCGCTGACAATGTGAATTCCTTGGATTTGATTTGCCCTATTTTGACAGTGGCCTTGCGATCCCTGTGGAAGCAGCTAACGTACGCATGCAATCGTGGCTCCAGGCCCGGGTCCCAGGTGGCGTCTAGCACTAACCGGTGTGAGATGTTATTAAAAGCCTTGGACAAGTCTAGAGCAAGAATGCACCGAGTGTTTCCAGTGTCGGCATCAATCAATTGCCTCTTTATAAGTAGTATGACGTCCTATGTGGAGAGTGCCGGCCGAAAGCCGACCATGTTGTGAAGGAATAACTTATTAGTTTCTATGTGCCTAGATATACGGTTGTGAATGGCATGTTCGGAAAAACTGTGATGACAAGTACGCAATCGGTACTCCTGCAAGAAACAGGTGTGCGAGAAACAAAAAAAAAAACTGTTGAGTAAAACGACTGTAGAAAATGTACTAATACGTGTTTATACAGAACAAATATATATATAAAAAATTTCTTTCGGAATTTATTATTTTTTTTTACTATACCACGGACAACATGTCAAGTTTAACAGATTTGCAGTTCCAGCAGAACTTTTTGTTGGGCTATTTGGTGCATATTACTGAAGTACTATAGCGCCAAACAGACGACACAAGAAGAAGAGGCACGGACGAGCGCTTACTAACAACTGATGCTTTATTGACGGAAACACACAATATATATACGCAAATTTGGCGGCGCAACTCTCGCATTATCAAAACATCACATGGTAACTAGGCAAAAGGCGATAGAACGATTGTGAAGGTGACGTTCGTGAAGTTGACACGTGGTGTACAGCGCCAAATGACTATAAATGATAATGGTTACGCGATACACAAGCACCGCCGTGAGGGAGTACCCCATAAAAACTAAATAGATTAGGAATATTCACCAGGCGCTGGCGGTGCAGCAACATGCTGTAGGGGTTGAAGGACGGACTTCGGGATGGAAACCAAACTTGGGAGGGTTTATTTTACATTATATACAGAGAGGTGAGACTCAAGTAACATTCGTACAGTCATTACAGGCCGGCAGCAACTCGGACGCTGCGTCCCGCGGCAAGAAGTTCGAGAGAGGTCAACCAGGGAATCAGGGAGTGCTCTGGTCTCTCTGGAATGCTTCTTATAAACCCTTCGAGCACTGGAAGTCGCGTCATGTTTGACCAATGGGAGAGTCCGCTCAGATGACGCCACTTTCAGCCAATGGTTGGCGCCCGTATCGTGTTGTCACACCCGGCGGCTCTCTGCGGTCTTGCCTCGCAGACGTGCAATGCGCTTCTTCCAAGGAGGATAAGTGGGGGTGCTCATGCTCCATTGTCCGAAGGCCCACCTGCTCTCGGCGGTACGGCTCCGCTGTGGTAGCAAATGCCTTCTTCAAAGGCGAAGATGGGTGACGATTGGGCTCCATTGTCCGAGGACCCCTTCTAATCCCGGCGGCGCACGACCTGGGGGCCGCATACTTGTTTGCACTTGTCTTGTGGCCTTCAACTTGTTTGCCTGGGCGCTCCTCTGGAATGTGCTTTCTTGCTTCTGCATTCCTCAATTAGCTGTACTGCGATTCGATGTGGTCTGGGGAACTCGAAGTAGCCTCAGGAAACGGCGCCATATCTAACAGCTCGTCCTCGCCCCGGTTGTTCTGAATGGCCGGTGAACTCAATTCGCTGGCCATGAGGAACGCTGATAGAAGCTGCAGGGTACTGGTGTCGAGCTTCGTATGACGAACTTCGGGATCCTGGGCCCTGGAGAACATGCGTCAAACAAACAAAACAACTCAGCGCTGCCCCACGTGTAAGCGCAAGCTCTTCACCCCTGACTCGCCAGGCTATTACTGAGTCAAAATGAACCCTGATCTTTTATTTACCCAATTTTGACAAAACAGTTCCAACCACCCTTCCAAACAGCTATCCATTTCTCCTCGAATGCCGACAAGACCAGAGTACTATTGTTGTTGCAAAACAAAGGGTCGTTGACGATGCAAACAACAAATGAAAACAGCCGAACATAACTTAGGTGGCCTAACTACACGAACAGCATGTTTCCAATCTATCGCAGTGGCGTACTTATCGCACGTATTGGTGCCACTGAACAATCTGGTCAACCTCACAAGTACGTAATCACAAGCGCACTAGCCTTGTGGTCACTAAACAGAACGCGTACTTGCGTTGTAGGCAAACTTTGCATTCACGCTTACTCACGTTTCTTCCTTTAGTCCCTCTAGGACACGTGACTTAAATGAACAATTAAACTTGCGGGACTTACACACTCCGCAGAACTCTTAAAATAATGCGTCTTTTAATAACTCGTTCCACGCGTACTTATCAGAGAAGTCAGAATACGGCTGCCCTCAACACACACGAGCAACCCAGTCATAAATCTGCTTCCTTCCGTCCACACAGGACATGCGTTAATGGAACTAAGAACGCTTCTCAGTGCAAATCATGCACTCACTGAAAATCTACGCGCTTAACCTTAGAAAATTCAAAAACACCTAAAGAAGGTTAAATAACACACACGCGCGTTACGATGGGCCTTTCAACAATAACCTTGACCCTCAGGTTACTCACACACACAAAAAAAGCCTATCTACTTATTAATGAGCATCTCGCGAGACTACATGTTTCCACAAACGCGTCTTTCAAATCTCGGAGCTTTCTCAAACCAAAACATAAACAAACCTCATACCTTACACCTTGAAAGAAATCCTAGTCTCAAATCGCGAAACCTTTCCGATGCTCAAAATAAAAAACAAAACACTTCATTTCTACGGAAGCGCTCTTGGCTTCCCTTTCCAAACGCTTATGTCTGACTCATACTTTGAGTCGAACTCGAGGTGGGCGTGGTTTGAAAGCTACTCTGGCTGCCGAGAAACAACAAAAGGGCTGGTTCACTATCAGCTCCCCCAAGACGTTACGGTCTCCTGCCAATTTGCGTCCTGGCGCCCCGCTTTCAACACGAGCTCGATTGACCGCGTCGCTACTCCCCACCTGGTCTCGTCCTGCCACCTTGCGTTTCTTCGAACTGCACGCTGAGCTTTGAAAAGAACTACGGAACGACGAGGAGATTAACTGCCCCGTGCCCTTTGTCCGTGCAGAACATGCTTCGCGGTCCCCCTTTGACCTGTGGCTCGCTCGTTTTGGATGCGTCAACATCGTCGGTGACGACCGCACCTTCTTTCTCGCGCCCTGCCCTTTTGGGTTTCTCGCCATCTTTGGCGGGGCTACATTAGTTACCGCAATCCTATCTTTAGGGCGCTTCTTCCCGCGGCGCTTTCTCTTGGCATTCCCTTTCATGTCGCCTTCTGGTGCCTCGTGCTGGCCGGTACACATTTCGTCGGCCCGGATCGGTCTCTTACCCGCACAGTCTGACTGATTTACATTTAAATCAACACTCTCTCTGCCTGGACTGGCGGACAGCCCAACCGACTCCGGAACAATGCAGCAGGCTTTACTCGAGTTAGACAACTCGCACTCTTGCGAACTGCCCTCTACTACATTGCCCAGCTCACGCTGTGCATCGGCACACAGCCCGTCGGTATCGATCGCTGTCTCACGCGCACAGTCCGAATGATTAAAAACTGAATCATCCCTATCTAGGCCATCTAGACTGGCGGAGAGCCGCACCGATCCCTGAACAATGCAGTTGTATTCTCTTGAGCTACGCAGCTCGCCATTCCGAGAACTACTCTCAACTGCATCGCTCAGTTCGCACTTCACTTCTGCACGCACATCTGGCTCTACATGGGTGCTCGCGTCTGTCGGGTCAGCAGTACCCTTTTCTTCGCTAGCAACCTCGCCAACATTACCAGCGACGCACACGCTCGGTAACTGTGCCAATTTGTTCGCAGCTGGCCTAGCTGTCTCCACAGTCATCTGTTGGCACAGCACCTCGTCGCTCTCACTCTGGCCTTTAACGGCCTCTGTTGCCGCTAAGGCATCGTTAGCAGCTAGCCTTTTCCCTTTTCCTATGAATCTGCAGCCAATCTCACAGGCACTACTCTTTTCGTCGGCTTTTGGCAAAAATCTGCTAGACACTTGCTAATTCTTTCGCTCTGTACTACCTACAGAATTCTCAGACAGCCGTTGTCTCTGTGCCAATAACTGATCACAATACTGTATCTCTTTGATCAGTGCTGCCTTCTCTCTCTCATACTTTTGCTCCCGCTCATGCTTCGGTTCATTCTCGCGTTCTTCACGCTTACTCTCACTCTTAAGTTCACGACGCTCTCGCACACGTACACGACGCTCACGCTCCCGTGGCTCCTGTATCACCTCCCAAGCAAGCTCAATGCTTTTGTCATCATTGCCACTATCTTGAATCGCCTTTATGATAGCTGGCGTCTTCATCCGTTCGTCCGCCTCAACTCCCAAATCGTCGCACACCAACAACAAGTCTAACCTCGTCAACCCTCTAAGATCCATGGCAGCTGCCCCGACAGGTGGTTAAAACTGTTTTCCTTAATTAATTTGTGCAAACACACAATGCATCAAACTCCCGATTCCCAGAACTATCAAAATGAACACACAACATTTGAGTCTGGCGAATCATAAGGAAAAAAACCACGCGCTCACTTACGGTTGCAGCACCCTGCCATCCGGTTCATTCGTCCGCTGTTCCCGGTTCCTCCGGACTCCCTAGGTCGAAGGCTCGCTCCTTCTTCGCTACTCCCAGTTTCTTCGGACCTCTTTCGACGAAGGCTCTCTCTTCTTCGCTCTTTCCGGTTCCTTAGGATCTCTCTCGACGAAGGTTGATCCGTAGCGCTGCCACCAGCTGATGCATTCGGAGGCGATCTCACCGCTGCCAACCAGATGTAGGGGTTGAAGGACGGACTTCGGGATGGAAACCAAACTTGGGAGGGTTTATTTTACATTATATACAGAGAGGTGAGACTCAAGTAACATTCGTACAGTCATTACGGGCCGGCAGCAACTCGGACTCTGCGGCCAGCGGCAAGAAGTTCGAGAGAGGTCAATCAGGGAATCAGGGAGTGCTCTGGTCTTTCTGGAATGTTTCTTATAAACCCTTCGAGCACTGGAAGTCGCGTCATGTTTGACCAATGGGAGAGTCCGCTCAGATGACGCCACTTTCAGCCAATGGTTGGCGCCCGTATCGCGTTGTCACACCCGGCGGCTCTCTGCGGTCTTGCCTCGCAGACGTGCAATGCGCTTCTTCCAAGGAGGATAAGTGGGGGCGCTCATGCTCCATTGTCCGAAGGCCCACCTGCTCCCGGCGGTACGGCTCCGCTGTGGTAGCAAATGCCTTCTTCAAAGGCGAAGAGGGGTGACGATTGGGCTCCATTGTCCGAGGACCCCTTCTAATCCCGGCGGCGCACGACGTGGGGGCCGCATCCTTGTTTGCCTGGGCGCTCCTCTGGAATGTGCTTTCCTGCTTCTGCATTCCTCAATTAGCTGTGCTGCGATTCGATGTGGTCTGGGGAACTCGAAGTAGCCTCAGGAAACGGCGCCATATCTAACAATGCTCAGTTCTAACTAAGGGCTTCTAAATATGACATCTCACATTTATACAGAATTTTCGATGGTTCGCTTACGCATTCAAGGCCCTTCCTTTTAATGTGAAAGGCTTCGTTCAACTCACGGGCAACGCTGTCTCGACTTCTGTCCAGAACGATGGTCTCTCTTAGGCGACACCATCGCGAGATGGTCTCGCCTTAGGCGAGACTCTCACCGCGTAGCCCACAACCTGAAAAAGGTCGCTAGTTAATTCAAAGTCCGGTGGTTTTTTCAGCCCCTTCAAAACTTGCTACATTGTGCGCCCGCGTTAACAACCAAAAAACAGAACGCGCGACCTGCGGAACCCAGCATACCAATCCACTCGTCAGTTGCAAAGAAGGGGTAGTTTATCAAATTCGGCTCTCATGCAAAAAGGTTTACATTGGACAAACGGGGTGGTGTCTAAATGAAAGGCTAAAGGAACACGAAAGGTCAGAGGAGAAAGGAACTGGTTCCAATATGGCCATCCATTGCAAAGAGTGCGGGTGCAAGCCTCGACTAAGAGAGACCATCGTTCTGGACAGAAGTCGAGACAGCGTTGCCCGTGAGCTGAAGGAAGCCTTCCACATTAAAAGGAAGGGCCTTGAACGCGTAAGCGAACCATAAAAAATTCTGTATAAAAGTGAGATGTCATTTTTAGAAGCCCTTAGTTAGAACTGAGCATGTTGCTGCGCCGCCTGCGCCTGGTGAATATTCCTAATCTTTTAGTTTTTATGGGGTACTCCCTTACGGCGGTGTTTGTGTATCGCGTAACCATTATCATTTATAGTCATTTGGCCCTGTAAACCACGTGTCATCTTCACGAACGTCACCTTCACAATCGTTTTATCACCTTTTGCCTAGTTACCATGTGATGTTTTGACAATGCGAGAGTTGCGCCGCCAAATTTGCGTATATATATTGTGTTTCCGTCAATAAAGCATCAGTTGTTAGCAAGCGCTCGTCCGTGTCTCCTGTTCTTGTGTCGTCTGTTTAACGCTATAGTACTTCAGATTTGCAGTTCTTTATACATATATGTAAAGGCGAACATCAAAACGGCAAATGAAGTGCACATACGTCAAACAGTTGCACCCCTTCCCCTACACCGTGTGGGGTCTGTGGGGGATTCTCCTCCTGTACTCTTGGGACAAAGGAACGACAACACAGTAGTGCAAACAATCACAAGGGCATTTATTGCACCTTTCATACATCAATGCCTGCTAGCCGAGTTGCTTTCCACAAAACATGCCGATGGGCGCGCGACAAACCTAGAAGTCTGACTCACCGCGACCGGAAGCGAGCGGATCCCAACGCCTGGTCGTTCGCGTGTATAGTCACGCGAATCGTGGCGCGTTCGCAGGCGGCCACGCGAGGCGGTCTCGCAGAAGCATGGGTCGGTGCGCAGGCGGGAGACGTCCCCCGCCGTGCGCCGACCCGCCGGGAAAGAGGGTCGCTGCACGTGCGGCACGGCACGTCCGTCCCGCTGGCTGTCTCGAACCCAAGAGAGAGCGCCTTGTGTCTCCCGCACCCAAGTAACCCCGCAGCAGCGCAAAACTAGCGCCATCTCTCGGACAGCGCTTCAACCACATCGACTGCGCTGACGTCACGCAGGCCACGTGGCGAAGCGGGATTACAGGAGACGCGCTATGCGGGAAAAACATCAGGGGAGGCGCGAGGGTCTCGCATCCCCACAACCGCCAGGCGATGCTAATATGCAATTACACTGCTGTTTCGGTCAACTCTTTGCCAGCAATCTCCGCACGGTAGCAGAGTACTGCTTCTAGCCATTCCTGTATTTTTATCATTATGTAACTGTGTGTTGCGCATGACGGTATGATATTTATTACAGTGCTTTTTGTGTTATGTTCTATACAAACGCACTTATTACGACGTTAAAGCTAGCTTTAGTTAACAGCACATATCTGTACCTCTAAAAGACCTTGCACCCTTCGAGTATATTTATTTATTTATTTATTTATTTATTTATTATTACCCTCAGGGCTTACAAGAAGCATTATAGAGGGGAGGGGCATTAGAATATCAGTACATATAAAATATATACAAGAAGAAGTGAAGAACAGTTATACCGCAAATAATATACAGCAACAAATACAATAGCGCAACAATAAAGCAACAATATTAACAATAAAGCAACAAACAAGCAAATAAGCAACAATAAAGCACAAAAGTAACAAGGCAAAAATAAACACTTAAAAATCAAGTAACAAGAATATCAAAAACGAAAACATGGAATAATAGCAATGAAAGAAAACGATAGCAATAGGTGACAACGTGATAGTGACGCAGTTTTGAAGTAGGCTTATAATTCGTTTGACAGTGCTCTGCGAAAACGGTCTGTATCAGTGATAGCAACTAGTGACGCAGGCAGGTGGTTCCACTCAAGACACGTTCTCGGCCAGAATGACTGTGTGTAGGTGACTGTGCGCTGCGCAGGTACATGAACTTTGAAGCGATGATCGATACGTGCGGAGACATAAGATGCTGGTGTAATGTATCGGGACTTGAGCTCATGGTTATGATAGTAAATTTTATGAAAGAGCGAAAGACGAGATAGTTTTCTTCGGGAAGAGAGAAGGGGAATGCCAAGAGCAAGTTTCATGTTAGTAACGCTAGAAGTACGGTGATAATTGTTAAGAATGAAACGGACCGATCGATTTTGGACACTTTCAAGGATATTTATTAGAGTAGCATGCCCAGGGTCCCATATCGAGCATGCGTATTCGAGGTTAGGCCTGACATAAGTGACGTAGAGTTGTTGTTTTAGTTTCGGTGGAGCTAAAGAAAAGTTACGTCTGAGATAGCCTAGCATGCGGTTGGCTTTCGACGTGATGTATTCGATGTGTCTTTTCCATGAAAGATTGTTAGCAATATACACACCGAGGTATTTGTAAAAAAGTACTGGGTCAAGGGGAGTATCATTAAGTATGTAGGCGGTGCAGGCTGACTGGTTACGGGAAATTCTCATTGTTTTGCATTTAGAAGTGTTTAGTTCCATTAGCCAAAGCTTGCACCATGCTGCAGTGTTACTGAGATCATCCTGGAGTGTTAAAGTATCGTTAGTGCTTTCAATCTTGCGGTATATAACACAGTCGTCAGCAAATAGACAAATGGAACTTGAAATTTGGTTAGGAAGATCATTGATATAAATTAAGAAAAGTAAGGGTGCCAAAACAGAGCCTTGAGGTACCCCTGAACCGACCGGAACTTCAGGAGAATCATTATCATTAATGCTTACATATTGTGTACGGTTAGAAAGAAACTCTCGAATCCAGTTGAAGACGAGGGGATCAATATTTAGCTGGCCGAGTTTTAGTAGGAGTAAGTGGTGGTTAACTCTGTCGAAGGCTTTTGCAAAATCTAAAAATATACAGTCTACTATAAAGCCAGCGTCTAGGAAAGTATGGAGATCGCTACAAAATGTTAATAACTGCGTTTCACATGAGAAGGACTTACGGAACCCATGTTGACTGTTATGAAAAAACTGGTTTGATTCCAAAAAGTTGACAAGATGAGAGAAAATTATATGTTCAAATATTTTACACGGTACTGATGTCAAGGAAATAGGTCTGTAGTTGTATGGGTTATGGGTGTCGCCTGACTTGTGAAGTGGAATCACCTTTCCTTTTTTCCAGTCTCTGGGCAAAGAGCTATTGTTCAGAGATTTTGTAAAAATCAAGTTTAATATAATGGAACTATATTCGGCAGTACCTTGCAAGAATTTGGACGTAATGCTATCAATACCGCACGAAGAGGATCTTTTTAGTTTGTTAATAATAGAGCGGATACCAGATGAGTCGAGTAAAATCGGTTCCATTGGAAAGAAACTAGGTGCTATGAATGGTGGAGAGCTGCCTGAATGAGTGGGGCAAAATGAATGGGTGAAAGCGATGTTCAGTGTAGACGCGCAATAACGGCTTGGGATTATCTCACCTAATTCATTAGTAAGGGTTATACCTTGACTATCGCGGTTTTTCACGACGTTCCAAAAGCGTCTCGGATTCGTTCTGAGTAATGATGGAAGCGTGGTGTTATAGAAATTAAATTTAGTTTCTTTTAAAGCATTGGAGTAGAGTTTTGCTGCGACGGCATAAGCGGACCACTTGTCAGTAGTTGACGATTGTTTTGCAGCACGGAAAAGTCTGCCTTTTTTGTTAGATAGTCGGTTAAGGTGTCTGGTGTACCACGGTGCGTTAGATGATTGATAAACCTTTCTTAAGGGAATGTATTTGTTTATTAGATGCATTGCTTTACATTTAAATGATGCCCACAATTCTTCGACTGATGCGTCAGTGTAAAATATACAAAAACTGTCGAGGAAGGAAGAAAGATTGGTGTTAATGGCGTCAAAGTTAGCTTTATTATAATCTCTGATAAGTTTAAAGCGCTTGTTCCTTTTAGCAGTTGGTACAGAGACAGAAAAATGTATCACGTCGTGATCACTGAGCCCTGGCAGGTGAGTTATTGTTGATACAATTTCAGGAGATGACGTTAGTATCAAATCTAGTAAGGATGATGTCGTAGAAGTAACACGTGTAGGAAGGCGGACTAGTTGCGATAAGCTGAAATCCAAGCATGTGGCTAGGAAGCTACTAGTTTCGGTGGAAGCAGGTTCTGCAAGCGGACATAAATGAGACCATTGGATTGATGGAAAATTAAAATCGTTAATTAAAATTGTCTCCAAAAAGGAACGCAATAATGCCTAGTGCTTACATTTTCCTTCTTTAACACTGTGCGCTCGCTACTTTCCGGTCAGGAGCGCCATGTAACGCTTGTTCGCCCAGGCAGCTTGCGTCTCGAAGGTAACACTTGCGCAGAATTAAAGAGAGGAATTGCACGCAGGGTAAATGTTTATTGTTCGAAAGCAAGAGAACCCCCCAAAGGGTGCACATGTACATTAGTGTGTACCTTATGTTGCACACGGAAACGGAAAGTAACTACCGTATTTTTCTTACCTGTCGTACGACAACCCTGCACGCCCAAAGCCAACTACTGCAATTCTTGTGGAAGCAGGGTGCTTAAGTTGCTCACCTTTCCTGGGCTTCATAAGGCGGCCATGATTTCCCAGTAGAAATGTCCGAGCTACAAGGAAGTTGAGGAATCAATAAATCGTGTTAGCCTAACAGCGCTCCGTCGCTAGTACCTCACAGAAAAATGCGGGTGGGTTTCTTATTTTCTTTAGTAACCAGCATTACTTTCAACATGAAATAAATGTGGTTCATGTAGGATCACAATCTCGTATGGCAAGGTAGCGTGAGGGAGGTAGTTAAACTACCCAAGTATGTGTTGTGCATTTCATTGCATGAAAGATAATTTTCCATTGCCTAAGTATAAAAAAACAAGAAAAAATACAGATAGCAGAATGGTGCCTACTTGCATATTCACAACCCAATTTTTGCCGAAGCTAGTTATAATGTTCACAGAAAAGTGAGCTAACTTTTGCGCTATTCATAAAACGTACTTCTAGCTTTAACGTTATGGAGCGCTTAATTGCTTTGGTAATTTACTACAAAAACCGCCAATTAAGCTACACTTAACTTTCCCTAATCTACACTCATAATCTGCTCTTGCTTACAGGTACTGTAAACTAGTTAACACATTCAGTTCACCGTCAAAATTGAAAAATAAAATCTGCACATTTCCTATTACACATGAAGATATTATACACTTCAAAGCCTAGTCTAGTAATCACGAAGCATAGTTTACCTTTGGCCAACAGAATTACTGCCATCATGCCCTCTATTTCACGAAATTTGAAATATGTGCCACATTCGATTCCCCCAAAACTTGGCGAAATTTTTTATAACGTGTGTATAGTACTTTCGAGCACGAAGTAACTTCTTTGTTAAACCGGTATCTAACTGTTGCCCTTGACATACTGCCACAACTTCACCGACAAGATTCCCATAATATCCCGCCATATTTATTTATTTATTCCAAATACCCTCAAACGCAGATGCAATGTAGATGGGAGTGGTTACAAAGGTACGTTAAGTTATACAGTTACAAGAGAAAAGGTATTACAAAAAACTAATAAAGGCAGAATACGAGAAATATCAACAAAGAAAAAAACGAACAGCGTGATACAAACAAAAATGACTCGCAATATGGCACATTTGGCAGACATTTGGCATATGGCAGACCTGCGACGCTGTAGAGGGTGCTAAGAATCACTGGCTCCGGACAGGCCGCCATTGGAATATGAACCTGGCAACGTTTAACGCTAGAACGTTATCTAGTGAGGCGAGTCTAGCAGTGCTATTGGAGGAATTAGAGGGCAGTAAATGGGATATAATAGGGCTCAGTGAAGTTAGGAGGCCAAAAGAAGCACATACAGTGCTAAAAAGCGGGCACGTCCTGTGCTACCGGGGCTTAGCAGAGAGAAGGGAACTAGCCGTCGGATTCCTGATTAATAAGAATGTAGCTGGTAACATACAGGAATTCTATAGCATTAACGAGAGGGTGGCAGGTCTTGTTGTGAAACTTAATAAGAGGTACAAAATGAAGATTGTACAGGTCTACGCCCCTACATCCAGTCATGATGACCAGGAAGTCGAAAGCTTCTATGAAGACGTGGAATCGGCGATGGGTAGAGTGAAAACTAAATACACTATACTAATGGGTGACTTTTATGCCAAGGTAGGCAAAAAGCAGGCTGGGGACAAGGCAGTGGGGGAATATGGCTTAGGCACTAGGAATATCAGGGGGGAGTTATTAGTAGAGTTTGCGGAACAGAATAATATGAGGATAATGAATACCTTCTTCCGCAAGCGGGATAGCCGAAAGTGGACGTGGAGGGGCCCGAACGGCGACACTAGAAATGAAATAGACTTCATACTCTGCGCTAACCCTGGCATCATACAAGATGTGGACGTGCTCGGCAAGGTGCGCTGCAGTGACCACAGGATGGTAAGAACTCGAATTAGCCTAGACCTGAGAAGGGAACGGAAGAAACTGGTACATAAGAAGCCGATCAATGAGTTAGCGGTAAGAGGGAAAATAGAGGAATTCCAGATCAAGCTTCAGAACAGGTATTCGGCTTTAACTCAGGAAGAGGACCTTAGTGTAGAAGCAATGAACGACAATCTTGTGGACATCATTAAGGAGTGTGCAATGGAAGTCGGTGGTAACTCCGTTAGGCAGGATACCAGTAAACTATCGCAGGAGACGAAAGATCTCATCAAGAAACGCCAATGTATGAAAGCCTCTAACCCTACAGCTAGAATAGAACTGGCAGAACTTTCGAAGTTAATCAACAAGCGTAAGACTGCTGACATAAGGAAGTATAATATGGATAGAATTGAACATGCTCTCAGGAACGGAGGAAGCCTAAAAACAGTGAAGAAGAAACTAGGAATTGGCAAGAATCAGATGTATGCGTTAAGAGACAAAGCCGGCAATATCATTACTAATATGGATGAGATAGTACAAGTGGCTGAGGAGTTCTATAGAGATTTATACAGTACCAGCGCCACCCACGATAATAATGAAAGAGAAAACAGTCTAGAGGAATTCGAAATCCCACAGGTAACGCCGGAGGAAGTAAAGAAAGCCTTGGGAGATATGTAAAGGGGGAAGGCAGCTGGGGAGGATCAGATAACAGCAGATTTACTGAAGGATGGTGGGCAGATTGTTCTAGAGAAACTGGCCACACTGTATACGCAATGCCTCATAACGTCGAGCGTACCGGAATCTTGGAAAAACGCTAACATAATCCTAATCCATAAGAAAGGTGACGCCAAAGACTTGAAAAATTATAGACCGATCAGCTTACTGTCCGTTGCCTACAAACTATTTACTAAGGTAATCGCAAATAGAATCAGGAACACCTTAGACTTCTGTCAAGCAAAGGACCAGGCAGGATTCCGTAAAGGCTACTCAACAATAGATCATATTCACACTATCAATCAGGTGATAGAGAAATGTGCGGAATACAACCAACCCTTATATATAGCCTTCATTGATTTAGTGACAGTGAAGAAATGCAAATAAGGATTGCCTGAACAAAGCACGATCCGTGATGGAAACAAGATTGGCAGGAAGGTGGTTGCAGTCACGTGAGGTGTTTCGTATGAAAGAGTAGGAATGTGGTTTGTGCGAGAGGATGCATGCCTCAATTCACTCATGTGGTCAACCCGCGATGAAAGGCACGTAGGGGGGGGGGGGGGGGGATGAGCTCAGCGTGTAGATGATGATGATTGTAGACTTTCTGAAATAAACATAAGCGAAAAGCTTTTCTGCGTAGTGATAACTGCGAAAAAGCTAAACTGGCTTTCATTGCTGTTATGCTGTATGTAAAGAAAATAATTGGCCAGTATGAAACGTGTGGCGTTATTCAAAACCAATTCCAGTGCATTAATAATATTATCACGGTAAGGATCCCAAACAGCAGCGGTATAGTCTAATTTGGGGCGCACAAGTCTTTTATCAAGAAACAATTTTGGTTCTGTTGGAGACTTACAGAAATATTGACGTAAGTACCCTAGCATTTGATTTGCATTATTAATTATTATAGTGACGTGAGTTTTCCATGTTAGATCCGACGTTATATTGATTACAATATAACGATAGCATGAAACTTGTTCGAGCGTACTACTTTAAATTTATAAATTGGTCGGCGCTCGTTTGCGCGACAAACACGCATTAATTTGCGTTTAATAATGTTTATTTCCATTAGCTGCTTATCGCACCAGCCCATTATGAAACCTAAGTCAGATCGGAATATGTGTTTATCGTGCTGGGTACTAATTTCGCGATATATAACACAATCATCGGCGTAAAGGTGAATATTAGAAGGAACACAACTTGGTAGGTCATAAATGTAAATTAAGAAAAGCAATGGACCTAAAACTGAGCCCTGAGGCACGCCAGATGGAACATACGATGTTCCATCTGGCGTGTACACGATGTGGCGCATTCACTTCCTCCAGGATATTCGAGACACCTTTTGCGCTCCTGATTGGTTATGGCGCTGCACTGCTAAGCTCGAGGTCACGGGTACACGAACTCGGCGGCCACATTTCGAGGGGAGGAGTGCGAAATCATGGATGCAGGTGTATACCGAGGCTTAGGTTCACGTTAAAGAACCCCGTCTGTTTAAAAAATAATCCGGAGTGTCCCAGTGCGGCGTGCTTCATGATCAGATGGTGGTTTTGGCACGTGCAAGACCATTAGTTGTTTTCGTTAAGTTTCATCTAATGTATGCTTGCATACGGTTGTACGAAATCTTTCTACAAATGCTGCCAATGAGCTGCACAGCTTAAAACTCTGCATATAAATCAGGCATGCAAGGGCACATCGAGTTTCGCTGTCACCTTGAGCTCTCCCGCGACAAGAGTGTTTGGTAACTATGTTCAAAATTACGAAATAACTTGCCATTTTCAAATTTTGAGGGAACCTTATATGCCCAAAGTGATCTCCAAATATGAATTTGCTGCTACATTTGGTTTTTTTCAGGACACTGGAAAAACATTCTACGTCTTGTAGGGGTTGGAGGACGGACTCCGGGATGAAAACCCAAACTTGGGAGGGATTTATTCTACATTATATACAGAGAGGTGAGACGTCAATGAACAGTCGTACAGTCATTACGGGCCGGCAGCAACTCGGACGCTGCGGCCCGCGGCAAGAAGTTCGAGAGAGGTGAATCAGGGAATCAGGGAATATCCTGGTCTCTTTGGAAGGCTTCTTATAAACCCTTCGAGCACTGTAAGTCACGTCATGTTCGACCAATGGGAGAGTCCGCTCAGATGACGCCACTTTCAGCCAATGGTAGGCGCCCGTGCGATGGTGTCATACCCGGCGAAGAGAGTCGGCGCCTGGTCCTCCTCTCTTGATCACTTGAGCCCGGTGCTGCGGCCCCTCAGCGGTAGCAATTGTCTTCTTCAAAGGCGATGAAGAGGTACGCTTGGGCCTTCCCGGCACGTCTGGCTGTCACGGCGCATTACCGCCGTCTTGGTTTGCACCCACTTTACTTCCAACAATGCCGTGCTATCCCCTCGCTTTCGGGAAGAGTCAAGCAGAGAATAGCTACCGGCGGCTTACAAACTTGTTGGCTCGTGAACTTGTTTGCACTTGTCTGGTGCTCCTCTGGAATGTGCTTTCCTGCTTCTGCATTCCTCAATTAGCTGTGCTGCGTTTCGAAGTAGTTAAGTTTTTGATTGTTCTTTTCTCCTTGAAGTCGACCAAAGTCTCTTCAAGGTGTTTATCGGCGTTGATGAAGCAGGAGGCAGGTTGGAGGTAACAAAACTTGAAGATATATTGTAACGGAAATATTCACACAGTCAAATACAGAGTTAGCAAAAGAACACTGATGCTAAACACATAGGTAAACAGCGCCTTACTCTTCTACTTTCTCTTAAGTTAGAGCCTAGGACAACTGTCACTACATACGACCAACCGAGTCTCACTGTTCTACCACTAAGTGGTTACGGCCCAGACTAGCGTTGCATCGTACGGAGTCTTACTGTTCTATCAGGTTTAGTGATTACAGCCTAGACTGAGGAACAAGCGCCTCGTCTCGATTGTTATAGGGGAAAGAGACAAAGAAAAAGGGCGGTAGGGTCGTTAGCCCATCCCACGGAAGCAATTACCAATGAGAGTTGACAGTTTCTTAAGCCACAGCCCAAAGGTATGGGCATACTCTCATAAGTGAATATATTGGAAAACCACCCTGTTTTCCCTCTTCCCACATCTTCTTCTCCCCCTCCTATTTCCACGTGGTCAGTGACGGCCTCGGCAAACACGCCAGGCATGCACGATTTATTGAGGCCATCTCGCACCTCAGCGGCGTTTCTAGCCAGCAAGGGGGCTCGGGCGCTGGTGTCCCAACACCGCGTACCGTAGTCCCCCTCAAGGTTTTTTCTGGTAGAAAACTAATTACCGCTGGCGGCATCCGGACTCGGGTGCTCTTAAAACGACGTTCTCCGAACGCCCCTCTCTACGGTGCGCACTGCATGTTGTAACACGACACCAAGCGGGCTCTCCCCAGCGCTCAAAACAAGATGCACGTGGCTGCCGCCCGAATGCGTAGGGGCGTGAACCCCCCGCTCCGTACGCGCCAGACGTGGTCAACATTGCTAGCAGCTGCGTCTCTAATTAGCAGGGGACTCAAGAGCCGGCGCCACAACGTCGCGTATACAACCGTCCCACTCGAGCTTTGTCCGCGTGGCCCTATTGTGACCATCGGCGGAATGTCAACATGGCGCGCGTAAAAGCATTTTCTCCGAATCTGTTTTCCGCCTCTGCACCGCGCCCCCCGCGGCGGCGCGCGCCTCGGCTCGTTACCCGACACCACGCGGGCCGTCCGACCCCACAAAAACAGACACGGTCGCTGGCCGACGCGCTGGGGGGGTGGACGCTTCCCCATTCACAAAACGCACGGGCAACTCGCGGCACTTCAAAAGTATATACAAAGCAATCATGCAGCCCTACGCCGTCCATTCTGCCTGTTCGAGAGATGAGCGGCCTAACACGTTCCCCCTAAAGAGTATACTGGGCTGATTTTCGCTCAGTGATACGATAAATCACTGCCGCGATTCTGTAATGAACATTCTAACCACATCCTAGCCTAATTACATCACAACAACAAACACTTTCAAATAACAAAGCAAGAAGAGAGTAAAAAGAAATACACAATACATGTCATCAAACTATTAAGCACACGATTGCAGTTCCAAACTGTAAGAGCACTCTAGTGTCTCTGTGTCTTGAATCGGCACTTCACAAAGTCCGCAATATACAGCGCCAAGTTAGCAGGAACATTCACGCCCATCCAGTTGGCATGGCAGTATAGTATTACGCTGGCTTCCATGAGCTGGTGTGAAGCCTGGACAAAGCATCCGCGTTACCATTACTGACACCCTTCCGATGTCGCACTGACACGTGATATCGCTGTAAAGCCAGCGCCCATCTTGTCAATTTTGCCCCGTGTGGAGTCGAAGTTGTAAGGTACGACAATGGATTGTGGTCGGAAACAACGTTTATCTCGGCACCAAAAAGCCAGTAGTCAAACTTCTTTAAGGCCCATATAATAGCAAACGCTTCCCTCTCAATTGTCGACCATCGCGTCTGAGTCGGCGTGAAGCGGTGGCTGGCAAAGGCAATAGGCCTCTCCTTTCCCTCGGCTGTCATTTGCGCCAAACAAGCGCCCGCCGCCGTAGCTGATGCGTCTGTGAAAAGCCAGTAGGGCTCAGATGGGTCCGGAGTGCTGAGCGCAACGGCCTCGCACAGGGACTGTTTCAGTGTCTCAAATGCCGTCTGAGCTTCCTCCGGCCAGGGTATGCTATTGGGTACCGCTTTCCTTGTTAACCGCGTGAGCGGGCTCGCCACCTCTGCATATTCTCTGACGTACTCGCGATAGTAGCCGCACAGTACTAGCAGGCTGCGTAGCTCCTTTTTAGTGCGTGGTGGCACCAGATTCTTAATTGCAGCTATTTTCTCTGGATCTGGTGCGTGCGTCCCTGAACCGACAATATGCCCGAGGTAATGAATGTGGGATTGTGCAACCTGACACTTTTCCGGACTGGCTTTCAGCCCAGCCTTTTCTAGGACCTGAAGGATAATGTCGAGATGCTTTAAGTGCTCCTTCCACGTGTTAGAGAAAATGGCAATATCATCTAGGTATGCCGTGGCGTATGTCTGATGTTGCGATAAGAGCTTGTTCACCATTCTCTGAAAGGTCGCGGCTGAATTTTTTAGCCCGAACGGCATCACTTTCCAAGCATATTGACCTTCATGCGTTACAAACGTGGTGAAATTCTGACTCTTCTTTTCCATCGGCACCTGCCAGTACCCGCGCCTAAGGTCTATCACCGTAATGAACTGTGCTCTTCCCACTCTGAAAATCAATTCTTGAGGATTCATCATAGGGAACGCATCCACTTTGGTGACGGCATTTAGCGCGCGGTAATCTACACACATGCGGATTGTCCCATCCTTTTTCCCTACGCATACTACCGGATGCGCAAATTCGCTTTCAGTAGGATAGATCAGTTTCCAAGCCAAAAGTTTACCAACTTGCCGGCTGACTTCTTTCTTTAACGGCTCAGGTATCCGATAAGGGAACGTCTTCCTTGGCTGGTGCCCTGGTTCTAATTCTATCCTATGTTGACCCACATTTGCCATACCCGGAATGACGTCCAAGAGTGCACGATGCCTTTGAAATACAGCCTGTATTTCCGTCTGGGAATCAGCATCTAGATGAGCAACCTTTTCGCTTGTCACCGCCAACTCTTCGCGCCTTATAGTTGTGGGTTGCGGAGCATATTCTACCTCCCCAAAGTCATGGTCCTGATCGAAAATGACCCCAATATGACTGACTCTTGCATAGTATGGTCGAATGTAGTTGGCGTGAATACTTTTCACTTTACCCTCTAGAGTTTCAACCCGATAAGAATGCCGTCGCTCACATCCAACCACTGTGAACGGGCCCAGCCACTTAGGTGCCATCTTACCATTCCGATCGTTGTCGAATACCAGCACTTTGTCGCCAACCTTAAAAGCTTTGTCTCTGGTGCTGCGATTATACGCACCAACATAGCTGTCCTGACGTGTTGCACTAGTTAGCTCAGCGATATTAGCAGCGGTCTCGAGTTGCTCCCGAAGTTGCTGTAAATGCTTAGCGGGGTTCTCTCTTAAAGTTGCAGGTACCGTCAGTTCTCCCGTCCACGTCCGCTGTAGTATTAGAAGCGGTCCCGTGGGGTTTCTTCCATACAACAGACGGAATGGAGCCACTCCGGTAACCTCATGGGGAACTTCCCGATAAGCCCATAATACAAGCGGGATCAATTTGTCCCAATTTTTCGAGTCTCTTTGAATGACATGGAACAACATGTTTTTCAATACCCTGTTCCATCTTTCTACGACTCCATTACTCTCTGGGTGTTCTGGGGTTTAGAACCTTGGTGCGCAACCTAATTTCTCGAGCATCGACTGCGTGAGCTGTGATTTGAAATTAGTGCCCTGGTCGGAACAGATCATTTCCGGAACGCCAGTACGACTAAAAATTTCAATCAACGCGTCGCAAGTCGCCTTAGCTGTCAAGAGCGCAGTGGGACAACCTCTGGCCACCTTGTGCAAATGTCCACCAAGCATAGCGCGTACCTATGGCCTCTCGCTGACGGTGTGTCTAAGGGTCCAATGATATCCACGTTGACAATTTGAAAAGGGTGCTCTGGCCTAGTGAGAGGAGTTATAGGCACTCGGTCCGTGCGACGCCTGTCAGAGCGAATTTGACAATCATGGCATGAGCCTCCTTCTCCATGCCAGGCCAAAAAAATTGTACCTAATGCGCGCTTTAGTTTTCTTCGGGCCTAGGTGCCCTCCGCATAGTGACTCGTGAGCCAAATGCATCACCTCACTACGCTTGTCTTTCGGAACAACTAGTTGTCTCACTCGGGTGCCTACTATTGAGTCCCAGTGGTATAAGAGTCCATCAGAGACGAACATGCCGGATTTCCCACTCCGAGCATCTTCCCACCCCTTCTTTAAGGTAGCGTCAGCTAGCTGCAATCTGCGGAACTCTTCTCTCTGGCTTATTGACGCATCCCTCTCTTCATCAATTAGCTCAACTTCTCCAGAAACACCTTCCTCCTCCAAAGTAACATTGCAGGCTACTGGCTCGGCTTTCTCATTTGATCGCTCTATCCTCTGAGCAGGCTCGGCCGGTGCTACAATGGATTCCAGAGAGCTGCTGGCCCTCAACAATTGTTCCCAATCTTCCTTGGTCAACAAACAATCTGTGCCCTCGACGAGCTCATTAGTCAACGCGCAGAGTAGGTCAACGTTCTGAGGTTCCGCTGCCATTTGCGGGCTATTTAACTTTACCGGCAACGTTGCTAGCTTTGCCTCAATAGTTTTACCAAATGCAGACACCAATCGTATCGTGCCTGAAGGCTCCACAACACATTGCGGAAGCAGACTCTCGCGTATGACAGTTATTTCACTCCCCGTATCTAGAATCGCATCTGTGGATACGTTTCCGCATGAGATCGGGATCAACTGTAGGTTAGTCATGCCTTCACCTTTGCGTTTCAAGGCCTCTACCTTTGCAGTAAGGACTCCATCAGGTATCCCACTTCCCGTCTCGTCGGCTATCACCACCCTTTGTGTCCTCGGCCTTGGCTCGGTAGCCTTCTTTGGCTGGTTTCCCTTGTCACTAGACTTCGGGCAATCCTTAGCGAAATGGCCTGAGCTGTGACATACGTGGCACTTGAGGGCGCTTTTCGCCACTCGCGTCGGCTTTTGCCCCATCTCTGCCGCTGTTGGCTTTGAGGCATATCCTTTGCCTTTCGCTTGTTCCAAAGTTTGCAGTACTTTGGCAATCTCAGGTGGCTTAAGCCATTCCTCGCCTTCTCGTAGCCTCACGTACTCAAGACCCTCTATACTAAGGCCCGCTTTTATACGATCCGCTACCATGAGTTCTGCCATAACTTCTACGCTGTCGGCCCCTCTTACTTGAAGGTAGTGGGAGAAATACGTTTTCACTCGCGACGCGAACTGTGACCACGTCTCCTCCTTCCGCTTCACTGCTCTCTCAAACCTTTGCAGATACTCTGCCGGAGAAAGCTTCAGTTCCATCAGCACTGCCTGTTTAACTGACTCGTAATCTGTACCCTCTTCCTGGTTGAGGTTACGCAGTAAGCGAACGCGCTCAGTTAGAGCTGGCATGACTAAATGCACGCGACTCTCATACGGTACCCCGTAAGTAGCAAAAAGTCTTTCTACCTCCTCAAACCATAAGGGTACATCCGCGTCACACGGCAGGCGGAACCCTTTCAGCACTTTTGCGCATTGCTCGACGGAGTCGAAGCCCATTCGCCTCCGATCACCCCGCTCCGACTCAGCGCTGGACGACGTGCCATTGAGACGTTCAGCATTCGTCCTTGCCTGCAACAGCCTTTCGTACTCAATCTGAAGTTGTATACAGGTAGTCTGAGCATTGAGCCTTTGAATTTCAAGTTCAAGCGTTCTTGTATCATTCGGAATTTGCAAAGGCTGAGATGCCTGCTGCGAAAATTCCTGGCTCTGACTGGGTTCTCTCATTTCATTTGACTTATCGGAATTTAGCCTATCGTCATTTGATAACTCCCGATTCCGATCCATTTCCGCCACCGTCGCACCCTCAACTCCATTAGACTCCATTGTCTCTGCGCCCCCGCGTGTCCTCACCATTTGCTCTACACATCAACTGCCATGCCAACTTGAGAAAGACGCAAGAAATCCTGCTCACCCTTTGCTGAATGCACTGTCGTTTTCGGATCTCCTCCACGGTGCCGGGCTTGGCTGCTGTGGAATCTTCTCAAAGGTGCAGGAGGTGCTCGTTGGATGACTTGATCCCTTCACCACTGGTCCAGGATTCGATGTTGTAGAGCTCGCCGATCCTGTCGGCTGCGCCAGTTAAGTTTTTGATTGTTCTTTTCTCCTTGAAGTCGACCAAAGTCTCTTCAAGGTGTTTATCGGCGTTGATGAAGCAGGAGGCAGGTTGGAGGTAACAAAACTTGAAGATATATTGTAACGGAAATATTCACACAGTCAAATACAGAGTTAGCAAAAGAACACTGATGCTAAACACATAGGTAAACAGCGCCTTACTCTTCTACTTTCTCTTAAGTTAGAGCCTAGGACAACTGTCACTACATACGACCAACCGAGTCTTACTGTTCTACCACTAAGTGGTTACGGCCCAGACTAGCGTTGCATCGTACGGAGTCTTACTGTTCTATCAGGTTTAGTGATTACAGCCTAGACTGAGGAACAAGCGCCTCGTCTCGATTGTTATAGGGGAAAGAGACAAAGAAAAAGGGCGGTAGGGTCGTTAGCCCATCCCACGGAAGCAATTGCCAATGAGAGTTGACAGTTTCTTAAGCCACAACCCAAAGGGATGGGCATACTCTCATAAGTGAATCTATTGGAAAACCACCCTGTTTTCCCTCTTCCCACATCTTCTTCTCCCCCTCCTATTTCCACGTGGTCAGTGACGGCCTCGGCAAACACGCCAGGCATGCACGATTTATTGAGGCCATCTCGCACCTCAGCGGCGTTTCTAGCCAGCAAGGGGGCTCGGGCGCTGGTGTCCCAACACCGCGTACCGTAGTCCCCCTCAAGGTTTTTCCTGGTAGAAAACTAATTACCGCTGGCGGCATCCGGACTCGGGTGCTCTTAAAACGACGTTCTCCGAACGCCCCTCTTTACGGTGCGCACTGCATGTTGTAACACGACACCAAGCGGGCTCTCCCCAGCGCTCAAAACAAGATGCACGTGGCTGCCGCCCGAATGCGTAGGGGCGTGAACCCCCCGCTCCGTACGCGCCAGACGTGGTCAACATTGCTAGCAGCAGCGTCTCTAATTAGCAGGGGACTCAAGAGCCGGCGCCACAACGTCGCGTATACAACCGTCCCACTCGAGCTTTGTCCGCGTGGCCCTATTGTGACCATCGGCGGAATGTCAACACGGCGCGCGTAAAAGCATTTTCTCCGAATCTGTTTTCCGCCTCTGCACCGCGCCCCCCGCGGCGGCGCGCGCCTCGGCTCGTTACCCGACACCACGCGGGCCGTCCGACCCCACAAAAACAGACACGGTCGCTGGCCGACGCGCTGGGGGGGTGGACGCTTCCCCATTCACAAAACGCACGGGCAACTCGCGGCACTTCAAAAGTATATACAAAACAATCATGCAGCCCTACGCCGTCCATTCTGCCTGTTCGAGAGATGAGCGGCCTAACAGAAGTGGTTTGGGGAACTCGAAGTAATCGCAGGAAACAGCTCCATATCTAACAGTCTGTCAACGTGCAGTAAATGTTCGCTTAGGGAATTTTCTTTTTGCACTAACAAGCGCCGGCATTCTCCTAAAGTTTACATTCGGTATGTGTTTGCGGACTCCGACAACACGGGCAAAACGTGGATATTACGTTCTCGCGCTGTTGGCCTAAGACCTTCGCTGGTAAACATAATGTACGGCATCCTGTTGCCTTAGTGAAGCCGGATGTGAGCCGCGGAGTAGGGTAGGTAAGAAGGCAACGAAATTACGTGACGCACGTGAGGACATCAAAGGTAGACCACTCTGAACTCGACGGCGAGCGAGTGGTCTCTCCGGTACCCAATTCATGGGCGCTCTCCTCACTGCGTGCTATGCTGAAAAGAACGTGGTGACCCTGGGACGTTATACGGAACGTCACGCTGCCGCTCTTGTTCGAGGATACCGTTAAATACAGGTTACCAGCGTAGCGCTTGTCGGCTACACGCTGACGCAGCCGCACACGCAGTGCAAAAGTTGATTGCGGACGACGGCCACGCGAGACAACGAACATATGAGGGCGTGTGCGTGGCAAATTTGCGCTCTCAGATAGATTGGAATCGTAATGGGACCAATCCAGTTTTTGCTCCAGTGACGTCACGTTCATGCTGGCGTCAAGACGGGGGCATAACGGACCAGAAAAACTGAGTTCGCGATTACTTCTTTTTTTTCTTTAAAGGTCGCTTTTAGCTCCCGTTGTCGGCGACCTTCGAGAGACCTTGAGCCAAAATACGGAGCGGTTATCCGCGCACTCAAGACGAGCATGGAACGAAAGCATGAGGGCATCGTTGCGAGAGCAACACGAGATCACCCGCGTTACAACACGAGAACCGCATTACACACACACACACACACACACACACACACACACACACACACACACACACACACACACACACACACACACACACATATATATATATATATATATATATATATATATATATATATATATATATATATATATATATATATATATATATACGCTAGTTACTGCTCAAACAAGTTACAAAAGATATTGCTCCCGAGTTCTTCGTAGTATCACTCAAGCTGTAACTTCTAGTACGCTGAAGTTTCATTTGTCATTTCCGACAGCCACGTTCATAAAACAAGCTACAGGGCACTATGCACCTGATTGTCCTCTTTTGACGCTGGTTGCCTGCACTCTTTTCAACGCCCGCAGTCCGCGAGTTCCGCGTCCAGTACGCCGGCAGCGTGCCGCGGATGGCTGTTTGGCCGAGGCGAGACTTGCACTGAGGTTCGGTCTGGGACAGAAGATATTGCGACCATATGGACTAGTGCACAGTATCGGTTGGTGCGTTTTGGTGCGATCCG
This sequence comes from Dermacentor albipictus, assembly GCF_038994185.2. NCBI lineage: Eukaryota > Metazoa > Arthropoda > Arachnida > Ixodida > Ixodidae > Dermacentor > Dermacentor albipictus. Next base: position 29,930,426 of record NC_091825.1, read on the forward strand.
GTGTGGTGTGCCGTTGCGAACACGCACTGCACCCATTTTAAGGTTGTGGCAAGTACATATCCAGGCAATCTGCTTTGCGTGTGGCCATTTCATGTTTACATCTACTCTCGATTACGGGAGAGCCGGATATTTTTTTTATTACAGAAGATTGTGTAGGGGTCCCTTAAAATTATTCTGCTATAGAAATTTTCAAGTTAGAGACAACTTCAATATCATTGTGCTTTCCAAAATATCACTAGAGCAGAGAGAATGTAATAGGACACGAATTTGTACGACACACAAAATCAGTCCATACGGTGATGTTTTACCAGAACATGTTATTGCTGGCTCTTGAGTTAGCACGAAATCAACGCCCACATTCGGATGCGATGTAATTTACTTTACGCTGTGTGCGTGCTTGCTGTGTAGCCTCTGTTCCAGCACTTCTTTCCGTACGTTACGCTATTGCCATATTTTTTGATAAACTAACTTTGAAAAACTATTTCGCTCATTTTATTCGGTATGAATTGAATATAATGTTGAGGCTCTACGTGCCAAAACTACGATTTCATTACGAGGTACGCCGTAGTGGGGGACTTTTGACCACCAGAGGATCTTTAACGTACCCAATATGAACGGTGCATGGGCGTTTTTGCATTTCGCTTCCAGTGGCAATGCGGCCGCCGGGATTCGATCCCGCGACCACGTGCTGAGCAGTGCAACACCATAGCCGCTGCGGCGGGTTATTTGGTATGTTTATGTTGCCTATGAATTGAAGGAATACGTTTGGTGGCAGTCTTTGATGGAGTAGTGAAACTTTTGTCACAGTAACCGGCACAAAAGAATTCTTTCCGTTTCTCCTTTTTCTGCCTTTGTAGGCCATTTGTATACGAATTGCCCCTAAAGCGCAGCGCAGATGGCCATGCAGCCCACACTTGATATTAAGATGGGCGGAAAGTCCGACCGGGAAAATGACGCGGAAACTTTCCAACAGCGCCTACGATTTCAATCACGGCCCTGTCGATCAAGTAGCTGCTCAGCGACTACTCAGGTGTAGCACCAGCTTGCATGGCTTCGACTCGGAGTCTTATTTGACGCGTCCAGTACTCGTAGTGCCGCAGCACCACGGTTAAATATCTGGAGAATAGCTCGACGAACGATCCCTTTAAGTCAGGGAGGCTCCAGAGGTTTCTTGCCATGAACTCAGCTGTCGCGCATCATATTTTTGGTCTGTCGACAAAGGCCTATTTTCCAAGGCTAGATGTGAATGCCCGCAAACGTTGCAGAGTGTCACACAGCGCTGTGGAGTAAGACTAAGAACATGGACACGATGAATTGAGACACAACAATCGGAATAGCTTAAATAACAAGAATAAACTATTAGCGTGTAGTTACACGACCGTTTCCTAATGGTGATACGTTTGCAGGCGCGTGATTTTCTTTTTACAACAGTTCTGTTGTTGCTACAGACGGTGTGCTGGCAAACGTGCCGTTTGAACGCGATGCAGTGTGAAAAGCTTCGATGATTTCCAAGCGCATTTGTTTGTTGCGCGTGGTAACAATGATGCAAAGTAAAATTAGAAGAGCGCGAAAAAAAACGAACCTAGACACGGACAAGACTGAACAGCATAAGTGCTCATAAATTAAATCGTGTGGACGTCTGTTTCTTCATTGGCGCTTATTTAAATTTTACTTTATACAATGAACCAACTAGCCCTGCAACAAGCATTGATATTAATGGTGGTGCTTTCAAGTTCTACGTGGTAAGTACGACTCAAGCAATGCCCAGTGAGGTTCCCACATAATGGTGACGTTTTGCAGTTATATATTTTGTTCTTGTAGCCTTTTCTTTTGAACAGCCACTCTGTACGGCATGGGATTGACCACAAGACAAACGGGCATTGTAGACGTAATTTTTTGTACTACATACATGCACTTGTGATTGACTCCACACGTTTACCCTTCTAGACCTATGGTCATTATATTCACTTTTGTCTCAGAATCAAATGGCTCACTACAAGACATTGTTGCACAGACACTGCTTTATCTGAAATGTCACTGATGATGGAGGTGGCTGTAGTCGAGGGATTACCGTGATATAGCAGCAGTTACTTTCGTATTGCTGGCTAAAGTTATATAAATGGCGCAATGTGGCGAGCGATGGCTGCACGCTAGTCTGTGAGGAAAGGGGTGGTTACAATGATTTTCAGTGATACCGTACCGATGCTGATAAAGTAGCTGTGGCTTCTGCGACATGTATAAGAAACACTGCTGCAGCCGCCTTCTGCACGCTTGGCACGAGTCCACCTTGTCCACCTTGTGTTCAACCCTCTCGTTGGGCGTCTGCGAGCGTGCCAGGATAGTCAGTTCAGCCCTTGGTTCTGGCATTGGTGGACGTATCGAAAAGTCGGTGGCATAGCATACTCCACAAACACATATTTTCTGTTTTCTTGCAACGCTGTAAAAAGGCTCATTAGTGGCAGTGTATATATATTGTTCTTCTTTGATCAATCGTCCTATTTTTATACGCTGGAACACGTTTAAAGTTGAGCGACTAATTTTTGGCACCAGCGATTGCATTTATTTTCGGAATGGCTTGAGCCTCGGCGTGTGGTACAACTTGGCCGTGTCGTACAACATGTACCAATTTTGGTATGGATTCTCGTCCTCCTGGCAAAAAAGAGCGCCAGCCGTAAGCAAATGCTCAAATTATACAGCTACAGCAATGCGCTCACACAACGGTAACTGCACACCACAAAATTTAGGAGGAATTCTGGATAGTTCACGCTTAACGTAAAGTGGTCGCTCATAATGGTAGGAAATGTCTTCATAGCGGCGGATCATAGCTTCTACGTTTTCGTCAATAAACATAAAGTGGAACCGAGACACCCAATTTTTGTCAGTGACAACCATAAACCCAACAGTTATTGAAGCCAAAGAAAACTGTGAAGAAATTATGCGTTTTTAATTGAAATGTAGAGATGGTTAGGCAAAGTGCAATGAAAGTTGACGAAAAAACAACTTGCAACCATTGGCAGCCCAACCCACATTGTACGCTTCACCTCGGATTCTAAAATAGAGGAGCCTACAGTCCTAGACCCTTGGTAGCAACAATTATAAAATACTATAGAGAAAATAGAACAATCTATTCAACCCCGCACAGCAAACTCAGCGCTGTGGCAACCTTATTGCGAAGATTACAGACGAACACCTACATAAATCGGCACACTCTCCACCTCATCTTCTCCACGGCATATAGAGACATGTGCCCGTGGTGCGGAGCAACACCGCCACTCTTTCACATCACGTGGGAGTGTGCAGAACACAGAGAACACGAAACAAATGGAACATGGAACGAATAGGAGGAGCTGCTATCTAGCCCGGCCCTGGATGATAAGATACGAGTAATCCAACGAGCTGAGTGGATGATGACCCGTGCCTGTACAGCATTGGAACAGAGGCACCACCCTGCCGGACAAACTCAATTTTAGAGCGCAGCTCTTTGGCGTCCGTTCCTGGGTTTCGCGTCGTCGTCGGCGTTGTCGTCGGCCTCGTAACCAGCTCGCCGACGAATCTGCTGCTCCGCCGCCGCGCATGCGCGCTGTCGTCTCTCCGGGCGAGGGAGGATGATGGAAGGGAGGAGGAGAGACTGTGGAGGAGGGCTGGCTACACAAATGGCTCTTTGGCGTCCGTTCCTGGGTTTCGCGTCGTCGTCGGCGTTGTCGTCGGCCTCGTAACCAGCTCGCCGACGAATCTGCTCCGCCGCCGCGCATGCGCGCTGTCGGCTCTCCGGGCGAGGGAGGATGATGGAAGGGAGGAGGAGAGACTGTGGAGGAGGGCTGGCTACACAAATGGCTCTTTGGCGTCCGTTCCTGGGTTTCGCGTCGTCGTCGGCGTTATCGTCGGCCTCGTAACCAGCTCCGCCCCCCTTTCATCCCCCCAGCGCTAGCAGCGACCGACTGATACCGCTTTCGTGAGTCCGCTACCGCACTCACGAAAGACGTCGTGCACTTCCTGCAACTCGCATTAACCGTCCATCGATCCACACCGATGTTAGTAGTGGGGGACTTTAATGTTGACATAAAGACAAACAGCAATTTCCTAACACTTATGCGGGAGAACATCCCGTTCCTCTCGCTCGTAACGCGTCCCACGGCTGTGACAACCACGCGAGGCACTTGTATAGATCTCGTCTTTGAGAATCAAGCATTGGTGTACCAAGTCGAACATATATCAGTCTATTTCTCCGACCACAAAGCTTCCTTCATGACTGTCAAGAACTGTTAGTGGAGTCTTTGTTAAAGGAATACGTGTGAAAAAAAAATTCTGTGATAGCGCATACATGTGTTGCTCGATTTCTTTGCCTCAATCTATCGAAAAGGTGAAACAGCTTATTTGCTGCGCTCAAATTTCGCATTAGGAAGTAACGTAATCGTCGGTAATTTTTTATCCCCTTACTCCCTTTGGTGAACTAAGGTAGGAGCCCGTCCAGTTTCTGTGTATAAGGAAGTTCTTCTACTACTACTACTACTACGCATGCGACACTGATGTTCGTAAGTTTACATTCTTGGGTAATAATGCAGGTATGCGGTATCTTGCCCTGACTATGATGATAATTTAACTGCACCCCCGCTGAAACGGGGCTGCGACAAATAGTCCTTAGCCTACTTGAGCTAATCAGGTAATCTAGACATGCTTATTGGCCTAGCATTTTGCCAACATATCCCTAATATTTTCTCTCTACCTTAAAATATTATTTGCCTACATGTGCCCTGTAACGGATCCAGTCCTAAAATATTTACCTGTTTTCTTCCACCAGTACTCTAAACGTCTTTTGCTTATCTCGACGGCTGGCCGTTAAGGCTTCCATCCGCTTTGAATCCCAGTGCTTCTGGAAGGCAGGCGTTACTTACGGGTCTCGGTGGGGTGAATACCTTCGCATGCCATTACGATGGGCTGAGTTGTCTCCGGGGGCGCGACTGGAGATCGTTGTTCGAAACGCGCCTTCAGTTCGCGTTCAACCCCGCCGCATGCGATTGGCTTAGGAGGCGCCGAGTCGTCAACCGCGCCCGGCGCCTCCTAAGCCAATCGCATGCGGCGGGGTTGAACGCGAACTGAAGGCGCGTTTCGAACAACGATCTCCAATCGAGCCCCAGGTTTTCGCTGCAGCAGGCACATGCCTCACACTGTTGCGAATTTTGGCTCCGGCATGTCTTTGTCCTTACACAACCAGATCGGTCCTCAAATAGCAAGGCACTGTCCTTTGTGTCGTTGTACAGACTTTCCTTTCTAGTTTCTTTCTTTTCATTCCTGTAAATCGCTATTGGTTTTTTTTTTATTTCCACGCATTGCATCCAGTTTACTGTCTCTATCCCTCTCATCTTCTTTTGATGACTCCTGGTTGCCCATTTACACTTTCAATTACCCTGTACTTGGTTCCCAACGTTCTGTACCTTTTCCTTCATTGTGTGTCCACGCAATTGAGTTACAAATATTTTGTGTATTTTAGCAGCCCGTTAATTTTCATTCACGTTTCTCAATCTTTTTTCGAAACTAACTTTCCTGTGCATCCTCGGCGTGTTAGACCATGAGACGGATATGGCACATCTTTTTCATCACGGCCATTATTTAGTAGGTGAAATTTAGGAGCAGGCACCTGGCTAATAAACCTTCATATGCTGCCTGAAAGCATCAAACCTGTCGCGGTGGATACCCATGTTATGCAGTGAACAAGAATATGTGGAACCGAGGCACCAATTTCTGTTAACCAGCACTCCGAGCGTCATAATCGATTCCTCAAGCTCCTCCCCCTTCTTGCGCCTTTCTTTATATGTTATTGTTGCTATGGTGCTCAAATACAAGAACAACTGCCGCAGAAATGAAGACAGCAATGACCGTTTGTCCTGATGAATGTGCTGGCCACTATCTACGTCACAGCAGGGCCTACACTTGTAAATGCAACAGGTGTATAGTTAATGTCCAAGTTCGACGAATAAATTTAGTGAGTGCTCCTCTTGTTGTTTACGACCTAAACCAATAATGAATCCACACGATAAAAAACAGTAAGTAATTTAGTAATTGTTTTCAAAATTTTCTATCGCACATGCATTGCGAGAACTGTTGACTGGAATAATAAAACACGAAACAAACACTTACTGCTTGCAGGCTCCAAGACTGTAAATGAACATGCGCGCATATAACTATTGAGTGACTATGACTTTGTGGGTGTGTCAGGCTGCTAAAAAAATGATATCCTCATTTTCGCGAAAGCCAACTTGTAAGAATCAGTACATGAGGGAGAATGACAACGCCCGAACTTCTCTACAAAGCTTCCTTCGTAGCAGTGTGTTTACTTATCAGCAGCCTCCATACGGCTTCATGGTCTATCGCGTCACTTCGCAGTCTTCAAGTTTTGATTAGCTAAATGGGTTGAGATTTGATTGCGGTGCGAGAAACGGCACCTGCTCCATGCAAGGACAGCGCACATTGATTTGTTTTATTTTGTCAGAACGCGGTCCTGCAGCGTGAAAGGAGCCATCTCGCGTTGATTATGCAACGCCATTCAACATTAGGTGACTGTGGCGGCCATGACAAAAACCTCTGTGCAGAAAGACTGAATGATCTCTTGCCAGTTCCCTGAAGCATCCTCTCAAAACAATATCATTGGCACTATTTTCGCGTACGTATACCAGGCCGTTGCTCAAGATGCAAGAGGGTAAGCTAACATAATTTTATTTCATCGGATGTATTTCGACATGTCTTCCAAGTCAACCATTACTTTTTCGTTGCGTAATGGAAGAACGCACCTTCCCACTGCTGAAGGTCAAAGACAGCGCGCTTTTGTCTGGGGAGGGCAAGTGCGCAGACATCATTTTTAGCACTGCAGTTAAAATAGCGTGAATTCAGCAACTCCGTACGTAAACAGAAGTGACTGGACCGAAAAAAAAAACACTACGATGGAAGGCGCTGATATGGCAGTGCGGTGAACAAAACAATTTAGAGAACAGCAGCGCGGACAAATTTTGGCTCACGCCGTACATTGGTGGTGACATTTGGCCTTCTCGGTGCAGGGTCCGCTTGCAGGGCGCAGTCAATTCGTGCTTCCATTCTCGGCTCAATCGCAATGTATAGTTAACTGCTGCTTTAATATTGCCGACTGGCGACTGTCAGGAGGCTGAAAGCTCAGAGCTGCCCACAACTTAGAGAGCAGCTCTGAAGACAGTTACAGAGATTAGAGATGTAAAACTTCATGAAATTTTGAGGCGCGGGAAAAAAACTTGTTTCTTTCATGATTTTTCAGAAAAATACGAAAAATTGCAAATGAAGAGACGATTGCGCACAGAGCTATGAAAAACTCAACACATTTATTTCTTTAACACCGAAAACGACATAACTGTTACATTATTGCATCACAAAAGTGCCAGCAGAGCTTCCGGGTTTAAAATTTAGGCACGATTTCACGTCAAGGCATTGATTTCACATCATAGCGTGAAGACCGACTATTGTACCAATCTGTGTCCGATTCATTTCCGGCGCTGACGACAGCCTTTTAAACAGAAACTTTTAGGTACGCCGAAAGGAGCCGCATCACAACAGCACTCCGTGGGGAAGCTCAGTTTTTTTTCTTAATTTTATCCTGGCTCAAAAACATACGAAAAACCCTGCTTTCTCAGAAATTTTCAATGTTTTTTTCAACCACTTACCTCCCTAAGACACAAGAAAACAAGAAAGGTTTTTTTGTACTCTCTTTCCTGCTGTTTTAACGTTTCAAACAACAATACGCACGACAGCCTGGCAATGAACGCAATACAACCGCAATTATTCACGCTTATTTCTCCTTATTGCATGACCAGCAGGTCCATACAGACGCATAAACTGATCTCGTAGTACCCTAAGTTTCTATATCATCAGCAAAATGAGATTGCAATGCACGCACATAATTGTTGCTGCAGCGCCACCGTAGTGATAAGCAGCCGCTGTTTCAACCAGCCAACAAGCCCTAAATGCCTCAGAGACGCTCTATATGCAGCAATGAACGAGAGTGCTTTCTGAAATTTAAGCAGTGTCCATCGGCCTAGTAACGTTATACAGTGGCAAACGTGAGAAACCGAAAATGCAGTAGTCATTTTATATATATATATATATATATATGTATATATATATATATATATATATATATATATATATATATATATATATATATATATATATATATATATATATATATATATATATATATATATATATTCTCACCATGCTCCGGCGCGTTCTTTTTGACAGTGGTGTGATTGGTGCGTCGCACGTAGTCCTCATATTCTGTAACGCGCAAGAAACAAGAAACAAGACCGATGTTTATTTCTGTACGCAAGCCGTCTTTCTCAGCCAAATTGTTAAGAGGACTTCCGCGACAGCCTTCGTGTAGCGAAGGCCGCCGTTCGATGGCGTGGTCGCTATCAAATGTAAATGTAGCGCAACGTGCGTGTGCACTTTCGTCGTAAAAGAATGTTATCGAGTGCTCGAAAGCGTTATATAAGGGTAAGCTTCCCAACGGGCTAGTCATATGCGGGCAGTGTTTTAACCTATGTGGTTTGATTGTAGGCTACTGAAATTTCTTAATCAAACGTTCAAAGAAACAGCTTCGCCGGAAATCGGGTCGTGATTGGGCTACATGGCACAGGTTGACTCTCGTTTCGTCGCATCTCTACAAGCTTGCCGAGCCTCTTGTCACATGAAAAACGGCTTTTGCGATATGGCAGCTGGGTAGTTTGTTACTACAGCTCGAGTAACTTTTACTTTCTTTCGTCTTAATAAAGAAATTCTCAAAGGCGCACATATGTACGCCGTCGCAACATTGCTACAACAGTCGAGAGACCGTGACTGATGATGTAACACGATGATCATAGCTTAAGATTACAAGTAGTACTTTTATAAATGTAGCATGTTATTTGAACTATGTTGACAACCACTTAATAACCCTGAAATTTGTCCTCTGTGAAAATAGTGAACGGCAGCGTATGTATAAAGTGGCTCGTAAGGAGAAATGGGGAGACTCACCGGCGATCAGCATAAGCGCGACCACCATGCCCGAGAGGAACATGAGCATGCAGAAGCCGACCACTATGAAGATGTCTTGCGTGGCGTCGGCACGGCGGTACGGCGCATAATGCGTGGTGCTGCGGGCGAGAGGATCCAGCGCGTGACTTCTAAACTAAAGGACGTATCTTCTTACGAGAAGACGCGATAGAAAGCTATGCGGATCCCATGCACTGTGGGAATCAATGTAAGCTGTTCTGCTTTGCTTTCAGTGATGGCAATTAGCCGTGATGTCTACGGGGAATGTTTGAGTTCTTCTGCGTTAAGTGCAATACGTGAGCGGCGAGTTGATGTGGAACGTTACCGTGCGTGCACCACTGCTGTCGTTCTGCCGCACGACGCGGCCATTGAAATGAGAAACATTTGAAATCCACAAGACACACTGGCTTACTTACATAAGCTCACACTAGGAACAATAACTACAATACGCTTTAGAAGACACGACACCAGAATTTATGCAAAATTAAAATGGAAGTAGCTAGATAAGGGGTCTAATTCACAAAGCTTTATCTTCGTAAGTGTTATTTTATATTGGCCGGCTGCCTCCGTTAATATTACGTACAGCATTCGCGCTGGCTAGCATATGCTTTTATTAGTGGTTTTAGCGTATCAACATTTTGCGAATACGGGCCTGTATTCGGTGTTCACCGTTGGTTTAGTTAGCGTCATTTCAGTCGAGAGGGTGAAGATGACAGTGCGTGCGAAAAAGCAGCACGAGATGACATCCTGTGCACCGAGGTGTGCCCTCTCCTCTCGCTTGAGCGTGCACATTAATCGCTAACATTTCCGTGAAGCTACCCATGGCGGCTTGAAAAGCGTCCATGTTGCCGTGATCATCACAACCGTCTTACCCCGTCATTCCTGCTGCGAGTTCTGGACCTGGTGGAGGCGGGGAAGGTGAATTGACTCTGGTTAGCACAATAATCAATCAGTCTGCAAAAATGAGCTAATTTCAACTTCCTCAGAATTGCGCAACAAATACTTGGGCCAATAGCTTATGTGGCTAGTGCGTGATTAAATTAGTTAACTATATATAGGTCAGTCACGCACGTGCTGGCTGAACTAGTAAGAGTGTTTATTGGAACAAGCACTATCTGGCTGAGGAAAAGTCGGGTGGATGACAGGTTTCTCTTTTCACGTCCTCCAATTCTATTTGCCTCGACGCTCTGTCGTAATTTACATTGAACAATTGCTGTGCAACAGCTGGCATAACACTAAAGAACAAAAGCATCAAGGCAATCTTAGCAACCATCAAATGCTTTTACACATGCTCGCCCCAACGGCCTCCTGTTAAGATTTCGACGGAATACCATCTGGTCAGGTAAAAACATTGTTAAAATGAAGCAGGTCGGTGACCAAGGACAAAATAAAAAATAAAATAACGTTTGGAAACCCTTACGGATCCCTTGCTAACAATGTAATTTCGGTTGTGCACGACGTTGCTAAGTAACGTTGAGCAAATGACTCAATGTTCGGGGAGTACACGTGGTTTAGAGTGCCACATGATGTATTGATTTTGGTATTTCTCGTTTGAAATTTTAGTGATTCCAGATTTAACCGCGTCATCAACTTTTCTCTGTGGCCACGATACGCGCCCAGTCTATCTCGTGACCCGCCTTCTCGGCATGCTCTGCGAGGGTATTTGTCACTGTGCGGTCTCTGGATCGTTCTTGTGCTCCTTGAGACGCCTGCAGAAAGTTCGGCTTTCGCCAGTGTGCACAGATTCGCAGTGAGCGCGTAGAATCTTGTATACCGCACCGGGAGAACTTGCCGTAGGGAGAGGATCCTTCACGTTCATCACGCCACCTTTAAGCTTGCTTACTGGCACATGCGGGATTTGTGCACCACGTTTCTTTAAAATACGAGCCGGTACTTTCCTCACACCTCCAATACACAGCGTGCTCCTGTCTTGATCCTTAAGCGTCCATGGGAAAGAGATTGTACTACCAACTGCTCTGTACTAATGGTGCTGCTCCACCCATCTACGGCTTGCCGAACATCCACAAGGGTGGGATGCCTCTGAGGCCCATAGTCGATTTCACAAGGTCCCCCCTGTTCTGCCTGTCAAGGAATCTTCGCGGCATCTTGGCTCCCCTCGCAGGAAAGACGGAATCCCACCTCCAGAACACAAGTGACTTCATTAACAACGCTAATGGCATCACTATGGATGAAGATGAAGTACCCGCGTCGTTCGACGAGTGCTCCTTTTCCGCAAGCGTTCCTATTGATCGTGCCGTCGAAGCTTCCGGAAGCTTGCTTCACAACAGCCCAACACTGCAGGATCGCACACGGTTGGGCGCCACTGAGCTGTAGGCTCTATTAAGGTTTTGTTTGTCCAACACGTACTTTTCGTATAATGTCGCATTCTACAGGCACGTTTTCGCTACGGCGATGGGGGCGTCCATTTCAGTCACGACGGCAAATTTGCAGGCGGAAGTACTTGAAGCCAAGACCGTGGAGTAATTTCAGCCTAGGCCCGAGGTCATCTTAGGATACGTTGACGAATGCTTCTGCGTCATAAACAAGAAGAACATGCAACGTTTCCTCGGCTGCCTAGCGTCGGGCCTTACATCAAGTTTACTGTGGGAGAAGAGAAAGATAATTGCCTCCCCTTCTTGGACGCACGGCTAAAGCATGCTTCCACCGGCCTCACCTTCTGCGTAAACCGAAAGCCAACCCACTCGGATTGACACCTCTGTTTCGAGTCAGTTCATCTGACAGGCCACAAAGGCTCAATGGTTCGTTTGTTAGTACAATGGGCCCTCCGCACCTGTTCTGATGCCAGCAGCCTGCAAGAGGAGCTTCGGATCATTGAAGAGGACCGAACGAAAAATGGGTACCCCAAGCATTTCATTCGGGCAACAAAAATATCCTTGATAGATAATAACACACTGGTCAACAAGCTATGGACGCTTCAGCACCGAGATAGACGCGCGCTGCTGTTCCGTATATTGGAGGTGTGAACGAAGCCCCAGCTCATGTTTTTGAGAAACGCGGTGTACAAATCGCGCATGTGCAAGCACGCAAGCGTAAAGGTGACTTGTTGAACGTGAAGGATCCTCTCCCATGGCGGCTCGAGGCGATAAGACGCGCGACGGAACGGCTCCGTTGAAATCACCTGAAACACCAGAAATATCAACAGCATTGGTGCCATTTTCGGCACAAAGCAACGCGTAGTGGACCGGCACCTCAGGACGCAATTTGGGGTGAGTTGAATGGTTTTTCGAAGCTCTACGGCTGCTCCTCCGAAGACTACGTGTAAAGGAGTCGCTAACCCTAACCGCCGGAGCCTCGCCGGCGGCTGGGCACATCGACGCCTGAAGCGTCATGGACGAAGAGGCAGCCATGGAACCGCACGATCAAAACGGTGAGGAAAAATTCAGTACTATTCCAACCGTGATACGCCTCGCCAAGCCCAAGATCGTCATTCTGCGGCTGGGGACTAAAATCAACTTAAGAGAAGCCATGCCCTACCATGTGAGCGCTGCCATCACGGCAGCAGCTGGACTTACCACAACCGAATCTCGGGACGTCACTACCCAAGTTAGACAGCTGCAGAACCTTGTAGTTGCGGAAAGCCGGCGAGAATCTGCGACGCAGAAGCTCGCCGCATTCAAGACGTTGCAGTTCGGAGGGGAACAACACGAAATAACAGCATACGTGGCGCATGAGCAGGATAACGCAAGGGGCGTAGTTAAAGGGCTCCCACTTGACGTCCCGGACGACGAACTGACAACAGTCATAACTCTTGAAGATCGGGAACTTCTAGCAGCGAGAAGACTGGGCCGATCAACAGCTATACTCATCACTGTCAAGGGACCAGAGCTACCCAAGAGAGCCTTGGGAGATCAGTCACCAAAATACAGCCATACCGTCCCAGGGTGGTCCAGTGTGCAACATGCTTCACCATTGGGCATCGAGCCGACGTCTGCCCCAACGCGCGGAATTTTGTGCGGTGTGAACAATGCGGGCTTCAATTCCCACCGGACCAAAGACCGGACAGAACACTGCACGAGTGCGAAATGAAGTGTGCGAACTGTGGCGGGCCTCATGGGGCAAGAGATCCCGATTGTCCAAAGAAACAACAAGCAGACCGCATGGCCAGATTGGCGGCCGAAAAACGCAAGCAACACACGTCAAGGAAAGAAAACACGAGCAATCGACACCCGAAAGCATACCGCAATAAGCCACCACCTAAAAACGACACCAACTACCCAAAGCTGAAGACACAGAATCGCTTCGACTTCCTAAGAGAACCATCACCTGAGAACGTGCTGAGGCGCTCCGAAAACTCCGGCAGCCTACCTGACCTCAGTAGGCGACAACCACACAAAAGCACTACACCACCAACGAACAACGCCAAGAACAAGGCAAACAAGAAACCTCAACAAGGCAGTGCAGAAGTCAAAGGAGCATGGAGGTCACGGGCAGAGGTAAGTCCGCCAGCTCTCACTCCTCAGGGCGGTACTGACGACAAAAACAAAACTAATCCTCCCCATAACCCCACTCAGTCACATGCAAGACAAGAATCATGGTCAGGATAGCTGCATACAGGAACACAGCGAAACCCAACCCACGAAACAACCAATGACAGCACGCTTGCCTACATTCTCAATGAAATAGCAGAAATTCGAAAAGAACAAGTAGATTTCAAAAAAAGAAGATGCAGAACGCGACAGAATAGTAGCGGAAATGCAAAAATAACTCGTTGCTATTACACAACAACTTGCCGCGCTAACGCAAAGCGTGGAAACCTTACAACGAACCTTTAGAAAACGACTTCCCGCCAGGGAGGAAGCGCACCCCTATAAACAAGGCCATTCTAGCAGTTATGGAGATTAATGACAGCAAACGTAACTCACTACACAAAACGGCTGTTACCGTATGGCAATGGAATTGTAGAGGAATACGCCGTAAAAAGAACTCTCTAATACAATACCTCACACACACTGCGCATAAGCCGGACGTAATAACTCTTCAGGAAACCAATGCACCGATCTCCCTACCGGGTTACACGGCCTACCACAATCGAAGTATTACACACCAGCCCCGAAGGCGAACCAATGATGATCCGATTAGTTATCCTACAATGACGGTGACACTGGTGGCGAACCAACATACGGCCTTACACGAGTACCTCAGTCATATGAACAACGGGGAAGAGGAAAGCGTATTGGTTAAATGCCGCTTCTTCAAACGATACGACTTAACCATTATTAACACCTACCGTACTCCTAAAGGACGGGCTTATCGCAAAGCATGGACGAGCTTGCTCAAAGAGCATGGCAAGAAGGACTTGCTATGGGTAGGCGACTTCAACAGCCACCATGAGGCGTGGGGCTACAATCATAGTACGCCAAATGGAAGGCAGCTCTTACGAAATGCAAGTGATGCCCACCTATCGCTTCTGAATGACATAAAAACTCCCACTCGTATGGGAAAATCAGTGGAAAGAGACACAAACCCAGACCTGACCTGGGGCCGGACAGCTAAGGAAGGGGAGTGGAAAAACACCGGGGAAACGTTGGGTAGTGATCACAGCATCATAGACATAATCATTCCCGTACCACAGAAGCAATGTACGACTAAAAGAAATCGCACTGCAGCCACAAATATCACAGACTGGGATGCTTTCAGGAGTTTTCTCCAAGGAGCGCGTCCTGATAACCCGGAAGAATGGGCGAAAACACTACGCACCGTGCACAAGGGCACAACCAAGACAGTACAAAGAACTGAAGACCACACGCAAATAGACAGACACCTACTTAATCTATGGGACAATAGGCACAAGCTACTTAGAAAATGGCGAAAGAACGAGCTGAACAAGCGCTTAAAATGCCGTATAGATAGCATCACCAAGGAGGCGCAAGAATACGCCGACAAACTCGCAACTGACAACTGGATGCAGATATGCGAGCAAGCCGGAAACAACGTGCACACAAGCCGAGCCTGGTCGCTTTTTCGGGTGCTTCTTGGGCAACCCAGGAGAAAGAACCACCTGGAGGCAATCCAACTAAGGGAGGATATCGGAGCGCACGATCTCGCAGAACAAATAGCCAACCATTTCTTCCCTTCGGCCACCTTACAGAAAGATCAGCGACAACTACCATCCACACAAGATTGCGGCGAGGTAGCTGCAGACCAGCCATTTACAAGTGGGGAGCTTAAAGCAGCCATCAATGCAAGCAAAAGACATACGACACCTGAAGTGGAAGGCATCACAAACAAGATGCTGCGCAATATGCCAGACACACAACTGGAACAGCTCCTGGCTATCATAAACCAAGCTTCGGAAAGCGGTGACATACCGGAGACCTGGAAAATGGCTACTGTGATCCCAATACCAAAGCCCAATAAGACCCCAAGTGCCATCGGCCACCTGCGCCCCATTTCTTTAACATCATGTCCGGGAAAGATTGTGGAACGAATGACCCTAACACGACTCCTATGGCAGCAGGAATGTTGCACTTCTGTCGATCCTCGAGTCATTGGTTTTCGAAAGCACATGTGCACACAGGATGCGATGCTTGCCATACAAGAAATATACAGAGCACAGAGCAGCAGCCAACTCAGAGCCATAGTGGGGTTGCATATCAAAGGAGCATTTCATAACGTTACCCATGAAGCGGTGCTCGAAGCACTGCAAACCATGCAACCAGGCCAAAAGCTTTACAACTACGTAAAAGGGTTTCTTACAAACCGCACAGTTACCGTGAAGGTAAACGAAGAAGAGTCCGAAAAAAGGCACCTGACAAGAGGTGTACCCCAAGGGTCGATTCTTTCACCCACACTATTCTCGCTAGCATTAAGCAAGCTGCCAACTCTCTTGAGGCGTGTAGAAGACCTTCACTTTACAATTTATGCGGATGACATTACGCTCTGGGCCAGCAGAGGATCTCCAGCTGAAATTCAAGAGACACTGCAAACAGGTATTAATGTCACGGCGCTATACCTTCAAGAAAGGGGCCTCGCCCTGTCCAGTGCCAAGTGCGAGCACATAGTGGTAACCAACCAAAGAGAACCGCAGGCAGAAGAGGAACGAAAACTAATAACACTACAAGTGAACCAAGATATTGTCCCGAGAAAAACGCATATTAAGGTCCTGGGCTTTTGGCTGCAGGACAATGGTAAGGCCGACGTTTGGGTGCGGTAAACAATTCGGCAGCTCCATGAAGTCAAGAGGCTACTTACAAGAACAACACAAAGGGTGAGAGGTATCAAAGAGCACCAACTCAGAAGACTCACCATGGCCCTGGCTATACCTCGAATAATGTACCAATATCCATACTTACAAGTCACCAAAACACAAAAAGGCAAACTTGAAACCATGCTCCGGCAGATAACGAGAGTTATTCTAGGCACCCCTGCATATTCGCGATCCAACCGAGTTGATGAGACGGCAGTGCTTCCTTAACTGGATGAGCTGAAACAACTCCACCAAGAGGCACAATTTAGTCGCCTGAAGCTATCTAGACAGGGACGGGCATTTATGCGTGATCTAGGCTACGATGTCCCACAATGCCCATACAGGGAACAACAATATCCCCCGTGGGACACGCTAGACCATATTACCGTCGACCCAATACCTCGAAATATGGCGGCAGACACACAACCAGAAAGACGACAAAGTCGAGCACTACACCTCAAGGACGACACCGAAGACTGGATCCTATA
Source organism: Dermacentor albipictus (assembly GCF_038994185.2). Taxonomy (NCBI): domain Eukaryota; kingdom Metazoa; phylum Arthropoda; class Arachnida; order Ixodida; family Ixodidae; genus Dermacentor; species Dermacentor albipictus. Next base: position 29,947,172 of record NC_091825.1, read on the forward strand.
CACGGATGCCTTTCCAAATAATCGAGGCTTCTGCACAGGGGTGGCAACCGACTCTACACCTTTATCATGGGGCCTACACTGCAATATTACGTCACAACATCAAGCGGAACTTACAGCTGTCGTGGAAGCCGCGACCATGCCAAATCCACACGAACGAAATCTGCTCATTCGAACAGATAGCCAGGCTGCATGCAGGGCACTCGCAGCCAGAAACGTTTCCGCGGCACTACACTCAGCATTAACAACGCACCTCAACGCACACCCTAACATTAGAGTGCGGATTCAGTGGATTCCGAGCCACGCAGGGATCAGAGGGAACGAAGTGGCACATGCCACATCCCGCGCAAATCTCCCGGGCCCTCCTCTGTGGTGGCCGGACCCACTGAGTCTTAATGAGCAATATGCATTCGCGCGGGCGGAAAGGCGCGAAAAACTTGATGATTTACTAAACAACTCCATGAAGTATCCACAAGCGGATACACGCATGAATCGAAGAGAGGTGGTACTATGGAGGCGTGCACAGACGCACTCTCTCTTGTCCCCACACTTCCAACACTACATACAAGGTTTGCCTGGTAAACCTGCTTGCATGGCATGTGGCGGCTTCCCGGATAATGCTCACATTCTGTGGGATTGTCCGGGGAGCCGTCTCGCTATTCAGGCTAGCCTTGCCAAACTCTCACCTACCCGTAGACCTACGACACCTGAGGAGTGGCTGGCGGACTCCTCCTCCGACTACGTACGTGCCATGATCGAGCTCATCACGACGCTCGGCTTGGCAGGCAACTAGAACAAAGCGGGCGAACCCAGACCGGGGTTCTTGAATAAAGTTTATTCTCTCTCTCTCCCCCATGGGCACGCATTCCCGGCATGGCATGCAAGATTCCACGCGCTGACTGCGAGTCTGTGTACATCGGCGAAAGTGTAACTTTCTGCAGGCGTCTCGAGGAGCACAAGAACGATGTCGCCAAAGACCGCACAGTAACAAATACCCTCGCAGAGCATGTCGAGAAGACGGGTCACGAGATAGACTGGGACAACGCGCCTATGGTGGCCACGGAGAACTTATCAACGAGGCTCAATCTGTAATCACCTAATAAGTCAAACCACAAATAACACAGTCATCTGGCACTCTAATCCACGTGTACTTCCGAACGTTTCGTGCTGTGCTGAACGTTATTTAAGAACCTTGTGCATAGCCGACATTACGGCGTGAACAAAAGATCCGTATGGGTCCCGAAACGTCCTTTTATTTTTATTTTGACCTTCTTCAGTGACCTGCTACATTTTAACAACAGCCTTCTGTAAATTTAACAGCACAAATGTATTTGTTGAGTTCAGTGGTCGAGTTGACATAGCGGTGACAAAGGTCGCGTTGATAAAGGCTGTGATTGCTTTACAGACGCCCCTAGCAAGCTGAAAATATGCCGCGTCAAACAGTGGAGTCAATGCGACTTTTGAGGAGCATGGATGAGGTTGCTTATTTACCTTATCATGTTCAAAGTTGTGTGTCAAGGATTGGCTGCGCAAAGCAAGAACGCTTGTTTGCCATGCGTCGTGTGCACGTTAAAGAACTCCAGGCTGTAAATATTTGCGGCGTGCCTCATAATTAGATTGTGTTTATGCCTTGTAAACTTTAGTTTCGTGTCTAAGAATGCGTTTTTATTTTTGTATTTGGAAGACCATGCTCCGGCAAGTGTATCTTTAGTGATAAGGTTAGACAGCATCTTAAGCTGACATGACTGTTGCTTTCCGTGACATCGCATACCGTAGGGTCCTTCGTTTTCGGGCGAAACGCGAAAATTCCCGATAACTGCACCCGGAACAAAATTTATGATACACGGTTACACCTGTTTTCTCCCGGATTTTGCCTCTTTTGTAAAGAATATTGATAGATGGAGAAGTTATAAAATTGATGAATGCTGGCCATCTATTGCGAGCACGTGGTCTCAAGATATAATATTAATAATGATATTTACGTTATGAAATAATAGTAATAACAATAGTTATTATTATTATTACTAACCCGGAAAATTGTAGACCATTATAAAACGTTTCCGATCCAACTTTCTGTTGCTCTATATGTGCTACATAAAAGTTGTTCCAAGACTGAAAGATGCCTGCATGACGACTGATAATAGCCCAGAATTTTCTACTTGACAATTTTTCCGTGATTATAATATTTCAGAGAATAATTAGAAATAACTAATTATGTATTTAGGCGAGATGCAAAAATAATTTCTCTTGCTCCAAGTGACGGCAAACAACATTACCTTGGTTTTGTCGAGCTACATGACACTCGCATATTTTTAAATTGTGGCACAAGTTACGTGGGACACTCTATATATTGCCTTGTTTTCGCATTGACAACTGGCCAGAATGTGTTGCGAGACTTTCATGCAAATGATATGACCATGAAATAATATAATATATATATATATATATATATATATATATATATATATATATATTATAAATATCAGAACTTTAAGTTGGCAAAGAAAGTCTCAAGAACCAGCAACTGGTGAGGCCTGGCGGCGAAATCTTGATACTTCAGATGTATTCTATGAGATTAAGGTACGTAAGCGTAAGTCAACTGTTAGTAAGTAGAGCATAATTATTACTTAATATTGCAGTTGGTATATTATTACACACGAACGATCTGACCTCTCTCTCTCTCTTTACACACACACACACACACACACACACGCACACACACACACACACACACACACACATATATATATATATATATATATATATATATATATATATATATATATATAAATTCAATGAGAAGTTCTGTAGGTCCGGTGCATAAGTAGATTTAGAAATGAAGGTGCACACTTACGAAAATTGCATCTTTAATGTTTGTAACGTTTCGGCCGTGGCACGGCCTTCGTCAGAATAAACATACATACAAGCGCGCAGCCGCTTTTATGGGCATGCGCACGTGGGCGTAATCAGTAGTACATGCACGTGTACACTTGCAAATAATAATAATAATAATAATAAAAAGTACAGCAGCAAATATAACTTAAGCACGATAAATGATATGCATTAAATATCATTCACGTGTAATGATGATTGTACATGAAGTACAGCATGATATCGATTGCGATATGGCAAAACTGATTTGGCATGCTTTGTCAATTCTTTACAAGGACAGGGACATCAAGATATGGCAGAAAGGCACGACACTTTTCCTACGCTCTCGTTAATACCGGATGACACAGTGTTAAATTTGTGGATGAGAAAGGATTCTCGTACCTCTCGATCATGGTGCGATTTGAAACCTGATTGTATTATGGTTACACTGATATTGTCAAACGTATGACCTGGCAGTCGAACATGTTTAGATAATGGCAGGTGTGGCAAGCTGTTAACGTGTGATTTGTGGTTATTGAATCTGACACGAAAGGATGTTTCGGTCTGACCGATATACTGCATATGGCACACTGAACATTCAAGCAGATAGATGACGTTAGCGCTGTCGCAAGTGAAATCGCCGTTGATTTTAACAGAAAAATTGGATGTAGTGCTTCTAGCAGTCTTAGATGTGGTCATGTGTGTACAAACTTTACAACGGGGCTTATTGCAGGGATGACAACCAGCAGGAGCAATCGATTTAGTCTTGGAAGAGGTTACTAGGTCACGCAGGTTTCTAGAGCGACGATAAACAACCCTTGGCGATTCCGTGAAAATGTGTTTAAGACGGTCGCTTTGTGTTAGTAAGTTATAATGCTTCCTGAGAATGTGGGACACGTTAGGAATAGATGCAGAGTGTGTTAGGATAAGGTTAGTTCGTGAAATCGGCGCCGATCGCCTGTCCGTGCAGATGAGTTCCTTCCGGTCGAGACAGTCGGCCCGTTTAAGGGCATCGTCAATTATTTGTGAAGGGTATCTCTGTACGGTTAGTGCGTCACGAAGCTGGTTACAGTTGCCCTTAAACGGGCCGACTGTCTCGACCGGAAGGAACTCATCTGCACGGACAGGCGATCGGCGCCGATTTCACGAACTAACCTTATCCTAACACACTCTGCATCTATTCCTAACGTGTCCCACATTCTCAGGAAGCATTATAACTTACTAACACAAAGCGACCGTCTTAAACACATTTTCACGGAATCGCCAAGGGTTGTTTATCGTCGCTCTAGAAACCTGCGTGACCTAGTAACCTCTTCCAAGACTAAATCGATTGCTCCTGCTGGTTGTCATCCCTGCAATAAGCCCCGTTGTAAAGTTTGTACACACATGACCACATCTAAGACTGCTAGAAGCACTACATCCAATTTTTCTGTTAAAATCAACGGCGACTTCACTTGCGACAGCGCTAACGTCATCTATCTGCTTGAATGTTCAGTGTGCCATATGCAGTATATCGGTCAGACCGAAACATCCTTTCGTGTCAGATTCAATAACCACAAATCACACGTTAACAGCTTGCCACACCTGCCATTATCTAAACATGTTCGACTGCCAGGTCATACGTTTGACAATATCATTGTAACCATAATACAATCAGGTTTCAAATCGCACCATGATCGAGAGGTACGAGAATCCTTTCTCATCCACAAATTTAACACTGTGTCATCCGGTATTAACGAGAGCGTAGGAAAAGTGTCGTGCCTTTCTGCCATATCTTGATGTCCCTGTCCTTGTAAAGAATTGACAAAGCATGCCAAATCAGTTTTGCCATATCGCAATCGATATCATGCTGTACTTCATGTACAATCATCATTACACGTGAATGATATTTAATGCATATCATTTATCGTGCTTAAGTTATATTTGCTGCTGTACTTTTTTATTATTATTATTATTATTTGCAAGTGTACACGTGCATGTACTACTGATTACGCCCACGTGCGCATGCCCATAAAAGCGGCTGCGCGCTTGTATGTATGTTTATTCTGACGAAGGCCGTGCCACGGCCGAAACGTTACAAACATTAAAGATGCAATTTTCGTAAGTGTGCACCTTCATTTCTAAATCTACTTATGCACCGGACCTACAGAACTTCTCATTGAATTACTTCACTGCTATGGGTCCCGGAAAAGCCACTACGAAAGTCATCGACTGCAAGTATCCCAAGATTGCCGCATCCACAGCCGTCCTGGGCGACTCGCAAATTAAGTACCTTTATCAGCATTTTGATCCGCTTCAAGCAGGTACGCCAGCCTTCATATCTCGAAATGGTGCCACGATTAGTGACTTAGGCTCACTGTTGCAATTTGTGCCCCCATCAACCAAAACCCTCATCCTTCACATCGGCAGCAATGACGTCCCGATGTGTTCCGGCAAGACAGCTTTTGCGAAGTACCGTGAAATGCTAGACTTCATAACAAAGCAGCGTCCTGAGATACGTCGGATATATTCAAGCCTGGTCCTACCACGATCCTGCAATCGACGCCGTGGTAGCGAAAACCAGACGTTTGTGCGACGTTGCAACAAGTCTGCGGGACTTTTTAATGAGTTGCTTCGTGGTTTTTGCCGGCGTTCAAGACTGGTATCCCACGTAGAGCATGGATTCGAATGGTTTCCCCCATCTCGCGTCTTCGCAGGTGATGGCCTGCATCCGAGCTTCGAGGGCTACGCGCTGCTAGCCTGTCACTACAGACAGCTATGCTTCAGGAATCCACAAGATGCGTCATCATCCTCTTGGGAAAACTGCACAAGCAGTGAAACACTGTGCCGTACTCCTGGAACTGCAGCAATTCATCTTCAACGTGACAACGATCTTTCATCTGACAAAGTGGCAATGCACGCAAGAGTACCAATAACGCCTAGCCAAGGCACTAAAATCCAGCGAGCAGAGAGCCGCACAATTGTGGCATTGAAAACCAAGGCGGAACACAAGCGATGCCATGAAAAGCAAGACATCGGTGAGCGAGGCATCCGCAAAGAAGACATCAAGAGGCAAGGCAGCGACGAAGAAGACATCAAGTAGCAAGGCACCGAGAAACAGTGAACCTACACCAAACGCACCTACAGACCGAACGAAAACAAGCAAAACAACTAGGACGTCAACAGAGAGCAGTACGACTTGTAGTGATGTTGTGGACAATCCAGTGAATCGGAAGGCAGCAGCCAGCCCATCGTCAACTTCACCGACGCGCTGTGCCACGTCACCTCAGCCAAGGTACGGGCTCAGAAGCACGCGGTCTGATCCAGCTAATGGAACCAATTGACTAACAACATCTTGCCGGGGTAAGACACCCTTTGGGAACGCCTCTGTGCATTTTTTGAAGATTAGAAAGGTAATTCAAAAACGCATTCAGTGTAACCTTCATGCTTCTACTTTAAAAACGTACATTGCTGCATCTACTGTGCCTAAAGGTTTACGCCTCATGTTAAGACCTGCCACGTCTGAAATGTCCCATAGCAACTTGTCGAGGTGGGACAACACCCTCAAACAAGCTTCACTGGACCTAACGCGCATTGTTATTAACCATTATGAGTCATCCGCGAAACAGTTAACTAACAAAGAGAAGCAACTGTTTGCGACTCACAACTTCAGTACCGGAGAGAGAGCATCATTGGATAACTACAGGCAAGATAAAACGCGCGAACTTAACCAGAAGAAATATAAGAAGTTAATACGTGACAAGGTCTGCACTAGTGCCAGCACCCCTGCAGATGCAACGACATCGACACATTCCAGCTCCGAAGAAACGGGAAATATAGTTAATATTTCTTGTAGCACATTATCGAGCGAAGAATATAGTGTCCTGTCACGGGGTTTAAACTTTTGTCCCGCAACTGGCGGATACAATGAATTTCAATTGATTAATGACTTGCACAATTTTGAAAGAAACATGAGGTTACGCGAGTACTTCCACGATCGGTGCCCCTCTAACAAGACATCTTTATTTTCGACTAAGCACTGGACTCCTCCTTCTCAAAGAGATAAATGCCTCGATCTATACATCAGAGCTGTTCAGCGAGATGTACTTGAAGCATACAAAATGCAATTACCATTCCGTCGGAACCTTAGCCCCAAAGAAAGGGACGCAATTGAAAAGTTGGCTAACCGTGACGACATCATCATTAAACCCGCTGATAAAGGTGGCGCAGTCGTCATTATGGACAAAGCCAGTTACATAACAGAGGCTCACAGACAACTTAATGACCAGTCATTCTACAGGCATCTGAGTTACGACCCGACCGAACAGTTCAAAACCATGGTAAAGGACACTTTAGACAATCTCGCGAAAGAAAACAAGATAGAAAAATCTGTAGTCAAGTCATTAGTTCCACTAAGCCCGGTAGCTGGTAGATTTTATCTCCTTCCTAAAATCCATAAGCAAAACAACCCAGGGCGACCAATAGTTTCAGGAATAGGTACTGTCACAGAGAATCTGTCCCGCTATGTAGATAACCTTATCAGTTCAATTCCTCCTAAATTTTCTTCTTATATCAAAGATACTAACCACTTCCTGTCGGATATCGCTGACTTGTGTGTTCCAAGCGATGCTCTTCTAGTCACACTGGACGTGGCGTCACTGTACACGAACATTCCCCATACAGATGGGATTCAATCTGTACTCCGTGTATATAACGATTCTGTAGATGACAAACCCATCGACGATTCTACCCTTGGCATAATTTTAACACTAATCCTTGAACTCAACAACTTTGAATTCGACGGCGAACATTACGTTCAAACCAGTGGTACCTCCATGGGCACAAAAATAGGTCCCAATTATGCTAACATTTTCATGGGCTTACTAGAAAAGAATTTCCTCGATACTCGTGACCTTAAACCATTCTATTACAAACGCTTCATCGATGACATTTTCTTAATCTGGCACCATGGTGAAGCTGCATTACTTTCTTTCATTACCGACTTTAACAACGCCGCACCGTCAATTTCCTTTTCCCATTCCTATTCATCACTTAGCATAAACTTTCTTGACGTATCGGTATCTCTGTGCAATGGTAAGTTAACGACAAATCTTTACAGAAAGCCCACTGACCGACAGCGATATCTGCATTTTAACAGCAGCCATGTCAAGCATTGCAAAACGAGCATTCCCTACAGCCAAGCTATCCGGTTCAAAAGAATTTGTTCAGACAATAGTGAATTCACTCGCAACTGTAACCAGCTTCGTGACGCACTAACCGTACAGAGATACCCTTCACAAATAATTGACGATGCCCTTAAACGGGCCGACTGTCTCGACCGGAAGGAACTCATCTGCACGGACAGGCGATCGGCGCCGATTTCACGAACTAACCTTATCCTAACACACTCTGCATCTATTCCTAACGTGTCCCACATTCTCAGGAAGCATTATAACTTACTAACACAAAGCGACCGTCTTAAACACATTTTCACGGAATCGCCAAGGGTTGTTTATCGTCGCTCTAGAAACCTGCGTGACCTAGTAACCTCTTCCAAGACTAAATCGATTGCTCCTGCTGGTTGTCATCCCTGCAATAAGCCCCGTTGTAAAGTTTGTACACACATGACCACATCTAAGACTGCTAGAAGCACTACATCCAATTTTTCTGTTAAAATCAACGGCGATTTCACTTGCGACAGCGCTAACGTCATCTATCTGCTTGAATGTTCAGTGTGCCATATGCAGTATATCGGTCAGACCGAAACATCCTTTCGTGTCAGATTCAATAACCACAAATCACACGTTAACAGCTTGCCACACCTGCCATTATCTAAACATGTTCGACTGCCAGGTCATACGTTTGACAATATCAGTGTAACCATAATACAATCAGGTTTCAAATCGCACCATGATCGAGAGGTACGAGAATCCTTTCTCATCCACAAATTTAACACTGTGTCATCCGGTATTAACGAGAGCGTAGGAAAAGTGTCGTGCCTTTCTGCCATATCTTGATGTCCCTGTCCTTGTAAAGAATTGACAAAGCATGCCAAATCAGTTTTGCCATATCGCAATCGATATCATGCTGTACTTCATGTACAATCATCATTACACGTGAATGATATTTAATGCATATCATTTATCGTGCTTAAGTTATATTTGCTGCTGTACTTTTTATTATTATTATTATTATTATTTGCAAGTGTACACGTGCATGTACTACTGATTACGCCCACGTGCGCATGCCCATAAAAGCGGCTGCGCGCTTGTATGTATGTTTATTCTGACGAAGGCCGTGCCACGGCCGAAACGTTACAAACATTAAAGATGCAATTTTCGTAAGTGTGCACCTTCATTTCTAAATCTATATATATATATATATATATATATATATATATATATATATATATATATATATATATATATATATATATATACACATATGTATATATATACATATATACACATATGTATATATATACATATATACGCAGGGTGTTTGAACTGAGCTGAGCCAAGTATTAAAAATAGAAACTTAGGCGCTACGCGTGTCGAATGGCCGCATTATTATTCTGAGCCATGTGGAACACGACAGACAGACAAGGAACTGTATTGATGGAGCACGACATGATATGTCTTTTTTCAACCCCCTAAGCTGAGTAATTAAAAGATTGCCTAATTAACTTTCTAAATATTAACTCTAGCGAAATATCTTCAATACAAAAGCTGTAGACCTTGTTCAGAGACATCGGATTATTGCATCTAAGCTAACATAACTGCCCTGCTTAATTTTTTTCGAGCCTTTCTTTAAAGCGCGCGAAACTTAAAAAAACACCATGTGACTGCCGGCTAACGCGCGGCGATTTTAGTGCCCTCAATCGTAAGCGGAACGAATTAGCAATTAGGCTGCTCCGCGCGCAGAGATCGATTGAACAGGCTGTCGATGACTGCGATGGACGTTAAGTGACAAAAGGGGCGTGCCGTTTTGAGAAAAGTTCTTCAACGAAAATGCGGCAGCCCCGTACCAATGCGATATGGGATCGGGGGCAGCATTTGACGCAGCGCGAGCATCTTTTTGTCATTTCGGACCAATAAAGAGAGACGGTGGGGGGGGGGGGGGAGGGGGGAGGGGGAGTTTGACAGTGTGATGAAACACGGACATAAAGGTCACGCGGCCTCCGGTCCGTCGCAGTCAATCGCAGTCACCGACACCCTGTTCAGTCGATCTCTGTGCACGGAGCAGCTTTTGCTAATTCGTTCAGCTTACATTTGGGGGCACTAAAGCGCGTTGGCCGGCAGTCACGTGGTATCTTTCTAAATTTCGCGCACTTTAAAGAATGGCTAGAAAAAAAATTTAACAGGGAAGTTATCTTAGCATAGATTAAATAATCCGATGACTCTGAACAAGTGCTACAACTTTTTCTACATGTATTTCACTAGAAATAAAATTTAAAGAGATTATTAAGCAATCTTTGTTAATCACTCAGCTTGTGGGATTGAAAGAACATATATATCACTACGTGCTTCATATGGCTCAGAACAATACTGCAGCAAGTCGACACGCCTAGCGCCTATGTTTGTTTTTGTAGTAGTTGGCCCAAGTTAGCTGAAACACTCTGTATATTGCAAATTACTATTAGAATAAATGAAAGAGTCTGAAAATGCGTCTATCAGATATACTTATTTTTAACACACATAGACATATTTATCAATCACACAAGGTGAGCCATGGCGGCCACAAAAATAATTTGAATGTGCATTTATTTCTTGCAAGTATAGAACATCTCCAGATGCTGCCGGGACAAAAAGCAATGAGTGCCTCACAAAGGTCCAGGATCCCGCCCAGTAGCAGCAGTACAGCGCACATAAAAAATGCGCATTTACTACAAACAACCTTAATAATTAAACGAGGAATTGAACTTGATGTTCAGGTCTACAGCATGAACGTATCGCTAGTTTACGTAACAGAATCGCCGAGGTTATGCGCAACGAAGTACAATAAACACAAATTACTTGCAATATTCACAAGAAAAAAAGGCTGCAGATGTGTGCGACCTTGGGAGAATTAGAAACCGATTTCCAGCAAAGCTGTGCCTTTGTACCATTGCAATAATATTCTTACGGAGATGTTGGGAATATAGAAATAATGTATTTACCGTATACATACAAAATGAGTCAGAGTAGTTAAGATGGTTGACCACCAACAACACGCAGCAGCCAGCTTCCCGCGATCTTCTCCTTCCTCTCTCTTCTTTCATCCTTCCGTAACAGGACCCCCGGGTGGTGAAGCGCCGTCTCGGCGCGTGGTAGGCGAAGAATTGCGAGCGAAGTATGGCTTCAGCCGCGAAACGTGCACGACGTGAACAGGCGTCGGACTTGAGGATGCATCAAGCTGTAGCGGCAAAATCTCGTAATATACGTCGTTAACTTGACGTAGGACTTCTTAAGGCCCTGTGTAGCGAGAGAGAAGCTTCTGGGAGAGGCCAACCCGACGACATGGTGACCAAAGGAACACCCAAGCATCAGGCGCGAACTTAACATGGCGATGGCACTGGTCATAATGCTCTTTTTGTATATTCTACGAAGCTAATAAACGAGATCGGGCGACTTGACGTGCCATGTGAGCGCGATCGATGACTTCACGAGCGTACTCAGTTGCAACACGTGTCACAGAAGGTAGGATGGTGTCAAACGGTAATGTGGGGTCGCGACCATACAACAGATAAAAGGGTGAATATGCTGTGGTGTCATGTCGGGATGAGTTGTACGCGAACATCACGTATGCCAGCGTGGCGTCCCAGTCACGGTGGTCGTTGGAGACGCACATCGACAGCATTTCTGTGATTGTTCAGTTGAGACGTTTCGTAAGACCGTTCGTTTGTGAGTGAAAGGCGGTGAACAGCTTGTGCTCAGTGGCGCAAGAGCGGAGGAGGTCGTCGACAACTCGAGGCAAGAACGAGCGGCCGTGGTCTGTAAGTAACTGTCGAGGCACACCGTGGTGGAGAATGACGTCGTGGAGGAGAAAATGGGCGACGTCTGTTGCGCAACTAGTCGGCAACGCCTTTGTTATCGCGTAGCGTGTCGCGTAATCAATAGCGGCGGCGATCCACTTATTTCCTCTAGTCGTCGTCGGAAAAGGGCCAAGCAGGTCAAGGCCTACGCGAAAGAATTGTTCAGAAGGAACTTCAATTGGATGGAAGGTGGTGGCGGCCGGCAGGTGGCAGGGTAGGTTTCTTCCGGCGCTGACACAATTCGCAAATTGCGACATAACGGCGCGCAGAGCGGTAGAGACCCGGCCATAAGAACCGGCGTCGTACACGGTCGTATGTACGTAAAACTCCAAGGTGTGCCGCCGTCGGTGCATCTTGAAGTTGTTCGAAAACGACGGATCGCAGATGACGAGCAAGGACAAGGAGCAACTCAGGGCCATCAGGGTCGATATTGAGGTGGTAGAGGTTTCCGCCGTGCAGCACGAACATGCGGCTCGTGCTGTCAGTGCTGCCAGATCGCACTCCGGCGATGATGGACTGTAAGGATGCGTCGCTTTGTGGAGGCGTCCAGTCTTGTAATGGACACTACATTAAAATTCCTGGAGCCGCAAAGCCCAGCGACCAAGCCGTCCAGTGGGGTCCCGAAGGGAAGACAGCCAGCAGAGTGCATGGTGGTCTGTGACGACCGAAAACGTGCGGCCGTACTAATATGGCTAGAACTTGGCGACAGCCCAAACAAAATCCAAGCACTCCCGCTCGGTGATTGAGTAATTTCTCTTGGCAGGTGACAGCAGGCGGCTGGCGTAAGCTATCACGCACTCGGTACGATTGTTGGGCGAGAACAGCGCCGATGCCATGGCCGCTAGTGTAAGTGTGCACTTCGGTTGGTGCAGATGGATCAAAGTGGGCAAGTATGGGAGGGATAGTCAGAAATCCGATGAGAGCCGCGAACGCGTGAGCTTGCTCAGGGCTCCATGAGAACGGCGTGTTCTTGTTTAGAAGATCTGTCAAAGGCCGAGCAATGTCGGCGAAGTTTTTGACGAAACGGTGAAAGAACACAAGCCGACGAAGCAGCGCCCGTCAGAAGCAGAACATGGCAAAGGGAAACTGCGTACGGCGCGAACCTTTTCCGGATATAGTTGGAGACCGGATACGTCAACGAGGTGTCCCAACACAGTAATCTGACGGCGCCCGAATTGACACTTCCTGGAGTTCAGTTGGAGGCCGGCTTTTCGAAAGACCACAAGAATGGCAGCGAATAGGGTAAGGTGGCTGCCGAACGTGGGGAAAAAAAAGATAACGTCGTCAAGGTAACAGATACAGGTGGTCCATTGGTAGGCTTGCGGAAGAGAGTCCGTCATACGTTCAAATGTCGCAGGAACATTGCATAGGCCAAAGGGCATGACTTTGAACTGATATAAGCCATCCAGCGTGATGAAGGCCGTCTTCTCGCGGTCCCTTTCATCAACTGAAATCTGCCAGTAGCCGGATCGAAGATCGATGGATGAGAAGTATTTAGCTCCGTGCAAGCAGTCCAAGGCGTCATCGATGCGTGGTAGTGGGTAGACGTCTTTTCGGGGGATCTTGTTCAAATGGCGATAATCGACGCAAAAATGCCAGGTACCATCTTTTTTTTTCACAAGGACGACAGGCGAAGTGCAAGGGCTGGCTGATGGTTCGATGACCCTTTGGTGGAGCATTCTGTCCACTTTTGATTGGATGACTGTACGTACAGCATGCGATACATGATAGGGACGCCGACGAATATCATTCGTGTCTCCAGTACTGATACGGTGGCGAACAACAGATGTTTGTCCTAAAGGCCTGTCGCCGAAATCAAAGGTGTCACGGTACGATTCGAGGAGGAGGAGTCTGTGGCCTGTGCAGATGTGAGGTCAGGTGCAAGCATCTTCGCGAAGTTATCCGTTAGGGAACCAGAGCTGTGAGCTGCAATTGGCGGTTAGAAACTACTCTCGGCATCCAGACTTTCAATGTCAAATTCGGAAGTTTTAGAAATGCTGGGCAAGAACATGCCTGATGGAAGCCTTGAGTGCACAGGCTGAAATTCAGAAGAGGAAGAACGACGTCGATATTAGCAATCGTCACCAGCGCATGCGGAAGAGCAACGTTCTGGTTCAAAAGCATGACGACGATGGGGGAAGCACATATTCACCGTCAGAAATCTGTGGCTGTGCGGTCAAAGCGACTGCCTCGGATGACAGATGCACTTCTTGAAGCGAACATTAGTGCGGTGGCGCGGTGCTCGGAGCATCGGCGAGCTGAGGCAGTTATAACTGAAGAACGCCGGTTGCGCAGTCTATGAGAGCGGAATGATGGGATCAAAAGTCCAATCTAAAGATAACGTCGTGAGGGCAGTTGTCGATCACAGCAAAGAGAACAGAAGAAGGGCGGCCGGCTATACTTAAACGCGTAGTGCACAATCCAAGAACAACCAGCACGCAGCCGTCGGCCACACGAACCACTCGGACAGCTGCTGTGGTGAGGACCTTCTGTAAATGTCTACGTAGGCTAGCACTCATAACAGAAACATGGGCTCCAGTGTCGACGAGTGCTTGGACAGGTACGCCGTCTATTTTAAGTCAATTACACTTCTCTTTGTGGGCGCAGACAGACGATTTGCTGCAGTAGTAGGCAATGCAGCACCACCTTCTAGGGCTGCATTTCTTAGTTTTCCGAAAGGGTGCGGCCAAAATCCACAGGGATCGAAAGGCGACGTGGTTGCAGCGAACAAGACTGGTGTCCGCGCGGTGATGGTGCGCGAATGTAGCACGTGTTCTTAGCAGAGTTGTCAGCTCTGTTAGAATTGGTGGTGGGCGAAATATTTATTGCGTGTATTTCCATCAAAACAGCTCAGGTTGGTCGGCGTGCGAGGTGTTGAGGGCTACGATTTGCGACAGTATCGGGCTACATGACCAATGCGGTGACAGGTGAAACATGTCGGCTGGTCGGCCGCGATTCTCCACTCAGTCGGGTTGCGATAACGCGGAGAGAAGCGTCGGGGTGGAGCGAAAATAGTAGAAGGGCGTTCGTTAGCTCGGGGATTGGCGACAGCACACACACAATGTAGACCAATCTTTTCAAGTTGCTGGCAAACGATGGCTTGTACGATAGGAACTGAAAATGTGGTAGCATCAGGGTTACGCGAACAGAAAGCTACGGGCGCCATCGCATCCAGTTCACGTCGAACGATTCGCTCCATGCCCTCTGATGGCGACGCATGCTGCTGTGCGGGCTGATCTTTACACGTGGACGTTGCAGCAGTATTGGGAAGTCTGCAGGGTGAATGGGTGCAGGACGCGTCGTCTTTTGGCCTGCTTGAAATGTCGGCACTCTTTAATGATGGCATCACCTGTAGAGCAGCTTTTGCACATGAGTAGAATAAACGTGTCGTCAGCAATGCCCTTAAGTACGTGCCCGACCTTCTCAGCTTCTGTCATGTCGTGTTCGCCTTTACGAAAAAGTGCTAGCACGTACTGGATGTACGAGACATAGGACTGCGTGGGGGATTGGGCACGGGAGGCCAGTTCCTGCTTTGCGGCAATTTTACGGCCGACTGGTTTGCCAAACAACTCTGTCAATTTCTCTTTGCATTGGTCCCAATTGGTTAGCTCCTCTTCGTGGTTTTCGTACCACACCTTTGCCGTGCCTCTTGGGTAGAACAACAGGTTAGCTAGCATTTAAGCGTAGAGTCCCATCTGTTGATTCCACTCACGCGTTCGTACATGGCCACCCACTCTTCAACGTTGGCGCCATTGGTCCCGCAGAAAATTCCAGGATCCTTGGGTTGCACAACGACAACCGAAGGTGACAGCGACGTAGCTGGTGACGGTGACCTAGGAGGCGGCAACGACGTTGATACCGCGTGCACACCATCATTCATGGTGCGGAAGTTGATGCGACGTACACTGCGGAGCTCCGTTTCCAGCCGTTGTACCCCGCACCTCTCACCAAAATGTTACGGGGATGTTGGGAGTATAGAAAGAGTGCATTTACAATATATATACAAAATGAGGCAGAGTAGTTAAGATGGCTGGCCACGAACAACACGCGGCAGCCAGCGTCCCACGATCCCTTCTTCTTCCTGTCTCTTCTTTCATCCTTCCGTAACAATATCTTCAGTTTCTTATGACTATATCGCATACCTTAACAAGTTGCCCATACATATATATATATATATATATATATATATATATATATATATATATATATATATATATATATATATATATATATATATATATATATGTATATATATATAGCCTGCGCCAGTTGGCGCTCCTGCAACACTGCAGATCTTCCTGTGTCAAGTGCTCTATTGCTAGTAATTCGCCCATCTCCGATGCCGGTGTGTCAACTACATCTACATCTGATAAGGTTGACCTAATTGATTGAATGATGCTGCATATATATTTATACATTGACGGTAGCTGTTCAACGGTAGGTCCTATTCTTATTCCTGATAAAAAGAGCTTCTTGGACGTTCCTGGGAAATAGTCGACATGTTTCCGCCTGGATATCCAGGATTGTTCACGAGGTAGGAAAAACCTCTCAACGTGAGGACGGAGCTCATTTTTCTGATACGCAGATGCTAATTCCACTCAAGCTCGTTGGAAGCCGAAAGAGCGGACGTCCCACTAATTTTGTTTTATCTTCCCAGAGTAAAGAGCCACAGAGTGTGGCTAGCCTCTGTGAAGCTTCACGTGGTGGGCGCGCTATGCGTGCAACGTAGTAAAAAGCAGCGCAAATACTGTATTTTATTATGTAGCTGCGCTCGGCTAGCGTCAACGGGAACTTTGATGCCACTGACAGCTTATTTTCTGCCCTCTTACACAGGTCTGACCACGTCTCCTGCGCCACTTCGCCAGACGTGAGGAAAACTACCACCAGGACCTTAATCCCTGCAACCCGCCGAACTTCTCCATCAAGGGCGGATGTGAAGTTGCCCAAGGCCATCGCCTTACTTGTGTCTGTTCAGAAGGGCTCAGGATAATTCAGAGTAATCGTTAAACAAACGTAAAAAGGCATAGTACTGCCTTCCTTTCTTAAAAAGACGGACACGTCGTCTGCATATGCAGACACCTTTATCTTTCATTGGCCTCGCAAGGGAAAGCCACGTATGGCTGGGCAAAGTGAAACGTGGTGCAGAAAAGGGTCAAGACATAGAACGAACAGGCAAGGGATCAGTGAACACCCTTGCCCAAGGCCGCGTGTGACCGGGAAAGAATCGCTTAGGCAACCTTTGACGAGCAGCTTGGCCGATAAGCCCGAGTACAAGAGGCCGATGTTATCTACGAATTCGCAGGAAAGCCGGATGCTTCCAGCACGCCGAATAAATAACGATAGTCAACGCGATCGAAAGCGTTCGCTTGGTCCAGCGAAACGAAGCGTCCTGGAATTTGTGTCCTAGAAGCGAAGGTAAAAAGATCTCGGGTCAATGCTAGAGATGGAAAAAAATTATCGTCCTGGCACGCTACACATCTGCGTCTGGCTGATCATTTCTGAGAGAGCACTACTTATTCTATTCGCTAGCATTGACGAGATTGTCTTGTAGTCCGCGTTTAACCGCGTAATCGGTTGCCAAGGACGTGGGTCGGAAGCCTGGCCGCCTGACTAGGGGAGGAGGACGATCAGGCTATCGCGGAAAGAATCTGGACGAATGCCATTTGATATAAACTTATTAACCATGGACAAAAGCGCTTCTTTCATGGCATCGAAAAACCGCACGTTAAACTGGATTGGCAAGCCGTCTGGGCCGGGCACAGAGGAGGCATCCATGTCTTTTACTACTGCTCAAAGAATTTCGAGTGTCGCTGGCTCGCACAGGTGCTGTAACGGCGTTGTCTGATACTTGGGGCAGGGCTCGACAGAATTCCCTCAATCTTTCGCCGTAATCATTCCTGCATCGACTGCCTTCATCGGTAGTAAATACCTCGCTGACATGCTGTTTAAAAACTGCAAATGACTGATGAGCGATCACTGCGAGCGCCATCCGGAAGCGTAACATGGCGGATTCGGGTTGAGCCTTTCTCCTCTGTCGAGACCACTCGTATGTACCGGAGCACAGATGGGTCGGTCAGAGGATTACCCTGGGTGGCAACCTGACTGGCAGCTCTAGACGATAGTCTGAGTAATGTTTCGTACTTGGCTTTCAGCAAGTCGAGATAGTCTTGCATTGCAAACGTTATCGTGTCTGCATTGCGGACGCTTTGCATCAACCTAAGTACTTAATTTAATTCGCGAGTGATTGGCGTTTTCGATTGCGTCCTGCTCGGGTGAGTAGCGGGCGCCGCGCCGGCTTCAAGTCGTCCCAAGAGCGGCGTTCGGCGTGGCGCTCGCACAAAGCTTCTAATGCAGCGCCTGTCGCAGCGATGCTCTCGGTATCTGTAAGTAGAATGACGTCAATTCGCCACAAATCGCATTTCATGGCGGTCTCGCCGAGATCCAGACGCATGGTCAAAGTGTGATGATCGGAAGTGCTGTGTGTACCCGGGGTAAGACAAGAATTTCGTAGCTTTCGAGACAGCAGCTAAGTTCATGGGGTAAAATAAATTTATCTCGCCTGCTTGCTGACCAGCCTCTTTCCCAATATGTCCCGAATACGTCATCGTGCTACTGCACCCACGCATCGGAGAGACGAAACTGTCTGGAAAGCCGGCCTAAGGCTCGCATTCCTCGATAGTGACGGAACCGTCCGGGTCCGCAAGTGTCGCGGCCCTCGCATATATCACTAGTGTCCCAACCCATTTACAGTGCGCTCCCTTTCTAAAACAAGGGTTTGAAAACACTACTCCCACACCACAAGACACAGCATTTGTCAGGGAAAAGAGGGCATCAACAGCAAAACGGGTCTTACAGTTTGAAACGTCAAGGCATGTCCGGAATTTACATTCTTGCAAGAAAAGCACCTCGACGCCCCGCGCTCGCGTGAAGTGCAGAACTTCTCTCTGTTCGTCGACGGACCGGAATAATTCAACATTTAGAGAGAGAAAATGCATAATGGCCATGATGCAAGCGAAAAACGTCGCCCTTTTTACAGGCCCAGTTGTCGGAGCCTGATGCGCACAACTTTTTTCGGGACATTAGATTTGCTCTCTTTATGCGAACTGCTCGAGACCATTTCTGTTTCGCGCGCTCTCTTTATCCTCTGCTTGGCAGTGTCCATTGCTTCTGCCATAAGGAATAGGTAGGCAGTTTGACTTAGTGGATCCTTTAACAACGAGTCCGTTGTTCGGGGCATAGGGAATCCGCTGGCTTTGGCAGGTGCAGTCTCTCGCATGGTGCAAGGTGTCGGCGTCTGGTGGAGCTGGGGGCGGTGGCTACGGCCTACCGGATGACGCGGCCTGTCGGCGAGTATGCCGGCTGGCACATCGTCTTCGTGCGCTGCGAAGTCCACTAACTCGTCGATTATTAGTTGTAGGGGAGAGGCCGTGTCGCTTGGGCTTGCCTCGGTTGAGCTGACTTCGGTAGTGCTCTTCACAGAAGGGAGGAGTGGTGGGAACTGCTTATCTTCCGAGCTGTCTGAGGCCTCCGAGGAAGACAGGGGTTCGGAACGTTCGTTGCGGCGGGGTTCTTCAGACGAAGCTTGAACATCGGGGTCCCGGTAGCCTTTGAGTTATTCTTTGGGGAGCTCATCATGCTCTTGTTGGTCGCCGTCTTCTTCTTCGTTGCTGACAGAGGTGTTAGTGTTTGCGGCTGCAGCGGAATAGGATCTGGGCAAGAAGCAGTCCGCTGTGACGTGGTTCCCGGCACAGCGGCGACAAGGGGAGGTGCACTTGGCGGTCTCGTGACCGAAGAATTCGCAACGTAGTGTCTCGCATGCCTTCCCTAGATGTCCTTCCGTCCCACACCATGAGCTCATCTTCCGAATTCCTTGGTAGTTGAACATGATGCGAAGGCCTTGTGTTGACATAAAATTTGGCACCGGCTTCACTTTTTCCATGCGAATGACCCTTAAGCCGGTGCCGAACTCGGGTCTTCCTTTGAACTGTGATTTTTGAACTACAAGAACTTTTCCATGCGGAACAGGACTGCCGCAACTGCGGCGTCTCCCACCTACGGGACCCGTGGTCCCACTTGGGCGAGCGAGGCACCATTGAAGACGAAAGAGCCCCGGGACGATAGTTTGACAGCGGCTGCTGCGGACGCGACAGCTGCGATGAACTTCACTCCTCCCTGGTCTTGGAGGATCTCAAGGCCTCCGGGCCCTACGGTTTCTTCGATGGTGTCGATTATTTCATCGGCGCTGCTGCCCGTTGGCGCGCTGAAGGTGATGCAGTGCTCCTTAGGTTGGAGTTCACGGAACACCATCCTCGTTGAGATGGATGGCTAGGTGTAGCCCTGGCTACCAAGGCGGGACGCGCGGCGCCTGGGCGGTGCTAACGTTGGTCGATCGCTCGAAAGGCACGCTTATCACTGGACAACACTTCCGTCGCAGAAAATGCGGTGTTGGACGTCGTTTCGGTGAAACATATTTTCGAACCACCCATACCCAGGCCCTCCATGTGACGCAAGAAATTTAATGAACTAATTGAAATTCTGATGCTAAAATACGCGGAAAAATTGTCGACTATGACTCACAGACAATCTACAGACATGATAGCTCTCGGATTGGGATTCGGCTGTGCGAGAAAACATATTTGTATTTCGTGAAAACTCAAAGTTTCTACCATTCACAAACCAGCCGCGGCGTCCGACATTCGCGCGAGCCGGCATGCGGGTGTCTCGAAGTCCACGGAGCGGCGCGCCCGGTTCCTTGCAATACCTCCAGCTGGCGCTCGCCTCCATCGCATCGCGAGCCATGCAAGAAGCCGCGTTTCTACCAGAAAGCCCGCCTTCGTGCATAGTGTTCGCGGCCAGCGTTTCCCGGTAAGCATTACGGTTACGCTGAAGTAAACATTACGCTGAAGTAAACATTACGCTGAAGTTGACGGAAAGCGTGAGAAGCAGTCAGGGATCTTTCAATGCTATCGTGTTCCACTCTTAAAGGCGAAGCTTAAGCGTTCTCCAAATTTTTGCGAAAGCCCCAATAACCAATGTATCTTGAACTTCACCTACATTTCAGCGATTAACTTGTCTTTAAGTCACCAAACATAACAAATCTGCCTCCTTTATTTCAGTGAGAGCACCAGGCGAAACTAATGCAACGAGCATGAAAAAGTAAAAAGAAAAAAGAAAAAAGGGGAGAGTTCAACAATTATTCTTGACGCTTCTAAATAAGCCAGAAACGGTAACACTACGCGACACATTGCACTGAAAATGCTGCCTATTCCTGCAATGTATAAAGTATCTGAAACGCAGAGTCCTCTCTTGGAACATTAGGAAACCTAGCTAAAAGCAGTGGCATGATACTTTTGAACACTTGCTTACAATTTTTTTATTGCTGTATTTGATCAACACGCTTTTACTATCGCACATAAACTTGGCGTATTGTTTCCCTTATGCTCGCAAAATTGGACCTCAGTTGTTGTTGTAACTATGCCAGCGCATCCGTCTAAGTTTTACACCGCTCGCAAAATAGAATATTAACGCTATGGGCCACTTGCACACCTATTCTGCTGGAAGAAGCGCATTCAACACACTCATTTGGAACATTGCTTACACATTGGTCATACCATGCCCCTAATTTCTCCCGTAATATAAACAAGACGCTTGTTTAGTTCACTCAGAACACCGAAGAAGCAAGTTACGAATCTCGTAGGATAAACGGAAACACATGGAAAAACGTGGATTTAGTAACTATCTGCAACACCTCCATTTCAAGCAGGAAAGTGAATGTTTCGCAACGCATTGCGTTTAAGATTCTCTCTATATTCAGGGCTTTTCAATAGTCGATATTTTGTGCTGTTGTTTTAAAAGTCTGGGAAATATTTCGATTACCGGAATTATAAAACCCTGAAACGCTTCAATGAGTAGCTTTCTACAACGGCTGTAATGAACCTACACAGGCTAAACATATATCGCTCGTCACTCAGAACATTGCTTCGTACTTCGTTTGCACATAAATACCGCGCCCCTCAGATTTTACTGTGGATACCGGGTGAAAACAACTAAATGTCGTGTATAACGCATAGAAATTGTGAGAAAGCGATTGTTTAGTAACTGTATTCACAGCACATAAGCAGCCTTCACAGTTCGAGTTTTCGGTACACGTCACCAAAAAGTGGCCCTCATTTTTCAAAATACGAAATATCTGCTGTTTTTTTCTCCTGCCGGGAAACAACTTATAGTGCAGCGCTTTTTAGAAACAGTCTGAAAAGGAAATCGTCAAAGTCAGGAGTGACATATGCGTTTAGAAATAAAGTCAGTGTTCTATTGGTATTGAGATTGCTCTGCACTTTCGGCCAAGGTCATTTTCACGAGCACATCTACGATAAGTCGTGATTGCACGATGAAATTCGACAGTTGTACATGTAAGAGGTTTGATTAAGTTGTTTATGGTGATTATATACTGAGACTGCAACGCTGCGTAGGCTATCTCTAGACAGAGAATAAATAGTTCCAGCATTTGATAAACCAGCGATTTCATGCCGTAAGGCACACAAGTCGTTCGGCGTGGATGATTATAATACTTTACCGGACGTCCCCCTCGCAGGCAGGCTAAATGTAACAAGCTGATTAGGTTTTCGAATACGGAAATAAAGGTCCCAAAAACTAAGCATGATGCATGTAAAGTCACTGTAGATGCAAGTTGCGCAAGCACCCTCCCGGTTCATGCGCCTATTGGCGGTGAGGAGTTACGTAGTCGCCATCTATCGGAAGCGCCTTGCTGGCGTAGTATGAGGGATCACGCGGCGCGCTCCTCATAGGTTTTGCTGTCAGCGCTCACTGAAAACACCACGCGCGAGCTCTCCGGGACATTTCTGTAAGTACTTTCGAAACTAGAGAATCTTCTTACTGTCTAAACAATAATCTTGGGCAAACTGAAAGCACACAATCGTTTGCAGACGCTACCTCTTTACCGAATACGTAGAGTGAACGCCACTGCGTGCGGTCGCCGCGATGGAGTCTCCCGAACCGGCTTCTTGCATGCAAGATAGGCAAACGCTGAGGGCAAACTATGTGAAATATGTTCTTATAGTGTTTGTATAACTTAATGGAGCGTAATAGAACGACGCCTCAATGCAGCGATCGCACAGCTTCGCAGCGACCGACTGCGCGTCTGCATGCTTGTCCGCGCACTGTTTCGCTTTCTCCGCGAGCGCGTTTGCGCACCGTGCCATGAGCTTTAGGCCGCAGAATATGAGCATTCGACAGTAAACAAGCAACCATTGTTGCGTGGGCATTATCAGAGCTGTTCAAAAATAATTTCATTGTAGAGACTTCGACGCCTACGCGGACTGTAATTTGCCGTCGCGACGATTCGATCTTTTTTTTTTCTTCTAAATTCTTTGATCTTTCAATATTATTTCTCGAGTTGCGTCGCACTGTATGTTTATCGGTGTTCTCAGCGTGCAATTTCCCGCTGCTCCTTTTTTTGTAATCCAGTGCATTCATTCATAACACAAACATGACCATATGCCATGCTTTTTTTTAAATGTGCTTCTTACCGCTGCCTTTCCACTCCACTGAACTTGTTAGTATATATAGCATCGACTAGTTCATAGACCAAACCGTCATGACATTAGTCGGGCAGCGGACTCGGGCGAGCGTCTCAGTGCGCGTTTTCAGAACATCGCAGACCGGGCACCGTAGCAGAAGTCTTCCTCGCGTCTGTGCTTGCTGCATACCCGAGTTGTAGCCGATGACTGTTTGCCGGTTTTATGTTTCGCGAGCCAAGCTTCACGCAGCTTCTTGTCCTGCGGCTACGTATGAATAAGGCTGACACCGGGCTCTGTTGCGTACCTCCGGCACTGCGGTACCGAGCAGTAGCCTACCATGTTGCGCACCTTCAAAGGCAGCCACTACCTATTGTAGCGCTTTCAAGCGTTGTAAAGTAGACACTCGAAGCGGGGAAATCTCGTCACTAAATGAGGACCGCAGCGTACGAGGGAATTTAAAGTCGTTTTCCGCTCGCTTCGGCGCGCCCGAAGCAGCCGACGCGGCCGCTATGTCCACGTGATCCCTCCTAGCACGTCACGCCGACGGTGGCGCCAGCTTTTCCAGTGGTGGAGCTCGAGGCCGTTTCACTTGGCGCGATTGGGGCGAAAAAAAATCGTTCTGCCGCGCACGTCGCAGAGCGATTTTCGCTCACAGCTTTCACATGCGTTTGCGCCAGCGCGATATCCGTCGCAGCGATGCGCAAGGTTGCCTCCTGCTCAGAAAGTATCCATGCTTGCATCGTTAAATAAAAACATGGAAACTAGTCAAATATTTGAATTTTCCTATTTTTATTCGATAATAGAATAAGTACACCATTTCTAACGTTTAAAAGCGGTGAGGCTTTACGACAGCTTGCAGATACGGTTAGTGAGGCGCTGCACAACACCGCAAGTATGAGCGTGCGGCTTGCGCGGCGTCGGTGGGGTGGTTCCGTTTAGTACACTCTAGTTTCGTTGTTACTATGGAAGCCGCAACTTTTTTTCCTGGATGAGTATTTGCTTTTGCAGAAAAACAAGCTACTGTTGAGTGTGCATGTATATAAGCAGCTGGCGCAATGTGTGGGGATGAAGAGGTTGACGACGGCGGCGATCAAGTGGGTTTACGTGCCTTATGTCGAAGCGGCGTCCTTCTCCCGACCTGGATAGCGTGCAGCTTCTCCTTTCAAACGAATTGTGTAAGCGAAAGAAAAAAAAAATGTATGAAGCTCCTAAGCCGCAAACGCTGGTGGGTACGCCCTAAACATAGCTAAAACTGACGCGCGACATTGCTCCAAAAGAGCTACCAACGCGCGGTGAAACACACATTGCCCCTCCCACATCGCGCCGATCGCTGCGACTGAGCGACGGCGCGACCAACTTGTTGGAATCCAGTCGCGGAGAGGCCACGACGTCGCGGCAGTCGCTGAGCGACGGAATTCGCTGTGTCGCTGACTGAAAATCGCGCCATGTGAAACTGCCCTATGGGCCACGGTGCGGATGCGGCGGCAAACGCTACCGGAATGCGACGCCTCCAGAGCTAAACGGGCGGAACTTGAGCACGGCCGGTGTGACTTAACGCGCACATTGTGCCAAGCCTCAGCTACTTCTCATCATTTGCTACAGATGGCGAAAGTTGCCTGCTCGGTCCAGGGACCTCAGCTCGCGGTCTGTTCGGTCTAAGATATACCTAAGCTTAAAGGCGCGGATATCGTCGGGCGTTTCCAGCGCGCCAGGTAATGGCTGGCGAAGTCATATACGCCACCCCCCCCCCCCCCCTATGGCCGGCGACGTCAAATACTCCCCCGCCCTCACACATGCACATTCCGATGACCGCAGGAGCGTGCGATCAGTTGTTGCCGTACTCCAAGCGCACAAGCGCACGCTCGATTCAGTTCACCAGGCCTGCTGCCGGTCAGCCAAGCTATCGCGAGATGCACTCTGCTCCAACGGCTCCGGAGTGAGATGGACACGTTCAGTTCCCGCGCCAGCCACGCTAGACAGTACAGCGTCCAATTTTCGCCGACGCAGCGTAACTGCGCCGCGCGTCGATCGCCTCCACGTTAACTGCATCCCCGCCTTGAGCTTGGTCGCCCCAGTGCGCTCTTCATCTCCGGGCGGGGACGGAATGCATCTGTGCTCTGCTCGTTGAACGTAGACAACCAGACAGAGAACACCGGCTCGACTCGGAGAAGAAGAATAAACATTGTCGGGTCCCAAAAGTGTGTACTTTGCCATTGTACACGTTCATTATGTTAAATAAACTTTCAAAGGCTTCGTATTAAGAGAACATAGCGGACGCACCACGGCGCTGGCACGGCACACGAAGCAGCCAGCAGGTCTAGCAGACACCGCTAACTCAGTGGCTAGCAGACGTGCGGGGAAAGAGAGAAAGATAATGAACGGATCGCCATACCCGCGTCTATTCGTTGTTTGTGTTACTGTGGTTTCCTTAAAACCTAATATAATGCCTGACAATGAGGATTTTTAGACGTGAGATTGTCACATAATTTGCGAGCAGCTGTCTTTGCCGTTACATGTTTGTATGAGTGATTTCGCTTGTAGGACCTTTTTCTTCAAACGGAGACCATTGCTTGTGTGAATTGCTTTTAAAGCTTAACCGGAAAAACCCCTAACTTTAGAAGGCCACGCAACAAAGCCTCGGATTTCGCTTGCTTCGCTCTTAAAACATAGCACCTCATTTATTTATTTATTTTGAATAAATAAATAAATAAATAAATTTCTACCCGCAGAACTTCAAAAAATATAAAACCCGGAAACGAAGGACCCTGCACATACATGGCTGCACCTTTAAATTATCCATAAGACGTCTTGCGAAGCCGACGCGTTAACATAAGGGACTGCTTGCGTTACTTTCGTTTGTATAGCGAGGCATCCCTGTACTACTACTCGCATTTCTTGGCAGAAACTTAGTTTATGCACTTATTACTGTGCATTCTTATTGCCTAGAAATATCGCAATACGCTTAAGAGAAAGCAAAAATTTGCTTACAAACGGAGTCCAAGGCTAGATTCCTGCTTCTTCTTCTTCTTCTTCTTCTTCCCCACAATTTATTTTCCAGCTATATCGTATGTTCCGTTGGTGCCGTAATTTCAAATTTACCAAGTAAAATTTTCCCTTGATGAATCTTGACTCGCTGACCTTTGACATTTGAGTAGTCATGGATCAGAATTAACCTGAGAAAATAATCATTTACTTCAGTTTCTTTTTAGGACGTTTACTCGAGAGTAACGTCCACCCATTTCTTGGCCCATATTTATATTCATGCTTAGAACATGAGAAGGCCAAAGCCAGCTGGCCCAAAATTTTAAATTCGCTGCTCAAGCAATAATAAAGAAAAACGAAAAGAAAGAAGAAAATATAAAAATGCGCGACATATAAACAAACGCAAACGCACAATTTAAAACATTATTTACGGACACTAGCATCAAACTAGTAATATGTATGTATAGCGTGTGTTCTTTTAGCACACTTCATCGTATTTATTTTATATAAACATCGTATCGTCATCCTAGGTCTTCTTGGCTGGTGCTACCGGCGACTTCGCCTAATAATCGCACTCGGTCTAGTTCCATCCTTTTAAGTAGCCAACGTTATCCTCGGACCCCAGTGTCGTTCTAGCCTCTCGTTCTCACTGGAACTTCGCTGAAGCCACCGGGTGCGCCCGCCTGCAACCGAGAAATTGGGCTCCAGCGGCTCCGGTTCTACTAACCTTACACGCTTGCTCAAAACCAAACGCACCAGTGCGGACCGCCAATAGTCGCCAGCGTGATCTCCAGGTCCTTGCAGGACTCCGTGGTAACGACATTGAGGACCATATCTACAAATAATGCAGATTCAGCGACTTTAACAAGCGGAATGGCCATCAAAGGTTAGTGAACATCGCATTCTACCTCACCCACGTCAAAAAAACATGGTTCCTCAACAAGCAACAGGAAATCACCGATATGTTCGCATTAACGTAGAAAATCCGACAGATCTTCGGAACCACTTTTGGCTAATGTGATGGCGACAAAAAGAAGCTGAACGACCGCTGCCAACACGAAGGCGAGTTGTACACTTCATACTTTGAAGACGTCTTGGCGCCTGATGACGCAAGCAGAACGCATTCTTCACATATTGAAGGAAATCGGCGCCATCGCATTTAACGCCCTGGCGGCTCAAAATGCCGCCAGGGCAAAATCCCGCCAGGGCATAAACGTGCTGCCGGCTGGGTAGGCAGTCAGCATTCGGACCGAGTCTTGTACGTGCGTTATCTGTCTAAAACATGACAGTTACTTAAGCAATGGGTAAGCGTTGCTTACCCTTGCTGAAGCAAAGATTGGGTCACCGTTTGTACACGAATTTTTTCCCAAAACCACGCACAAAATGATAGGAACGCGCAGCCGAAACTACTCGCCTACCCCAAATCTCGCGCCCATGTTGTCAAGGGGCTTATAATGTCAGCGAATGCAGCGGCGTCGCTACGTTCGCCGCCTACCGTGACGGCTCTGTCATGGCGCATCTCGCGACGGTCGCTTCGCTGCCATGGGCGCTATGCTTGAGAGTTGGTTACGTTAGGTTTGTTCGATTCAGAAAAGGCGCACGGCACCAAAAAGAAAAAGGTGCAGGTAGTGCCAGTTATCGTGTGCCGGGCTGCATCCACTCGCTGCAAGGTTCAAGAGTGCACCGCACCGCGGCGGCCCCTTGCCTTGCACCAAGTTCATTCGGACAGGCCGCCAGTGGAATATGAACCTGGGAACGTTTAACGCTAGAACGTTATCTGGTGAGGCGAGTCTAGCAGTGCTATTGGAGGAATTAGAGGGTAGTAAATGGGATATAATAGGGCTCAGTGAAGTTAGGAGGCCAAAAGAAGCATATACAGTGCTAAAAAGCGGGCACGTCCTGTGCTACCGGGGCTTAGCGGAGGGAAGAGAACTAGGCGTCGGATTCCTGATTAATAAGAATATAGCTGGTGACATACAGGAATTCTATAGCATTAACGAGAGGGTGGCAGATCTTGTTGTGAAACTTAATAAGAGGCACAAAATGAAGATTGTACAGGTCTACGCCCCTACATCCAGTCATGATGACCAGGAAGTCGAAAGCTTCTATGAAGACGTGGAATCGGCGATGGGTAGAGTAAAAACCAAATACACTATACTAATGGGCGACTTCAATGCCAAGGTAGGCAAGAAGCAGGCTGGAGACAAGGCAGTGGAGGAATATGGCATAGGCACTAGGAATATCAGGGGGGGGGGGGGGGGGTATTAGTAGAGTTTGCGGAACAGAATAACATGAGGATAATAAATACCTTCTTCCGCAAGCGGGATAGCCGAAAGTGGACGTGGAGGAGCCCGAACGGCGAGACTAGAAACGAAATAGACTTCATACTCTGCGCTAACCCTGGCATCATACAAGATGTGGACGTGCTCGGCAAGGTGGGCTGCAGTGACCACAGGATGGTAAGAACTCGAATTAGCCTAGAACTGAGGAGGGAACGGAAGAAACTGGTACATAAGAAGCCGATCAATGAGTTAGCGGTAAGAGGGAAAATAAAGGAATTCCTGATCAAGCTACAGAACAAATATTAAGCCTTAACTCAGGAAAAGCACCTTAGTGTTTAAGATATGAGCGACAATCTTATGGGCATCATTAAGGAATGTGCAATAGAAGTCGGTGGTAACTCCGTTAGACAGGATGCCAGTAAGCTATTGCAGGAGACGAAAGATCTGATCAAGAAACGCCAATGTATGAAAGCCTCTAACCCTACAGCTAGAACAGAACTGGCAAAACTTTCAAAGTTAATCAACAAGCGTAAGACAGCTGACATAAGGAAGCATAATATAGATAGAATTGAACATGCTCTCAGGAATGGAGGAAGCCTAAAAGCAGTGAAGAAGAAACTAGGAATAGGCAAGAATCAGATGTATGCGTTAAGAGACAAAACCGGCAATATAATTATTAATATGGATGAGGTCGTTCAAGTGCCGGAGGAGTTCTATAGAGATTTATACAGTACCAGTGGCACCCACGACGATAATGAAAGAGAATGGTCTAGAGCAATTTAAAATCCCGCAAGTAACGCCGGAAGAAGTAAAGAAAGCCTTGGGATCTATGCAAAGGGGGAAGGCAGCTGTGGAGGATCAGGTAACAGTAGACTTGTTGAAGGATGGTGGGAAGATTGTTCTAGTAAAACTGGCCACCTTGTAGACGCAATGCCTCATGACTTCGAGCGTACCGGAATCTTGGAAGAACGCCAACATAATCCTAATCCATAAGAAGGGGGACGCCAAAGACTTGAAAAATTATAGACCGATCAGCTTACTGACCGTTGCCTACAAAGTATTTACTAAGGTAATCGCAAATAAAATCAGGAACACCTTAGACTTCTGTCAAGCAAAGGACCAGGCAGGATTCCGTAAAGGCTACTCAACAATAGATCATATTCACACTATCAATCAGGTGATAGAGAAATGTGCGAAATATAACAAACCCTTATATATAGCTTTCATTGATTACGAGAAAGCGTTTGATTCTGTCGAAACCTCAGCAGTCATGGAGGCATTACGGAATCAGGGTGTAGACGAGCCGTATATAAAAATACTGAAAGATATCTATAGCGGCTCCACAGCCACCGTAGTCCTCCATAAAGAAAGCAACAAAATCCCAATAAAGAAAGGCGTCAGGCAGGGAGATACGATCTCTCCAATGCTATTCACAGCATGTTTACAGGAGGTATTCAGAGACCTGTTTGGGGAAGAATTGGGATAAGAATTAATAGAGAATACCTTAGTAACTTGCGATTCGCTGATGATATTGCCTTGCTTAGTAACTTAGGGGACCAACTGCAATGCATGCTCACTGACCTGGAGAGGCAAAGAAGAAGGGTGGGTTTAAAAATTAATCTGCAGAAAACTAAAGTAATGTTCAACAGTGTCGGAAGAGAACAGCAGTTTACGATAGGTAGCGAGACACTGGAAGTGGTAAGGGAATACATCAACTTAGGACAGGTAGTGACTGCGGATCCCGATCATGGGACTGAAATAATCAGAAGAATAAGAATGGGGTGGGGTGCACTTGGCAGGCATTCTCAGATCATCAACAGCAGCTTGCCATTATCCCTCAAGATAAAAGTGTATAACAGCTGTGTCTTACCAGTACTCACGTACGGGGCAGAAACCTGGAGGCTTACGAAAAGGGTTGTACTTAAATTGAGGACGACGCAACGAGCTATGGAAAGAAGAATGATAGGTGTAACGTTAAGGGAAAAGAAAAGAGCAGATTGGGCGAGGGAACAAACGCGAGGTAATGGCATCTCAGTGGAAATCAAGAAAAATAAATGGGCATGGGCAGGACATCTAATGAGGAGGAAAGATAACCGATGGTCATTAAGGGTTACGGACTGGATTCCAAGGGAAGGGAAACGTCGCAGGGTGAGGCAGAAAGTTAGGTGGGCGGATGAGATTAAGAAGTTTGCAGGGACAACATGACAACATGGACAATGACCGGGGCAGTTGGAGAAGTATTGGAGAGGCCTTTGCCCTGCAGCGGGCGTCACCAGGCTGATGATGATGATGAATGCTTGGACTTGTCTCGCGGGCTTCGCTACTATGTAGTGACGCTCTGTTGAATCTAAGGCACAGACACCACGCAAGGGCTCGGCCGAGCGTCACTCTGTGGGAAAATGCGACGGGAGTAACTGGTGCAACTGCCTGTTGAGAGCTGGGTGAATGGGAGAATGTTGTTTATCAATCTAGCTGATCAGTAGGGGGCGCTAGAAGCCGCTAGAAAACAACTAGTACCAGGGAAGTCTCACATAATAGTGGGTGAAGGAGTGAGAAATGCTACCTACCTTTATCATTTCTCATTTACGTATGCACCCAGTGCACGACAGCACACATAATGAAACTTGTAATACTGTTTTCAGTATGGCAGGCGCACGAAAGGAGGAAAGAGAATTGACCAAATTACGAAGTGCGAAGGGAAGCAATCAATTTTTTTTCGTACTGTACAACTTATAATTTATAGCACTACTAATTTTAAAAAACACAAGACACTTTTTTTTTCACTTTTGAAACGTTATCATCAATTGAAGACTGGCCCAGCTTGAACGCTGACAGTCTTTCCCAATAATTAGGTTCCTGCCTAATAACCAAACTACGAGGAGGGAGCTTTAGCTGATTCAGCCTTTCCAAAAATTTCCTGAACACTTCATTGTTGCATAGACCACGTGAAGTGTTTGCATTCTAAATAAACAATTAGATAAGAACAAGAAGAAATTCGAGGCCTTGGTTCATTACACCGTGTGTTTCAGCGAGCACTTTCAATTTTTTTTAATTACCTGTGACAGACAGCACAATTATAGTCCATGAGCATGTCTACCCGAAAAATAAAAAAAATGAAATTCATAATGAGGTAATGGTAAAAGTTTCCTAATTAAGATTTTTAGCTAATCACCTTATGGCACACATTACAATTTACAAATTATAGCTGGGGAGTTCGCAAGGCGGACCCACATGGAACGAATTCTCAGGGTGACACCAGCTTCGAGATATTAATTCCCGAACTTTGTAGAGAAATGCAATGGCGTTCCAGCTGCTTTGTTCTCAATGCATAAAAATGCGTTTTGTTAAGAAAGTAAGTGGAACGACAGTGCATTTTACCGCAAATTTAATGGCGCATATTTCGTAAATGATGTCATCCGCACAATTCTTTTCAACTGAATATGCTTGCAGTCTCACCCGCTAGAATTCTGGCTAGAAGTGTGTTACAAGCGGCACATTCTAGAGAGTAGATTACGTCGCTTGACCGTGCAGGTGAAACTCTAAGTTCCATCAAGTTCCATCAAAGTTTCCGACGTCAAAATCCGACACTGCACGCTACAGCGTCGTCTGCGTTTTTGCGTCTACCATAGTCGCCTAAACAAATTCACGAGGAAGGACGTATACCGCGCTCCGCGGATATGCTTTGCTCTGAGCAGGTTCTGCAAAGCTAAGTATTTTTTTCGTCGATGGATCTCAAGGCTGGTTACTGGCAAATTGAAGTCGGCGAAAGGGATCGAGAGAAGACAGCATTTCAAGGACATGCCGTTCGTGCTTTGCTCAGCACCTGTAACGTTCCAGCGCGTGATGGACACTGTTCGATGGCTTGAAACGACATACCTATTTCATGTAGAAGTTCTGCGGAAACCCGCAAGGTTGAGAGAAGTAATGAATAAACGGAAAATGAGACATCCACCCGTTCGTAGCAATTGCTACAAAGGAAACCCATACGGGTTCCTCGAAAGAAAAGCCTCATGGGTTTCCTTTGTAGCAATTGCTACGAACCGGTGGATGTCTCATTTTCCCTTTATTCATACCTATTTCATATTCACAGACGCGCCATGCGCGGACATTGCGGCGGTGCCTACAGACGACGCAGCGTATCCATGGGGAAACACGCCTCATGCAGACGCGTCTCCGCGGGAGCAATACGATGTGTCGCTACATTGTTTCATTGCTAATCGAAATAACGTAGACATTTATGGTGAGACGGTTTCCGACGGAATTTTTTATACTCGAATGGACCCTGCCGTTGCCGCTGTGGCGCGAGCCAATTACGACGCACTCATTGTGCATCGTCTCCACGGAGCCTGAAATCGAAATACCAACCCTGGACATCGTTCCCAGTTTCAACGCACTCACAAAAAATATTCAAAAATACCAACAATTTGCACATCAATAGATAGCATACGCAGTGAAACAAAGAGTAATATTTATTTATTTATTTATTTATTTATTTATTTATTTATTTATTTATTTATTTATTTATTTATTTGTGATACCCTCAAGGTACATAGTTGTACATTGCAGAGGGGAAGGGCGAGAATACATTCCAAGAGTAAAAAATACAGGATTAGTTCAAGGAATTCACAGTGCAGGGAACAAAAGTGATATGAAAAAACTAGTAATG
This sequence comes from Dermacentor albipictus, assembly GCF_038994185.2. Classification (NCBI taxonomy): domain Eukaryota; kingdom Metazoa; phylum Arthropoda; class Arachnida; order Ixodida; family Ixodidae; genus Dermacentor; species Dermacentor albipictus. The sequence continues at coordinate 29,980,499 of NC_091825.1, forward strand.
CATTCATAACAACCAAAACAGAGACTTACGTAATATGAAAATACAGAAAGCGTACATTTTAGCAAGCAGACAATGTGCACGAATAAGTATGTAATTATGCCATTTACCACCATACATTATTTTATGTTGATTAGTGCATTCTTAAAAAGAGTGGAGTCACCGATGCTTACTAATGATGTAGGTAGATTATTCCCGTCGACTGAAGTCCTAGGAAGGAATGATTGTGGGCACGCGACGGTGTTATGACGGGGTACGTTAACTTTAAGTACGTGATCACGACGAGCCGAATAATAAGGCGCAGGGTGGATCGAAAGAGGGGAAGAGATGCGTTGTGGTAGTAGATTACTGGATTATATTCACGAAAATAATTCATGAGCCTTTCCACTTTGGGAAGGTAGATGACCAGCGAAGCTGTTCTGCGCACGACACAGAGGTGACCTAGAATATTGAACAAAGGTATGAACATATTTATTGTCCTAATCTGTGGTGATCGTTGCGATGTGCGTACGCACCCGCATTCGCGTATCACCACTATTACTAAATATGTCCTTCACGTATGACAATGAATGGCTCATGCCCCCGTAAACGTGGCCTCCCCATTACAACGACAAATGTGAAATTTTACGCTGGAATGATGAGCGGCAACGGAGGCCGCTGTGGAAGACGATCGACAACACTCTAGTCATCGCTGATGATGATAGTTTTTTGGCAACGGAGCCAACCGTGGAAGAGGAACGCGCGAGAAGTGTGCAGAGTTTGAGCCGATAAATTTTAAGCAGTTCTTTTTGAAGAAATTGTACAAACGCCTTAAGAAAACATCTGTTCTGACCCCTGTGCATGAGACCTCTTAGGGCCCCACGTGTGACAAGGGTAGTTCGAGAGTGCGTTGCAGGTCCCCAAGGCCACAGGGGTATGTGCCATTGAGATTTGATCCTTTCTGCACTATCACCATGATCGGCCCGCATGATGATTTGATTTGTCAACATCTCAGACACATTTTTTTTTTAAGATCCTAACCACAGAAAGCTTCGCTGTAAAATAAAGGAAAGACTCACGCGAGTGCTGCTTTTCTTCATACGTGGCTACGAAAGGGAGGAGGAGGAAGAAGAAACAGCAGAATCCATCATTCTGGGGCTGTGTTGCAATACTCGCCGTAGACGGCAAAGTAGGCGGCTAAGCGGAAAGCCATCTTAAGTCTCGTTCCAATTCTCACGAAGCCATCAAAGTAGACTGCTACGCGAAGACAGCGTCGAAGTCAAAAACTATGCAGGTTACTTTCCGGTCCAAACAAAATGGCGGCTGAGCAGGACGCTTGCAAAGCCGACGGGAAGGTTGTTTGCGCAGAATACGTAGGCACGCTATTCTACACCCTTATTGTAAGCTACATTGTGTTTGTCATAGGTTTGAAAGCGCAAATACTTAAAATACAGAAATAATGTGTGCTTCTCTCTACTTTATTTTGTCGCCGTAGGGTGGCGTCGCGTCACAGAACCGTCTTCCGTACGCCTTCCTGACGGATAGAAACGCGTTCCATCACGCGACCTCGAAGCGCTATCGGTTGTCTCCTTAGCTCTTCACGTAGACTGTCTTCAATGCAAGCCAGGATTGGAACACACCCTGAGTGGTTCTCTCAGACCAGAGGTGAACCTCAGGGTTCAGTGCTTCCCCGGTATTATTTATTATACTGCTACATGATATTTCAATTATGCAAGATGTCACGCTGTTTGTGAATGCGGATGACACTGAATTCTTTGCTTACACTAAACATATTCACATGTTTTACCAAAAGTTGCAAAACTATTTAAATCTTTTTGTATTCTGGCTGGATATTTTGCGCATGGTCCTTAACTTTACAAAAGCGTCCTTCTTGTATTCCCTTCGCATAAGTCGGATTCCTTATCACTTGTGTATCAGCATCAACTGATTCCACAGGTAGCCCCTTTAAGGCACCTGGGAGTCATTTACGACCCTGGCCTAGGTTGGCGTCCTCATATAAAGAAAACGTGGTGAGAAGAGGGATAAATCGCTCTTGGCCGGTTAACGAGAAAATGCAACAGGAAGTCTGGTATGCGTAGGGATACCTTACATTAGTTGCGCTTATGTAAGACCCGTTCTTGAGTTTAGCTGAGTACTGATAGCTGGATCTCCAAGTTATAAGTTGCAACCTTTATTTATTATAAAGAAACGGGCCCTACGTCAGTGTCTTGGCATCCCTAAGTATGCTGCGAACTCTGCGCTGTATCTAGAAGCAAACATACCAGATTTAGCGTCAAAATTTGAGCTGCTAACAGTAAACACTTTTCTTCGAGCATGCGCACATGTTCCCCGGACAGGTTACCCGGTGTTTGTCGCACAACCAGCTATATTTTTTTTTATTCTATGTGGCTAAGATACAAGCTCCCCTAGGTCGTGTTTACGCAGAGTCGTTAAGCAAAAATAAACGTTAATCTGCGATCGCTTCAATGCGTCACTTCAAAAAACATGTAATACATTTGATTACGTCTTTCCGAAGAATGCTACATTCATAGTCTAGCAGACACTAGTCGGACTCTTGAATGAGTATCTGGAAGATTTTCCCTCATACAATGTAATGTGCACGGACGCCTCAGAAAAAGATGAGAAATCAGCGATAGGCATTTGCTCTGGAACACTATATTGAAGCTTTGCTATCCGTCTTCCCGATTACAGTCCAATTTTCCCGGACGAATTCATTGCCATATGCTTGGCCGTACACCAAATTCTGAAAAACATGTCTCCCATAATATTACTTGCAGACTGTGAGTTCTTATGCCGCTAGAAAGCAAAAATAATTCCCTATTGCACCAATCGCTACACATTTTTATTTTACATCATGTTAAAAAAATTCGTTTTTGTGGATACCTGGACATTGTGGAATAGCATTTAATGAGATTGCAGACAGCTTGGCAAAGACAGCGCTTGATGAACCAGAAGGTTTCTTCATACCCAACCTTACCCTGCTGGCGTTGTCAAGATTCCGAAGGATCCAACAATTCCTAGGTATAAAAAATCAGCCCCTCCTTGCTGCACCGGATTAGGAACGTTCAGCGTTTCCCTGGAATGTCCGGTCATGTCCCCCTCGGCAATGCGAAGTTTCCATTACCCTAATATAATGTCAAATACCGCAATTAAATCTGCACATGAGTAAGTGTGGGTTCGCACTATCGAACCATTGTGCTTCGTCAGGGTTTGTATAATCACTGTACCATTTCCTCCTCCTTTGTGGAAAATATAATTCCAAAAGAAAAACCTACTTTGAGCAGCCCCTATTGCGTATAGGCCTTCCTCTCTTGGTGATTAACATTTTTTTTTCTTTTGGGGCAAGTACCCTTGGTCGTGCCCGAAAGGAAGTGTGTCAGATTGTGCGTGAGTACGTCATTGCTACTGGGAGACAATCGCAAGTTTGAAGAAGCAATCCGGAGCGAAGAACTCGCTCCTCAACTCTGGGTCGTCCAGCAGGTCCACGACGCCGCCAGGAAACTCAACCTCCCGGTTCCGTCGTGGGAGACGCCTACTCCATGAGAGCCCAAAGCTCTCGTGGCCTGCAGGACCTCGCATAAAGTTGATTTCCTTCCTTCCTTCCTACTCTCACATTAAACACCTTTCCCTCCTTATTAACACTGAACCGCGCTAGTTTCGTAATATAGAATCTTCGTCAAAATTGGCATGACCGCTATTCAAGAAAACCACAGAAAAATAATTTTAATCACAATGAATTAAATGTGTATAGTACCGATCAATAAGCTAACAGGAAGGAAGGACTTCATATTATGTTTCCGTTATTATGTTCGACCGATAACTGTAGAAGCGTCATTCAAAGCAATTAATTGTTCTCCACTTCCGGCAGCGTTTTCTCTACTTCCTTTTTAAATAAAAAGATGTTGATCCATAAATGTTCTCATAAACAACGGTTAACTTTTTTATTATTCGCTTTTCCTTGCAGTTTGGTTGTTGCCTTGGCTCCCTCTTTTAGTAGATCGCTTCATTTCTCAACTCGTTGCGATTTTTGTTTCCAGTTGCCAATTTTGCCCGAAAAGTGTTATACAATTAGGGAAAAACAGACGAGGTGACGGGCGACAGTCATCTTGCTTATGGTTTTAAGGGTTATTGCAGGGTATCATGATGGACGCACTTTCACATTATCTTATTTCCCACCTTATCTAACCCACATCACGTGTATATGGTTGCGGGCATCTGACAGCCTCGCGGCGAGCCGTAACTCAAGGAAATAATGAAGCAAAGGGAAAAGTTAAACGCAATTGGCGTTTTCTCCGGCCGCAACTCGTTCCACGAGAGTACAGACCAGCTCAGTAACAGCCGCATCTCTTTCCTGGTCCCAGGATCAGCCTAAACAAAGAAGGTTGAACTAACAAAAGCAACAGCTATGCGCGTGACGGTTGAATAGATGGTGACAACTGAACGCATCTCGAGTTAATCGCACGGGTGCGGAATCTATGAGAAAACTGTCCTTCACATTACAAGAGATGCCGATAACTACCGCCATTTAAAAGGAGTGAAAAAGGCAGCATAATGCTGACCGATTAATAGCTGCTAAGTCTCAACATTGATCTGGCGGCGCTTTAGGAATGTGTGAGGAGTGGTGGCGTGAAGGGGGGGGGGAGGGGGTATGCCACATGATTTCGGGGGAGGGCGGGCCCCCCCGGGTCCCCCCACCCCCCTGGGTACGTGCCTGCATAGGCCGATCACGAGAATAGTGCAATGCCGGGCCGACCGACCGACCGGGCCGAACGACCCCCTTCAGCGACACAGAAACTTGGTCCTTAAAACGAGGACAAATTACCGCAAACAAAAACTCGATTACCAGATTTCAGTCGTTCTCAATAACCCATCTTTAAGTGTCATGTTTCATCTCCCTAAGAACAAATTTAAAAAAGACGTCAAAAAGTTACTAATCAGCACTGAATCAACATAATCTGTTTTTTACTTAGCGAAGCATCCCTTGTTTTCGCATCAAGATGGTTGTGTGTGTGTCTTCTTTAGCGACCTCATGCCATGTTTATACACTGCCTATGATTTATGATACACTGCCTTTGTATCAAAAGTAATATTTCTCATTGTAATACTGCCGTTTGATGCAATGTATTTTGTTCACTATCATACTATGTTCATATTTATTTCTGTGTTGCTCACTGCTGTATCGACTGTTTTGGGGAACTGTGACCTCGTCAGGCTTTACCGCCTTTTGTCACAGTTCCCTCTTTCATCTTTGAAGGAAAATAAACCTAAACCTCAGCCCGCGGCGGAGGTGAAACAGGCGTTAAGCACTCCCCATACGTGGGCCGATCCCGACGATAGTGAAACACCGGGCCGACCCGAGGTGGAGGTGAAGCAGGCGTTAAGCACTCCCTATACGTGGCTCGATCACGAAGACAGTGCAATACAGGCCGACCCGCTTCGGATGTGACACCGGCGTTAAGCACTTCCCATACGTGGGCCGAGTCCGAAGAAAGTGAAATACAGGCCGACCCGCGGTGGAGGTTAAGCAGGCGTTAAGCACTGCCCATACGTGGGCCGATGCCGAAGATAGTGCAATACAGGCCGACCCGCGGTGGAGGTTAAGCAGGCGTTACTCAATCCCCATACGGCGGCCGATCCCGAGGATAGTGCAATGCCGGGCCGACCCGCGGCAAATGCAACGCAGGCGTTAAGCACTCCCCATACGTAGAATTGAGCATGCTCTCAGTGACGGAGGAACCCTAAAAGCAGTAACGAAGAAAGTAGGAATAGGCAAGAATCAGATTATGCGTTAAGAGACAAAACCTGCAATTACTATTATGGATGAGATAGTTCAAGTAGCTGAGGAGTTCTATAAAGATTTATACAGTACCAGTGGCACCCACGACGATAATGGAAGAGGGAATAGTCTGGAGGAGTTTGACATCTCACAAGTAACGCCGGAAGAAGCAAAGAAACCCTTGGGAGCTATGCAAAATGGGAATGCAGCTGGGGAGCATCAGGTAACAGTAGATTTGTTGAAGAATCGTGGGCACATTTTTCGAGAAAAACTGGCCACCCTGTATACGCAATGCCTCATGACCTAGAGCGTACCGGAATCTTTAAAAAATTAAATTATGGGGTTTAACTTGCCAAAACCACTTTCTGATTATGAGGCACGCCGTAGTGGAGGACTCCGGAAATTTCGACCACCTGAGGTTCTTTAAAGGGGTGGAGACATCAAAATTTTCGTTCGTGCGTTTGTTGATTCAAACGTTGCGTCATGCTTCAGGGAGCACGATACACACAGCGGGATTCATATATATCCAATAAATAATTTAATAATAGCATTATTATACCGAGCGATTTCGGTTTCGGTTTCTGGGCTCCGGGGGATACTATGACGTCACAGAGGAGGAAACGCAACATGGCTTGGTCACGTGAGCCACAAAAAATAGTGACGTAAAACTATGCTGCGTCGTCTGCTCGCTCATACGCGTGCTCTGCCAGCAGAGGTCAACTGGCGATTCGAAGTGCATGTCGCGATTATTATAATTATTGCGAAGAGCGACAACAATGGTAAGAAAATATTGCGGCTTGTGAGAGTCGGTGATTCATTCCGAAGCGCCGTAAGCTTTAGCTTCGAAGTGAACTGGAAAAGGCCTAGCCACGATATCGGCGGCGCCGAACGATCAGTGGCGGTGAAGCTGCCGTCGGTGCACAGAGTGACCACTCCTCGGACGCTGATTGGCCGCTTCGCCGTACGGCTGCCGCACAAATAGGTCCCGGGCCCGTGCTCTCTACAGCTAGGAAATCTCGCCGTTCGCGAGCAAAACCGCCGTCGCACGGAGGCCCGCGAACGGCAAACGGCCTGCGGCGAGTTTCCGGGCCGGTAACGTGGACGGGCCTTCACATTGAGAAAGGCCAAGCAAATGAGAGACCGCTCCGAGCTGCCGACTATGCGACTATGCGAGGAGAGAAGCGGACAACACGAACGCCGCATATCCTGGTCCCTTTCGGAGTCGGCCGGCTACTGTTTTACACTCAAACGTGCAAAGGCCCGTAGGCACGGCAACTCGCTGCACGCAGTTTGCCATTCGCGGGCCGCCGTGCGGCGTTCGTGTTGTCCACTTCTCTCCTCCTGTGTCCGTGTCTGCACGCCTTACCCCTTCTTTGCATTAAGAAAGGATTTCTATATGCCTGTAGCTTGGTCATAGTGGAGGCTATGCTCGGTCGCTCGGTTCAGCAGGCTCCGTAATCGGCATTTCATCGCTACTCATCATACGTCACGTTTTTGTGCTAGTGTGCTATGACGTCAATATTTTCGTTCCTCCTCTGTGACGTAGTAGCTGCCGCGCTAGCGATGGGTCTCGACTACGAGAAGGAGTTTTTATTGACTTTTTGGAGCTGAATTAAAATTATTTTGAAATGTTTGCAGCGTCTGATACCTCGTTCTGGGTGTCCTTGCATACGGAAGCAGCCTACAACATGCTTTTTATAGCCTCGAAATTTGGTGTCCCAACCCCTTTAACGTGCACCTAAATCTAAGTACACGGGTGTTTTCTCATTTCGCCCCCATCGAAATGCGGCCGCCGCGGCCGGAATTCGATCCCGTGACCTCGTGCTCAGCAGCCCAACACCATAGCCACTAAGCAACCACGGCGGGTCCGGAATCTTGGAAGAACGCCAACATAATCTTAATCCATAAGAAATGGGACCCAAAAGACTTGAAAACTTATAGACCGATCAGCTTACTACCCCTTGCCTACAAAGTATTTACTGAAGTAGTCGTAAATAGAATCAGGAACACCTTAGACTTCTGTCAATCAAAGTACCAGGCAGGATTTCGTAACGGCTACTCAACAATAGGCCATATATTCGCACTATAAACAAGGTGATAGAGAAATGTGCGGAATATAACGAACCCTTATATATAGCGTTCATTGATTACGAGAAAGCGTTCGATTCAGTCGAAACCTTGGCAGTCACGCAGGAATTACGGAATCAGGGTGTAGACGAGCCGCATGTAAAAATACTGAAGGATATCTATAGCGGCTCCCCAGCCACAGCAGTCCTCCCTAAAAAGTGCAACAAAATCCCAATAAAGAAAGGCGTCAGGCAGGGAGATACGATCTCTCCAATGCTATTCACAGCGTGTTTACGGGAGGTATTCAAAGACCTGGATTGGGAAGAATTGGGGATAGGAGTTAATGGAGAATACCTTAGTAACTTGTGATTCGCTGATGATATTGCCTTGCTTAGTAACTTAGGGGGCCAAGTGCAATGCATGCTCACTGGCCTAGACAGCCAAATCAGAAAGGTGGGTCTAAAAGTTAATCTACAGAAAACTAAAGTAATGTTTAACACTCCCGGAAGAGAACAGCAGTTTACGATAGGTATCGAGGCACTGTAAGTAGTAAGGAAATACATCTACTTAGGGCAGGTAGTAACCGCGGATCCGGATCATGAAACTGAAATAATCAGAAGAATAAGAATGGGGGCAGGGGTGCGTTTGACAGGCATTCTTATATCATGAACAGCGGATTGCCATTATCACTCAAGAGAAAAGTGTATAACAGCTTTGTCTTACCAGTACTCACCTACGGGGCAGAAACCTGGAGGCTGACGAAATGGTATGGTATGGTATGGTAAAACTTTAATATGGGTTCTATTAAATTGAGGACGACGAAACGAGCTATATTGTGTTACGATCAGCCTGCAGAGGTACTGCTCTGCAAAGCTATTTCAGCCTGCTGCACTTGCTTCGATCGACCCGCTGTGGTGGCGCCCTTCAGAGAACCGGCGAGGACGACAGCGCTAACCGACCATGAACTTCCTTCGGAGAACTGGAGCTTACGGCAGCGTTAATCCACCATGCGCCTCATTCGGAGAATCGGTGACGGCAGCAGGGCTGGCCACGTTTGGCGCCCCGTATATTGCTGGTTGATTTGCCGGGTCTTCATGGTCTCTCTGCAGCAAGAAGAGCTCCCCTAACAAAAGTGTGCTTTGCGGTACGTTTTCCTCGGGGCCCAGGATTCGTCGCAGTCTGCGGACACTCATGGCGACTACAGGAGGGTGGTGGTGGTAAACATTTATTGCTTGAGCCTTTTTACAACATTACTTGTGAGGGGGCTCAGGAGCGCGTAGGGTGTCCGGGAGTTTGTGGCCCTCGGCGACCCTCAGAGCCCAGTCCACCAGCCGTATTTGGTCGGCTGGGTTGGAGCTAGACACCGCGGTCTGCCATCCCTCGACGTCGGTGAGTTGCCACTCAGAGGGTGGCTGGAGCTCAGGGCATAAGAACATAATGTGATGGAAGTTAGCTCTAGGTGCGCCGCAGAGCGTACATTCCTGTTGATATAGGCCTGGATGAACCAGGGCGAGAAAAGCTGGAGAAAGAAAAGTTTGTGCCTGAAGTTGGCGCCAGGTACTTTGTTGCAATTTTGTTAAGGATTTATCTGGGGGAGGGTATCTCAACCGCATTTCGCGGTAGTGGAGGGTGATCTCGTGATATTCGACCAATCTGTCTCTGGCGTTATCCAGGTCATCGGACGGCGTGGCTCGGTTGACGGCTACTTGAGCGATAGAATGGGCCATCTCATTGCCTGGATGGCCTGCGTGCGCCGGCACCCAGATGAGCTTAATTGGTCTGAGGGGGGTCTGATGATTGAGAATTTTCAGTGCCGGTTCATGAACTCGGCCTTTCGAGTAGTTGCGGATTGCAGTTTTGGAATCACTAAGGATAACCTCGGCAGCGGTGGTTGAGATGGCCAGCGCTATGGCAGCCTCCTCCGCCTCTATGGACGTGCGCGCGTGTATTGTGGCAGCTGTGATGTAACCAAGTTGATGGGACACTGCTCTTACAGCATAGGCTGGTTTCTGTGGGTAACTAGCGGCGTCGACACACACAGTGAGGTGGTCGTGTTGGTGTTGTTTGTAGAGGGCTTTTGCCCTGGTCTGCCTGCGTGCCTCGTAATGCACGGGCTGCATGTTTTTAGGCAGGGGGAGAATAGTGAAGCAGTTTTGTATGTCCGATGGTAAAGGACATGTCTGATGGGCCTTGGAAGACGGGATTAGTCCTAGTTTGTCTAGGATGTGCCGACCTGTGGTGGTAGAGGACAGCCTCTCAATTTGGGCTGTGCGATGGGCTTCCGTGAGCTCAGCAAATGTGTTATGTACCCCCATGCGAAGGAGGCGCTCGTTTGGCGTGTGCCTGGGGAGGTTAAGTGCAGTCTTATAAGCTTGACGTATAAGGGCATCCACTTTTTCCGTTTCCGTCCGGTTGAGATGTAGGTATGGGAGCGAGTATAGTACTCTGCTTATGACAAAAGCCTGTACTAACTTTCTCAAGTTATGCTCTCTCATCCCATTGTGCCTATTGGCTATCCGCTTAATCAGGCGCATAGTGTGGTGTACTGTGGTGGTGAGTTTGTTCAAGGTCGCCGTATGTCTGCCGTTGTTCTGCATGACCATGCCAAGCACTCGTAGCTGTGTGACCTCTGGAATGGAATACGTCTTCATGTGGATACGGATGCTGGGGTTTGGAGTTGGGTCTGTGCGACTCTTCGGGGGGTGAAGAACAAGAAGTTCCGACTTGGTGGGGGAGCACGCGAGACCTATTGCCATAGCCCGCTCCACCACCACATCGGCCCCTGCCTGTAAGGTCGCCACCATGTCGCCTATGCTGCCTGTAGTGGTCCACAAGGTAATATCATCTGCATACAGGGAGTGCGAGAGGTTGGGAATATTTGCCAGGTCTCTGGCCATGGGAATGAGAGTGAGGTTAAAGAGGAGTGGCGAGAGCACTGACCCTTGCGGTGTGCCTCTGCTACCCAGTTGGACCTTGTCTGTTGTCAGTTCTCCCACAGTAAGGACCGCAGTCCTGGCCTGTAGGAAAGCTGTGACATAGGCGTGAGTTCTCCCGCCTACGTGTAGACCGGATAAGGCGTTCAGCACTGCGGTATGTTCCACATTGTCAAAGGCCTTGGTCAGGTCGAGTGCTAGTATGGCTCTTGTGCGTTTGGCATGCCGGGGGTGCAGGACTTCTTCAGAGAGCTGAAGCGTGACGTCTTGCGTGGATAGATGCCCGCGGAAGCCAATCATTGTGTGAGGGAAGAGATTATGTGTTTGCATATGCTGTTGGAGTCTTTCTAGTATGACATGTTCGAAGAGCTTACCTAGACATGAAGTGAGTGAAATCGGACGTAGGTTTTTTAGATCTAGCGGCTTGCCTGGCTTGGGAATAAAGATTATCTTTGCATGGGTCCACTGCGGTGGGAGGGTTCCTGCGGCCCAGTGCGAGTTAAAGAGTTGGGTTATCGCCTGTATCGACCTGTCATCAAGGTTTCGAAGGGCTTTGTTCGTGATGTTATCCTCCCCTGGAGCGGATGTGGTTCTGAGCTTATGTAAGGCTGCGCGGACTTCCCAGACAGTGATGTCTGCATCTAGTTCTGGATTGTCCTGGCCGGTGTAAGGAGGTAAGGGGACCCTTGTGCGGTCCGCCAGATATAGGGTTTGCAGAGAGTCCAGTAGTGCTTTGTCTTCCGCTGGGTTGCTGTGCAGGAGCCGCGAAAGACTCTTGCGCTGTTGGATCTTGTTATTTTCGGGGTTTAGCAGGCATCGCAGGAATGACCACGTGTCCTTTAGGCCTAAATTCGCACTCATGCGGTCGCAGAGCTGCCCCCACTGTTGGCGTGTTAGGTGTGTTGCGTGCTCTTCTATTTCCCTGACAAGGGCCGCGATTCGGGTTTTGAGTTTTCGATTGTGCTTATTTGCTAGCCAGCATTTCTGTAAACTGTTGTGTGCCTCCCACATGTGTAATAGCCTACTGTCTGCGAGTTCTGAGTCTGACGTGGTTGGTACCTGGGATGTGGCCATTGTGGTATCTGCCATTAGTTGCTGCACCCACGTGTCCAGGTTATCGATGGTTTCAGGTGCGGCTGCTCTAATCCTTCGAAACCTGTCCCAGTCAGTGATGGCGACTTGGCGGAGGAGAAAGGCATCCGAATTTTGAGGCGCCGGCTGGGGTCAGGCGTAACCACCTGGCTACGAGGACGCGCTCAACTCGGGTTCTGGGAATCCAAAGTGCGTACATGTGTGCCCTCCTCATCCAAAAAAGGCGGGTCAACTTCGATGACGTTGGACGCTACGAATTGGCGGTGAACTGCCGTTTCTCTCACCTAGGGATCTAGGGAGCACGAAGTGTTTATAAGCAGCTGTTTGTCGCTGCTAGGGTGTGCTCGTCAGTGTGCTCGTGATCGTGCTCTGTGATCGTGCTCGTCTGTGCTCGTCAGAGTGCTCTGTGCTCGTGAGCTGTGTGCTCGTGCTCGAGAAGCACTGTGTTTGGAGTTTCGTGCTTGCATGCTGTAGGCTTCGTCTTGCGTGCTCCATTTGGGAGCCATGCTAGGCTGTCGAATGTATCCCCTGTTTGAACGTAAATATCTGTAAATAAACCGTGTACGCCAAAGTCCAGACGAATAGTCAAGGTCCTCCCTACAACTACAACCGCCAACTCCAACAACTGAATGGCAGCGGTGAGATCGGCCTACGGCTCGTAGATCGGCCTACGACTCGTAGACAGCAATGGCAGCTCACGGACTTTGGGAGATGATGACCGACCGGTTACCCGATCAAGTTGGAGGCGACTTGCGATCGACCACCTCTTGCAACTGGCTGGATACGGCGGAGAAGGACTGGTGATATGGTGCTGCTTCAGTGGGTAATCGTTTGGTTTTGTCTGTAAGATTTACAAGGCTTCAATTTCTCTGTGTGTGTAGATTTGATTCGCTGGGAATCTATTACTTGTAGTCGGATTTGCGTGGGTATCGCAGCAAGTACTGTGTGACAGCAAAGCGAAAGCTTAAAGTAGTGACCATGGTCCTATTGTTTTGACAGGAGCTGACCTGTTGTGGTTATGTGAAGAGGTCGAGGTAGACGTAGAGGAGGACTTGACGGAAGCAGAGATTCGTAAGAACATTTTGCAAAGTGGTAATAATTTGAAATTCATAGAACAAATGGGCAAACGAATTCTAAGCAAAAAACGGGAACAGCAAGCAATTAGGCAAGAACAAGAAGAATTTAGGCAAGAACAGGAAGAAGTAAGGCAGAAACTGAAAAGCATTTCACAGGAAAAAGACCTAACAGAAGCAACGAGACGCTGCTGCATTGAACGAAGAGATTCAAGGTTCAGAGCAGGCAATCGAACGAAGTCAACAGCGGCTTGAGAAATATGTAGGCTCGACGCAGCGAAAGTGGGAGGAAGTAGATTTCCGTCGAAAGCCGACAGAAGTAGTAGCACCTGCGAGATTAGCAGCACGTTCAAAAGTGAACTCGAAGTGCTTGCAGTTAACGATGCCTTAGTGGCAGCAGAGGCCGTTAAAGGCCAGAGTGAGAGCGACGAGGTGCTGTGCCAACAGAGCACTGTAGAGACAACTAGGCCAGCTGCGAATGAATTGGCACAGTTACCACGCGTGTGCGTCGCTTGTAATGTTAGCGAGGTTGCTAACGAAGTACAGAGTACTGCTGACCCGACAGACACGAGCACCCATGTTGAGTCAGATCTGCGTGCCAAAGGGAAGTGCCAGCTGGACATTGCAGTTGATGGCAGTTCGCAGGATTGCGAGCTCCGTAGCTCAAGGGAAGACAACTGCATGGTTCAGGGATCGGTGCAGCTCTCCGCCAGTCGAGGCAGAGAGAGAATAGACTTAAATGAAAATCATTCAGACTGTGCGGGTAGTAGACCGATCCGGGCCGACGAAATGTGTACCGGCCAGCACAAGGCGCCAGAGGACGGCATGAAAGTGAATTCAAAGAGAAAGCGCCGTAGAAAGAAGCTCCGTAAAGATCGGAATGCGGTGGCTAAAGTAGCGCAGCCAAAGACGGCAAAAGACGCAAAAAGGCCGGTCTCGAGGAAAAGAAAGATGCGGTCATCGATGACGACGTGTGCGCATCAAGCCCGTTTGAGCCACCGGTCAAAAAGAGACCGAGAAGCATGTTCTGCACGGACGCGGACACAGGGCACGGGACAGTTACGTTCCTCGTCGTTCCGTCGTTATTTTCGGAGTGCAGCATGTAGTGCGATTAAGGAGCGCAAGGTGGCAAGACGAGATGAGGTGGTAGGGAGCCGTGACGCGGTCAGGCGAGTTCGTGATCAAAGCGTGGCGCCAGGACGCAAATTGGCAGGAGACTGTCACGTTTGAAGGAGCTGATAGTGTGTCAGCCCTTTTGTTGTTCCTGGGTAGCCAGAATAGCGTTCGAACCACGACCACCTCGAGTACCGCTCAAAAGTACGAGTCAGTCGAAAACGTTTGAAACGGGAGGCCAAGAGAGCTTCCGTAGAAGGAAAACGTGTTTTGTTTTATTTTTGAGCGTTTTGAAAAGTTTCGCGATTTGAGGCTAGTATTTCTTTCAATAAGTAAGGTATGCACTTTGTTTATGTAGTCGTTTGAGAAGCTCCGTGGTTTGAAAAAGGTGTTTTATGTAAACATTGTCTCGCGAGGTGTTAATTAATGAGTAGATAGGCTATCTTTTTCGTCTGAGTAACCTGAAGGTCAAGGTTATCGTTGAGAGGCCTACGGTAACGCGCGTGTGTATTAGTTACCCTTTTTTATATAAGTGTTTTTTTATTTTCTAAGGTTAGGCGCGTAGGTTTTCCATTGGTGCACAATTTGCACTGAGAAACGTTCGTAGTTCCACGGAGAGATGCAGATGGTTTATGACTGGGTTGCTCGTGTGTGTACGCGTGCGTAGAACTAGCTATTAACAGACGCATGTTTTAAGGGTTCTGCGGTGTGCGTGAGTTACACAAGTTTAGTTGCTCGGTTAAGTTACGTGTCCTGTATGGACTAAAGGAACAAATGTGAGTAAGCGTGATGAAATGCTTACGTATGACGCAAGTACGCGTTCGGAATAGGGACCACAAAGCTAACGCGATTGTGATTACGTACCCATGAAGTTGGCCAGACTGTCAAGTGGCAACAATACATGAGATAAGTACGCCACTGCGATAGGGTAAGAACAGGCAGTTCGTGAAGTTAGGCTGCTTAAGTTATGCTTGGGCATTGGTATTTGAGAGCCTTCGGTTTAGTTCTGCGTAAACCTTTACTCTTGTGCAGCGCGACGATCTGGTTTGGCCGATCTCAGGGGGAACGTGAACGCTTGCTTTGGCGGCACGAAATTTTGGGGTCAAAATTTGGGGTTCCCTGTTGAGCGGCTTGCATGGAAATTTTGATAGGAAGCCTGGTGGGTTAACAGCTGATTCCGGGCGTTTACGCGCTGAATGGTATTGTGTTGCCGTGATCGACTCTTTTGTGCTGGTTGTTGTGAGATGGTTTAGGGCATTCCAAGGGCGCAGTTGTTGCAGGGAGCAAAGCCATTCTCTTTCTGCCCAGCGGTTGTCAGCACTGGCCAGTCGAGATTTTCCGGGCCATGGAGGAGATTTTACAATCGGCCTGCAGGGTTACTGCTCTGCAAATCTATTTCAACCCGCTGCACGTGCTTCGACGACCCGCGGTGGTGGCGCCCTTCAGAGAACCGGCGAGGACGACAGCGCTAACCGACCATGAACTTCCTTCGGAGAACTGGAGACTACGGTAGCGTTAATCCACCATGCGCCTCGTTCGGAAAATCGGCCACGTTTGGCGCCCCGTGTATTGCTGGTTGATTTGCCGGGTCTTCATGGTCTCTGTGCAGCAAGAAGAGCTCCCCTAACAAAAGTGTGCTTTGCGGTACGTTTTCCTTGGGCCCCAGGATTCGTCGCGGTCTGCGGACACTCGTGGCGACTACAGGAGAAAGGCTTCTGAATTTAAAGGCGCCGGCTGGGGTCAGGCGTGACCACCTGGCTACGAGGACGCGCTCAACTCGGGTTCTGGGAATCCAAAGTGCGTACGTGTGTGTGTGAGCCCTCCTCATCCAAAAAAGGCGGGTCAACTTCGATGACGTTGGACGCTACGAATTGGCGGTGAACTGCCGTTTCTCTCACCTAGGGATCTAGGGAGCACGAAGTGTTTATAAGCAGCTGTTTGTCGCTGCTAGGGTGTGCTCGTCAGTGTGCTCGTCAGCGTGCTCTGTGATCGTGCTCGCGAGCTGTGGGCTCGTGCTCGCATGCTCTATGCTTCGTCTTGCGTGCTCCATTTGGGAGCCACGCTAGTCTGTCGAATGTATCTCTTGTTCTAATGTAAATATCTGTAAATAAACTATGTACGCCTAGTTCTCCCAAGTTCGTCCCTACGACCTACAACTCCGACAACTGGTAGCAGCGGTGGGATCGTCCTCAACCCCGACAATGGAAAAAAGAATGATGCGTGTAACGTTAAGTGATAAAAATGACAGCAGTTTGGGTGAGAGAAGAAACGCGAGGTAATGGCATTTTAGTTGAAATATAGAAAAATAAATTGGCGTAGAAGGGCATGTAATGGGGAGGGAAGACAACCGATGGTCATTAAGGGTTACGGACTGGATTGCAATAGAAGGGAAGCGTAGCAGGGGCGGCAGAAAGTTAGGTGGGCAGATGAGATTAAGTAGTTTGCAGGGACAACGTGGCCCCAATTAGCACATGACAGGGGTAGTTGGAGAAGTATGGGAGAGGCGTTTGTCCTGCAGTGGGCGCGACCAGGCTGATGATGATGATGATGATCATAATGATACGTGGGCCGAACCCGAATATTGTGCAATACCGGGCCGAGCCGCGGCGGAGGTGAAGCAGGCGTTAAGCACTCCCCGTATAGGTGGGCCGACCCCGAAGATTGTGAAATACCGGGCCGACCCGCAGCGGAGGTGAAGCAGACGTTAAGCACTCCCCATATACGTGGGCCGATCCCCAAGATAGTGCAATACCGGGCCGACCCGTGGCGGACGTAACGCAGGCGTTAAAGGGACACTAAAGCGAAACAACAAATCAGTTTAGACTAATAAAG
Organism: Dermacentor albipictus; assembly: GCF_038994185.2. NCBI lineage: Eukaryota > Metazoa > Arthropoda > Arachnida > Ixodida > Ixodidae > Dermacentor > Dermacentor albipictus. Next base: position 29,997,382 of record NC_091825.1, read on the forward strand.
CATTGTTTGAGAACACTGCAGGCAGTATTTCAAAATAACAGATTGATTATTAGATGAGAAAATGAAGGTGGAAGTATCTGTATTTGAATTTCGAGCCGGAACCCGACGCCGGTACGTCAGTGTGATGTCAGGGATTCCAAACTGTTTTTGAATTTGGGCCGCGTTGGCTGAGTAAAGGTTCCCAAAACCTGCCATGTTTAATATGTGATTCCTTTAAAACACAGTGTAGTCAATCTGTACCGCTATGTAATTATGTAGGCCGTAGAAGGTGCTATCAAAATCGATGACGTCACAGCGACCAGATGCGGGAACCTCAAGGAGGCATCGCCACCCGTCTTTCGTTCTTGCGCTTTTTCTGGCTTACGAAGCGTCTTATCGTAGCAAAAGTGGTGTTTTTGGTGTCCCAGAGAGGTCATTTACTGATGCAAAACAAATCGTTTTTCTCTTTAGTGTCCCTTTAAGCACTCGCCATATGTGGGCCGATCCCGAAGGTAGTGAAATACCGGGCCGACCCGCGGCGGAGGTGAAGCAGGCGTTAATCACTCCGCCTACGTGGGCCGATGCCAAAGATGGTGCAATGCTGGGCCGACCCGTGGCGGATGTGACGCAGGCGTTAAGCCCTCCCAATACGTGGGCCGATGCCAAAGATGGTGCAATGCCGGGCCGACCCACGGCAGAGGTGCAGTTCGCCATTAAGGGACCCACATAGCTTCGCTGTCACAGAGTGGAAGGGTACTGAGTGCTTTTTTTTTGTCTTGGAGCTTTTTCCCTAAAATACTAAGCACGTACTACTTGATCCAGAGGCGATGGAGAGGCTGCTGCTTGATCACGGGACCCCTCCGGCTAAGTATGATTATTCAGCCACAGAAGAAAGAAACGTGAAGTTCCAACCTGACTGGGTAGATAGTTATCCGTGACTTGTTTATTCAGAAAACCTTCAAGGAGCGTTATGCAAATATTGCGTTGTCTAGAAAAAAGCGCACCGGCGCTTGGGCTGCTTTGTAACAAAGACGTTTACCAATTACAAGCAGTTACCACGCCATGTCAGCAACGCTGAGAACTTTCAGTCCGGTCCCGCTCACAGCATAACGACTTAAGACAACGAAACTTAAAAAGTAGGCGGAAGAGAAACCACAGGAACCTAATTACTACCAATAATAGAAACAATTCCTCTGTGGCAGGCAAGAAGTGCCGCTTCGCGGCACAGACGACTCTGGTCCAATAAATATATGTCTCAAGCGCTGCCATTAAAAACGGGAATTTCCGCGCACTGCTTAGGATGAGGGCCAAATGTGGAGATGCTGCATTGGGAGCTCATACTGAAACATCTTCGGTGAATGCCCGGTACAGTAAGAGCCCTAAAACTCAAAGTGAGTTCATCACCCTCTGTGGTAAAATCATTAAAAAAAGATAGTTGACAACGTCTCAGATTCATGTTTTTCGTTTCTAGCCGACGACGTCGCCACTGATATATCTCGCACTGCCCACATATCCCTATGTGTGAGGTACGTCGAACACGACTCTTTGAACAACCCATACTTGAAGATTTTGTAGATCTCGGTCCCGTGTACGAGCTCACTGGCAAAGCGCTGGTAAGCACAATCCTCAACAGCCTTAAGGGTCATTGCTTTAACTGAACCTACTTCGAGGGCAAGGATACGACGGCGAAGCAGTCCAGTATTCCGGCAAGCGTGGGCGGTTTGCCGGATAAGCGGGGCGTAAACGTGAGCGGCCAGATTGGTGGCGCCAGCTGGTGGTGCAAAGCTCAACCACATAAACACAGAGCCAATTACTCTGTTCTTCTTGTCTGCTGGTGCAAGTTTTCAACAGCGGCGTAATCGTGCTCACAATTACGCCGCTGCCGAAAATTTGCACCAGCGGCAAAGCAGCATATATAGAGTACGTTACTGTAATTTTAGCACTGTATTTGTCCGGCTGAGCTCTACGTCACCAGGCGGCTGCGCCGCTTCGGCCGCTAACGTTTAGCCCCCGACCATCCGGTAATCCGCCCAAACCACCCCCGTTTGCCGCAATAGCGGACACGCTAAAAGCCTCTATTAGAGAGGTTTAGCTTGTCCGGTATTCCGGTAAAACGCTGGCGGACGGGGCTTACGGGCGGAGGTGTAAACGTGAGCGGTCTGAATGGTGCAGTCAGCTGGTGGCGCAGTGCTCAAACAGACAGCTAAAAACCGCTAATATTGCAGTAACCAAGTGTATTTTACTTTGTCGCCGGTGTAAATCTTTGTAAACTCGATTACGCTAGTGCCGAACATTTACACCAGCAGCGAAGAAGAATGGGCTCGGTTAATTCAATATTAGCTGTTTCTGTCTGTCTGAGCACTGCCTGCGTTTTCCCGGAATACCAGACAAGCTAAACGTCTCTAATAAGCGGACATTTCCTATCGTTTCCTATCCTACCCTTCGCTAATTGCCAATGGCATCGTTTATTGTTTCACTTCAGTGCCGACTAGTGGATAAACTGTAGAGCTTGCGCACTGATAATGACGCCTTCGATGGGAGAACATGTTGCTATGGGTTGTAGTACACAAGTTTGTGTATTCACACCTTCGTTCGTCAAACCGTGGTCAGAGCGTCTGTATGTGCATTGTAGCGCCCATTCGTCAAAAGTTGGTCTGCTTCACTCATGCAAACTCCCCAGCATTCGCAACTGTTTGGGAACTGTATCTGCAACCTGTGCTAGCACTGATGCATAGAACACACGTAAGAAATCAGCTTATATGTATTGCAAGCTATACCATGCTACAGATACGACTGTTAACAGTTCTGTTCCCGGAATCACGCAATCAAACAGCAAGAGGTACCACAAATATAATCTGTTATATATATGTGTCTTAAGCACATCATTGATTTTAATAAATTGAATAATGTTCTAGAAGCGCCCGGCTATTCAATGACCATCATCATCGGTGGTTTCTGCATGGCTTTTTTCCACCCCGTTTCCATCCTACCCTTCATTGCCAATGGCATCATTTATTGTTTCACTTCAGTGCCGACTAGTGGATAAACTGTAGAGCTTGCGCACTGATAATGACGCCTTCGATGGGAGAACACGTGGCTATAGGTTGTAGTACAAAAGTTTGTGTATGCCTTCGAATAAAGTTGCAAGTTCAGTGCTGTCCTGCGTGTTCCTGCCTGCTGTATTCGTTGTCTTATGCCACCCCTTCAAGATGTTAAACTGTAGAGCATAGCGTCAGCCATTGCAGTGAGCACTCGAGGAGCCAGGCAGGACATTGTGGCATTGTTGGCAATAACCTCGCCGATGACGCTGCCTGACGTACCCAGGATGGAGCACCGACAATCCTTACACCTTTATCAAGATTACTCTGCAAGAGACCTTCGCAACCAGTGGCGTAGCAACAGGGGGGGCCGGGGGGCCGTGGGCCCCGGGTGCAAGGGGCCAGCGGGAGGGGGGGGGGGTGTCATACGCCTGAAGACACCCCTTTTTCCGCCGGCTTGACTGGGCGCAAATGGCAAAGAATGCTCCGGTATCCAGTAGCCCGAGCTCATGTACCCGATGCGTTGCGCCGCAGAATTGTCGGCTGCAGCTCTATCAACACCCCATAAAATAATTGCAGGAATGTGCGGGCTAAAAAAAATTTAATGCCCAAAATGGTCGCTAAACTATTCGCCTTAGCGGAATTTTTCATGTGGGGTGTGCCGTGCGTTCATGCTGGGAGCAGGAGTCGCTAAACAAACGCTCTTGGGTCCCTCTTCCGTTCAGAACGCGCAGCGAAGACAAACAAAGACAGGAGGGCGTTCAACGAGCGCTCCCGGCGCTCTCGTTTACAGCGAAGCGTTCGTTGAGAGCGACGTTGCATAAGTGCGGCCGTCAAAAGTCGCGAATGGGATTCTCTGGATCGTCTTCAGATTGGGTGCGGCCGAAGAGTTTGGCGGCGTATGACTCGACAGGCTGTATATGCTTCAGAAGAACTTCAGTTTGGCCTAGTTGGTATTTACTGCAAATCATATTGACCGCAAAAAAGACGGGGACATAGAAAGAAAACACGTACACATCACAGGCGGTACCGCCAGGCGGTACCGCCTGTGATGTGTACGTGTTTTCTTTCTATGTCCCCGTCTTTTTTGCGGTCAATATGATTTGCAGGCTGTATATAGTCGCGGGCGCCGCGATGTTCAGCTCGCTTTTACTTCCCCTCTCCCGCTCGCTCCGAGAAGCCGCTGCGAAACCTGCCGTTATGTTTCACGCTTTCCTTCTTACCCTCGAAAGTTTCAGAAAACTGTTGTTATTGTCTGACTTCATGTCATAAGTACAGTGTCTGTGTCAGCTGCACATAATCGAAAAAAAAAAACGTGAATTTTGCATGGATATTTCCGGATATTCTATGAAGTTATGTGACTGTGATTACTAGGAACTCGGTAGCGTGAAAAATATGGCAGGTAAGTAATAACCATATCCTTAATAATGCCCTAATTAGTACTTATAGAGGAAGCACTTCAATTCCAGAATTGAGGATTCAAATTCATATTATTAACTCAACAAAAACTTCTTAAACAAAATCGTTTTGGGTGCTACAACCTACAGTACTTTGGCACTGCGGGCGGCGCCCACTATGGCAGTAGCGAAAGAAATATGAAATAGTGGACCAGTGAGGTTGAGCCCGCAACCCTCTCCATTGCGAGTGCAGACCAACAGGTTTCGCTGGCACGGGTTTCATCGAGGTTCTTTTCTTATGGTGACGCCAAGAGTCGACACGAAGCGTGCTCTATTCTGTTCCTAATCTTTTGGTGGTACCGCAGCTAGGATAATCACGTTCGTCCGTATAGCAGCAAATAAAAACAAGGCTTTATTGATCAGAATAAGGAGAAGTCGTAATTGTCATAACATTGGCGCCCGGCAGCAGGGAGGCAGGTGGCATTTTCCGTTATCCTAATATGGTGGGGAGATCAGCGCCACTGAAACACGAGTTAATTTTTGTTTTCGTTCAGGGCTGCCCACAGCCAAAATACTGCGGGCCATAGAACCTACAACGATTTTTGTGAAGTTGTTGTTAGGCAAGATATGAATGTCGGCCTTCAATTTTGCAAATGCAATGTTGCCGCTAAAGTTTGGAATTAAAGCTTTATAAATTTTTTTTTACTTGTGACGTGAGCCGTATTTGCCACGAAGCCGCATTTGTTTTGGTTGTCCAGCCTTACAGTCTGACAGAAGATGTGCACATGCGCTTATCACAAGTTATCAGTGCAGCACACTGTGTTATTTGGCGCAGAAAAAAACAGCGTGTATTGGCCTCGAGTTCCACCACTGGAAAAGCTGGCGCCACTGTCGACGTGACGTTTTATTAGGGATCACGTACGTGGACATAGCGGCCGCGTCGGCTGCTTCGCGAGCGCCGAAGCGAGCTGAAAAGGAAAGTTTAAGTTCCCTCGTACGCTGCGGTCCTCATTTATTGGCGGGATTTTCCCGCTTCGAGTGTCTCCTTTACAACGATTGAAAGCACTAGAATAGGTAGTGGCTACCTGTGAAGGTGCTAGTACCTTCAAAGGTAGCCACTACTGCTCGGTGCGGCATTGCCGGAGGTATGCAACGGAGCCCGGTGTCAGCCTTATTCATACGTAGCCGCAGGACAAAAAGCTGCGTGAAGCTTCGCTCGCGTAACATAAACTGGCAAACAGTCATCGTCTACAACACGGGTATGCAGCAAGCACGTACAGACGCGAGGAAGATTTCTGCTTCGGCGCCGGGTCTGCAATGTTCGAAAAACGAGCACTGAGATGCTCGCCCGAGTCCGCTGCCTGACTAATGTCATGACGGTTTTGTCCATGAACTTGTCGATGCTATAGATACTGGCAACTTCACATGGGTGGAAAGGGAGCGGTAAGAAGCACATTAAAAAAAAGCATAGCATATGGTCATGTTTGTGCTATGAATTAATGTACTTGATTACGAAAAAAAAGCAGCGGGAAATCGCATGCTGAGAACACCGATAAACATATAGTGCGACGCAACTCGGGAAATAATATTGAAACGTCCAAGAATTTAGAAAAAAAAAAGATTGAATCGTCGCGACATCCGGCACATCAGTCCCCGTAGGCGTCGAAGTCTCTACAGTGAAATTATTTTGAACAGCTCTGATAGAGCCCACGCAACATTGGTTGCTTGTATACTGTCAAATGCTCATATTCTGCAGCTTAAAGCTCATGGCACGGTGCGAAAACGCGCACGCGGCGAAAGCGGAACAGTGCGCGGACAGGCATGCAGACACGCAGTCGGTCGCTGCACTGAGGCTTCATTGTATTACGCTCCATTTAGATATACAAACACTATGAGAACATATTTCACATAGTTTGGTCTCGGCGTTTGCCTACCTTTCACGCAAGAAGCCAGGTCGGGAGACTAAATCGCGGCGACCGCGCACAGTGGCGTCCACTGTACGTATTCGGTAAAAAGATAGCGTCTGTAAACGATTCTGTGCTTTCAGTTTGCCCGAAATTATTATTTAGGCTGTAAAAAACTTCTCTCGTTTCGAAAGTACTTACAGAAATTTTTGGGAGAGCACCCGGGTGGTGTTTTCAGTGAGCGCTGACAGCAAAACCTATGAGGAGCGCACCGCGTGATCCCTCATACTACGCCAGCGAGGCGCTTCCGATAGATGGCAACTCCGTAACTCCTGGCCGCCAATACCTGCTGCATTCGCGACCTCTGGGAAAGAAAGCGAAGGAGAGGAGACCTGGGGGATGTGCGTGGTGTCCAAGGCGGCTGTACTGGTGCTGAAACCCGAAATTGTCGATATCCTCGCCTTCCTCGACTACACCCGAGGGGGGGGGGGGGGTGACAGAAGACCTATGGGCCCCGGGTGCCAGACGACCTAGCTACGCCACTGTTCGCAACCTCACGCGTATCATCACGCTGAGTTAATAACATGCACCACTGAACTCTAATCGTCGATTACACATCATCTGCATATCACTAAAACTGAAATTACCAACAAACCTTTCACAACGTGGCGCAGCACTGTTGTGTCGACTGTGGGTAGGAGGAGCATTCACTAACTCCTACAACTACCGTATTGGGATGGTGGACTCACCCAGCTATGTGCGCTTAGTGCAAGTGTAAGGAGACCATCATCTTCTGTGCCATTGTTCTCGCTTCGATAATCAACATCAGACTCTCCAGTGTGCCTTGAAAAAGACTGGACGTAAGGCCATTTACAGAAGCAAACGTCTTGGGAGCCTGGCCTCACAGTTCATCAGCCCAGGAAGCTATTCGAGCTCTTCTTCAGTACCTGAAGGCAACAGACTTCAGTGCCGGACTGCAGACATGCTGCACCTAGCTTAGTGCTTGCGAAAGTGCGAATATATATATAGACACATGTCTGCTCTCTTTCACTCGCCCATCCCCCTCCGTACGAGTAGGGTAGCAAACTGGACTGGTTAACCTCCCTGCCTTTCCTCGCTCCCTTCTCTTTCTCTCTCTCTGCAGCATCAGTGTAGTGAATAAGAAATACTTTCGACGAGTAAGTGCAAGTCCACAAGTTTTGGCAAAGCACAGTGGCATTCCAGCCATGACGGGTTACTGCCGATAACCAAACGACTGGCCGGGAATAAGCACATTATGGTTGTAAAAAAAATTTATTCTGCAAATGGGACACTCTCGCCTCCTACAGTAAGCTGGCATCTGCTACAGTGCCAAAACCAGCTATGATCGCTGGGTACATAAATACCACAAAGCACTGCCCCAATTCATACATGTCTATAGCTCGCAGCACACATACAATGTGTCCGATGTAACTCGTACAAAAATACATAAACATGCTAATGCCACATCGTTTGCGCCTTAAGTTTCTCCCTTTACCTAGGTACCACGGAGGAGAAGTTTCTTTGCTCGTTTTGTATGCGTTTGTCCCTAGGCGAGCCGGCATTCTGCCGTGTGTCGGCTGGCGATTCCTTCACATCAATGTCTCTTTTCTTGACGAAGCCGTGCGTGCCGTGCGTCGTCCACAAGTTTTCCTCCTGCGTCTCCGTGGATGTTGCCTCGTATGCCACATAGCTAACAGAATGAAAGTAAGTTTTTGTTGCCGTTGCTTGGAGCAAGTCGGATTATCTTTTCGTAATTTGCTTAATTACAATATAGTTATCGTCACCTCCTCAAATATTATAATCAGAGCAAAATTGTGCATCAGAAAATTGTAGGTCATGATAAATTACCAATCTACCTTTCCATCGCTCAATGCACGACACGAAAGTATTTTGCCAAGCATTGTTCCCCTACACTATGGCCACCACCAGTGGCCACTCGGCCTAGCACCGAAGAGCAAAGCGCTCGTTCTCACCGCCAAAAAGTCTTCAGCGAGTGCGCTAGATCGCTGCCGAGCGCAGATTTTGTCACCTCTCAGCTTCAGTTTTGCTGAAATTTCACTGTTAAGTGCTCATGTAAAATGTATCAGAGTTTCCTTTAGGTTATTGCCATTTCATGTCGTTGTAAACAAACCGCGATCTACCCGGGAGTGGACGCTTATTCTTACACTGTCGGGAGGGACAACACACCAACCTAGTTAGTATGTGCGTAACTTCTGGCCCGCTCTGCAATCGTGTTTGCTATTGCACCCAGGTAGCACAAAGGAGACACAGTCAGCATCTGCTGATTCGACCCTGATGGGACCGACGGAACTGACTGAATTATCTGGCGGGTCGACTTAAACAAGATGCAGAAAAACGTTAACACACCCTCAATTCATTCCGCAGTATTTGCCAGATTCTAAAATGCCCCCAAATCAAACGCACGTTGGATTCTGTGTCCCAAGTTGAAAAAAAAAAAAAACTCCTAAACAAAGTAAACATGCAATGTGCAACAGATCTTTTAGCAAGAAAAACGGGCACGGGTCTAATATGTGTAGCACAGTAGCAGCTAGTTCCTAAAACCTTCTCGAGGGAAAAAATTTCACCGCCGATTACAATACTCCCTAACGCGATTTCGAGCTCAGCTGTTTAGACTCTTGAATTCGCGATATATTATGGCAAAGAGTAATTCCGAATAACAAGGTGCTCTCGATGGCGGCGCTGAGTTTCTGCTCGGGCAGCTCGTTTTGCAGCAGCGGAAGACTAAGCATTTCCACTGGTTGCATCGCTCATTGTTCAGAAAAAAAAGCGGGAACACGTAGCTCGTGCGGAGCGCATTCTGCGGCGGCCGCGGCAGCCTAGGTGAAGTAGCGCATGTATCGTGGGTCCAAAACCAGCAGCAGCGCTTTGGTTCCACGCTGGTTGCATGTCTGGTCGTGCCGGCACTCCGCTTCCTCCTCACCCATTTTGCCATACCCTTTGCTTTCTGCCTCCTGGTTGTGCTGCGCCCTCCTGTCCACTTTTGTGGAGAGGAGGGCGGTATTATATGCAGTTACTTCCACAGGTTAAGGTGCACATTTCTTTTTCTGGGGTGTTCCAATTGTAGGTGCGAGTTATATGTGGAAAAATACAGCATTCGCACGCCGGAGAACTTTTAGTGGAAGTGGTATGGGTATAAATCACTGCTCATCTCGCAATGCTTAGAGGTCGATTGTCTCTAAAATGCCCCAGATGCTGTCCCTTGATTGGAGAGAAAGTTTGCACAAATGCCACAGGCTGGTCAGCACAGAAGACTTGCCAGTAGCTTTCGATGCCTTCAAGGAAGAATTACTACATTTGAAGCTATGCTCGTCAAGGACTGCCCTTGAGACACTCATTGGCGACATTGACTTCTGCTCTCAAACAATTGTAGACAAAGCAAAAAATTTATTGCATTGCAAAAGTGGACGGGAATCTACACAGTCTTTCATCCCCTCGCTGCACTCTGCGTTCACTTTCACCTTTCGCTGTGCTAGTTCGCTCGGTTATACGGACGGCGACACAGGAACGGGTGCCGAGCGGCACTCCAAAAATTTCTGTCATTCCACTCTGTGAAAGTGGATGACCAACAAAGCTGTGTATGTGGGCCCCTTAATGGCGGACTGTCAATCGCCGTGCACCAAACGTCGTGTGTGTACATAAATGGAAGGTGAGGCACGATTAGTCGCTTGTCCAGCATGTTGATCCCCTGAAGATTATGAAGCACCGGGGGGGGGGGGGGAGGGGTATACATACTCATGTATTGTTGCAAACCGCGGCATGACACCTTTTACTAATGAATCCCCTGGAACCTAGAACACACGCACACCTTACCGCACTCAAAGGGCACATACTGCTTCACCGTAGCCAAGGCAATGGTGCATTGGTTGATGTCCCACAGTGAAGGCAATGGTTGTGAGGTCACTCGAAAACAAGTGGTCACAAACCACACAGGCCACACAAAATTGGTTCCCCACAAACTCCCTCTGACACCTGGCTGTTGCTCCAGTGAAGCATTCCAAGTTTGCGGGATCGGGATGGTTCACATTTTTTTCCGCCTTGCGGTCTTGGCAGGCAGCATGCTTGCGAGACCACCCCCACGAGAGAGCGGAAGGAAAGGAGGTATGCAAGGGCTTAAAATTATTGAAATTATGGGGTTTTACGTGCCAAATGTTAAACTAATGTTATTTACGACGCCACACGCACCACAGAATCGATGAATACCTTAATTGACCTTTTTATAACCAACCAGCCAATGGACACAGTTATATCCGGAGCTATTTCTTCCCATATCAGTGATCACCTTTCAATATTTTTATTCATTAAGCCTCGCAAATGCGGCGTTAATTATTGCTCATCTATTAGAACAGTACAGAACATTAATCAACACAGTTTAGGAAATTTGAAAAAAAAAATTATGTTTGATAAATTGGGATGCCGCAACTCGAGCAAAGACATCAGATGAGGCGTATAATATTTTTATTCGTAAGTTTGCAGAAGCTTATGCTGAATCGTTTCCCCTGAAAGAGATAAAGAATGCGTGTAATTCGCGTAAGCCATGGATGACTAGAGAGTGCAAAGGATGATAAGAAAAAGAATAGACTCTTCCAAAGGTTTTTAACTTCGCGTAGCTCAGATGATTAGGCTATATTTAAACAGCATCGGAATAAAAGCAACGCCTACCTGCGAAAAACAAAACACGCATATTTTCGTGGTGCTTTTCAGCAGTATGAAAAGACCAAGCCCGATGTTATCTGGAAAAATTTAAACTAATTGCTGGGTCGCTCACATTCCACAGGAACTATTAACGAATTGATGCTAAACAATGCACCCATCAAGGGTTCAGAACTGAGTCATTTAATGATTTTTTTTACGAGTTTAGCAGTCGCTATGCATTACCCAGAGGCAGCAAACAAAATCAATAAAAACGATAGCAGTATATATCTCAGTCCTACAGATGATAACGAAATCTTCGGTATACTTAATTCCTTTAAAAATAGTGCAGCTTGTGACATAGGTGGAATACAGATAAGAACAGTTAAATATGAAATATACATTATTTTACCACATCTTTGCAATATCTATAACTTAGCGCTCAGTACAGGTGTCTTTCCTAAGAAACTGCAGATATCAAAGGTGGTTGTGATAGTTAAAGGAGGTGACACAAATAACTTTTCTAATTACTGACCAATTTCCATATTACCCATTTTTTCTAAAGGCTTAGAAAAAATAATGTTGACAAGGTTAACGAAGTACACTGATAAATTCAATATACTTAATGATGCCCAGTTTGGCTTTCGCAGTAGCCGTTCCAGAGAACTTGCACATTTAAATCAGAAAGACTTTTCTCAGAGCATTCGAGGAAAAGCAATCAGTCATGGGCATTTACATAGGCTTCTCGGAGGCATTCGATCAACTGACTCATCAAACACTAATAATCAAATTACAGTTGTGTTGCGGTTTACCATTAGATCTCACAGCATCATATCTCAGGAATCGCATGAAATATGTAGAAATCAATGGCTACCCATCTTCATGTAAACCCGTAAATACAGGGGTTCCACAAGGGAGTATTTTAGGTCCCTTGTTGTTTAATCTCTATATAAATGACATTGCAAATATTAATAAAACACGTAAATATGTCTTATATGCAGATGATAGGACACTATTATTCCATTCACAGAATATACATAGTACAACTAGTGATTTAAACGATGTTCTCAAAAGTCTCAGCACGTGGTGCAATTTGAATTCATTACAGATAAATGTAAACAAAACAAAATTTATCATATTTTCACTACCCCAAATAAACTTCTAAAAGACACCCTTGTTCTGGTAACTCCGCCATAGAGATTGTGGACACTGTCAAAACTATTGGAGTTTACTTTTATAAATATTTGTTGTGGGATACACATATCAACCATCTTGTTGCCCGCATTTCCAAAACATTAAGCGTCTTCGCAAAATCACAAGTTTTACTTCCGAGTAGTGTCAAACTACAGCTGTATCATGCAATAGTTTCCTTTCAAATGAGCTACTCTCCTTGTTTGCGGCACCACGTCACTAACATAAATAGATTACACATACCAGAAAAGAACGCTATCCGTCATACAGCTGGAGAACACTGCAGACCAGACACAGGACCGCTACCTATTTATAGGGTCTCGCACAGTTCCTGCTCACAACTTCTACGCATACAATTTAGCCCTCAGACACAAACAATGCCTTAAATTTCCTGATGGGACATTAGGTAGATTAGCTGAATGTAAGAAAAAAACTCAGCCTTACCCTTTCCGTAATACTTAAAACTGGATTATTTTATACACGATTTAATATGAGTGAGCAGATGCTTTGTTACCAGACTGCCAAAACTTTTAAACTACTTGATAGAATGTGAAATATTCATTGAATCTACCAGTAAGAAAACACTAAGAAAATTTTTTTCTATTTGTTGAGTAGTGCACATCTGTGGAAAAATGTACATTTCTTCTCTTTCTATCTTATATGTTTTTATAGTGTAATGAAACTGTACTAGTGCCATGAAACCAGTGAAATTAAACTGTAATGACGAATATTTCATGTATTTCTCTTGTTTTCAGAAATGTGACGTGTTGTTTTGTGTTTTTTCTTTTGCGTGTATGCATATTAAGTGTTATATCCATACATATAAAACACAAGAGGGCACAGGATGTTTTGTTACCATAATTACACATAACGAGTGCTTCTTTGATGTTCCACATCAACTGCCATGCTATATGCCTTGTAAGGGGAGCGAAATCCTTGCCAAGTGATCAGAGTCACTTTTTGTTTGGGCCTCCTCCATATTTTTTTTTAATATCTCAAGAAAAATGGAATAAAATTAAAACTACGATCTAATTATGAGGCATGCCGTAGGGCGGGGACTCCGGAAATGTGGACCACCTGGGGTTCGTTAACGTGCACCTAAATCTAAATGCACGGGTGTTTTCGCATTTATCCTCTACTGAAATGTGGCAGCCGTGGCAGGGACTCGATCCCGTGACCTCGTGCTTAGCAGCCAAACACCATAGCCACTAAACAACCTCACCAGGTTCCGCAAGAACTCGAATGCCAACAAAGAGGGCGGTGCGAGCGTAGACCTGGCCGACGCAGGTCAAAGTGTAGTATATCTGTTCTGATCAGCTCAATTTCTGATACGGGTTGTCTTTAGACCTAAGATTAAATTTATTTTTGCAAGTTGGCAGAGTGCTTAAAGCCAGCCTCACCTCCACCGCGGGTCGGCCTGGTATTGCACTATCTTCAGGATCGGCCTACATATGGGGAGAAATTCTCTATCTACACGGCTCGATAGATGCATGATATTTTTTCTTGTACCTAGCCATATAGAGCTTTGCTGTAGAAGGCATGCTCTAGAATCAGGTAACTACCATAATCCGACACTGTGAGCTTGGATATCTTCCTAGGCAGGGGAAAAGGTTTTGATGGGAGATGACTTGTGTTCAACGCATTCAATGTGCCTTGCTGTGCCGAGACAGACGCTGCCAGTAAAGGGGTCACTATTGTGGTCACTAAAGTGGTCAGGCATGTGGATGCTTTCCGGTAAAGTTCAAATTATCTGGTGAAGGGCAATTTTAGGACAAAAATAAAAGCTTGGATCCGTGGAAATGCATGGGCACCGGCTGGGACCTCCAGCCAGGATTGAAATAACCGAGAAATGGAATTAACCGGAGTTGAAGTAACGGAAGTCTACTCATAATCGATCTTATGGATATACGTATGGTATTAACCCTCAAGAATCAGATTCAAGATCAAAAGCAACATGAACAGGGAAGGACATGGCTGTTCTTGAAAACTCAAAGGCAGTGAACAACTACACTGCAAGCGTTTGAACTCCCACAACGTCAACACATCATCCTTCAAGCTGGCTCTGGATGCAGCGTGTTTTGTCCACGTTGGGGCCGGCAACAAGTGTAGTGTGCCTGTATCTATGAAGCGACCTCATTGCTGTGCATGTAAGGGCCACTTTATCTACCATGCAACACAAATGAAAACGGGACATGCAAAAAAGAATGGGCAATACGACTATGTGATGCTCAGAGTTTGTCTCATCGGCAAATTTCCCTGAAGCGTGGAAGGACGTTGAACAGTGCAAAAGACATGCGTGTGAATTTCGCCTTGGGGAGTGGATTTACGGCAGCGTACGCTGCACTGACATGAAGAAACACCTCAAGATAAAGTTATCTACCATCAAAAGTTTCATTGTCTCATAAGAAACCACCTACCGCATTGAACCTTCCTTTTCCATTTTATGGTCACCTACTCTAATCCTCATTTTGGCTCGCCATATTTGCATTTTGGCTGTATCAGTAGTTGGAAACCTGCGCAAGCTGTATCAGCGAGCCAGAACTTGGATCATGATGACCTACGCTTGGCAGCAGTCCTTCAATGCACTGCAAAGGCTAAATATTGCCACTGTCACTGAAGCAGCGTGAAACACAGCTGCTTACAGGGATTACATGAATGAGCAGTGCATCCGTGAATGAAGGCTCTCTTTATGAAGACTGGGCGGTATTATATGCAGTTACTTCCACAGGTTAAGGTGCACATTTCTTTTTCTGGGGTGTTCCAATTGTAGGTGCGAGTTATATGTGGAAAAATACAGCATTCGCACGCCGGAGAACTTTTAGTGGAAGTGGTATGCGGTATAAATCACTGCTCATCTCGCGATGCTTAGAGGTCGATTGTTTCTAAAATGCCCCAGATGCTGTCCCATGATTGGAGAGAAAGTTTGCACAAATGCCACAGGCTGGTCAGCACAGAAGACTTGCCAGTAGCTTTCGATGCCTTCAAGGAAGAATTACTACATTTGAAGCTATGCTCGTCAAGGACTGCCTTTGAGACACTCATTGGCGACATTGACTTCCGCTCTCAAACAATTGTAGACAAAGCAAAAAATTTATTGCATTGCAAAAGTGGACGGGAATCTACACAGCACCCCTTAGCTCCAAGTTACTTCCCTTTCCTTTTTCATTGTTTCAGTTTCCATTATAATTTTCTATTGCCCCGGTCAACACATCCGTTGCACACAATCTGTCAAATATCCGCATTCTTTCTTCGCATTGGTGCATAGAAAAAGTGTTGCCACCCAATGGCCTTGAAGGTGCACAGCAGGTGCATGTCATCCGGTCCTCGAATCGCAAGAGGTCAGCTCTGGTATCGGCACACTGCAACTGCGGCGTTTCCATGCCAGATCCTTAGGCCACCCCGCCACAGTTGGGAGCAGCGGCCACCTTAGAGGTATCCCAGCATGAGCAGCCCCTGGCGCACGGTCAGTCCGAGCAAGGCGAACAAGCCGAAGTACTGGAAACTGCCACGCATCCGCTTGGACGGGTCTGCGAGCAACGAGTGCAGAGTTCAGGAATGAAAACTACCAAGATTACGAGTGCACAAGCCTTCATCAAAAAATTTTGAAGTGATGAGTGCATGTGGCAGCGACTGTAGTTTTCAGCATATATTTGGCCACCTGTGGAATTTATCGCACTGCAATACCCTTAAACATCGTAACAGCAGTTATCCTTCTTAATCCTGGGTGTCGAGCATGCTGAAATGTTGTAGAGATTCTGCAAAAGAGTTTGGCAACAGGTCTCGAGACTTGCACAGTGGTTTGAAAACATTTTGCAAAGAATATCTGTAGTTACTGTCCTGTACTGTAAGGTGAGGGAAAGCATGGGAAAAACATCACATACCTACCTAGTCATCACATTGTTATATTTGCACAGCTGAACTTGCAAACATAAATTACTGGCACTAATGTGGTCACAATGATGAAAAGAAACAGGTCTGAACATCGTGGCACATGTCTATATGGAGCAATTGTCTTCGTAAGAGGGATCACACCTACAAAGAATGGTTTACTAGAACACCTCCAATGCATGCATTTTGAGCAAGGCTTAAAATATCGCATTAAAGGAGTCCTGAACCACCCCTTGAACAAGGTGAAAAACACTTTCCAGATAGCACAGACTGCTGTGAACATCTCAGCCAAATTTTGCACTTGTGCACTACACAGTGGCGTAGCTAGGTCGTCTGGCACCCGGGGCCCATAAGTCTTCTGTCACCCCCACCCCCCCCCCTCAGGTTTAGTCGGAGGAAAGCGAGTTTATCGACAATTTCCGGGCGTCTTCAGACGTATATGACACGCCCTCCCCCCCCCCCCCCCCCCACTGGCCCCTTGCACCCGGGGCCCACGACCCCCCGGCCCCCCCTGTTGCTACGCCACTGGCACTACATGCGTGGTTCACAAGTGGAGCGCGAAGTCACCTTTTTCTCAAACACCTTCTTTTCAACAGAAGCCTTCTCATCCTATTCGGGGCTGCCATATTTCGTCATAGAGCAGATTCCCATACATGGCTGCTATTGGCCAAAAGCTCGCATCAATCAAGCATGAGCAGACTATCATCTGTCCACGTAGGAATGAAACTGACCACAATGCTTGTCGAGGTGTTGTAGCTGTCAGCTCTTACTTATTTCAATTTCAGTTAAAACTCCTAACGAAACCCAATTTTACACGGTTCCCGATCTGACGAAGAAATATGCATTCCCCAGCAAGTACCTATAAGGTTCAATGTTGTAACCAACTCGATTTAACGAGTCTAACTTGCATTTAAACCAATTTAATAAAGCTTTTCCAGAAATAAATGAGTAAAGAAAGCTGTGCTTGCTTCCTAGTTTTGACAAAGACGGGTTTTTCTTTCGGCAGCGTGCGCTGCAACGCTACCGCATTTAAGCTTTTAGACACCCTAATCACGGCCCTAGCTTAATCTTGATGAGGCTGCACGCTGCACCCATGCATGAAACAGACTCTGCAGTCGCTAGCATTCTTACGTACCAGATGGCACTAAGGGTGGCGGCAGTCAGGCTGCCCTCGCAGACTTTTTACATGCGCAGGCATGGGTAAGCAGCAAATACAGTGCCGCGGTACCTTTTTGGTGTCGCTAAGTTACAATTTTAGATTTCGAAGGGCCGAAAAATCCCTTACTCGATTTTCCAAACTTCCCAATTTAACGAAATTATTCAAGCATGGTCATCACTCTCTTAAATCGAGTTACAACCGTTGCCTCGAACACTCAACCAGCCTGGAACTATGAGAAACTTGAGCCTGGACCACACATACGCCCTGCTTGCTGTGCCTCGATTTGAATAGGGGTTAGAATCCACAATTAAGGAACGCACGCCAGCATGTGGTCACTCCCGGCCACTTGTCGCTATACGTGCTTCATTTTGAGCTTCATAACGAGTGCTAGAAGGTATGCAATCTGGATCTGCCTACCATCCGAGCAGGAAAAGGCCCGTCCCGCACCACTAAGCAGCCAGGCTGGAGCACACGAGCGTGCACTCCAGCCCTGCAGTGCACTTACAGTTGCGCCATGCTACACAAAGCTGCATCTGCTGCACAAAATAAATGGCTTTCTACTCCAGCGGCAGCTGCATATGGCAGAGCTAAACAACGTTATTAGACATACTTCAGTTTCACAGCATCGCTTGGGAGGTGGACAAAGTGGTGGTCGCACAAACTAGTGGCACTGTGGTCGCATTTTTCATCACTTCTGGCGCTTCTGGTTTCGCTTAGGCTTGCAGTTCAGTATTCATTTCGGCGTATTGTCTGTCGGTATACTGTCGTCACATTGTTGGTGTTGCGTGATGTGTGGCAGTTTTACGCGGTGAAAATTTTTGTTCAGAAGCACTTGGGCATCTCGCAAGAGGAAAACTTTTCTATGTGGTCCTGCTTTGCCCATGGCTGCTCGAGCAGGCAGATCCATATGGATGCTGGTGCACACAATCTTTTTTTTTTTTTGCACTGCGACAACAGAAGACAGTTTTATATACGAAAATATGTGCTACGCTGAAAGGAACGATGTCTGAAAGATAAGCTCGAAGTGTGCGAACATCATGTTGAGGATGATGATCTATATTTTTAAACATTATTCTTGAAAACAAAGATGTACGGATTCCTTGCAGAAAATATGGGTGCTAGTTCCCAGAGCAATTCCTCTACCTAATTTTTCCCATTATTCCTGATGAGATCTTGAAGCCAAAAAATGCGATGCAAAAGCGAACTAAAAGAAGGAGCTCTAGTGTTGACGGGCACTTTGGTGGAAGCTTGCAGTGACGCATTTCAGGTTTCAAACCAATTGTTCTTGCAATATTGTTGTGCTCGCTCTCAAACTATGTGCTACATAATGTCATCAACAAGCTCACAACCGTCAATTTGCCTTCTGTACATTGAAAGCTTGAATTTATTGAAAATGGCGCCTCACAGAAGCGTTATGTGGATTGTTTTACGTGAGGCAACTGGTAGGCAGGTGTCTTTTTGAGTTGTAGAAACTGCGGTCCTTGGATAGTATCGCACCTATTTTTCAGCACGAAAGGCTGCAACAAAATCCACAAAATGATATTTCTAGTGGCTATACTACCTTCAAAAGCAGAGAAGCACAAGGCTTGAAAATTAAGCATAATTTGCATAATACAAACCTGCATATAGTACAATGAAATTTTTGGGACGCGAAAAGAAAAAAAAAACTTTTATCTACGTATAATACGAGTTAGGAAAACTCGAGGAAAACATTTATTTAAATTGCACTCCGCACTTCAATCACTGTCTTCCTCCACTGTGCTCTCTTTGGATAATTCTTTGTCGGACATACCGTATCTTCCCAGAGGTACTCATCCTGTGCCATCGAGTGCGTTTGAGATGCCGCACTTCTTGAATGCGCGATGCACAAGGTCCTCTGGTGTGCTGGCCCATGCGTCCACAATCCACTTGCATAGCACGGCTGGCGAAGCCTGTTTCAGCAGCCTGGTCAGCGTCACTGTAGGCTCACCTGAGCGCATCCAATCTGCGTAACACCGCTTGACCAAGTCCTCGAACGGCTTGTTGGTGCAAACATCTAAAGGCTGCAGCTGAGACAGTCATCCCACCCGGGATAATGACGAGTTCAGTGCCAGATTTCTGCAACAGCCTCTTCACTGAGCCAGCCAAATGGCAACGAAATTCGTCCAGCACGAGGATGGACAGGAATGAGAACAGTGCGTTGGGCTGCCTACACCAGACAGACTTTATCCAGTCAAGCACAAGATCCTCGTTCATGCAGTCTTTCTCATGGCATCTCACGACCACATTTTTTGCCTCACCTTTAGATGTCTTGCACTTGAAGACATCTAGTGTGGAAGCTTGCATCCGTCTGCCGTGCACAACAACATGACGGGAACTCGCGTTTTCTCATTGCCAGTGGACCAGGCATAAACCTGTTTAGAGCCCTTTTCGTGCACAGTGAGGGGCGATGGCATGTCCAGATAAACCAGCGTTTGGTCAGCACTGCTGATTTGCCCTAGCTGGAAGTTCTTGGACTTGTGCAGTGAAATAATGTGGTGCTGGAAAGCCACAAGTAGCTCTTCAAATGATTCGGGCAGCTTTTGCAAAATCTGTTCGCCTGGTGCACACAATCTGATTAGACATGGTTCTGTCGCCGTAGAATTTGCGACACCACTCAGGAAAGTTCCGATACGTGTAGGCCTGTTTTAACACTGCGCATTAACTTTGTAACAGTGGTTAGCCAGTGAAAAACAGTCACCGGGAAAACGACAGACACTATATGCTGGCCATTATTATGCCATGCATAGTGCCTGATGTGGCTTGTGCTCTCATTAAAGGCAGAAGTAAGGGGAACATGACTCAACATGCGCAAGAAGCCAGAATGCCAACAGGGAATCTGCAATTGCCAACCAAAACTTCCCAGTGAGGTGACAATGTTAGCCTCGCTCCTTGAACCACTGGTGGCAGGCTTTTCAAGCAGCTGCAACATAGCAGAACCTCATTGATACAACACTGTTTTGTACAAAACGAGCCCCACCAGATCTGCACGCATTGGCGTCTCATGCTGCAATTATTTGCGCAACACTTTGCATTAAGGAGTTGTCAACTACAGCTGAGTTGAATTTTTTAGTGACTTCGGATCTTGTCTTCCCATGTAGTAAGGCTGTTTTTTTTTGTTGCACATCTTTCAAAAAAGAAAAAGAACGAGGTTATACTGTATTCCTTTCCCAGTATAATTCACCAGACAGCTTCCGTAGCTAAAAAAAAGCCAGGGCTCAGACAACTGACTTACCTCCTGTGGAGTACCCGATAGCATAGACAATCCTACCGGCCAGGTACACTAGTCCGGAGCAGGCAGCGAATTTCTGTACAGTAAAAAAATCCACATCACTTGCCAGATCACACTACTCTTGCACAGTACGACCACTTCAACGAAACACTCAGCCAACACTCAATCACTCACTAGGTGAGATATGCCAGGCATTCCATTCACCTGGCATTGTCCGCTAGCTGATGCCTGTGTCACACATACACCCATGCAACAAATGTGCAATTCTACCTCGGTGCCTTGCATCCCAGGACTGTACAAAATGCCTTAAATGTTACTTTTAGGTTTGCCTACCGAAGAAACAAAAATACTATCACCACGCAACCAAGGTGTACTATCATGGACATGTTCCATTTCAAAGACGATAAAAGTCTGGGCTCTGCAAAAATGACATAGTACCACCTCAACACTGCACTTAATTTGATAAGCATGCAACATGTATGCCGAGTTATTGACCTCAGAGGCAATCCTTACCTTCACTTTTAAAGAAAAAAGACTAGTTACTTCAGTGGCAGTACAGAATTGCATTTTTCTGTACTGTTTAGCTATTATTAGTTAAATACATTTAATGTAAATGTATTTAGTGTTTATAATACTATTTTTGTATTAGCTCTGTACTTGGCAGCAACCTTTCTTGACACTCAAGGTAAAGCTATGATGATAAAGCTTCTGCACAGGTGTCACTTTGCCAAGCAGCTGAAACTATTGGGCTTTCTGGCACCCCTGCTTTTCTTTTTTTGTGTTTTGATTGATATCGACACACACAAAAAAAGTGTTCACATGGAAAGGAAAATTACATGGAAAGGAACTTTGTGGTGGCAAAATGGCTGAGCATCTGCCTTGTATGAGGGAGGTGCGGGGTTCAAATCCCAGTACCACTTTGAATGGACCAGCTTTTCCTATGGGTAGAGGTGTACCACAGCCTAGCACTTGGCAACTTATTGAGGCTCTCATCTCGAGAGGGGGCCCCTTAGAGATTCAAACCATTGGAAGCAAGACGTCACCTTTCTGGTTTTTTCCCGAGTATTGATAAATGAGATTTGAAATTATCTGCGCCTAATAGATGAAGGATACACAGGAGACAACATTCATGCACAAAAGCAGATGTCTACTTGGCCTGTATTGTATACAAAACCCTACCTTGCCAGGCTGGCCAATCACCAGTAACACAGTGACCAACCAGGGCTGGTATTATTGATCATTCACTTTTGGGGATGCAATCACTTTTGCATATTCAGTACTTGTGAGACAACATTCCTGGCATACTGTTCACTGTAGAATCTGATGCAGCCAATGAGTGTCGAGATTTACCAAGAAAGTGATCATATCCCACAAAAGTGAAGGATCAAGAATGCTACCCCAGCACAGAACAACTTGAAAATTAGTGCAGTGAATGAGGTATGTGTGCCTACACGCAACAAATTCGTCAGGGCACACTTCACAGTCACTGACACCACCATGACTCAATACCATGACACGCAGGTAATGTGAGGTATATACATGACTTACGCACAGTCAGCTCCCATTCATAAGGAATTGCAGCATAGCACATACAGTGGAACCTCGTTCGTACGTTCTGGAAGAAACCGCGAGAGAAAACGTACTAACCAGCAAACATACGATCCGAAGTAATGAAACAAACTTTACAGACTTGATTATTGTTCGTGTCTCCATAATGCGAAGCATCGCGCGGATTGTTGCGGCACAAGATGCCATCGTGCGTCGAACTAGTAGTGCTCCGGTGGCCCGAGATGCATTGTGTTTTCCTATTGCGCATTGATTTAGGAGGACCACGGGGAACAAATGGAATAGAGCTGGCAGGCATCGCCGGATGCCGCCGTAGTAAAACGTGATGCCCACATTGCGGTGCCTGCAGCAGGGAACGATGCGCATTTGCATTATCGCCTACTAAAAGGCGTGCAATGCGCTACCTATGGCACTGCGCACCATACGCTGTAAAACAGATAAGGTGAAGATGCTTATCGCAACAGGTTTGGCAGCGACAGCTGTCAATGCGGCGTGCGACGACCCGGCCGGAGATTTGCTGGTACCAATATAAGAAGCTGTGCGTGCCAGCGTTTTCACGTGAGACGGGCAGGCAAGTATTGCGGTGAAGCTGCCGCGGCAAGCAGCTAGGTATATACTGTTCTCGATCGCGCGCCTCGCGCATTTTATTGTTTACATTGGATCTAGCGGCCAGAAAACGTATCATACAATCGCAGTTTGGCAACGTACTAAACGTTGGTGCCGAAAAATCGTGTTTTCCGGGAACATATGAACCGGCAAAAAAAGAATGTAACTCTATTGGGTCATTGTTGTTCTCGATTGCGAATGTTGGCACCGGGAAACGTAGGTAATGGAAACATACCAACAATGTTTTACTGTTCGATGTTCTGCTGAATGTTCTATTGTCAACACGTAGTTAAGATCAAGTACATGCAAATTCCTCTTGAAACTCCTTGGCAGAGAAGTAATGTGTTCCCACAGCTGAGACCATAACGACACTAGATGGCATGTTTGAGGTATCGCACTACGACATCCTGGCCTCAGCAGTCACTTACAGGACTGCTACATGTTGATCCCCTGTCCATTCAGCACCTGGGTGTCGAACCAAGCTGAAACAGAACGGAAAAGCAAAGCTGATCCCTTATTTTTAGCCGAGCCAGAACCAAACCAATATTTTTTCCACCATTTTGGAACCAAACCGTAATTTATGAAGGAACCGTTTCGAACTGGTTCAACCACAGGTTCAGCACAGGCCAGGGTTGGGAAATTTTACTAGAGTAGATTACCCCTCTTGCATCAATTCTGCATAGCATGCAGACCAGAGCGTTGCCACTGAAAGTCATGTAGCTTGCCACAGGGATATTCTTGGCTAATGCCTAATCTGCTCAACTGTACACTGGGTGCATGGTCAGCACGCATTGTTCAGACAGAATGTCTCCAATGCTGCATCATCGTGGAAGACACTACTTATACTCGGGTCATCTGCCGTGTTCAGGAACGGCAGCGCACTAGTTGTGCTGCCCTATACAGTTACTGTTGCTGACCGAAGATTTGGAATCCAGAGGAACTATCAAAGGTCTGAATAATCGGGAGTTTAAAATACCAAATTTGCTCAAAAAAGAAACGAGTCTATTCAGAAAGTGGCCAAGAAAGGTATGCGGTATTCTCGAATGGTCACTTTCGGGGATACCTTAATTTTATGTGACTAGCGTTAGACACATCAGTGTCAAGCATGCCATTGCAATGCAGAAATGCTGTGGAACATCGGCACGTCCCGAAAATGAAATTATCTTTGAAAGCGATTGTTCAGGAATACTGCCCAAGTTTGTAAATGTATTGCTGCATGCACATATGCTTGCCTTTGGCCTATACATTCCACATTTTCAAGCAATGCCTTTTCCATGCCTTTGTACCTTTTCGCGCTTCGTCAGTGGTCAAAGCAATGCTCCACATGCACCATCAATGGTATCAGCCGGTCCTGAACGGTGGATTAGAGTGGCACACAATCAAGCAGGAGGCATTGCTACAAAATCACAGCCCCTATGTCAACCATTGTCATGCTGTCACTACAGCTAGAGAAGGTACAGTCAAGACATGCACCGAATCTTTATCGATGACTACAGATCGACTAGGCCTTGTTAGTTTCGGTTTCAAGGAAGCCATGACTAAGGCTAAGGCTTCAAACTTGCAGGAATTCACACCAGGCCTCCTGCCGGTGCATAAACAACACAGCCCGTAATCTACATCATTGTTATTACATGCAGCTGCATACAGGAATGCGCGATTGCCACAATAAGGCTACAGGGTTGGGCAAGGAGCTTGGTGAGAGGCACAAGAGGACCTGACCTGGAACTTTGAGGTGATCAAGCTGCTTCAGTTTTGGGAATCCTGCCAGCGTACCATTCCTTAAAGCGCAGTGGCAAGGTGTACCCACATCAAACCACAGCATGAACATTACGCCTGAGCTCTCACTCTGACAGCCTGTATCAAGAGTGTGAGGCTGTAAGGTCACACATAGTTTTCCACAAAACAAGTTACAATGTCTTTTTGGCAGCACAGCCCTTTAAGAGAAGCCAAGCTCGGGTGGGGGAACTGTAGGATTTCTTTCCTCTCTTTTAAACCTTTACTGTTAATGTCCCTATTTTGATCCTACCATGTTCGTTCCCAACAAGGCGAGATTTCCTAAAACCCTACTTTAGAGTGTTTTTGCATCCAAGCCATGCTGAAATGTTAACAATGTAACCGCAAATTGAGGTAGCAACCTCACTCCCCAGTGCTAAAGGCTTGTTCTCACATTGCATGAATGACAGCCTATAGCACTCACCGGATACTCTAATCCACCGAGGAACAGCAGCATCAGGAACTGTGGGTAGTTCTCAAGGCTGCACAAGACAAGAAATGGCACCAGATAAGTTAGGTATGAGATTTGTAAATATGATGTTGGACAGAAGTCCTGCTCTTTCTGGGCTACTCCAAGACACTTATTAATAATCATTCATTACATTAATAATCTTCCCACTAATATTTCTTGTAGCATATATTTTTTCACAAGCAAATTTTTGTGTGGTTAATCATTAAATCTTTAATGATAATGACTTCCCATCACTACAAGATGATAAACAACATAGCTGCTAATGTCAATGAAGGTATCAAATTGTTCTTAGTTTAATTTACTCGCAAAAAGTATTTAGGTCCACCAAAGTACACTACCTGCAGGACTTCAATACCTTCTGCCAACACATCTAAGCAGCTTAGCACCTTTCCATATTCTTTCTTCGTACTCTGACATAACGGCTACCTATAACAAAGCCAACCCCACGATTGGTTACTTTCACAGGAACTTGCACTTTGCTCCCCTCTCTGCGAGATTACTAGCTTATATATCTAACAAATGTCCAAAATGAGTGGACCAAGATCAATCTAACTTGTCTAAAACACTTGAAGCAGTTCAGAATCGCGTGGCTATACTTAGTAAAATTGCTTGCATCTCACCAGCATTTCCAAATGTAAACTGAAAGCACATCTTGCTAACCTACACCCAAGGCATCTTAATTTAGCCTGCACATTTACCACAACTTTTACCATTCGTTTTTTATAGCCTCATTAACTTTGCCAGCTCACCGTCTGTCTTGCTGCATAAATGTGCACAAGCTGTCTACCCGGTGCCTGCACAGACTGTTGCTCACCATGGCCCTTCCTTTTTTTGAGAGCTGCGCAAGACTGGAACGCTCTTCCAGAAACACTGTGCATCACTTCTGCCTGCATGGTTTCTAGGTTGCCATCACATAAGCACTAAAATATGGCCCTTTCACCCTTGTAAAACCACATGCTTGGGCCACTGGAGGACTTCATAAATAGAAAACATGTCAAATAAGTTGGCAACACCATACTAAAGATAAAATGGTCATGATGGCACTGAAAACTGGACAGCACAGAAGCCATGACATTCGTCTAAGCAAACGGTATACACGAGTGGAAGAACAGATTTTGTCAATTTCTGGCAACTTGCAAAAGCCTGGTGTAGGTGTTATTCCAGACATTCAAATCCCGTCATATTGTTGAATTCTGCAGTGTTGGTGTTTTGAGCCAAAAAGGGAGGGTGCAGCCGCCCTGCGAGCCAATCAAAGATGATGAGATGGTGAATGGTTTGACAATGTCATGGAATCTGAGTGGCCAGAATGGCATCCCTGGACTAATGCTTCCCAAAAAAAGTCACCCTGGTAGTATTTCTCTATTCTGATTATGTTTTTTTTTCTTCTTCTTGCCAACCCAAAATGAAAATGGAACTACAGTGCTGCAGCATCTTGGCAACGTCACGCACTGCAGCTCATCTACACTGAGCGCAATGCTCCGATAGACAAAATAAACGACAATGCACTTACAAATTCTGGTGCGATCTCTGGATGCAGTTGAAGGCGATGTTGGTGTCCGAGTACATGGTTGGGTACTACGAAGCAAGAAGAAAAAGGGCAGCCAGGATTAAATGCGACTGCCTGTCAAATTAGCTGTTGAAATTCTGAGTTTTTAAGCGATTACGATTACAATCTGATTATGAGGCATGCCGTAGCGAGGCATTCCGGATTAATCTTGACCACCTGGGATTCTTTAACATGCACCCAATGCACAGCACACTGATGCTTTTGCATTTCACCCCCATCGAAATGCGGTTGCCGGGATTCGATCCCACACCCTCAGTCTCTGTAGCGCAACGCCATAGCCACGACACCACCACGGTAGGTAGGATAGCTGTTCAGACTCATAATGCAACTTGAGGCAAAATTAAATTATGGAGTTTTACGTGCCAAAACCACTTTGATTATAAGGCACGCTGTAGTGGAGGACTCCGAAAATTTCGACCATATGGGGTTCTTTAACGTGCACCTAAATCTAAGTACACGGGTGCTTTCGCATTTTGCCCCGATCGAAATGTGGCCGCCATGGCCAGGATTCGATCCCGCGACCTCATGCTCAGCAGCCCAACACCACAGCCACTGAGCAACCACAGCGGGTTCGAGGCGAAATTAAGCAAACACTTTATTGCAATGCAACTTATGCCAGCCAGTGTGCTCCAAGTGCCAATGTTAATTAAAGCTTCGTTGCAAGTCAAATTCGCCATTAATGTACAATGGCCGTAAAGAAACGGCAAGAAAGCGCAACCCCTTTATGCGCTTAGTAGTAAAAGTTTACCATGCACATCATACAGCACATTTCTTCAACTTTTCTCAAGAGAATCACAAGAATAAGCGATTTATTCTATGAAGTCATTACCATAATAGAGTATGTTCCTAGTGATGAAACAACATGAAGACAGGCACAACAAAGCGCTTAATTGTGCCAGTTTTTCTTTTTTCACCAGCATTCAGCATACTCCATTATGAACACCACCAACCAGTTCAATACCATGTCAAACTAGTGCCGGCCAGCCACCAACCAAATGGTCCAGTGGTTCCACTACACCTGTACAAGTGGCTAGGCTCGCGACTGGCAAAAGTGGTGGTGATTCATTGCTATTCCACCAGATTTATGTCCACATAAGACAACACAGGAGGTAGTTCATAAGCACATGCACTTATCACTGTATCCTACCTAACCCTTTATTGACGAGTGTTGCCCACAGGCAACATACCAGAAAAACAAAACTTTAGCAGAGTTTCGGTACTAAGTACAAAGACTCCGGCTAAATGTCAGTCAACGATTAATGGCAGTAAGTGACATCTGTCCGTTTGGAACAGGAACACAGGACGATGAAGTTTGGAATGCAACTCGCTCGTTTTTCAAAGCACGGTCAGAAAAAACAGACCAATACAAGGTCTCCAGTTGCAGTAATATCGCACGTCATGTAAAGCAAATGAAATGTACATCTATGGCTCACATGAGGAGAGCTCTCGAACAGATGACTACTTATAGAGAAATCCTCAAATACTACCGAAATGCTCACTATAAATACCCTTCTCCTGACAAATGATTAAATAAACACCAAGCAAATACATGGAGACTTCTACAAACAAGCACCTTTCATATGCCACTACTCATGCACCGAATACACTCAGAAGCATACTCGTCCCACTGTGTAAGACATAATACACCACATGCAGACCTCCGTCGCATTATATGGGCATGCCCATCATCTCTAACAATATTAGACACAGTATAAACCACAATGCTCAAACAAAAACCCCTAAGCAGTGGGAGGCTATTCTGCCCAGCGAATGCCCAAAAGACCAGCTCTGGGCTGTCCGTCTGGTGGAGGACGCTGCTACAGTGCAAGGCCTGGCCTGCACCTGACTGAAAGGGGAGCTTTACATGGCTAGCTTCCCAGCCTCTCCGTTCTCCTTTCAAACTAGGCAAGGACTTTTTTTGTTTTCAATAAGCATGTTTTATCTCTCTCTCTGTTGCTAAAATTTCAAACGAAGCCATAGGTGGCTTGGAGTGAAGCCCGATTCGTTTTCTGCCTGCTGTATACCGTTTTCTGCCTATTGTTGAAAAAGTTCCCGCAAAATATTCTTTCTTTTTGTTAATTATGTTTATTCTCAATATGTCCTGCATATTTATAGAAAATAAATATTTTCTTCGGGTATTCATATGTGCAGTTCACATACCTGCCAACCCTCCCGATTCGCCTGGGAGACTCCCGATTTTTTACTGAACTTTCCGATTGTACGATCGCTATCTTATATCTCCCGAAAAGTGGTGTCTGTTCGCACAATAATGGTTTTTGCGAAACCGTCACCACCGAATCTACAGCTACATCGTAATCGTCAGCATCACCAACAACAACAGCACTAGCACCATCAGTATCATCGACTAAGAAGCCGACTACAGTGCCTAGTAAGCCGACCAAAGCCAGAGCCAATGTAGTTCTTGTATTTCATTCATGCCTTCCTCCATGGTGCATCTTGTTGCTGCTGCTTGTGTGTATGAATAGTGTTGGCTAGGCCGTCTGTGTGCGGTGCACCGTGTAAAGTTAGAATTCTCGTGTGCTTGATGCCATGGCACTATCAAAGCCGAAGAAAAGGTATTTGCAGAAGTTATCGTGAACTTATACTTCTGAATTTCCATGCTTTTTGACATCAAGAAAAGAAGAACATTTTAAGGCAACATAGTGAACTTTCTGCAGAGAAAGTGCGACGACAATGTCATACATGTGGAGTGCCTGTTTACGGGATTCCTTGTCCAACACAACCTACCTCTTAGTGTCAGCGACTACGTTGGGCCTCTTCTACGGAAAATATTTCCGAAATGCGATGAGGTGAAGCGCTATGGATGTAGATGCAACTCTGAAACGCAACTATGAAGAATGCAGAGGTGGCCAACCTGAAATTTATTTCACAGGCATCACTCTCGAGTCTTCGTTTCTATATTCAGAGTTTCCCTCAGCTGCTGCCCCGAGATTCCAATGAATCTGCTGAAGACTCTTTAGATGCACTCGAAGCTGAGTTTGCCACACTACAGGCGTACAATCTTCCAGAGGACATTCTTAATGAAGAAAGGTGGGACATGCAGTGGTCTATGGTTGGAAAAATGAAAAACACTGATGGAAAACATGTTTCACCGAGTTGCTAAGGCGATGCTGGATTTACTCGTGATACTGCATAGCAATGCAGAGTGTGAGAGGATTTTTAGCACGGCGCGAAAAACTAGGACTGAGTTCCGCTCATCAATGTGCAACACAACCCTCCAACACCTGCTGCTAGTGAAGGGCTGTCAGTCTGGACCATGTTTTGAGTAAAGCTACTCCGACAAATTTTTGAAGTGAGCAAAGTATGCTACTGCAAGGTGCTGCAAAAGGACTCATCGAACACTACCTTAAAGGGCCCCATGAAACGGTTCGGACAAATTTTGTAGATGCGTAGCGTATAGCTTAAGTAGAACATTCGCACCACAATTTAAGTGAAGCATTACATATTAATGGAGCTACAAGCGATTATAAGTTACCCTCCTCCGTAGCCATGCTTTTCGTCCTCAACTCGTTCGCTGAGCGATCGGGGCTAAGCTCCGCCTTCACTGGTTCTGTGTCACGATGTGACGCCACATCGTCCACTTCCAGTTGTTTTGGAGCCCGCCCACGTGAAACGTCTCCTCTGCTAACAGCTTGGCCGTCAACCCCAAGCGAGAGCTATCAAAGCAGCGTGCGTTGCGAGCATTTTGTCGTAGTGCCGAACGTGTCTGGTATTCCGGTAATCACACACTAGCAGAACATTTCGACGGAACAGTGAAGGCATAAGCTCAAGCTGATGAAGGAACTTTAGCATAGACTTACGTGAGCTGCCTGATCAGTGTCCACAGTCCAGCCACCCGTTGGCGCACAGCTTAACCAGCCAAAGAAAGAGCTAATATTGCTCTAACCAAGTGTAAAACATTCGAAACATTTACAAAAACAACGTGTTAACGATTACACTCCTGCGAAAAATTTACACCAGCACCAAAGAATACATTTTGTTACTGCTACTGTGTGTGGTTGAGCTATACGCCACCAGGTGGCTGCACCACTCAGACCATTCACATTTGCGCTTCTGTTCATCCCTTGAAATGACACACAAGGAGACACAGCCAGGCCCTGTCTCCTTGCGCTTGCATTTACCCTAATACCGGACTCGCGAAATGCTATTGCGTTAGTAATCTTCTGGTGTAAAGTGACGGCTGCAATCGTGCAAATCCTAGCGCCCATCAGATAGCGGCAGTCCAATGTGCTGCAGCTAGTCCGCTGGTCTACTGGTTTGCAGAGGGACACAATGTTGCAGCTTGACATATTGCCAGTCACTATACGTTTGCAGTTCACAACGCAAAATCATAGCACTCACGAAAAGACAGACCGACGGCAAAGCTCTTGTCAAAGACGGAGCACGCTGTAACACAAGCAGACAACACTTGCTGTGTGCCGGAAGTGCTTAAGTGTACTGAAAAATTGTTCTTGTGCATTCCCTTTATGTTACTTTCTTGTTATAAAAACAAATTAACTAGC
The DNA here is from genome assembly GCF_038994185.2 of Dermacentor albipictus. Lineage (NCBI taxonomy): Eukaryota > Metazoa > Arthropoda > Arachnida > Ixodida > Ixodidae > Dermacentor > Dermacentor albipictus. Next base: position 30,028,366 of record NC_091825.1, read on the forward strand.
ATTCCAACTATTACAAACATCATTTGTTTACCATAACGTTAGAAAAATTATCGATCACGCGCCCTGGTCAGCCAGTCGGATAGCTCGCCCCACTGATGTCATATGGGTAGGGGCGGCATAAAATTCCACCGAGCAGTGTTCTGCGATTGGCAGTGATGTGCATTTTTAAAACCTTATAATAAATAACACGCTTTACGCGGAGCACTTAGCTGTGTCAGTGATCAGAAGGACCTGCTCCAACCACTCAGTACGTTTGTAGAAAATCATCAGAATCGTTTCAGGGTCCCTTTAAGGTTATGAGACACGCCATAGTGGGGCACTCCGGTAATTTGGACCACCTGGGGTTCTTTAATATGCACCTAAATTTAAGTACATGGGTGTTTTTGCATTTTGCTCCCATTGAAATGCGGCCACCGTGGCCGGGATTTGATCCTGTGACCTCGTGCTTAGCAGCCCAACACCATAGCCACTAAGCAACCACGGCTGGTGTCCCCAAACCTAGTTTTCACGGAATTCGAGAAGCACACTTATCTTCAAGGACTCTTAAGGGCCTGTGGGAGGCAGTGCCAAGAGGTAGCCGCCATAGCCATGGTTTATTTAGGCCAGCCAGCCAGCCAGCCATTGTGCCGCAGGATCTCTGGATGGGCTAATACCATGGCCACTACGTGTACCCGAGTCATCCTCACTGGCTCTGGAGGCAATAGTCACGCCGCTACAGGCCCTTCAATGTCTTTTTCCATATTCATATGTTCTCAATGATTCTAAGGCAATGTACGAACCCTGCTGCAATTCTCACGTGTGTGTGTGTGTGTGTGCTGCCAGTTACTTTGGTGCTAATAGTAGGAGACTAAGTAGCACTTGACAGCAATGGGATTAGGGATTCTTGTTCTGCGAAGTGGACAGCCATGCTGTTCCAAAAGCTGAGCAGCATGGATGAGGGCTTATCAGCTCAAGTAGCCAATTGCGCACCCCCATTCAGCAGATGACAGCATGCACGACTCAGTGTCCTATCCGACGTACAGCCATGGTAGTAACTGATGAACAACTAAAGCTGCTTGCACAATTTTCCAATCAGTTCAACAAAAATCCCAGATATTAAAAACTGGACCCGCCATCCTTTAGACACGTCTCGCATTGTACCACTCTGCATGGCACAATCTTACGCCCGATACCACGGGAAACGATAAATGGCTGTGAGAACATGCTGGAACCTGACAGAGCCTCTCGCAAACATGTTTGAGGAAGCTGTTGGGTAATTTTGGGTGTCAACATATTTCTGTTGGGTGGGAGGGGAGCTGGGCAGAACATTATTCTTCAGTTTCGTTGGGGGTGCATGTGGTCACTACATGACTTGGCACTATATGGAATAAGGAGGGAAGGGGTGATCATGGTACAGGACGAAATATTAGGGGATCAGTCGCCCCTCTCACCCACTTTTAGAGCTGCCTCTGGCCACTGGTTATAGAAAGGGCTGTGTGAATACTAGAAAATTTCGAATATTGCCAAATACTATATTTGGCAAACATCCACCCGCTATGAATGGGTGGGTCTGATTTTCCCTTTATATTTTTAATATTCGTATTCTATTCAAAAGCAAGGTATTTGAAAATTTTTGAATACTTGACCGGATACAAATATTTGAACCGAATCGAATATATTTCTGGCTGTGCGGGAGCAAATAAGGTTCATAGCGTTTATTTCTATCTAATCTAAGAACCCGTGTGATTTTGTGCTGAGTTTTGCGGTGATTTCATGCTGCTGGCGAAATTTTGCTTGTTAAACATACTTACCCACTGGACGACTAAGCTTTGCGGGAAAGCCAGCCTCTCAAAAGCAAGGAGCAACGGGTTCACAAACAGCAAGGGTGCGCTCCTGTGCAGGTTCCACACCTAATCCTGAACTTATTGTTGGACAGCAAATGCGATCAGTCACAACTGGTACAAGGTCAAATGCCCCTGAGTTTACGAGAAATTGATGCGGTATAATAAGCCACAGGTTAGCAAGAACAGACGACTAGCAGAAAGTATTTGATTTTCCAAAGCTAACATGAGCCAAATATACAATGTTTTAGTATAATGGCTTACTAGCTTATTTTTATCATGACAATGTAATTGCACTGTTCCAACACATCAAAATAAACCAACTTGCTAATAAATGCATGTGCATGTCATTATTCAATATTCGATGCAATATTCGACCCCAAGTATTCGTATTCAAAATTTTAAGATTCGCACGCCTCTATCAATAAAACATGGGATTGCACTCCAAACGATATACCTCTAGTCTCCTGCTTAAGTGTGATATACTAATCTCCACTATGTTTTCCCAGCTCAAGCACAAAAGTAAACAGACATAGAAAAGCAACAGCGAAGTCACAAGTCAATCCATGTCCTGCATGCTTTGCCACCAACAAGAACCCAGTAAGTCCAACAAAACAAAGAAAATGGCCCTCGACAATGTTCCTATTCATAAGGAAACAGGAGAAGTATACATGTCTAACTTTCTTGCTTTGTTGTGGTGGCCAATGAAAGAAACACTGTCCATATACAAAATGCAACACCTTGTGTGTGCCTTCTTTGACCCTGCAGTTCATGTTTTAGGCCTGGAATCCCAAATGGAGCTAGGGTTACTTTTGCAAACAGTATGATAAAAAGTTAAGAAGTGTTTCAAAACCAACACTTATGTCCCGCTTTTGAAAGTAGCACTTTTCTAAATAAGTATGCCAAACACTGACGAGGCTAGACGAATTTCTGTGGGTCATGTGCATTATCAACAGGTAAATAGTGCTGGCCTCACATTAATAGCAAATATTAATATTGGGGTATCTATGCACAAACCTAGCTGAACAAGCTAAGTAATTTGGCACGTAACTCAACTTCATCTGGCCACAAACACAAACCACCAGCCTTTTTCTTCAATTTGATGTAAAGCTACTTGTGTCTGCGTGGCAACATAACAACGTACAATTTTGTATGTTGTTATTGCATTTATGTGTATTTCTTGTGTTTGAGATATGTTTAACTTCTGTTGTTTTAACTTCCGTGCATGTGTTACAATTGAAAAAAGAAAGGCTAATTGAGGAAGTGGAACACCAATACGAAGCCAGCTGAGACCGCAGCTGCAGCATGTAGCTTTGCACATGGTGATCCTGCTGCCAAGCCTGTCTGACAGTGACCATATTCGGCATAGTACTGTGAAGGATTGCACCCGCTGCCGCTTTGTCCTTGCGCATGCCTGCTGCAGGCACATTGCTATACGAAACGCTGGAGGCATCCCGCAGAGTCTCTCTACGTCTGCATTGTTTCATGCACATTCATGCAAGCCACACAGTTGACTGGTTTTTTCAGCACACAGGAAGCATTGCCACAGATGCAGCACCACTTGCTTGAAAAATATGGTAACTTGAAAGAAACTCCACGCCATTTGCAAATTGCCACAGGGTTCTTGTGATCCCTTAGGGCTGGTTGCAATGCAATCACACATATGTAGTAAGTATGATCTTGTTATTTAATCCACGTGGATAGCAAGATTGACAAACTCGGCAAAACTTCCATTGTAGTTGGCCATATTGCTTTAGATAAGTAGCACTTAAAGGGACCCTACAGCGATATTGTTGGTTTTGTACAAACATACTAAGTCGTTGTTGGCTAGACCCTTCTTATCGTTAAGTACACATTTAAGCACTCCGCATAAAGCATATAATTTATTATAATGTTTTAAAAATGTGCATTGCTATAGACTGCAGCAGCACGAGCACAACAGCACTGCTACCCTGAGTTTTCAGCTGCCCTGTAGCAATTAACGTAGAGGGCACATGTGACGCCAGTTGGGCGAGCTATCCTATCCGACTGGCTCTTTAGGCTGCATCATCGATAATTTTTGCAACTTTATAATGAACAAATGTTTTTCATAGTAGTAATGTTGGTTAATTTGTTCCTATAAAAAAGAAGTAACAGTAAAAATACACGACAATTTATCACTACACTCAAGCACTTCCAGCACATGGCAAGCATCGTCTACTTGTGTTACAACATGCTCCATGTTGACGCAAGCTGCACGGCCAGTGTTGATCTCATGCTTTCTTTTTGCCAGCACCATGGATTGCCCTTGTTAGGTCGCGGGCATGCAATCTAGTGATCGGCGATATATCAAGCTGCAACACTGTGTCCCTCTGCAAGGCAACAGGCGAGCACAGTGGCTGCAGCACACTGGGCTGTCGGTATCGAATCAGCGCCAAGGTCTATGCATTTGGGGCTATGACTTCAAGTCAGAGGATTACTACCACAATACAGTTTTAGTGTGTCCGGTATTGCAGTAAAGAGAAGCAATGGCAGGGCCCACCTTGATGTCAAACCGCTTCCGTGCACTTCCGACACGGACGGCGAGCCACGTGTTGACGATGGCAGAGCCAACTCCAACAAGCACCACGTAGCCATACTCCCTCAGCATCACCAGGTGGTATGTGGCCATGACAAACAATGCAGCCTGCAAGTTTAACATGTAATTAGCCCCATCTCGGAGAAACAAATGTGAATTAGCGAAGTTTTTGGGAGAGTTATTGCTTTGATGTCATCTTTCAAACCAGACCCAAAATTATACGCACCCACAACAGGTTCAGAACAAGCATATTTGTCTCGTGGTGTGTGTGTGTGGGGGGGGGGGGATGTGCATGCATAATTTTGTGCCCGATCTACTACAGCAAAGTACTGCTGCACTCAAAGGCTTGAACCAGCTTAAACACAATGGACACATGAAGAGACACTGCAACACTGCTGTGTTGGATTGCAGGATGTTAGTGGTAAAGCGATTAAATAACAGAATCCAACTATGGTACTTTGAACTCCAAATCAGTGACATCAGAAATGCACACCAGCGCATAGAGAATGCAGTGAGAACATGGTCAACTGTGATACATGAACAACATGACGAAGCTAGAGTTCCCACTATACCTTGTGTCACTAAATATGTGCAGTACTATGAAGGCTGTGGCTCATGTCAGCCAATCAGGATGGAGAAACGGCTGTCGAGCAACATGTTGGGCAGTCAGATTCACAGATCACAGAATCATAAGCCTACCCCCTTCCCCCCCCGCCAGCCCTACCTTTACGCCCCCCCCCCCTCCCCGATGATTTGTGCGCTACGGAAGGCGGCATGCTTCCTCCCGCTTTTCTCCCTTGCGCATACAAGACTAAGCCACCATCGTCGGCTCACCCATCCCCCGCTTACATCCAACGCTTTCACTCGCACATACAGCATGCGGCGCGTGGTGACAATGCTATTGCCCTTGGCGTTTATATGGAACATGACAGTGACAGCAGGAATGCACCAGGAGTGTTTATATAATTGCTATCACAATAATATAATAAGAGTATCCGGCAACTGAAGAGTCACGTGGCTCATTACTTTCTGCAAAAGAAGTAATAAAATTGAACTTTCACCATGAGACAATTTCTTTTTTCTTAAATTAAGTGGCATACCTCCCCAACCCTGCCTAGGCCACCACTCCTTAGACACATTCCTAAAGCACCGCCAAATTATTCTTGACACTGGACAGCTATTCGGCGGTCAACATTTTGCTGCCTCTTTCGCTCCTTTTGGATGGCGGTAGTTACCGGCATCTCCTGGGGTGTGAAGGTCAGTTTTCTCATCGATTCAGTGCCCACATGTGTAAAAAGGAGTAAGAAAGTAAGTTCTCTACCACAGACTCAGCTAGCTAACCACACACTTTGTTAAAAAATGAGCTCAGGTCGACAGCGACCCGCGAATGTGCCCCTGCGGAACACAAACACACGACGCAAAGTAAGGCACACGTGTACACTCGCCCCAAGCGGCTCCCATGCAAAAATGGCGCCTCGCGAACTTGGGGGAGCAAACAGACACACAACCTTTCTCTTTGAAACGCAACTTTACTCTCTCTATGACACAGGCTACTGTACACTGCCAGGGTCATAAGACACAGGGCTCGAGGCGGAGGAAGATGCCTGCAGTCAGCGAAGGGGGTCGAACCGAGGGTGGCAGTGAGGCTGCAGGCATGCAGCCTGCCGCTTGCGGGACTGTCTCCTCAATGCCTTCGAGGCACCTGGATTTCTGAGAAAAACGGAGCCTGGTGGTCACGGTGCCATCTTCGTTGCTTACACGTGATTAACTCGAGGTGCGTTCAGTTGTCACCATCTATTGCAACAGTCACACGCATCGCTGTTTCTTCGTTAGTTCAACCTTCTTTGTTTACACTCATCCAGGGACCAGGAAAGGGATTCAGTTCGTAGCAAGTTGGTCTGTATGCTCTTCGAACGAGTTGCGGCCGGAGAAAATGCCACCTGTGTTTAACTTTTCCTTTTGCCTCATTACTGCTTCGAGTGGTGGCATGCGGCGATGCTGGCAAATCCTCGGAACCATATACCCATGATATCGGTTAGAAAGGTGGAAAATAAGGTCATGCGAAACAGTGTCCATCATCAAACCCTGCAATAACCTTCAAACCCATAGGCAATATTGACACGTGTACTTATCTTTATCGGGCGACCACGTTTCACAACTGTAATCGCACAGCGAGGCACGCGCCTGCATGTATCCGACGTTTCTAGAAAGTTATCGATGCTTCTACCCGGCTCTCTGTTGTCGCCGAACCTTGTGTTATCTGATTTCATTGCGTAAAGCGAATGGTGTAGAACTTTGTGGAAGGCACGCGGGTCCGAACGATTAGTCTGGAACATTCGACGACTGCTCTATAAAAGCAGACGCGCTTGACCCGCTGATCAGATTTTCGACGATCGCCGAGCGTGTTCGCCGCTATCATTGCGCTATAAGTGTAGCCTGTTTTGTGGGCACAGGTTCGCCCAATAAAAGTTAGTTTTCTTGTTCACAGTATTGCTACTGTCTTATTCAACGTCACCACCACGTGACATCTGGTGGAGGTGCTTGTGCGTTCATGTACCGAACGCCCCCGCAAAGCCGCGACCCAAGCCCGAAGCCCGAAGACAGAACCAACATCGCCGAAGACCAGCGTGCTAGCCGCAGACTGCAAGGACTGCCCCCAGAGCACGGACTTCTACCTGAGACGACAAAGAAGATCGTGGTCAAGACAACCCCAATGGCTGCCCCAGCGTCCCCTGTTATCCTACGACAACCTCGGGACCCACCAACCTTCCATGGAGCAGCGACTGAAGACCCGGAATCATGGCTGGAGACCTACGAACGAATCGCAACATTCAACAACTGGGACTCCGACGAGAAGCTGCGGCATGTCTATTTCGCCTTAGAAGACACCGCCAGAACTTGGTTTGAGAACAGGGAATCGACCTTGACAACGTGGGACCTGTTCCGTAGCGGCTTCCTACGCACCTTTACAAGCGTCGTGCGCAAGGAAAGGGCTGAAGCTATGCTCGACGCCCGAGTGCAGCTACCACACGAGAACGTTGCCATTTTTACGGAAGAAATGAGCCGTTTGTTCCGTCACGCCGACCCGGATATGGTCGAGGAGAAGAAAGTCCGCCTACTGATGCGTGGGGTAAAGGAGGAACTTTTCGCCGGGATGGTAAGAAGCCCACCGAAGACCGTCGAAGAGTTTCTTTGTAAGGCGACGAACATCGAGAAGACACTCGAAATGCGGAACCGACAATTCAACCGCCGTACAAGCTCTACCCACTACGCAGGAATTCAATCACTGGCCACGGACGATCTGCGCGAGACCATCAGGGCCATTGTGCACGAAGAACTGCGGAAGGTCTTGCCTTCGTCGCAGCCTCAAGTGGCCTCGATCGCCGACATCGTAAAAGAAGAGGTGCACCGATCGCTTGGAGTTCCTCAAGTGCAACCAGAACCGCCGCAGCCTCAGCCGCAAGCGATGAGCTACGCCGCCGTCGCCCGCCGTCAAGGTCCCCTTTCACGACCGCGCCAGGACCCCGTAACGCCGCAATTCCGTCGACCACCACCGCCGCCGCCAGCACGCCCACCCGTCGCCCAGCGCAGCTACCCGAGGAAGACAGACGTTTGGCGTGCTCCTGACCACCGCCCGCTCTGCTACCACTGCGGAGAAGCAGGTCACGTCTACCGACGATGCCCGTACCGAGAGATGGGACTACGAGGTTTCGCCGTCAACGCGCCGCGTCCACAGCTTGGAGAGCGCCCACGTGACATCGCCGATTACCTCGCCGCCACTCAGTGGAGCCCTCGACGACCGTCCCGTTCGCCGTCACCAGGCCGCTACCTGTCGCCGCAGCGCCGACCGTACACCGGCCCAGCCCGGGGCCGCTCTGCGAGCCCATATCCGGAAAACTAAAAGCAGCAACCGATGGAGGTGCGGTTGCTGTTCGTCGAACGGACGAAGATCCTCCGCCGCCGACGAAGACGACGAAGAAACCACCTCGACGACCTAATAACGACACGCCGCCGTCCCGAAGAAGTCGGGAAGCCAAGACTACACCGACGAAAGAAGACTTGACGACGCAACGTTCCAGCTTCAGTTCAACACGACGCAGCCGTGATCCGACGCCAAGACCCAACTGCAACGCCAGACAAAGAACAACCGACCTCGACGTGCTTCTCGACGGCCACGCAGTCACTGCCTTAGTCGACACAGGGGCCGATTACTCCGTAATGAGTGGACACATCGCCGCCCAGTTGAAGAAAGCTAAGACCGCATGGGAAGGCCCTCAGATTCGCACCGCTGGAGGACACCTCATCACGCCGACTGGGATCTGCACGGCAAGAATAACCATTCATGACCGGACTTACCCTGCCACCTTCGTTGTCCTCCAACAGTGTTCACGAGACGTCATTCTCGGTATGGACTTCCTCAACCAACACGGCACAGTCATCGACCTGAAGTCGAAGTCAATAACACTGTCGGAATATCATGCGATACCGCCGGAGAGCCCTCGTAGTCACCACGCCTTGAGTGTGCTCGAAGATCAAGTGAGCATCCCGCCTCGCTGCAGCATTGTTATTTCGGTCAGCACCGAAACATCCGCTGACGTAGAAGGCGTCATCGAAGGCGACCAACGTCTACTGCTAGACCGTGAAATTTGTGTTGCAAGAGGGATCGCTCGACTGCATAGAGGGAAAACCAAAGCGTTGCTGACAAACTTCAGCCGGGAGTTCAAGCACATCAACAATTGGGCACGACGATCGCGCACATCGAGGAAATTCTGGAAACAAGTAATGCGTTTGTCCTCTCGGATTCCGCCGCATCTACCCCGACGACTATGGTTCCCGAACCAGACTACGACATTAATCCAAATCTCCCTATGATTAAGCAACAGGAGCTCAGAAGTCTGCTCCGACGATACAAAGGCTGCTTTTCGACGTCATCGAGGATTCGACAAACACCAGTCGCCAAGCATCGCATAATCACCGAGGAATGCGCTCGACCACTCCGTCAGAGCCCTTACCGCGTTTCGCCGCGATAACGCGAAGCTATAAGAGAACAAGTCGACGAAATGCTGCGCGACGACATCATCCAGCCGTCGAAAAGCCCGTGGGCATCCCTGTTGTCCTGGTGAAGAAAAAGGACGGAACCCTGCGTTTCTGCGTCGATTATCGTCGTCTGAACAAGATCACAAAGAAGGACGTATACCCCCTCCCACGGATAGACGACGCATTGGATCGGCTCTGCAACGCCAAATACTTCTCGTCCATGGACCTCAAGTCTGGCTATTGGCAAATAGAAGTCGACGAAAGAGATCGCGAAAAGACCGCCTTCATCACCCCAGATGGTCTCTACGAGTTCAAGGTTATGCCATTCGGACTGTGCTCGGCGCCTGCAACGTTCCAGCGCCTGATGGACACGGTTTTAGCAGGATTGAAGTGGCAGACCTGTCTCGTATACTTGGATGACGTCGTCGTCTTCGCCGGAAATTTCGACGTTCACCTTAGGCGGCTTGCAACAGTACTAGAGGCCATCAGGTCATCAGGACTTACTCTGAAGCCGGAAAAGTGCCGCTTCGCTTACGAGGAGCTTCTATTTTTAGGCCACGTCATCAGCAAATCTGGAGTCCGCCCCGACCCGCAGAAGACAGCTGCCATAGCAAAGTTCCCGCAGCCCATCGACAAGATGGCAGTGCGTAGATTTCTTGGCATGTGTGCCTACTACAGGCGATTTGTCAAGAACTTTTCACGCATCGCTGAGCCGCTGACGCAGCTAACTAAATGTGACGTCGAGTTCAAGTGGGAAAAGCCGCAGGCCGACGCATTTCAAGAACTCAAACGACGCATGCAGTCGCCGCCCGTACTTGCGCACTTCGACGAGCACGCCGATACCGAAATCCACACTGACGCCAGTAGCCTAGGCCTCGGTGCCGTCCTAGTCCAGAGAAAAGATGGACATGAACACGTGATAGCTTACGCTAGCCGGTCGTTGTCAAAAGCGGAAGGCAATTATTCTACAACCGAAAAGGAATGCCTCGCCATCGTTTGGGCTACATCGAAATTTCGCCCTTACCTATATGGCAGGCCATTCAAAGTGGTCAGCGACCATCACGCGTTGTGTTGGCTAGCTAACTTAAAGGACCCTTCAGGACGGCTGGCACGGTGGAGCCTCAGACTACAAGAATACGACATCACCGTAACATACAAGTCCGGACGAAAACACTCAGACGCAGATTGCCTCTCACGTGCCCCCATTGACCCACCGCCGCAAGATGACGAGGATGACGACGCCTGCCTTGGAATAATAAGCGCGGAAGACTTCGCCGAACAACAACGAGCGGACCCGGAGCTTAAAGGCCTCGTCGATTATTTGGAAGGGCACACCGACGTTGTCCCCAGGGCATTTAAGCGCGGATTATCTTCCTTCACGCTTCAAGACAGTCTACTCGTGAAGAAGAACTTCTCACAAGTCCGCGCCAATTACCTTCTTGTTGTCCCGTCAGGACTTCGTCCAGAAGTATTGCACGCCCTACATGACGATCCGACCGCTGGACACCTCGGATTTTCCCGGACACTATCGAGGATACAAGAAAAGTATTATTGGCCGCGCCTGACCGCCGACGTCGCCGCGCCCGTTATGTCAGAACATGCCGAGACTGTCAGCGACGCAAGACACCGCCGACAAGGCCAGCCGGATTACTACAGCCAATCGAGCCTCCTTGCCGACCATTTCAGCTGATCGGGATGGACTTGCTGGGACCCTTTCCGACGTCAATAACCGGAAATAAGTGGATCGTCGTGGCGACGGACTACCTCACCCGCTTCGCTGAAACAAAAGCACTGCCGAAAGGTAGCGCAGCCGAAGTGGCGAAATTCTTTGTCGAAAACATCCTGCTGCGACATGGCGCCCCAGAAGTCCTCATCACCGACCGAGGCACGGCCTTTACAGCGGAGCTCACCCAAGCCATTCTGAAATACAGTCAGACAAGGCACAGGAGGACAACGGCCTACCACCCGCAGACGAATGGTCTTACGGAGCGGCTGAATAAGACCCTCGCCGACATGCTAGCGATGTACGTCGACGTCGAACACAAGACCTGGGATGCCGTCCTGCCGTACGTAACATTCGCTTATAACACGGCGGTACAAGAAACAACACAGATCACGCCATTCAAGCTGGTCTACGGCAGGAATCCGACGACGACGCTCGACGCCATGCTGCCGCACGTCACTGACGACGAGAACCTTGATGTCCGTACCTACCTCCAGCGCGCCGAAGCCCGACAGCTCGCCCGCCTGCGGATCAAGAACCAGCAGAGGACCGACAGCCGACACTACAACCTCCGACGACGCTTCGTCGAGTACCAGCCCGGTGACCGTGTTTGGGTTTGGACCCCGATACGCCGGCGAGGACTCAGTGAGAAGCTGCTGCGACGCTATTTCGGACCCTACAAGGTCATCCGACGTATTGGCGCACTGGACTATGAGGTCGTGCCAGACGGTATTTCGCTATCACAGCGGCCACGTTGTGCGACTCAAGCCCTACTACCAGCGTTAATGAACTTTGGGGCTTCGCGACTTTGTTACTTTTTGTTGTTGCTTATGTTTAATAAGTGTCCTTTTGTGTTTCGCTCTCATCTTTGTAGCATCGGGACGATGCTTTTTAAGAGGGGGGTATTGACACGTGTACTTATCTTTATCGGGCGACCACGTTTCACAACTGTAATCGCACAGCGAGGCACGCGCCTGCATGTATCCGACGTTTCTGGAAAGTTATCGATGCTTCTACCCGGCTCTCTGTTGTCGCCGAACCTTGTGTTATCTGATTTCATTGCGTAAAGCGAATGGTGTAGAACTTTGTGGAAGGCACGCGGGTCCGAACGATTAGTCTGGAACATTCGACGACTGCTCTATAAAAGCAGACGCGCTTGACCCGGCCGCTGATCAGATTTTCGACGATCGCCGAGCGTGTTCGCCGCTATCGTTGCGCTATAAGTGTAGCCTGTTTTGTGGGCACAGGTTCGCCCAATAAAAGTTAGTTTTCTTGTTCAGAGTATTGCTACTGTCTTATTCAACGTCACCGCCACGTGACAATATGAATGTCGCCCATTACCTCGTTTGGATTTTCCCTAATTGTACAGCACTTTTCGTGCAAATTGGCAACTGGAAACAAGAGACGAAAGGAGTTTAGAAATTATGTGATCTACTAAGGGAGAGAGCCAACTCGAGAGCCAAACAGGAAGGAAAAGCGAAAATTAACAAATTTAACCATTGTTTGTGAAAATATTTATGGATCAAGATCTTTTTGCTTAACAAGGAAGTAGAAAAAATGCCGCCGGAAGTGGAGATTGCTTCTGTGTGTTTTGAATGACGCTTCTACAATTATCAGTCGAGCCGCCCGACATAGCCACTTCTCTGCTGTGCTTATGTGGGTGTTTTTCTAACCTTTCGCAGTGGGCGCAGTACGACTAGAATGGCAGCGTCCGGCGTTCTATGCAATTGTACGGGACCTGCAGCCTCGGATCGTTACACAACTTCCCAATTAACGATACGAGTCGGTTTTGGAATTTCGTAGAGCAGTAAACGAGGGATTCACCCGCCGTGGTTGCTCAGTGGCGATGGTGTTGGGCTGCTGAGCACGAACCCCGGCCACAGCGGCCGCATTTGGATGGGGACGAAATGCGAAGACACCCATGTACTTAGATTTAGCTGCACGTCTACCCAGGTCAGCACAATGCGTTGGCGGGCTAGTTGGTGCGAATCCATGAATACTTAGTTTAGCGCAAAACGACAGACACAAGAAAGACGACAGGACAAGGCGCTACTCTCAACTGACATCATTTTATTGCGTCACTCCTTTATAGATCGCTCAAACAAGAGGAACATGCGCAGTGAGCATGAGCACCATGCGGTGCTCATGCTCAATGAGAAAGCTCAGAAGGTAAAACGCAAAGCCATTTCTTTGTTGGAAAATATAGGCCTCACCAAGATTGTGAAAGATGTAAAACAATGTAAGGTGCTTGCTCTAGAGGTTTTTTTCACTGCAAAAACGAACAAACCGGATGTGCCTTTCCGTACAATAGTCAGTGAAAACAACTGTTGGCAGGTTTTGGTTAGCCGCTTTTTGCAAAAACAGTTGAAGCATTTAACTATTGACGATCCTTATGGCATAAAGGATTCTTTCGATGTTGTTTCCTTTCTGGAAGACAACCATTCAGTAGCCGACATTTTTTCTGTTGACGTAGAAGATCTTTACTATTCGATACCACATGATGAGCTATTTCGCAGTGTGATGACGTGCATCGAAGAAAGCGGCGAGGTAGATTTTCGCAATGCGACCGGGTTGTCTTCGGAAAGTTTCATGTCCCTTCTCGAATTTTACTTAAGTACAACTTTTATCCAGTTCGAAAATAACCTTTTTATCCAGAAAAATGGTGTGTGTATTGGTTCATGTGTGGCGCCTGCTCTTTGTAATATTTTTTTATCGTTTGTAGACCGCGCTCTTAAGAGTGCCTTAAACAATGATTCGGTTCGAATTTTTAGATATGTTGACGATTTTCTTGTTGTGATAAAACAGACTAACAACGAATGCTCCGTGACGGTAGCTGATATTTTAACTCTGTTCAATGACAATGGCAAAGGTTTAACTTTCACACATGAGCTGTCTAGGGACGGTAAACTCCAGTTTTTAGATTTGCAGCTATCCTTACAAACAGGCCACGCCTGTTGGATGTACTCGCCACGTGCACGTAAGGAACTTTTACCTTACGCGTCTGCGCACTCAAAGACTGTGAAACGCGCTATTGCTTTGATGTGTTTAGAATCTTCCTTAAAGAAATCTTGTCATCACTCTGTGATCATGAGTTTCATTGCACAGTTAAATAGGCTGCAGGCTGCTGGTTACCCAAGTGTGGTGGTGACGTCAGTCTCGGAGGTTTTGCTTCAAAAACTGAAAGGGAAGCGGCACAAAAGTAACTGCATCACACAAAAGAAGAGGCCTGAAGTTGTGCCGTATTGCCACAGAGTGGCTCACAATCTAAAGAATGTCGCCAATAGATACCAAATTCCGGTAGTGTTTTCCGCTCCTCAGAAACTGTCAATGTTATGCAACCGTATTTCTAAAACAAGTAAAAAACCTGATTGTGAAAAGAACCACGTGAAGTTTGTAAATTGCAGCGTCGGTGTGGTTTATAAGATTCCCTTGTCATGTGGCAAAGTGTATGTAGGGCAGTCAGGCCGCTGTGTTAACGAGCGCCTTAGAGAACATGAGCGATCCATACCAACAGGCACAGGTTCCAATCTGGATCTGCATTGTAAAACATGCAAGTGCAAACCCCCGTTTCATGATACCACGATTTTGAAGATGAGCCGTGACACCACCGCCCGAGAGTTATCGGAAGCATTTTTCATTCAGTCATTGGGGTCACAGTGCATTAGTGTGCCTTCCTTAACCTTGTACAGCGCTGAATTTGGTTTTTTGGATGCTGTCGCATGAGTGCGCTCTTGGGATTGGTTGTTGGTGGCTCCACCGCATGGTGCTCATGCTCACTGCGCATGTTCCTCTTGTTTGAGCGATCTATAAAGGAGTGACGCAATAAAATGATGTCAGTTGAGAGTAGCGCCTTGTCCTGTCGTCTTTCTTGTGTCTGTCGTTTTGCGCTAAACTAAGTATTCATGTCTACCCAGGTGGTCGAAATTTTCAGAGTCCTCCACTACAGCGTGCCTCATAATCAGAAAGTGGTTTTGGAACATAAAACCCACAGTAAAATGCACAACAAAAAATGCACAGCAGTAAAATGCACAGCAAATAAGATGTCTTAAAAAACATGCAAATCGAGTCAGTCATCCCCAAACACGAATAAAAAGGAGATGCATACAGAAGCAAATATTTTCGAATATGAGCTATTTCTATCAACTGATAGCAAGCTCAGTGGTATGAGGCCCGAACTTTGTCACAATTAAGATTCTCTCTCAAGAGCTCATAAGTCAACCTCAGCTGTCCTGACATACTCTCAGCCCGCGCACGATGCCTCAGTGTTGTTTCACTACTTTAAAGAGTTTATTTGGGTGTGGATGATGGACACCTGCCTCCCGGCATCAGCTAACACTTTCTTTTTTGAGCTCAAGCTCCTTCAAAACGGCGGCAGCACGCTTCCTTTCTCGTTCATTCTGTTTTTGTCCTTCCGCCACTCGTTCGCCCCACGGACAATTTGAAGCATCTTCTTGGTCAGTTGCACAGTCCAAGTCCGATTTTTCGTACTCCCTAGGGACTGCGAAAACGTCCGAAAAAATCGGCCAGTTGGAAAATATAAATGCATGTCATTTACTGCCCTTACGGCCTGAAACCGCCACAGGCACATTTGAAAATGCTCTGAAAGCCTGTCGGTACACGTATTAGGCATATCGGTGCTCATACTGTAGCAGGAGATCCCGGATGTACGCGTGTATAATTAAGGAATACATATTGTGACCCGTGACAATTGCCCCTTCAGACGCTTGTAATGCTTCACCGCAATGCGTTTGCGTATGCTTCACCCCGTAACATTCCTGTACTAAGGCGAAGCTGACGTTCAGAAACCGGTGTTATTCAACGCACCATGCTTTCCGAGCTTCCAAGCCAATTGCGAGGACCACAAAGGCGCAGTCGGTGCCATTGCTGACAGCAGCGAATTATTTCAATGAAAAACACGGCACCCAACGGCAAGAAGCTTAAAAGCTAACGTCGAAGCAGCTAGGTCCAGCGTTGCCGCAGTGGTGGCTACGGCTGCCAGAGGAACTGCGTGCGAGAGCGCCGGTTCGAGGCGGCGAGGTAATCAAAACGGCAGCGGTGGTGGCTTTGATTATTGCCGTTTCGGACCTGCGGTCACGGCAAAAAGTCCGGAAAATCGGACGGCGGGGTTCTTGCGTCCGAAATTTCAGACGTTCCGATACACTGACTATATGGGGGTACGTGGTGGTGCCGCGAAGCCGTCCAAATTATCGGGCATCCGGAAAGTCAGTCGTTGACTGTACACTGGAAACTCCTCCAGCCGACTACAGGGCGCCAAAGACGATTCATTACGATTCCTTTCTATTACTAGAGCGGCGACTTTCGACCCTTTCAACAAGATTACCGCTACTTTTCCCTGATAGAGGCACAAATTCCCCGAGTTTATCCCCGAGTTTTTCCAGACTACTCAAAATCCCTGAGAATTCCCGGTTTTCCCGGTGGGTAGACACCCTGGCTTCAAGGATCGTTGGCGAACAAACCCCGACGGGCAGCGAAAGTACCGTCGAAGGGCAGCGGGAGAACGAGCTGCTCCTCCTCGGGCCAGCCCAAGAGGAAGCGACGTATCGTGCTACAAGCTCGCGGTTGCAGAAAGTGCTGCACTCCAGCTGCCTCGTTAGCCCCGTGCACTGCAACGAATGCTACACCTCGTGTCGGGAAATGGAATCATATTTATTTCAACATCTGTGCGGACAGAAAGCCTGGTTGGGAAAAGCTCGACTACAGGTCTGCGCGCCCCTTATATACAGACTTTTTCCATACGGGAAAAAAAAACTAAAACAATGACAGGAACAACGGAAATAATTGGAATACTAACATCAGCACAACATCGGAGAAACAATAACAGCAATGAAAGAGTTAAGGCACCGATCAGTAAGATATAACCATTCGGTTATGGCTAAACTTGGGATATAACTAACAATGCAGTAAGAGGAGCCGGCTGCTTGTTCCAAGGCAGGAATGCTACGCCACTGCATGCTACCGATCCTTCTGCGAAGCTTCCGTTCAGCTGGCGACATCTGCGCGGTCGGAGGCGGACGATGGGGCCCTTCTGGTTTTCCACTCTGGTTGGCTGACACAACCCATAGCTTTCGCTACGCTGTACGGAATCGATAAGACGTAGCACGCTAGGGGAAAAAATCAAGACCTCGGGCAAGAAGTACACCCAAAGGCGGCATTGGGGAAAGCGGCATGTGTCGCGAGACCCTTCGTCTTGCGTACAGCACTGATACAGGCCAACTGTCGGCATTCCGCCGCCTCCGAAAGCGCGTCATTACGAATAACTCGAATTCCGAGCTCCGAGCTCTCACCGTCTGTCTCGTCAGTCACTTCTCCCCCCAGTCCTTTCCTAATCTCGCCTAAGCAGGCAAGGAAGTGCCGACTTATTGCGCAGAGGGCCCCCGATTGGTGTCGCTGTTGTGTCGCAACCAGGATGAATTAATTTTGAGCTTTTGTTCGTAAGACTCGCCACTGAGCCTCCAGCCCTCTGCTTAGGCAGCTGAGCCATCCTTGGGATAAGTGCTCATTATTTCTCTGACATCGGCGGAAGCAGTCGACATGCCGCTCCAGGAAGGCCGCTTTACTTTGAGGGTCCCTTTCTTATTGTAGATTTCAACACTTCAGAGTGATCTATTTCAAGAAAAAATGAGCAAGGAATTGTCAGGCGACATTAAAGAAAGTTTTTTTTATTTGATGTGTGCCCTGTTACACATGGTTTACTGCTAAATACATGAATGAACTAGTACACGCTCATATTAAACAGGGTTGACACCTGCATTTTGCAATGTTTCATTTCATTTTACATGTTTATCATGTGCCGTGTCCAGGGTGCGATCCCAGCAAAAATATCGGTGTGGCGGCCTTCAAATCATGTCCGAACCAATGACGAATATATGTGGTAAGAATGGAAAACGAGGTGGATCAGTAGAGAATACAGCCCCAGAGACGCGCGGCCACATCGAAAACGAGACATATGTATGACTATGTATGTACAGACATATGTATGTATGTATAAATAAATAAATACGTGAGCGCCCGCAGACAAACTCTGTGGTGCGCACACGTAGGAAAAACTAAGCGAGTGAGCGACTCGTCTCGCGCGCGGCGCAACAGAAGGCACGCACGCGGGCCGTTTCGCTGCAGGGAGCCCGCCTGCAAACGCCACACGCATACGGGAGCTTCGTGCGCGTGCGAGAACGCCGAATATGAAGTGCGCAAGCGCAGTCGTGAGCACGAGGCGAAGCGGTCTCGTCGATTTCACTGCACTTTCTGCTGCAGGAAGTGCAGCACTTTCGTGCTCGTTATTTTGCAGTGCAGCGCACGCCGCCTGCACCGCGCTCTTCGATTTGAATTCGTGCAAAGCGAGCTCTGCTCGAGTCCACAGTTCTCCTGCGCTCACTACTTTACATGTGCAGGCGTCGCGCAAGCTCTCCTCAGTAGACAACAAAGACACACCGCTAGCTGAATAATGTCGCGCGGAAGTACTTCATATATCCCGCTTTGGTTGCAACAGTTTCATACAGCTGGCATAAGAATGCGCATGCGGTGCAAGGTTGATGCCTGAATGATTGGGGCAGTAAAGTCACGCGGCGCGTTAAATCGTTGTCAATCGCATGCGTTTTCCTTGGAATGCGTTCGCAGACGAAAAACCAGCATCCACGCCCACGTGGCGTTCTCATGACGTAGTTCTATCCCGACAGCGAATATTGCAATCACGAAAAGAAAGTACCCTTCTTTTTCGTAAGTGCACATTTGTTAAAAACGTTCACGAGAGGCGTATACTAAGTAGAGGGGAGATACTGTCAGATCGCAGAATCATGTCCGCACAGGTACCGTGTGCTGGTTACTTTCCTGTCGAAAATGTACTGCCACGCTTGATTACGCCCGTGCGGTTCGTGCCATGAACGTACCGGGCACCTGCATTAAAGAAAGGCGCGCAAAGTACATGACGATTGCCGTTGTGGGACAAGATAAGCCCCAAAGGGCGCTAACTTCTTCAAGAGTAGTGCAAGCACTGCACTTTCTGGATTGAGATTGACCTCTGCTGCACTCGCACGGTACCGAAACGGAATTAGTGCAGTAGGTGCAGCCAAATCGAACTACCGCGGTGACAGGCACCATAAAGCAAAGCGAAAAATCAGTTCCGGAGGAATCCGAGGGGTGGCATCACAAGAGGAAATTTTTTTTTTTGTAAAAGCCACGGATGTTGGAATCACCGCTACCAGATACTTTGGTTGGAACACCTCTATAGGGTTACGCTAGGTGACGCTTCGTTCCATAAACGCGCATTTTTTCAGACGTTCGGTTATAGTTCATCACTGCCGTACATGCACGGCGGTGACCCTTTGAAACACCAAAGAGAAAAAAAATCACCTTCAAAAAGTTAGCCTTCCAGAATACGAAACGAAGCACTTCCGCCGAGAGAAGATGCTCGGCAAGCCGGAAAAGACGCAACACAGGTGGCGACGCCGCCTTGAGACCCCCGGACCCCTTCGTAGTGACGTCACGGATTTAGACGGCGTACGCTGGGGATAACTTTAGTGGATCGGTAAAAGGCGACTGCATCCTGTTCTGAAACAGACAAACACTGAACGTGGCATGTTTCAGGAACTCTGGTTAAGTCAAAACGTCCCAGACACGAGAAAATACTTAGAAATATAGGTAATGTCACGCAGATGTATCGGAGACGAGGTTCCGGCGCAGATTTAAAATATATATATATATATATATATATATATATATATATATATATATATATATATATATATATATATATATATATATATATATATATATATATATATATATATCTGGCCTTCAATTTCTTTGGTGTAATATTGAACCTCTTGCCGCGAAATTGACGAAAATAGAGTTTTGAAAACGGATGACAAGTAAATTTACATTTTGGACGTAAGTTGTAGAACATCTCGTATAGAAAGGTAAAATAAACCCTCCTGCTAAGTTCCACAGCTCTATATTTACAAAATGCAGCAGGAATACGTCCGATAATTTCATCGGTACCGGTGCGAATTGCTGCGGGCGACAAGTAAACAACAAGCATATGTTGC
The DNA here is from genome assembly GCF_038994185.2 of Dermacentor albipictus. NCBI lineage: Eukaryota > Metazoa > Arthropoda > Arachnida > Ixodida > Ixodidae > Dermacentor > Dermacentor albipictus. The sequence goes on from NC_091825.1 coordinate 30,048,565, forward strand.
TAACTGTTGTCATTATTTTCTTTCTTTTTTACCCGCGCCCGAATCCAACGCAAATGATTCGGCAAGTTTTTTATAGAAATAGCGCTCATTCGATTATTTGAAGCAAAGCCTTACACGCACCTAAATGGGCGTGAATCACGCAAAATCGAACGTAAGGAGCCATGATTCATTTTTTTCGAAATGAAGGCCGTATAAAAGTGCCCCCCCCCCCCCTCCCCTAATGATCCATCCAGTAAAGCACGTTTTCGCAATCTCATTTCTGCAAGCTATACGCGTCCACGAAAATCCTTTCAGAGGAAGGGAGGAGAGAGCGCTACCGCCCGCAAAGACTAACAGAGCGCAACGGGGCACAAATTTAAATTCCAATGTGATAACGGTAGAACCCGTTAGAAAGCGTTAAGTCTACGTCACAGGCGTGTAAACGATAAGGTGAAAACGCAAGAAAACGGCGATATCCGAGAGAGGTTAGAAGCAGAAACGACGCACTATCCGCAGACATTTACGGTAACGTATACGTATCGTGTACGAGCAAGCAATGCTTGTTGTAAACACAAGGTTGCGGTGTTGATCGGAGATTTCCTAAAAGCAGATAGGCACCGAACCGGCGAAACAGCATCGAGTATCGCTGCTGCAGGAGGCCGCCTGCGCTGAGCGCTCTACTTCGTGCGGATTCTTATTCAACGCACAAATAGGTACAAGACCGGGCAGACACGCCCACAGGAAGTGGACACGGCCAGCTGTCAACTAAGCTTTAGCTGAAAAGAGAACCAGGATATACACTTACGTAATGGGCAGCACATCACGAGGACAAATTTGGAAAGGCACACGATGGAATCGCTCTCAGTAATTCTGTGCAGCGCTGCGGATGTTACGGACGGACACCCCGGCATATTTATGAGGAAGGAAAACACATCCGGGAGTTGTAGTCCATGCTCTGTTGCAAGCATATGCGTTTGCAGCCTTCGCAGCCTTGAACCTGCCGCAATGAACTGAGACAAAGTATAAAGGGCAATGTTAAAGGGGCACAAAATGAAAATGTGAAGCCGAACTACGTCAATGGTTCACTACTGAAGAGGTTTAATTGTCTTCATTTCCCGCGTGCTAATATCGCATTGTAGCACCGAAAATTGCCCCCGAAAGTCCCGCTGTTGCTCCTCAATCTGAACCGCCCGTGCCAGAAGGCACGTGTTGACATAACGTTCACGTCACCTCCTTCTAATAAGCCACCCTCTGTGAATCAGCCAGTGCTTGCGTCACCCGAGATGCACTATAGAGTCCACGACAGGTGGCACCATTCCGATTTTCAATTTTCTCGCTGACGAAAGGCCTGTTCTCCCAGGGAATTACGAATTTGTTACAGAAGCCTAATTTTTCAATCTAGCTCGAGTGAATATTTTCGCTTAGCGTACCTTTAAATTGACCTACATCTGTGTATAACGCTCCTGTAACAGCCACTCTTACAGCGTCAGCATGCTTGGCGCACGATAGAAGACGCAAGAACAAAGGACAGATGGCTATATTACAGTTCCAGCGCCAGCTTGCCGTGAAGTCATGGATTTCGGCAGCTACTATTTGTGGGGTAAATGGCTACACTGCAGTGTAAATTAACTAGGGAAGTTTCGAAAACTTCGCCTGCGCCACGTACACGTATATACCGCGGGGGGGGGGGGGGGGGGGGGGCACTTGCTCCCGCCTATCGTCGAAATGGGGGGCAAAGTATGTCGTCTGTCAACACTCGTTTTTTTTCATGTATTTTCGCACAAAACCTTCAGTCACTAATTACGATCGACTGTCGATAAATGTGTGAAATTTACATAATTTTATCCGAGGGCGCTGGAGACTCCACATAGAAAACAAGTCAAGGTGCGAGAATGACTGCATTTTATCCATCATACCCATCATAATTCGATAGTAATGAAATATTCATTTATTGTACAATCAGTCATGCTATATACGTCTCATCCTTAAATATATTGAATCACCCGCTCGAATTGCATGCACAGGTTAATTATTTGGCGCAAGCAGTACAACAAGGGAAGAAATAATCTTTCACGATTACTACCGGAACGCCCCACTTGAAACGCCCCGTCAAAGACGGTAGGGCCTCCGTGAAAGCGGTCGTGTGAAGCGATACATTTCACTAAGTGAAATGGGCGTACTTTAAGAATGCAGGATATTCGATTTACTAAAATCCTAATGTTCATTGTCTATTCCTTGCAATCACTGCGCAGTAATTGCCAAGAAATAGTCGCGTTCACAAACGTGTACGCCATGACTGAAGGGTAGATTATGAGATTCGCAGTTTGTTCCTCGGCAGTCCTCAATGAGCTAAAGAAGTCATCTTGTTTATATCTAAGGAAAATTAGGGGCATGGTATGTATAAGGTGAAGGCAATGGGCCAAATGGTTGGGTTAAATGCGCTTCATCCAGCAGAAGAGGTGTGCGAGTGGTCCATAACCTTATTGGTCTGTTTTACGAGCAGTGTAAGACTTACGCGGCTGCGCTGGCATAATTCCGACAAAAACTGAGGTAAAATTTTGAGAACATAAGGAGAATGATACACCAAGTTTATGCGCGATGGTAAAAACGTGTTGCTCAAATTCACCATTACAGGAAATTGCAAGCAAGTGTTAGAAATTATCACGCCTGCTATTAGCTAGGTTTCCCAATATGTCCCAAGATAACTCTGCGTTTCAGGTATACTGTGAAGGAATAGGCAGCACTGAGTGGAATGTGTCGCGTAGTTTTAACCCTACTGGGTTATTTAGAAGCGTCACGAATAATTACTGAACGCTCTTTTTCTTTTTGTTATGCAAAAAGGAGGTGAGGCGTGCAGACAGGACACAAGAGTAGAGAAGTGGACCGCTCGTGTTGTCTTTTTCTTCTTACTTTTTCATGTGTGACATACTGGTATCGCCTGGTGCCTTCACTGAACTGAAGGAGGCAGCTTCGTTACGTTTGGTGTCTGCAAGGACAAGTTAACGGGTGATGTGAAGGTGAAGTTCAAAATAGATGGACAATTGGGGGTTTGGCAATAAATTACTTATGCAAGGACTCCAGAGTGTTATGAGCGTGTCTAACGAGCGGGGAATAGAGCCCGCTGCCTTGGCTATAAAAGCCGCGTATAAAGGCCACGTTTAGCCAAAATTGGTGTATACTATATGGAAACTCTCTGTGCTAAGTTAAACTCCGTTGGATCAAACACAGCCTTTGTAAAAATTTTCTTATTAGAATGTTAGAGCGCGCGGTATGGCCGCTATCAGCTATAGATGCTTCCCTGTGTCTAGACATAGCTGTAGATTACAAGCATACTCCCCCCCCCCCCCACATACACACACATTCTAGAAATAGTTGGTACGCCACTGCTGCGCCGAAATTACCCGAACACGAGAGAATGCTCGCGACGCCACAGTGCACGTGCCAGCCGCTCGATCGTGTCCACGCCGTGGCGGGTAAGGGGAGAGAGGGCAAGTGCACTAGTTGCATGCAATGGACTGTACGTACACACACTGTCCGACACGCAGTAACGGCACTGTAGGCACGCTACACACAGAAGCAATGCGTCCACACGTAGGTGCGCGCATGCGCAGAACGTACGCACAGTACACACGCGCAAAAGCCGGCCACTACACGTATACAGCACCGCTGCGCGACACGCCGACTGTACAGCGCGAGTTGGCCTTCGAGGGAAGAGGCAACAATTATGAGTAGCTGTTTAAGGGTTTGAGCGCAATTTCCGTGCCTGCGAAGTTCACGAAAAATCATCCGTGCTCTTCCCCCCACAGGAACCGTATACCCGGAACTTGCATTTTAAGGAGTACTATTATATGTGCGTGTGGGACTTCCTTCACGAGCACGCTCCACGCATGAGACGACGTTTTTTTCCTTGCATTCGCAAGATCCCACACCACAAGCGAACGTGTTGGGAACCGCCCCGCACGATGGCCGTGCCGTTTTTGTCAAACATACGCAACCGCGCCTACTTCCTATACGGAACCGAGAGCTTCTGTAAGCGTTCATATTAAAAACGTCGGGCGCCAGTTCTAGCCAGGACAGGAATAAGTTACCGTCTCTGACGCACTGTCTTTTTTAACTGCGAACAGTTTATTTTTATTCACTGTCTCTTGTGCATGATCCGTCGCACGTCTGCATGTGACGCCCTGGACCTCTGTAAACAAAGGAGAAACTGCCAATAATTGTGTACAGACGCACGCAGTTCCGGAAGGAAAGAAAGCATAGGCAAATGAAATTGGTCAATTCATTCACTGTTCCCTTCGCTTACACGTTGGTGAAAGCTTATGCCAGTGTGCCTTGTCCACTAACTTTGGTAATTACGCTTGTGAGCTAATACAATCTGCGCATGTACGTCACGCCGCAAGTGACGTGAACGCCGCCGCATTTTCACAATTAGGCTTTGCAACCAAGCGCTTGAGCAGCGTCACACCAATGCCGTTAATTCCGCTAAAAATTGTGGGCTTTTCCTTGACGAAACTACCGTCTGAACGTAAGCAAACGACCACGCAGTGAATAGCATTGTAGAGATTGTGTCTCCATGTCTGACCTTAATGTCTTTTTTTTTTCTTTAGAGGTATCTTCATACTTGTGCAGAATTAAGCTAGCTGTGGAATCTCTGTAGATATTTTCCAAGATATTTCCGTAGGCGGTCTGTACTTCTTGATTACGTAATGCCTCTATGACTGCTGGCATCTCTACTGAGCCAGATTCATTTCGTAATCTATGAAAGCCATATAGAGAGGCTGATTGTACTCGGCGGATTTCTCGATTACTTGATTAATGACATGGATGCGATCCATTGTAGAGCTATAGTATCCCTTCCTGAAGCCAGCCTGTTCCCTTGGTTGACTAAAGCCCAGTGTTGCCATTATTCTATTGCAAATTATCTTGGTGAATGTTTTATATAATACTCCCAGTAAGATAATGGGCATATTACTTTTCAATTATTTAATGTCTCCCTTTTTGTGGATTAGTATAAGGTTTGCATTCTTCCTGTTTTCTGGGACCGTTGCAGTCAATAGACATTTCGTATAGAGAGCCGCCAGTTTTCCAAGCATTATGCCTCCTCTATATTTGATTAAATCGACTGTTATTCCATCTCCTATTGCCGCCGTTCCCCTTTTCATGTCTTGCAATGCCTTTCTGGCCTCATCGGCAGTTATAGGATGAGTTTCTGTATCCTGTTCATTAATGCTTCGAATGGAAGTATCCTGACTACTCTATAGGTACCGTACAGGTCAGTATAGAATCCCTCCGCTGCTTTCACTGTATCTTCGAGATTGCTGATATTACCCTGCATACCTTTCAGTGCATGCATCTTGGTTTGTCCTATGCCAAGTTTCCTTCTCACTGATTTCAGGCTGCGTCCATTTTTTACGGCTCCTTCGGTCTTCTCACGTTATAATTTCCGATATCCTTTATTTTCGCCTTGTTTACCAGTTTTTACAGTTCCGCGAATTCTACCTTATCTCTAGAGTTCGACACTTTCATTCTTTGTCGTTTCTTTATTAGGTCATTTGCTACTTAAGAGAGCTTGCCTACTGGTTGCCTTGGTGTCTTGCCTCCCACTTCAATTGCCGCCTCTGAAGTGGGAGGCAGGACACCAAGGCAACCAGCGGGCAAGCTCTCCGAAGTAACGAAGCAAGCTCTCCCTGCATCTATCCGTCCATCCATCCATCCATCCATCCATCCATCCGTCCGTCCGTCCGCGTATATATGTATATATATGACTGATGATCGCGCCCTCACCTCTTGCCTGCTTTTTCTTTTTTTTCATTATGAGAAAACGGAGTTACACATTTTACGCATCCAAATTTAGGGTATTTAAACCACCAGCCTTACATAAACAAAAAAATATATATGGATACAAAAGAGCACAACAAGGTACAAAAGAACTCAAGCACGGCCGTGGCGTTTCGGGTATGACGCTTAATTGGGTGCGCTATATCTGAAACTCCCGCTAAATTCATAATACCTATAGCTCGCCATCATTGTGAGATGAGAATAGGAGAAAGCGAACTTGACCATCTACTGCTCACAGACGCAGGGAGGAGCAAGCCGCAAGGACGAATTCTGATCGAAGGCGGCCTAGGTGCCGCCTACGCTGGCTACGCAATCCGCAACGCTAGCACCTACATCCTACGTGCGTACGTCAACCGAAAAGCCCTAAGTTATTCATCGTGTTCTGCGCACGCGCAGTTTGGATCGGCTATTAGAGTGTACGCAAGAACTTTGCGTTCGTTATGACAGAGTCCTCCGATATCAAGGAAATACGGAAATACCGAAACTCCGTTATGACGTCACAATGTGACATCACAGTAACGGTAGCAGAAGCGTTTCCAAGAGCCATCGCCAAGTTCAGGGTAAACGCGCTGGAGGGCAACACATCCTGCTTCCGGACCAGTGTACGCAGCGCCACAGAGGAACCACTGCACAACACGCAGACGAGATCAAGAACCAGATGGTATACCTACGCGTAGTGCGCACCGTCGCACCAACAAAAGCGCGGTCACGCCCGACCTCTTCCCGCGCACTTGGCGCGCGCAGATGCGAGACCTCGCTCAACCTATACCGGCGACCGCAGTTACGGGGCAGGACGTCACCGCCGCATGTAAAGACGTCATCAGCGTCTGTCGGCGCGAGGGCGTCTCACCGCAAGTCGCTCCTGCACGCGTACGTCACAGCGGACCCCACCAGCGAGGAACGAAAAATAACAGCGAATGGAGGCGACAGCCTCTGCCACTCGAAGCCAGCCGGCTTGGGAGCGCGACGACCCCCTGTCAACTTCCTCCATCCTCCGGACCTTGCGGAGCGGCATCCTCCTTTACGACGGAAAGCTTCTCGCAGCGCCAAAGCCACTTCGGCTAATGTGTATTAGCTCCGACGGCGTCGCGTCACGGCGGAGCAAAGGCCACACGAAGAATGCGCGCTGTCGTCGCGAGCAACGCCGCCCGTAAGAGTTTCATACAAAGCACCCTAGAGAGAAATATGGCGCCAGTGTCTACGACGTGCGCTGAACCGCGGAGGAAGCCAAACCTTTCGGCCCAACACGTGATCGCATGTCAAAGTGCGCGGTTGGTTTTTAGTGTTGCCAGTGCTCTGCAAGCAGAGTCACGGCAGGGCAGCCGAACAAGCGTGCACCGAATAAAGACTAATGGCATAGCTATCGGGAACCGAACGTCTCGGCAAATCCCGATCCTTGCTCCCTGATCTCGAGCCACGAGGACACGCGCTGGGTCGCCACTGAGCAAAGGGACTGGCTTCACAGAGCGTTCGCTTGCCAAGGTTGGCTTTGCATGACGTAATCCTACCTCCTTACTTTTTCCTTCCTCCATGCGCTGAACAGTAGGGAGGTTCGATGACAATGGGAATGGTCGGTAACATACCAGTTTGTCTAAACTTAATCCTTCTGCCTTCGAAGTACCTGGTGGGCTCTTATTTCGACGTTACCGAAATCCGTTTCTCGACGCCAATTCTTTCTATCGCGGCAGTAATTCATTTTCTGATTTACAGACACACCAACCTTGCAATTTGAGAAATACTGTGTGCAGTCGAAGCCAAGAAATACGAAAAGTTGAACAGTAAACCATTATTTTACATCACTCAAGATGACTGACTTAAAATTTCGACGTTATTGTCATTTTGTAGGGACGCTGTCATCCGATGATGATGTGTGGTGTTTTGTGGCGCAAGGGCCAAGTTTGGCCAAAGAGCGCCATCACACGTGGTAATGTTGACGATGTATTATGGAAGATGTGACTTGGCTGTAAAGTGGCCTAAAAATATTCGCTGTAAAGTGCGTAAAATCTACGTACTATAAAATTATGGCGATGACTAATGACGAATACTATGAACATTAAAATCCATCGTACAAGAATGATGCAAAATATAAAATGTATAAGATGGTAAAAATACTTGGAGCACTGTTGCCTCGCCAGAGCCCTTGAAATACAAGGGCCTAGAGGCACGTGCTACACGAAAGAACTATCACAGCGCCATCCTCTGAAGAGAGGAGACGCTACGAACATGTGGGGCTAACAACATGCAGCACAACATCTTTCAGATAACTTAGGACTGCATTAGTGTCGAAGAGGGGTTCTGGGCCGAGTAACATGACAGGATGAAGGGGAATATGCTGCCGGTATGCTAACGGAAAATGTTTTTTTCTGTCAGATTCGGCTTTCCGACACTCCAGGAGGACGTGGAGGACGGTCAGCCTCTCCCCGCATCTACCGCAGGTTGGAGGATCATTTTCAGTGAGTAAATAGTTATGCGTGCCAAATGTGTGTCCTATTCTCAGACGACAGAATAGGACATCTGTTCGGCGTGATTTTGTTACAGAGGGCCAGAATCCTAACTGTGGCTTTATCACGTGGAGCTTATTATTTGTTTCCGCGTCCCATAGGCGTTGCCAGTGGTTGCGTAGTTTCCTCCGTAAGAAGGGCTTCAGATCTGTGACAGGAACTGCAGCGGTGGGATTAGCAGAATGCCATGCAACTGACGTGGCCATCCGGTCCGCCAGAACATTACCTTCGATGGCCCTATGACCTGGCACCCAGCATATAATCACAAGCTGGTTAGATACATATGCTTTACATAAGACGGAATAGAGTTCAATTATAACAGGATTTTTGTGCTTACAGAACGATATCAAAGCCTTCACAACACTTAGGGAGTCCGTATATATAACATATTTTTTGAGTTTTGATTTCCTTATATGCTTCACGGTCGACAATATTGCGTAGGCCTCAGCCGTGAAGTTACTAGTTTCCGGGTGCAGTACGTCGGATTCCGAGAAGGATGGCCCGACGGCTGCATAGGACACCCCGTCATGTGACTTCGATGCGTCTGTGTAGAACTCCGTGCAGGAGTGTTTGTGCTGGAGTTCCCGGAAATGCATTTGGATTTCAATATCTGAAGCGTGCTTTGTAACTTGAACGAAAGATGTGTCGCATTGTATCAGCTGCCACTCCCAAGGAGGTAGCAGCTTGGCTGGATGCATTAGGGGGAGCTCGAGGAGTGGGACATGCATTTGATCACTAAGCTCCCTCACACGCAGCGAGAAAGGCTGTCTTACGGAGGGACGATTGCGAAAGAGTGTAGCATATGTCATGTCATTAATGGTATTAAAACAGGGATGTTGTGGATTTGAGTGGACTTTCAGAAAATATGTTTGGCTAATGTATGTTCTCTGCAGATGAAGTGACCACTCATTTGATTCTACATATAAACTTTGTATGGGACTCGTTCTGAAAGCGCCTGTGGCCAGTCGGATTCCTAGATGGTGGACCGGATCTAGCATCTTTAGCGCGCTCGGGGCTGCAGAATGATAGATCACGGCACCATAGTCTAGTCGTGATCGAATGAGACTCTTATAGATATTCATTAGACACTTCCTGTCACTACCCCACGTAGTGTGGGATAGAAGTTTCATTAGATTCATTGTTTTCAGACATTTTTGTTTAAGATATTTAATGTGGGGGACGAAAGTGAGTCTGTAGTCAAGTATGACACCCAGAAATTTGTGTTCTTTGTTTACAGGTATCTGCTGTCCACGCAGTTCTATGCAAGGATCTGGGATAAGTCCTCTCTTTCTTGTAAAAAGAACACAAGAGCTTTTGTTAGGATTGATCCTAAATCCATTCCTGTCTGCCCACGTTGACACTTTGTTCAGGCCATGCTGTACCTGTCTCTCGCAGACTGCGAGGTTACAAGATTTGAAAGCTATTTGAATGTCGTCTACGTAGAAAGAGTAAAAAATGGCGGGTGGTAGTGAAGCACGAAGCGTGTTCATCTTCACGATAAAGAGGGTGCAGCTGAGCACGCCTCCTTGGGGTACACCCGTTTCTTGCGTAAAAGGACGTGAGAGTGTATTGCCGACTTTTACCCGGAAGGTACGATTTGACAGATAGCTTTTAATTATATTAAACATATTACCGTGGATGCCCATTTCTGACAGGTCTCTTAGGATTCCGTAACGCCACGTTGTGTCATACGCCTTTTCCATATCGAGAAATATCGATAGGAAGAACTGTTTATGTATAAATGCGTCCCGGATATTCCCTTCAACACGCACGAGATGATCGGTTGTGGAGCGCCCTTCTCGGAAGCCGCACTGATAAGGATCAAGCATTTTGCTCTGTTCAAGGAAATGAATGAGTCGCCGATTTATCATTTTTTCGAACACCTTACAAATGCAGCTTGTGAGGGCTATCGGGCGGTAACTTGCCACCGAGGAAGGATCTTTGCCTTGTTTCAAAACAGGGACTACAATGGCTTCCTTCCACGCGGTTGGAAGGTACCCTGCATCCCAGATGGTGTTGAAAAGTGTAAGTAGTGTAAGTTGCGTGTCATTGTGTAAGTTTTTGAGCATTTCATATAAGATTCTATCAGATCCTGGTGCGGAACTCTTGCATGCGCTCAAGGCCGCTTTCAACTCGGCAGCACTAAATGGGCAATTATAGGGTTCATTCTGTCGGCATTTATTGATCAGTGGCTTGCATTCTTCTATTTCTTTATATTTCAGGAATGATTGCGAATAATGGTTGGAGCTTGATACATTCTCAAAGTGCTCCCCAAGTGAGTCTGCTTGTTCAAGCAGGGTATCGCCTTGTGGGTTTACCAGGGGGAGTGAATAAGTTTGTTGTCCTCTTATCCTGTTAACCCTGTTCCAGACTTTCGATTCCTCTGTATAAGAGTTGATGCCCGATAAAAACTTTTGCCAGCTTTCTCTTCTGGCCTGCCAGCGGGTTCGCCTGCCTTGTGATTTTACTTTTTTAAAGTTAATAAGATTCTCTGCAGTGGGAGAGGCGCGTAGCAACCCCCACGCTTTGTTCTGATTTTTACGTGCGATCCTACAATCGTCGTTCCACCACGGGACACGCCGTTTGCAGGACAGACCATTTACTTGTGATATACATTTAGATGCGGCATCTATTATGAAGGCTGTAAAATATTCGACAGCAGCGTCAATTTCTAGCGAGGATATGTCATCCCACGAAATACAAGACAGAGTTCGAAATTTTTCCCAGTCGGCAGTGTCAATTTTCCACCTAGGAGCCTGTGGTGGATATTCCTTTTCTTCGGGTGTTCTAAGCAGTATTGGGAAGTGGTCGCTTCCGTAAGGATTGTTGTTAACTTGCCATTCGAGTTCAGACAGTAGTGACGGGGAGACTAGGCTAAGATCTATTGAAGAAAATGTTCTGTTTGCAAGAGAATAGTATGTCGCTTCCTTCTTATTCAGTAGACAAGCACCAGAAGAGAAAAGGAACTGTTCAACAAGACGTCCTCGCGCATCTATACGAGGGTCGCCCCAAAGGTAGTTGTGTGCATTGAAGTCGCCAAGAACCAGATAAGGTTCTGGCAATTCATCTATAAAGGACTGAAATTCATGTTTAGTTAATTTGTAATGTGGGGGTATATAAAGCGAGCAAATAGTGATGAGTTTGTTTAGCAGAACAGCTCGCACCGCCACTGCCTCAAGGGGCGTACGTAGCTGTAAAGATTGACATGCTACACTTTTATGAGTGAGAATCGCCACACCACCCGATGATGCGACGGCATCATCGCGATCTTTGCGAAACGTAACATACGTACGGAGAAAGTTTGTGTGTTTGGATTTTAAGTGTGTTTCCTGTAAACACAGCACTTTTGGATTGTGTTTATGGATAAGTTCTTGAACATCATCAAGATTCCTAAGTAGACCTCTGACATTCCATTGAATGATTTGTGTATCCATATTTTAAATTTAATTGGTGCTGTGTTTACGGAAACGGAAGGGATGTCTTAGATTACAGAGCCCTTTCGAGGCCCTGTAACCGGGGTTTTGCTCTTTTTGAAGCGTTCGAGGGAACCTCGCCGCTCCTTAGGCGCCTGGGGCGCCTTGGGGATAGTTGTGGTGTCCATTGCCTCTTGTGAGGCGCCGGACACGTGCTCTTGCGAGCGAGAAGTTACCAGGGAAGGGCCCGCCTTGGAGGGCAAGACCCCTGCGCCCACCAGCCCGGAGGTCGATGGGGTTCCCTGGGGGATTTGGCTGCGCCGGCCATTGCCAGCACTGGAAGGGACCTGGGAGGTTGAGGCAGCCTCGGCTGCGCCCACCTTCGGGGTCGATGGCCCCTTTTCCTCGGTTGGCGGAGCAGCGCTAGCTGCAACCACCGTGGGGGCAGATGGCGTAACTGCCGACTCACTGCGTGTGGGTCGGACAGTCGCCGGAGGCCGTTGTGACGCTGCCCCCTGACGCGCCACTTCGGCAAAGCTTTTCTTTGGCAGGTATGCTACCCGCCTTCGTGCCTCTTTGAACGATATATTATCTTTTACTTTTATGGTTACAATTTCTTTTTCCTTCTTCCAGGATGGGCACGACCGCGAGTACGCGGCGTGCTCCCCATCACAGTTTACACAGTGGAGAGCGTTCTCACAAGTTTCAGTGGTGTGTTCTGTGGCACTGCATTTAGCACAAGTTTGGCGGCCGCGGCAGCTCTGCGAGCTGTGGCCGAAGCGCTGACATTTGAAACATCGGAGTGGATTGGGCACGTAAGGCCTAACACGGAGCTTGATGTACCCGGCCTCGATTGACTCGGGCAAGATACTTGATCCAAATGTAATTATTAGGTGCCTCGTCTGAATCTCTTTACCATCCCGCCTCATCTTTATTCTTCTGACGTTGATCACATTTTGTTCGCTGAAGCCCTCCAGGAGTTCCGCTTCAGTCAGCTCAAGTAAATCATCATCTGACACAACACCACGGGTAGTGTTCATTGTACGGTGTGGGGTTACTGTTATGGGGGTTTCGCCAAATGACACTAGTTGCGGTAGTTTCTCGTATTGTTTTACATCGCGGAGCTCCAAGAGGAGGTCGCCGCTTGCCATCCTCGACACCTTGTAACCTGGACCAAAAGCATCAGTCAGGGATTTTGAAACAAGGAATGGTGAAATGTTTCGGGCTACTTTGTTTGGCTTTTCAGCATGAATAACGTGAAAGCGGGGAAAATTCTGGATTTGACGTCCAAAAAACTTGAAGACATCTTCGGTGCGCCCTCGTTTCTGAGGGCGATCAGCAAGGGAGGGGAAAGAAGTTTCCATGAAAAATTGTATATATTCGGCAACAGCGCCGACCGCCCACCACGGAGCCCAACGAGGGGACGCGGCAGAGCTTGCATACAAGTCTGCACGACGCCAGTCGTACGCCGTCACTATAACCGAATATGGTGTACCCAAGGTTGGATAGCCACACAGGGTTAACCCTTGCCGCCAGGAGAAAGGAAGTAAAAAGAAGAGAGAAGGAGACAGGAAAGGTAAAAAAGTGAGAGATAAAGACGAAGATTCGAGGAGGGAGAGACAGGAGAAGGCGACTGCCGATGTCCTCCAGGTGGGTCAGTCTGGAGGTGCCGTCTATGTGAAGCAGCGGCCAAAGGGGTGTGTTGCCTCCGCCGGGGGGCCTTAAAGGTCCAAACACCCAGCATCGGCTCAACCCCCAGGATCCCCCTTTCCCCAGACACGGCTAAGCCGCGCACGGCTACACGCGGGAGGGTCCAACCCTCGTGTGCTCGGGTACGTGGTGGCGCAACACACCAAACGCCTGCTTACGCAGACGCCCCTGCGGGGGCTGTCATCCGGCACTTGCTGCTATGACCTGCGCTGTACACAAAAATATTTGTGACGTTTATTCACGGAAAATTTGCCGGGTTCTCAAAGCGAGGCTCTGCGATTTCGGCCAGTGACCCATCACATTCTACTTCTGCTGTAAAGCGTTTGTAGCGACATGATCGTTAACGCGCAATTTCTTTATGGTTTTCCTTCGACGGAGCACATTCACGCAACATAAATAGTTTAAGAACCATAACAAATTGTGGTTGGACAAAGCCTCAGAAGGTGTCGCTACCAACCTGGTTAGGTTACTGCCGTACATGGCTCCGGTAAACCTCTAACAGTAACCGTCGAGCTAAATCTCTACTATTGTCATGCCCACGTACTCTACTGAGGGGAAGTAAAAGAACCCTCGATAATGAAGTCAAGCTTGGTACTAACAGTTACTCCCGCAAGACAGTTTTCAGCACTCCCAGAGATTGAACAAACACGCTACGGTCCTGTTCAACAGCCGATGCGGAACGCCGTTATACGGACCCGCAATAAGCAGTGCCTGAACAGAAAAACTGACCTTCGTTCGGGTGGCGCATTTTTCGTTCAGAACTAGAAAAAAATTCGCCGACGATCACGATACTCCCTAATGCGAAATTTGAGCGCAGCTGTATAGGTGTTTTAATTTCACGATATATTAGGGACGTTTAGCGTGTCCGGTATTCGGGCAAGCGCGGGCGGTTTTCCGGTTTAGCGGGGGCGTCAAGGTGAGCGGCCCGATCGGTGGCGCCAGCTGGTGGCGCAAAGCTCAACCACACAAACACAGAGCTAATTACTGTATTCTGCTTAGCTGCTGGGGTAAATTTTCGATAGTGGCGTAATCGTGTTCACAATTACGCCGCTGCCAAAAATTTGCACGAGTGGCGAAGCAGGATATGGTGAGTTACGGCAGTTTTAGCTATGCATTTGTCTGGTTGAGCTCTACAACACCAGGCGGCTTCACCGCTCACGTTTACGCCCCGACCATCCGGTAATCCGCCCAAACCGCTCCCGTTTACCGGAATAGCGTACAAGCTAAAAGTCTCTATTGGCTGGCGCGGACAATATGTCTTGTGCGGCGCGTCGCCAACGGAGCGACGTGCCCTGCGACTGCCTCGCTAATCCGGAGATCGCGAGAGGCGGCGCGTGGGCGCGATTCACGGCAGCCGCCGCAGACAGACTTCCGCTCATGCAGCGCTTTGTTTCCATACAGACGACCGCGTTAATCTGGCGCCATCTCGTAGCCATCGTCGCCGCAAAGCGCGTATTGGGCGGCACTAGGTTTTTCTTACGCTTTCGCTATACCGTCCTCCTCCGCCTTCCTCCTCGTGCCCTCTTCGCTATCGCAGTCTTTCATCTCCCGTTGCGCTCTGCGTTCGCTTCCATCCTTCGCCGAGTTAGTTCGCTCGCTTACGAGGGACAACGCCGACGCTCACCGCAGCAACGGGCGCCAGAGAGCTGCGCTCTAGAACTTTCAGTGCAACAACCCAGCATCACTCTCTTGGAGTCATTCTGTTCCACACCTGAACGCCTTGCTTACACTAGGGACCGAACAATCAGTACTACACCATGGTTTACAACAAACGCCTGTCCTATTAACTTTATCCGCGGCTGATATTCTAATCGTCATATCGCTCCCTTTTTCATTTACGCTGACAAAATATTCCCAGTAATATATGTTTTACGATGACCTAATATTAAAGAAACTCGCAGCTGAAGAACAGAAATCTGGGCGAGTTGGTACCGATTTATATTGTGTACTCACAGTATAAAGAAACTCGTAATGACTCATGCACTCCTGTATATGCAATAATCCCGAATGATGGGTTGACAAAACAGTGTTTATTAAAGGGCCCCTCACCAGGTTTTGCCATTCTGAGCTGACAAGCGCCTTGATGCGCGCCAATAAGCAGTACATCGCTACGCGCCGCGAGCTGGAATTTCAAGCCGTACGCCATTTATGGTACGCCCACACTAGCGACAAAAACGCGCGCGACACGCCGCACGCGGCAAGCGACCGCGCGGCAGACGCGTGCGGGCAAGTCCACAGTCGCGTTTTGCGGCACGCGGCAGCGGCCCGTGGAGTCCCGCGTTGTCTCGTTCCATTCGATACTTCTCGCGACAACGCGCTCTCCGTTCTGCCCATTTCGTCTTCCATCGGAAGTGTCTGTGTTTTTTTGCGCCACTGCCGGCCACGCTCAGGCATGTCGGATACGGACGAGGAGCTACTGGTGACTGTGAACACTATAATACTTGTTTGTTCTTTACTTGTGCGACGCCGACGTGCCAGACAGCGGACGAGAAAGTTTTGGGTGCGGTACAGGGACACTGAGGGCCAGGCGCGCACTCTGCTTCCCCACCTTCACCAATTACTCACCTGTCATGCCAAACTGCTGTCCATAATGTGCCATCGGTTGGCGCGCAGCTCCTTGTCCGACGCTCGATTTATCATAGAGGTACGCATATCCGCGAACGGTTTCCAAAAACGCCTCCATTGCGAGGCGAATTCTTCGTCGACGCCTCAGTCGCGGTGTGGTAAGGCTTAACGAAAACAGCCCCCTTGACTGGAAATGGCCTCTGAGATTTTACGGCGCGCGTGTCACTGTTCAGTCTCAGAGCCCATAGATTATGATTCTTTGCTTATGCGACAGGTGGCGCCACAACAGCGCGGCTCGTAAAGCGGCTCGCTTCTGATTGGTGGACGTTTCGCGTCTGCCGCGAAAAATGGGTCTTGCACCCATTCGCGCGTTTGTCGCGCGTTGCTGCCGCTTTTCGTGAATCTTGCCGCGCGCGACAGCAACGCTCGCCGCGCGCGTTGTGTCGCGCGCGTTTTTGTCGCTAGTGTGGACGTACCATTACGCTCCTCCTCCGGGCGCAGCGCTCCCAGTCGGAGAGTCAACGCATATCGCGCAAACGCGCCTACGCACATCGCAGTGCCGTGACGTCGCTCATGGTGGCACGTGATTCCGAGAAATATTCGAAGCAACAACTGTTGCTATTCGCGTAATCTGTTGCTTCAATAGACGAGTTAAAGTTTAGGGGAACAAAACACCCAAACCGCATGTCTGCGTGTTTTTGTTTTACATCGTACCGCAGCAAGATATGTGCTTCCGTTTCCTCTAGTTGTTCCCACGTCGTGCAGTCGCGCACGCATAAAACAAAAGTCATTTTCTACCGTGTTCCGGAGCGCGATCGTGATCTGCGATTCCGTTGTGTCTGCCTCAGTATAAGTCACTGACTTATGCCGCTAGTCAGGTGCTCTGGTGCACAGCGCGCAAGATCGTGCGCTGCGCGAAGCGCAGGGGGACGTGTCCTTTGTACTCGTGCGCAAGGAGCCCAAAAGGGAGGACGTAGAATGGTAGAGCGGAAATGGAGGAGAAAGAGAATACGTAAAGCCAGCGCCGTGAAGAAACGGGTGAAGAACAGCCTTGCCATTCTTCGCTCGTGGCAGCTTACATACATGGGAGGATCGCGAGAGAAGGGAAAAGCGCCGTCAGAAAGCAAGCTTAGTTTACTGTGTCTTCAAAAAAAAAAAAATAGTAGGTGACCTTAATCTTTGACTTCTTCGTGGCCCTCGCGCCTCGGCGTTGGTGTTCTTCAGGTTAACTTTAGGCGAACGCAACGCACGAACCGAACTCTGAGGCAAGTGTTTTGCATTATTAAGCCATTTAAATATCAGGCCACCTTGTGTGTGGCGTCATTAGTGACGTCATTACTTCCACTTTATACTTTCGGGTTTCCGGGAATTTCGCCGAAGTCGTGCTCACGTGGCGAGTCTCTGAAGTCTGCGATTCTGCGCTTTGGTGTGCGGTAATCAGTGATTTCTAATTAATTCTAATTATTCCAGGCACTTCAGTAACTAAACTTGTAGCTGAACTTATGCCCTGATAGATCTATAATGAAACCCATGAATGTCTTACTGTACTTTTTTTTTCATTTATTTTGAATTCCCTCCCCGGTTGTCTCAGGAGGTGAACCGGAAGTGCTGCGCAAGAAACAAGAGCGTCACTCGATGCTCGTGTCACTGATAAAAGAAACGTTACTTCTGGACACAGGCAAATTGAGCACAAACTAAAATTTTGAATTCCGCGTACGGCACGGCACGTTTCTGTTATTTCTGAAAAATAAACGCCGTGCAAGTTTGTCCATGCGGACGACTGACGCATGAAGCTATAGGACGTGCGGAAGGAAAGCCAAGCACCACAGCGTCAAGACAACAAGCCAACACTTCAGCCACGTTGCGACGCGTCGTGTGAGACAATGACAAGTGCTAACCTCCTCCCAGGATACCAACTATGGCGCACAACAACGCTTCGAGCAAACACGTCTCACTGTGTGCTCTGTGTACTTCGTATAGACAAACAACTGCTGCACGCAAGGTAACGTCTAATATCACATCACGACTGTCGCAGGCCGCCAACATCACCGCCAAATATCGTCAGTGATCGCTAACAGCACAGAAAGCTTCGCTTACATCGTCTTCCTTCTTTTAAGAAGCCTATAGGTTATTCTTGGATAAGCAAGAACTTCTGAGAAATATTATTTTGTAGGGGTTCCCCTTTACGAGTGGGTCGCATAGTAGACAGTAGACAGTTTTAGTTACACGTACGTAGAGGGTTCACGTACGCAAACGTGAAAAACCTACGTAACTTACGTGCACGCCATCTGAAACGCTTTTAGCTACGCGTACGCGACGCACGCCAAAAGGAACGCCGTAGCTCCAATCGGGAAATGTGAACACGGCGGTAGCAAATTCAATCCTGTCGCCGTGTTTCGATGCGAGCTGTCTGCGCACGCGCGGCCCGCTATCGCTTGTTCGTGATCTTGCGGAACTCCTGCGCGAAGCTGTCTACGTGCGCAAGAAACGCACGCAAAGAATTGAATCTCACGTACGTCCGTGAGACGCGCGCGCGCCCGCTACGTTCCACGCATGCGCACTGCTTACACGTAGAAGCTCTATATACGCAAAGCCTCTACGTACGTGTAACTAAAACTGTTTAGTATTAGCTGTGCATCAGTAAAAGGGACAACTTGTTCAGTGCTCAAATAACGATTCCTACAGACAACCAAGCCCCCAACCAGGCTTTCTGCAACGTGAAACATAGTTCACGTGATGGCAAATACGTCTCGTGGTAAGTGATGCCGAGTGTATACGCTGACGTCAGGGAGGCGCACTGCTGGCGTGAACCAGTGGCGGCTGCAAGACGCAACCCAGAAGTAGCGTCGAAAAGTCGGTTCCAAAAGGCACCGCAACGCAATCAATCTAAAAGCGACTGAGCGCATTGAAGTCGTAAAGAGGCACGCTATACAAAAGTCGGACGCGAGCTGCGAAAACCGCTATCAGACACGACAGCTAGACCGCTGAATCTGCGCGGCGAACACGAGACAAGGACGGCGACCGGGAGGGGAGGGGGGTGCAACGCCCTCATCGTTCGCGCCATCCCCACGCGCGTAAAGGTCGCAACTGCTCGCTTCGTGCGGATGCGACGCAAGGCCCATCAAGAAGTGGGCAACAGCGCGAACTTTTCACACGCCGCGTCGCTGCATGGGAAGCGCCAAATTTGGGGGCGCGCCATTTTTAATGACGACTTCACCAGGAAAGTGGGCAGGGCCGTACCACAACCACACGCGTAGCTAGACTTCGTCAGCCGTGAGCGACTTCTGTCATATCGCTCGCCGAAAGGGTACTTCTGCGTTTACCGAGTTATATCCGGCTGTTTGAGCAGGGCTACAAAGTTGCAGGACAACACAGTTTGGATGCGCCTTGGAAGCAACCACAGAAGAGACGATTGTGGCGCTGTTTTGTCTCGTGGCGCTGGTTGACTGCGTCTACGAATTTCACGGCGTCTGCGCGTATCGTCGGTGCGGCGCAAATATTTAACGCGAGTCTTTCTGGAAACACTGTTGTAACAGCGCGGGCGACATTATCTCGGCAAGGTTGGCTGCACCGATAGACGGAATTCGTCATTACGTCCGGTAGCTCCCGAGTCCGCTACTCGTGTATTATAGCCACTTGAGAAAGCACTGGCGGTCAGGGGCGTAGCCAAGGAGGGGGGGGGGGAGGGCTTATGGGGCTTCAGCCTCCCCCGAAATTTTTTCGTGCTGTCATGTGCCGCCGACCAAAACAACTACCGGCGCCAGAAATCATGCTCGATTTTGTCTAGAATGTCCTTAATTCACGCTCGAAAAGACATTTTATCGCGAACATTGCTAAATCGGGCTGGATTTCGGGGCAACGCCCATGCATCGGGAGTCACATATCGTAACGCAAGGAGCCCCACCGGGCACAAAATTTCAAGGGCGTTTTGAAGGCGAGCGGGCTCGTCTCGGCATCTCGCGGAGGACGCGGAATCTACGGAGCGCTTGGATTTCAATTCTGAAACGTTGTGGGTATAAAGTTCTCATAACATTTTGATGCGAAAGGTCCAATGACATTTTCAAAGTCGTGCTTTAGATTTTCAATTCCGGAACTTTTTGGGTTTAATGCTGTTGTAAACATTTGACGCCAAATGTGCATCGACTTTTCTAAAGTCGTACATCGGGCCATACAACGAGACAAGCCAAATCAACATACTGTCAAACAATTTGACAAAGCACGCAGCGAGATCCGATGAGACAAAGCGTTGTGGTGGTTCATTTGTGCCGTCAGGTCACAGAAAAGAACAAACATTTTTTTCACCTGCGCCAAAGCATCCATGTCAAGACACTAAAGCCACCACTGTAACTAAGTTCTTATTCATTTTTCTACCTAGACGTTTATTCGCGAGGATATATGGAGCCTCTTTCTCATTTCTTTTTCTTTTCTTTTTTTCTCGCAACCCGCGGGCTGCCGATCCAGCCAGAGCGCATGCGTTTTTCTCGTGCTGCATCGATAACCGCGGGCCGCACTTGGATGCGCGTTTGTTTTTCTCTGGCCGACTGCATTTTCGCCTGGCAGAGTTTTGGACGCTTTCTGGCTAGCAGACGAGAAAAAGAAACAATGCATAGTCGCTCGCCGCCAGCACTGCGGGGACTCGATGGATTGCAACGCGTTCGCTTGAGCGCAACCTCTCCGGAAAATTTTGTCTCGCCGGTGTAGGATACCGAGCAGTACGCGTATGGTTTTCTGTGGACCAAGCGTCACACGTTTTCTTCGATATTCCTTCGGTAGCCACACTAGGTGCCCAAAGTAGGCATTCGATTGTAGCCAACATGCTTTCCTTTGCGTTATTCTATTTCGCCGACCCCCGCCTACAAAAAAAAAAAGAAGACATTGTTGCGGCGCAGCGAATTTTCGCATGGTGAAAGTTCGATTTTGTTACTTCTTTTGCGGTAAGTAATGGGCGACGGGACGCTTCAGTTGCCGGATACTATTTTATTATTGCGATAGCAGCTCTATGAAGAATCCAGGTGCATTTCTGTCGTTGCCCTCACGTTCCGTATAAATAACGGCCAAGGGCGATAACATCGTGACCGCGCGCCGCATGCTCTATGTGCGAGTGAAAACGTGTGGGGGGGAAGGGGAGGTGGTGAGCCGACGACGGTGGCTGAGTCTTGTGTGCGCAAGGGAGAAAAGCGGGGAGGAAGCGCGCCGCCTTCCGTCGCAGGCGATACATTTTGGGAGTGGAGGGAGGGGGGGGGGGGGGCGGGTGCTGTGATCTGTGAATCTGTGGTTGCGGAACCTGTTTATTTGCCTTGTTTGACGCATTATATATAGTGACTTTTTCTTAGGTACGTAGATTTATTGGTGACTTATGCGTATATTTAAATACCTTTTGCGAGGTTTCGTGCATATGCGCAGTGAACATTGTTTCCAGTGAAATTTTTTTCCCCTGTATCAAGCTGTATCTTCACATTCGTATGTTCCATTGTATCGTCGCATTTCTAATGTCCGAAGGCGAGGCAAATGAAAGTGAGACAACCTGCCCCGCGCAATAATGTTTCGGTTCATTATTTTCGAGGCATGTGCGTAGCACATACGCATCTCATTTACAAGTGACATGCAGAGGTGAGGTTAAATGTTCTTTAATGCGCTCATACACGGGGTTGAACATGGTTGCGTGACATAATGGACACTTCAAAAGTTGAACAGCTTGGTGTCGTGAGGTTTTTGACAAATGAAGATGTTTCCCAAAAATAAATTATTCGCCGTATGCGTTGAACATTGCGTGTCATTGGCCACTGTGAAGCGTTGTAGCAAACTGTTCAAAGAAGCACATGAAAGTTACAAAGACGGTCCATGGCCGGGCCAAAGCCACCGTGCAGTCACCCCCAACACAATTGAAAAGGCCGTGGTTGCTCAGTGGCTATGGTGTTCGGCTGCTGAGCACGAGGTCGGGCGAATAGAATCCCGGTCACGGCGGCTGCATTTCCATGGAGGCGAAATGCGAAAACACCCGTGTACTTAGATTTAAGTGCACGTCAAAGAACCCCAGATGAGGGTGACGACTCTGTCTGTAATTGTGACCGGGGATGACTCATGGTGCCGCTACTACGAGCCTGAAACAGTACGGCAAAGCTTACAGTGGGAACATTTGAATTCACCACTCCCAAGGAAAACAAAGGCCGTCATTTATGCCAGAAAAGCGTTGACTTCTTTTGAGATCGTTAGGGGCCACTATTGATCGAATTTTCTAAACCTGGAGAGACTAAATCGTTTCAGATATTGTGGAAGATCGGATCGGCTGCGTGTCGCAATTAAAAGCAAACGACGTGGAAAATTCAGCATTGGGGACATCTTGCTTCACGATATTGCCCGGTCCCACGTCGCTGATGTGGTTAATACAAAATTGGCAAAGTTCAAGTGGGAAACGCTGCAACATCCCTCATGCAGCCCAGACCTGTTGCCTTGCGTCTTCCACATTTGGTAAAATTTGAAGAAACTGCCCAAGGGAACCAGATTCGTGTCGGAAGATGACGTGTAGTCATTTACAGATTTTCGAGGCAGCAACCCAAGGAGTTTTATGAGACGGGAATCACGCGACTCGCTAGTAGGACAAGTGTCTAAATACTCATGGTGACTACTTTTATATAAAGTACCCCGTTTGTC
Source organism: Dermacentor albipictus (assembly GCF_038994185.2). Taxonomy (NCBI): domain Eukaryota; kingdom Metazoa; phylum Arthropoda; class Arachnida; order Ixodida; family Ixodidae; genus Dermacentor; species Dermacentor albipictus. The sequence continues at coordinate 30,071,222 of NC_091825.1, forward strand.
ATATATTCGCATTGGCTCACTTTCATTTGACTCGCCCTCGCATATGTTGCAGAACTCCTGCTTTTTATATGTGCTCTCTGTTGCGACTATAATTTCTGAGCAATTACTCGCAATGCACAACCGGTGACTGCTGCTCCTGCGCAATACATTCTAACAAAGGAAAGCGTCATTGAGATTTTCCCTTGGTCGTTGCATATGTACAAAACTGTAAACACGGTTGTTGAATGACATATATATATATATATATATATATATATATATATATATATATATATATATATATATATATATATATATATATATATATATATATATATATATATATATATATATATATTAGATCCCTCGACTGCTTTTATAAGGAGCAGGCCGAGCTGCAAAGTGAGCCCCCCCCGAACGAAATTTCTGGCTACGCCACTGCTGGCGGTCCGCGTAATCTGGATGATTATGGCACAATTGATTTTCCTGCACGCTGCCCTTTTCGAAAGGTAACGGGAGCAATTTCAAGCGGTAAAAACACTTACGTAAATCGGCCGCGAGAAGCGATTCGGTTCGGGCGGCGGTGCTTCTTGCGACATTTCACAGAGGAGAACGCACGAAGCCCAGTTTTTAAGATATAACCGCTTGATCGCGACATGCACGCAGTGCTAGCAGGTAATACACGTTTCGGGGGCTTAGTGACTGCTCGACTTGCTTGCTTCTCAGCAGAAAGCTTTTGGCGGGAAATTGACCCAGCCGAATTAAGCTATAGATTGAACAGTGGTATGGGTATTTTGCGCCAAGAACGACGCCATCCCTAAGGCACATTCCATAAGCTTGAAGCGCTCCGTACTTTTTTTTTTTTTCGACTCAAATGCGGTTCCTTCATGATGCATTCAAATGTAATCGCCAAAGAGCACGTCTCCGAAGGTATTACTTGCGCAATTTACAGAGGCCGCATCAGGAATAATAATAATATGCACTACCACAAACTGGCAATCATAGTAGGGGCATGCGTAAATGACTTTACATCAACGTTGGCATAAAACTGGTTTCGCGAGTCGACGTGATGACACTCAGCCACGTCGTCCTATACAGCCATCTTGACGATGCGGCACCGACTCGGTGCCCGTGGCAATCGAATGCGGTCGCATGATAAAGGGGCGAAGTAAACGTAGTTGACGCGCCCGTACATGGAGCGACCGACAGCGAATGTGTACGCGACTACTGGGCGAAACTTACTCCTCGTTCAGGACGAACTGGTCGGCTAGTTGGTTATACATGTCTATTGGATCACAGCGCACAGTAAATCGCAACGGACTGACAAGAGACACCACAGAGCGCCGTCTCCTCGTGACGCAGAATGTGTTGCACACGACAACCGATAACCGCGGCGAAAGCCCGTACGGTTTTCCGGCTCGGTATCCCATCCTCGCTCTATCTCGTGCTCTCCCGCACCTTCCTGTGCTGAAATCGCACAAACCGTATAAGAGATATTGCCTCACTCTACTAAAATGAACAATAAATTAGTTTACATATATTTTATTTCGGAACTATTTCTGTTCCTTTCTCACACAAAAAAAGAAAATTGAGCAATACTAGATAAGACGCAGTGTCAAACTTATTGCAGTTACGGTTTGTTTTAATCTCGCGCTGAAATCTGAACATTAATACGAAATTCAAAGTACTTTCTCGTCAGTTTTGGCGCACGAAGATGATGTTGTTGAGTCTTAGGGTCCTTAAGAATGGCAATCTAGTCCATTAACTCCAAACCAGACACAAGCAGGCGCTGTGAAAATGCACTGAGCATACGTCACAGCGCGGTGGCATCGCCGCGCGTCTCCTGTTCGTCGTCCTTTTTCGCCAAGCCTCCTCCCATAGGGAGCGGCCGCGCTGACACAGCTGTAATCACTCTTCCGCGAGACGAGAAGAAATGGGATTGGGGGGGGGGGGGGGGGGGGGCTAATCCGAGAGGACGTCTACGTGGAGTTGCTAAAGCCCCCCCCCCCCCCCGTTCCCCTTTCACACACGCTCGGACACCCCCAGATATAGTCGAGATTTATTTGAATCCTCCACTATGGCGCCTATCGTATCTACGCTGCGGTTTCTGAACGAAAAATCATTTCATTTCTTCTTTAGACAAGTACGCGCATCTGGCTTTTCGCGTTCGCCATAGACGACACTATAACGCGATTCACCGCATGTAAGCACTCAGTTCTGGTTCTCACACATCTTAATGACAACACAGTTTTTTTTTTTGTTTCTTCCCCGCTCGCGATTACTTCGAGTGAGAGGCACAACGACCTCACGTTATGCAGAAGCTCCCCGTACGCGTCCCCACATGAGAGAATACCGCACAGGTACACTCGAAAGCCGGTCGCGTGTTCCGCTTTGTATTCCCCGCAAGAAACCTCGACAGTCGCATTCGGATCGCATTTGCAGGTTGCCCAGCATGCCGCGTTTGTATATACGTATAGAACTAATGCGTACGGGAGCGCCTATTCGCAAGCACTATAACCGGCGTTTTTTTTTTTTTTCCTAGCTACGCGAAATTTTAAACATCGTGCCTGTGACAGAACTTGATGGGGCAGACATTACTTCCACGAGAAATCAAAGTGCTTAATTCAACAATTAACAAGATTGCACGAATTAACTATAATTAATTATCCTACCCAATACATAGCAATTTGCGAATTGCAGCCGCTGAGTTGTTCCACAAGGCGTATTAGAACAAATTGTGGGGAACAAGAGAGAGAGAGAGAGAGAGAGTGAGTGAGTGAGTGAGTGAGTGAGTGAGTGAGTGAGTGAGTGAGTGAGTGAGTGAGTGAGTGAGTGAGTGAGTGAGTGAGTGAGTGAGTGAGTGAGTGAGTGAGTGAGTGAGTGAGTGAGTGAGTGAGTGAGTGAGTGAGTGAGTGAGTGAGTGAGTGAGTGAGTGAGTGAGTGAGTGAGTGAGTGAGTGAGTGAGTGAGTGAGTGAGTGAGTGAGTGAGTGTGTGTGTGTGTGTGTGTGTGTGTGTGTGTGTGTGTGTGTGTGTGTGTGTGTGTGTGTGTGTGTGTGTGTGTGTGTGTGTGTGTGTGTGTGTGTGTGTGTGTGTGTGTGTGTGTGTGTGTGTGTGCGCGCGCGTGTGTGTGTGCGCGTGTGTGCGTGAGAGAGAGAGAGAGATAAACAACAGTGCATTTTTCACGGCAAGTTTGATGGCGCATATTTCAAAACCGGTGGCATCTCAGAATTCGTTCCAAATAGATATGCCATGCACACTAAAGCCAGCCACAATTTGTGAACTGTAATATAGACCATAAATTAAGTAAAACGCTTAATTAGTGAAATTTTGTTGCCTGACTCATCGAGCGATTTATTTCAAGGGTTATAATTGTGCTATCACAAATCTTCACTGATTCGAGATCGGCGGTCAGGGCTTTCGCTTCAGGATCCATCGCTGAGGAGGCTCACAAGATTCTCAAGAACAAGATAATCTCTCCGCACACCATCACGTGGTTTCCGGCTCACCTCGACCACCAGCTTGACTCGTTTCCCAATCTTAATAACATTGCCCACTCCCAAGCGCGCGCACTAACCCACCGCGCGGGAGCAAGATTGAGCTCAGGCTCTGGGGTTCTCGAGTTTCGGGACACTCTCACTACTTTCAGCGAAATTACTACGCACTATCACCTGGGTAGGAGGACTTATCCTCCCCCTCACTGCAAGCTGGCTAGACCTCTGGCGTCCACTTTACGCATGCTTCAGACGCAGTGCTATCCGAACCTGGCCCTTTTCCACACGATCACTCCAGAGGCTTTCAGTTCTACTTGCCCCGACTGTGGGGCTGTTAGCAATCTCGCACACATGCTCTGGCGATGCCCCTCGTTACAGGGACTCAATCGCATCACAGAACAAGAATGGAGCTCTGCCATCCGGAGCTCAGAATATGCACATCAAACTTGGGCTGTCCAGAGAGCCCACGATGCGGCGGTTAGGCTCGGCCTACCAGTCCCCACGTGGGAGCGGCCCGCAGCTCTGCCCTAGGGCAAAGCGTCTCAGGACCTTGCTATTAAAGTTCTTTGTCTGTCTGTCTGTATCAGCCATCGGCCATTCTTTAAATTTTGGTGCAGCAGAAAAAAAAAATGCGCCCGATGTAGTAAAACTGCTCCCAGGGTGCTGCTGGACTTAATGTCTCTGAGTACAATCAACACCATACAAATAAGGAACCGGTAAAGTCCGCCTACGATATCAGTAAAGCCAACCGTGAAACTATCCCAAATTTCTCGAGGAAGTATTTCACTTTGAGGAGTCAAAGCTTGAAAATGAACTAAATGAACAAGCGTCCCCTGGAACCACTTTCCCTCCACAATCACTAGCATAACTGCTGACCACGAGTTCAAGATCGCTTTACAAGATGCCGTGTATTTTTTTATTTTTTTGTTAGCTGCCCGTCTTGCCATTCCGCCCCCCCCCCCCCCCCCAACACCTCTCCTTTACGTAGTGCCTTTGCACCCTGAAAGTATTTTTAATAAAGAATGAAGAAATGCAACTCGGAGAAATGTAATGTGCATTAGTTACAACCTTTCCTCTCGGTTAGCTTCTCGCGTGCGTACGCATACACGAGTATCGTTTCCTAAGGGTTAAGCACCCGAAGGTCGCTACGTAAAGGGAGCTACGGTCATGTGGTAATGCTAGTTTTATGGAGAAACAAAACAAAGAACAAAGCGAGTAATGGATTCCATCAAACAAGGCGGATATATGTGCAGGGAATCAACGAGCAAACGCTCGCTCAGAGAAAAAATAAAAGAACATGGCTAGAAAAAAAAATCACGAGAACTGTTTAAGCATACAGTTAAGAACACCGCATCACGTCAGCCTCGCGAAAGCAAAATAATAAAGATAAGTATATCCATAAGTATATACAGATACAGTATGTACAACTATAGTGAAAGCGGTCGTCCTCATCAATGAAAATGAAGCACTAAAGTTTACCAAACTAGTGTAAAAATTGTTCAGCTATCAATATGTTAACTGCTTCAAAAAAAAAAAACGCGCAAGCTTTATTTTCTGTTAACAAACATTCTGCACCATACAGGGTGTCCCAGCCAAGTTCAGACAGAATTTTAAAAGGTGCGGATGCCACGTAGCTCGGCAGAACCAAGGTAATGTCGTTTGCCGTCGCTTGGTGATACTGAAACTATTTAATTCTGTGTAATCAGATATAATTAGTCTTAAATAATCAACTGAAATATCATTAGACGAAAAGTGTAAACGCGAAAATTGTAGAGCAACATGCGATACTCGCGATACAGCTTTCGGTGCTCAATAAGTGCTACATAAAATGTTTTTTCGGGCGTGAAAGAAGCCCGCGAATAACGCAAAATGCTTCGAGATGCTGCAGTCGCGCGGCAATGCATTCGGTGATCCGCGAATAACAGTTTCGAGAAAAAGCCTTCATCGTCCTCGAGGTCATTCTTGTAAATAAAGAGGATTTCGCTATCGAAGAGCCTCAATTAAGGGTTGCGGGACGCGGGTTAAAGCCAGCGTATTTCTTGGCTGACCTGGAGGGCGTTAAACATGTGCGTTTTCGCTTGCGTACCATAGCGTCCGTGCTCCTTCGGAGCGCGTCACAGCGACAGGGGATCGCACCCGCGACCTCGAGAGCACGACGCCACTGAAACATCGCGGCGGGTTCATTTCCCGGCACGAGAACCAGCAACGATGGCAAGAATGGGTTCAAGTTGCGTCACTCCGCGTAGCCTGTGCGGGCACCGAAACTTTATGGCTGGCTCTCGTACACGTTAACGCGTGCTCGTAGGAATAGCGGCATTAACTCAATTTGAGCCTTTTATTTCTTGCGTTATTTGACTAACGCAAATTCTTAAAGTGACTACACTGGGTGCTTTGACCGGCTTCACTTTGACTTAAAGCGCAGCTCTTAGGCGCTCGTTCCTGCGTTGAGCGTCGGCGTAACCGAGCGAACGCGCAGCGTAGCGAGCAATGAACGAAGGCGATCAGAGAGCGAGGAGGAAAGCAGGGGAAGCCACCTTGAAGCACCACCGGATGGCGCTCACGTACGCGCATGCGCGGACGTGAGCGCACTACCGAACCAAAGGTCGATGGGCCGGTTGGCTCTGGGAGCCCACGGTAAAACCACATTTGAGGCAGTGCAGGGTGACATATGGGTTGGGGCTCTTTTGGAAGTCAGAGGAACACAGAGCAAAATTAGTTTTGAAGAAGGACTCGGGAGCATGAATGAAAATAAATGGGCAGCTAAACTGCACGAGTATCTGTACTTGAAAAGCGTGGACACAGAATGAAGCAAGAGGCCAAGAAATTTGGCAGCTAAGTACAAGGTAATTGAAACTGTAAATAGAAGACAACCAGAGATCATCAGAAAGAAAGTGAGAGAAACAGAGACAGCGAATTGGATGCAGATAATGGAAACAAAAACGTCCATGGATATTTACGAGAACGAGAAGAAAGAAATTAGAAGGGAAAATCTGTACGACCGCACAAAGGACAGTGCCTTGCTATTTGAGGCTGAAGCCGGTTGCCAGCGGACAACATTTCGGAGCAAATATTCGGAAAGAAATGAGGCATGTGTACCGTGCAGCAAAACCCGGAGACGACTCGGCACATACCAATTAAATGCGAAGGGATTCACCCAGCGAGAATCGTATGTAACGTACACCTTCCAGACGCGCTTTAGTTTTAAGTGGACGGAAGCATCAACCGGTCAGCAGTCGAGATAAGCAAGAGACGCGTAGAGTATTGATGAAAAAAAAAAGCAAGGAAGTTGATACGACCGGATTTGTTACAGGCATAGGTAGCAATGCAAGTTAGAGAAGTTCTGAGGGGAAAAAAAGATTATGAAGATGTATGCAAACATGCTGGATAAAAACATGTATAGCGTACCTCGTTAAATCTAGCAGGCTAGGCGACTATGTATCACCACCCCGTTTCACAGGGGATGCCATTTAATAATAATAATAATAATAATAATTATTATTATTATTATTATTATTATTATTATTATTATTATTATTATTATTATTATTATCGTACGCATCCGCGGCTCTTTCGCCCGTCCGGGCGAAAGAGAAAATTGGCTGCGGTTTGGCTCAGCTAACCCTGGATATGCAAAGCGAAAGTTTGGTTTAGCCTAGTTAAGTCTTGGTTTCCTTGGTTACCCTTTGATTTAGCTGCAGTTGTTATACTTAGGGGTATACAATCATCGTTAAGCCAGGTATGACGGCTGTGCCTAGGTCGGTCGCTGGACATGACGGTGATTAGGCTTGGGTGGACACTTATCGTTCGACGGTGCGATCGATGCCTGTTGTGCCACAGGAAAGCGCAATTGCTAGACGTGCAAAGAGACGCCGCGAACATGCGCATCGTCGAAGCACAAACGGGCAGGGCGCGAACGCGGTCTTTACATTGATCTCGACAATGCGACGCCTGCTGCATTCCGGACCCTCTCCAGAGAAGCAGCTCGCCGGGCGATATCCGCGGGTTGGTCAGACGCTGCTTATCGACGTCGGCTCAAAGCATCTCGCTCCCGCGCAACGCTCAAAGACAGCCCGGCCTCGCTCACATCCATGGCCAAGCTCGCACCACAGAACACCTATACAAACTTAGAGAAGGGAAACTGTACCTTCCACAGTGCTACGGAAATAAGCGTAGCGGTGGCGTCGTGAACTAAAGTATGTGACCACGGGTGGCGCTGTACAACAGGAAACGGAAACGGGGTTTTGCACACGCTTTACCAGGTGTTCTGTGGCTTTACTGGGTTTCTGGCTTCTGCGCCTCGATCGTGCTCCCGCCAGTTTAGTTGCTGTGTAGTAAACGTTGCGCCTATATTAAGTAGGCGCTACGTTTGCCACACAGCAACCAAACTGGCGGGAGCACGATCGAGGCGCAGAATACATGTAGCGCTGAGCCATATCGAGTTAAGGCACACTCTGAACTGACTTTTAAGGGCATCCCGAGCGGTTTTTCGTTTATTACGCCGCCGTTACGCCGAGTTGTGCCGCCGCGCTCCAGCTGTTGCATTTCGTGTAGGGCTACTGACAAAATGCGGTTTGCAGGTGGCACGATGGCCTCGACTGGAATAAACGCACACGACACCAAAGATTGAGTAAGCCTGAAAATATTTTATTTGCATTTTACAAGTACAACAAAAAGCACACGTCTACGCATCCACACAAACGCGGTTACATAGTCAAGAACATAGGCAAGAAATGGCTCATTAATAAGGGTAGCACAAACGCACCAGAAAGAAGACCTAAGCTACAAAACGTACGGTCGGCTGCTAAGTATAATAATTTCCCTGTCACCGCGTGTCACTTTTATACAGCATCTTTACAGCACTACCAGGCCGGGTAGTTTGGCGGAAAGAATGCAACAGCTTACGGCCGTCAGCTGCCTCTGTCATAATTATCCTAATCTCCGCATCAACGTCGTGCAAGTCCGCATACAGGCATCTGTATCAACCATATATGTGCCAGCTTAATACATGTGTAGTGAAATTATGACAACCACTGCGTCTTATCAAACGTATTGGTTTTGCAAATGCGCATTACAGCTGACGGAACGACATACTGCAAGTGAAGCACAAGAGAACAAGGACAAAAGGAGGATACAACACTTGAAGAAATGAAGAATTAGTAGGCGTACAGCAAACAAGCGATGACGGAGAACACACAATGATCGGGTGTTCTGTGACATCGCTTTGCGTATTTACGGTGTTATGGAGATCAACGGCATAAAAACGTACCTTCAAGCGTACTCCCTCAACCTCCGCCGCATTCATCATGATAATCAACGCTTAAACAAAATGAAGCACTATTTTTTGCCAAGAGTAGACCTCTTTACAGCAAGTCTATGTAATGACTCGCAAACGAAACCAGCATGCTTTCGAAAATGTTTTACCGCCGTGGTATTCGAACGCCAACGGCCAGGAAACACATCGATGCCAATAGGCTGTCGGCTGTCGGTGGTTAATCAAGTACAAAAACCTTGACGCTATGACTAAAAAGCAGCTTCAACAATCAAATTAAAAAAAAATCAACTGCCTATTTGCCTGAGGTAACAAAACATCTTTAGACACCTCGATTGTTTATGTCAATGGTTTGTGTAAAGTAAAAAATTCACCATGTTTAGCGCCCCTAGCAGAGAAAGCACAAATTAAAGTATTCGACCAAATTACAGTCAATCCACTTGCGCGCTTACGCTGAAACGCCCCTCGATTGATTTTTCGCCCTCTGTGGCCATTTGTTGAACTTGAGAGTGTACGGGGCCTGCTCGCACTGACAAGGCGAGCGCGGCGCTCCTCCTACCCAGGTACGTGGCGAGTCACGTGGTCAGGCGGCGACCCATATGCACAGAGCGCATGCGCCAAGTCGGCGGCGGCAAAGGCGCTAAGGCGCCGGAGCTCGGCGCAGCGAGTCACACCACGGAGGAAGGAAACGTCACTCTTTGTGAAGCAAAAGTGAAGCCGGAAGTTGGCGTTGCTCATGGCGATGCTCCGCCTTTTGTGCCACCCTCCTCTCTTGTTTACATCTTTCGCGAAACCACGCCGTGCTGCGCGTAGTTTCGCGCGCGGAGCGCGCGCGCTCGCGCAACATCCAGCAGAGCACGGTGCAGGTAACATAGCGCAACAAGACACGGTGCAACACAGCGAAACACCACGCAAACCCGCCCACACAGCGCCTTTGCCACGGAACGAAACCTACCAGAGCAGCACGTGTGAGCGCTCAAAACCATAACAACGCCGCCATTGTGGCCCAAAAGGCGTGACCATACAGCAAAAAAAAAATAACAAAGCAGCTAAAAAATGAGAACCTACTACGTCATTTCCGCCACACTTTTCTCCTAGCGCGCGGAGGGGGTAGGGCCTCTCCTTAGTTTCCTTCCTCCGTGAAAAATCAGAACGCCGCCATTGTGGCCCAAAAGGCGTGGCCATGCAGCAAAAAAATAAAAAAGCAGCAAAAAAATGAGAACCTATACGTCATTTCCGCCACACTTTTCTCCTAGCGCGCGGAGGGGGTAGGACCTCTCCTTAGTTTCCTTCCTCCGTGGAGTCACACGATGCGTTGCCAAAGGTTGCGTTGCGTTGCCAGCTGCGGTCAAATGAAAGCCAAATTCGCGGCGATGGCGAAACTCGGCTGGACGAGGTTAGTAAAAAAAGAATAAGAAAGATCGCTTCGCGCACAGCGTTCGCCGCAAGCGTTCCCCGGTAAAGACTACGGTTGCATAAGCTGCAGAAGCCAGTTGCCGTTCTTTGCATAGCTATGATAGCGCCGCGAATCGTGGCTCTGCCAGTCGGTGCCGAGATCGGTGTGATGCCTCAGTATATCGCGAAATGTAAACACTTGCAGAGCTGCGCTCATATTTCGCATTATGGAGTATCGTAATCGACGGTTAACTTTTTTTTTATAAGGTCTTCAGACGGTTGTTACTTAAAGAAACAAAGACAGTGACAATTCTACTAAAAACGTGAACGAAGGAGAGTATACATGAACAATCAGTTTCACATTTAGGGAAAACTAGGAACGTATTGCATCGCGATGCGGCGAGCGCTGGAGTCGGACGGCGGCAGCAGCAGCAGCTCGCGCATGCGCTCGAGGGGCGGAGTCGTTATCTGCGTCGTCTGCCACTGCGGCGCGCGCTGGCCACATTGTGCCACAAGGGGCAGTGCACCGATTTCATCATTACTGCGGGAACTGAGCTGACATTCTTAACATTGGGCGACGCCAAACTGAGCCTTCATTGGCGATAATGGAGTTCCACAAACTTCTTTTGACAGCATGCTTCCTTGGTTGTTTCGAAAGGCCGAGGTACTGAGCGCGTGCACGTATATTTGTTCACTGTGTGTGCTACCGTGATACGCAGCGACAAGACGCACCAAGACGTGCACGCAACGTGCTCAGTCTGACTCGAAACGAAAACAAAGCGCTCAACAATGACAACTATGGGGGGTCAAACAGGATGAAACATACGGATACGAATAAAAGAATGTTTTAGGTTAAGACGGGAAACGATTTTTTTCGACAATCATTCACTACACCAGACAGACCCTGCGCGCCGGCGGGGAACTGGACACGTCACGCTCTGCACTTCAGTTAGAAGTGCAGAGCGTGACGTGTCCAATTGGCAGCGATGACAGCGCTCATCCTGGATGACTGAAGTGTTGAGCGACTTGATCAGCGATGTGTTCATTCGCAGCACGTCTCAGTTGCTGACGATGGTGGACCGAAGCCTATCCTTGGGCGAATGATGGAGAGGATGGTGCGCCCGCGATACCATAGTGGCGATACTTTCAATAAGCCGCAGACATTTTAAATGATGTTGACGCCCGGGGATTGGGGCGGCCACTCCAGGAGAGTGACGGCGCGCTCTTCGAGCAGTTCTTGCACAACACGAGCGGTGTGGATGGGCGGCCTATCGTGTTGGAATATATAGTCGCCTTCCGGGAACGGGCCGTCAAGGACGTATGGAATCAGTACGCCGTCTATGATTGCCCTGCACCGTTCAGCGATGAACTTACCTTCGAGACGTATCAGTGGGCGTCGGACAACGCTTAGTAAAGAATACCGGCTCATTTCATGCAGTAACGATGAAATTCGCGCACTGCCCCTGAGAGTAGCACGCTTCCCGACATTGCAAACGACGCCGTTCAAGACCTCACCCCTCAAGCATTTCCGCATGCGCGAGCTGTCGCCACCACCTCGCCGATGCAATGCGCTCCAAGTTTTCCCCAAGTGTGAAAAACTGTACATAGGAGTACTACACACTTAAAAAAAATCGTAATCAAGATTAGCCAATCTCCTCTGAAAAAAGGAGCAGAAATAAACTTTATTAGTAGAAATGAGCCGACGGTAAAATCGTCCGAGGTGGGCGGCGTCCCTAGTCCAGGATGCCGTGGGCCTTAGCCGATAGCTTGGGCCTGCTCACCAGGCGATGCTGGTCTTCAGGGCTCGAGCTTGTCAGCTGGGCCTCCCACTGCTCGACGGTTGGTCCGGTGATGGGCGGTTTCGATGGGTTTTGCTGACATTCCCATACCGTGTGGTAGAGGGTATTGGGCGTAGAGCAGAAGGCGCATTTGTGAGTATAGCTCGTAGGATACATGGCGTGTAGCAGGGTGCCGTGCGGGAATGTGCCGGTCTGTAGTCTTCGGAAGATCACCGCCTCTTCTCTTGTCAGCTGGGGATGCGGGGGTGGATAGATCCTCCTACCCAGCCTGTAGTGGCTCAGGATATCGGCGTATCTTTTCGGGACGCTATCTTGTTGGTCTACCGGTGCTCGTGAACCCGGTGGGATAGCCCGGAGAACGTGATCTCGGGCAGCGGCATTAGCTGCTACATTACCTGCCAGGGGCTCGTGTCCCGGGGCCCAGACAATGTACAGTTCTGGAAAATTGTCTCTTTTTTCGAGGATGCTCAGGGCTTGTTTGGAAATGCGGCCCTTTTGGTAATTTCTACATGCTGTTTGTGAGTCGGTGATGATTGTGATTAGATCTTCCTCTCGCTGGCCCGTAGTGGCCGCCAGGGCTATCGCCGTTTCTTCCGCGCAGTCGATGTCTGGAGTGTTTACCGAGGCCGCAGCTACCTCTTGTCCTTGGCCATTGATCACGCTGATAGCGTGGGCCGCTCTGTTCTTGTACTTTGCCGCGTCGGTGTATCGGACTTCTTGTTTTGGTCCTTCGTAGGCCTTACGTAGAGCTTTCACTCTCGCTCGCCTCCTTTCTCTGCGGTATTCAGGGTGCATGTTTCTCGGGATGCTGGCCACCGTGATCTTCTCCCTCAGGGTTAGAGCAACCCGCTGTTTTGTAGACTCATATTCGACTGGGTAGCCCAGTCTTATTAGCGTGTCCCTACCCGTGCTGGTGAGCTTGAGTCGCTCTATCTGGCTGGTCTGGTGGGCCTCTACTAGTTCCTCCCAAGTATTGTGGATGCCCAGGCTGAGTAGCTTCTCCGTCGACGTCGTCGGTGGAAGCCCCAGTGCCAGCTTGTAGGTTTTTCGTATTAGGGTGTTCAATTTGTCTCTCTCGCTGTTCTTGAGACCCAGGTACGGGGTGCCGTAAATGACTCTGCTGATTATCAGGGCTTGTATTAATCTGATTGTGTCCTGCTCTTTCAGGCCGTGCTTTTTGTTTGTCACTCTTCGCACCAAGTGCGCGACTTGGGTAACTGTCGCTTACAATTTTTTAATGGCGGCGAGACCGGCACCGTCCTTCTGGAAAGTGAGGCCCAGAATACAGACTGTGTCCACCTTGGGTATGTAGACTCCACGTAGTGTCAACGTTGGGTCAGGTGTCTCCTGCGGAGGCCGCCCTCTTGTCCTCTTTTTGAGGATCACTAGCTCCGACTTTTCCGGCGCGCATGAAAGACCGCAGCGGTGTAGATAATGCTCGGTCCTGTCGACGGCTTCCTGCAGGGCGTCTTGTTCGCCCAAGGATCCCGCCCACCGAATTAAGACGACTGCCTGCATTGATTCTACAAACAACTTGGCTAACAAAAAATAGCCCGAATAAGCTCATAAAACTATATACGAGGGTATTTGCTTTTGAGACAGAACGGTATACTATAGACGACAACCGACGGGAACCTACGTCACCTCTGCTAAACCTGCTTGCACAAGCACTGCACCACGCGTTGAAGCCACCTGCAATGTTCTCCCTGATGACATTCTCTGTTACAAGTATTTAGCTCTACTATTCATCGCGCGAGAATTTTGGCTACACACAAAGAAACTTCATTTTTTCACTATTGCTACAGAGTTCCACTGCTTGCAGCGTCCGGTTTTAGTTTTCCGATAACCGTACTACGACACTGACGAACTGCACAGCATGTTGCGATCCATTCTGTCACTTTAACGGAACTACCGAGGTGCAGACAATATAGTAAAAAAAAAGGGGGGGGAGAAAAAAGAAAGAACCGCCGTGATACAGCTGTCAAGAGTACACGACTCGCGACCGAAAATTCATGAGCACGAACCATGTCGGAAAACGATTTCCTTTCCCTTTTCCACTGTTGAGAGGACTCCTCGAGTGAGTGAGTGAGTGAGTGAGTGAGTGAGTGAGTGAGTGAGTGAGTGAGTGAGTGAGTGAGTGAGTGAGTGAGTGAGTGAGTGAGCTCTATAACTCCCTTTTGATCGGACGGACCAACAAACTCACGTTGCAACACTGTCCGCGATCAGTAGAATTACTTTCGCCATTACAACAAAAAAGCCCCGGTGCGTTTATAGCAAGCGGCCACCTGAGACGAGAACACACCTGGCACGACAAAGCGCGCACACGTGCGCTTCTGTTTTCATTCCGGTTGCCCCGCCACTCTCCCAAAGCCTGCCCAAAACTTTTCCTGCTTCTCGTTCAGCAGTCACGCTACACAGCCACTCCGTGCCGCGTCGACCGGAAAGCGTTCGTTGGGGCTGCGCGAATGCGAGGCGACGGTGTCGCTCGTCGAGCCAAGGGCACGTGTCGTTCGCTCGGGGCATCGACGATCGCCCGCCTCCGCGGACGAATGTCATCGGCATTCCGGCGTCCTTGGACCTTGACGACGTCGGGGACGATGCGTGCAGTCGCTGCATCGCGCGCGTTTTTCCTCGTCGGCGACGACGACGTTGGCAGTGATGCGGCCGCGTACAGACCAGAACGAGACGCTGAAAACAAGCAAGGCTATAGCAAGTGGGGTGGACGTTCAGGAGAAAGAAATGAGCGTGGCTGCGTCACCTTTCTACAGTAACAAAAGTTAGAAATTAAATATTCTAAAACATCAACAAGACGCAAAAATATGACTTGTTGATTTCTAATAGCATCCCCTTCGAAACGGGGGATGGAAACAAATGGACACCTAGCCCGCCCGAGGTAATCAGGCTTTACGTATCTATTACATGTCTGGCGTTCTGCCTGTCTCTTTACCGTAAAGTTACGTATGTCTGTAATGACCCCGGCTCCATACCTTGCTCCACATCTTGCTATAAGCGTGTCTCGCTTAGCCTGACCACTCGGCAGAAAATGAACGGGTGGCGGCGACGCCGTGTTCTCTCGCCGTGACGTCACCGGCTCTGACGGCGCCTGCTTACACGGTCATTGGGTTATCGGTCAGCAGACACCACACGGTTATTCTAGCGGAGTCGTAAACACTGAAGTCAGCAAGTTTCACGAAGCTACGCTGGGCTACGACAGCCAAAATATGAAAAAAAAAATAGTTTTATATCCATGAATTCTCACGGACGCACGAGCGCAAGGGTATATACATGGCGCGAAATTAAAAAAAAAGAAGAAAAAGAACTGGAACTCCCGACTTTCACTTTACTTTCTAATAATCAACCAATTATCACGAATATAACAAAGAAAGGACTTTAAAGCGAAGCGTGATTCTAAACTGATTTAACCTCTCTCTCTCTCTCTCTCTCTCTCTCTCTAGTGTTGCTTTAAACAGGTCGTTGTCTGAGATATCGCCGCCACGCACTAAATTGCGGGATTATGCCACCAAGCTCTTGGTTCGGTCTGCTGTTGACCCATACTCTCACCCAGGCGGTTTGCTGGCTCAACACGTTCACTGCGCCGTGGCCCACCGGTGGGTCACGCAAGGCAGTCCAGCCGTGCTGGCGCAAACGACGAGGCGTTTCTTACAGTGCGGCGACGACATGTTTCCACAAATGCATGAAAATGCGTTTCCGCTATCATATCACAGGTGGCGGTAGAGATAGAACGCGCGCCTGTATTTATCGACATGGGCGCTTGTAATGCGTCTGATGATAAAGCTGACGGCTATCAGGAAACGGCGCAGAAAATGTTCCAGCTACGCGCTCCAGCCTTTTGTTCGGGCGCTTTCCCCATGCGCAACGTACTTTTGAAAAGCGCTCACAATGTGTGCAAGAGCTCAGCTGAAGAATTAGTTTGTCATATTCGCAATAACTTGGCTCACTCTCAGTGCCAAGCCTCGTGGTCCTCATCCTTATGCTTTCCATTTTTTACGAGCATTCAAAAATCGTGATGGACTGTCGAAAATTCGACGGAGGTACAGAAAACCCGAAGAAAAGACCCTACGGTGGAAGCGGATCCGCCGGGACACACGGCAGCCCAAATAGGTTGCCATCCACTTCGTTCGGCACAACTTCTGCTCCAGTGAACGTTGAGTGTTCAAGCAGCGTCGATGAGAACCTCGAAGAGTTATTGGAAAATTCTTCTGAACTGTGGGGTGGTGAGTCAAACGTTTGCGGTGAAGCGGTATCTGAGGATTCGGAAAATGGTGATGTTCAGGCTGCATTACCTGCCGAAAGCTGGAATGCAATAACGACTAGAGCAAGAGCGATGTAGTATTCGAGCCCTCCTGTGCTAATCAGCCTCCCGACTAGCAACGATGCTCTCATCTTGTTTTCTCTTTTTTTGACTGATGACATTTGGGACATGATGGTTCATGAGACAAACAGGTATGGGAAGCAGTACATAGACTCGAACGTGAGAAAGAGAAATCGCGCGTGCAAGAGAAATCGTACAAGAGAAATCGCGCGTGAAGAAATGGACTGAGACAAACGTGCAAGAAAGGAAAGTGTTCGTTGGCGTACTGATCTGCATGGGTCTAGTAAGGCTTCCTAATCTGCAGCACTACTGGGCAAGAAGCGATCTGTACGGCGTAAACTGCATTCGCCAAAACATGGCCCGCGACCGGTTTCTGCTGCTACTAAGGTTCTGGCATTTCGCAGATAACGAGGAACCGAGCGCACAGCAAGATCGTCTCTATCGTATTCGACCCTTGACGGAAAAAATTAATCGCAATTTCTGCTCAGTGTTAGAGCCAGGCAAAGAGATTGTCATTGACGAAACGATAATACCGTGGCGCGGGCGCCTCGCCTTTAGGCAATACATCCCTGGTAAAGCCCACGAGTATGAAGTCAAGCTATACAAGGCCTGCACGAAGGAGGGCTATACACTGAGAGTGCAAGTATATGCCGGAAAATCTGGCGCCATAGCGGGCATGGGGCGTGCCGAAGAAGTAGTAGTAAATTTGATGGCTGGCTTCACCGGCTGTGGTCGCACACTTTTCGTCGACAACTTCTACGCGAGCATGCCGCTTGCGTCATGCCTGTTGAAAGATAATACATTTTTTATGTGGCACTCTCCGATCGAACCGAAAGGGGCTTCCGAAAGAAGTTACAAAAGCTACAGTAAAAAAAGGGGAAGTCGTTGGCCTTGAATCCCACAACGGCGTAAAGGTGCTGAAGTGGTTGGATAAACGGCCCGTTCTCATGATGACAACGGTTGCTGAGCATGACGCCAGCCTTGTTGATACCGAAAAAAAAAAAAACGAGAAAGGGTGAGCCGATCATGAAACCGCGCACAGTCCTCGACTACAACGTAGCGAAAAAGGGCGTAGACTACAGTGACCAGATGACGTCCTACTACTCCTGCCTACGGACAGGGCTCAAGTGGTATAGGAAAGCTGCGGTGGAGCTCATCGTTGGAACTGCAGTTGTGAAGGCATGGGTTGTCCGTTCAATGGTGGACGGTAAAACGTAGCCAATAATCGAATTCCGCGAGGAGTTGACCCGCGCACTCTTCGCCACAGCTCAGATTGAGACCGACACGACACGCGGATCAAAGCGCGCCCATACGCTGGGAAAGGCCGATGGACCTGCACGGTCGGTCCGAAGCAGATGTACTGGACGCTACGCATCGCTGACAGCTCGCAGAAGTCCAGCGCAGGCAAGGGTATTGGCGAAGAAAGTTGTTACATTTTGCGCAAATTGCGCGGGAGGGCCATTTATGCGTTTGCCATCTTCTGCACGAGTAGAAGTCCTGAGCATGGACTACGTTTTAGACATCATGAGCTGGTGGTACGTAAGACGTTTAGTTGCAAATGCTGTGATTTGAATTGTTTTTTTCTCCTTCCGAAAATTATTCTGGAAGTACTTCAACAAAATGTCGAGTTTGAGGTCTTGTTCTTGAGTCTTGGTGCATAGTGAATGCTGAAACGCAGGATCACGTGGCGTTGCCCCACAAAGGGGAGCCGGTTGGTGGGTAGTAAACGTAGCAGGCAACGGCTTCAAAACGCAAACTCTTTGAAAAATTGTAGACAGAAAGGGCGCCGCTTTTCAAGGACATCCTCGAGAACGCGCTTCAGTCGAATGCACAGGGCATGAAGCGAGCAGAGTCGCGGTAATAAATGACTCGATAAATTCTCCAGATGCCGTATGCTACAAGGATCCATTATTGTTCGATGACGTAGCGGTGCCGTTCAAACGTCCGTGGGAAGCGACCTGACTATTGACTCATTGGCGACCGGTCCTCACTATTGGATGCACCTTGCAGCCCCTATTGAACCACAGCGCGCAACGAATGGCGAAGGCGGTCGTCAACGCGGGTATTTCATTTCTGTGATTGGTCGACTGCTGCTTTCGTCTGATGATTCCGTCAGGCTTACGTCACGCGAAATGGAGCGGTAAATGGACAATGGATTCTTATAAAATGCGGCCCCAGGGGAAGCAACTTCCTGGAAATGCACGGGCCAAGTGAACCACGTGATTTTCTGCGCTAGCATACGTGATTGAAGTAGCCTGCGCAAGCTGCGACCGAAAATGCCAGTAGAGCCATCTTTCAGCAGGCGGAAAAGACAGCCTCGATCAGAAGTGTGCCCCACCGATGTATCACGCCGCACCCGCGGAAAGCATCGGGTGACCCACCGGTGGGCCACGACGCCCAGAGATCAACACTATGATAAAAGGCTACGCAGTGAACGTGTTAATATACTGCAATTTTAATGAAATACTACCGACTCCAATTGCACCCCTAATTAAGTGATGCCCACGAAGTATGACTTCCGGTATGGAAATGTTGAGAGGTGGTCCGACCATAGGTAGGTGTTCTCTCCATTCGCACTTCTAACCAGCAAATACAATTTTAAAGAAAGCTAGTTGAAAAGCGGGCATATGCAAGCTGCGACAATAACTGCGTGACGCGACAGTTAGTCTTCTTTTTCGTTAGATCATACAGATTTTTAAAATTATAACAAGGTAATGAGTGCATGTAGCGAGCGTGGCGCTTTCGCAGACCGAGTTCCCAGGCGAGGTGGACATAATTTTCCGTTATAATAAAGTGAGGTTCAAATGACTAAGAAACAGAAAAATTTCTTAATGAAGTTTCATTCGTGCCTCGGGGGCAGTTACCTAAATGTCTGATTTGGAGGCAGTGACGTTCGCACGTCCGCCCATCATTTAACCATCTTCAAGAAAGCACCCAATTCGATATATTCGTCGTCAAATTTCAAACTAGATCGAGGCAGTATCGAGACTGAGCGCACCCCCTGCGCGTCAGACGGCAGCGCCTCCTACTCCCCCCCCCCCCCCTTCCCTGTGAATAAGTGTGGGGCATGCCGCGACAAATCCCGACCCGGCCCCCAGACGCGCAGTTGCTTGCAAGGTCAAGAGTGCCGTATCAGCGGCTGCCGACGCTGGCCGCGGCGTTGTTCAGCTTCGAGATCCCCTCGAGCTCGTCGTCGTCGCGCGGTGTTTCGGCCTGATACGATGGCAGCGGGGCCGCGCCTGTTCGGCGCTCCCTCGTAGGTGCGACTTTCTCAAGGTCTTTAAGAGATGAGGGTGCATTAAAATGTTAACCACTTTCAAATTCGCCTTTTAAATAACTGCGCCTAAGGCACTAATCAAAAAAAGTCAAATAATGAATTTTCAGTAGTCTTCCGGAGCTTGACCTTACTATAGCGGCAAAATATGTCCTCCTCGCATACAGGAACCCCTCTGCAAAAACGTCACGCTCACTGCGCTTACAAAGCATTTTTATAAAGAAAACAACTATATATTGTCCAAAGAGTCCGTATACACTCGTATCACTATATAGCACTACCTACGGAGTGGAGCATACTGTGAAGCTTCAACTTGTTAGGACTGCAGATTGGGCAAGTTGTCAGCGATTCATACTGCAACAGCTCTATAAGCTGGCGTAATTCATCTATAGTAAACCTGGTTGGTACATATAGTCCGCGTGCACGCGTCACGTGTTCCCTCTCGTTTATAAGTGTCACTCTTGAAGCACGTGACCAGAACTTGCATAAATGGATTATCTGTCGTCTCACACCGGAAACTATACATTCAAGTTTTTTTTTTTATATAGGAAGGGGGGGGGCGAATCGAGGTAAGCGGGGAGAGTGCTGAAAGACGGACAACAGTCCAGCGCAAATGGGAACGTAACTTTTCACGGGCCTCGAATGACCCTATAACGTGTAAATGTGCCTCCGTCTCAGAAACTCCCCAGAGCGCACATTAATTTCAGTGCAGCAACAAAGTTCACCATTCCAAGGGCACATGCTGTACAGTGATTGCCAGCAGCAGCACACGAGAGCCAGCTTTTTACGCGGTCATTGCCGAAACACTTATGACTACATCACAGTATACGCACCGACATTGTCGTTTCATTCAAGAACACCACCATCCTTAAACGAACCGTTCCCGCCATATTGGATCAAATAGATGTCAAACGGCGCTTAAAAAAAAAAAAGAACGAACTGCACACAAGTTTACGGTAACACCAAACAAAAGCAGTATCAATACCTTTAAAGTGATGGAGTATTAGCTGGAAAATATTTTCGTTCATTTTGAGCTAGGAAGCTGGTTACTAGAAGACAAAATGAAGGTCGGCATGTTACTTCTTTTAAAAAGTTACCCGTCAGAACCCCAGCGCCGCTAAGTCAGTGCAACGCCACGAACATTAAGTTTTCGTATTTGTGCCCCTGTGGTTCAGTGGAGATTATAAAAGCTGAAGTTACTATAGTCTGAGACAAAGAATTACAAGGTTCACGCACAGGTACACAATTACAAGTACACGTGTCACGCTAAAACAAAATTTGCATAGACGCGCCAGCCAATTACGTTCACTTATTTACCTGACGTCAAGCGGTTTCGCACGTTTGAAACAACTTTTCCACGCGTACAGATCGGTCACTGCGTCACTGGTTTCAGGATGAAACCTGGAAGTCTAGCCACATTTTATATCCCGATGCCGCTGCTCAGCCAAAGGTAGTATTTTGGCTCGAAACAACTAGCTTCTATTTTTCGGATTAGCCTAGCATTTGCATTAGCTGACCAAAGTCGTTAAGCTGTGGGCGGACTCCAGCTGATCCAGCTCTCTCCGAGATGACGAGCGAGGCCACCGCGTCTTTTGTGGGTGAAGCTTCTTTGCAATTCTTAGGTTGTCATCGACTAAATGGCTTTCCTTTCTTTTTTACATACAGTATATAGTTCATTTTCACCGATAAATATTCATCGAGCGGCCACGGTCAGGGAGAGCTGGTACGGGAACTTCAAGGCTGCGTCACCGCTAATCTTTCGCTTTCATGGCTCGCACAATTAATGCCCGCCCTAACTGCAAAAATGACATTCTGGTATTGCCAAAAATATAAAAAACGAACATTTTACTCTTTAGTTAGTGTCGCTTTAAACTGGCAAAATATTATTTCGAATCCCTCCGTTGCGTTTAATTGACACAAGAAAACCTTGGCCGCTGGAAAGGAAAAAAAAAAAGCAATGGCCGAAAACATTCCGCCTCTTTGAATTTTGCGACGAGAGCGCAGCGCGGTGATGTCGGTGACACGTGACGAATTTCGCAGTATATAATTTGGCGTATGGTAATTTTCGAGTGGAGAAAGTACTTGAAATTAGTCGGCTTTTAGCTTTTTTTTTTTCTTGTGGCATTTCTTCTGGCGCCTTCCCTGAGAGATGAATCCCCCTAAATTTTCTTTTACTTTTTACCTTACTGATTTTTCTCTGACGTGTACGACTATGTAACCGTTGTCACGTGCACAAATGTTCCTCTCCCTTGCAGGTCAACGCTGTTTGGTTTGTTTTGCAGTCGTGTGTGTCGTGCTATTCAGCAACTTTATTTATTTATGGGAGTACGCACAACGTCCTTGTGGCGTTAAAGCAGAGAGGGGGGGGGGGGGGGCACAGAACGGACTGGAAGAAATTGTGCGGCAGCACCCGACATATTTGTCAGTGTAACTGAACGGCCGAACGCTTCTACGGAAAGCTAGCGCATGCTTTGTTAAATAAATGATGCGCTAGACTGCGTACATTTAATACAGCCAGGGTATTTAGGTAGCGCTCGTTGCTTCATTCGGTCATTCCGTAGAGAGGAGATCCGCTAAGCAGCACACCTGTAAGGTTCGCACGGGTACACACAGGTGGCAGAGCCGATTCGCCACGTGTGCTCCCTCCAGCAACGCGAGTGCCGGCCTACTACCATCCTCCTCTCCCACAGAGGGGAGAGGGCGAAACTCTGGGAAGGAGGAGGGCCCTACTGCCTCCCCGGCCGGCCGCTCCAGCGCAGCGTCTACACTTTCGGACGCCCCATGCAACCAACAGCGCGCGCGTCCCAAAGCCCATCTCCGCAACTCGGATGTGCGAGGACACGTTACACCGGTGCCTTCGTGTCGGCGATAAGTCCAAGCAGCGATCGCCAACCACGAAAGCGGACGAAAGAGGCAGAGAATCTCTATTCGCCTTAAACATTAAACGCCAACCACGCGGGACGATTAGCACACAGCAGTGACTGCGTATTCTAAATCCATCAGTCGCAAACAGAGGAGCAATTAACGATCGCGACGATGTTAACAATAGACCCATAAATACATTTGCATCACCATGCACGAGAGCGGGCATTCTTTCTTATAGCGCGTTTTGTCGTATATCAAGAACAACACGAGTTTACCTTCGAGACTTGCCTTCGAACAATATTCGTACCTTGCGCGCACTTCATTTGCCAACGACACCCGCCGCGGAGTGGCGTCGGGACGCTGCAGACTCGAGGTCCCGGGCTCCATCGAAATGCAAAAAACGCGCTCCTACATTAAGGGCACGTTAAAGAAGCCCGAGTGGTCAAAATAAAGCCCGAATGCTCCGCTATACGGTGTGCCTCATAATTATCGCGATTTCAGCGAGTAAAACGGCGCAATTTAGCACGTATTCCATATTCTTTCTTTCTTCGGCACAGTGCTACCGCTGATTTCCCGTCACGAACGGCATCGCGCATCAGCGTGATGCAGTGCTCCTCACAGGAAGGTAGTGTTGCGTACTCCAGGGCAGCGTTGCGTACTGCTGCCGAGTATAGCGACGCCTGCCAATCGAAGCTCGACCGACGTTACTAATGGGTAGCGTGGCGTTGTCGGCGGGCCGCAGGCATCCGGTAGACCATGGCGACCGGACAAGGACGAGACTATTTCTGGTGCGAAACTTGCACGGTTTATTCAAAGGTTGATGAAAGATGAAAGGCGTAGAGGTGGCGTAGAGGTAGAACACCTGCCTCGCGTGCAAGAGGTCCGTGGTTCGAATCCCGGTGCCGCGCAATTTTCCACCGGATAAAAAAAAAAATCCGCGTGTTGATAAAATTGCATAAACAGGCCTGGACTGTGGCCTGATCCCGGTGACCAGAGCCGGTAACGCACTCCCTCACCAGAGCAGGATTGGCCACCCTGGTGCAGTACTTGGCCGCAACCTGCTATATGAACACGGCAATCAAACCCCGGCCCTCAGTTCCCAGCAGTTGCGAAGCAACTGACCGCGGCGGCGGTCAGACCTGCGACGCAGCAGCGCGTGCTAAGAATCCCTGGCTCCGGACAGGTAGCCATTGGAATATGAACCTGGCAACGTTTAACGCAAGAACGTTATCTAGTGAGGCGAGTCTAGCAGTGCTATTGGAGGAATTAGAGGGCAGTAAATGGGATATATATAGGGCTCAGTGAAGTTAGGCCTGAGGCCAAAAGACGCATATACAGCGCTGAAAAGCGGGCACGTCCTGTGCTACCGGGGCTTAGCGGAGAGACGAGAACTAGGAGTCGGATTCCTGCTTAATAAGAATGTAGCTGGTAACATACAGGAACTCTTATAGCATTAACGAGAGGGTGGCCGGTCTTGTTGTGAAACTTAATAAGAGGTACAAAATGAAGGTTGTACAGGTCTACGCCCCTACATCCAGTCATGACCAGGAAGTCGAAAGCTTCTATGAAGACGTGGAATGGCCGATGGGTAAAGTCAGAACAAAATCCACTATACTGATGGGTGACCTCAATGCCAAGGTATAGGCAAGAAGCAGGCTGGAGACAAGGCAGTGGGGAAATACAGCATATATGCACTAGGAATAGCAGGGGAGAGTTATTAGTAGAGTTGGCGGAACAGAATAATCTGCGGATAATGAATACCTTCTTCCGCAAGCGGGATAGCCAAAAGTGGACGTGGAGGAGCCCGAACGGCGAGACTAGAAATGAAGTAAACCTCATACTCTGCGCTAAGCCTGGCATCATAAAAGATGTGGACGTGCTCAGAAAGGTGCACTGCAGTGACTATAGGATGGTAAGAACTCGAATTAGCCTAGACCTGAGAAGGGAACGGAAGAAACTGGTACGTAAGAAGCCGATCAATGAGTTAGCGGTAAGAGGGAAAATAGAGGAATTCTGTATCAAGCTACAGAATAGGTATTCGGCTTTAACTCAGGCTTTAACTTTAACTTTAACACCTTAGTGTTGAAGCAACGAACGACAATCTTGTGGGCATCATTAAGGAGTGTCCAATAGAAGTCGGTAGTAACACCGTTACACAGGAAACCAGTAAGCTATCGCAGGAGACGAAAGATCTGATCAAGAAACGCCAATGTATGAAAGCCTCTAACCATACAGCTTCAATAGAAGTGGCAGAACTTTCGAAGTTAATCAACAATCAAACCCCGGTCCTCAGTCCCCAGCAGCTGCGAAGCAACTGACCACGGCGGCGGTCAGACCTGCGACGCAGCAGCGGGTGCTAAGAATCCCTGGCTCCGGACAGGTAGCCATTGGAATATGAACCTGGCAACGTTTAACGCTAGAACGTTATGTAGTGAGGCGAGTCTAGCAGTGCTATTGGAGGAATTAGAGGGCAGTAAATGGGATATCATAGGGCTCAGTGAAGTTATGCCTGAGGCCAAAAGATGCATTACCAATGACTTGTTTATTAATGTAGATCAGCAACTTGATACTGACTGTATATTTCTGGACTTCTCGCGAGCTTTTGATTCTGTTCCTCATGATTTACTTATTTTCAAGCTTTCTCTTCTTAATATTGACCCAAACGTATTTGCATGGATTAAGGATTTTCTCTCTAACAGGACCCAGTATGTAAGCGCTAATGATTATACCTCCAGACCTTGTTCAGTTACCTCCGGTGTACCGCAAGGATCCGTACTGGGGCCCCTGCTTTTTCTCATCTATATTAATGACCTTCCTGACTGTATCTCTAACTCAATCATTAGGCTGTTCGCGGACGACTGCGTCATCTACCACAAAATAACTAACCTTAATGATTCCAGTAAGCTTCAAGATGATCTGGTTAGTGTATCAAATTGGTGTAACAAATGGCAAATGCAGCTTAACACAAATAAATGCAAACATATGCGTGTCTCCTGCCGCTCTATTCCTTCTGATCCGCCCCCCTATTCTATTAATGGTACTGTCCTGTCGGTTGTTAACTCTTATGAGTATCTTGGCCTGCATATTAGTAGCAATCTTTCGTGGAACATGCATGTTGAATATATCACTAACAATACTAACCGAACATTAGGTTATCTAAGACGAAACTTTGCATCCGCTCCGACCTCACTAAAGCTTACTATGTTCAAAACGCTCGTCCGTCCAAAATTAGAATATGCGTGTGCCATATGGGACCCTGCTCATTCCAATCTCATCAATTCACTTGAAAGCATTCAGAACTTTATCCGCTTTATCCGCTTTATCCGCTTTATCCTGTCTAATTATTCACGTCATTCTAGCGTAACATCCATGAAAAAAACATTAGATCTACCTGACCTTTCACTACGTCGCAAGCATTCTCGCCTTTGTCTTTTTCATAAAATATACTACCTCAATCCTTTCCTGAAAGAAAATTTCTTCACCAGACCCAGTTACATCTCATCTCGCATCGATCATCAATACAAAGTTGAAGTGCCAATTTGCCGCACTAATTTATACCATTCTTCATTCTTACCAAGAACCGCCACTGCATGGAACCGCCTTCCCGCCTCCTTAGTCACCATTTGTGACAGCACCAATTTCAAGCTTGCTGTTCAAAGTGCCTTATAGTTCCTTCATTATTTTTTATTTTTTCTCGTTCTGCAAATAATGTACTCTACCACTCCTTTCTGTTGTGCCTGCCGGCCTTGAAAGTATGTACAATAAATAAATAAATAAATAAAAGAAGAAGACAGGTGACATAAGGAAGTATAGTATGGATAGAATTGAACATGCTCTCAGGAACGGAGGAAGCCTAAAAGCAGTGAAGAAGAAACTAGGAATTGGCAAGAATCAGATGTATTTGTTAAGAGACAAAGCTGGCAATATCATTACTAATATGGATGAGATAGTTCAAGTGGCTGAGGAGTTCTATAGAGATTTATACAGTACCAGTGGCACCCACGATGATAATGGAAGAGTAGTTCAGAGGAATTCGAAATCCCACAAGTAACGCCGGAAGAAGTAAAGAAAGCAATGGGAGCTATGCAAAGGGGTAAGGCAGCTGGGGAGGATCAGGTAACAGTAGATTTGTTGAAGGGTGGTGGGCAGATTGTTCTAGAGAAACTGGCCACCCTGTATACGCAATGCCTCATGACTTCGAGCGTACCGGAATCTTGGAAAAACGCTAACATAATCCTAATCCATAAGAAAGGGGACTCCAAAGACTTGAAAAATTATAGACCGATCAGCTTACTGTCCGTTGCCTACAAAGTATTTACTAAGGTAATTGCAAATAGAATCAGGAGCACCTTAGACTTCCGTCAACCAAAGGACCAGGCAGGATTCCGTAAAGGCTACTCAACTATTGGCGGCGAGGAGTTACGGAGTCGCCATCTATCGGAAGCGCCTGGCTGGCGTAGTATGAGGGATCACGTGGCGCGCTCCTCATAGGTTTTGCGGTCAGCGCTCACTGAAAACATCACGCGCGAGCTCTCCCGGACATTTCTGTAAGTACTTTCGAAACCAGAGAAGTTTCTTACTGTCTAAATAATAATCTTGGGCAAACTGAAAGCACACAATCGTTTACAGACGCTATATCTCTACCGAATACGTACGGTGAACTCCACTGCGCTCGGTCGCCGCGATGGAGTCTATAGAAAGGTAGGTAAACGCTGAGAGCAAACTATGTGAAATATGTTCTTATAGTGTTTGTATAACTAAATAGAGTGTAATAGAACGAAGCCTCAATGCAGCGATCGCGCAGATTCGCAGCGAACGACTGCGCGTCTGCATGCTTGTCCGCGCACTGTTTCGCTTTCACCGCGCGCGCGTTTTCGCGCCGTGCCATGAGCTTTAGGCCGCAGAATATGAGCATTTGACAGCATGCAAGCAACCATTGTTGCGTGGGCGCTATCACAGCTGTTCAAAAGTAATTTCATTGTAGAGACTTCGACGCCTACGGGGACTGTGATGTGCCGTCGCGACGATTCAATCTTTTTTTTTTTCTAAATTCTTTGACTTTTCAATACTGTTTCTCCAGTTGCGTCGCACTGTATGTTTATCGGTGTTCTCAGCGTGCAATTTCCCGCTGCTCCTTTTTTGTAATCCAGTGCATTAATTCATAACACAAACATGACCATATGCCATGCTTTTTTTAAATGTGCTTCTTACCGCTGCCTTTCCACTCCACTCAACTTACCAGTATCTATAGCATCGACAAGTTCATAGACCAAACCGTCACGACATTAGTCGGGCAGCGGACTCGGGCGAGCGTCTCAGTGCGCGTTTTCAGAACATCGCAGACCGGGCGCCGTAGTAGAAATCTTCCTCGCGTCTGTGCTTGCTGCATACCCGAGTTGTAGCCGATGACTGTTTGCCGGTTTTATGTTTCGCGAGCCGAGCTTCACGCAGCTTCTTGTCCTGCGGGTACGTGTGAATAAGGCTGACACCGGCCTCCGTTACGTGCGTCCGGCCCTGCGGCACCGAGCAGTAGCCTACCATGTTGCGCGCCTTCAAAGGCAGCCACTACCTATTGTAGTGCTTTCAAGCGTCGTAAAGGAGACACTCGAAGCTGGAAAATTTCGCCTCTAAATGAGGACCGCAGCGTACGAGGGAATTTAAACTCGTTTCCAGCTTGCTTCGGCGCGCCCGAAGCAGCCGACGCGGCTGCTATGTCCACGTGATCCCTCCTAGCACGTCACGCCGACGGTGGCGCCAGCTATTCCAGTGGTGGAGCTCGAGGCCAATAGACCATATTCACACTATCAATCAGGTGATAGAGAAATGTGCGGAATATAACCAACCCTTATATATAGCTTTCATTGATTACGAGAAAGCGTTTGATTAAATCGAAACCTCGGCAGTCATGGATGCATTACGGAATCAGGGTGTAGACAAGCCGTATATAAAAATACTGAAAAATATCTATAAAGGCTCCACAGCCACCGTAGTCCTCCATAAAGAAGGCAACAAAATCCCAATAAAGAAAGGCGTCAGGCAGGGAGATACGATCTCTCCAATGCTATTCACAGCGTGTTTACAGGAGGTATTCAGAGACCTGGATTGGGGAGAATTGGGGATAAGAGTTAATGGAGAATACCTTAGTAATTTGCGATTCGCTGATGATATTGCCTTGCTTAGTAACTCAGGGGACCAATTGCAATGCATGCTCACTGACCTGGAGAGGCAAAGCAGAAGAGTGGGTCTAAAAATTTATCTGCAGAAAACTAAAGTAATGTTTAACAGTCTCGAAAGAGAGCAGCAATTTACAATAGGTAGCGAGGCACTGGAACTGGTAAGGGAATACATCTACTTAGGGCAGTTAGTGACGGTGGATCCGGATCATGAGACGAAAATAATCAGAAGAATAAGAATGGGATCGGGTGTGTTTGGCAGGCATTCTCAGATCATGAACAGCAGATTGCCGTTATCCCTAAAAAGAAAAGCGTATAGCAGCTGTGTCTTACCAGTACTCACGTACGGGGCAGAAACCTGGAGGCTTACGAAAAGGGTTCTACTTAAATTGAGGACGACGCAATGAGCTATGGAAAGAAATACAGGTGTAACGTTAAGGGATAAGGAAAGAGCAGATTGGGTGAGGGAACAAACGCGAGTTAATGATATCTTAGTTGAAATCAAGAAAAAGAAATGGGTATGGGCAGGACACGTAATGAAGAGGGAAGATAACCGATGGTCATTAAGAGTTACGGACTGGATTCCAAGGGAAGGGAAGCGTAGCAGAGGGCGGCAGAAAGTTAGGCGGGCGGATGAGATCAAGAAGTTTGCAGGGACAACATGACCACAATTAGTACATGATTGGGGTAGTTGGAGAAATATGGGAGAGGCCTTTGCCCTGCAGTGGGCGCAACCAGGCTGATGATGATGATTATGAAAAGAGAATGAAGTGATCTAAAAAGTACATTTCAGAGCCCCTTAAATTGGCTTTCCACAATCGTGGGAGGGATCTTGCTTCCGTCGACGTAACGCGACCGGCACAGAGTGATTCGCGGAAAGAGGGCCCCTCCTCCTCTGGCTATACCGAGCCTGCTACAAGGAGGAGGGCGTCCAGACTCCGGTTATACCAACCCTCAGGTCTGGGAATTGCAGACGTTTGTCCTTC
Organism: Dermacentor albipictus; assembly: GCF_038994185.2. NCBI lineage: Eukaryota > Metazoa > Arthropoda > Arachnida > Ixodida > Ixodidae > Dermacentor > Dermacentor albipictus. The sequence goes on from NC_091825.1 coordinate 30,100,787, forward strand.
TCTTTTGGGCGTAGCTAGTTAGCGGAAGTTCCCCTGTGGAGCTTAACAGTTCGAGGAAAGGGTCCTTCTAAAGTCGCACACACACACACAAAAGAGGCCTGAGAACACTGCGGGGCTTCCGCCCAAACGGCACACTCGAGATGACCATGGCGAATTAGGAAGTGACGCTTTATTTCGACGAGGCACGGTGGATGAAAGTCCTTTCTGCACGAGGTGCCAACCGTAGCAGAAGTCACGCTTCATTTCGACGAGGCATTGTGGGAGAAAGTCCTTTCTGCACGAGGTGCTAGACGCCAGCCGTAACAGTAGCAATCGCACAATGTTCGAGAAAGGAGGTAAACGTACTATGATTATGGATTAGGTATACAAGGTAAGCCCCCGAAGGTGTTAAAAATCTTTGCAGAGACACGCGCACTTAGCATGGTGCCTTTTCAACAGCGCTGCTTCCACTCAACGTGCCAAGCCGTCAGGAGGGTACCCAAGGAAGGTGGGGAAGGGCCCGTCCCGAAGTTTCTGCGCACCAGCTGGCACGGCCGGGCTAGAGGGGTCGACGCGTGCGCAGCCAAACTGAGGCGCAGTTAACCGGCAGCGAGTGCGCAGGGAATATACCTGGCACAAAGCTACGTGCCAGGTACACAGGTTCACACCAGCGGGAAAAACGCGCGCCGTGTGCCGCAGGTTGCAGAAGACGCCAACAGTGGCGTGGCCACACTTGCGGGCGTCCTTGCCGCCGCGGCAAGAAAGCGAAATCACTGTCACCTGGATTCACTGCGAATCGACGATGCTGATTCCCTTCGCGCGTTTGCACGCGCGAATGAATCTGCCGCTCCTCGTTGGTATCCCCAACCGGCGGCGAGCGGCCTGTCGCAAAAGAGCTCCAACACCCATCCGCTTCGCGGCAGGAAAAGTCGCCGCTCCCCCGCTTTCGCGGCATGCCGCGCGCGTTCATGCCGCTAGTGTAAACGACTGCCGCCGCGGTCGAGTGCGAGGTCGTGGAACACACGCGCAACACCTCGACGAAGCGATCCCCTTTGTGTCCATGGCGGCCTGGCTCTCGGAAAGGCCGGCACCGAGGCCGCGACCGATAAAGAGAAGAACCGAAGATGCGGCGGCACTGGCGGCAAGCGCTTTACGGCCGGAGCCCTAGTTCTGTCCCCCAAAAGGAACTTTCAATTGTCGTTTACCGTCGCCACGCTAATTGTGTAACTTTTTAAACTAACATTAGGTTTCTTTCTTTCCTGTAGCATATGTGTGCATACGTTACATATAATATAAAATGTTGAATGCCTTCTTACTGTATGTTTACCGTTATTAATGTATTTTTGAAGTGAACTGCGATTACATATGCATCTCGTAAGACCATTTTTTTTCTTTCTTTCTATTGTTTTTCTATATTTTGAAGTCAATGATGTACACCAATACGCAACGAACTCTTTTAGGTTGTTTCATCAATATTAGTCGCAGCGAGCATTCATCGCAATAAGTTCGCCCAGATCGGTACCAGCTAAGCAACAATAAATTCTCGGGCACCCGATTCTTGCTCATTCAAAAAAGAAATCACGATGAACGCAGTGAATAATAATTACGGTTCCGAAATATACTAGAACATTTACGTCATTGAAAAGAATGCCTAACGCTTAGAAATGGGCTACAGAAATTGCTGGCATTTGTCACGCTTAGGTTTCACAGAATCTTTTCTCCCTCTCTTTCCCTCTTCTGTCTCGGAAAGTGTTAAGAACATTGCCGAAGGCTGTCGGCCACACCGACAAAGCATGTTAATGAGATCGTTGGCCAACTATCAATGAAACGTACTGCTCAGCGGGAGATAGCAACAAGTATGCCGTGAACGCCATTTATATATATACAATTCGAGTACCCAGGATTTTGACACAGGAATTCGAAGACCTGGCAAATGCGCCACGATACCACCTTTGCTATAGTGCGGATCACATGCATGGTTTTGAATAAGTCAATCGCGACTTTTGTTTGCTCAAAAGAATTGAAAGCCCCCTGAAATGACCGCTTTTTGGAAAACGAGACGTCACCAGTGCAAAGCGACAGCTGCCCTAGCCGCCCTTTCCCTGGAAGAAACGGTTCCAGGACTGTTTCGCGAAGTGCACGGAAAGACCGTCAGCGTGTGGAACTACACTGGTTCATGCCAACACAAGCGTTCGTTTTCTTTTAAAACGTGACCCCTGTTGACGGAGACGCGGCACGAATTGTACGCGACTTCTGTTCATTTAAACGTCCGAGTACCATACGATGAATGTGGCGCAGCAAGTTTTGTATATTTTATTCGCAAACAGTGAATGCACACAGATACGAAAATATAATTGGGTGAATGGATGTAATGGATGTAAGGATGTAACATCCTGTGGAACGGGGCGGTGGGTTGCGCCACCAAGCCCTTGCTAATATAATGCCTAATGTTCCACCTAGGTAAAGAAAAAAAAGAAAGAAAACCACGATGAATTCCCATAAACAAATTTCATGTGAACTCTGCTTTTGTGCGTCTCAGTTTTTTTTTTTTGTCGTTTCCCTACATTTTTCCCACCGATCTTCCAATCATTGTGTACCAGTCTTTGTTCAAACGTTGCTCAAACCAAACGCTCATCCACCAATCTTTCAATCGTGTGCAAGTCACTGCGCAGCCTGCATCACGCGCGCAGTCCCTTCCCGTTTCGTTGGCGCAAAGCTGTGAACATGCACGTACACAGAAAGGGTACACAAACGTGCGTCTGACGAAAAACGCATGAAAAAAAAGGGAAAGAAGGAAGGTCTGTTTTACTTGGGATGTGCCAGCACACTTGGGACATTTTTCGCTCACACTCTCAGCAAGTCAGTGCTAATGGACACGTGACCGGAAAACGGTGTCTTGAAGCGTTTCGAACGGGGGCGCCAAAAATAATCGCCGTGCTCGAACGTTCCACGGCTGATACGAGAATATCAGGAGTGCCGTAATGCTGGGTTCTATAAACGTTTGCAGCTTTCTTTTGCAATACAGAATCTAGGTCAGTAACAGGTGCCACTGATAGCCCGTGTTTTGTCAGAAACATTCAGGACACAATTTAGGGCTTAATATAATTATGACTTGCAAGTCCAGCTGCCGCTTCCTGACCAATACTGCTGGGGTATAACCACGCATACGAAAAAAAAAAAAAGAGAAGACCTCCGGGAATTTATTTTGCGTGAACGAGAACATCCCAATTACAAGCGCAAAAGTGCCAGGGGCAAGTCAGCCGGAAAAAGCGGTCGTCCCGTACGAGCGCATTGCGACACCGCTGATGCAACAAACGCACTGTGCTTGTAACATTTCAGCGACGCAAATCACATCGCCAATTACCTCAGGTTACGCGCAGAAACTAGCTGGACCTTCTCTCTCTCTCTCTCGACATTACGATCGCATACTTTGTCATATACCGTAAGCAGCTGGGCTGTACAGAGAGCGCCGGCTATGCAGGTGTGTCTGACGCAAGTCACCTATAAATGTCAGTGTTCTGCCGGCTGGACAACGCCAACTGAAGCTTGCACATTCACATTAAAAGCAAAAAAAAAAGCAAGTGCGAAGTAGACACCAAATCGAGATATCCAATGAATACACTAAAATAGTGCCGGTCTGCGCGGCCGATTTACAAGCACTTCACTGAAGCGACGTCACAAGCCCGTTTTCATGTTTGCATAGTCGCTTTTTATTCGTATCACTGTGAAAGATGTTAATAGTTTCCTCCCATGCGACTTTATCCTTTCCCTTCCCTCAAACAACACCCCGCTCAGCGATCAGCAACAGTGCGGTCAACATTGATTTGCCTTACTTTTCTTTCTTTAAAACAAATTTTAAAAAAATATGTAACTTCTACTACTACTACGGTGAGTACCGGTATGCATGCGCCAATTTGCTTGATTTTGCACAGACTTACCGGTCACGTACCACAACACGAAGCAAACGCGAAGCAAAAGGGACTTCGCCTTCCGCTGGACCCTATGTCGTGTTCGAAGTTTCACGATCGCAGGATTGTCACGCAAATCGATCTGCTCGCTTTCAACCGTTACCTGCAGCGGAAATATCGCATGTCTAACAAGAGACGATCAGACCAGTAGCATCATTCCTCTCGCAAGGCTAGAGTTTCACGCCGCTTTCGAAAACGCGCGTGCGCCAGGAACGCGCTGCGCATAGCCACGCCTACTGGAAGCTACCAATTTTGAGGAGTCAATACAGTTAAAGCACGTTGATAATAATTAAAGATGCAGAAAGTACAGTCGCTTACCCAACAGCTGTACACAAGAGGAAATGGGCGACCAGCCGGCGTGAAGGCCGTAGCAGCAACAGTCGCAAACAAGTTCCACGGGTAGCGCTGGAAGTGCTCGTACTTTGAGAGGCGCGAACGGGCACGACTTGGCGCGGTTACCTTGCGACAATGCGCGCTAGCTGGCGCCACTATATAGTCAATATTTTACAAATAGTGAAATTTATATACAAGGATCAAGTGCAAAAATGTTTCCCGATAATTTTATAATATGGGTATAATTATTAATATTATTGGGCGAAGATAAGTAACTGCCGCGAGCACAACACATAAAAAAAATATTCGCCACTCAGACGCGACATCTGGCAGCCACAGCGGGAACCGGCTACAAGCATCCCAGTGGGACTGCGGACTGCGGTCCTTCCGGATTTTGGAGTTTTTTTAATCGCTTCGATCGTGGCGATGTGTGGACGAGGAATGTGACCCCCGGCCCGAAAAGGAAGGATGGAGCTGTCGCGCTGTAGGATCAGGCGCACCGGATGCAATGCCCTGAGAAGCTGTTAGTACGCCTTTTCTCATCCCTCGCCGTGTGCTGCACGCCCAACCACGGCGCGCGCGCGGTCGCATTGCGTATGTCTTTCTAATCGGTTCTCATTCGCCGCGCGAGCGGGCCTCCCATCTCCGCCGCCGCCGCTGTCAAAAGCGCGCCGCCGTCGGGCTGGCGGCGTGCGCTCGGCGTCGAATACTCGGCGCAGGTGCGCGATGTGGCCCACCCTGCCTGCAGCTTCCCGTGCGTGCATGCCGCACTGATGGCCAGCGCAGAGATCTCGGCCCGAGCGTCGGGCATCTGTGCGGAGGAAGGGGAAAAAAAAAAACGCAGAGACGAAGGAGCGCGTACGGCCGGAGCTCATCTCGGCGCGCGGGTGGGACGGGCCGCTTGCGCGCGCCCGACTCCATTGAAGCGCGCGGCGTCTGGCGATCCCTAACGCGCGATTCGAAGATGTGCGTACGCGGCGACGTGCGGTCTGCGGTTTCACGACGAGGCGGAGTGTGCAACGCGCGCTGCCCGCACCTTTGCGATAGAGGCTACGGGCGCCGCCGGAGAGTGCAGGCGATCGCGCTTCTTCTGTAGGAGCCGAGCAAACTTTGCATGTTGGCCGTAATTGCGAAACAGTGCTCGGTCGGGACCGCATCGTTTGCTCCTCCTCGATCCACTCTCTCCGTACGTTCGTGTTTGAAGAGCATATTACATCGACCTTTCCATATATACATATGCGCTCCGGCTCCGGAGCGTACTACATGCACTCTCACATATACTATGGTTACATCGATTTTTTTTTTCTTCTCTTTCCGACCACCGCCTCGAAATCTTCAGGTTTCTATTGCACCGTGGGCCTCATCTGGGCGGACGGCGACTGCGTTTTCATCACACCGCTGCAGCCGCCCAAAAACTCGTCGACCAGTCATCATCAGGTCCACTTCTGCCGTCATCAGGTGCTCGGCTTGTTCAGGCGAGTGTGACCTAATTTTCTCTCGTCGCATCGCTTGGCGTGCGTCCTTAAGTGTCTACGTGATATCTCCCGAACCACGTATACCGCTTTTCTTACTTCAAAACAGAGCACAAAGCGCAGACGTTCTCTCGCGACGCAAAAAAATATAAATAAAATCGTACTCGATCGCCGAGCAGCGCTTCACATATCCTTTCACGTCCGGATCGCGCACATATATCGGCGCGCGTGCTCGTATTGAATAATTTATGGGCCAGTTTTTGATGCCTCAGTGGCGCTATAAAAAAGCCTCAGGGATGCTTCCAGCTATTTTATGTCCCCTTCTTATTTCTCTGCGTTGTGCATGCGGATCGATATCTAAAATCGCATATCGATGACCGCTCGTGTGTGAGCGCGCGCGGACGTGTTATCCGTGTGTTTTGTCCGGAGACGGATGGATGAAATGGTCCGCGGGAAAGAAGAATCGCGTGTTCATTCCAGAGGCCTGCATCTCTCTCCGCGCGCATCTTGGCCTGATCCCGTGCGAAGCCGAGGCTGCACCATGCAGTGCCTGTTTACATCCGAAACCGTCAAATCGCGACGACGGCTTTGCAGAAAGCGTGCTCAGCCACAGTACTATGTGCGGTGCGGTGAAGTGTCTTTTGAGTGCAAACGTTGCAATGTTCGCACAACCTCCGTGGCGTACGTACTTACTTTACGCTTACACTTGAAGGCGGAACGTTAATAAAATGCTCGATGGTAAAATACATTGATGTGAATATGTCTGCCTAAAACGCGGTTTAGTCTTGCAAACGAACTTTTCATTGACTAGGCCTAAACTTCGTTTGGGGACTTGCACATGTATGGAGGAATGTATACGATGCGCGACATAGTTCTGTGTGTTAATAGCGCCTATCCATAAAATTAGAGAACAGTGGCTTTGCAAATCAATTTTTTTCTCCTCCTTGATTCGTCATGCTGTGACGTCGTGAGACGTACGGAAATTAAGAATTTGCCTAATTTATATGCTGCGCCAGATGAGAAAATTAACTGTATGCATATTTCTTTTTGTCCTTTTAATTATATAATTGTTAAAGATACATTCAGCTCTAGTGTAAAGACCACGTGCTTTTATATTCCGCGCAATCAAGGAAGAGCTTATCAATGCCAACTGATGGAGGATATTCATATTTCTATTATGCACTTGAGATCAATATACCCAGCAATTGCAAGCAACGGATACCGGGGTCTCAGGGCTTACATCCTGACTCACGAACGCGTGATATTTTCATTGCTATATGCTTTGCAGTTGAGGTGAGCTTTTCCATGTTGCAAATTATATGAGGAACATTATACTGAAACTGCACATGCATGGTTAGGTAGCTACATAACTTCTCTCATGGATTCAGTATATGTATCACTTTGTCATATCAATGAAACATTGCTTCCATTATTTGTCAACAAAAGCTGCATTTAGTATTATATACATTGTACATGAACTTGCTACAATTGGGAAATTGTGCATTCACCTAGGAAATGTATTTAGCTGGGTAGTATTTAGTAGGAACGCATCAAATTGGTAATTGAGCTACTGAGTCAAGTAACAACAAATTTTATTTGGTATTGCTAGATATATCTTTTACTGAAGTAACCGATGTCGGTTTGTTGATTTTCAGTGTTAAAATATAACCACAAAATATTTTTATTTTCTCAAAAAACCATATATTTGACACTGTCTAGTGACATTGAATATAAGTTGAACTTCGATATATTGAACACGAACTAATGAATTATCAGACATAACGAAGTAAATAATGCCTCACCGCTGGTATTAGTGCAAATTATGTGTGTTTATAACGAATATCAGATATATAATGAAGCTATCTTTGTGCCAGATGCTACTTAGTTATGATGGCCTTCGACTTACAATTGTCCATCTGGCTCCATTGTTAACATATGTTTAACATTGTGCATGCTTCAAACCATCTGCTGCTTGCATTTTCGACTACTACTGATTGCATTATTTCAGCTTTGTAGCCACCACCAAGTTAATGAGAGTAATAAACATGTGTAATTAGCTGCAGAACTGCTTGTTTCATTTGGCAATTGACAGAAGGGAGTTGTGACAGGTTGACTCATAGCTCCTGATGGCTATCAGTGAAGACTCTCGGAATCTCATTGACTTTTCTTTTTATAGTGCTACGAGAATTATTCATTCTTTTTGAACTAATGACCTTTCTTTTTTCGTATGCTTTGCATGTAGTGGCAAAAAACAGTCACTTGGCATAGTTACATTCCTGTGAAGCTATGGTTTCTCATGTTTTTTTCGGTGATATTTCTGAGCAAGTAATTCTGCCCATGGTTCACATGATATTTAAAATTGACCCAGTAATGTTATAAGTGCTTCATTTTATCCAAGCTTTCTTTTTTATTTTTTCTCACCTTCTTTGTTTGATCAGCATAGAGTATCTTTTCTGTGCATGAAACAAATGTCTTGTAAGTAATGAATACCACAACAAAGTATATTTGCTAATTTTAAGTTCTTTTCTTTTTTTTGCAACAACTAATTCTAAGCTGAGTAAGTGGTACAGTATGGAAAAAATGTATATGAAAAATGTAATTGTTATCAAAATCTGGTGCACATAGGAAAAAAAATTGTGAGCAGCACTTCCTGAAAAAAAAAAATAATATCTATTTTCCACATTATCTATTGTTACTTTGATGATATATATTTCCCAGTTGCTGCTATGTGCACAGTGCAAGAGGTACTGCTAGCATTGTCCTCCTCTTTAGCTGTTTTTATTCCAACAGCAGTTCCAACAGCAGTTGGAACTGCTGTCCAAAAACAGTTGGAACAGTTGGAACAGTCCAACAACAGCTGTTGTTGTCTATATATTCTGTCCAAAGGAGAAACAGTACGTATCTTTATTTTACCATATTAAAACTATAATTGCATTTCGAAGATACAGCTTTTGATACAGTCACTCAACACTAGTTATGGTCTGCAACCACATCTCTCAGGTCTGCAAAGCCCCACCAGTTTTTGACGTCCCTTGACTCTTTATGGCTTGGTCAGAGAGCTAATATATGTAAACCATGTGGTCCCTGAAGTTGGACATACAAACTAATTAACACGCTTCTCATCCCCGTCCAAGGAGACCATTCTGAAATTTACTTTTACCTGTGCATATAGATCCATGAGCTGAATGAGGGTGACAGGAAATGTTCTGGTAGTATTCATAAGCCCAACGTGTCTCATTCATGTTCACAGCTAGTTCTGCCATCGTACCTCTGTCCTGACTCTGCCATTCATTTCAAAGCTTTTCCCAATCTCATACAGTCTTACTGAACTTGTGAAAAACATGCAACACCAGCAAATTTGACTCTAGGCCTCTCTACTTCAAGCTCGGCACACTGCTGACTTATACCAATGTCACACAGTTACTTTCGGTAGCGATCGGGCCTGATCTAGATTTAAATTCTCAACCGCGATTAGTTTGGTTCTGCTGCTTGCACAAAGGAACCAGTCACGACCGAGAAATTTGATCGGGCTTGATCACAATAGAAAGTGCACCGTGTGACGTCGGTATAAGCCGCAAGTTCATCGGTATCAACACTGGTGCAGCCGAACTAGTGGCTTTGGCTGAGCATGGATGATGCATTTCACAGAATGAATTGGTGTTAGTAGCAGCAAGAAAGTAGGAGCAAGAACGATGATGATAATGACGATGAAAAGATGGCGGAGAGGACACAATGCACAAAGGGATCAAAGAAAGGTAAACTGTCTTTTTTTAACTAAAACATGCGGGTGTGCAAATATTTGAAACTTTGAAAATCAGATATATCAGCAAATTCAATTGGGCCTTTGAATTACCTAGTCACTATTCATAAATACAAATACATATATTTTGAACAGCTTTAAAATATTTTCTATCATTAGCTGTGGACGACCAAACATAAGCTTGGAGCAAAAGTGGAACGAATTTCTTCCCAGAATTTATACCAGACATAAAACATGAGAAAGTCTCATAGCAAAGCACTTAGGGAGCCAGAGTTTTATGGCTACACTGCTGTCATTTGCACTGACTGAGGATTCTTGAGCACGCAAACAAACTGTTTATTTGTTCCCGATGCTTTACTTGTGCTTTTACTGAACAACGCTTCATAATGTGCAGTATAGTGACAGGAGCTTAATGACATGCTGAATATACTAAGATATGAATATCGTTTTTATTAATGGTGGAAATGGCCTGTTCTATATCTAAAGAAAACATTCGATATGCAATTCAATTTGCTTCTGGCACTATTTAGTTCATATTTGATTAATTCTCAAAAATTGCTATTTGCACACCTCTAATGGCAGAGTAGCAGGAACTGGAGTAGCTATCTGTACCTATCTATTAATTATCAGTGCAGTGAACCAACAAAAATTATGGCGCCTTGATCAAGTCAAAATAAACGGTCAATGTTGCGCAGCCCTTATTGTCTTCTTTACCACACGAGTCTGGCGTGATAATGTGGTTATGTATACTATTCCCATGCATGTCACAGTGAGCACTACAAATTGCCAGTTACGAGTCCCCAAACTAGTGGGATGTATCTGTCCTTATTCACTCCAGGAAATTAGTTCCTGCATCAGTGACTGGCACATAAAGAAAATGCCTCCGTTATTCAACAACAGTGATCATGCCACGGTCACACACCACATGCACAAACAACCCAATGCACCAGCAATGGAGGAGACAGCTCAAAGCACAAATGGTTGGTTTAAGAGGGAGTAAGAGAGAGATTTTCCTGACCTTCTGTCCAAAGTACATCCTTGCCAAGAATCAAGTGGCTTCTGAAAACTTGGCCACTTCTTTTAACTTTGCCTGTGGAAAAAACGTCTGTCAATTTTTTTTTGGGGGGGGGAGGGGGGGCATACAAAGGGATTGCAGTGCTACCAAATCTTAATGGTGTGACACTTTGTGGCTTGTCTATAGTCTATACTTGAATATTGCCAATGCAGCAAAAATTTCCACTCCTGAACACCTATAGTTTACACGTACTGCACACCTACCAACTTTTACGATTTTATCGTGAAATGCTGGATTTTTTAGCGCTCGTCTGTCTGTGTAATATCTACACAAATATTTTACTACCTTCTCATTTTGGGGGCATTTTAGGACAAGAACAACTTGAAAAAATGAAAAAGACATGCAGTTGCTAAGTGATCTTCATGATACAATTTTTCAGACCTATTGTGTCTGTTCTGCCTATAAAAAAAACTATGCAAAATATCTGTATAATGGGCTCTGTTGCCGTGACAAGTTCGTGTTCTCTTTTGTTTCATCTCTATCATACCTGTTTCAAAAAGTTGAGTGAAACCTTTCCACTATCATTTGTTTATGTAATCTAATTGTGTTTTTTCTGTCTTTCTACATGAATGTTTTTTTTCTTTTCTTCTTTTTTGTTAACAGCATATAAAAATGCATGTTTTCGGTCAACCACTATGACACTGCCCTGGGTATGAGGTGGCCAGGTTCCCCTCAAGCTGCAACCTGCAGCTTTCTCGCGTGGTCTTCGTCGCAACTTTGTTGCAGCATAAACTTCAATACAAATCAAATTATACAGCCGTTCTTGTGAACGTTGCATTAATAAACTTTATAAACATTTCTCCTTCACTGTGGCACAGTTCATTGTTGCTGTGTCTATATAGAGTCCCTCCCTTTTAAGTATTTTAGTATTTTTTGCCTTCTGCTGTAGCATATCTTTAATTCTAAGGCTACTGTGATCTGGGTCGTACATTCTTGTGTCAACTTGCAAACACGTTTTATCCGTGCTTGTGGAAGCTTGAGTGAAGGTAGATGTTCTGCACCTGTCATTCAGGGTTGACAAGAGTGGAGATTCGGCTTTGTCGGTGCAACATATTTATAAGTTTATAGCGCAAAGTCACTGAAGTTAAAGTGGAAATCCAGGCTAATCGGTTATCCATGATCATCTAATAACAGCACACAAAACTAGAGACAAACAGAGCGATGTTTATGTCTCTTCTGCGTTTGTCCCTCATTTTGCATGCTGTTATTTGATGATTAAGAAGTTAGAGCTTGTGCTATGTGCATTTGGTTTGTCCTTGTGGATTTGCATGATGAACTTATGGCAGGGTTTCCAGGCTTGGCTAGCTTGCACCAAATTGGTTACATACTGTTGGTGTCTGTTAGCAACAAAAATTTTGGAGATGCACTCGGCTGCATTCCAATTTTTTTATGTGTTTAAACATAATACTAAGTCGAACATGCCTCTCATGTTTGCAGCACTGAGTAGTGCAGAGCATGGGTTTCTGTGACAACCATTTGTTTGTCACTGAGCTACTTTCTTGGCTGCTTTCAAGGACTATATTATATTCACAAGAGTCCTTCTACTGAAGAGCCCTTCCTGATTGGCCATCATTCAGGCTCTGCTCTTTGTGATGGCAATCGGCTTGATAATGAGACAATTGCCGCTGCTGTGGCCAACTGCAGACAACATTTTGATAGCTACGTTTAGTACACATGCACAAATGCCCAAGCGTGCATGTGTGTGGCTACTGTGGCAGCCCAGTGGTAGCGTATCACAGATGTAATGCAAAAGGTTTGGCTCCTACCTAAAGCACATTGCCTTTTCGTCCACTTTCATTTCACTTTTTCATGCAATTTCTAAATTTCAGTTAACAAAGGACAGATAATTTCTCCTATCCCGCTCTGGCTGTTCATCATCTGTTGGCTTCATGTTGTTGTAACATACAAACAAAAAAAAAAATCATCCCACAGTTTACTTTATTCTTTTAGCTTGTTTCATAACAGAAGTTTTGTGAATACAGGCCCTTGTCTTGCAGACTAGTGAGGAGTGGATAGTTTCTTGGCTACTCTTGGGCACACTGTGGCTACTCATGTGTTTGGGGCTGAGCAACGTGCCTGATGTTGCGGTGCAGGACGGTGCACGGCCTGTGCTACAGCAGCCCCAAGAAATGGCCCCCGTTGATCAGTGTGGTGGCCGAGCGGGTGGACGACGGCTCCCTGGAGCTCTCCATCTGGCGCATGAACACAGCCGTCCAGTGTGTCTCCTTCTCCAAGTGGGCCATCCTGGCTTTGCCCCAGCTGCCCGTCCTGCAAGGTGGGCACATACCTCCCTGCACTGTTTGTTTGCCTTTTTTTTACACAGCTGGGGCTATATTGCTGGCTCATGCCCCTAGTTGTTTTCACGTCCACCAGGATCGCCAGTGTTCATCACAAGAATCACAGTGTTCAGAAGAATGTTATAAACTTCGTGCGTTGCACGAAGTTTATAACAAAATAAATGAAGAACAAAAGGTTGTAGTGCTCTGTAAGAATTTCAACTGCAAACCCATGGTCCACCACTCGTAGGTTTTACCTCACAGCCATTCTGCCAATGCTACAGCAGAGAAGAATACGGCACCTAGACAATGTGGTCATGCCACCAGCTACTACGGTTGGTTGACACACTATGACTTCGTTATGCCGTGCTTTGAAGGCTTCTGCATCGACCAGCACCTAGACGAAAGCATTTAAATGAAGCCAGTGATAAGAAGTAAAAGGCAGTATAGAAAGGTGGAGGAAAAAAATGCTGTCTCTCCCATATTCGCCACCACCACGAGTGCCACCTCCACAAACAAAAAAGACAAGGGCGAGAGCCAATGTAGAAGAAAATTCCCTTCGTTTCAAAAACAGATTGCTCAGGTGCACAGCAAATGTTTGCTCCAACCAATTCCGCATGATAGAGGGCAAGACTTATTGTGCACAACATTGCACCACCTATCACGCATGTCTTTGCATTGTTGACAAAGTTGCTATCTTCGTTTTTTATTGAAATGAAAACGAGATAAGCAGGTGTATAATGTAATCCAAATTCTTGGCACTAACTGCTGGTTCGTCATCATCATTGGACAATCCTCATAATGAGTCCTGTTCAAAGACTGGTGTAGGTGGCAAAGAAGGCAGCTTTGAGGAGACAATATATAAGTGTACAGCGATGAAGACTGCCTTAGTGTCTAGTGGCAGACAGCAAAGACAAGTAGTTTTCTGTGTGTGTGTGCTATAGTGAAAGCTGCATTGTTTTGCTTTTTGATTTAATTTTTTCTGTTGCATTGTCATAAAAATGGTCTTGTATTGTATTCTTACCTGCATCATCACTTACTGTCTAGGGGGGGAATTATAGGTCTCGTCAAGTGGTTGATTCCACTTTTCACCAATAATAACTTCCAAGAAATTTTCTGGAAATTAAACTGAGTTAAATTGAATTTACCGGGCAGCCGCAAGATATAGTGGACTCAATCAGCCACACTTACAAAATGAGTCAGCCTTTTTCAAGGCTTACTCACATAGAAAAAAACTGTAGGCATATGCTTAAGGTACCGAGTCTGAACTGTGGATTAACGTTCAGACATAATAAAAGGAATGCTAAAGTAGTAGTAGTCGTAGCAAAGAACTTTATTGGGGTCCTGAGGAGCTAGGCAGGAGGCCTGCTAAGTAGGCCCCTACCCAGCCGTTGGCTAGTCCCATGTTGGAACAGAAAGGCCACGCCCCTCTGCTAGTTGACAGGCCCTCTGGACAGCCAGGAGCTGGACGTCTTGTTTCGGGTCTGTCATGACCTTCATCCAGTCTTCTTCTCAGTTAAAATCGTGTAACACAGGGCACTGCCAGAGCATGTGATTTAATGAGCAAAATGCAGTGCCACAATCTGGGCAGAGTGGATCAATGTTCGGGTGGAGCATGTTCAGAAAGCCCCTAGAGGGTTAGGACCCCGTCTGGAGCATACGGAGCGTGCTAGCTTGTGATCATTATGCAAAATAGAAGTGAGGCGTGCAGACAGGACACAAGAGTAGAGAAGTAGACAACACGAACGCCAACTATCAACTGAAGGGAGCACTGAGGCGAAAAAAGAAAGAAGACACAAAACTCATCTGCGCATGCTCAGGAACGTGTAGACCGGCACGTGTACCCGATTGACACGTGGTGTTACCATTCCTGAGCATGCGCAGATGAGTTTTGTGTCTTCTTTCTTTTTTCGCCTCAGTGCTCCCTTCAGTTGATAGTTGGCGTTCGTGTTGTCTACTTCTCTACTCGTGTGTCCTGTCTGCATGCCTCACTTCTATTTTGCATAATGAATCCTTACCAACTAGCTCAGCTTTCTGTTGTTCTAAGCTTGTGATCTGTTGAACTTATGATGGGGGAAGGGAAAGCTCTGCCTATTCCCTCAGTAATGAGATGTGATTTCATGAAAAGTAAATAGAGGGTCACTGTGGACGAGCTCTCCTGAACTCGCCCAAGACACCATCCCGTCGTGGCATATGAAGGATCGACATTTGGGCGAGTTGGTACTGGTTGTACATCTTGAAGGAGCAGCACAATAAGACGAAAACAGAAGGCAGGAACACACAGGACAGCGCTGAACTCACAACTAACTCCATTCGAAGGCATACACAAACTTATGTACACAACCCATAGCCACGTGCTCTCCCATCGATGGCGTCATCATCAGTGCGCAGGCAAAAAAAAAGGCAAAACCCTGTAATGTAATGCTACACTATGAGGCGGCTTAAAAATTCAAATTCACTGTCATGCAAGTTTAACGATGGCATGCTTACACAATGCGACCCTTATTTCCTGATATAGTAGGCCTCAATAATCTCCCTCGTGGTCTGATTTTTATGCGCGGAAAGTATTGTGGTGTTTTTATAGATTGGAGTGCACCCATGTTCAGAGCAATGCCGTGCGACATGCGAGTAGGCATTACCCGTTAGCGAGCGCCTATGCTCAGACAATCTAATATTCAGACAACAACCTGTTACAACAGGTCGTTGTTCAGGCAACAGGTCGTTGCCGGCACTGGTGTGTCGCGCCGCATCAACAAAGGTCTCCGTTCCGGATATGTTCTTTAAGAAAGCTCTAACCCTTGCTAACCTTCTACCTTTATTGTGTTGGGGGTGGACATTTCTTGGAAAAGAGTCTACAGTAAAGGAGTTCCTTGTTTGAATATCAAGTTGCATTGTATCTCCCTGATTGAAGCTGGGACGGAGGCCTGCCGCATCCACCAGTCTTCTGCCTGCTTTGGAGTTTGATAATCTAATAATTTGTGCTGATCTTTGTGCTTCTATTAATTCCGAAGTTGTGTTGTGTACTCCCGACGTCATGATTTTCTCTGTGCTAGCCATGATTGGCATGCCTAGCACCCTTTTGACTCTTTTGTGCATGAGCGTGTCTAATTTATCTATTTCCGTTTTGGTCCCATTAAGGGCCGCGACTATGTGAATGACTAAAAAGAAACATTTTTGGAGCTGTATAGTAAATTCCCCTAGCACAATACCTAAAGAATCACTCTTATCGTGAAAAGGTACTTAATAAGAAAAAAAAATGTGCAGAAGTGAAAGACTAATGCCGAAGCTACCTTGAAGTTGCTGCACCAGATTGCCCTGACATCATGGATTTGGTGCTGTCTTTTCGGGCCTAGTTAATATCTTACCGGTAAAAGTTAACTGCATTGTATTCTAAAAGGTTCAAGGACTAAACCTAGTAAGTTTGAAGAACTTCCGCTGAGCCAAACTTCTCAAATGGAATAAAAAAAGATACTTTGAATTTCATGTCACACTGACGCACTAGTGTTGGCATGAAATTTAAGATAATAATAATTAACTTTGACCTTGATTTGCTCTTCTGTAATCAGCCTTTTATGTGGTATTTTTATTACGATTAAGATTAAGAAGTGGAGTTGGGCAGGTTATGTGGCAGAGCTAGAGCAGATAAATGGCAGTCTATAGGTACTAAAGCAAGAGTATTTATTTATTTATTTATTTATTTATTTATTTATTTATTTATTTATGACAGATTGCAAACACTGGTGACATGCGCAGTATGTCATCGCTTTGTTGTCCACAATTTTAAGTTGTTAAGTGAATGAAGGATGCTGATGTGAATGAACAGAACAGGAACACTGTCATGGAAAGCAGAGGACTTGATGCAGCAATGAGATTAGAACATTTGCAGATGTAGGCTGAGTTTGGTCTATGCAGGACAGAATTAACTAGAAAGTTCCAGAAGGGATCTTCATTCTGCCATAAACTTGCTGTTGTTGATATCATTCTTTATTAGTACAACTGGTACTATGTACTACTACTACTACTACTACTACTACTACTACTACTACTACTACTACTACTACTACTACTACTACTACTACTACTACTACTACTATATTACTGCTACAAAATAATAATTGTACCAGCTTTCATTAAATTTTTTGTCTAATACGCACACACACAAAAAGAAAATAAGGAGCCTGCCAAAACCAATGTCAAGCTTGCCTGGTGTGTCCTTGCAGCAGTGACCATTGGCACATACTTTCAGAGTTCAAACTATGCTGTGCACATCCTGTACTGGGCAAGTTGGAAATGTACAGTATCTTAGTAATTTGACACGAAAGTTGTATCCCAATACTAGCTCTCAGTGTCAGTGGCGTAATGTCATCATTGTGTATCGTGTCATCATCATAATGTTTTGCGACATCATAAAACAGAGTGTATAAGGAGTCCATAAAAGAATTAACAGGAGTGCTGTGCACATTTATGCTGGCTGTGCTCACATGTGACAGCAACAGGGTGAAATAATGAATCATGATGCATCCACAGGCCTCCTCGATAATGAAACTGAAACACTGGTTTACAAAAACAAGTATTAGTGTAAGTTGCATTGAACGTTTTGACACTTTCCAGTAGTTTAGAGCTTTAACCTTCCTTTATTACTAAGGAAAAACAAGAGACAAGTTGGAAATGTCGTGCCAATACTTTTTTTTAATCCAGAGCTATGTACTATGGCATCTCATTGGTTTGGGATGCCAAGCCCCAATGGGCATAGCCCATGTTATTCCATCCCATTGCTTGTTTGCAAACACTGAACGACAGTGGCAAGGAGTAAAGGGCTCGCATATTGAGGCACAAACAGAAGATGCATAGGATTGGAGCCAAGCGTGGCAGGGAAAGCTGTTTGCTCTGAAAAAAAAAATTATATTATATATGTATATATATATGTGCTAACTAGAGGATTGAGATATAACATAGCAAGCAACAGTGCGACATTACCTACGTTGCCAGTGTATTGTGATGCTCACCTGTCTGTTTTCGGCACGCTATCTTGCAGCAGGCTATCCTGCTCGCTGACGCGAGACTCGAGGTGTGTCACAGCTGAGTGGGCGCCTTTGTTTGACGAGCCGTTGTCTTGAGAGCCCATTGTTCAAGTTGCTATGTCTTGAGCTGTAGTGCCTCCATTGTGCTTGGTTGGCTCGTAGCGAGTATTCCTCATTCATTTTGCTGTGTTGGACATGCTTTTTACTAGCAATTGTCCCATTTGTTGGGTAAATACTTGTTAAGCAATTTGGCCCAGTGTGCATTCTGAAAGAAATAAGCAGAATTGAACTGCGCAAACTAACAAATCACTAGTGTGATACATTTATTCATTACTCTTTCATTCGCTAGAGAAAAAGAAAAGAAAAGAAGACCTGAAATGGGACACACTTATGAAGAAAAACAAAAAAGCTCTTGTCCTCCTATACGGCAGCAATTATTAGAATTCTGTGGTGTTTTTAATGTCACAGTGTGCACACTTTTTTGTCTTAACATGAGAAGAGACCATATTGAATCATTTCTTTCTTTTTTTTATAGGAGACTTGCTACATTGAAAGGCTTATAGATTAATTTGTGAAAAGCTTCCATTCCCACAATTTACTAACTGCCAATTTCCTAGTTGCAGTTTCACATGGTTTGCATTGAACTACTCACTACTTAATCGAAGAACAAATTATGGCAAATTTATGACCAATTATTTATCTACATTATACTATGAACTTTATTAGCAACTTGTGTAAAGAAAATATTGTTTGTCTACTTGAAGATCACATTTTAGTTAAATTTTTTAGTCAGTGCAATCGTTCCATTTACTGCCCTTATGACAATTGTTCCTAGCTATGGACACTAGCTTTTTCGGTTCTCTTCTAATTTTTAGCTATTGAGCTCCGAAATGCATTGTTTTAAAGTTTGTTTGTTTGTTTACTTGTTTTTAGTTTTTAAGTTAGGACTACCAGGAGGTTCTCTTTTTAGTCTGTCAGAAACGGGACTTCACTGTGGATGCATACTCAACATGCTGCAATATATTATGTTATAAAAAATCAGCTGAAACTTTTTATACTCTTAAAATAGTTATGCTTACTTTGTAACTTGCATATTAGCAGCGTTTTTCTACAGCCAAACTACACATGCTTGATATTGCACATTGCAGTAACGGTGAATAACCAGACACTGCCAAAACTGTCAGTCAAGTATCGAAGTCTGCATTGGACGAACCTGTGCCTCTAAAGACGAGTAACAGTCAAATCACAACAAGAGCAGTGACCACAGTCGGTGGACGTTGTGCCTGAGCTCATGGGTCAAGTACGTCTGCTACATGTGTGCGTATCACTGCACATTCCAGTGCAATCGCTATTGCTTGAGCACATTTGGGAATGTGTAACACTAGCCACATGAAACAGGTAGTCTGATAAGATAAGTCTCTTTTAGTAGAGCTGGCGACAGCATACGAGAACGTTTAAATACAGTACGCATGGCATGTGCTGAGTAATGCCTTGATAACAGTGATGATCCGGTGAAAAATTGGTCACCAGCAAAATATAAAGCAATGCACACACGACAACGCCCCACTCAGAAAACATCATCCCAATGCTGCAAACAATGCGAAAGGCAAAAAAAAAAATCAAGTGTGAAAAATAAAAATAAGAAACCGAGCGAGATATCAGAATGAAACTTCCACAGTTTGCTAGCATGCGTAGAACATATTAAGCTGCACTGCATGGATAACTTCAGGTTACACACAGCACTGGTGTGACTGAGCATGCGTTGGAATGTTGCATTCAGGCCAGCTGTTTCAATGCATCATAGAAAAGGCCATGAAACTGCAGCAGCATGTTGTATTGGGGTGGTTGGTACACTACTGAACTTCAAGGAAACAGTGAAAGAGCGCTAAAAAACAGGATGGTGACAAGAGGAGACCAACGCCCTGTTTGCATCTTCTCCTCACCATCCTGTTTTTTAGTGCTGTTTCCTTCAAGCTCATAGAACTGTGCGTAGTATGGTCGCGCTACAGCAGTCGCTGTACAGATGCCACTATCAGCTTCTTGGTTAGAATGAAAGCAGTCAGTTGACTGAAAAAAAGTGCCACCGTGCACCTGTAAAAAAATATGTGGCTGCAATTTGGATACTGTAATGTTCAGACTTAATCAGAGTAGTGTAGCTTGACTGGTGGCTAAAGGGTATTTGATAGCCTCTTTTGTGAACTATCTGCAATGCCTTAGAGTGCCAAATTTGACCTGCCTTCCTGAATAAACTTGAGAAATCAATTACCCGGTGCTTTGGTGAAGGTGCAACATAAGTATTGAAACCGTGCTTTAGAGATAGCAAAATTACTGTTTTAATGGCGCATTACTTGCACCTCCGCGGGCACCAGGAGCTGTGCGATTATCACTTCTTAATTCATTAATTAGTTAATCCCGGCCGCAGTGGCCGCATCTCGATGGGGACGAAATGCAAAAAATGCTCGTGCCCCAGGTGGTCAAAACTAAGTCAGAGTCCCCCATTATGGCATGCCTCATAATCATATTGTGTTTTTGGCACATAAAGCCCAATAACTTCATTTGAATTAATTAGTTAAAATTATCCAACTAGCATTTTACTAATTACTGTAGGGAACACATTGCAACTGGTGCTTAGAAAACAATAAACATTCAAGGCATTTTCACTTTGTAGATTTTTCTTAAAATAATGCCTGTTCTGAAAACCTGTTTGCAAACATAGTTGAATGCATCGACAATGTTCCACTGATTATTTTTCCAGAAAGCCTTTTTCTTGCACATTGTGGAGCAAAACTATGAAAAACATGACATTATCTTGTGGCTCACCTTAAAGAGGAGTACCTTGAAAGTGGTGCCAGTCTTTCGGTGCATAATTGGGCATGCCTTTAGTAGTGGCCGCCTACAATTTTCCAATCGCAAAATTTTAACCTGTTCGACTTTTTAGAGAAGACTGGTTATTTTCAAAAACTATAACGTAATGCAGTTTCACCTGCTCTAACGTTGCGTTTCCTTTTGTCTTGTGACTGGCGCAGTATGACCTTACTTGCCTTTGTACCATTGAACCCAAATTACCCAACCAACCAATCGCCATGTGTCTTAAAAGTAATTAAGTGGAACATTAATGAGAAAATCTTACCTAATTGAGTTGGTAATTGGTGATTATCACCCAGTTTGTGATGTCTACTGGCACGAATAATGTGCAACCAAGCAAATACTAAGCTATTCATCCCCACTGCTCTGCTTTAATTATGCAGTCTTATTCTGAAGCACTTGGCCTAAAGAGCCGTCGTCTTATGTCTTCTACTGTATCGTAGCAGGTAATCTTTGGCACCACTCATATGTTTGGCACTAATACATAACTGATTATGCATGCACATATGGTCGCAAGGATCTGCCTAGCTGGCTGGAAATCAGTTGCATTAAGCAGCTAGGGACGAGGTCACAGGCTTGGTTGCTGTTTGCATAGTCGCATTTCAATACAGCGTACTACAGGTTTTCCCGCTCAATTTAATCCAAGCGCCAGTCAATTTAATCCGAGCGCCAGTCAATTTAATCTAAGCGCCAATCAACTTAATCCAAGTGCCAGTGATTTTAATCCGAGCGCCACTCAATTTAATCCAAACGCCACTCAATTTAATCCAAACGCCAGCCGAAATAATCCAAGTGCCAGTGAATTTAATCCAGACACAACGGAATTCAAGAACCTTTGGATTTCAAGACTTCTGAAAATTTGTGAACATATTATGAGTTAACACCTTGAAAATGAAGATCGAGGTGGTAGACCAGTAGCTATCCTGCCACGGGACTAACGACAACTTTTGGAGGTTTTGAAGCGAAAAGCTTCAGCCGGCGTATGTCTGAATTGGCTCCGTAAGCATGTTCGGAGTCGAATTGGCTCCGTAAGCATGTTCGGAGTAGAATTGGCTCCGTAAGCATGTTCGAAGTAGAATTGGCTCCGTAAGCATGTTCGGAGGCGGCTCAGGCGGCCACTGCCGCGCGCTTGGCGTCATCGTTTGACGTTCGCCGCAAGCGCGTGTTTATCGCAGAGGCGGACTTATAACCGCTTGCCGGAGAATATACGTGCGCTTTCAACATGGAAGAAAAAGAGAGTGATACTACCGATACAGAAAGCTGTGTTTATAGCTGTACAGAAATCGCAAGAAAATGTGCCCAATAATGATGAATAAAGAAGTTTATTAATCCTGCATAAATTATGGTTTATATCATTGATAAGCAATTTGCATAACTAAACAAGGTACATGTATAGCATAAACATAAGCTAACCAAAGCATATCCATAAGTGAAACCGTGAGCATAACCTTAGGCTAAATCATAAAGCGTAACCATAAGCTAAACCATAAGCATCAGCGAACCTTTTCCCTTCAAGATATCCAGGCTTAACCATAGCTAAGCCCCAGCCAATTTTTTTTTGTATTTTCTACTTTGTTATGAGAGTGACACAGCAGATGACAATTGTCGAAATTAATTGAGAGGAAACGTCAGCATGAGTACGTCGAGTTAAGGGTACACATGCGATTTGGTCATGGCTATCAAACGAAACAATAAAGGTTGATTCAATGATAATCACTAGGCCCTCGCCAGGAGGCTTCGGTCGCTAGCGAATACGATTCACTATTCTACTGCGGTGTCCGCAGCCTGCAATCAAAGACCTTGTCATCAGTACCGTTAAAACAGTCATGAATACCATTTATTTGCATAACTGATATGGTCGAGTCACTAGTGATCACAAGTGAAATGCAATGTGCAGATCGTGGTTCTTGGTGTTTTGCGCAACATAACGTCACTAGTCGCTAGTGATAACTAGTGGCACAACATTGTTTCACTAGTGATCACAAAGCACTCTTCACTATCAGGTAGCAATGGTATAGCAGACCAAATTCTCACTGATCGTAAATGATCATAATTGGATTATTGTTTAAAAGTTTCCTTTGACATGCATGACGCTATGCATCATAAAAGTGCGAGAACACCGAGCAGAGCTTATCGCTAGTGATCATTAATGGCTCTGCAATGTCAGTTAGCAATATTGACTCATTAAAACTATCATTTATTGACACTTTAATTTATACTATTGACGGCGTGCATATATGATGGCTGTGACCATCAAACTACACAAAGTAATTATTTATCTCTAGAGTGAATCAATCTTAGTATCTCCTATAGTTAATAAATTATAGTTAGTGAATAGCCGTCTGAATGACATTTAATTTGATATCTATGACGCTATTCGGCATGAAAATTCGAGAACATCGCAATGAGCGCATCACTTAGTTATGATAAAAACTCGGCGGTATCAATTGGCAGTGGTAACGCAAAAATGCTCGTCCTTCTGCAGCTTCATTGATACTACTGACAGCACTCACGAGGGAAAGCTGTCTCAGGCATAGTAAAATAGGCGAATAATATTCACCAGTGACTTAAGAATACGAGTTTATATAGGCATAGTGAGTCACTCGTTTCATGGTATTTCATTGCATGTATATGACGTTATGTTGCGCGAAACACCAAGAACCACGAACTGCACATTGTATTTCACTTGTGATCACTAGTGACTCGACCATATCAGTTATGCAATTAAATGGTATTCATGACTGTTTTAACGGTACTGATGACGTCTTTGATTGGAGGCTGCGGATGTGGCAGTAGAATAGTGAATCGTATTCGCTAGCGACCGAAGCCTCCTGGCGAGGGCCTAGTGATTATCATTGAATCAACCTTTATTGTTTCGTTTGACAGCCATGACCAAATCGCATGTGTACTATTAACTCGACGTACTCATGCTGACGTTTCCTCTCAATTAATTTCGACAATTGTCATCTGCTGTGTCGCTCTCATAACTAAGTAGAAAATACACAAAAAATTGGCTGGGGCTTAGCTAAGGTTAAGCCTGTATATCTCAAAGGGAAAAGGTTCGGTGATGCGAATGATTTAGCTTACAGTTATGCTTTATGATTTAGCCGTTATGCTAAAGGTTTAGCTTATGGTTATGCTTTATGATATAGCCTATGGATATGCTTACGGTATAACTTATGAATATGCTTATGGTTTAAGTTATGGATATGCTTACGGATTAGCTTATGGTTATGCTCACCGTTTCACTTATGGATATGCTTTGGTTAGCTTATGTTTATGCTATACATGTGCCTTGTTTAGTTATGCAAATTGCTTATCAATGATATATACCATAAGTTATGCAGGATTATTAAACTTCTTTATTCATCATTGTTGGGCACATTGTCTTGCGATTTCTGTAAAGCCATAAACACAGCTTTCTGTATCGGTAGTATCACTCTCTTTTTCTTCCATATTGAAAGCGCACGTATATTCTCCGGCAAGCGGTTATAAGTCCGCCTCTGCGATAAACACGCGCTTGCGGCGAACGTCAAACGATGACGCCAAGCGCGCGGCAGTGGCCGCCTGCGCCGCCTCCGAACATGCTTACGGAGCCAATTCTACTTCGAACATGCTTACGGAGCCAATTCTACTCCGAACATGCTTACGGAGCCAATTCAGACATACGCCGGCTGAAGCTTTTCGCTTCAACACCTCCTAAAGTTGGCGTTAGTCCCGTGGCAGGATAGCTACTGGTCTACCACCTCGATCTTCATTTTCAAGGTGTTAACTCATAATATGTTCACAAATTTTCAGAAATCTTGAAATCCACAGGTTCTTGAATTCCGTTGTGTCTGGAATAAATTCACTGGTGTTTGGATTATTTCGGCTGGCGTTCGGATTAAATTGAGTGGCGTTTGGATTAAATTGAGTGGCGCTCGGATTAAAATCACTGGCACTTGGATTAAATTGACTGGCGCTTAGATTAAATTGACTGGCGCTCAGATTAAATTGACTGGCGCTTGGATTAAATTGAGCGGGAAAACCTGTAGATGCGTACTGATTTACATGTGTACTGTATCGCCCAACTTCCATGCTCTCAAATGAGAGTAGCAGTATTGTAAATAAAAAAATAAAAATAAAAATAAAATAAATAAATGAATAAATAAATAAATAAATAAATAAATAAATAAATAAATAAATAAATAAAGGAAATGCAAAGATGTTCATCTCCTCAGCTGCTGGTCAAAGCCCTTATTGCTCACCATGCAGTTTCGGTATATAAAACCCCTCAAATTAATATTGCCGTCATTTTCCCAACATTAAGAAGCAGGTAAGGCCTCTAATTCAGGTGCCTCTGTGCCAAGCACCGGTCAGATCAGACTGGCAAAAGAAGGTGTGATGCGGATTTTCGACGTTGATTTCTATGGAAACCACCAGACTTATTGAGTGATTAGAAGTCTGGTGGTTTCTGTAGAAATTCACATCGAAAATTTTGTTGCACAGCAATGGGTGACTTCGTTTCCACATACCACACCAAACAATGGGCTCTATCTTGAAGTGTTCTCATTTTTGGTATTTATTCAACACCTGAAATAAAAAAGGAGGTTAGAAAAAAATGTAGAAGAGGTTTTTTGGACTGTTTTACATGCTGCCACAAACTGCAGGTTTTTATGTATCATAGTTCTTGTTTTTTTACTTCATTTTAGAATCAAGGAGGTTTCATGTGGACACCCTGTATAATAGGAGCCAGAATTTTGGCCACCATCACATGAATATTTCATGAATAAGCTTTGCTAATACTTTTGTATGTCCATGGTGCAGATCATATGCTAGATGCAACTATATCAAGCACAGTGCCTGTTCACACCATCTTTATCCAAACATTTTAAACAGTCAGCATATTGAGTAATGACTCGCCGCGGTGGCTTAGCGGCAATGGTGTTGCGCTGTTAAGCATGAGCTCGTGGGTGCAAATCTCGGCCGCATTTCAATGGGGGTGAAATGCACAATGCCGGTGTTCTCTGCATTGGGGGCACGTTAAAGATCCCCTTGTGGTCAAAATTAATCCAGAGTCCCCGACTATGGCGTGCCTCATAATGAAGTCATGGTTTTGGCGCGTGATACCCCAGAATTCAATTCAATTATTGAGTAATGATGCACTTCATAGCATTTTTCAAAAAATTTTAGCCGTTGATTGTAATACGTTGTCAAGGTTGGTAGATCTGAATGTGTATGAATTATAGTTTACATACAGGCTGAACACAGAGGGAACACTGAATTAGTATTCAAGTGACATTTATTTGTACAGTTCGCCTGTTTTATTGAGCAAAATATATGGCGAGTGTACTATTTATTGCTGATTAGGTAGCCATGTGCCATGAAAAAAAAACAAATTACAGGCTTTCATATCCCTTCTGAAGTGTAATCAGCTTTGAACATCACTTGTATCTTCTAAATGCGGCTCATACTGTGTGATGTGTAGTTCAGATTTTAATTAGCTTGATCTTTAAATGTTTATGTAATATATTTCATTTGTATGAGACCATTTCCAGGCTAATGACAGCACCTAACTGGGCTTGTTATTAAGAGCAAGCTTTAGCTCAGCTGCTCTGATCTAGTTACATGGGTACAGAGAAATCGTTTTTCTCAGTAACCACTGCACCAAATTTGATTATGTTTGTTGCATTTAAAAGGAAACTTAAAAACTGTAGTGAATACAAGAACCAAATTTTTTATTTATGTCGTCAATTGTTTAATAAGCATTGTTGAAACTTGTGAATTGTAAGTCAGAAATAACTAATGATAACTAATTACTAATAATGACTAATAACTAAGTAAAATAGCAGCATAACTAAGCCCTGAGCTAAAGCTTCCTCTTAAGGTCAAGAGGTCAATGTTTTGTGTGCATGCGGCAATGAATTTTGCTGGAGGTCGCAAGGAGGCAGTGGGACTGCTGCTTAACAGCTTATGCTGCCTTTATTATGTGCTTGTTAATGGCTACATGAACATAGTAGGAACCTAGTGAAAGAAAATGTAGCATACTAGTTAAGGAGCATAGAAGCAAGAACCTCTGCATTCTGCGTGTCATTTTATTTCATTTATCCTCCGTCACGCTACTGTTATTGAGGGGAGTGGGCGGCATGTGAATGTAGTAAGACAGAAACCACAAACTAGCAAAGCTAAAAAGTTCAGCTTCCTCCCTACCCAGAGTTGGCAAATTCATTCAGTCATCTAAAAAATAACTTGCTGACCAGTTATGAATAGTCACTTGTTTTGGAGTAACTGCTATTACACAATACCCTGTCTTTATGCAGGGTGTCTTTGGCACCCCGAACGAGATGTCTTCTGCCTGGTGTTCAAAGACTCAGCACGCATCTACGTGGTCAACGAGGACAGCTCAGAGCTTCAGGAGGTCAAGACCATCACTCCATTTGCTGGGTCAGTGTCAGAGCTGTTGGGCACGTTACTACGCTTGTAATTGTCGGGAGGCATTGTAACAGCACCGACCGCGCGCATGTAAAGAAGCCACTGACAGAACAGCAGCTCTCCTGTCTTCTGCTTGTCAGTCTTTTCCTTTCTGTTATTTTTTTTTTCTCTCAGTGCCTCCCCATTTTTATTCTTTTTCTTAATTTTGCTTCACACCTTATTTCTTTATTTATTATCTTTCTGAAAACTCTTATTTTCTACTCTTACATATTAAACATCTCTTTTATTTGGTGTCACATTTTTAAACAATTTAATTTGCTTTTTTAACTTAGCCTTTTTCTCAGACACCACTATTTCTTTTTTCTCGTTCTCTAATCCCTTTCGCAAGATTCCAGGTGTAAAAACGCTTGCATAGTTGACCTTAACTCCATGGTAAAGAACCTCAGATGTTCGAAACAAATCAGTGCAGCCTTTTACTACAATGCTGCTTCAGGGCATTAAACTGGATCAATCATTTGCTCTCTCAGCAGAAGTTCACATGTCTTGACTGCTTATTCTGTATCCTCTTAGTTGCACAAGACCCTCTAAAATCTGCAGTACTAATCTGTTTACAGTATCAGTGTAAAAGTATAGGCAAATTTCCTACCGATAGTGTCAATACTTTTTTTAAATTACTGATAGTGTAAAAAAGGATATTAATAGCACTTTTAATTGTATTACAATATTTTGCCATGAAGCTATCTATAGTGCAACAAAATCTATCGATAGTGGCATGATCTATAGCACTTTTGATAGCGTGGAAACAGACGGCCCACAAAGGATTGCCATTTATTAAACAGATGGCTGTGTTGATGTCGTGGCTACCATCGTCAAGCCTATATGCCTGATGGCGCTAGTCCAGTCTCTTCTACCGTGGGGCTCTACAAGTGCTGTCCACTAGTTACAGGTGTGCCAATAGAGTATGGCGTTTTTGGCAGAGATAAAAGCAGATTCAGCACCATTAGTCCACAATATAGGCAGGCTAGCTCATGGTGTGCCAGAGAGTAGGATGTGCAGAGGCTGCGAAATTGAAGCACAACGAAGAATGAAATGGCGATAGTAATTGATGAGGCCCATGAATGCCCGTAATTGCTTCGTGGAAGATGGACGTGGGAAATCTTTAGTGGCTTGGACATGGGATGTGATTGGTTGGATGCCATGTTCGTCTACTCGATGGCCCAGGAAATCGAGAGAAGCAACCCTAAACTCACTCTTCGAGATGTTTACAACCAGGCCATATTGACGGAGGTGTTAGGTCATATTCATGTTCCACAGCAGAGCGACTGAATACAAGAATGTGTGGGGGTTCCACTCTGCGTGCGGCTAGGGCTGAAGGCGAGCTCCGGATCTAGCCACACGCAGTCGCTTCGTGGTTCTCCCAACCCGTAACGCGGTAATCACGGCTACGCCGGGTTCGAACGAATAAGGCAACCAGCGGTGTCAACGGTAATAACGTTTATTGCTATTAGCAATAGCGAACACTCGGAGAGGGACGTCCTCTCTGTAATAGTAATAAATAGGCTGGCCTCGTTGCCCGGGATAGTCAGGCAACGTGGTCACTCATGGGTTGCGGCAGGTACTCCAGTCCGGCAGGTTAGGGGTCCGGCCTCAGAGAGAGAGGGTCTCTCCTGGTCGCGCTGTTTTGTACCTTTTTACCTGGGCGAAGGGAATGTCCTCCTCGCCCGTCAGCTACCCGCCCGCGAGTCGGTGAGGAAGGGCACGCGCGCGTCGCAAGAGCGAGGGAGAATCGGAAGAGGGCATAGTGCACCTCTCCCCTGTCTATGCCGGCTCTCGACGCGACGGCGAGGGGAAGATGGGCGCGTGTGCTCCCCACAAATGTCATCTAAATAGACGAAGCGACAAGTCCGGCCACGAAGCACATGATCGATGAACTGCTGAAATGTTTTAGCAGCATTTGGGAGACCAAATGGCATGCACACGTATTCAAACATGCCAGAAAGTGTAATGATTGTGGTTTTAGGAATGTCGGAAGGCTCGACAGGAATCTGATGGTAGGCTTCTACTAGATCCACCATGCTAAATATGCAGCACCCATGAATCAATGTGGTGAAATCGTGGATGTGAGGTATAGGGTACCTATCGGGAATCGTCACTTTGTTTAAAGCGCAGTAATCGCCACACAATCACCAATCACCTATCGGGAATTCCACCCATCTTCTTGGGCACCATATGTAAAGCAGATGACCAAGGGTTAGTGGAAGGACGAACGAAGCCCAACTCTAGCATGTGTTCGAATTCTTGCTTTGCAATTTTCAGACGGTCTGGTGCTAAGTGGCAAGGTCGGGTGTATACTGGTGGTCCTTTAGTCACATTGTGGTGCGCGATGTTGTGCACAGTGGCGTAGACAGAAATTTCGGCCAGGGGAGGGGGAGATGCTCACATTGCAGCTCGGCCTCCTCCTTAAGAGGAAGCTTTAGCTCGGGTGCTCATATCTAAATACATGTAGAAGGAGAATTAGTTTTCTCGGCAACCAATGCACCAAATTTGGTGAGGTTTCTCGCATTTAAAAAAACTTAAATTCTAGTGACTGTTGGTTTCGAATTTTTCATTTAGGTTGTCAATTCTTTATTAAAAATTGACCAAAATCGATAATCTTCAGAAAACGAAACTACCAAGTTTAAAGCTCTAACTCAGCAATCAAAAATGATACAGTCGATCCCGGATATATCGAACCTGGATATATCGAATTATTGTCTATATCGAACAGTTGAAAAATCCCCTTGGGAATCCTATGCAAAAGTATAGCGCTGTTGTTCGCGTATATAGAACTCCCGTGCACCGGCATATTGATGTATCGAACTCCGTGCTGAGCTGCGCCCCGGCAAGTGCGCTTCTCCCACCATACCCCACCCCTGCAAGTGCGCTTCTCACAAAGCTATCGCGATGTTCCCGCGATCTCACGTGCGCCGCCCCGCACTCTGAGAAAGGGGCGTGTGGGTAAAAGGCACGTGACGAAGAGCACTTGGAGTGCGATTGGGTGTGAAAGGGAAGCGGGAGGGAGAAATTACGCTGACTGCAGGCGCCCATTTCCTGTGTTTTGGTTGGCTGACACCGCTGGCACAGCGAGACGAATGAAGTCAGTGCAGTTTGGGCTTGTGGTAGTGCGGAGACGTGAAGTGAGGCGTCTTTCGATTCACTTTGTTCCTTTTATTCACGAGTTAAACGCAAAAACTTGAGACTCGTGCGGTGCAGTGCGTTTTTCCACTTTTGGCTCGTGTTCTGGAGCCATGGCCACGAAAACACGCAAAAATTTGGATTTTTCAACAAAGGTGGACATCGTTCTATGGGTGGAGGCTGGTGAAAAAAAGTTGTCGGTCACCGCGGCGTTCGGAATTCCTCGCAACACCCTGAGCATGATCCTCAAGAACAAAGCCGATGTTAAGCTGAAGGCAGTGCAGTCCAGTCGCCCTGGAGCATGTCGTGTGTGCGTCCCAACCTTTGACAAGGTCGAGAAGGCATTGTACGCCTGGTTTTTGGAGACACATGCCAAGAACATACTTCAGCCTCTTGATCAAGGCATTGTGAAAGCATTTAAGGTTGGGTACAGACGATGACTGGTGCAGAGGTTCCTAATCAACCTTCGATTAGGAATTGAACTCAAGATGGACCTCCTCGGAGCCATTAAAATGCTGGCTGGTGCTTGGAACGATGTGAAGAAAAGCACAATTGTGAACTGCTCCTGCAAAGCAGGCTTTGTGGTAGCTGCAGACGACGGATGTCTTGACAGTGAAGACGATGACGCTGGATGCCTGGACAGCGAATTTCGCGAGCTCTCGGCATTCCCAGGTGGCATCCCAGGCGGCGTTACAGCACGCGATTTCGTCAGCGCTGACGATGGCGTGCAAGCTGTAGCGGATTGCGCTGATGTGGAGATTGTGGCTGACATCATGGGTGACGAGGACGCAGACTTGAGCAGCGGTGAAGGTTCCGACAAAGAGGACCAACCGCCATGCACTGCAGCTGAACTTGCATCAGCTTTCAACATCATTCGCCGCTGTTGTGGCACAATGGAATGTACTGGCCTTTCTCATTTGGACACTGTCAACAAGCCTGAGGACAGCTTAATGAACTTGATGGTGCAGAAGAAAAAGCAAGCAAAGGTCACAGATAGTTTTCTTCCAAAATAAAGTGCTTTGGTCATCGCGCTGTGTTTTTGTTTTTTTATGCGCCTTGGAGGCACAGATCGGTAACTTCCCGTTAGTCACGACATCGGGAAACTGCCTTGAGATGTGTGGAGTTGTTAGAGAATCTTTTGACACACATATATTATATTTCGAATCATTGATATATCGAACTATTTTGTGATCCCCTTCAAGTTTGATATATCCGGGATCGACTGTATCATAATTCTGTGAATTGCATCTAATACATGTAGTACATTTACAGCTGACAAAATTGCCATGTTACACATGAATCTCAAGAAAATTAGGATTATGGAAATACGGCTTTCGCAAAATCCTTGTACACAACGTATCCAATTCACGTAACATACGAAATGACACCCCAAATTTGTCCGCTTTGCCTGTTATAATAGATGCTGTTTACAGAACAGTGACATATGTTCTTGATGCAGAGCTATCAGTTTGTAAACATCGTGCTTCTATTTTCTTGGAACTTTCGAGTTTTTCAAAATATTTTAAACAATGTTCAGGCCCTAAATCAACATTCCACTTCCAACAGACACTAGAATTTATCTTTCTCAAATTCAACGAATTTCATTAAAAGCAATCCAGGGGTTATCACAGAAAAGCGCTTCTTCATTTTACATGTATTTGAATAGGCTGCGTCAGAGTTGGGCCTGAGCTAGAGCTTCCTCTTAAACAATTTGTCTGGGGATCAAATACATGAATAATAACTTCATTGCCATTGCCAAAGATGCTGTAATCGAATTCTTGAATGCTACGCACTGTCAAAATAAATAAAATATGTACTTTTTCATAAAAGAATATACTTGTATATGCCAAAAATTGTGCCCAAAATAACTGATATCAATGCTTCCATGTTTTTTGTCTATTTAATAAGGAAAGAAAATATCACACAAGTTTTAGAACTATACCAGTTCGAAACCAACAAAGCAGTGCATGGCGCTGATATGAAAAACGTAAAGGCCATGAAATTAACAAGTTGAGGTCAAATATGTCAATGAAACTTTGTCATTCAAGAACCTTGTTTAGATTCTTGTACATACACAACGGCCAGTGAAAAATCTCAATGACGCTGTCATTTGTTCCACTGTATTATGCAGGAGCAGCTGTCACCGGTCGCCTATCGCGAGTAATTGCACCGAAATACAGTCACAACAGAGAGAACATATAAAAAGCAGGAGTTCTGCAAAATATACGAGGGCGAGTCAAATGAAAGTGAGCTAATGCAAATATTATGACAAATGGGGTACTTCATTTAAAAGTAGTCTCCATGAGCATTTAGACGTTTGTCCCATTGTCTAACGAGTCGCGCAATTCCTGTCTCATTAAACTCCTCGGGTTGCTGCTACAAAAAGTCTGCAACTGACTCTTTCACGTCATCATCCAACACGAATCCGGTTCCCTTGAGCTATTTTTTCGGTTGTCCTAAAATGTGGAAATCGCAAGGCGACAGGTCTGAGCTGTATGGCGGATGTTGCAGCGTTTCCCACTTGAACATTGCCAGTTTTGTATGAACCACATCAGCAACATAGTGACGGCATTGTCGTGGAACAAGATGACCCCATTCGTCAATTTTCCGCGTAGTTTGTTCTTGATTGTGACACGCAGCCGATCCGGCATTTCACAATGACGAAAAGAATTGATAGTCTCTCGAGATTTAGCTAGTTCTATCAGTAATGGCCCCTGACAATCGAAAAGAAAAGTCAACAACACCTTCCCGGTAGAAATGACGGCCTTTCCTTTCTTTGGGGGTGGTGAATTCGAACGTTTCCACTGTAAGCTTTGCCGTCGTGTTTTAGGCTTGTAGTAGTGGCACCATGGTTTGTCCCCGATCACGATTGTAGACAAGAAGTCGTCACCCTCATTGTGATACCAGATCAGATCAGTCAAGGCAGCGCTGAACTTCTCCATCTTCTAGCGGTGGTTCAAAATCTTGGGCTACCATTGCACATACAAGAGCCAATAACCGAGATGTTCATGAACTATGGCTTGAACCCAACTGTGACTGATGTTTGCACGCTGTGCCAGTTCATCAATGCTTATCCTCCGTTCTTGTCTAATCAGCTCATCAACCTTTGCAATTTTGTTTGGGGTTATTGCACGATGGCTTTGGCTCAATCTTGGATCGTCTTTGCAACTTTCACGTCCTTCTTTGGGCCATTTGCTCGAATGCTTCACAGTGGCCAATGAAATGCAATGTTGAACGTACGTGGCAGCCATACGGCGAATAATTTCTTTTTGGGAAATACCTTCAGCTTTCAAAAACCTCAGGGCACTACGCTGCTCAACTTCTGGAGCGTCCATTAAGTCAAGCAACCATATTCAACCCAGTGTATGAGAGCATTAAAAAACATTTATCCTCACACCTGCGTGTCATTTTCCTAAATGAGAGACGGCTGTGTGCTACGCGCGTGCCTCGCAGATAATAAACCGAACCATTATTGTGCAGGATGGGTAGGCTCATTTTCATTTGACTCACCCTCGTAGATTAGAAGTGCGAAGATACAATGGAATATATAAATGCAAAGATACAGCTTGATAAAAGGCAAAAAAATGTCACTGGAAAAAAAGTTCACTGCACGTATACACAATATGTCCCAATAAGATATCTAAATATACATGTAAGTCTCCAATAACTCTACGTATCTAAAAAAAGTCACTGTATATGATGCGTCAAACAAGGAAAATAAACAAGTTGCGCAATCACAGATTCACAGAATCCTAGATCCCGCCCCCATTCCATCCACTCACCCCAAGGTATCGTGCGCAATGGAAGGCGGCGCGCTTGCTTTCCGCTTTTCTCTTTTGCGCACACAAGACTGAGCCACCATCATCGTCTCACCCATTCCAGCTACCCACCCCCCTCCCTACGCTTTCACTCGCACATAGAGCATGTGGCGCGCGGTCACGATGTTATCGCCCTTGGACTTTATACGAAACATGAGGGCGACGGCGACGGCAAAAATGCGCGTGGAGTGACCATATAATTGCTATTGCAATACTATATAATAAGAGTATCCGGCAACTGAAGCGTCCCAAGGCCCATTACTTTCCGCAAAAGAAGAAGTAACAAAATCGAAGTTTCACCATGCAACAATTTGCTCCGCCGCAACAATGTCTTCTTTCGTTCTTTATTGGGGCCGGGGCACCGAAATGAAAAAACGCAAAGTATGTTGGCCACAATCAAATGCCTCCTTTGGGCACCTAATGTGGATACCGAAGGAATATCGAAGAAAACGTGAGACACTTGGTCCACCGAGAACCATACGCATACTGCTCGGTATCCTACACTGACAAGACAAGGCTTTCCAGAGAGGTTGTGCTCAAGCGAACGCGTTGCAATCCATCGAGTCCCCACAGTGATGGCGGCAAGTGACAATGCATTGTTTCTTTTTCTCCTCTGCTAGCCAGAAAGCATCTGAAACTCTGCCAGGCCAAAAGCCACTCGGCCAGAGCAAACCAAACACGCACCGAGGTGCGCCGCGCGGTGGTCGGTGCCACACGAGAAAAACACATGCAGTCTGGCTGGCTCTGGCAGCCCTCGGGTATGGTAGCGAGGACAAAAAATTGAAGAGGCTCAATGTGTCCTTGCAAATAAAAGTCAAAGTAGAAAAAAAGATAAGAACGTAGTTACCTTGACTGGCTTTGGTGGATGGATGCTTTGGCGTAGGTGAAAAAAAATGTTGATATTTTTTATGTGTCATAACGGCACAAATGAACCACCACAACGCTTCATCTCATCGGACCTAGCTGCGGGCTTTGTCAACTTGTCTGATAGTGTGTTGATTCGGCTTGTCTCATTGTAGGTTCCGATGTAAGACTTTAGAAAAGTCAATGCAGCTTTGGCGTCAAATGTTTATGACAACATTAAACCCACAAAGGTCCGCAATTGAAAATCTAAAGTACAACTTTGGAAATGTAAATGAGCCTTTCACAACAAAAGTTTATAAGAACTTTATACCCATAAAGTTTCGGAATTGACATCCATGCGCTCCGTATATTCCGCGGCCTTCGCGTGATGCCGCGGCGCGCCATCTAAACGCCCTTGAAACTTTATCTTCGGATGGGGCTGCTTGCGTTATGTGACTCCCGGTGCATGGGCGTTGCCACGAAATCCAGCCCGAGTTCGCAATTTTCATGGTGAAATGTCTTTTCGAGCATAAAAAAGACATTCTAGACAAAATTCAGAATGGTTTCGGGCACTGGAGGTTGGTTTGTCGGTACCTGGGTGTGTACTTGTACAAGACGCAAAGGTGGTGCAGACGTGGTGATACCTTGTACGCACAGGTTCGTTTAGGAGTCAAGAAGGCAGCAGTTGCGAAGGTCGACGAGAAGGTTAAACTTCCCCAGAAAATCAGTGCCCATGATCGGCCCGCAGACATCAGCAACAGTGAATAGCCATTGAAAAGGGCGTCGCAGACCAAGGTCAAGAGTGACAGATTTCTGATTGTACGTTTTAATGCTGGACGGCAGTTGATGGCAGTGAGAAAAGACATAAAAGACATATCATGGCGATGTCTTCTGCAGTCTTGAACAGTAGAAGGAAACACAAAATTCCGCACCAGTGTCTACAAGATAGCGAACTTTTGTGACACAGTCGGTGACGTAGAAGAGACAGCTTGATGTAGGGCCAGTAGCACTAGCTGCCATGAGTGATTGGCCTGACCATTGCCTGGAGAGTTGCAAGGCGGACGGCACTGCAGTGCGTGAGTGCCATATCTGGCGTGATACCAACAAATAAAGGAAGACGAAGGGCGTGACACGTTTTGGTCATGCAAGCTGCTGATAGTTGTTTGCACGAAAGCGTAAGGCAACTGGTTAGTTAGCTCCTCTAGTTGCGCAGCAAGGTGTGTGCTTGAACTGCCGGGTTCGTCAAAGTGCTGCTGTAGCTGGGGTTGTGTTACAACGAGTGCAATACAACGGTCAACAGTGGACATCACAGGATGGAAAGAATTCATAATCTGGTCTGCCATCGTTGCTAAGGCCTCGACAGACATCGTAGTCAGTGAGGCACCTAAATTCATGCATACCTGGTTCAGTAGATGTTGTAAGAAGAGCTCCTGAAAGATTTTCAAGTCTGTTCCCAGGAGCTGTGCCATGCGGCGAAGCAGCTCAGTTAGTTTTATAAGATCACCAAGTTCCTCCAATGAGAGGAGCTGTTGAATCCGCCGTGACTCAGAGTCGGTGGTGCACCATAGTAACTCCCGTTTAAGGGTATCGTACTGATCAACAAGCAGAGGAGGTGGCAAAATGTCACGGACCAAAGCTGCAGTGGCCAGGTTAAGCGCACTCACGACGTTATTGTACTTGGCCGCCTAAGATGTGACTCGGTGACGGCAAAACTGCGCCTCGATGTGGACGAACCACAGTTCACAGTTCGAGGGCCAGAAATCTTGAAGTCTCAGTACGGCAATGGAAGACGCTCCATCTTCTTTGAGACGTCATTGTTCGGTGGTCGGTTCCATGGCATGGCATCAAGAAGAAACTTGGTTGATGTATACCGTTGCGATATGATATCACGTCCGTGGCCACCAACTTGTAGGAACAGACAGCCCACAAAGGATTGCTATTTATTGAACAGATGGCTGCGTTGATGTCGCGGCTACCATCGTCGGGGCTCTATGGGTACTGTTCACTACAATAGTATTATGGCAATTCACTATCAACAATGTCGTCACTGGTTTTGAAAATCTTGGCTAGTGATATCACAATAAGTTTTCAGATAACTGACCATCATTAACACTCAGTTTATGGAATTGGGAAAAGGGAAATGTCACCAAGTTGATGTTGCAGTGTTTATGTGCACTACGTTGTGTGATATGACATTATCGATAGTTTACTATTGACTGTTATATCGACAGTTCGCTCAACAGTACTACGTATTGATATCAGTAGTGCACAGTTAATAGTATTATTGACAGTGCACTATTGATATTTTGATAATGACTCAACTATCAATAGTATCTGTACTAGTCTTATTCATAGTTTAGCGTCACTTGCTTACAGATCTGTAGCTGTACAGTGCATTGAAAGACCGAGACCACTCCCGCCTCTCAGGAACAGGAACTGGCTGCTGTGCTGCTTGGATGCTTGACATCATTTGGTGTTTTGAGCACCTTTAAGAAAGATTAAGAAAGGAACAGAATAGGTTTTCTCCTGTGCTGTTCCTGTTGCTGTCCACAGAAAATATCCACTGAAACCTACTAAGTGCCTGAAGGAGAGTAGGTGGACATGCCAGTTGCATCCGCCTATCTTTTCACAGTGAATCTGTTCAGCTGGCATTGCGCACAGGGGCATTAGCAGCAGAACACTGCTAGGCAAGTTGTAAAAGTTGTGATCTGTGTTTGAAACAGTACAAGCGAGTTGTTGCTAATCCGACGTCGTCTTGTCGCAGGTCTCGGTTTGTGTGTGGCACCTGGAGCAAAAATGGCAAGAGGCTTATCTTGGCGACGGAGTCAACTCTCATGGTGAGTTTCGATCACTCCACCTCCCAGCAAGACTGCATGGTATGCTGTGTGTTCTGAACTTCTTCAAGGGTACAGTTATGGCTAAGTTGCAAAATGGGGACAGTGATGACTAGTAAGTTATTACGAGCATTTCATAGAATCGTAAACTGGGCTAGTCATTATATCGTATAGTACTGGTTCATAATTAACAACAGGGCAAAAAGACAGGGATGGAGAAACACGCAAGAATGACAGGAGCACAATGCTGGCTATCAACTCATTAATTGTGTTGCTTCTCCTTTCTATAGCTGACGGGTTACCTTATGCTGTGTGTTTATTGCCAAGCACAGGAGCAACAGAACAAAAAAGAAATGCAGGAAAACAAAACATGGGACATTAACCTCTTCTGTACCTTAGCAGAACTAGGTTAATCCACGCGTTTCTGGTAAAAACGGCCCAAGAAGGAGCTCAGCTCGTCAACGGTACTTTACATTTTCTAGCAATGCCATGGACAAGGCTCATGCTTTTTCATCCGTTTGGTAAATGGCAGCATGCAATCCATGGGGCAGTGCAAACAGAAGCTAATTTATTCTTTTTGAAAAAGTACTACATGTTGGCAACCAGGGTCCTCAAAGATAATTCGGCCATTTTTGGTTAGAATTTGGAATTATAGTGTGGCATGGAAAGGGTTAAGCCCCACCAACCAATGCAGTCAATCCATCAGAGAGTTTGTTTCTATTTCAGTGGATGCAGAATGCAGAAGTACAGTATAATAAGTGCCCTAGTTTACGTCTACGTAATCCCACTATTTTACAGAATTGCAAATTTTTCACTAAATTCAGAAAAATACACAATGTATGTGCAGTAACTACACTGAAGCAGGGTTTGGGTACGGGCTAGTTGGTATTCGGCTAGTTGTCGCTTGTCTTCGTCATTCTTTCAGTCCCCCTGTCTATGCACGTGCTTTAAGTGATATTTGCAGTAACTACATTCTGCTACATGTTGCATGACAAGTGAGGACAATGGAGCAAGAGAAATGTTTATAATGTGTGTGAATACGGTGATGTGTGTTTTTCCTTCTTATTGTCCCCTGAAAATACAATATGTGTCAGTCGTTCTGCTATGTGTCAGTAGGCAGGCTATGACAGGCTAAAGTCACGTGACATCTACTGTTGAACAGGCACATGCGTGTGCACAGTTTAACCCTTTAAGTGCCATACCCCAGCATACTCGTCTGGGCACCAACGCACACTGCAAATGCACAATTTGCAAATGTGAAAAAAAATTGATAGACTGGTTGTGCCAGCTACACAAAGGTTGGTTAAACTAATATTGTATGGCAGACCTAGTTATAAAACAAATGGCGTGACAAAGCTTGTCTTATCTGTTTGAATTGCTCACCAACACAAAAAGGCTGCACATTTTTTTGAACGATGCACAAATTCAAGAACTTCTTATGAACTCTGGTTTAGAGGACATTGATGTTGATTAAGATTCTGTCTTCAAGTTGCAGTGACAACTCTGACGGGGTAATATGGGCTGTGGAAACTGATTATCCTAATTAACATAATCAATAAGCATGTCTTAATTTTATGAAAATATCTTTATTAAAAGTATTTGTAAAATGTTGAGCAACATATACCTGACAAATGGGATTTGAATTTAAAGCCTGTTATGTGTTATAGACGAAAATTTCAGCACACAGCATGTGGCAACACTTGAAACATTTGAAACATTTGGCACCCAAAGGGCTAATAAAGAAAACTAAGAAATGCAATTCCTTTTGTGGTTGCCAGACCTCAGGCATCTCTCATGCTGCAAGTTATGTATTAATTTAGGTAATTAATTACCAGCAAGCAAGTCCAGAACCAGGTGTACTCACGAACAACTTTCTGTGGCAATGAATTGGATGAGCTACAGGAGTATGAGCTTCTGCATGTGTGTATACTGCACCAAGTAGTCCAGCAGCACTTGACAATGCTTTTGGCTTCTCGGAACAGATACTGAATCAGTGTAGCATCTGCGATGGTTCTACATCTTCCCAAACGTGAACGAGAAAAGCAGAAAAATAACTGACGATTTAACACATTGGCACATTTTCTCGTATTTTGCTTTTGTGAATAAGATGCCCATGCTTTCTCTTCTACAGATTGAACTAATGCATATGAGAACAAGGGACTTCAAGAGCGCTCGTAACTATTTCGGCACACTTTCTTTATTCATGTCTTTCGTGCCTTTTTCTTGCTGCAGTTTTACAGCATACCATGTTCCGACATCGAGCAGACGGAAATGGAGGTCATTCTCGGACTGGAAAGGCAAGTGCAAGGAGTTTATGCAAAGCTCTTGCTTGTGAGCCGGGGTTGTCAACAGTTGTAACACAACTAATAATGTCTAATAAATATTTTATGATATTAATATATATATATATATATATATTTATTAGACATCAGAGAACATGAGAAAACAGCAGTCTATTTTTTGTTGACAAGCAAACAGATGCTACCAAACATTAAAGAAACTACCATTTAAGGAGAGGCCAACTATGATAGCCGAGCAGTGCAGCGATATAACCGGTGCCTGTATACATTTGTATTCATTCATATATATATATATATATATAGTTAGAGGAGCTGGTGTGCCACTACCTGAAAAATTTGTTGGCTTCATCTGTGGTCACTTGACTTTTTGCAACAGTACATACAAATGCAGTGTTTCACTGTACTTGCTCACAAGTGGTACCTTTTTCTGTCACATAGAAATGCCACTAATGCCGGTAACATGCAGGGTGTGCTGTATCGAGGGACTGGATGGGGACCGGTTTGTGTGCACGGTGGAGCTTCCCCTGGACAGCATGGTAGTGAGGAGCCGCTCGGAGCGCTACCTCATGGACCAGACTCGGGGGCCCCTGGAGACCCTGCTCAACATCCATGCGGCCACTGAGGTCGGTCCTCCTTTCGTCGAGGTCTCTTAGTTGCGGTACCATTGTGGTACTAGTGTCAAAAGGGTGTTGGCTGCAACAAGAAATTGCGGCAGAGCCAATCTCTCGATGACTGTCTAGGGTAATGCGTTAGCATTAAATCAATATAACGACACAAGGTATCGCCACCGCTGAAACAAGTTATGTATGAGGGACATAGTGCAGTGGAACTTCTCTTTCACGCTTCTCCAAGGACACTTGGCACCATCTAGTGCTGACGCCGCAAAGCCTGCACGTGACCTCCAAAATGCATGGCGCGCCAGTGCATGCAAACACTGAAAAACACGCCATGCGGCAACCGGTCTCCTCTCTCGCACTTCTTTGTGGACGTGCTACGGCACTGTGGCCTCCGAGATGACAATCGTGGCGCGCTGGTGCCTGCGATCACTGAGAATTGTTCCTCCACATGCCGCACACTCAGTGGCACACACTCAGGGACCCGAGCTTGCAGGAGATTCACTGAAGAGCAGCACATGCCGAGTGCATGCGTGGCACAGCTCGCAAAAGCGTTGGTGTGAAATGCATTCGCTGAAAAGCGGCACACACCCAGTGCACTTGTGACACAGTCTACGAATGCGTCGGATTGGTGTTCTCGAAGAACCCTTGTGACATGGGTTCGATTCCGCTTGGCATCAGAGAAATTTAAGGGATCTTTTTCATCATTGTAGGGCAGCACATTCCCAGTGGCACACACCTAATTACCCAAGTTGGCATCAAAGACATTCATTGAAGACCAGCACAAACCGAGTAGCACATACCCAGTGCTCCAAGTCAGCCTCAAGGAATTTTTTTCGAACAGCAGTGTTTACCTAGTCTGGTGTCTACAGTGGCCTATGTCAGCATGAAAGAGCTTCATTGAAGAGCTGCACGTATGTACACATTAACGCATACTCAGACAACCAAGTTAATTCAATGGTTATGAACCCTGTTACCTCAGTACAGCAGCTCGATGCGCTAATCATTCGGCCACAGACTACACAGTGAAGGAGGTAGGCAGAAAAACGGTTCGATACAAACATAGATAGATAGATAGATGGATAGGTAGCCCCAGGAAAGTGTGTGAAGTACCTAAAGAATACAAACGCACTGAAAGAAAAAAACTGCAGCCGAACCCATCTCACAATGACTGTTGACGGTAATGCATTAGCATAGAATCAATATAGCAACACAACATACTGCCAGCGTCAAAGCAAGATGAGATGTGTATTGCAGCAGGACTCCTCTTTTGCGCTTCCTTAAGAACACTCAGCGCCATCTAGTGCCGCCACCATGACGCCTGTGTGCGGCCTCCGAAATGCATGGCACCTGACAAACCCGTCATGCAGCAACCAGGCTCCTCTATTGCGCTTATTTCTGTACACGCTGCGCCATCAAGTGGCACTGCCGTGAAGTCCACACAAGCATGGTGCACCGTTGCCTATGAACACTGGCAATTGTTCCCTCGCTTCTCGCACACTCAGTGGCACACACTCAGTAATCCAAGTTGGCGAGCAGTTCATCTAAGAGTGACCCATATCCAGAGCATTCTTGGCGCAGCTCACTAAAACATTGGCATGAAAGGCATTCGTTTAAAAGCGGCACATACCCAGTGCGTTTGTTGCGCTGCCTGCTAATTCATCGGGTTGCTGTCCTTGAGGAACCCTTGTGACGGGTTTGATTCCACTTGGCATTGGAGAAATTTAAGGCAGTTTTTTCATCATTGCAGAGCAGCACACTCTAACAAGCACGTACCTATATTCAAAAGGTGGTGTCAAGGACGTTCATTGAAGTGTGCCACAAACCTACAGGCAGAAACCTAGAGCAAGGAAAAATAAATACCAACATACCATGCTTATTAGTGTAAGGCCTGCACCCTGGCAAAAGTTTCGAAAAAAAGGCTTCAGTAAGAGTCACATGATGCATATCTATGTGCTCATAATTCGTACAAGTCACTATTAGTAGCACTAGTTATGGTCCTGCCAACAATAGCATCATCATCATCACCATATCCCGCTGGATTGCAATTACACAACGTAGATCCAGCATGTTTCAACAGTAACACTGCACTGTGGCATACTTGTTTAGCTGCAGTGCACTTCAGGGCGCATTCAGAGGGCATCACTACAGGAAGTGCGTGTGTGAATTCTGAACATGTGGTGTGTGGTTTTGTTTGGGACTGCCTTCAAGAGCCTCAAGGTGATGAGAATCTCAGACAGTAATGGACAGCTTGGAGGACGACCAGGTTTGGGAGAGGACTGGTGAGGTGAGCTTGTCGAATGACAAGGGCAGCTGAAGCAACGATGACGACTGAACGATGGAATAAGTGTGTGTTCATAGCAGTTGGTCGCCAGTGGTTGGCGTTATTCTGCGTGGCAGTTGGAGCGCAGTTCAAAGCTTTATTGAGTAGCCATAAACGTGTCTGTTGTAGGCCTATTCACTGCAAAAAACCTGAAAAAATGTGCAGGCTTCACACATGTAAATACAGTATATGGCCAAGTATGAATATGTCAAACATAGAGCAGATCATGAATAAGTTTGATATATTGAATTCAATATGTGAAGATGCGAAGATGTGAAGATGTAATTTGTAAATTGAACCACCATAAGTCGTTGCTGGCTTCCTGCTGCCACAAGAAACCATAGCCTCAAGGTTACCACATTCAGGACCCCACAATTTGTGAAGCTCTTCATGGCGAAACTGTGCTAAATGTACACAGACCCTTGCCCAAAGTACGAGCTTAATTATGTACAGCATGCAACCTGCATTTCACTGCAAGATGTGGCTATGGCACACCACTAGCTGACACACAGGGCCACTGCACTGAAGTGGGTAGCTACTGTATGACATAAGGCAGCACATCATGGAAAAGGCTGCCAGCATAGCTACACAGTGGCATATTTGCTTGGATGTAGGTAGGCCTCAATTGCAGCTTGATAGCTAATTGGTAGAGGACTGAAATGTTCATAAAAGAGTATTGACACAATATTTTCAACACTTCATTTCTTGCATCAAATAAAGGTCCGGGACCTCTGAGAAAAAATACTGGCAAGCCTCAAAGCCCCCTAAATAATTTAGTATAACATCTTTTTTACTGCCAATTCAGTTTTGTTTCTGTAATGTGTCGTGATGTCATGATGCAGAAGGTAGTCACGTGGAAGCAGGACATTGCGATGTTCTGACACTCACTCCAGCTTGCTTGTTTGTATGCTATGGTGATATATCAGCCCTCACAGTAAGTAGCAGCATACAAAATGACCGGGCAAGCCGCAGCGAGTGTCAAAACGTCGTAATGTCTGGCTCCCAGGTGACCATGTACTGCACCATGACATCTCAACGCAGTATCCTTCTGGGAAAAGAAACCAAAACTGGCTGCAGAAAAGCTAATATATTAAATTCTGTACAGTGCTCTGAGGCTTGTGACTGTTTTTTTCTATAGTTTGGAGGTCTAGGACTTTCATTTAATGCAAAAACATGAATAGCCCAAAATATGTCAGCACACCTTTAAAAAAGAAGGATTTTTTTTAATGCAAGCAAGCTAGAGAGGGCATCAACAGCAACATGAATATAGTTTTATATTCAATGATAGTCTGTGGCATGATGGAACGCAGCGCAAAACGTGAGGAAAAATGGAGTGCACTGCTCTCCATCATGTCAACGCATCAGCTAGCCCAGCAAAGCATCTTGCTCGATGGATGGGTTAGTTGGTTCAGATTACAAAAACGATAATAACAAGCACACAGACAAAGTGCTAACTGTGTGCATTTATTATCACATGCCATATGGCTTATATACATGGAGAAAATATATAGGACCGAGAAAAGAATATTAAAAGGGGACAGAAGACACGTGAGGCATTCCTATCACGCATTCATCTGAGAGATCACAAAACCATGGCAAAAAAATGCTGACTCTCTCATAATCGAGAGTAGATGTAAGCATGAAATGGCCACTGGCAAAGCAGATTGGTCGGAATAATTACG
Organism: Dermacentor albipictus; assembly: GCF_038994185.2. NCBI lineage: Eukaryota > Metazoa > Arthropoda > Arachnida > Ixodida > Ixodidae > Dermacentor > Dermacentor albipictus. Next base: position 30,145,535 of record NC_091825.1, read on the forward strand.
ATTACTCACAACCATCCGTGGCGCGCTGGACACTGCTGGCCTGGTCACACAGCGTGGCGCCATCTCTCGAAGGAGGTGGCACAAAAGCTGCGCTGCAGCACTGACATAAGGCAGTACATCATGTGTTTTCAATGCTGGCGTTGAAAAGAGCACAGGCAACCCTGTCTCAGTGCCAAAAGATGACAATCAAGTGTATGGTGCACTTTATCTGCCTTTTGAATGTCGCTATTGCAAATGACAAATTGAACTTCAGCATACTAGAAGTTACAGCTTAAGTGATATTGTGAACATTATGAAGAGCTCGTAAGCAATATTTCTTTTAAACTTGTTTGGGCACTAACCAGCGTATGTAATACAGTCCTGTACAAAGGGTTGGGGGCCAGAGACCACATTTTCTTAAGTTTTGACTGTTTGCCCGAATGATCTCGTTTTGCTCTCGTGACGATGCCCGAATGTTCCCGTTTCGTTCTCGCCCCATTCACGTCTTGAGTGCCCAGATAACAGCTCTGGATTATGGCTCAAGGTCTCTTGAAGGTCGCCGACAACGGGAGCTAAAAGCATTTCATGCTTAGCAACTCGATTTCTTTTGTAAAGTTGGTTAGTCTCAAAGCCTTAAGAACTCTCTTGTGCCTTTATCGAGGGAATCAACAAATGTTTAACACTAGGAAAGCATAGGAGTATGTTTGTATTTTGAAGATGCAATACAAGTTTTTCAAAGATGCCGAGCTTGCCTTTGTTGCTTTTGTGCTCTCTTAGCCAATGTATGAGTTCCATGGTTTTATTATCTCCTGTGCCAGTGTTCACAAATCATTCGTGTGATTGTATCTCATCAAATACCACGTCATGCCAGCTCTTCAATTCTTAACTTAGTCCGTATAGGTCATTGCAGGCTCCCTGTGGACATCAGATGGCGTAAGGTGCATGAAAGTTGTGGCTGAACAGGATCTTACAAACTGAGCTGACTTAGTAGCTTTGGATTCAATATCTTTAAACAAATATATTCGCCTGGATTTGAAAACAGTGTACATTCATTTAGAGATTGCGGTGAGCTGTAAAAACATCATCTAGGAATAGATGAAGGACAAATCAGTCATCTCAGTGAAAATATCTCATTGTGTCCGGTCCAGCCGCCTTAACACATCCAAACCAACTGGAGCCAGTTTGAAATTAATACTTTAAGATGACATAAACCATTTACACCAGACTCGGTGAGGTTTTTCAACCAAGATATGAGTAGGGTCTGTTCAGTTAAGGCTTTTGTATTTAGTTAGGCATGGTTAAAATTTCTGTCACGCTTCTATTTGGTTAGCTCCATACAGGTTTGGAGTCACATTACTGACACATGAATTATTTTTTAAAGTAGTGTACAGAAATTCAATTCAGCAGCTGTGCGAAGCAAACTTTACACTCGAGAATTGCTGTTGTTCTCAGATTGTCGTTCTCGGTTTCGCTGAAATACGGTCAAGTAGGGCTCCCTCACCCAAAATGAAATTTGTCCAAAGTTGTGCAACAGAGTGTCAAGGTGACCTTTGCTACTGAGTGTCTCCTAGCTGACCATTATAACTACGCAAATTCTGCAAACGCTTCACGCAGGGTCCACTGGAAGGCAGCTCGCAGCTGTTTCTACTACAGTGGAACCCGGACACGGACAAGCCAGAAGTCCGAAGCTGGGACGAGCTTTATGGCATCCTCTCACCTGACCTCTTGGCTGTCGAGGTAGTGTCAACCTGCCAGTTGGCATGTGCCACTGTGTTGTTAGTATTCCTATTGACAACATCAAGTTCAGGCTTCCAAGCAACTAGGTAGACATATTAGTACAAGTCCAAATGAGTAGCGTGGCTGCTCAACAGGCTTCTACAGAAGCATTGAAGTGCCACTATTGTGGGCTCTTAACAGGAGAATTTTCTAACTGCAGCAATCAATGCATGGTGCTAAGCTGCATTTGGATACAGACATGTTCAGTGTTGCACAACAAAGTTAAGTTGGCGTCGTTGCGCACAGAATCTAGGGATTATTCATATTACAGCACAAGATGGTAGCACTCATAAATTGTCTGTAAGTAGCTCGGTCTAGGCGTAATTATTTATTCACATACAGCTTCCCAAATTCCTAATAATATCTTGCATGCATTGATTGCACGGCACATCAGTGTGCCTTAGAATGGTGGGAGGTGGTGAGGTTGGCAATAGTATGTGCAAGCATCATATGCTATGCTGTTCCATTCAGGAAGGCACACACCCTGGCATAGTTTACTGTGCAGCCCTGCATAGCAAAAGCAGGTGTGATGACACGTGCATGACTAAGCTAGATGTATCGTCTGCAGTGCACTTTTTTTTTATTACTGAAGCCCACACATGCGCCAGGAAATTAATATTAAAAAAGAAATAAAGGACATTTTTCTGTACGTGCAAGGTACCATATAAAAGAAATGACAACCATTCCACTCTGTGAAGATGGAATGGCAGCAAAAGCTGACGATAGTCAAAGCTCTGAAAAGAAAAAGCAAAGTGCTTTCACTGCCGCTTCATCTTCACAAAGTGGAATGGTTGTAATTTTTTGCGTTGCAAGTCAGGCGTCGTTGCATGTTCAGAGGTTCCCGGGCTTGCGATTGTCATTTTCGTTCAGCATCGTGGGAATGTTCTTTGTTAGTGGTTGTTTCACGCCAGCACCATTTACATTCTCTTTGCTCTTCCCTCCAGCACTCCTCGTACGCATGTTGTTCTTCGGGTGTACGAACTATACGTGTTCGCCCCATCGATAACCCAGCTGTTTTTAGTGCCGATACCTCTCCTGCTTATATACTGCGATAACCTTAATGTCACGCTATTTTCACGGCAAGCATTCTAATCTGTTCTGCATTTTGACATCTGCGTCGCTGCACTGCACCTGTATGGGTTTGTCAGAGATCGCCAAGTATGTTTCTGTTACTGGACACCCAAAAAACTATGGAATGTTAGTCACATACAGCTTTCACTGTAAAAGCAGAAGCTGACCGTGTTATATGTGGTAGTGCACAATGGGACCTTGTGGATAACAAAAGCAGGCCACATGCTCTGCCGAAGCGAACAGCGGAACAGATAGCACTCTCATTAGAAAGCTTGCGCATACTATCGTCAGTCTCACTGCCTCTCATCATTATAAGGCACTGACATGCTGCGTGGTCAGTGCTCGTGTAATATTAGTAAAAATTAAGGAGGCTGTACATCACAAGTTCAAAATGAAACATTGCATGAAACGGGGCTACAGAAATTCTCCGAGTTTAGATTTTTTACACTATAGACATAGATGTATAGCTGGTAGAAAGTGTCATTAAATAACACTAAGTGATGATTAGATTGATTAAAAGAAATTAGAGGTGTTCAAATAGCAACATTTCCAAACTGGATATAATATTCTGGAAAAATGCCTTTCGAATATTGAATGAAATATCAAATAATTTCCCATTTATAAACGCAATGAAATACCAAGCTTTTGGGGAGTCCGTCTGCTAAAGAAATGAGGCTCATCTACATTACTTGATATGCATGCATGTAATATGCCTTTCACAACAGCATTTCTAGTCACCTGAGAAGCTTGTAAATTAGAAACAACTTATTTCTATTATCGGCTCTCTTGGAGCACAATCGTTTGGAATGGTCCTCACTTACGTCAACCTCTCTCCATGAGAGATTCCAACAAGTGCCGTTATCCTATATCTTAGAACAGAAACAAATATTCAGCACTTTCGAATAATGGTTTCTCAAATTGAATGCGAGTCTACTAATCAAGGCTGTTCACATGGTACTCAAAATTTCAAATATTCGCACACCCCTACAAGAAATACAATGCACTGCTGGAAGTAGAGTTACAGAAAGCACTAAAAATGTATGCATATGATTATTAGAAATTTATGACATCTTATCAGTTCAGTGAGTACAATTAAGCACATAAAAGAGGGAAAAAGTAGTGAAACACAGTATTACACGACACTCAGTGCTGTTAATGAAGAAGTTTCTGACTTAACGAAGTCTTTGTAATTTAAAATAGTTTCATGTGCAGCATGTTCTATCTTTAGCAAAGAATAAATTGCTTTTAGTGACGCTCTGAAGCACCTTTAATTACAAATACTAATAGTGTTATCTGTGGCATTTCTAACGCACAAAGAAAAAAGGCAATGCTGAGCACTGAGTGTATTCAACTATTGATACATTGATAACTGGTAAGATTGTGTAGGCAACGTGATCTGTGATGTAGCTGAACTTATGATGAGTATGAACTATGTTGTGCCAGAGGCAAGGGAAGTGTGACATCCCTATGGGACTATGCATAGGAGTAACAGCGATAATTTTAATTAGTCATGCTAAAATGTCAGTTGTAATCACGGGAGGATAAATGGGCAGCATGGTATTTAACAAATTCAATGACACAAATTAGATAGCAGGGTGTCTATACCAACCGGGGAAAACCGGGAACTCTCAGGGATCTTGAAGAGTCTGGAAATACTCAGGGAGAACTCGGGGAATTTGTGCTTCTATCAAGGACAATTAGTTGTAATTTTATTGAAAGGGAACGAAGTTCGCGGTAATGCTGGCTCGAGTAACAAAGAGGAATCGTGACGAATCTACTTTGACGCCGTGTCATCGGCTGGAGGAGTTGCCAGTGTACAGTCAACTACCGACTGTCCGGACGCCCGATAATTCGGACAGCTTCGCGGCACCACCACGTACCCCATAGAGTTTGTATAAGAACGTCTGAAATTTCGAGCGCAAGAACCTTTCGCAGTCCGATTTTTCTGACATTTTGCCGTGACCGCAGTTCCGAAATGGCATTACTCAAACAAAACCACCACCGCCACCATTTTGATTAGCTCGTCGCCTCTAACGGCGCTCTCGCGCGCAGATCCGCGTGCATCTGTAGCTGCCACCACCGCAGCAGCGCTAGGCATAACTGGTTCGACGTTCGCTGGTAAGCTTCTTGCCGTTCGGTGCCGTGTTTTTCATTGAAAGAATTCGCCAATGTCAGCAATGCGACTCCGCCTTTGTCGTTCTTGCTATTAGCTTCGAAGATCGGAGAGCACGGCGCGTTACATAATGCCGGTTTCTGAAAGTTCTCTTCGCCTTAGTACAGTAATGTTACGTGGTGAAGCATGCGCAAAAGTATTGCGGCGAAACATAACAAGCGTGGGAAGGGGCAATAGTCACGGGACGCCGCGTCTATTCCTAAATTGTACACACGTGCACTCTCCATCTCTAGTCACAGTACGAGCACCAGTATGCCTAATAAGTGTACTGACAGGCATTCAGAGCTTTTTCGGATGTGTTTGTGGCGATTTGAGCCCTTAAGGGCAGTAAAAGACAAGTGTTCATTTTGTCGAACTGCTCGATTTTTCGTATGTTTTCGCGGCCCCTGGGGAGTACTAAAAATCGTACGGTGACTGTGCAACTGACCAAGAGGATGGTTCAAATGGTTCGTGAAGCGAACGTTCGTCGGAAGGAAGACGGGAACAGAAAGGACCTACGCATTGAGGAATGAACGGAAAACGAAGCGTACCGCCACCGTTTTGAAGGAGCTTGAGCTCAAAAAACAAAGTGTTGGCTAATGTCGAGATGCAGGTGTCCCTCATCCAAACCAAAATAAACTCTTTCGAGCAGCGAATGCAACGCTGAGGCGTTATGCGCAGGCTGAGAGTATGTCTGGACAGCTGAGGGTGGCAGCTGTTGAGAGAGAACCTCATTTGTGACAGAGTTCGGACATGATACCAATGAGCCACTAATCAATTAATAGAAATAGCTCATGTTCGAAAATATTTGCTTCTGTATGCATCTTTTTTTTATTCGTATTTGATAACGCTCTACCCGATTCACAATAGGTTTTACCATCTTTTTTTTGCAGGTATTTTATTTGCTGAGCATTTCACTAGCCCCCCCCCCCCTCATCTGTTTTCTTATTGAATAAAATAAGCACTACTCATTATAAAAACTGGACTAAGTTGTTCTTTATTTTTTATCGTGCTTACTAGAGAGTGACAGCATCGGGCAACATGATGTGAGCCCACCTTGACATAAAACAAAATTCTGTGTCACTCACGAAATTTTGCAAAGGCACTCAGGGAAACCTGAAAGACTCCAGGAATTTGGAAATGTCAGCTTGGTAGGCACCCTGGATAGGCTTAGTGAGGTGAAATATTTGAAGCAATAGCACTAAATAACAATCCATGGCAGCTCATTAGAATAGAACATGTACATTACGTATTGTACTATGGAGGTCATTTGTGTCCATTATAGGCATTGCAGCTTGTCCAGAAAACTCTGGACAACCTGTTGTCCTTGTATTGTGAAAGAAACTGCGGAAAAACATGGTATGAAGATGGAGCGCTAGGGGAGACGAGACATACACTGAATTGACAACTGATGCTTTATTCTCAAATACACATGTATACATGAGGTAACAACACAATTAAAAGGTGGAAGAATAAAACTCCCTTGTTCTTTTATAGGTATACACATATCAAGAGCCAACAATGTGAAAATGCATGCATTTAGAATTCCTTTATACATGTGCTGCCTGGCCTTGGACTAGTGTAGTATATTTGCTTTCTTAAAACAAGCTACCCTCATGAGCTGATAATACTGTTAGTTATTTATGATGAGAAAAAAAAACTGGCTGTGGCTTAGCTAAGGTTAAGCCCAGGATGCGAAGCATACTAGCCTTTATTTTAACGTGACAGCGTTAAGGAGCTCGTGTCGCAGAAAAGCCGGTGTTGTCGGCTCAGGCGTGCGGCGCTTGCTCAGGCGTACATTTTCGTTGTCGCGCCGAACGCTGCGTTGCTCGACGCTCAGCGCGTCCGATGCGGGGCGCGTAGTCGCTGCGCCATAGCAAAGCCACCTAGAAACAGTCTCTGTAGCACGCCGCAACCTTCGCTTCTTATTCCAACGAGCAGCTCTGTCTCCAGGAGGCATCTCACCTCGTGAGTGTCTAGCAGAGGCAAGCGCAGCTGCTTATATACCGCCGCGAGCGACGGCGCAAGTTGGAGCCCCGTTTCTCCTCTGTTGTGACGTCACGGTGTCACGTGGTATTGAAGGCGACACCGCCGCGCCTGAGGAGCTGGGTTGAGCTCTAGTAATATGCTTCGCATAAAAACTTATAAAAAATTAGCATAGCAGTCTTTGTACCACTTATGATATTAAATAGGGCAGCACATGCGTTAATAAATAAGGCTCACTTTTCTGTGTCTTCTAGCTATTGACGTGTACAGCTATAAAAAAAGAGAATGCAGTTGTGCACTCTTGCTGTTTTATATGTGCGGCTATCTTGAGTATGTCATATGTGTTTGCAGATAACGCTTCAGTTATGAATTAAGTGCATGCCTTGTCTTCTCCTCTGTGTATCTGTTTTCTCATGCTGTCTTTCACGAAATCACAATGAAGTTTTCCCTTGTAAACAGCACTCATTGCATTTCTGCACAGACAAGCATCAGGTCCCCTCGCTTTCCTTTTCAGCCTTCATCGAACCTCATCGTGGTCGGGAGCAACAGCTGCCACACCCTGTACGTGTACGGCATTGTCGACGAGCAGCTTGAAAAGCTCCACGACATTGTGAGTTGGACGTGGGGGTTCGAAGGGGTTTTACAACAGCTGCTCCCCTCTGTGCCTCGTACTACTTATCTTAGAAAAGGCATTCGCTAATTTTTTTAAAACCTGACAAGCTCGTCAGTGTGGGGATCACATAGTGGCATGGTGTGTCACTGTTTACCATCAGTGTGCCTCTCGCCAAGAAATGCAAAGCGCTCAGAAAAGTGAGCAGTTGTCATTGCTTTATTCAACATAAACAGCTGAACTCTTATGTGCTAGTAAACAAAGCACCAGCGAGATGTCAGCCAAACCCTTTTTATTTTGCTAGAAGGTGTATGGAGAAAGATGGGTCGGAGTGGTGTGGTTTCAAAAATTTTTTATATGCTGGCTTGATGACCAAGGTTTATTTAAACAACAAAGTTTTAGCACACTGATAGAACGTATGCTTGTAACAAATATTTAATATAGCAAAGGTATTTATTTCCAAGTCTGTTGCTGCTTTGTTATTTTTATTTATTTATTTTATTTACAACATACTGCAGACTACAAAGTCCAAGCAGGAAGGGCAAAAGAAAAGAAAACTTCAAATGTAGTGACTGCAAACATAAAATAAGATAAAAGGTGAAAAGGGCTGTACAATACTTTCATATGACTATTGTATACGATCACAGTTATTAACAGTATTAAATTATGTAGTGTATTGGAAAATCTTTCGCAAGTATGACATATTCCGGTAATTTGTTCCAGTCCTCAGCTGTTCGTGGGAAATAAGAATACCTAAACATATTAATTTTGGCAAAATAAGGTGTCAGTGTGCTTATAGCACATTTTAGGTGTGGTTAGAAGGATTACGCGAGGTTAAGGTAAAGTTAACTTATAATTAACAGGGATGGAGGTGCTGCTCGAACCTGCGCCATCTTGCGCCAAACCATAGAGATGCACCAACCTGCGCGAAAATGCCAATTTCGAATGAACTGGCCAAAATTAGCAGGATGTGCGTGCTCAGTGGCAAGTACACAGCCATAGACATGCATTGGCTGGTGCTTAGCCCTGCAATCCAAGCCTAAGCAAACCATTTCAGCATCGGCATCTTTGGAGTGTGGGTGTGTTTGGTGGCATAACTGTAAGTAGGCAACAAGAAAATTAAAACTGTTTTGTGCTATACAATGGACTACAATCATTTTATGAAAGTGTTACACGTTTGCGTATAAGCGGACCAGCTTAAGATTATTTGAACTGGCGCTCATTTCATGAGGCACTCGGGAAGGAAAGCCATGCTGAATGAATAAGCTCGTACAATCTGCCCGGCGATCAGTTTTGTTATACATTTCAGCACAAGACTTTGCACCCTAATGGTACATCTGTGTCAATTCATGGCCGAACGCCGTATGTGTGACATTCCAAATCCATTTGGCACGTGCACCAAGTCCGGTTACCGGGATGATCTGGTGCGGCACGCTCACAAACGAATTGCTCGCTATCATGAAGCTTCTTGGTCACAAATACGTAACGACAACTGCAGTCATGACTCAAACTTACACTCAGACTACACTATTTTCTGCCTGGCCACACCACACAAAATCAGGCTCTTGCTGCCACAGAACGCAAGCTAAGGATGACAAGTTTCATATTTTGTCAACCTCAGCAGCCAAATTGTGGTCGTAATTGACCCACCGTGGTTGCTTAGTGGCTTTGGTGCTGTGCTGCTAAGCACAAGGTTGCAGGATCAAATCCCGGCCACAGTGGTCGCGTTTTGATGGGGGCAAAATGTGGCCGTGTACTTAGATTTAGGTGTACGTTGAAGTACCACAGGTGGATTAATCCGTTGGCCTCCACTACGGTGTGCCTCATAATCAGACCGTCGTTTTCGCACATAAAACCCCATATTTCTTTTTCGATCATGATTACACGTTTGGCGAAACTTCATACCTCTTAAATTGCGTTCTGCACGATGTTCACAACGCGACTTGCACACATAGAGTCCAAAAATTTTAATGAAACATCGTTCAACACACGAAATATCGATTGCCATCTTACGCTGGCTTTATAGCGCCTATGGCGGAACCGCGAATAAGCCTGAATAACCAAGCTTATTCAAAATATTGGTCGATAATGCAGATCGGAGAGCCAGGGAACATATTTATCTCTTTATTGTTTTCAAAAATACCTTTCAGCTTTTTCTCGGCAAGCGATGTGAAATACTGGGAAACGAACAACGAATAGTATGTCACTTCACATTTATTCTGCACTATTCTGCTATGTTAAGTGAAGGTCGCCAAAAATTAAAGATTACCTGAAGCACTATGCGAACGGCGTTCACTGTACCTTGACAGGTGCAGTGAATGGTGACCACTGTGAATATTTCTCATTCATTGTGCACAAATACCTTTAATTAGATCGATTTATAAATTTACCTAATCAATGAGATGGCAATGAATAAGTTGTGGATGATGTTGACAAATGCCCGCTAACCACATTTAAAACAAACTAAAAGATTTGTGAAGACATTTTTAATAAGAAAGAAAGTTGTGAAACAGACAAAAAAATAAAAGAAAGCAGCTGTGACCATGACAACACTTCTGAGCACTGAAAATTGCACCAACCTTTACGCAAACCTCATCAAATAGAGGTACTGGGGACAAGCAGCTACACTTTTTTCTCATCCCGTCAGCAATTCTTGGCGCGCATCTTCGTTTGCTATCAAATGCAAAGAAGCGCAATCTATTTAACAGTTTGCTTTATGAACCATACTGAACCATACTTATGAACCATACTACACTTTTTCCTGTAATGATAACGCTCCCTGGTACAACACCCACATTAAGCGCCTTTCGAACAAAAAGAAACGTTCGTACAGACTAGCCAAAACATCTGGAAACGCTCAAAGATGGGCAGCTTACAAACACGCTACATATAACTACATAACAGCGCTTAAACAAGCTAAAGATTACTTTTTAAATAACACATTGCCTTCCATGCTAACTACTGATACGAAAAAGTTCTGGCGCACTATTAACCCAAAACATGACGACGCCATAACCCTTGTTGATAGCACCGATACTGCAATTGCCCCTGCCGATTGCACATCTGTATTAAATGACGTTTTTACGCGTAACTTTTCTAAACACGCTCATGTAACACGCCCAACTACACTATCTTACGACTACGCCGCAATGCACCCTTTAATAATCGAACCCGTTGGCATAGAAAAAATAATCGCCTCATTGAAACTCTCATCCGCTCCTGGCTGTGACTTAATTAACGCTAAGTTTCTAAAAAACACTAGCACATATTGTTCCATTATTCTTGCAAAGATTTTCCAGCAATCACTTGACAATGGTTCACTGCCTGCTGATTGGAAGGTGGGGAAGGTGATTCCACTCTACAAAACAGGTACTAAACATTCCCCACTGAACTATCGGCCTATTTCCTTAACGAGTATACCATGCAAAATTATCGAGCATGTTCTGTCTTCTCATATCGCCAACTTCTTAGAAGAAAACTCCTTTTTTTCTGAGTTTCAACACGGCTTCCGCAAAACATACTCATGTGACACCCAACTAGTATCATTCACGCATAAACTAAACCTATTGCTTGACCACTCTTCAGTTGCAGATCTAATTTTTTTGGACTTCGCAAAAGCGTTCGATAAAGTGTGCCATAGCTTATTAATCTACAAACTGCAACAACTAAACCTTGAGCCTAAAATTCTGTACTGGCTTGAAGTTTTCCTCACTAACCGTTCACAGTTCGTTTCAGCTAACGAAGCAACATCTAATCTGAGTCCTGTTTATTCAGGTGTACCACAAGGCTCCGTGCTTGGACCCCTCCTATTTCTCATATATATTAACGACTTACCTTCCTGTGTTTCATCTCAAATTCACCTATTTGCTGACGACTGCGTAATTTACACCGAAATAACTCGCGACGAGGATGTTACCAGGCTTCAAGCTGACCTTAACGCCATTTCTGCATGGTGCAATTCATGGTTAATGGAACTAAACGTTAACAAGTGTAAATTCATGCGTGTATCTCGAACTACCAGTGAACCACCTGTGTACTCCCTTAATAACACTCCATTAGAATTGGTAACAACTTACAAGTACCTTGGCCTTCACATCACCTCTGATCTTACTTGGAATACTCACATCACCCATATAATAAGTAACGCTAACAGAATGCTAGGTTACTTACGACGCAACTTTTCCAAAGCACCTTCTTCCTTAAAATTAATCCTCTATAAAACTCTAATACGACCTAAACTTGAGTACGCTGCTTCAATCTGGGATCCAGGTCAAGTAAACCTAATACACTCACTAGAAATGGTTCAGAATAACTCTACTCGTTTCATTCTTTCTAACTATAATAGAACCGCGAGTATCAGTGCCATGAAATCTAGCCTCAACCTACCGTCCTTGTTATCACGTCGAAAATTGTTCCGTTTGTGCCTTTTTCATAAATTATTTCATCACCCGCTGCTACGCAACAAACTTATTTCTCCGCCTCCGTATGTATCACCCAGACTAGACCACATTCATAAGGCTGACATTTCATTTTGCAGATCGAACGCTTTTTTGCAGTCATTTGTACCACGCACTTCCAATGAGTGGAATCACCTCCCCGCCTCGATAGCCACTATCGCAGATCACCAATTATTCAAGAATGTCATAGCTAACATTGTATAACTAGGAACCTTTTTTTTTTCATATTGTTCAACCTGTACTCACAAATGCCTTAGCTAACATTGTATATCTAGGTGCCATTTGTTAAATAGTTTTGTTTATACATATTCATATACATAATTTTCTGCACTAATAACTCCTGTTTGTTGAATTTACCCGTTTTTGCTTGTAACCACTCCCCTCTATAATGCCGTAATGGCCCTGAGGGTATGATTAATAAATAAATAAATAAATAAATAAAGACCATGACCCAGGTTTGCACATTCGTAATATACGCAATGCACCGAAAAAGATGTTTACATCTGAGACCACTTATATTACCGGTGCAAGGACGCGTTATCACATCAATATTTAAACAAATTTGCAGGCATTTTCCTTTTTCTTTGTCGAAAAAAAAGAAGACCACACTAGAACTAGGTTACTATATACGCTGCTATGTGTCATTTGTCGATGTATTCCACAACCTTTTCATTGGCACCTTATTGAACAAGTAAGGTAATAACAGTTGGTTCATTAAAATTAAATATTAGTTGCTTGTTCACAAAGAAGAAAAAAAAACTTAAGTAGCATTATCAAAAGCCTATCAACATAGAGTGGGTGCTATTTTCGAAAAACCCTCCGTTATTTTTTTATTGACGACATTTAGTTGCCACAGCTGGTATGTAATTTAACAGTGGTTTCTGAGAAACCTGTATTCCTTTGTAGCTTCATGCTACAGTCAGGTGGATGGCAATTTTTCCCTGTCATGAATTTTGCTTGCCTCAGGCTTCTGCAGAACTGATCTGCCAAAATCTAATAGTGTTTTGCAAAGAGAAGTAAAGAGTACCTTTTCTTCATATGCCTGTATTTCACTACCTTTACTAAGCTGTTCTAAAACGCATATTTACTGCTCCAAAACAGACAATTCCTGCTCCAAACCTGCTGCAAAGTGAGAAAGTTGCTTCTCCCAGAGCTACTCCAAAACTTCCATGGCCACTTCCATCCCTGAATTAACTAAATATTGTGAATAGCGTAATCAGACTACTGTCCTTTTTCTCTCTGAAGGGGTTTAATCTGATCGGCTGATGTGAGAGTGCATGGGGAATCAGTTCTCTTGCATTTAATAAATCTGAAGCCAACTGAACAGGGCTTGACTGTAATTTGTCATAGCCATTTGTTATGTCGAGGTCCAACTGTAGTCGTATGTCCAAAGGTTAGCGGCCGAGAATACCAACCTAGGGGTGTCATGCCTCACCGTAAATTTCACCCGTGAAGCCCCGCTTGCGCATGTGCTCGCACAGAACCTCCCCAAGGAGGAGCGGCCCAAGGGGGTGACAATCCACAACCAGGAGGCGTTGCTGATGATGGCCAAGCTGCCCGAGGAAGAGCGCCAGGTGCTGTCGCTGCCACGCTCGGAGTTTGTCGAGTACGAAGTGGTCCTCCAGAGCATCCCACTGTCAGCCCAGCCCCAGGGGGCTTGTACGCTTCAGAGCCTGCTGGGTCAGGCCGCCGCCAAGTCATCTGCCTCGCTTGACAGCGCCGTCTCAGACCCCATCGCCAGGTATGGCCGCCTGTACGTGACAGCATTCTTCTGCTTGTTCTATTATAGTTGGATTATAGTTGGCTTTATTGGAAGTGTGCCTTTCACGTGGTTTTGCATTACGAGCTTTGTAGTGCATCTGCTTGTACTTTTGTCCAGAGACATTGAGCTGAATCCTGCACCTCTGGCAGAGGCTCAAGTTGCAAAGCTCATGAAAGCTGTTGATGTCATTCCTGTAATTCAAGAAAACCAGCAAAAACTTTTGAAGGAGGTTTCAGTTATCCAGTCAAATCAATGCGAATTCATGGAGAAACTAGATTGTTTGGCAACAAAGCTATCCAGAGTAGAAGTAGAGATTGAGTCCTTCAGAGGCACACAGACAGCTGTCACGAACCTTCAGTCGACTGTAGAATCTCTGACAAAACAAGTTCAAACTTTGTCAGAAAAAAACGACGACTTAGAAAACCGATCTAGGCAATGCAACCTTGTTTTCTATGGCATTATGGATACTGAAAGGAAAACCTGGGACGAGGCAGAAAAAAATGTTATCTGTTTGTGTAAGGATCTGCTTGGTGTGAGCATGAGTCACACTGACATTGAACGCGCTCACAGGATAGCGCAATACAGCGTGCAAAAGCCACGACCAACTTTAGTTGCTTTTTTGTCCTACAAAACTAAACAGAAGGTCTTGCTTCAAGGTCAGAAGCTTAAAGAAACAACCTATGCTATGAGTGAGGACTACTCTGCGCAGGTTTGCTTAGAAAGAAGGCATCTAATTTGATTCGCCAAAAAGCAAACTCACCCCTTTAAGCTTCAGTTTAACCGTTTGAATATAGGAAACAGCACCTACATCTTTGATAACGAGGCAAAAGAGGTACTACAGTGCATTACATAGCAAACCCACGAAGTTGACCATTCTGCGCATGACAAACAAAGTTTGCAGCTTATAATTATTAACTGTCGCAGCATAAAAAATAAAGCTGATGAGTTCGCGCTCGTAATTTCACTGCATTGCCCGGACATTATCATTGGCACTGAATCTTGGCTGGATCACACAGTTTTAAATGCTGAAGTGTTCCCAACAGGCTACACGGTTTATCGCTTGGACAGGAACAGACACGGAGGGGGCGTATTTATACTTGTTTCAGATAACTTGCAAATCTGGCCGATCGATCTTTGCAACATAGACTGTGAGCTTGTCCTGTGTAAAGTTGCTTCACAAACTGGTAGGACAATTACAAATGCTTCATTCTACAGGCCACCAGGAAATGACAGTACAGCTATATCTATCTAGCCTGTCTGAAGCACTGGCCTCAGTTTCTTATGACGTTGTTCTACTGGGGGTGACTTCAACCTACCAGACATGTCCTGAGGTGGCGGTCTGCCGACCAATTTATCAAACTCATTGTTGCATTCTGCGTTGTTGGACCTCACAAGCAGCATCAACCTGACTTAGTGCGTCGAGTCCCCAACCAGAGTTACTGCTCTGTCATCCAACACCCTCGATCTCCTCTTCACAAATGAAGCTGATCTGGTGTCTCCACCTATCTGTGTTCCTGGTATCAGCGACCATGCTGTTGTTTTAACCAGCGTTTCTTATCCACACCGAAATAGAACTCGGCTTACTCCAAAACTTATATACTTTTATGATCAGGGAAACTGCCAGGCAATGAACAGTGAATTAACTGATTTTTTTCCAGCTTTTTCATAGGTTTGCTCAGAAAAAGATGTTAACATTGCTTGGAGCGTACTGAAAGATAAAATAGTTGCACTTATTTCAGAGCACATACCATCAAAATTTCTAACTGCCAAACGTCGGAAAGATAAACTGTGGATCACCCCTGAAATCCATCAACTCCTTAGAAGAACACGCCATCTTTTTCAGAACCTCAGAAAAAGCAAAATGCCAGTCACTTCTGAAAAATTATTTTCTGTCAAGCAAATTTGTAAATCGAAAATTAGTGAAGCGAAGCGTCATTTCTTCAGTACTTTAGACACAAAGATTCAAAACAATGGCAAAATTATATGGAAGCATGCCAAAAAAACCAGGAAAAAGAAAATTGGTATTCAGTGTATCACATCTGACAATGGCACGATAACAAATGATGAATTGAAAGCCACTGATTTCAACTATTATTTCAGGTCTGCCTTTTCCGCTAATTCAGTGATGAACAATTTCCCTTTGCCGTCTCGCTCCTCAGTTCTTCAGGAAATGCCCGATATCACTTTATCAATTCATGGTATTTTTCAAATCCTTACCAGCCTAGACACAAACAAAGCGACAGGTCCTGACAGCATACCCAATCGCGTGCTGCAAGAATGTGCTAGTTCTCTTAGCAATCTTCTTCATACAATGTATATGACATCATTATCTGAAGGAATCATGCTGGATGAATGGAAGTTTGCTCATGTGGTTCCTGTCCATAAGAAAGGACCAAAAAATAATTTAGAACAATACCACCCAATTTCTCTCCTATGCGGCACTTCGAAAATTATGGAACACATCGTATACAGCAACCTAATAAGGCACTTGAATTTGCAAAATTTTTTTTACACAGAACAGCATGGCTTTCACGCCGGATTTTCTTGTGGCACACAGTTAACGGAATTTTCCTTCGACACAACAACTGCATTAGATCAAGGTACTACTGTTGACTGTTTGTTTTTGGATTTCAAAAAAGCATTCGATCGGGTACGACATGATTGTATAATACACAAGCTTCAGCATTTAAACATTCCCGCTAACCTAATGAACTGGTTAATTAACTACTTCGTAAATTACAGACAGATAACAGTGGTAAATGGGTGTTGCTCATCAGCTGTACCAGTCACGTCTGGAGTACCGCAGGGGTCTGTTCTGGGCCCGTTATTATTTCTTATTTTTATTAACAATATAGCTGAGAACATCCAGTCAAACTGACGATTATACGCAGATGACTGCGTTGTTTACCGCTTGATAAACAATTCAAGTGACAGCAAAATCCTTCAAGAGGACCTTAATAAAATTTCGAACTGGTGTGCCACTTGGCGCATGACACTAAATGAATCAAAATGCAACTACGTGTGCTTTTCTAGGAAAAAAAACTGACGTTTCCCATTCTTACAGGCTAAATAATTCGACCATATTGAGCGTAACAGGGGCCAAGTACCACGGCGTTCACTTCTCAAGTGATCTTACTTGGCAGGATCACAATGCAGAGATTGCCGCGAAAGGGAATAACACACTAATGTTCTTGGCTCAAAATTTTCATCCCTGTCCTCTGGCAACCAAAAAGTTATTATACATGACATACGTAAGGCCTATTCTTGAACACGCTTGTACGATATGGGACCCTTATCAGGACAACCTTAAATACATCTTAGAGCGTGTACAAAACCGAGCGGCGCACTTTATCACTGGGAGCTATCACAGAGCTAGTAGCGTCACAGAAATGAAAATACGCCTAGTCCTTACGACGTTAGCCGAACGCCGGCGCTGCTTACGTCTCAAATTTTTTCATAACATCTTTTACAACAATACTGGTATTAATAAATCAAAATACATGCTTAACCCACATTACATATCCCATCGCCGTGAACACACATTAAAAGTAAGGCCAATGAAGTCGAGAACGAACTTGTTAAAGTATTCTTTTTTCCCCAAATCCATCAATGAATGGAATGCTCTGCCTGAGGACACCGTTTCTAAAACATCAAATTCAGCATTTTTCAATGAACTGCTTGACATGTGATCAGTTTCAGTGTTTCGATGTTTCTTTTTCATTTTATTTTTCGTGTTTGTTTGCCTACTATATGTATTTATGAGTGTATATGTGTTTATATATTCATGTATGCCCATGTATGTTTATATATGTACATATAGTCCTTTTCTTTCTTTTCCCTTTTTGTTTTGAGATAGTTATGCTGCGTGTACTGCATTATTCGTCACCTAGTTTTTTGTTATGTAACTTTAATTACAACTGTTTAGGATATGTATTATTCCCCCCCCCCCCACTGTAATGCTCTCTGAGCGAATGTGGGACTGTATAATAAATAATAAATAAATAAAAGTTGCACGAACGTGCCGAGCCAGTTTCTGGCCAATTCGTGAGTGTCTGAAATTGATGCTTCATGTGTTAAAAAGACATTCAACTCTGTTGTCTGCCGTGGGAAATCATTGGCCACGGTCGTCTGCTGCTAAACACAGGGTCGTGAGTTTCATTCTCAGTTGTCTTCAGACTCTGCAGTTATCCATGCATCTCTTACAAAGGGGGCCCCCATGCACCGTGCCTTGCGGTTTGTTTGCACTAAGCTGCAAACATCTCAATTTAGTTTTGTAGTTAAGCGCAGTGTCTTTGGAGCTAACAAACACAATGTGCAGTTGGCTCACTCTGTTTTCAAAGAGAGAGACTCTTTTTGCCATCTCTGGAACTGCCAGCTGATGGCAGGTTGCAGCAGCAGCCCATGAACATCAGCCATTGGACAATCATTCCCGACCACAAGTTACGTCACGAATTTGTCACGAATTAATAGGGGGTATACTACAGTCAAGCCCGCTTGTAACAATATTCAGGTGCCAAAAAGAATCCCGTGGTTATAACAGATAATTATTGTAACCGGGTAGCATGAAAAAAAGCAACGGGTCAAACATTCAAACATTTCATTTAAATAGAAAGAAGCACTGTTGAATCCACTTTATAGCACTACTGGTTTTAAAAATACTCGAATCTAACAATGAGCAGCTGCCCCTCCCTGAACTTTTGTGTGTTCCTATGGTCCATTATTGACTATAACAATGAAATCAGGCTGCTTGGTGTCTGTGCCTAAAAGAAAGGGAATGCGAAATCCAGGAATATAAAAAAAAAGTCAATCGCTTTCACCTTTGTGCCACGCATCCCGCATGGCACATCTTTACCCCTGTTACATGGGAAGATTTAATGTCATCCGAATCGAATGGCATTCGATGCATTGAATGCCATTCGGTCCTTTGCGGTGCTACACAGTAAAATACAATGGCATTCGCAAATGACAGCAATGACGATCTGGAACAAAATTTCTGAAATTCAAAGAAATTTTGTGCCTATTAAACGCGTTTAGGAACTTTTGCAAGTAGTTTTAAAACGGACGAAAACATTTTGATGCCAATTATTCACAACTAAAAGCACTTCGATCAACACATCCAAGATGGCCGACCGCCGCGACAGACTCCTGATGCAAAGAGTAATTGCGCTTGAGCACAGCCCAAATGAAAATATCATCGCGGCAAAAATAATTATTCCTTCCAATAAGTCTAGAAAAATATCTTCTGACTTTGCTGATGCACGCATTATTTTCTCACGTTGAGTGTCGCTGTTGTCTATCTGGGGTCAAGAGTAAACATTCGATTCGAAATCGAATGCAAATGAGTTCCCCTGACTCATTCGATGGCAAATGTCATTCCATTCAAATGACATTAAATTTTCCCGTGTAAATCCTGATTAGTGGAATTAAATGCGAATGCCATTCAATTTGAATGACATTAAATCTTCCCGTGTGACCGGGGTATTAGTCACCCCTCTCCAATAACTCTTTCACCGCTATGACATCAGCAAGAGGTTGGAAGGGAGAGAGGCATGGCACAAAGGAGGATGTGGCAAAGCGAACATGTTTTTTTTTTTCAATTGAAGCAATGTGATGAAGGCGTGCTATGTGCAAGAGGTGTGTGCGGCACAGAGGCCAGTGTGATGAAATGGTTCGTGTTTTTTATTGGCATGAGCACCAAGTGACACTCTTGTTTCTTGCACAGCACTTCCGGTTCACCGCCCGAGACAACCGGGGACGAAATTCAAAATAAATCGGAAAAGAATAGAACAAAATAATATGGTACAAAATTCATAGGTTTAATTATAGATACGATATCAGAGCATAAGTGTATTTACAAGTTGAGTTACTGAAGCATCTGGAATAATTAGAATTAGAGATCACTGATTACCGAACACCAAAGCAAAGAATTGTACACTTAGAGACCCGCCACATGAACACGACTCTGGCGAAATTCCTGGAAACCCGTAAGTAAAAAGCGGAATTAATGACATCACTAATGACGTCACACACAAGAAGGTTGCATGATTATTTAACCGGCTCATTAATGGAAAATGGTTGCCTGGCACAGGCTGAACATCTGCCTACCAGAGCGGATGTGATGTCACTCCCCCTCTCTTGCTTTTCCTCTCCCAGCGCTCACCTGCTCGCTCGCTCGCTTGCTGGCAACATGCTCTGACGTCAGCACCAGAGAGGGCGCATAAGGTGCATTTCGTGCGCCGCTCGCTATGGGGCTACGCCCCACCAGGTGGCGCACGCTGCGCTTCCTCCTCGCCCTGCCTTGCTCCTTGCCCGCATATCATGCTTGGGGAAAGACGTTCGCTCGCTTAACCTAAGGAACACCAACGCCGAGGTACGAGTGCCACTAAGAGGCATTTAAGCCAAAGATTAAGTTCGCCTACCATTTTTTTCTTTTTGAGGATTTGGATTTCCTTTTTTTTTTTCTTTCAGAGAATGCACCCTGCAGCCAGATTTAATTACTTATAACCAATAACACAGCATGGGAGCATTGTAGTAAGCAGTTTATATTACCCTACAACATATACAAAAGCTGATGATGCACCAGTTGCTCATTGTTATACCCTATATATTGTTAAAACCAGTATCATTATAAGCTGATTTGACTGTAGTGCCGTAGCAGTCTGTCCTGATTTAATCCTTGTGGCCCTCTAAATTGTTCCTGCTATGCATTTTAAGGCTCTGCGTTGATGAGGGCAATGTACGCCCAGTGACACGTATGGTGCTTCACCTGGTTTCATTTTCTTTTTCACCTTCATCCAGTGATGGTTGCGACAGACACTGTGACTGCATGAGTAAACAGGGTACAGTGTCTTGCCACCGTGACTGCATGAGGGTAAAGCGGGCACTCACTCTGTTGCTTTCAATCATTTTTTTATCTGCCACTCCGCCTTCTTAGCTGCTGTCTATAGTTGCTTGCTTTTGTTTATCACTTTGTTCATTGTGCACTACTTTGGTTCACAGACCTGCAGTGATTGAAATGTTTAATTAAAGTTGACCAGTGCTTGTGCCAGAATGTGAAAGAACACAAGAATCACATTCTACAGCCCTGAGTGAAGGACTGTGTTAAGCCCCTCCACTGCAATGTGCCCCTTTGCATGACGTAGCAATCCCAATCATAAATACTAAATAAATAAATAATACAACTGAATGAATGTTTACAAAAGCAGTGCATACAACTGGTGTTCTCTTGAACACTGCTGTGCACTGCTGAGTAACTTGGCACTTTGTACCTCCGCAAGCACGCAAATTGATCTGCCATGTGGCAGTTCGGGCTCTCGGCGACAGGGTGAAATTTGTACTTCTCCATTGTATCAGTTACACGAGTGAGGAACAACTCCTCTGAAAGATGCATACCCGAAGAGCAGAACAAACAAGAAAAACTTTGGCTTGAACAGGCCGAGTCTGTGTGTGCATGCTTAAAACATGCATGAGGTTCAGGGCATGAGTACTGAGACAGCCCACAGTGCGTCGTTGTAAATCTTAGAGGCCATGGAATCGGCTAGGGCTTACCTGCCTGCCTTGCAGGACAGTACTTGAAAACTGCAAGGTTAGCACATGTTGTTCATTCACCACTTTTCAGGTTTAATTTTAGTCCCGAAAGAAAGGAGTTCGTATTTTGCGATGCTACTTTAATGTAACACTTTCACAGCGGCTGAACATTTTTAGGTCCTGATTTACATGCGTCGTGATCCACCGGTGAATCATGCTGCTCTGCATCTTTCTCGGGCTCCAAAAAGATAGTGCGGCCACCTCTGGCAATAGGCGCCTTCATTTGAAAGATGTTGAGCTATTTTTTGGCCTTACTGCGTCGTCTTGTGTTGAACCACAAAGTGCTAGCCATCAGAAAACAAAGTCAGCTTTCCTTTATGAAAAGCTTTACTTGTTGAATATTTAAACGAAATTAAAAGTGAGTAAAGCTCAACAGCTTTAGACGATGTCTGGAAGTTCATTTGAAAATCCTACTTGGGTAATCATTGAAGTTTGCTCACTTCACAGGTTTCACTTGTGTGCAGAATTGAAGCATGGAAAACACATGAACGGTTTGCCCGGGCATTCTCGACAAAAGGTGGCCACTTTGCTCACTTTCACCTTTGCTATAATCTGGCTACTACTGGTTCTAATGGAAGCATATAGCAGCCAGTGCAGTGTCATTGAGTCTTGTGTGCTGACCCGCCAGTCTTTTCAAGCGTGTAGGTAAACTTCTTTTTATGTGTTTCCTTGCTGCTTTCTGGATGAGCACTGTATAGTCCTTTGGGAACTGGGAATCTGTATAGTCCTTTCCTGTTTAGGTGAATTGTACCACAAATACATATTGATACTTTTTGTGCGCAAACAAACAGGGACGAAGAAAAGGGGCAACACAAGGTATTCTTCGTCCCTGTTTGTTTGCGCACAAAAAGTATCAATATGAATATGTTCCAACTAGGCCGACTCGCAGTTATGCTTCAGTACAAATACATGTGCCTGCCTTTAGCAGGCGAATAGCGAGTGACATACTGGTGCAGAAATTGTCCACGTTTAGCGTGCACCTGGCTCCCTCGTGTTTCTCCGCGAGTTTCATTGCCACATCTTCGGCTGGTCCAACCCCAAGTTGTCGATCAGACTTTCCAGCGTATACGTCAACTTTCAATGTTCTTTAGTATATGCTTTGAAGAGTTTGACTCCATACTTGTGAGCTTTTCCGAGAATGTATTGTGTGAACAAAAGTTGGTCACACTATGACACCATGGTTTCAATTGTGGCTTTGTTTTGCAGCTTGAGCACAGCAGCAAACTTCTTGTTTAGTTTGTCTACAAAAGGTTGGATCTTGAAGACACAATGCGGCATCTCTGTTGGCTGCTCATTATTTGCAAAATGAGAGAACCTGAAAAGCTGCAGAAAGTGGTCTCGGGTCATATTCTGAAGAATGATTTGTACTCCATACAAGTTCATTTTTGCCCATTAGTCACTTATAGTAGTAAGTCGGACAAGGCCAATACAAACCAGGATTCCAACAAATGTTTTCATTTCTTCCACATTGATGTCCAGCCATTTCTTCAACTGCAAGTTACATTTTGAAGTAGTTGATTCCAAGATTTGTTGTGCAAACTTGTTTCTTTCATCCACCATAATTTGCCAGTCTGTGATAATCATTGAACATAAAGGCAGGGCACTGTTGCTAGATTGCACCTGAATTATTTTTGGAGGCCTAGAGTGTGGCGTCACATTTGGGGAAGTAGTCATTGCCGGTGCCCACTTGTCTGCCGACGAACCAGATAAGGCGAGAAAATCGTCTCCTGAATTGTCCACCTCGGAAAAATCAATCAAGTCCAACTCCCCATTCAACGTGCTTGCTGAGCTCTGTGATGGTCCGTAAGTGCTTCCATCTTCACTGTCTCCACTGTCCAACCACTGTACAACACCTGACACTGATGCACGTGACTCACTGGCCAGTGATCGTGAAATTTCCGGTGCATCATTCTCGCCAAAACCGAATATGATTCTCTGATGTTTGTTTCGCTTCTTTTTGTGTCTGCAAAAGCCCTTTGTATCCATCAGGTGCGTTAATATGTTTTATTCGTCATATCATAAGAGGCCAACAAACACTGACACCAAGACAACATAGGGGAAATTACTTCTGCTTAATAAATGAAATAAAGAAACGATAAATTATTAGAAATGAAATGGTGAAAAAACAGCTTGCCGCAGGCGGGGAACGATCCCACAATCTTCCCATTACGCGTGCGATGCTCTACCAATTGAGCTACCGCGGCACCGTTTCCCCATTTACTTTAATGGGTATTTATGTTTCCTAGTAGAACTCTGGGAGTGTTAGCCAGTGCCACCACTCACAAACCTTGGCGGCGGATGTGGAACATCCTTTCTGCCACAGGCGTCACGAGAATGTGATTTTTTTGGGTGAAGGCAACCGGTCAATAAACTCAAACATGCTGCCTGAAGGCATCAATGCTGCTGGATTGAATGCAAAAACAGCATGACTTCTCCAAGTTCCAAATATCACAGCCGTGATATTTGGAGCCATGACCATGATACGTGATGTCATACAATGTCACATCTCCTTCACAACTCTACCTTGATCCACCTTAATCCACCTTGCCCTAATTTGTACCAACCTTAGTGCACCTTGATTCACCGTGCTCTAATTTGTATAATCCTTAATCCACTTTAATTGACCTTGCTCTAATTGTACCACTTAATCCACCTTAATCCACCTTTCTATAATTCTACCAACCTTAGTCCTCATTAATCCACCCTAATCCTCTTTAATGCATCTTCATTCACTTTACTTGACCCTAAACCACCTTGAGCCAAACGACAACAAGGTAAAAGCGGGAGCCAACGTTTCGACAAGTGGACTTGTCTTTTTCAAGGCACCATTTGAAGGCAATTCCACTTGTCGAAATGGCTCCTGCTTTAACCACGTCCTTGTTTTGCTCATCATCTTGAATTTTCTTCTCCCGCTTTCCCTGTGTTTTCCCTGGACTTAAACCACCTTAATTCACCTTCATTCACTTTACATCACCTTAATTCACTTTGCTCCACCTTAAGTCACCTTACTCTAACTTACTCTGTATTACTGCATACATCATACGAGACACTGATGATGTATTTTTGGCACCACTCGTTGCAAACATCAATGCCGGCCGGCTTTTCTGCCTCCTGGGACATGTAATGCTTTCGCATTAAAATTGTTACAAAAGTACGATAAATTTTATCCCCCACAGCCATAAGCATAAAATATGTGAAGTTACACAATGGAGAAGGCTACGTTTCTTGGAAAGCCAGATTTTGCCACCCAAACCATGATCATTGGCACTACCCAAGGGGCCCTGTATATGTGACTGAACTGCTTATTTGTTCCTAATGCTCACTTTGGGCTTTTAATAAATAATGCTTCATAATGTGCCATGTAGTGACAAAAACTTGGTAGTGTTATGGATGTAGTACTAGGATGGTGAAGATTGTTTTTATGAATGTGGAAAATGGCCATTCATTAGCCGAAAGCTATTAAAAAGGTATTCAATATCCAATTTGACTTGATTCAGTTCTAGCACGATCCAATTCGTATTTGATTCAGTCACAGTAATTACCATTCACACACTCCTATTGTAGAGATGATTCATTTCTTGGCCTATAACTACTTAGTGCAGTAAAAGGAAAGAAAATGCACAAGCTCCACAATAATGATCATTTCAACAAGTGTTTGCCATGTTGGCAGTTGTGCTTTACAGGAAAGCCAGCTTGAAACTTTTCAACAAAGGTTTATTATTCACGAAGAGTTGAGGCCCGTATGACTTTTCTCAAAGGGATGATTGGGCATGCATTTTTATGTATCAACGAGTAAGATACCCGCACCACTGCCCTGTTTTGTTGCAGACGGAGGGATTCATACAGACGGGACAATCTGGCGGCCGAAAGGTAGTTGCTCAAAGCGTTTACTAATAATTCCTGCACCGTGGTTGTGTGTGCAGCAATCGATCCTTGCACTCCTTAGCTTTTTTTTTTTTCACTGTGATGTTTGGTGAGAAAGTGGCTCTTCAGTGCATTCTTACTTGCCATTTGTGTGGGTTGCACCTTTCCTGTTTGCAATTTGCTTTTTTGTTATGAGACAACTGTGCATGATGGTGGCTCATTTGAATATGTTTGCAGGCTTTTATTGCATATGATTTTACATGTCTTCATGACCTTTGTTTAGTGGCTGTACTGTGTCATTGTTGTACATTTGCAAGCTGTCTTTGTTTTGACTGACATCTGGCATTCGGTAAAGCCTGCCCGGTTCTTCATAGTCATTGCTGTTCTTTGGGAGCTCTTGACACAAAAGGTATATGTGATGCACTGCGCTCCTGAATGTCCTGTTTCAGGTTTCCAATGAATGTTTTGAAAAAGCACATAGATTAGAATGCATTCCATCCTTTAGTGAACACAGAATGCTGCTAATGTACTGTCATCATCAGCCTATTTGTGTCCACTGCAGGACAAAGGCTTCTCCCAGTGGCCTCCAAGCTGTTTGTGTCGGCTGACAGCATCTCATGCCTGAAAATTTCTTAATTTCATCACACCGCCTAGTTTCTATTACTTTACCATGAAGTGCTATATCACTTTATCACTTTAAGTGTGGCACCACTTTATCACAAAATGAAGCAGTCAACAGGGGTCATTAAAAGTGATGTGCCAGATTTGGTCACCTTTTAAAACATCTGTGAATATTCAAAGTACAGAACACCTCTCAATAAAAAAAAAATTTGAACCTCCTTAGGTGAAACTTACCACATTATTAACTATTCCACCCTATCGTTAGACTCCTTTTGAAATGCCTTTCGAATTTATGCATCCCATGCTGTAATGTGTCTGGCCAATATGCAATATGAAGTTTTTCACCAAGTCAATCTATCCGGCAGCGAAATTAGTCAACAACATACTACAGCATGTTTCATACACGTGTTGTACCTGGTATGGTTTGTTCTTAGTGCAGAGTGCAACTACAGCTACTTAAGTGCCTTTTTGACTAAAGCAGTCTGTCATTAAATTAATAAAATGTCACTAATTCTTATGTTACCCTCTGTGAACAAAAAGCAACACATATCTGTAAGACAGGTAGTTTGGTTCATGAGTTCTGGTCGTTCACTTACATGCTGCTGCTCATCATAGATGGCAGTGCAGCCACACCAAGAAAAGTATGTTGGCACATGGTAGCCTATGTAATCAGGACACCTGCGCTATTCTGTTAAAAAAAGAACAAGGCATTAGTCCAAATCACCAAGCTGTGAGGCATGTCATTTGAGTGACATTGTGATAGTCCCGGCATGAAATTTTGTACTAGTGAGTTTGTTGCAAAAGCCTTATGACGTTCTCAAAAGCCGAACAGTGCAAAAATAGCATGAGAGGAAGGAACAGATAACACAGGGGACCCTGTAGTCCATTCAACCCACCCCTTGACATAGGGCAAACAAAAAGTACTGCCATGACAAGCACATACAAGAAGAACATGAAGCTTTCGTCAACCGAAATGCAGACTTGGGTTGTGTGAGCATGCTGTCAATAGCACTATACTGTACGGAAAGGAATGCACATGTTAGTTACCTCAGTTCGAGTGCTGTTCTTGAGTAATGTTTTTCATTATTTTAAGTTTTATTTTTGTCCTTCCTTTTGTGTAGCATGTATATATGCCCTCATTCAAGAATCGACTGTTAGCATTGTTGTGATGCTGTATGTTTCTTTTCTTCTTTTCATCCGGCCTCTCCACTGTTTCACTCAAGATGCAAAACCACCCTGGCCTTCACACTTCTGGTGACTTGATTGGCACAGGTACAGCAGGACCCCGCAGGGTCCAGCGTCAACGGCCAGCTCGAGCCACCTGCTAGCCGGTGCAGGTGAGCTGAACCGGTGCGACCCCGCCGCTACCATGACCTGGCCCCGGGGCCTGCTGGGTGACCTCAAGAGCCACCTACAGGCATCGGCTGCACCCCCACCACGGCCGTCATCGTCGGCAACCAGCGAGAGCCACCTTGCCCACCGGGCCCAGGCAAGACGTTCGGTGCGCGCTCCCCATGGCTAGAGTGTGACAGTACCCGTCGAGTCTGGAATGATGGTGTCTGGTTTTCCAATGACCCAGAAGTCATCAAGATCCTCATTTTCAAAGTTTTCATTTGATATTTAGCATACTATTACTGCTTCTACAAGCTACCAGCTTTGGGCAGAGTAGTTAGGCCACGTCAGGTGCATACACTGTAACTTGATTGCCACACACTAAAGCCTTACTGATGACTGACGCAGTATTAGTAGAATAGTGGCAGTGTTATAAACCTCTCTATTTACACAAAGATGAGAAAATGAGGTGGGAACAGTGCTAAGGACTAGGACAAAGTGAAAGCACATAAAAAGACCACACACTGCCTTTTTTTTGTTGTCCTTAGTGCTATTCCTGCCTGAATATTAATAACCAACTAACTGATGCTTTCACATTATTAGGAAAGAGATTTGGCGCACAATCAGCCATGCCAGTCTAGTCTTGAATTATTGTCTTCAAGCTTCTCGAGACCCTGTAGCCGTGCAGCTACTTGTTTTAGAGCTTTTTGAAAGTTTTAGTCGTCAGTGAGTTCAGCTGGTAGCGAGCCCCTTGGAGCCATGGAAGATTACATTTATCTAGGCCAGACAGTCACAGGAAATGCAAATCAGGAGTAGCAAATCTCCAGAAATATAAAAATGAGCTGGAACACATATGACGGGCACTCTTAATTAATGAACGGCAGCTTATGATATCCTTGAATATAAGTGTATGCAATCGGCGCATTCTGCCAGTAGAATCTGTGGTGCCAAAACATGGGAGATAATAGAAATTTGAAAGGTTGAGGACTGCACAAGTGATCGGAAAGAAAACGATGTGCATAATGTTTTGAAACAGGATGGTTGTATGTGTTGAAGAGGCGAACATCCTAGCTATTATTCTGTCTGAGATTAAGCGGAAGTAGAGCTGGGGAGGTCATCTAATGCATAGATGAATGCATAGAAAAGATGACCAGTGGTCTATTCTAGTAGCTTGATGGGTGTCAAGGGCAGCAGAGCATTAGGCAGCACAATGAGACAAAGAAATCTTTAGGCACGGTATGGAGTCAGCTGAAGATCACTGGGATAGGCCTTTGGCTTATAGTAGACATAAAACATATCAGCTTACTGTCTGTTGCCTGCAAAGTATTTACTAAGGTAATCTCAAATAGAATCAGGAACACCTTAGACTTCTGTCAACCAAAGAACTAGGCAGTATTTCATAAGGGCTACTCAACAATAGACCATATTCACACTATCAATGAGGTGATAGAGAAATGTGCGGAATATAACCAACCCTTATATATAGCTTTCATTGATTACAAGAAAGCATTTGATTCAGTCAAAACCTCAGCAGTCATGCAGGCATTACTGAATCAGGGTGTAGATGAGCCGTATGTAAAAATACTGAAAGGTATCTCAGGGGACCAATTGTAATTAGTAACTCAGGGGCCCAATTGCAATGCATGCTCACTGACCTGGAGAGGCAAAGCAGAAGGGTAGGTCTAAAAATAATCTGCAGAAAACTAAAGTAATGTTTAGCAGTCTCGGAAGAGAACAGCAGTTTACGATAGGTAGCGAGGCACTGGAAGTGGTAAGGGAGTACATCTACTTAGGGCAGGTAGTGACCGTGGATCCGGATCACGAGACTGAAATAATCAGAAGAATAAGAATGGGCTCGGGTGCATTTGGCAGGCATTCTCAGATCATGAACAGCAAGTTGCCATTATCCCTCAAGAGAAAAGTGTATAACTGTGTCTTTCCAGTACTCACCTACGGGGCAGAAACCTGGAGGCTTACGAAAAGGGTTCTACTTAATTTGAGGACGACACAACAAGCTATAGAAATAAGAATGATGGGTGTAACATTAAGGAGGGATAAGAAGAGAGCAGATTGGGGGAAGGAACAAATGCGAGTTAGTGACATCTTAGTTGAACTAAAGGAAAGGAATGGGCATGGGCAGGCCATGTAATGAGGAGGGAAGATAACCGATGGTCATTAAGGGTTGTGGACTGGATTCCAAGAGAAGGGAAGCGTTGCAGGGGGCAGCAGAAGGTTAAGTGGATGGATGAGATTAAGAAGTTTGCAGGGATGACATGGCCACAATTAGTACATGACCGAGGTAGTTGGAGAAGCATGGTAGAAGCTGTAAGGGTTGTTGGACGACCTCGCCGCTGCCACCAGGGTTGTAGGTCGTAGGGAGGAACTTGGGAGGACAGGACTAGGCGAGCAGGATTTATTTACAGTATTTACATTTTAAACAAGAGACATTCGACAGTCTAGGGTGGCTCCCAAATGGAGCACGCAAGACGAGCATACAGCCAATGAGCACGAAGCTCCAAACACACAGCACAGAGCTCACGAGCATGCTGCTCATGAGCATGATCACAGAGCACATTCTAGCAGCCGACAACAGCCGCTTATAAACACTCCATTCTCCCTAGATCCCTAGGTGAGGGAAACGTCCGACCAGACAGCGTAGAAAGTCCTCGTGGCCGGCCCGCCTTTGAGGAAAGGGGGTAGGGGGTTTACACACACACATTCCGCACAGGTTTCACTGCCCCTTCCGAGCTGAGACGGGCTTCGCAGAACTCGGGGTTACATCTTGAAAGGCGCGTTGGTTCCCCGAGCTGACCCTCGCAGCATGGCCGCCGGTGCCGGTTGTCCTTTGTCTTGCATTCTGTAGTCGTCACGAATGTCAGCAGACTGTGATCAATCCTGGGGCCCACGTACCGCAAAGCACCCTTTTGTTAGGGAAGCTCTTCTTGCTGCAGAAAGACCATGTCGGCGGTGACGGGTTCAGTAACAATAGTTGGTCCGCCAATCGCATTTAGTCACAACGGCGTCGAGGAGGTGTTGAAGCGGTACCTCGAGGTCCCTACGAAATGAGTCACCGCAGCAGTTGTGATAGTCATCCATGGTTCACTTGGGGGAAGCTCGCAACGCTCGCAACTGCAGCTGGCTGAGAAAACTTGCATGTTGCCACCTCGGCAGGCCATTCCTAACAAGGCCTTTGCCCTGCAGTGGGCGTAGTCAAGCTGATGATGATGATGATGATGATTAGGAGGAGACATAAAACAAGTTGATAATGATGGTAATATAATTTTAGTCAACAGTTACCATCCTCCCCATCTGCCAGCTTTGTGTCTGCTATTTTTCCATTTCATGCATAACAGGCAATGCTACAAAGGCCAGAGAAGCTTCTCTCATCTTTCACATTTACAACTAAGAAATACTGCATCAGACAGGAAAGATATATGTAGGTAGCGTCATGTATTTTGACGTAACATTACGTTTAAGTTGCAAAATATGATGTAAATATTACACTGAAGACATTGCAGATATGAACGTACTTACCATTGAATTAGAAGATTAGCATGTTCCTATAACCAGCAGCTACCGCTTGTACTTGCATAGCATGTAAAACATTGTATGTTGGATGTTGAAAAAACAAAGATGTAGAAATATGTGACTTGACTTAACCTGATGTCCAGAAGTTGTATTTGTAACATATGAAATAGTTATTTTATAGAAAGTGTTCGTAAAGCATCCATAAGAAAAACTCCACTGCAAAGTGCATGGAGGGAGACTCCTGTGACCACACTACTTGTGTAGCATCTGAAGTGCTACTTGCTAAGTGTGTGCAATGAAGTAAATAAGCCACAACACGTGTGCGCAATGCATGAATTGACTAGCATGCGAGAAGCTAGGAGGCTGCATTGTGGTAGTGATAACGGTAGAGTAGCAGTGACATGCTAAAAGTTCCTATTCGCAGAATGTTTATAACAGACATATGGTTCAGCTTGTAATGATGATGACAGGACTTCACATCATGATCATAAGAAAAATTTTTCTGTTCAGTGAGAAGAACCAGTTGCATCACCATTTCGGAAGCAACAGAGAAAGTTTGTAAGGGAAGCCCAACAAGCTCCCTGCAATGTGTCCCACACATAACGATACCAAAGTAGACAAAAGTTAATTGTGGTCCCATTGGCATCATTGACTGGGGAGTCGCACTTTCTCAGTGAAAGTTTTGTGGATCACACAGGTGACTGAAGGTTTTAAAAGCAATCGTGGTGTACATTTTCCCTAAATAACCATTCATTTGAGAGCTTGTTGCCAAATGATGACCAAACATTGAGGCAGTCACCCAATGTCGAACAATGTTATTTTTTACATATTGTCACGTGGTCGTGACGTCAAAGAACACAGTAGCAGTACTGTGAAAGGCAAAACTAGCTTTTATTGGGCGAACCTGTGCCCACAAAACAGGCTACACTTAAAGCACAACGAGAGCGGCGAACACAGTCGGCGATCGGCGAAAATCTGATCAGCGGGTCAAGCGTGTCGGCTTTTATAGAGCACTCGTCGAATGTTCCAGACTAATCGTTCGGACCCGCGTGCCTTCCACAAAGTTCTACACCATTCGCGTCAGGTGATGAAATCAGATAACATAAGGTTCGGCGACAACAGACAATGGATAGAAGCATCGATAACTTTCCAGAAACTTTGGATACATGCAGGCACGTTCCACGCTGTGCGATTACATTTGTTAAGCGGCGAAACATGTTTGCCCGATTAAGATAAGTACACGTGTCAGTATATTACTTAAATGAGATGGGTAATTTTTGTCAAAATGGTATTACACAATACGTAAGGCTCTTATGCAAGATGTGGTATGCACTTCACATGGTTTAATGTGGCCAGTACTTTTGGCAGAGATTCACATCACAACCCAAACCTCACAGGAGTAACACAATTAATCAGATTGACTTGTTAGTGCAGTAGATATGTCTAGCACAAATGCATAGCACAGCGTCTTGGCTTGACATAGAGAGAGTCAATGAACCGAAGATGAAATTAGCAAAATTTCAAGGTTGTGGAGTAATCGCCATAGTCATAGTCATCTGCTAATTATGACACAGACTTAGACAAATTTGACCAAGTAAAGCGCTGTTAGCTGCATGGTTTTCAGCACAGCAGTCCCACTCAGTGTTCGTTTTACAAGGACAGCTTTTCGCTCTCTTGGAATGCCAGCCATTGAAGCATCATTGTTGCACCTTTGTTGTCATCAAAGTAATGGTCATTGTCACATCGTCATTGTCATCACCACATCACCGTCATTGTTGTTGGCAGTGCAGTTGCATATTAAATTCCGTATCATATATGGTGTCATGCTGCTGTTGTAATTGGGTTTTCAACTGCTTTGCATAGAAAATGACTTTATGATGCCAGGGATTTAAAGTCTCTGTCTAGTGCATGGCTTGCCTGTTTAAAGGGTAAAGCCACACTTTGTTGTGTGCAATGTGTCCTCAGCATTGGCCCTCCCCTGTGATTCTCTACAGCAGTGCGCTGCATACACCATACTGGTGTTAAGGGCTGTTACGTACAAAGAAATCCAATTGACCATGTTATCTGATGCCAGCAAAGTGTTTAGACCTACAGCTTTCATTCAACTATCTATCTTGGCCACAAGCAATCCTGTTAGACCCCGTTAACCACAAGCACACCTCGTGCATTGTCCCTGCAGGATCCAACTCCACTGGTTGAGGACCTGACAAGCCTGCTGCACTTTCATGAGGCCGGCAGAAGTGCAGATCCCCCACCGGCCAATGACCTCCTTGATCTGTCAAGCCTCCTGTCGGGCGGCGGCCTTTCCTCTTCCGAGTTGCTCGTGGGCCGGAACTTCGAGGAGCTCGACGGGGACGTTGGTGGCCGCCTCGGCGGGGGCTTCCACGAGGAGTTCTTTAAGAAGTCCTCCGGCACTGGCGACGGGGTACGCCAGGATGTCGGCAGCACCCCTCGCACTCCCATGGCGGCACCAGGAGGTGGCTCGCACACGCTGCCGCGTGCTGCCGAGCATGCAGCGCCCGCTGCGGCAACAACTAGCACACTCGGCTCGGTGGCCTCGCGCTTGGCAGGCCTCGAAGGCTGTCTGGCCGCACTGGGCCGAAGCCAGAGCCGCGAACTGCAGGAGATCAAAGGGGAGCTATCTGCTATCCGCCGCCTTCTGATCTCGGTCCTGTTCCACGTGCTGCCAGAGGAAGCGAGGAGTGACGCCGTTGCCAAGTACACGTGAGCCGAGACTTACAAAAGTAGTTATTTCGGCACCCCGCAATGCGCCCAACGTTGGCCACGGGCAGAGAGTTAAACGAAGAGAGCTCCAACCGCGAAACACGCGAAGGTTTATCGCTGTCCACGTTTTGGTAGTCGGGCACAGACGACGTGAAAAGGCTCCAGGTCTGAAGAGGAGGCGTACCTAGGTGACGTGCTGCCGTAGACCAGTCTCGACATCAGTGCCGGCCGCAGCCGGACCTTGCGTGGCGAGATGCTACCCACCGGCAACCCCCCCATACCCCTGCAACTATCTTATGCGCAGTTTGTGGTTGCAGGCTGGCTTCAAACTGTGAGTGACGTGCTGTGCCGCACGTGTGCGATGCTCGTGCTTGACTGAAAAGCTTTAGACTGGAATCTGCTCTGTTCCACTACATGTGGCTGACGGACGTTGTCTACTTTCTAGGTGGTTGCATTGGTGACAAGTGTGCTTTCTTTTCTTTCTCCGCCTGTGCCACAGATGTTCCTTTTTCAAATGCCGAGACTTTGCTTCCCGGAGTTTGTGCGAATGATGTGCATTTCATTGCTAATGCA
The DNA here is from genome assembly GCF_038994185.2 of Dermacentor albipictus. Lineage (NCBI taxonomy): Eukaryota > Metazoa > Arthropoda > Arachnida > Ixodida > Ixodidae > Dermacentor > Dermacentor albipictus. The sequence goes on from NC_091825.1 coordinate 30,179,557, forward strand.
GTCACAGTATACAGTGTGCAGTTTAGTGTCGCATTAATTTTGTACGAGCCTACGCAATACTAATATGAAAGGCGGATTTCTTGTTTTCGTGACCCAAAGCAGTGGTGTATGGGTGAGGCAATGCAAAGAAGGGGACAGTGGACACTGCTGACACAGACCACAGGTGCGTTTTAGAGTGGCCAAGAATTCCAGCGCAGCACTGCATCAAAATGTCTTGCTCACTACTTTCACTCAGGTGTGGTGGCATAGAACAATGGCTTTTACAGCCTCCGTTTTTCTGTTAGATCTTCTTTTTTACTTGTTCTCTTACACCATAGGTAACACATGCGAACTCTTATCTCTCTTTACAAATTGGTCTTCGCACAAGGCACTTCCACACAGATGAAGCACCCTGCTTTCAGGCTTTGGCCGAAGCTGCAGCAGTTCAACGAACCCACCTAAAAGGAGTTGCCAGGGTTTCTGCTGTACACGTGGGCAAATGTCTGCAACAGACAACGCATTGTGCTGTTACGTATTGTGCAGTGTCGAGATAAGTATACACAGAAGTGCATACAAGCGTATACAAACAGCCTTGCTTGCACAGAATCCTGACCACGGATACGAGGCAAGGGTGTGGCTGGCTCGATGTCACTGGAAAAAGTTTTTCCTGGAAGCACATTAACTTCTCTGCTCTTAAGAGACGTTCTCACGTGCCTGTGTGTGTGTGCATGTGTGTGTATGTGTGCAGAGAGTGCTCATGCGGACAAAGAAAACCCAAAGCAGCAGGTCTCTGCTGATGCTGCACGACATCTGCTGCACGCCTCGGAGACCGGCCGACTCAGCCCGGGGTTTTCGGCTTGCCTTCTCCTCTTCAAAAACTCGGCCGTCGGTAGATTGACTTCAAAGCACAGAACCTGGGGCAGGGGAGGGCGGGGTAATGGGGGTGGGGCGAAGGAAAGGATGGCACGACGGCAGCCACGGCTCGATTGCTCGGTGACGTTTGAGTGTTCGTGGTCGAAACACCTCCTGCCGAAACCTTCTGCAGCTGAAACTCTCTTGAGAAAAGCTCCAGCATCGACCGCCATTGTCTACACGCTGCTGGAACGAAAACACTTGCCGCCGTTGCCATGTGCGTGTGTTCTATGATGGTGGATGCGACATCTCTCAGTCTACCTGTTTGGCACACATTCTTTGTACATATTATACATAGAAGCAGAAAAGAAGAGAAAAAGGTTACAAAAAAAGAGGGAAAAGGGAAGGGGGAACAAAGAACAGTGCACAGCCATAGGTGGCAAGGTTCTGCTTGTGAACATGCTCAGCAGGTTCCTGCCCGACACTGACAGCAACAGCTGTTGCCAGTGCCACAGCAGTCACGACACAAGAACGGGGAAGTGGAGGGGGGGAAGGATTCTTTCCTTTCTGCTTTTTTATAGGATTTATAAATACATTCCTAAATGCATATATACACTCGTATCATTGAGAGGCTGTAGTCAAGAGAAGGAGGAGAGGAAGGGTGCTGCGTACAGGCGTCATTTGAGTGTGAGTGGAGGAACAATCTCTTGCACGATTGGCCTACATTGCCGCACCTCTTGTCGAACTGCTCTATGCCAGTGATGTGCGTCGTGCAAAGCAGAGACATAAGTCTTGCTGTCCATCCGCCATTGTTCAGGTTAATGCGTGTGCTATCGCATGCACCGCTAATACCATGCGGCTGACACTGGCCTGTTTTGTTTGCAGAGTGCTTGTTACGGGCGGGAATTTGTTGTTTCTGCCGCTCCCTTCTTAGTTGACCCTTGTGCAAGCATGCAGACATGTGTCCTGGAAGGAGGAAAGCAAGAAAAAAAAAACTAATGGTAAATTCCATTTGCTGTTTCGAGTAAATTCCATTTGCAGTTTCGAGGATGCTACCTGAATGTTTGAGAAAGCATTTGGACTATGCTCAAATTTCACAGAACCAAGCCTATCACAAAAAAGCATAGCAGTACTCTGCGCTAAAACAGCACAGAGTTTGTTGCACGCAATATGCACAAGTGTCACTACATGCTGTAGCACTTCTGGATAAATCTGTACCCCAGCAATGGAGCAAGAGAAAGGAATCCGCTGCATGGTGAGATGATGCCTAACAACCATAAAAAAAATGTGAATCTGTTGTGGATCAACTGGTGGAATGGCGTTCTTCTGTAGAGGAAAGGAAAGAAGAGCTATAGATTGGCTAGTGGAGTTCACCTTAAGGCATGTGGACTGAGCAGGACCTCTACTTTCAAACTTAAAAAACGCAGCATGTCCCAACTTGCATTCATCATTGTGACCTTGTAGCAAACCGATGTGTGCAGGAACTGCCTCTGCAAGATTGCACTTGTCGATTTGTGGGAAACACTTAATGCTCAGCGCAGCACACTGTGGCTTTCACATAGATCCACAGACTTTGGACGCCAAAAGTGGTTCATTCTGTACTCTGCTTCCACCCAGGCAGCTTGATGCAAAAAGCACTTCTGCTGCTACTTCCACTGCGATGCTTGCTCAGTGACTTGCAGTAATCTTGTTTCGTTTAAGAGCTTCTCTCAGCTTTCGGACATGGTGCACTCATTATCTTCCTCAGCTCTGCAACTCAGGACAAGTTTGAGGCTTGGACACATGAACAGGTGTATGCTATAATGTATTCACGTAGTATTGTTTGTTGCAGTGAAGTTGCACTTCTTCATTGTACCTCTTGGCCACCTCAGTTTGATACTGGGCTGTCATTAACCACTCAGTGTCCGATCTGAAAAGAAAGCGCCTGAGTTTGGCTCGTCCACCTTCTTCCACACTAGGCTGCGCTCCCGGTTCATCTTGAATTTGCAGGAGCCCGAACAGAGGCTAACGCAATGGTGCTGCAATCTCTCAGGCTGGTTGCATCGCACATATTTGGTCCGGCCACTGGTTTCAGAAGGACGGTGAACCGTCTTGGCATGCCAGTCATGTTAGCACTGTGTTGCACGAACACCACCTGTGTTCTTCTTCGAACCTGCCCTGTTGACCGCCTCGTGTGCTTGGAAACTTTGGACGAAAGGCCGAGGGTTTCCTTATTGCACAACACATGACTGGTGGACATGGGCATCCACTGCTGCAATTTATTGTGGCCACCTTCTAGCAGTCGTCTGATATCTTGTTGGCCGCAGTCACTGGAAATTCCACACACAGACACCTCTAGTTTGTTCCGCCACCATTCCCTTTATTCCCAGTGTCTTGCTTGCACTGGCTGTACAAGGCATAGAGCAAGGTGCGAGGTTATGAACCACAATAAACATGAAGTGGCAGCTTTATATATAATATATATATATATAACACACACACACACAGACACACACACACACACGTATATATATATAAACACACACACCTAACGTGGTTGAAGATGTGTGCCACTGCGCCGCGATTGATGTGTTGCTGTGGAGGAGAAAGAAAAAAAAAATAGCCATGATTGCTCAACACTTTTTATACATTGGTTGTGTAGCATAGTGATCGCGTGGTTGAATCTTTCCGTGTAGCTTCGTGAGGTCGTGTTTGTGTAGTCAGTCCCATGACAACTGACCTGCTACACCGAGGCTTTGGCCCGAGTTTATTATATTGGGTCGAGTTTGCTGGTATTATATCGCGCCATTTACATTTTGCTTCCTCCCATCTGAAATTGCTGGCATTGCTCCTGCCTTGTTTTGTCTTGGCAGGCGCCGGCATGGGTACTAGTTTCGTGCTGTCACCACTGCCTGCTGGGTCAGCGGTGTGAAAATCCGCGAGAATAAACACACTCTGTAGCTAGCTCACATGAGACTACGCATCATGAAAGATCTTAGAAGTGGCGTCAATGACCTCTCACAGAAGGGCTGTGGGTGCCCAACATTCGAAGTGTGGAGAGAGCTGCAGGCTATGAGGTAAGGTTAGCAACCTTACTCAGTGAACATCTCGTACGGCGAGTTTATTCTTGTGTGCCCTTGCAAAAGGGGCCCAGCAGTTCAGATACAATGAGTGCCAGTACCAGCCACATTGCTATCCATTTTCACTTCACCAGACACCGATACTAGCTTGCACTATTCTAACCCTGCCGGAGGGCATCCCCGGATTATTAAGTACTGTTCACACGTGCTAGGAGAAAATCCTGGCAGCATACACCACTCGCACAATGTATGTCAGTTAGTTGTCGGAGCATGGTGTGGCCACTTCTTTGCCAGTCGTGGTGTGGAAGAAAAAAAGAGTCTCTTAATATATGCTGGGCATTGTTTTGGTGCCCTTGGCTGGGAGCGTGCCATGGCATTTCCTTTCTATTCTTTTGCACCACAGTGGGACAGAACTGCTTTCAGGGAAGACTAACTGTGTTGCTTGTTACATTGTAAGCCGAACTGATCACCCGTGCATCTTTCAGCTAGATCGAAGCAGGACAGCCAAAGAAATGTATGCAGTGTACATAACAGTGGGTCCAGTGCTTTGCTTGATTTCTAAACCAATGCATTAACAATTTACATGTGGGTTCACTGTGCACTGGCATTGCATAAAGCATAGCAGCTTGTCTTGTTGTGGCACAACTTTGACCATTTGATGTTTTTTTTTTTAAGAGCAGCCATAGGTTTAAGCATATGAAACAGCATATTCATTACTTCAACGTCACTTGGAGAACAAGAAATGTTTTGGAAGAGAAACTCGTCTTCTTTTATTACTATTATTAAAAGAACATGTAAGCCCTGTCATTTGTCAATGTAATGCAGTAGCAGTGGCATTATCTCGCTGAGCTTATTGTCACGGGCTTGATTCCTGCAGAAGGGTTGAAAATTGAGTTTGCCGGCACAATGTTGGCAACCTGAGAACAGCATGATTCCTGGCCATGGTGGCCACTCTGCTGGGGGTGGAATGCAAAAGTGCCAGTTTGCCAAACCTTGCGTGCGTACGAAAGAACACCAGGTGGTCAAAACTAATCACGAGCCTTCCACTACGGCATCCTTTGCGGCCCCTGTCTTGTCTTTGGGGAAATGTTATCCCCCTCTCTAAATAAAGCTTAAAAATCTGCATATTCGATGATTCTGTATAGTCATATAATATAATGTGAGCTTTTTTTCCTATTAAGATGCCTTATATGGGAGATTATTGTATCAGAGGTTGCACGGTTTGTGTCTTTCTGTTGTTTCTTTTTATAGATTCTTCCATGAGAGCGCAACCTGGTGGTCAAAATATGGACTACCCGTCAAAGTGTCACCAAATCTCCCCCAGAGAGGCATAATCAGATTTCTGCACCTTTCCTAAGCATGGTGTTAAGTTTCCTGTGCACGCTGGTGCCAAATGGGAGCTTCTCCTCTTAAACATTTCTTGCACTCATAGTAGCATTACATGTAAGCTTGATCAGCTGCGAGCCGCAGGAGCCCTGGACTAAGGGCGTCTCCCGCACAAGCAGAAAGACATCTGCTTGTCCTTTCTTTTATTTTTAAAATAAATGTTTCTCCTCCTCCTCTCCCATAATGTGCTTGCATGGCTGTGAGACCAGCCCATCTTTTCTTTGCAACCGAGTTTTGAGTTGATCACGAGCGCTTATGCTGTTTGCGTCCCTAATTTTTCTCACGGTGCTCTTTCCAGCCATGTTTCTGTCTTGCATTATGATTGCACCTCATTGCTGCTACACTCCATTCTATATTTAGCAGGCAATGTGTGGAAGCTGCTGTAGTAGCACTACCATAGGAGTGTATAAGCCCACATATTCCATTGTGAATTGGTTTTGATCTGAAACATCCGCTATGGGGCAACTTCGTCTGTTGCCACCTTAACATCTGTAGTTAAAGTAATGCCAAATTTCACTATCTTTTATCGCGGTGTTTGTTTTTTATTGGTACATGGCGCATGCTGAAAATATTTTTGAACACAAATGGCATGCACTGCATCTTGAGGGAGATAGATAAAGGACGGAAAAGAGGACCGAGACTGACTGGCCCCCTTACTCTGGGGGAAGGGAAAGGGAAAAAAAGAAGCGATATGACAGAGTTCAGGTGCACTCAGAGGCAGAAAAAATGCGATTTCCACCAGTGTCACATCCAGTCACTCAGCCTGGTTGACTTCTTAAACCACAACAGCGCTGTTGTGGCTCATAGCAAGGTGCATAGCAGAATTGAAAGCTGGTCAAGTTATGGTTGCACACGACGACTTGGTGGAGAAAATGTAAGGCAAGGCTTAAAAGGCCCATCTGTCTGTCTATTTTTTCTCATTCCCCGTGTTTTATCAACCAAGTTGCTTCATGCTCTTCTTTCTATAGTTGCAATGTGCATGGCCACAGTCCCAAGGCCTTGGTGCCAGAGAGAAGTCTTCCATCTAGAACTTGTTGTAAAGCAAGTTGGCTGATAGTTGGGAAAGCCATTACAGCACTAATATGGTGAGCACAGAGGCCATAAGACAGGCAAAGCACCCATTCCGTGCTGTCCTCTGCGTCCATTTTATTAGTGCTACGATGGCTCCTACAAGTCTTCTGTCTAGCTGGCTGAGGGGTGCACGGAGAACAGACCTTTGATCTTCAGAGGAAGAACAACTGCTGAGAAAATGTCCAGCTTCTTCATAAGCACAAGTGTTGCAGTTGGTGCTTTTGCTTTCTTCAATCAAGGATTAGTAAGCATCATGAGGGTGTATGCAACAACCAAACAAGAAGCGATATGACGAGCTGGCTTTACGGTGGTGAAGACCAGGTTGCAGGCGCAATTGCATGGAGGACTCCACTGAGTACAGTGCTCTCAGTGAACTGCGCAAGTAGTCCAGTCCTAAGATGTACTACTCTATTGCTTTTCGTCGTGAAGCGGTTTAGATCTGCAGGTTCTTCTATAGCTTCTTTATCTATTATGACTGTAAGACACAGAGTCATCATCTTATCCAATGATAAATTGTTTTTAAGTTTTTTGCTCCTAATGCGTGATGCAAAGATGTCATATTGGCTGAGTGGCTGTGACATTCTGCTGAGCACACAATCAAGGATTCAATTTTTGGCTCTGCCAGCTGCGTTCTAACGAAGGCAGAATGCAAGAGTGGCTCGCATGCCAAGCGAACATTAAGGGCAGTAAGAATTAGTCGGGAGCCTTCCACTTAGTCGGAAGCGCCTGGATTGCTTTGGAACATTAAACGCCATCGACTAACTCTAATCCATACTCAATGCACAATTTTTTTTATTGCAAATGCAGCCACTGTGAAAAATAGCTCCAGTTTCCACAGCATCGCCTGCTAAGTATGAAATGGAATGTACATATGTCTTTGTAATTCTTTATCCTAGTGTTGCACTTAGAGGAGCTTATGACTTGTCGAACAGAGTACACTTTGGGTGATTGCTCTCTCTCTCCTCCGATACACAAGCAAGAACTAATGGGAAAGACAAGGTCAGCTGAAATGCATTTTGCACACACACCATGACACGGCAGGCACCATCTGCACTGAAAACCTTGTGCTATGCCCTAAGCACAGCATCTCGTTTCTTAAGTTTTGTACTTCATTGAAGCATTGTCCAGTTGTGTCAGTATTTAGTGAACTAGGCATTCTTTAGCCATGGTGTTACTCAAATCACTGACTGAAAATGAAAGAAAAATATATCAGAAGTCATTGGGAAGATAAGCAAGAGTAAGAGATAAACCTGGAAGTGAAAGTCTTAAAAAAAACACTAATGGTACATTCGACTAGTCGCTTTCAAGCACTCTCGTGGTGCGGTTTGCACTCAAATGGTCAAAATTGAGGGCTTGGAACTCATTCGTTAGGTTCAGTCAGGGTGCCGTGTTCCAGCTCAGAGTGCTTGGAGGCACTCTTACCTTCAAGGTGGAAGCCATTTAAGATCTAACAATCTCCATCACGTGGCTACTCCAAATGCTCTGGAAGCAGCTTAATGTTTGGCTCAGACAGGCTTCCTGTGGCTCGAATGTCGAAATGCATGGCTGCAAACCAATTCAGAGTACAGTAGGGGTCAGTCGAACATACCATAAACAGAAAATTAAGTTAAGCGTTATCAGTAAATTAGGCTTCCACAAAACAAGAAAAAACCACTCCAACACAGAGAAGGCTTTGGTAAGACAGAGAAGACATCATAACGAAAGATGGTTCGCGATGCTGCCTTGAAGTTTCCGCTCCAAGCAGCTTTAACAAGTCCAAATTCTGAAATGTGCGCTCTTTGAGAAGTTTTGCAACATGCATAATTGACAAGCTCCGGTATTGTCTGGTGGATCATGCCTTTGAAATTCTATTTGCGTTTCTTCATGGAAGGAAGGTTTCTTATCAGAAAAGACTATGAATACCCAGCTTCTGTTTTTTTTTATTTTGAACCCATGTCAATTTGGACCCTGATCAATTTTAAATCCAGGTCAGAGCACCGATGGTATCAGTCCGACATCAAGGATTCTGTGGTATTTTCACATATCTGTAACTCATTTGTACAGGGATAGTCTACAAAAATTGCTTTCTTAAGCTTTTTTTTTACTTTCTGCTGCAATATATGAGGTCCTTTTTCATTGATATACAATGAACTAGCACCTAGTGAACATCGCCAAAATCTGGGACATCTCAAGAATCTGGTGCAGGAATTTTATGGTGGTATTACGAATTGTCTTGTTCTTATGTGGTCTGCAGCTTACCAATACCCCCCTTACAGAACTACTGGCATTGTGCTTTGTTTCGTCATAAAAGTCCTTCTCACTTGGGAGTTATAAGTTGTTTGGTGGCCCAAATGTGTTCCTACTATTTCACGGGTTCTGCTGAAAGACATTTTGGTAACAATGGCAATCTGATCATGTGAATTGGCTTTGAAATTCTGTAATGTACAAACAAAAATTTTTGTTGTTGTTTTGAGCCATGCTGCAAAGGTTTGCTTGCAATTTTCTTTTTTTTTTAGCTGTTGTTCTGATTTCTGTCCTTTTATGCCCATTTCGTCTTTATTTTTTTTGGGTGGCTCAGGCTTACCTTAAACCTGAGCCTGAAATTTCATGAATAGCAGTCCTTAACCAAAGATACTGTTCAATTTGAAGCAAAAGTAGTGTCGGCTTTAAGTAGGACGTCAACATAAAAGAATTCTGCAAATAATTTATATTTTATTATTTTCTACCTTTTTTAACAAAGCTCTGTTGAAAGATATTTATGACATGACTTTGGTTTACTTCTATCATTTGATCTACACCTGGGGATGAAAACTTGCACAACTTCAGACCAGTGCTTCAAGAAAAGAACAAATTTTCTTGCAGAATCGGCATGTAGTTTTGAAATTGATCACATACAGCATATGCGTATGTGATCATCATATGCATATGTGTGAGCATCGGAGTAAGCACAGAGAAAACATATTTTTCTTGCAGACTGCCAGTTTGCAAAATTTGCTCCTCCGATGCACTCTTCATGAAAAAAATTGAAACATTGTGTTATCGTATTGACAACAAAACAATACTTCATAAATGTTTGTGATTATTGCACTAGTCCTTGCATTGTGGTGTAATGAAGCTTTAGCATTTAATTATACTTATTTATTTACCATTCCTCATAACAGCACGCATGTAATTTTCTTTTTCCTCAACACAGAAAAAGTAATGGTCAGGGACCTGTAAGGCACACACTGCATGGAATGCGGCAGAAGGAAAGCTGCCATGCTTGTCACAGAGCAGTTCTTTAACCAAAGAGGGACAACTTATTTCTTTGTGTAACATTGTCGTGGTATGTTGTCTAACCTGAACTGGTCTAAGCCGCAATTGTCTGCTATAGATGATAAGCGGTTGTTAAACAAATTTGCCAACAACGCAGGTTCACCAATGAACTCCACACAGGGTTGACTTGTTGAAGGTGGCTGCTCATGTTTGGCGAACACTGTTTGCTTGGCAGCTGTTGCCATCGTGGAAATGTCGCCTCTTTTGCCAAGACTGGTCACAACTTGAATCATGTTTGGAGAGGCTCAGTGTGGTGTAATAGCTAGGGATTCTCCTGCACTTGCATTACGTGGTCGTCACTGTTCTATTGAATCATAGCACTGCTTTTTTTTTTTTTAATTGATGCCTGTACCCATCGTCTTGATTGCTTGCTTCTGCTTGCATGTGGTTTCTGCGTCACATACTTGGTGAGCCCTGAAGACTTTTCTGCTCACAGTCACAGTGATTTTGCTAACTCATGTCATTTACCATCATTCAGTCTTGTCGGCATTCCTACATAGCTAGGTAGTAGCAATTAAAAAAGTTGTAGGTGCATACAGACTTTTATAAAAACTGTACCAAGCGATATTGACCATTAAACGACAAAAAAAAAGGAATACTAAATGAACAAGCTGTAGTGGTTAGGTGCTTACTTGAACTTTTGTTTTGCAAGAGGTGGGTCAAATAACGGTTCCACTTAAGTATAGAACAGCGCCGTCATGTTGCAAGAAGGATTGACAGTGTTGACCACCGACTGAACGGTACTGTTGTGTTTGTGTTGGTACAAATGAAGGAGTAGTCGTTGATCTTTTGCTGCATTGCTGCTGGCATTTTTCTCCATGGCTGTCTCTCTGCAACAATTAATATATGGCAAGTTTTTTAAGTGCATTTACACTCCCAAAAATGATGACATTGTCAAACGCAACATGACAACGTTGCTTGCATTAGTGCAGCAACTGCCCTTATACTCGTGTATTGCTTCTGCATTAATTTTGACACTGTCTGTGGTTTCAGAACCTCTTTAATTTGCACCCTGTGCTTTCCGACTACATGAAGCAAATATATAAAAATGAGGCCACCACTTTGCTCTGCTGTTAACAAGCTCCAGGAAGTTGCTCCTGCCTTGAAATAATGTTTGAGAAAAAAAATGCATAACTTTAGCAAACTGTCACTCTATTGATTAACTTTAAAAGATGCGTTAGCTCAGGGCGAACTTTGATTTGTTTTTTTCTGTAAATGTGAAACGCATTTACAGGGAACAGGGACATAAGGCATGCTCTTGTTAGACAATCGCTGAATAAATTTGAATTTACTACGTTGTATTTAAAAAGCTAAATTCTACCCTCTGTTAGAAGCACAAGTTCTTCGAACAGTACATAATATTTCAATTTTGTCTGCCAAGGAAAGGTTGAAGCAGTCAAGGACGGCTGAGGGTTAGGCGGTGCAATGAAAATATAAATTTTGTAGGCATAAGATAGTATCAACATATGCAAGGCAGGGGTAATCGCAGATTTCTGGGTGAAGTCTTTGTCCTGCAGATGAGCATAAATTAGGCTGATAATGATGGGGGTGATGATGATTTTGAGATGTTCTAATAGTAGTTTGTGCATTTTATTCAATTATATCTTTTATTGCTGTTAAGGAGCTGTAACCTAAATTCTTGTTTTCATATTTCTTAAAAAGTTTTCGCCAGTGCTTCGTTCATAAAATTGACAGCCTAAATAAAAAATTTGCTCCTAACAGTCAGTATATTTTAACATTTCTCAATTGCAACAAAGTCCATCAAAATTCCTCAAATTAATGTAATACAAAAAAAGACAACTTCATCATTTTTGTGTATTTAGACGGAAGCTTGCAAGGAAGGGGCTTTTTAAGAGACATAAATTGGCAGTTGTATTTTTGTGTTTCTTTGCTGTGTATTCAGGGAAAACGCGGGGAAGGTGGGAGATGGAAATTCAAGATGACGAGAAAAACGAGAACAAGGTAAAAGCGGGAGCCAACATTTCAGCAAGTGGACTTGCCTTTTGCAAGACAACTCCACTTGAAAAAGACAAGCCCGCTTGACGAAACGTTGGCTCCTGCTTTTACGCTTTTCTTGTTTTGCTCATCGTTTTGCTATGTATTGTCACATAAGGAATTATTGTTTTCTTTTGTGCTGTGGTGGTTGAACTAGTAGCACAACTAGTAGTTGTGGGTGCAGCGATATGCAGTCAGGAGAGACCATTTAGGCTTGATGAGCAGGTGCATTCACGATTATATTACTGAGATTATATGAGTATTGTTAATTCTAAGTCAGCAAGTTTGTGAAGGAAACAATAAAAGAGTGCAATTTCCTGAGTCAAATACCACAATATCTGGCACTGACCAGGTGCAGACATAATGACCTGCTTGTGTGTGCGAAACATGTGGTCACTACGATATGTTCGAATACTGATTGCACCATTTATTTATTTGGATGGCCGTAGGGACTCGCACCACTTTATAACAGCAAGGAATTTCCCACGCTTCACCTAAGCTATAGCTGCTTTCTTTCTTTTAATATGTGTATTAAGCAGGTACACCTTGTGTGCTAGTAGATTAGAATCATGTTTACTGAAGAGCGGATGAATTTTGTGCAATTGAGCTTCCAACAAGGCTCCCAGAGAGGCTATGCCTGCAGCTACTCGAAAGAATGCAGGTCATGTGTTTGGTGTGAACCAAGATGGTACAATTGTACCTGGATGTTTCTTTGAGACTGCCCTGTAGACAAACTGATGCTTCCATTTTATGTGCTTCCTCTTGCGTTGCGGCATATTAACCTCATGCAGCGCTATGAAAAATTATTACAGGTAAAATTGGGTGCCAATTTGTTGGTCAAGCACACCGTTGAAGGAGGGAATATACGAGTGTTGGTTGGCGGGTTTTCAGGATGAGTCACAGCACCGTTACTTCGACGACATGTTTCACGGTGTGTGGAGCACCTCAATGTTTGACTTGCGCTCGAGTGCCATGCTATTGTATGAATTGGCCAGACGCACACGTGGCAGCCACCCTCTACTGAGTGAGTGGGCATAAGTGGCATGTGTTGGCCAAGGCCCCCTCGTCATCGTCTTTAAGTGGCACTGACTACATCCAAATGTCAGGATTTTGGGCTTTGTAGTTCCTGCTACAGGCTTGTTGGTCGATGATTTTGAATTTTTTAACAGAGCAAACGGGACAGTTCTTATTTCAACTGCGCTGTTAAAAAATTCAAGATGCTTCTAGATGTTAGCTACAGCAGGAACAGTGCTAAGTACACGGACGAAGGTGAGGGCACATAGTAATCAACATCACATTGATAAACACATTGCACTGTCCTTTGTCCGTGTCTTTAGAACTGTTTCCATCCGAATATGAATAACCAACTAGCCAATGCTTTCATGTTAGTGATGGATTTGTTACAAGTATCCACCAGTATTGCTTTCTTCTTGCAGTAGTAACCTTGATGGGATCTCCCCTTAGCTAAACGTGATGAATTTTAGTGGCCATGACATTTTGCTTTAGTGAGGTGGTTAGTTTGATATCCAGCCATGGTGACTGTGTTTTGATGACGAGGAATGCAAAAATGCTCCTGTTCTGAGTATCAGATACAACCCAGGTGGTCGAAGTTATTCCATAGCCCTCCACTGCAATGTCTTTTATAGTGCCTGGAGTGCTTTGGGACCCTATCCATCAAATTACCTCGATATCCAATGATCCCACATAAACACGCAAAATCACACGGGTCTTTCATTACGGTTCAATTATACATGTGATCCTCCTAGTGCATCCAATGCAAAACACATCAATCAAACAAAAGAAGGCATTGTGGGCACATTTCTCTTGCTTCTGTTCTCAAGCAGCCATATGCTATCAATTGCTTCGAATTACCAAACTCTTTGTGGATAAAAGACACGTAAATGCTAGGTCAAGTTGAGGCAAGTGGACAAACATATGGGCCATTAAGGTTGCAACTCTGCCTGTTGGTATGGATCTCTGGCTACCGGCTGTGCGAGACAGATGACATATGTCATCTGTTCCTTGTCTTTCCACTTGTTTTGCTCTGCCATTAACCATAAATTCATGTAAACTAATCTGATCACAGTGTTTGCTATGTAAAAACACTGCAGTTTACACATGACTGCAGAATTTTTCTTCATTTTTTTTTTCATATTCTTGCTGTTATGGAGTTGGCAAGTGGCTTAGTGCCAATGGAAGCTGGGCACATTGTTGTGTTTGAGGAGACAAGAAAGCAGTGCACAAAACTGGAGCTACTGGAATAGCTGAAAGAAGTATTGATGCAAAATGTGCCTCATTTCATCTTTTCATTTGACAGCATACCTGCTGACAAAATTTTTTCTCTTCTTTCATTGTTTCATGTTTCTTGCACCACTTACAATTGGGTAAACACAGTATGAAACCTCAATTCCTCAAAAGAACAAGAAATTAATTATGTCTTCTGACATGAGCAGTTTAAAACGTATGCTAGTAAAGCATGGCTTCAGGCTAGAAGCTGGCCTACTCATTACACAAAGAAAATTTTAGATAGTGGTCACATGATCTCAGAAAAATTATGTAAGAGATTGGTTTAGTTATTTGTAGCATATCTGAGAAACGGAGGCCTCATTCCGTGAATAGAGTCAGCCACCATCTACTAAAAAAAAATTTAGACAAAATTTCATGTTGATGCTCTTTTAAGGGCAAGTTAAGGAGATTGTTAATAACATTCAGGCATCTACATATCGTCTACATATCAGAAATATTTACTGCACATTCTGATTTGCTGTCATGGTAATTTAGACAAAATTACACAGCCGTGTGGAATCTGATTTATATGCAAATAAACTTTGAACTTATGTTCAGAACTTGCATGGCTGCATTGTGAACATGCCACATCTCAATTTCTGCTCAGTGAATCGACAGTTTGACACTTATTAACACTCGCTCTAGACATTGAGCAAAAAACAATATGGACCCTAGTAGATGTTGCCAGTATGCGTGCAAATTCTGGCGATTACGTCTCAGGTGCTATCACTTTATCTAGAACAGCATCACAGAGCAGTTTCGACTTTAGCTTGCTGCTGTTGGGCGTTTTCTAGTTATCCTAGGCAAAAACGTAAAAAAAAAAATTGCTAATTGTGTTCAAGGGGACTTTACAAAAAATAAAATGCAGCTGAAATGTGAAATTCCGCAAAGAATATTGTGTAGCTGCCTTTTAAATGGGGCCACTTTTTGCTACCAGATTCTTTATTGGGTGAAGGCATAAGGGGTATGGTTGCAACATGTGCGTCTGGCCAGGTTGACATTTTTACAGGCACTGGTTTTCTGTCTGTTGTGTGTGGTATCAATCTGCCAAACTATTTTGCTTTTGCTCGTGTTTTTATTTTACCTTTACTGGGGCTGCGAATGTTGTACATGTCATAGGCCTCTGCTAAGAGTGAAGCTGTGCAGGCCATTTAGTCTTGTCTAGTGTAAACATTTCATACACATACACACACACACTGTTTCATGAAGCATAGCACTAGCAAGCAGTTGCAAAGATGAGCTTTCAATTAAAATTTGTAAGTGGTACTGTCAACACTTTTCCTAAGGCATCGCCGACACCAGCTGAGCAAGCTGTTGGTGATACCATCTATACACTTTTGCCGAAGTGAGCTACAGGCAGTGTCATTACAATCAGTTACTGTGCAAGTCTTTGATGGTTTCATTGCTTATGTGTCTAGTTTTTGTGTCGTCTGCAGTGGTGTTGGTAGCATCAAAATGATTGGCAGCCCTTGACAGTTGCGGGTGTTGGAATTTGTCAGTAGCACCAGTAAAGAGATGATGGTAGATTTTTTTCTTTCTCTTTTTGTCATTTGTCTTAGCAATGGGCTTTCACCAAAGTATGTGGTTTGGGTGGGTGCAACATAATACAGGCATGCACTGTGCAAACACGCCACTTTATAAAGGAAGTGTCGGGCTTGCCACATGCATACTGGCCCGATCACAAGCCTGCTGTTGGGCATGCGTTGAATAACCGTTGGGCTTGACAAACACCATGCAGAATGGGAGCAGAATGCTAAGGCAATATGTAACGAGGTGGAGTCAGGTGTTTGCATGTGATATGACTTTTTCAAACTCCCGCGGCCACTGACCGATGAGTGTTATCTGCAAACATATTACAACAATTGTTCTGTGCTGGTCTTTTTCAACACCTCGCATAGGAGTTACTCATTCTCAGCACATGAAGAACAAAAACAAAATTTAAAAAATGCACGCTGCTTTTACAGTGCCAGCCCAGCCAGAACTGCTGTTGAGAGACATGTCACGGTAGTGCTTTCGGCATCCTGTCTTCGCTGTGACCAAGATTTTTTAAAGGCTGGGTGAACTCAGTGTTGCAGTATTAAAGAGGGATACAACAGTCACGTCGTCGCCTCGGTTCCTTTGTCTACCCAAGAGCCATCTGAAAGAACATCGCAGGCAAAATGCCTCACACAAATGTACCGTGCTCTGTTAGAGATCTCATTTAAGTTGGACCTTGATATAACGAGTTATCAGTTATAAAAAGGAAATTTATAATTATTCCAGCTGATATCAGCGAGCAACAAAAATATGATTTTGATGAATATTGTATTGATGCAACAAAGGTATGTTCATGTTGGGTGTGTCTTTGTTGTAACCTGGCTTGACGATAAACAGTGCTGGCTAAATGCACTCTTTTTGCTACTCTCACTTTGTTGTCTGGCTAATCATGCTTAGCCAAAGCCGTCCTCTACAGAAATGATGTGCATGCAAAAAAAAAAAATGATTAGAAAAGAATGTATAGGGTAGCCTTAGCTGAAGGCCACTGCATGGCTATTTGCTTTGATCGCGTGTGCGTTTTGTGACAATGGCAACTTCTATTTGATTGAAAGTAACTTTTCGTTTGTGTTCTTTGTTGCTGTGGTATTTTATAGGGGGTAGCACTCTTTTTTTTTCTTGCTAAAGTAGCTCATAGCCACAGATGCATTTCGGCTTCTGAGGGTATTGTGGCTGCAGGAAATCTAAGAACAAGAAAGAGATAGCTGGAATGCCAAGTAATTTTTTTAGCAGATTTTGGGAGAGGATATCTCAAAAGTGGTGCTAGTCTCAAGATTTCTACAAAGCAGATATGATTTCACTACTTGGCTTCAATTTCTAACATGTGCTATAAGATTGGTAATTACAAAAATTTAAATAATTTAGTAACCATTTCAGATAATTAACAAAATTATTGTTGAAATTGGCTGCTGTCTCCCTAGACATGTAGCCTATGCAGCCATGTAGCCTAAAAATGGCAGGGGCCTAGATACTATTTTATTAAACTTGAATATACACCAGGTTAAAAGACAGTGCTCCTCTTATAATAATCCTTTTATCAAGTAACAAAGCCATTAGATAACAAAATGTTCTATGCAACATGTAATTGTAAGCTACAAAGTAAGAAGTCAATGTCTCATATCTATGAAAATGAGATCTGGGGGGGTCGTTATTTTAACTGTGTTTAGTCTGCTCTGTCGGAACTGACAACATACAACTTCACAACAGGTTTTACCTGTCTGCCTGGTGTGTACCTGACTGAAGTTCTTCATCCAAAGGCTAACAATACATGGTACTTAAAGGAGTGCTGAAACACTTTTCAAACTAAACATAGAATGACATCACTATTGAATAACATTGTTTGCCAGGTCTCCTGCCAATAAAATTTTACGATTGCTTCAACCACAAGCGAAGCTAGACGTAGTTATCAGACCCAATGAGCGGCTTTCTTTTTCACTTCATGTCCACTAGCGTGCTGGAAGCTACACAAGATAGACAACAAGGGGGCGAGAGGGTGCGATGCCCAAATATTGCACACCTCGGCGGCGAGACAGCTCGTGGCGGCAAACCGTGGCGGCCGTGGTCCGCTTTTCATCTCAGAGGCCATACACAGCAGATTGTTGTGTTTAGACCTGAAGTACAAAGATGAAATGGCTTTTCTGTTGTTTTGAGACCGTAGACACATGTATTTTTCATTTCACTCAAATGAGCATTCATTGTAGTTAAATCTAGATATAACAAAATTCTCTATATAACGAAGTAGTTAACTTCTTATAACCTTTCATCCCTAGAACGTCATGTAATTAGAACCTCAATATAAAGAAGTGCGTTTGTATGCGATTTCAATATAACGAAATTTCGCTTCCGCAGCAAATAAATGCCGCGACATTAAATGAAAACTTCTGCGGACGAATGATTTAATTACAAGCAGTTGCTTGCAAACTTACCTCTCTGCGCAACAGGAGCTACCGACGAAGTGGGCCGCATTTATAAAGTCCAAGTGCGATAAGATCCCATGCGCTCAACGCACTTTGTGCTTTTAACGCAAGTGAAAGTGTGCGAGGGTGAAACAAGGAAGATGGTGCCTTTTCATGTGCTGCCTTCCCATGCGAAAGCAAAGGGAAAGAGGTGGAGGGGAGCGAGGTCGCAGTAACGCGATTACGCGCGCGCGAGGGGCATGGCAGCGGTAATTGGCGCGCGTCTAGGCCGTGGCTGCACATGGCTTTAAGGGTGGCTGAGCGCATACGCAGCCGTGCACCCTGTTTCAGAGGTAATCTGTCGCGTGTGCAAAGAGAGGGTGTGGCATTATGCAAGCTGTCTTCCCACGCATTTAGTGTTGAAGGTTGCATAGTCGTAAAAAGGTTGAGTTTCGATGACCCGTTGGAGGGAGAGGCAGAGAAAGCATTTGCTTGCTGCCGGTGCTTTTACTGACAGCGTCGTCCCAGTGCAGGTGGCGCTATCAGCCGCGGGGGCGAAGTGCGCGCGAAAGCATGGCTGGCTTTGCTTAATTTGCACCGCCTATGTGAAGATATTGTCGATGTGATATGAAAATGTATCATTTGTACCGACTCCCAAATTTATCAAAATGAATTGTTTTCTCATTCAAGTTTGCTTTCTTCAATTGCATGATAACTCAGAAAATATTGCGGCCCCTTTGCTTGTAAGAGAAAACGATCGGCAACTGTACTTATTTGCATAAAAGGCCGAATTTCAATGCAACGAAGCAAATTGCCAATTTTACCTACTTCGTTATATCGAGGTTTAATTGTATTACTGAGAATGTTCTCGCTATCCCGAAATCAGCCAGTAGCTGCTGTGGGTCCAACTGCTCGCAATTACGCTGCATGATGACATTGCAAAGGAGAGAGCAAGTAATTTTTCACTGCTTTTAACACAAGATTGTTATTTACCAGCTTCGTGTAGTGCAGTAATATTTGGCTCACATATTTGCTGGAGCCTTGTTAACAGATCTCAACATTTTCTTACTCGATTCAAAAAGCGTTTTAGGGTATACTTGGAATTTAAAGGTGCAAAGATGGAACACCAGTAAAAGAAGGACATCAACACGGTGCTTACTCACAACAAGGTTTATTCGTCAGAACTGCCGCACAATACATACTTGCAGTATATGTATAACAAGATTAGGAAATCACGATGAAAAAAAAAGATAAACGGAAGAGTCTATCAGACACCCTCATTGTAAGCCATACAGATAGCGTGCACAAACATGCAAAGTCAAGAAGCATGAATGTTTGTGAGATAGTGAACTAAACATTATCAAAACGAAGTCACATCCGACACCAAAATATCTTCGTTATATTCTATATTCAGTACATGCCTATATTCATTGCATGCTGATGTTGAAATGAAAGATTTTATATTTACTTCATTATATATCCAGTAATTAAATATAACAACTTTCTTGCCAATATATCAGTATTTTTTTTACCTTTTCACATGCTATAATTTAGCTGAAGTGCCCCATATATGGCCTCCAAGCTGCTTCCCATTTTAAAGGGACCCTAAAATGATTTTGACAATTTTGTACAGACGTACTGAATTGTTGTAGGTTCTTCTGATCATTAAGTGATGCATCTAAGTGCTCCGCGTAAACCGTGTAATTTATTATAAGGTTTTAATAATGTACATTGCTGTCAATCGCAGCACACCGCTCGGCTGAATTTTAATGTCAAATGCTTGAACCATTTGACATGAATTGCCCTAATGACGTTAGTAGGGCGAGCTATCATACTGGCTGCCCAGGGCGCGTCACCGATAACTTTTCCAACTTTACGGTGAAAAAATATTGTTCATAATAGTTGGAATGTTAGTTAACTTGTTTCTATAGAGAGTAGCTGAAAGACAATGCACAAGGACAATTTCTCACTGCCCTTAAGCACTTCCAGCACAAAGCAAGCGTCGTCTGCTTGTGTTACATTGTGCTCTGTGTTGACGAGAGCTTCGCGGTCAGCGTTGATCTTGATCTTTTCACAGGCACCATGGTTCACCCTTGTTACGTTGTGGGTGTAAACGTATCAAGTTGCTGCAAACGTAGCAAATGGCAATATGTCAAGCTGCGACATCGTGACTCTCTGCAAAGCAGCAGACGAGTGAAGTGGCTGCAGCGCATCGGACTGTTGCTGTTCGATCAGTGCCACGACTCGCGCATTTGCGGCCGTCACTTTACGCTGGAGGATTATTACCACAATATCATTTTGTGGGTCAGGTATTCAGGTAAATGCAAGTACATGGGGCCGCTTGATCGTGCCACTTTACGAGATGAGCAGAGGCGCAAACGTGAATGGTCTGCACGGTGCAGCCACCTGGTGGCAAGAGCTCAACCAAACACAGTAGCTGTAACGAAGTCTATTCTACTTTCATGCTGCTGGTGTAAATTTTTCTCAGGAGCGTAATTGTGAACGCATTGTTTTTGTAAATGCTTAAAATGTAATAATAATATTTGGGGTTTTACGTGCCAAAACCACTTTCTGATTATGAGGCACGCCGTAGTGGAGGACTCCGGAAATTTTGACCACCTGGGGTTCTTTAACGTGCACCTAAATCTAAGCACACGGGTGTTTTCGCATTTCGCCCCCATCGAAATGCGGCCGCCGTGGCCGGGATTCGATCCCGCGACCTCGTGCTCAGCAGCCCAACACCATAGCCACCGAGCAACCACGGCGGGTTGCTTAAAATGTCTTACGCTTGGTAAGCTCTGCGCCACCATGTGGCTGAACCATGCAGACCGATCAGGCCGCTCACGTACATCTACGCTAAAGCTCTTTCATCATCATGAGTTTATGCCTCCACCCATCAGTCGAAACGCCCATCTCGTCTCTGGTTATCGGAATACCAGACACACTCAGCACTGCCACAGAATGCTTGAAACGCTTCGCTACTTGCTGCATCGATAGTTCTCGCTTGGGGTCGACTGCCAAGCTGCTGGTGAAGAGGGTGGAGAGGCTTCACGCACTTACTCCTAGACAACTGGAAGTAGACGACATGACATGCCATCATGACGCAGAGCCAGTGAAGGCGGAGCTTAGCCTCAATCACTCGGCGAACGAGTTGAAGAGAAAATGTATGGCTATGGAGGAGGGTAACTTGTAATCATCCATAGCTCTCTTAATATGACACGCTTCACACAGATTGTGGTGCGAATGATTAACTGTAGCTGTAACCTACGCATCTACAAACCGTCTCAGGAGCCCTTTAAGCATATTTTGTGGGATAGCCAACCATCGGCTGCTCAGAGGCAGCAGGCCCTCTATGGACTCTCTCTCTTCTTGGTGTAGACAACAGAGTCTATAAAGAATTGTGCAGATAGTAGGCCATTCTATTAAAGCCTCTTTGGTTTCATAATGAATGAGCCTTATGAACTTATTTAATGCCTAGGCTCCAAGACCATGTGTAAATCTATTTTCTAGTTCTTTAAATTTGTTATTGCTTTTCATTTTGTTTTTGATAGACGTTTCATCATTCATATCCAGTAATTTGTTACACCCATGTTTGTTAAATCAAGGTTCGACTACCTGTAAAGCAGTTTGGCGCGTTTCTTTTCCCCATGAACCTTGCTTTTGCGTATAGCTTCCAGGGTTTAAATGAAAATCGGCAAACACAAATTTTATTTCGCTCCTAACGGTGACACGAGGCAATGGGCAAAACAAAAATATGTCGGCCAAAGCACAGTACATAAGTGTCACAGTAACATTTTCACTGAATAATTTTAAGAAATACTTAGTGAATTAAGCTGCTAATGTTCTTCTGCACACTTAGTTTGACAGAATATACAACAGCAGCCGACGCTATGGCAGCAAGGTTGGTGGCGTGCTTGGCGACGAAATCCGGAAGTGTTGCGATGTACAGGTTCGTCGAAATTCTTGGTTATTATGCAGCTCCTTTAACACTGTTGCCTTCGTTGACTTTTGCCTCTACCCCATCCTTGATGGCCTTGACAATGCCGTCATGCCATCAGTTCTGAGCAGACCATCACCTATGACGAAAATAGGGCAGGCAGAAAAGGGAGGAGGCGTGGCATAGCTAATGCACTGTCCCAACCCTTCCGCAAAGTGCCGTTTGCTAGAGATCCTTTCTATGAAGGCTGCCTAGCACCACCGCTCTGTGGCAGCTACGGAGGGAAGTGGCGGCGGCGCTACGTGCGTTTGTTACCCCTCAGGGTAGCCTATATTCCTTCGTCATACAAGCAAATTCATTGTAGGGGGGGCCTTCGCTGTAGAGACATTCACAACACATGTGAAAGATGGGAATTTGGCTAGGACATACGAAAGCGACACTAAACTCGGGAAGGTAGGCAAAGAAAGGTTCGCTTTAGAATCGTGCAGAAACTATCAAACCTGATCAACTAAGCGAACAGCTTTCTAACCCCTGCTGAATTACCTATGCAACTGTGTGGATTACCAAAATCTTTTTTGAAAC
Organism: Dermacentor albipictus; assembly: GCF_038994185.2. Classification (NCBI taxonomy): domain Eukaryota; kingdom Metazoa; phylum Arthropoda; class Arachnida; order Ixodida; family Ixodidae; genus Dermacentor; species Dermacentor albipictus. Next base: position 30,201,927 of record NC_091825.1, read on the forward strand.
TTTTGTTAGCTTTTCGAAATTCTTTTTGTAACTACTTGTGGCATGAAGAACACTTTCTTTTTCCTCTCTTTCCATGCAGCTCGGAAGGACTGTTGAGTTCTTCCACAAAATAAATTTATACTGCTTTTCTATAACTATTATTCAGTTATGCAAATGAATGCAAGGTGGTTCAAGCCAGTTTGAATATTTTTTTTTCTGAAGTTGAACTAGAAATTAACCGTTTTCACTAGAGCGATGTGATAACCAGCATGAAAAATGTTTTGGTTTGACAGACTGCATGTCACAAGTGTAACAGTGTTGCATGCAGCACTGAAAGTTTGCATCTAGTATGTTTGTGGACATGATGCCTCAAAGCTGCCTTCCTTAAAGCACTTCTTAAGATGAACTGTCTTTCTACCTACCCTGATCAAAACATCTCATTTTTTCCAGGCATTTCGAATTGTGGGTCTGAAAGAAGAAAGCTTGTTGACAACACTACGGAAGAGATGTTTGCAAGAATTAAATATTTCGACGTTTCTGATGCAAATTTTTCTGCATCAGAACTATTGGCATCAATTTTTTAAACCTTAGAATTTTTTTTAAAGTACCTTACCTTTGCCCTGTTTGATGCACTTATCAGAAAAATGCTGAAAAATCTGCAGATCTTTTTGTTGTTAAGTGCACTAAACAGCGCAAAGAGAGCACACCTTACTGAAATGTTCAAGGTTTAGAATGATTTTACGAATGGTTTCATGGAAAATGCCGCTATAAGTACCGCAGTCCCGACTGTTGGAGAGACTTTTCGATCATAGGAAATGCAGGGGGCGCAACTGGCAGAAGTGTCACCAAAGAAGAATGCAATGATGCAGGTGGCGAAAGATTTAGCAAGTGCAGCTCAAGAAGGATCAGTGCATGAGAAAATCATTTTGCAGTACAATTCCTTCAGGGGATGAGTGGACGAACTTGGCCTAATTTCACTCTACCTCATATGGGATGGAACAAGGTAACGAAGTCCAAGAGTAACTTTTCACGTTGAATATTAAGCACAGTGCAACAGCTCTACAGCTGGTGAGAATACAGTACCTCAGAGGTGCAAACACCAGAGAAGCCCCCACCGCCCCGACCCCCAAAGAACACTTTGGAGAAACAGATCCTGCACATAGCTTTGTCATCTGCAGCGACACAGCAGCACAAAAACGTGGCCAGTCAAGCAATGAAAGTCAGTGCCACTACTGAAGACAAACACGCAGTCGCTAATGACAGAGGCCAACAGGTACAACAGCGACAATCACTAGCTGGAGCACGATGGCACACCAGATTGCCAGAAGTTCTAGATTAGCTGCCAAACGTTTTTCATTTTCCCATGCTTGTCAGATCAAGGTGTCTATTTTTACTCATCTTGCATATGGTACAGGGTACATAATGTGTTTGTGTTACTTATCAAATGAAGAAAGAGTGAAAAATAATTTGTGCTACATAGCCGGCAAAGAACACCTAAGAAGGTTTTGTTAGTTGCGAGCAATGTTTTTTTTTTCTGGCTTCAGGTGCACTGTACGGATTCGGACATCATGAAAAACAGTTAAAAATTAATTCTGTCTTTTGAAAACCATTCTTTTGAAATGTGGAGAGCCCAAAATGCTGATTGGCACATTTTCTCCCCTCGGAAGATTTAATTTGCTGCCTGAAGGGGTTAAGGTACCCTCAACTGTTATCGCTGTAGAACTCTGAACTTGCTGCATAAGTGCTACAATATACAGCAGCATTTGTGTGAATTGAGAACGAGCAGCTGGGTGTGCAAAATCTTTTATTGTCAGCCCACTTCAACCACAGTCTGCAATACATTGTGCAAATAAGAGAGCTAGGTATGCTTGGCTCTCCTGGCTCAATTACCGACTTGTTTGCGCAGAAATTTTTCACGGAGGTGGCATTTTACGGTACACATTTTCGTGCCTGCATTGTCTAGAATAAACTGCAACTACACCTTGTCTGCAGCAATGTGGTCATAAGAAAGCAGTTTGTCACCGAAAAGAGTGCTGGTGCCATCTGCCATTGTTATGGCAAAACACAGTATGCCTTGTTTCACCGTAACTGTGACAGATGGTGCCACTGTTCCATTGCAGAGAAAACCTGCTCTTTTCACCTGGTGTCACTGCAGAAAATGTGCAGTTGAGACTTAATCTTAACAAAATATGAAACTACCATAGGCAAACATTTTGAATTAAGCACACTGTAAAAGGCCACTTCAGCTCAAAATTTCAGTGGTTTAGCCGGGAAAGCCTGTCGCTCATATTTGCTTAACATTCGACAGATGTGCATTCAGTAAAATGGTGCCCCCCTGTGTTCCACACAACAAAATGCACGTGATGACGAAGATGACAAAGATGATAGCGAGTGTAAATGTGTTAAGCCTCAACACCATTTTCACCACCTTTGCAGACATGCGTCAAGTTTGAGTTTGGTGGCAGCTTGCTCGAACCCTTCTGCACCAGTTATGGCCATGTGATAGGAGTCCGGTTCTTTTTCCTCGGAGGTCCATCACCCTCGCCGTGGCACCTATTCGTGACACTCGTCTGCAAGGGCAAAATTCAGTTGACCAAAACAAAGTGACGAACCAAACAAGCCAGCTATCACTAAAGGTGTGTTCTTCCCCACTCAGTGCAAACAGCTACTTCCCCATCTTCGCTAGACAGTCCCCACATAGATGGCACATTCAGCTGGTCATTTTAGAGTGCTATCAGAGTGCTCTGATGGCCGTGTTAGTAGCATTGATAGCAGCACTTAGTGGCCCTATTCCAGCTTTGTTACCACTATAGGAGTGTGCATCATCCCAATAATGCCTAGTTACCTTGTTAAAAGACCCCCAAAGCTTTGCAAGAGGGCTTGGAAATGACCAGTCAAATGTGCCTGAAGTCTCGCATTTCAAAAATTGCCTTAAATTCTGGGTTTTACCGTGCCAAAACCACTATCTGATTATGAGGCCCGCTGTAGTGAGGAACGACTCTGGACTAAGTTGGACCAACTGGGATTTTTTAACGTGCACCCAATGCATGAGACACGTGTGCTCTTGCATTTCGCCCCCATTGAAATGCGGCCACCGTGGCCGGGATTCGATCCCACAATAAAATCTTCCAATCCAGACACCTTTAGAGCCTCAAGCTTGACCTGTACTCATGCCAGCTTGTATTGAAATTGCCAAGGATGGACACTCAAGTGCTGTGCAGATCAGTGGCTACAATCTTTGCACTGTAACATGAACTTATGCACATAACATTTTTGTTTATTTTTTTCTTTTTACTCCACAACCGTGTTGGACTGTTGTCCAACACTGTGCTGCATAATTTTGCTGCAGTGCAAGAGGACGAAGACATAGACAAGATGCACACCATGAGTGCTGATTCTCAATTGAAGACCTTATTGGAAAAGATTGTACATAGTAAGCGATTGCAACGTACATGGAAACCAAAACAACACCTGGTCAGACACAATTTTGAAGGTTAACAAAGCATAATAGTTGAAAGTAAATATCAAACATCAAGAACTGCCATGAAATCAAAACCACAAATGCAAAAAACACTTATAGTATTAACAGATTATGTAGACCGAGCATACATACTTAGCAGGTATGCATATTCCGTGTCTGACAACGAATGTGCATCTCTACTACATTTTCATCCCTTGGCGCTACAACAAAATTATGTTGCCATATCCAGTCGTCCAACTATTGATCCTACTAAAATGTGTTGCTCTGAAGTGTTTCTGATGAACATGGCCTCGTACATAAAATAAAGCACTCAGAGTAAAATTGCCTATTGCGTAGTTATTAGCCCTAGCAGCTTGCACGCACTCCGCATTTAAGTTTGTTGAACAGAAATACATTGCTTCTGTTTCTTTTTTACTTGTACAGCATTTCCTGCTTTGGCAAAATGTAGCATGCAAAAGTAAACCAGGAACAATAACTGACTTCAGGTGGACAGTTTGCATAATGCACTACAGGGAAAAAATAATTAAAAATTGCAGCTCCGCCCAAAAGGCGGAGCACCGATTGCGATAGCAAATTAGCAGATAGCTGTACAAAGTAAGGATAGTAGTTTTATCGGTCGTACAAACTTGTAAACATTTGCTTACTAATTAAATTAACAATGATAGAATGCGTAAGCATGACTCAATGAGGACATAGAAAGAAACAGAGACAAAGAGACAGTGCTGTGTTTGTGTGTCTGCTTCTTTCTACGTCCTCATTGAGTCACGCTTAAGCATTCTATCATGGATTCAAACCAACTAGGCTGTCAACGTGTTTTAACTAAATTAACCAGCACGCTGTCATGTGCACACAGGTAAACATGAACATATCTCACTCGATGACCGCGGAAACTGTCTGTAAAACGCTAGTTAGGAATTGCGGCAGCAGCTGCAAACCAACTGACCTCCACGCATCTGTCGCTTCAACGCGAATGAAATGTTGAAAGCACAGCGCATACAAAGCTACCAGCACTACACGCACTCTGCAAACATCACAGATCGCTTTGAAGATCAAGTGTGTGCAAGCGCGCACTTTGACGACATCGCAGATCGCTTTCAAGACACACAAGCGCCGGCAACACGTCCGTGAAGTGTCCGCCAAAGGCGTGTACTACAGCGTCCATGATTCGCTTGGCCAAAGCCGTAGTAGACGCCGCAGTTGTCTCCTTTCTGTACAGAGCGGCGGACGAGGAGGACATCAAGGCACCCTAGCAGCTGCCCGAGAAAAATGACCCTCCTCCCTCGCCTGACCCCCTGCCTTGCGCGCCATAGAAGGGGCATCTGGGCAGTGTTCGTCGCTCCTGCACGCGAGATTGAACCGCAGTCACCGGCTCACCCTTACACGCTTTCACTCATACGGAAAGTCGCGGCGATGGCGACGGCAGAAATGCACCTGGGGCGTCCATTTAATTTCTATCGCAATAAAAAGACCCACCTTGCTCGGTTTGGACTTGGCTTCTTCATCCCAGGAGCCCCACTCGCCGCCCCCACTTGCTGCGGCATCCGATTTCCTGTCTCGCTTTGCAAGAGGTTTGCTTGGCCGCCGCCGTGCCTTGTCGTCATCATCTGCTTGACCGTGGCTGCCTTTGCTGGGTACATGCAGTGCAGTGCAATGAATGACCCGTTAGATGCTCGGACTTGGACTGCGTTCGACGAGCTTTTCTGTGCAAGCAAGGTGGTCTAGTGTGTGTTCAACTGGCACTGGAGTCTCCACATGCTTTGTTCAGTTCCTGTACAGAGCTGTACAGTAATGTGAAGCGTTGCACAATATTGTACAGTAATGAACAAGGACACTTGCACAGGTGGTGTTTTTAAAATCGAAGACATTTGGCTGCTAGTAAAGGGTCAGTAGAAGGTCAGTTTGAAATAGGACAACTTTAGTATAACGTGTAGCAGTAAATGGAGGAAATTAGCATTAGCGTCAGCATTGCGTGCTTTGCACTGCACATGTACATTAACAGTGCTGGATTTTCTACGTATGTACGCTATACATGGGATTTAGTGTTGGATGGTAACGCACGCAAGGGGAGCCTTACGTACGGCAACATGGCGGCACCAGTCGAAGTCAGAGCTGCCCTCTTCGGATCCATCGAGTCGCCGGCCTGCACTGTTCGGCTCATTAATTTCCCGCTAATGCTCACGTTTAGATTTGTGCAATAATGCTTTGACAACGTCATATGGGTTACAATAGGCGTCAGTTTCAAGGCAAGTTTTTGATTAGCAGTGCGTTAGGCTTCATGAGAGAGGTTGCTCATGTTTGCTGTAGCTGCGCCAAGATGGCGCCAACACCTATACTAGTTCTTTGTGTCCAGATGGTGCCATATATGTTTGCATTAGTATTAACGTTTTGCTCCGTTCCGCTATTCCAAAACAGTAGTTTATGCCACTCAGTGCAGCCTTTCTTAGCGTCAACATTGCGTCGCATGCTAAAGCAAGCGTTTCACGCTATGATAAAACTGTCTATTGACTACATGCTCTTGTGTGAGTGAAAACCACAAACGACGAGAAGGACTGTGCGTAATAATCTGTACATATGCTGTTGAAACACTGATGGGTAAAGGCAACCCATGGTGGGAAAAATAAAGTTGAACTTGATATTATTCGAACACAATTATCAAAATAACATGAACTCATGAGCATCTACAGTTTTTTAAGAGATCATTAAAACAGCCTAGAAATTAGATCGGAAAATTAGACAACGCGAGTGAAGCTTCTATGTTTTAAATGCCACTGTCATTTAAAAATTATGATGCCGAGTTGAGTAAAGCGCAAATTTTGAGTAGTTTTATTTTTACAGGTCCTAAATCTGTCAAATAATTAAAGTTCAGTCATTATTTCGGATGGTGCATGATGATGTTAGTAGAAAAATTCCAAGGGAAAAGTTTAACAATTCGTAAAAAAAAACTGTCAACCAAAGTGATCTTGATCTATTTTAATCAAAGTTGATCTATTTCCAAGGCACAGTAAGAAAACAGGTAAAGAATTTTTATGATTTTTTAGGTGCATTATTTCTTTCTGTTTGCTCGTTGATTTCACACATACAGTCAAACCCACTTATAACAACATTCAGGTGCCACAAAAATTCTATTGTTATAACCGATAATTGTTATAACCGGGTTGCATGAAAAAAGCAAAATGGGGGGATGGCAGAGCTGTTGTGAGAAAACTAGGTATAATGGCAGGGAGGGCAGTTCCCCTCCCCACCGCCTCCTCCCCTCCCCACTGCCTCCTCTTCTGCCCTACCATGTCATCGCTGCTGTCGCTGTCTGATGCAAGCACTGTCACAACGATCGCCTCATTGGTTAGAAGCACTTAGTTTCCAAATCTACAGCCATGCGTTTTCTTTTCACCGGCAACGTTGTGCATTGCCGATGATCAGCAGGTGGATCAGCCATCTTTTGTTTCGGCGGCGAGAAACTGCGTGGCCAGGAACGATTTCGACGTAAACAACGAAGACCAGCGCAAGCGATTAAGCTGTTTGCGGAACTGCGCTGAATGAGGAGCCAGCAAGCAGTTGGCGCGGTCCATTCATGTTTCGGAGGGTGGGGTGGCGTAGAGCTGCGGGCGCAGTCGAGTTGTGCACGCAGCCCATTCGTGCTCAGAGGGGTGGAAGAGCGACGGGAGGGAGGCGCGCAGAGATGGCTAGAAAATGAGCGCACGGCGGCTGTTGGCGCAGCGGCTCGAATTTCTCGTTTCCTTTTCAAGGATTTCGCATTTCACTACCTTTCGGCTTGGACACCCAGCAGCCAAACTTCATCGTTATAACCGATAATGCGGCATCGGGGCATTGTAGTAAGCGGGTTATTTCACCATGGAAACATACAAAAGTTGACAGTGCAGCAGCTTCTGATTATTATAACCGATATATTGTTAAAACCGGTATCCTTATAAGTGGGTTCGACTGTATAGCCGTCTTGTGATGGAATCCATTATTCATTTTGTTCTTTCTTTTGTTTTGTATAGTTTTGATCAAATTTATTGATTTATATAGTTGCAGTAACGAAAGAGTTAGTTCACACTGCCATGTTCCTGTCTCCTAATGTTACGCCTGTCATTACCCATTCCATCGCTCACTGCTTGATCCCTAATATTTATCCACCACGGCATGCTGCTGAGCTTGGCCCGTGGAGGCCACATTCTTATGGAGGCAGAATGCAAAAATGCTCGCGTACTTAGATATGGGTGCACATTAAAAAACTCCAGCTGGTCAAAATTAATTTGGAGTCTCCCATTATTGTGTGCCTCATAATTATATTCAGGGAAAACACAGGAAAAGCGGCAAATGGAAATTCAAGAAGATGAGCAAAACGAGAACAAGGTAAAAGCGGGAGCCAGTGTGTCAACAAGTGGACTTGCCCTTTCCTTTTTTTGCCTTAAAGGAATACATGTTCACTTGTCGAAACGATAGCTTCCGCTTTTATCTTGTTCTCATTTTGCTCATCATCATAATTATATTGCAGCTTCAACACATAAAACCATGGAATTTAATTTTTCCCCCTTAATAACTTGTTTAGTATGTTTGTTATATCAAGTTTCAACCTCACAGGTTATACTGGGAAGAATGCATTGGTTATATACTTTAAAGTATGTCAGGAGGCTGCTGTAACCACCAAGATGGAATGAATTGCTCTACTTCTCATGTAACACTAAAAAACATTTAATAAACTTTTTTGAAGACAGAGCAACATTTTTAATTGCTGCATGGCTATGCGTTATTTGCAAAAAACTATATGAAGATTCCTCAAAAAAATTTTCAGGTTCGTTGCCTTAGCTAAAATGACACCACAAAGCCACTCATTTCAGGGCTCGTGAGAGGCGCTTGCTCGAAAAGCAAAGTTTAGCAACTGATCAAAAAAACACTGCAGTTGACATAAGTCTAAGTTTCCTTCCGCTCGAAGTTCTAATAGGTTAAAATTAGCAAAAAAATGTCTGGCAGTGTAGAATGTTTTAGTTTTGGATAGGTCCTCAAACTAGTAAAATCAACAAGTAGCAAAAAATGCTTTTCTTAACTTTTAGTGACTCGCAATTTTCATTCTCGAAATCCATGCCATGCCTCACAAAACAAAGGTTTATTCCTTTCTGCACAGACATTCACCCACTTCATATAAAGTTTTCACTGAAAACAAAAAAGTATCGTCCTTATCTGAACACATTCTATAGATTTTAACAAGCCTTTTCAGAAAATGTCTCGAGCGAGTTCATGCAACTGACCAATTTTAATGGTAAAATAGGTAAATGGTAAATTCCTAGAAACTTGTGTGGGTTCCTTGTATGTTCCAACTATAGCCTTACAGATGCCCAATTGTCTCTTTCATATGCTCTCTTTTTTTATAGTGAACAGGAGTCATGAGGCCAAGAAAGGGCGTGTTTGCCCATCTGCAAAAATTCTGGAAAATTTTCATACAATCTAAAAAAAAGAAGAGTGTGTGATGGTGCGGGGAATTAAACCAACATTTATGTGACTTCAAACTTACCACTATAACTAGTACCCCGTGTCTTCCTTCTGCTCTGATCAACCATTATAACTAGGATATGTAGGTGGGGTCCCTCGTTTTTGGATTTTATTGCATGGGTTGCCAACATCATGCCGCGCTCTTCGAGCAGTGGAAGCACCATCGATATTTACACAGACTGGCAAGATGCATATCATACTTGTAAGTCCTGCTTCTTGGCTGCAGCTGACAATGCAACTGCAGCCAAGAAGGTGCTCGCCCACTGAGTACCACCAGCTCACATTGGTATCCACGGAAACAAGAAGGCGCATGAAGGTGGTGTGAGCTCTAGCTTCCAACTGCTCCTTTTTACTGTTGCCTGCCTATTCTGCATCACCAAAAGCCAACTCTATGCTCAATTTCCAGGACCTTGATTGTGTCCAGCATTAAAGGGCCACTCACCAGGCTACATAGCGAATGCTGATTATATGAGGCGCGATTGGAGGTCGTCGTTTGAAACGCAAATTCAGTTTGCGCTCAGTTTCACCTCACGCGATTGGCCTAGGTGTTGCACCAAGTCGTAATCCACACCCGGCGACTCACGACTCGGCACGGCCTAGGCCAATCTGCGTGAGGCGAAAATTAATGCAAACTGAACGTGCGCTTCGGACAACGATCTCAGATTGTGCTCATGCTGGGAGTTGTTACATGCCCCCTAGGGGTTGCCCTACAGCAAGAATTTTTCAAATTTTGAATTGGTTCATTATTAGCGGAGTTAAAGATATGTGAAGTGTCACGAATTCACGATTTCAGTAGGCAAGTGCAGCGCCCACAAACGCCACTACGTGTAGATGTTAAAGGTAGATGCCCCCAGTTAGCATGGCAGAAGAAGAGAAAAATAAAGTTGGGTAGCACGTTCTCGCAGTACAAGCCCTGTATGCACTAGTTCATTCTAAGAGCCTACTATGCTGGTCCTCTGGTCCTGGCGCTCCGCTGCAACCTCTCAGTTCGCAACACAGGTGACCCAGTAGAACACGCCTTTCACCGAGCGTCACGCTGCCATGGCTATCTGGCTGGAGCCCCAGTTCAACCCACCAATGCCACCCTTCGAGTCAAGCTACGTTGGTGCATGGTTTGCACAGTTCGAGGCGGCTCTGGAGCTGAGCAGCGCTTGGATCCAGGAGTTCCAGTACCAGGTACTCCTCGATGTCCTACTGCTTGATCTCCAGCTGCACCTCAGTGTCAATCGCTTAGCCCATGCCCCTACGACGAGCTGCGGCAGTATGTCTTGAACTTCCATGGCGCTCCAGAGGTTGACTGCATGGTGCGCGACTCATCTCTGCCAGCATCCTCACAGCCAGCACCAGGCTCTTCCTGCACCTGTGGGCCACCACCAGCATGCCAGTGTCGTTACCTCGACCTGCCACGATGACGTTTCATTGGCCGACAAATGCACTATGTGAGATCTCCGGTGTCATCACCTTTATCGCCACCAATGATGGCACGTGCCAGCAGTGACATCGCCGTCCTGACGCTGACTCCCGTGCAGCATGCCATCGGGGCTGTCACAAACGCCATCGCTCTTGCCACTGGACCCTGATCAACCCTCTATCTGATTCGTCCACGCTGGCCACTGAGCCAGCCTCGGTGTGCCAGCTCTGCACCTGGCTGACTCCACTGCCTGTGACCGTGCCAACAGACTCCACCTCACGCGACTCCTCCCACGCTACATCACGGCACCTATGAATGAGCAAAAATGACTCAGCTGCAGCAGCAATCTCCATCCCTTCCCTCGACACTGGAAATTTGTTTGTTGCCCTCCCACGTACAGGCCATGCAAGACTTACCAGCACCCTATGCAGTACCCCAGACTGCAGTACCCTATGCCAGCTGCGTGAGCTCCTGGGCCTAGTGAATTTCTCCCGATGCTGTGTTCCGCAATGCGCTAAGCTTCTGCACCCACTGACTGACCTTCTTCACCCGACCAAGAGTTCCTCATCCACGGTTTCCTGCTCTCCCGAAGCTCAAGCTGCTTTCAGGGCTGCTAAACATTATCATCATCAGCAGCAGCAGCCTGGTTACGCCCCCTGCAGGGCAAAGGCCTCTCCCATAGTTCTCCAACAACCCCATTCAGCTGCTAAACAAGCTGTCGCCAATTCGGTGCTTCTCATCCACCTGAAAACTAACGTGCCGACCCGCTTCATGGTGGATGCTTCCAGTGTGGCCATCGGCATTGTTCTCCAGTAGCAAATTGAGTCCAAGTGGCACCCACTGAGCTTCTTGCAGAAGCTCCAACGTGCCAAGACTCGCTACTGCGTTTTTGGCTGCAAGCTGCTCACTATCTACTCCACCATCCAGCACTTCCATCTCTTCTTGGAGGGTCAGCTATTTCATGTTCTAACAGATCATAAGCCTCTGGTATGTCTTCTGTACAAACTCTTCCAAGTACATTGCATGTGAACTTGGTCAACTGGCCTACATATTGGAGTTCACTACGAATATCCGGCACATTAAAGGCACCAAAAACGAGGCAGCTGATGCACTCTTCCGCATCACTTCACTCGGCACTTCTACATCAACTGTGGAGGTCAAATGTCTAGCTTGGGTGCAGATGGAAGACCATGATCTGCAAGCGCTGTGTGACCATCCCCATTCCCTCTGTCTACAACTTGTTCCTCACCCGTTTGTGCCTGGCTCACTCTGGTGTGACATGTCAGCGGCTCCACCTTGCACCTTCATTCCGGCTGCCTTCCGTCATGTGGTCGTCGAATCCCTTCATGACATCTGCCATTCCAGCATCCAAGCCACGCAGCGTGTCGTTACACAGCATTACATCTAGCCAAGCATTAACACTGATGTTTGCTAGTGGGCACGTTCGTGCCTCACGTGCCAGACTGCCAAAGTGACCCGGCACACAAAGACTCCCATGCAGTCTTTCTTGCCATCTGGCCATAACTTTGATCACGGCCATCTTGATTTGGATAGACCACTTCCTCCCTGTCACGACTGCCGGTACATTCTAACAATGACTGACCGCTTCACACGGTGGCCCGAATCCATGACCATTCCGGACATCAATGCGGAAATGGTCGCCAAAGCCTTTGTTTCGGCATGGGTTTCCCGCTTTGGCTGCCTCATCATCGTGACCGCTGATCGCGGCCGGCAATTTGACTGTACCCTCTTCACTTCCCTCAACTGCCTACTTGGCGCTAAAGAGTGCCGTACCATTGCATATAATCCTTGTGCCTACAGCATGGTTGAATGGCTCCACCGCCAGCTGAAGGCTGCCTTCACTGTGCACTGTGGGGATGCGCGACCCTCGCGCCTCCCCTGATGTTTTTCCCGCATAGCGCGTCTCCTGTACTCCCGCTTCGCCGCGTGGCCTGCGTGACGCCCGCGCGGTTGATGTGGTTGAAGCGCAGTGCGAGAGATGGCGCGAGTGTTGCGCTGCTAACGCCGCGAGGTTACTTGGGCGCCGAAAGGAAGGCGCTTGCTCTCTTTGGGTTCGAGACAGCAAGCGGGACGGACGTGCCGTGCCGCACGTGCAGCGACCCTTTTTCCCGGCGGGTCGGCAAACAGCGCGGACATACCGCGCGCGCGGCGACCGATGCTTCTGCGAGACCGCCTAGCGTGGCCGCCTTCGAACGCGCCACGATTCGCGTGACCATACACGCGAACGACCAGGCGTTGGGATCCAGCATGGGGCGAACATATTCGCTCGCTCCCGGTAGCGGTGAGTCGGACTTCTAGATTTTTCGCGCGCCCATCGGCATGTTTTGAGGACAGCAACTCGGCTAGCAGGCATTGATGTATGAAAGGTGCAATAAATGCCCTTGTGATTGTTTGCACTACTGTGTTGTCGTTCCTTTGTCCCAAGAGTACGGTGTGAGAATCCCACATCAGACCCCACATCTGGCTGCCCAACGTGGGACTCTTGGGGCATCGGACGATCATTTTAAGTGTTGCTTCGTTCGAGACCTTTGTTTGAACCGAAGCGTAGGCCTAGCGTGGATTTTGATCGCTAGCGTCGGCGGCGTGCTTTCTTGAGTGAGGTGACGGTGGCTGTAGTGTGTTTGAACATGTCAACATGCTAAGCCTTTTCGCAAGTGTTCTTTTTTTTAAATGACATTCGTCGGTACGAGAGCCACGTGGGAGAGCGGGGCATAGCGCCCGCGGAGCATATTGGCAGGCCTGAAGCGAGTGAGTACGGAAGCCTCGTGGGTGGTCCGAATTTCTTATGTAAATAGCTTCTTCTATCTCTTTGACTCGGATGAAGTCGCGGCTCTGGGAGCCGGGTGGCCGCGGGCCACGGGTGCCGCTACGGGCTGACTGGTATTGCGGCCTGGCACCGGGCGCTCCGACACCGTCTGGGACGGTGGGCGCCGTCAACTCGGATGCTGTGTGCACCGAGCGGAGTAGGACCACCTCACAGAGCTGACGTCTCCTCGCGGCTGCCTGTTTTGCGCTCATTTTGGGTGTTGTTTTTGGATGCCGGTTGTTGTCAGAGGGGCGACGCTTTAGGCCTAAGGCTTTACGAAGCTGCCTGTCGCACGCGGAGGGACACAACCCGGTGGACCGTGGCGTTGAGGTGTTGCAAGTTGCTTCCCTCATTCTAGTTAGCCTCGCACGAATTGAAATTACTCGTTCGACTTAAGAAAGCGAGCTTCGTTCACGTGAACTTAGCATCTGAGTAGCTGCCCGATCTTTTGCTAGCCGAGTTGAACATCGCACCACGTGGGCGATGCGCATGCAGAATTCCTCTCCCTTGCACTACTTCAGTGTTTGCCGAGTGTGTCGAGTGTACGCAGCGTGATTGGAGTCACCCCTGGCTTGCTGTCACCTGCACATCGCCTGCGCTGCTGCCCCGGACTACGATCGAGCCCCCCCGGGCGATGGTGATGTTGTGGCCAGTTCGGCGCGGCGACTTCGGTGGCCTCCTGTATCCAGCTCACAACCCTCGGCGGCGGACAAAAGAGCCGGCGGTCACCGACAGCTACGGCGGCTCTTGCCAGCAGGGCGCGTCGGCGCGAGCGACGCTTGCTCGTACCGACTACTGCGTCGTCGTCTCCGGAGTCCTGGCCTAGGATCGTGCCGTCGAGGATGCAAAGCCGCTGCTGTGACCGGCGGACGCCAGCGGTGCACTCAAGGACAGTCGGCTCGCATGTTATGGACAGCGTGTAGACATTTCTTCGGCGCGACCACTGTTGCACTATCTTGTTCGCGAAGCACGGGTTAATGTTAGACCGTGTCACATGTTTTGCTGGAATAAGAAGTGATTTAAGGTTGGGGGGATGTGGGGATGCGCGACCCTCGCGCCTACCCTGATGTTTTTCTCGCATAGCGCGTCTCCTGTACTCCCGCTTCGCCGCGTGGCCTGCGTGACGCCCGCGCGGTTGATGTGGTTGAAGCGCAGTGCGAGAGATGGCGCGAGTGTTGCGCTGCTAACGCCGCGAGGCTACTTGGGCGCCGAAAGGAAGGCGCTTGCTCTCTTTGGGTTCGAGACAGCAAGCGGGACGGACGTGCCGTGCCGCACGTGCAGCGACCCTTTTTCCCGGCGGGTCGGCAAACAGCGCGGACATTCCGCGCGCGCGGCGACCGATGCTTCTGCGAGACCGCCTCGCGTGGCCGCCTTCGAACGCGCCACGATTCGCGTGACCATACACGCGAACGACCAGGCGTTGGGATCCAGCATGGGGCGAACATATTTGCTCGCTCCTGGTAGCGGTGAGTCGGACTTCTAGATTTCTCGCGCGCCCATCGGCATGTTTTGTGGACAGCAACTCGGCTAGCAGGCATTGATGTATGAAAGGTGCAATAAATGCCCTTGTGATTGTTTGCACTACTGTGTTGTCGTTCCTTTGTCCTAAGAGTACGGTGTGAGAATCCCACATCAGACCCCACAGCACATGGATTGGGAGCACTGAGTCGACCATCTTCCTATGGTGCTTCTCGGCCTACACGCTGTCCTTTGTTGTGACCTTGGCTGTTTTCCGGCCAAACTCGTCTATGGTGTACCCCTGCGGGTCCCTGGAGACTTGTTCATTCCTTCGGACCGCTCGCTGCAGCCGCTGCCGTACCTTCAATACCTACAGAACTGCATTCAGCAACTGCTTCCCGTCCCACCTCGACCTTTGGACCACAGCATCTTTGTGCACCCGGACTTTGTGTCTCGAAACCACGCTTTTCTCAGACGAGACGCCGTAAAACACCTCTTACATCCTCCTACGATGAACCGTACCATGTCCTCGACAAGACGCCGAAGCGCGCCACCATCCTATGAATGGTTGTGATGAGGTAGTCTCATTAGACCACCTCAAACCGGCCTACCTCGAGATGCCTCTCACAAAACTCCCTGCAGATGTTGCCAAAGTATCCACAGATCTGCATGTAATGAAGACAGCACAGTCTTTACTTCGTTGCCGAGTACATTTCGCCGTTCCAACTGGGCGAGGGGCCTTTTAGCACCCACAAACGCCGCTGTGTGCGAATGCTAGAGGTCGGTGCCCTCGGTCGGCATGGCAAAAGATGAGAAAAATTAAGTTGCGACCAGCCCGCGCTCACGGTGCAAGCACAGCACATGCTGGTCCATTCTAAGGGCCTGCTAAGCTGGTCCTCTGGTCCTGGCGCACTGCTGCAACCTCTCAGTTCATGACACAAGCTTCTCTGCCAAGACTGACACTCTCGCCACTTGCCTCGTCTAGCCTCCGCAAACGAAATTCCTTCCCTGCGTTCTCCCATACTGGAGCTGGAGGATCACGTCATGCACATATCATGGTCCTTGCCTTTCCCCTTTTTTTCTTTCTAACATTTTTGTTGTGAGGTGCACTTCCAGTGACGGTTCCGCGTGCTAGCCCACGAGCTGTCGTGTTTGTTTCATTTTGCTCAGTGCTCCATCTTGTGCGCTGTGCACAAGAACACCTACCTTGTTGTCTTGCTACTTCTGCGAAATGGATCCCTCAGTGTATGCACGTTTGGAGGGGCTGGCCCGGCTGATGGATCCTTACCATGATGCACATACCACCTCATTGTACTGCTGGAACCACCATCAGGGACGATGCCCCTAACTAGGAGAATGATAATTCAGTGCTATATGAACACTGAGGTTCAGGTGTGCGGATGAAAGAGCAAGATCACATGCTGGAACACGGTAGAAAGTAGCATAGTCTCGTTCTCTGGGCGCACGAAGTGGGAACAAGCAGATTAAACAGAAGTACATCTCTTTTGTGACGGTACGAAATAAAACACAGATATGCAGACATTCGGTTTTTATGTTTTGCTGTTTCTCTAAACTTTACTTCATCTATTGAAGCAACAGATCAAACAGATAGATGATGTTGCTTTGAATAATTCTTGAAGTTGCCTGTTACTGTAAGTGACGTCGCAGTGCAACCATTTACACAGGCACAGTTGAGCTACTGACATCAACTCTCCGACTGAGAGCATGGTGCCCTTGAGGAGAAGGGCGCATGGCGTTTCGTTGCAGTCTGGCTTTGCCCTCATGCCAGACGTACTAGAAAAGTGGCAGACTTGTGCAAGACATTGAGCAGAGGCAAGTCGGC
Organism: Dermacentor albipictus; assembly: GCF_038994185.2. Classification (NCBI taxonomy): domain Eukaryota; kingdom Metazoa; phylum Arthropoda; class Arachnida; order Ixodida; family Ixodidae; genus Dermacentor; species Dermacentor albipictus. The sequence continues at coordinate 30,218,416 of NC_091825.1, forward strand.
AAGATATTTATGCTGACAATGACGTACATGGCGCCTGCAACAGTGGCCATACCTGCAGCGACTGCAAACAACCAGTACGACCTACCGCCAGTCACCTGATGTGGGAAATTTTGACATGGTATCTGGTGTGGAGAAAGAACCTTTGCCAGGAAGACAAACCAAGCTACAAGGAGTGAATCTGACCGGTGGGCAGTCTAGAGAACTATCGTGCAGTCCTTCCTGGCTTTTCATACCGGTTGGAGACCCTGTTGCTGGCATCATGCCTCGTACTCTTGACATACTTTTCCCCTTCCCCATTTACTCACTCGTATTAGGCCAAAGAGCCATTCTATAAATAAAACATTTATTCAATCAATCCAATAATTTTTTTTAATTCAGGGGACATAAAAATCTAGAGTTTTGGAAGATTTAAACTGGCGAGAACTAGGGGTTTTTTTCATTGTCTGGCACCAAAATTAATGAGAAACTGGGGGTTTTGTCTTCCACCAGGAAAGTTCAGTATATTTTAGTAACTTTTATACAGGCGACAACGACATTGCAGACTTTTGGACACGTTTGAACAAATGAAATCATTCACAAGAACACATAATGGCAAGGAGAGCTGCTCGCAAATCATGTGATGAAATCATCACTACATATCCTTCTTCTCAGGCATTACTAATACATTCAAAAGAAGCCATATTAATGAAAACAATAAATGGAAACAGTTTAGGTGATCCTTTGTTTACTTTGTTCTCTCCACATGTTTTAACAGAAAAGAAGTACTATAAACAGTTGTCCAGGCGGGCAAGCTTCACAGGAGGTGTTGTACTATTCCTTATCTTACGAGTGTACATTATCGTATGCATTGGGAGTACTTCTGTGTCATCATATAGACCTGTTCTACCTTTCATCTTTCTCTGCTATTTTCCTGTTCTGTAAGCTAGTGATATGCCGTCTTGCAATAAAATTAATGAACTACCAACTAGATGAATCAACCACTCTCCTGTAAATGTAACCCAGTTGTGTAAACATCCCCTCAACGTCACGGCTATTGTTTCTAATGCAGAGACACGTCAGCGCTGTGTTAACTCACTTCCTGATGCATTACCACAGTTTGCATGTATGTGATGGGCAGGAAATGTGATTCAATGGGCTATTGTATTCATGCAAACACAGCTGCTAAATAAGCAACAAGGATTCAATACTCAAGGCTGGCAGCCACTGAATAGTATATAATATTTTTATATATGCTGGTTTTTGCTTTATTGGTAAGTGAAAATGAGGCATGTACCACGTACCAAATAAAAGTAATGATGTGATATATCTTGACCACTTGCTCATAAAAAGTTCGCAGCGTTCATTAGTTTTATAACACTTGCATTTATTATTATCCCTTACAAGAAAGCACTACTTCACAGAGAAATTAGGTTTAACTACATTTTCATAAATTTTGTTCCGGGTGCACAAATACGTAATTATCTGGTTTTACCGAAACAGGAGACGATTACAATAAAAATTTCTGCACCAGCTGTCACCACTACAGAGAAAGTGCTCCCCATCAATGAAAAAAATCACTGCTCAAACACTGTACAGATGGTTAACCAGCGAAGCAGAAACATGCAACCCCGGTGCTTGGCACTGGGTTAATCCCGACTGTTCATTAAACAACAGCTTGGCAGGCTGCCAGATCCTTGGTACGCAGTTGCTGGTTGCGTTTGGCTGCGCGAGCCTGTTCTTGTGCCTGGGCTGCAGCATCAGCACGGCATAGACGAGCTTGCTCCTGGTTCTGCTCATGGTGTTGCTGACCGAAAGCTGCCTACTCCTCAAGAGTACATACGACGCGTGGCCTACCCATTTCGGAGCCGGAGAGAAATTGCTGTGCGTGCGCTCAGCTGTGATGGAGAGCAACGTCAGTACAGGCGCAGCTAATCCAACACCACCTAGATAGAACAAGGCCTTTTCACTCCTATCCATCACGTCACGTTACCTGGCCCGACTGCCATAGAATCTAATGGGGATGCTCTGGAGTAGGCAACAGTAAGTTTGACATCACCGCTTTTATCATGCCAGCCTTATCAATGGAAATTTCCGGCCAGGTAGTGTGACGTCAAATATAGAAATAAACAGGCCTTGTGCTATCTAAGTGGTGTTGGCTAATTGTGCATCTCTCTCTCTCTCTGTCTCATTCTTTTCCGTGCATATGCATGTGGTTGCGCTGGAGGAGTTTTCGGCATACAGGTGACCGACGGATGGACGGACAAATTGGCTAGCCATATACAGCTTCGCTGTAAAAGCGCAGCGAGGGCTTTCGAATCAACTGACTGGGGAGAAAAAGGCAGAAGCAAGAAAAGAAACAGTCTGGGAGGGAATGCACACTCTTTGAAACCAGAACACCACCTACACTGTATTCTTCGAAAGATCATGCGGGAGGTTTTGAAGAGCCAGGGCACTAATAAATGCTATTTGAAGTAACTGAGTTAAGCGAACGAAAGAGTCACTGGGGCTCGCCAGTGTTTTTAAAGGACAGCATGGAATATATACTAGTATATCGACATCAGAATATCACAGCACCTGCTTTCATACTGTATGCACACAATATGGTATAGCACATCACGTGATTACACATCACAGACTGCTGTTGTCCGCCCCTTGTCTCCTGTCTGTACAAGTGGAAAATGCCAAGCTACTTCTCACATTCGCTGGCCATTGAACACCATGAATGAGTAGACTAACATACCTGGAATGCCTTGCAAGTCAGAACCAAGGTCAGTTTTCTTTTCCTGAGATCTTTTTTGCGACAGCTGCTTTAGCGTTGGCATCACTTCATTTTCCTCCATATTTGTGCTCGCTTTGCTAGGTTCCCATCATACTCAGTGCGGGTATTTTCAGTTCAACTAAACATGCCACAAGTATTTGTAGAGACTGTGGGGTCGAGAGTAGTAGTGTTGCTCAGCTGCGTCATCTGCTCACCTCCACCGTTGTGTGGATGCTCTTTGCAACCATACGGTCTTCAGAATTATTGTTAGTGTAGCAGTCATCTGGGGAGATTATCAGTTGCTCGGATGCACTATAAAAAATTAGGGTGTTTGTGCTTAGTCTACTCATTGCAAGGCGTATGTAGGTGCCAGGCTGAATATAGCAAGATGAATGTTTTGTTTATGCACAAGAAATTGACCACAGCCCAGTGAAAGCAATAAATAAATGCTCAAGCACCATGCTAACAAACTTCTGTTTGTAAGTCAGTGCACACCACAGACCGGTAAGCCAAGTCTGAAGTCAAGCCATACTAAACTTGAGCTGTAAGCTGTATGACATAATGGTAATATCTGTCTTACAGCTGACATCCAATGTTGCTTCCCCTCTGCCAACTCCAAGACTCTGTCTCCCAAAGTTGCAATATTTGGTGGCCGCAGTGGGATTTGACACATACCTTTATCAGACTGGTGTCGATTTCGTGTCGAACTGCATCTCTGAATTTCACTACACCATAGGAGTACAAGACTGGCCGTTTATGCACAATGAGAGTCATAACTGACCGGTGCTTTGTGGACGTTGAGTCAGAGGAAGACTCCTGGGAGGCCTTCCGCTTGCAGCGGCTGTTGGCCCGCTCCTGCAGGGCTGACAGGGCTCGCCCCGACCGTGTGTCCCGGTACTCCCGCTGCGGCAGTGGCAGCACCGTCTTCTCGTACAATTGCACAAGATCCGCCTTGTCCAGTTCCTCGAGCCGCGGGTGCTTCACATACCGCTGTGATGGAATGGCAATTGCATGCGTGAGACCTCTTTCTCATCTTCTAAATTAAAAAATTACATTTTGCCCGTTTCCACTTATGAAGGGAGCACCCTTTCAAGTCTTCTAGCTCTTACTTGAACCCCTCCGCCCCCAAGTGCTTTATCAACACCATCACATCGCAATCTTGGGAGCAAACAGTGCAAACAATCTGGAGGGATAGACAAGACCAAGAAGGAAAAAGTTTGTAGTCCTGTTGTCTTTTGCTTCTATTGATTCCCCAAGTATGTTCAGACTATACTTTGTCACAACAACTTCATACAGTGCAGCAAAAGTTACAAGCCCCATCAGCTAATGAGGAATTAGAAGCCAGAGGACTTGCCCATTGTCTGCTGCCAATCTCTTTGTGCACTATACCGGATCAGCTAAACGACCAGAAGGACTAGAAGTGCACAGTGGGCAAACCTCCCCTCGTTTTGCATTGGCTAGTAAGACCTGTAGTTTTTTTCTTGCACTGAATGCAACTGGTGAGGTAGAGTATAGTTCGCTTAGCCACTTCATTATCAACAGACAAACAGTGTCCAGAGCATTACAAAGGTTTGTTTCAATATCCCCGTATCACACTGCAGTCCAGTAATGAGTTATAATCTTTCAACTGTACATTGCTGTATGCCAGCTGGTTAATAATTTAATTATGGGGTTTTACATGCCAAAACCACTTTCTGAGTATGAAGCACGCCATAGTGGGGGGGCTCTGGAAATTTCGACCACCTGGGGTTCTTTAATGTGTGCCTAAAATTTAAGTACACGGGTGTTTTCGCATTTCACCCCCATATGCCAGCTGGTTTTACACAGCTTCTTCATACATTGTATTCAAATACATATGATACAAAGCTCACCATTACAACCAGTAGTTCTGCACAGAATGTTCATGAAAATGAATGATTGCATCCATGGCAGCCAGTCAGTACACTTCAAAACAGTTTGCTTGAATGTTCTGCAAATGAATGAACCCAATATTCTGCATTGGGGTGCGATAACAAAATAGTCACAGGTTGCTCACCAGTATTGTCAAGCAGTACACACTGTTTACTTGTATTGCCACATTGGAAGAGTGGCTCACACAATGAGATTAAACATTGTGCTACAAGAGATGACATACGACACCAAGTCTAAAACCAGAACGAAATAGTCTAGCCTTTCATCTCTTACTTGCTCAGGCGAATGTGGCAATTGCCAGTGTAATTTCTTCTTGCAATGATGCTCCAGACAAGTTCAACAGAAATCAAGTTTCTTTGTTCCCAGCATGCTTGATGGCAGTTGCGTGGTGGTGCACAAGTCAGCCACTGAGGTGTCATTTTTACTTTCCACATGCCACACTCAAACCTCGTTATAAAAAAGTTTCATCTGACATGAAAATACTTTCATTGTATCCGATACTTGCAATAAGCACATAATCATTATGCGCTGATATTGGCATGATTTAGATTTTATTTGTCACATACCATAATTCATTATATCCATATTCACTATATTGAAAATATTCCGTCAGTATTCCTCTAAGAAAGGCTGTCATATGCTCTATGACCCATACTTATTTGCTTAGAGATTTTCTTGTCATAGCTCTGAATCGTACTGCTTGTCTTGTATACTAACAGACATTCAAATGAACCCTGAAAAAAGAGAACATTTTTTTCTGGCATATTTATTTTGTGACTTCTGTGGTATACACTGTTATTGCATGTGAAGCGACGATAAATATATATACAGACTACACAAAGCACTAACCTGTTATCATGTACACCTGTCGAAACAATCTATCACAATGCCACAATCATTTCTGTAATGCACTATGAAATGGATGGTGGTCACGGAGTATTGTGTATTGATCATAAAACCAGTCCACATGCTTTATAGTCCTTTAGGGCAACTGTTTCACTAATGGCATTGATGTCTTGTTCAAATCTTGCAATCAAAGAGCCCCCAAAGTGATCAACAGTTATTCTATTCTTTCCTACAGTGCCTTAAAAATATTTCAATTTCACCAGACAGCCAACAGGCGTATAATTAAGGCAAACTGCCCAGCTTTCTATGTGGCACTTGTGCAACTATACATCGCGTTTTCCAAAGAAAACAAAAATTACACACATTCATACAGTTTTTGTGGTGATTTCTACAAACCCAAACACATTCGCCGTAAGCGAGGGTAGCATGGAGATCCTTCGCACAGAACACATCTATCTTAGTACACACGTTTTGCAGGGCCCCGCCACAGAAGTTCGAGTGCAATCTGTGCATGTTTTGCTCATTCTTAACACCCACTTTATTGCACATTGCGCAGTGTTCAAGCACTACCACACCCAGAATCACTAGGCGTGCTGTACAACAAGATTCGTCTCACATATCACACGTTTTTCAGTTGTGAAGCAACGATGATTCAAAGGGAAGACTTACAATCTACTGAAAATGCAGAAAATTTAGATAAAAATAGAAAAAGATATTGTGCAGATCCTTCGCACTGTGGCAATCGACGTTATGCAAAGCAACACCAGCAGGCTCTCTAGCATTGTTTGGGGTACCCCAAAGCGACACCAAGTGTACTAATGTGTGCGTGTAAATTGAGAAGTTTGTGTGCATTGTGGGCATACGGTGCCTGTGACGATAGCAGCACGATGACGAGAAAGTTGAAAACGATCGTATAGACGTCAGACTCTGGAGTTTTGCAAGACGCGCAGCGCCACCTGTCGGTGCGAAGAGGCAGTAATTGAGTAGTGCGAAGCCCGACTCCCTTGCTAAGTTGCCCATGTAGCTAGCGAATGCGAAACAACGATTTAACTAGATTTTCATCCATATTGCGAGTGTTTTGCGCATTTAACACCCAGACAGAGAGCTATGAATTTTTACGCTAGTCAAACGCGCCGCCGAACTGCCATAAAGCGCTTGCTGGCTCTGTCTTCAGACTGATGGCGGAAATGACGGCAACCGCGATTGTTCAGTTTTACCGACTTCCGTCGCAATCGTATGAAGGTGAAAGGCGAGAGCACTGGATACGGGCCGTTCAATCTGTTGGGTAATCTAATTACTTGCATTCCCCACAACACAGCGGCTCGCATGAGAAAGTGCGACAATTTTGTTCTGCTGTAATTGTGTTGCGTAGCCCTGACGGAGGACCATGGTAACCAAGCGAACACTCAAGAATCTGCAGTCGCCACTTCGTTGGTAACAGAAAAAACAACGTTGCGAACCATCCTGCTTATGTGCCATCGATATCTCCACCTGTTAACAGACGTCCGCCTCCGCTTAACTCAACAAGTAGAACGGAGATATTTGGCAGGCCAGTTTAACCAAACATTTTGTTTCGTTTTTGAATTCAAAATCCTGTTCTAGAGCATCGTTGTATCGCGAGCTCATTTCTACTTTCGGTATTTTGTATGTCCTGTGCCAATACAACAAGCACACTTCGCAATGTGCTGAGCCTGCTCGGCTGCGTTTTTCAAATGTGAGCAATAAAGTCGCTGTAGAAGCACTGGATGAGTAATTGCGAAATAATGCACGTGTAAAGAAAAAAATGGCGCGTTTATTTACATTTATTTGTGCGCGCTTGTTGCTCGAAGCGCCTGCAAAAAGTTCAAATTAAGGTACTGAGCGATGCTGTAGCTCCTGCGAGAAAGAAAGATGCAGCACGTAGGCACTGTAGGAAGCTTATTTTCGTTATGATCGCACGCTGTTTGCTGCCTTGGAAAACGTTTTCTGTTTGTTGCCCTGGAAAAGGCTATGAAAGGATTTACTCTCTGTAAATAATTGCGAGACAAAACATTACAATAATAACATGCATAAAAATATAGGAGATACCCAAGTCTTGTGTTCAGGACATTTTTCATATGAACTAATTTGAGATGCTTAGATTTTTATGCTGATATGCCTATAAACAAACCTGATGCTCTCTGTACTTGCGCGCTGCAACACGCCGAAATAACCCCTAGCTGAGACTTCTTTTATATTGTACACGTACTTCGCCCTGCTGAGCTTCCTCCCTTTCCGAAGCGTGTATGGGCGGAAGAAGCTTTCCAGCTCCTTTATTTTTAGGAAACCATGCCTCAACACAACCGAAAGCGGAGGGTCCATTGTGGCCTATGCACCTTCGCTTGTGGACAGCTCTTTTTGCACTACTCAGTTCGCGCCAAGTCTGCGATGGGGGCGCTAGTGACGGGTTTTTCCGCAGCGCCGCCTGGGCAGAGTCTGAGGTCTATGGCGGCAACGACATGGTTTCTACGCCGGCAGTTTGACGAGGGCTTGCATGGCAATTGTCGGCTCTAACACGGGTACTGGACGAGCGAAAACTTGAGAAGCCCAGACCATGAAGTCACCAGCGACTACGTGTTATGCAATCGTACGTATCTGTGGCTATGCAACGTGGTGTATGTAAGACGACGATGACATGTGCACTCCAGCGAAGAAATGTTCAAGCACGATTAACTTGGGCGATCACGAACTCTGTACAACGTCGCACAATTTCTACGGAGCGTGCTACGAGGAAAGTACCCAGAAAGTGGGCCGGTCCTTGAGATAGTGCAGTCAACTAAGACGGCAGCTCAGGGCGCGGGCTGTCAAAAAGGGAAGATGACGAGGAAGTGTCGCGCGCAGCGCGTTTCGAAGAGCTTGCCGGCTTTGGAAGGAGCGAAGCGCGTGTGCGGCACGTGCGCGATGACGGCCAAAACCGGCAATATAGGTTAAAAAAAAGGGGGGGGGGGGGGGGGGCGATCGTCGCTTATCTGTTAGATAACCGAAATATTACGCTTGTTAGGAAAAAAATTTAAAAAAAAACAAATAACACCGGGCTGCTGTGCTCGACGGCAGAAGTTCGATTCCACCATAGCTCACGCGTTACTTCCGTTTTCTTAAAGCGAGGCGAGACAGGAGCTTACCTACCTACCGCAAAGTGCCAAGAATGAGGCAAAGACTGCTTCGCATTAAAACAATATGCAGTAAATGCGTGCACGCACCAAGGAAACGCCTACTTCATGCACGACACCGGTTTTTCAGAGTAGCGCGAAATCGCACGTGTGATAAAAGGGAAAGCGACGGGCACATTGCTGCCCACAAACCAGTGAGTAGCGATGGGAGTGTATTTCGGCAAGCAGCGAACGAACTAACGACAGCACTGCCATTGTAAAGCAAAACGGCAGGCTGCTGAGATCGCTAAAAACGCACATACACACACATTCCAACGGGCGCTAACGACGCCGAAGGCACCGGTACACGGCTGCGCGTTGTTGATTGCCGGAACTAAGTTATCCAGCACATGTGTTTTTTGCCCGCGAAAGAGCCAAAACGTTTGCTCACCTCTTTCAAAATTTTGACGATGGCCTTCACCGACATAAGCTCTGGATAAAGTAGGTCCACATCTTCGGAAGGAGCTGACGACGCGCCGCCGGCCGCCATCGCGGAATTGAGTCGCCGCCGTTGCCAGCTGAAAATGGATTTAGGGCAGCAGATAACGGGTGTTAAAGACAGTAGGTCGTGGTTAAAGATTAGTTGGTTACAATCTATAACAATTACCATAAAAGTTAATCTCCCTAGTAATCTTGCAATAACTTAGACATACACTTTGAGAACAACTTATTACGTCACGCTATAGAACTTTTGCCTCCTATAAATGAGTCACACTTTTTGGCACAGACTGACCGAACTTATGAAAGCGTTAAAGTGCTCCGATAGTCGTGTAACGACGATGAAGCTGTGTTATGAATATAAATGTCTTTAGTAGCATTATTCCGGATTTGCTAACGCTGTTGTCGTGCACTCTTAGAAAAATTTACACCCTTTGGGGCGTATCTGTCACGAACGGCATGCGCGTTATCAGTGTGACGCAGCATTCTCGACAGGAAAGTAGCGAGCGCCGAGTTTCAAGAAAGGAAACGCAAGCAAGGCAGTTGACGATTATTCTTGTGGGACAAATATACACCCCAAAGGGTGCAACCGTTTTAAGAGTGTGGTAACGCACTCTTACACTCTAAAAAAAATTTACACCCTTTGGGGCTTATCTTGTCCCACAACAATAATCGTCATCTGTCTTGCCCCCGTTTCCTTCCTTTAACGCTGCGAGCCCGGTACTTCCCAGTCACGAACGGCATGCGCGTTATCAGTGTGACGCAGCTACGGTGGCTAGTAACGCAGCATTCTCGACAGGAAAGTAGCGAGCGCCGAGTTTTCAGGAAAGGAAACGCAAGCAAGGCAGATGACGATATTATCGTTGTGGGACAAATTTACACCCCTAAGGGTGCAAAAGTTTTAAGAGTGTATGATTATTTTGTTAAACGACCTTTGAAGCTTCGCAGGAGCGCTCGGAAATAACCTGTCAAGTACCAATAAATACCCATGGGTAGAGGGATTGTTAAAACAGATGCCACCGTGCCAGGTGTTTGTTTACATAAGTTACCTAGCGCTTCAGCGTCAGCAATATTTCATTTTACACGGGGCATGGACTGCGAATTAACCTAAAACTTGCGATCACAATTATTGTATTGTCGCAATGAAAAAAGATAGACATAGAGCGACAGAAGCAAGCAATCGAACTTCATAGACTCAATAATTAATTTTACACGTTACGCTAGTTTCACGCACGATCTTCTTTTAGAACAGTTTCCAATTATCAGGTTTTTGTCAGAGACTTCCTATATGGGCAACCAGCGCTGAAGCTTCGCGTGCCGACAGCAGCGCCGTAACACACAGCCTAGCGAGCGGTAGACACAGTTTCCAGTAGCACACGCAGTGATTTCGTGTCAGCAAATTCACCGATTATCTTGAGTCACACTTTTCACGGCTCCTCAAACGGCAGGGAACCGACGTGCTAGGACGTAGCAGCGCATGCGCTCTACGCAGCGCGCATGGCCATGGACAGAACTTGGCTGGCCGCATCGGGCTAGACAAACATTGATACAGGTGCACGTTTCTTATCGCTAAATATGTCGTGCCATCTTCGTAGCCGCCCTATCGGACGGTTTCAGCATATTTAAGTAACGCATGAAAAATGTCGTAGCGCCTCCTGGCCAGCGCTGGTTCCCCATAGAGACGTATATATGAATACGCATTCCTGAATTAAATGTATATCGCATATAATAAACCTTCATGCCAGCTCGCAACAGCGAAATGTAGAATTCTTGCGGTAGCATGACACAAAGAAAAAAAACAACTGGAAATTAAGACATTCAGCTGTAAAAGGATTAAAGACTTCATCGAAGCCTTACGTGTGTGCACTCCAGCCACTGCATTTAACAGCGCTGAGCGCTTCAACGAAATAATTAAAGCACAGAACTCAAGTTTCTCCTGGGTATAACGCATTTAATCTGCTTTAGGAATGACGAAAGGACAGATCTACACTTGGGAACGCAAATGTTTATACCACCGATAGTGGCAGTGGTTTATACTTCGATGGGCTCTCCACCTGACCTCGACTGAGCGGTACCGGCCGCGCCTCCTCGAAAGAGAGGAAGGGTAAAAAGGCACGCCAATTCAGAAAGGGAGAGGAGCATGCAACTTTGCGTTTCTCCTCTCTCAAAGCTTCCAGCAAACATGTCCGCGCCCAGACCCATGGCTGCGTACGCCAGCGCTTCGTGATTGTGCGGGAAAGCAAAAAAAAGAGTGGCTACCCGCGAGCGAAAAAGTCATGGCTGTGGTGCGTGCGGTGATCGTGAACTTTGTGTTGGCCTGTGCGTGTGTCGGTGTGCTCGCGCAGTTCAACTGGCACGTGCGGGACAACTTCGACGACATCCGGACACGGATCGACAAAGTTAGGGGCGAAAACTGTCGGGTCGTCGATGTCAACGAGCTCTTCCTGCCCAACGAAACCGTCACTCATGTGCCCAACATCCAGAGGCTCAACATCGATCCGGTCTTCCCGAACCGGACCAATCTACTACACGTACACAACATGGCCATTTCGCGGGCATTCTTCTTCAGGTAAGCTATGCGACGCGTCGCTGGCGACGCCCTGTTTTGCTAGATGCGCTCCCCACGGAAAAAGCGGCACATCGACTCATCGCATTCCACGATCGCGTACGTGCGCTCTCGGCATCGCTAGGCGCCCGCTCTGATGCCGAAACATAAGTTCTCGACCGTTGTGATTTGCTCGGAAAGGTGTACGACTTGACGCGCATCAAAGCATGACGCAGGAGTTACAGGCCGGATAAACAGCATCCTGTCAATTCGTAGTTCGCGTGTATAAAATTTTGACCGTGTAGCTGCCCCTCGATCGAAGGAGCCCGTTCTAAGCCGAGGACATGCATTCAAATCCCGTTACCGTTTGTGCGAAGCCTTACAAACCAGCGCAGCGCGTACTTACGCGGGAAGCGCAGATTTTTGAAAAACCTGCTTCGGTCTCCACACGCGACAGCAGCGCAGCCGGGTTTCTTCAAATCCGTTCCACTTTCGACGGCGGCCTCGAAGCGATCATGCATGTCTTGTTGCACTGTGTTGCAGCTTACGATGCGTTGCAAAGGCGTGTTGCGCGTAGTTCTGTTTTGACGCAACGGTGAGGGTGAAGTCGCCGCGCGTCACAGCGCGCAGTGGTAACTGACGAGAAAACGGGTGTTGAAACCGCAACAGTCGCAACGGTGCTTGTACCGTCGTAACTCATGCATGCCTCATGCCGCCGTGGTCTGCGGCCTTGCGAGAGCTTTCTGTGGAAAGGGGTACTCTTTTATGATGTGCATCATTAACGCCGCGAGTATCCGTGCAAATCCCGAATGAGCATATCAAGCAGTCGCCTGGTTGAGAATCATTCACTTGATTTATCACAAGGGGATCCTTCCGTAGCTAAGCAATGTCGCATCGACAGACGCCATACCTTACTTCCCTCTTTATGTATTGTTGTTCTATACTTGCGTTTCATTGCGTGGCCAACGTACGCATGCAAGCAGTTCAGTAATCAGTTCCCATATACTTAATTTCTGTAATGTTTACCCCTTCGGCCTATCAAGTGCTTAATTACCAGATTCCTTATTCTCTTGCACATTTCAGACACAATTATTGTTGGATTAGCAGCTCATTACTTCCCTGTGCTTTGTGCAGCAAGAAATTCAGCTGCACAGACCATAAAAGCTTTTGTAAGAAACAGAAGGATCAGCACAAACAATTGCATAGAAAACTATTATGTGTCAAATAAAAGCTTCATAAATCCTCAATTTTCTCATTCTTCATGCCCCATAAACAGTTGCCAAGGTTTAGCTGTTCTTTTCTGTAAGCCATCTCACATTCTATTGTGAGTGTACACGTGTGGTCAAAAGTTTATGAACTGAGGAATCTGCAAAAAGACAGAATTCGCTTGTTTCTTTGGCATGTAACTATAGTCCTTCGTTTATGGATTTTACATTTTCTTAAACTTGAGGTTTATGAATCAGGCATTAACTTGAAAGAGGAGAACAGGGGAGAATTTTGAGGCTTTTGTGCCTGCACCCCAAAGTTTGGAGATTATTGTGGTGACTTTTGGATAGTGTCCAAAATACTTTCCAATACTCTCCCTTTGGACATAAGCATTCTATTTAAATAAGTGAAATCACTTACAGAAACATGTAATTGCAAGGAGAGCTGCTTGCAACTCATATGGCGAACTTGTCTCTACAAATGTTCGTTCTCAGGCATTATTAATACATTCAAAATAAACCACATTGAAGGAAGCAACAAATAAAGCTGTATCTGTCGATGCCTTTTTTACTCCTGTTCTTTACACTTTATTAACAAAGGAAAAATACAAAAGCTGTGCACAAAGGTACACTTCACAGGCGGTGTGAAGCTTTTCCTTATATTACTAGCCCTTGTTGCCATGCAATATCATATGCCTTTATGTTTCCGTATTATATATAGACCTGTTAGGTCTTTGTCTGTTGTTTGACACTTATAACGTAAAATTATTCCAATCTGTATTTATCCCAAATCAGACATTAGCCCTCCCTGATAGGTCAAGATGGCGCGGGCTCTGCCCATGTAGGCGTGGTGCCCTCCCATATGGGCAGAGCCGGAGCCATTTTGACCTATCGGGGAGGGCTAATGTCCGATTTGGGGTAAATACAGATTGGAATAGTTTTACATTATACCAGCCTTGGTTTATCGTGAACACTCTTGCAACAACATACCAAAATATATTCACGCATCATATTTGCAAACAATATTCACGAATCAGCCACTCTTTTTCAATGTTACATAATTGGGTTAACCATCCTCTTAATGTCCCAGCTACTGTTTGCAATGCGAAGCAATGTCAATGTTGCGTTAATTTACTCCCCAGCGCATTACCACATGTATGCAACCGCTGTGACGTGCTGAAAATGTGATGCAATGTACCATTGTCGTATTCATGTAAACAAGGCTACTAAAGGAGCAACAAGGTTCCATTCATTAAAGGTCAGCAGGCACTGAATATATTATATATGAAATTGAAGCTTTCTTTGACCTTTGTGCTTCTGCTGCTGCTATTGTCTTGCACGTGGTGTCGGGGAATGTCTCGGAGCGTGTATATACATAGCAGGAGCATGGCAGAGAGGAAAGTTGAAGCGAGAAGCTCGTTTGGTCCTTTCCGTTGTGTGACGTGCACAGTGCCCTGTGGAGCTCCATGGGTATTGTCACATTAGCCTCTTGACCGATGTAATTATCCATGACCCCACTCAAAAGCATTGCAGAAAATACAGTGCCTACATTTCTACTAATGTGCAAGCCCAGAGGGGACCTAGATAGAACTGTAGAGAGGAGGCAGAGAATGGGTAGAACTGACGCAGTCCAGGAACGAGTGAATAGTTGCCTTGTTACCCTCGCAGTTCCCGTACTTGGACAGTGGGTGGTTGAGGGAAAAGATGTGAGAAGGCAAGGAAACAGCGGTTACGGGCAAACTAAAGGTACAGTACAGTAAGCCTCTGCTATTTCTGAACAATAAGCATCATGCAAATTTGTCAAGCAGACAACTGACTCAAAGCCGCATTGAAACACCATAGTGTCCAGGCGATACTGCGAAAGCGGTCGCAGGTCAAATGAACACTTCTGTGCCTGCCGCAGTAGCTTGACTGATAGGGCATTGCTCGAAGTCACGCGTTTAATCCCGACCGTGGCAGCCGAATTTTGACAGGAGCGAGATACAAAAGCACTAGTGCACTTAGATATAGGTGCATGTTAAAGAACACCGAAGTGTCAAAATTAACATGAGATCCGCCACTATGGTGTGCCTCATAATCCGATCATGGTTTTGGCACGTCCAGCCTCATTCATTCATTTTAAACAGTGCCAAAAACACGGACAAGGAAGGGCGCGAGACCAGCGCTGGTCCAGTGCCCTTCCTTGTCCGTGCTTTTTTTTTTTTTTGCACAGTTTAAAATGAAGGATCCATACCAACTAGCTTGTGCCTGGACCCTTATGACCTATAATTCAATTAAAGTGTAACACTTCTGCCACAATGTGATGTGCCATGTGAGGCAAAAGAAAGCTGAACCCTCTTAGAGATTATGAAGAATGGCGCACAATGCTTCAAGCAAACATGTCTTCCTGTGTGTTGACCTCTACAAATTTTACATTCGTGTTAACTGAAAAGATTTTCCTACAGCTATCTACTTAAAGAAATTTCAAGTCACGTTTGCTTTGTCAACATGGAATTCATCATTTGCAGCTGGAAATTGTTAAATTTTTGTCAGTTAATCTTTGTTTACATTTGCAGGCAGGATAGGAAATTCCAGTGACAACATACATCAGCAGTTATAACTAACTTTTATTTTTAAATATATCGATCTTCATCTGCCATCACATATTTGAAGGAAAAGGGCGGCACAAATCTGTGTCTCGCTCACATGCTCTGGGAAAACAAAAGCGCTGAAAAACATGGGCCCTGTCAACAGAGTGCTGGATCATTTCCAGGCAATATCTTGTATTGGAAGTAAAAGCTTGGTGATATAATGAGCCACCTGCTTTTCAGCACACATCTCGCAAGAGTGAAATGATTTTACTGGCCATGTAATTATTATTTAGTTTGAAAACATATATCTACAGTTGAGCGACAGGAAAGGAGAAAAGTAGGCTGGCAGCTGCCACTGGAAGGGGTGCTGCACTTGCCGTTTCTTGAAGAGAAAAGAAAGAACAAGATGACAGATCACAAAGAGTAGAGTATGGCAATAGGAACTGAAGAGATAAACCAAGGAAGTCTCCAGGTTGCACTAATTACAAAACAATACAAAAAAGTCCAAGGTCTCATCACTTGCTAACAAACAAAAGAAAGATTACATAGGGGAAGCCAGGGCAGTTTCTTCTAGGAAAGTAAGTAGAGCACGATGAGCCTGGTCGTGTCGAGATGCACAGTCACTGGGATGCAGGCATTCATTGGGCTACAGTGAGAATCATGCATAGAACTGATGATTGTCCCCGTGCAATCACACATTGCTGCTGCAGTGTCGTAGTGGCTGCACAATCAGCATGGGTCTTGTTGGTAGTGCTTGAATTTTTCTTGTTGTACAATAGAGGTGATGTTGGACAACCTTGTGGCTTCTTATGTCAATGTTTAAAAAGCTAATTTGGTGCCAGAATAGTTATATAGTGCTGGTTCACTTCAGCCGTGAGGGTTGCTGACTGACTGATTTTATGAAAGTGTAACCTTGTGGGTTAAAAGAAACGTCATTAAATAAAAAAATTCAAATTGTGCAGTTAAGCATCCTGAAAATGCACAGTCAGTTATGAGGGACGTGGCAGCGGAGCTCTCTCGATTAATTGTGGTCACCTTGGGTTCTTTAACGGCCATCTAGTTTAAGTCCATGAGCATGTTTGCAGTCTGCCCTCATTGGAGTGTGGCTGCTGCGGCAGGTGCCATTAACCAACGGGTATCGTTTTTGCATATCTTGTGTTATTTGGGTTGACTTAACCATTCCAGCCAGAAATTGTCCATAGGCTAGGAGTGGATAAGGTACAAAATGCTGGAGGGGCAGCATTTTACGTAATGAGGTTTACAGGGAGTACATCAAGTTGTTGAAGGATTGGAATTTATGTGCACATTAAATAACAGTAAAACATAGCTATAACATGTTTACTTATTTATTTGAAGGTAACATTAGTCCAGTTCTAGAAATGGTAAATACAGTTAACAAATAGTACATTAGCACTTGTATTTAATAACAGCTTGGCACATCAGTACAATAAAATAATGATTTAATATTTCAGTACAGTAATACAACACAATGGCTATCCTTGCAAGCATACTGAAACAAGGGCAGAGAGAAAATTCAGCATTTGCAATATGAGCATGAGGACAGTTTCATTTGTACAATAACAACACACGCCAATACAGTAACAACACGCTATAACACATCAGTAGATAAAAAAAAATGGCTGTGGTTTAGCCCTGGTTAAACCTGGTTGAATTGCGAAAGCAAAGTTTCCTGGGCACATTGCAACTTCTTTCTCTCATCCTTCCTAGCTTGCTTAGCTTTTGCCTTAGAATTTAACTGTTCTGAAGCAGTAGAGCAACTAGATTCAGATATACATAGTATGCACGTGACGTCACATCCCCTGCTTCCGCTACCTTCCGCCATCTTAGGGTACCTAACGATGGGATACCTTATCAACAGGCGCGCGCATAGGCCTATAGGTTTCCCAAGATGGCGCTGCCATAAACCGGAAGTCGCGGAGTATCATTGAATGACGTACGTGCATACTACGTATAGACTCATGGAGGAATGAAACTAAGTAGAGGCCCTACCCCCTTCGCGCGCTAGGAGAAAAGTGTGGAGGAAATGACATTGTAGGTTCTCCTTTGTTTTGCTGTTTTTTTATTTCTTTGCTGTAGTGGCCCCGCCTTTCGGGCCACAGTGGCGGCTTTGTTATTGTTCTGTGCGCTCACACGTGTTGCTCCGTAGGTTTCGTACCGTGGAAAAGGCGCCGTGCGGGCAGGTATGCGTTGGTCTCCGTGTTTTGTTGCGCTGCGTTATCTGGACCGTGCTCTACCGGATGTTGCTGTGGCCAGGTGGGACAGGAGGAACTAAAGTTCGTGAAATGAACGTGCATGCAACACTGTACACAATGTACCGCGCCATGGCAATGGCTACAGACGAAGGAATATCCGCAGGAAATTTTGCCCGCTTTGGTGGAATCATGCTAACGTGCTAACGATTGTTTAGTATTGCTGGGGAGCGCGCGAGTCCGAGCAGTGCGGTTGCGCGCAGCGAGGCGTGGTTTCGCAAGAAATGTAAACAAGAGAGGAGAGCTGGCCCGATAGGCGGAGCAACGCCAACTTCCGGCTTCACTTTCACTTCACAAAGAGTGACGTCAGGGCCTCTCCTGAGTTTCCTTCCTCCGTGTATAGACCCTTCGTCGGTAACTTCCATGGCGAGTCTGATCAACCAAGGCGTAGCGCATGAAGCCGCCACAGAGCGAGCGCAAGGCAAGGAGGTCGTCATATCAACGGAGAGATCTAGAGACCACCTACTGCATCTTACACTCTTAAAACGCTTGCACCCTTTGGGGTGTATATTTGTCCCACAACAATAATCATCATCTGGCTTGCTTGCGTTTCCTTCCTCGAAAACTCGGCGCTCGCTACTTTCCTGTCGAGAATGCTGCGTCACACTGATAACACGCATGTCGTTCGTGACTGGGAAGTACCGGGCTCACAGCTTTAAAGAAAGGAAACGCGGGCAAGACAGATGACGAATATGGTTGTGGGACAAGATAAGCCCCAAAGGGTGTAAATTTTTCTAAGAGTGTAGGCAAAGTTACACCCTTTGGCTTGCCCCTTCTGCCACACAACAATAATCGTTATCTGCATTGATGCATTTCCTTTCTTTAACGTTGCGAGCCCAGAACTTTCCAGTAACGAACGGCACGCGCGTTACACTTTTCATTCTTAAATCGTTTGCACCCTTTGGGGTGTATATTTGTCCCACAACAGTAATCGTCATCTGGCTTGCTTGCGTTTCCTATCCTGAAAACTCGGCACTGGCTACTTTTCTGTTGAGAATGATGCGTCACACTGATAACGCGCATGCCGTTTGTGGCTGGGAAATACCGGGCTCGCAGCTTTAAAGAAAGGAAACGCAGGCAAGACAGATGACGGTTATGGTTGTGGGACAAGATAAATCCCAAAGGGTGTAAATTTCTCTAAGAGTGTTAAAACGGTTACACCCTTTGGGGTGTGTATTTGTCCCACAACAATAATCGTCATCTGCCTTGCTGGCGTTTCCTTTCTTGAAAACTCAGCTCTGGCTACTTTCCTGTCGAGAATGCTGCGTCACACTGATAACGCGCATGCCGTTCGTGACTGGGAAGTACCGGGCTCGCGGCGGTAAAGAAAGGAAACGCGGGCAAGACAGTTGACGATTATTGTTGTGGGACAAGATACGCCCCAAAGGGTGTAAATTTTTTAAGAGTGTAAAAGTGTGCGCGCCGGCTCGGGTGCCACGGCACACGCGACCAGCAGCTCCCTTCTAGCTGCGGCAGGCAGCAAGCTGATGTCACACGTCGTCATAGCAACGGAGAGAGCTGACGTCACACCACCTGCTAAGCTCCGTGCCGGCTCTGGGGGGGCACGGCATACGCGACGAGCAGATAGACCTGGCGTAGTACTGCTTTCGCAATAATAGCACATTAGCCCTTCACTGCACTAACAAAATCCGAGTGCCATCCTTGCAGTCAGGACAGGGGTAATTGGAGATTGCAGGGAGAGGCCTTCGTCCTGCAGTGGACATAAAACAGGCTGATGATGATGATGGTGATCCTTGCAGTCTGAAACAAGCATTGAGAACAAATTGCAAATTTTGACGTATACATGCTCAGGAAGATGGTCCCATTCATGCGCAGTCAACAATAAAAACAACTGAACGTTTGAAACAGTTATTTCGGAATTATGGTTCCCTCACGTGTTTGTTGTGCTTATTGCAAGTAATCACATCAATTCTTTATTTATCTAGACACTGTTGTCTCTACAAGTTTTCCTCATTTTTTTTATTGTCACGGTGTAATGATAGTGAAGAAGAGGAAGCACTACCAGGAAAAATGAGTGAAGAATTTAACTCTTTATCGGGTGAACTTGTGCCCAACAAGAAAAGCGACACTCAGATGACAATGATAGCGGTGAGGTCATCCGTTGTTGAATCTACACTCGCGGTCCAAGTCCCCATACATTCCAGATATTATTGCCGATGCTTCTTTATATTACAGAATGTAAACACCATTTCCTCAGAATGACTGAAAGCTGAGTAAACTGGTAGGCATTCGTGATACGGAAGAGCAGGCATGCAAAACACGGCCACAATTAGAGAGAGGGACAACTCAATAAGGCTGAGCATCAACTAAAATGTTGCATATTGGCTGAAAAAAAAAAAAAACATCTGAGACATAAAACCTATCTGCACTTCATTATCTAGGAAAGACATCCCAAGCAATTCAGTCATAGACACGTGTGGACACCCACCAAAAATGGTGGTTTAAACATCACAATTTCTCTTTATGCATGATAATCGAGGGCTGACTTATGCACATGCTACCGCTATTATTCACATGCCATACGTCAACCATAAGCATCAGTTCATGTCTGAATGGAGCCTTACCGTCTGCAAATTTAGGAGTACATTTTCAATCACGGCAGTGCCTCTACATGTGCATTGCCGTGCATGCAATGTGATTAGATGTTGCTGCCTCGCTGTCAGTTTGGTGACAATGTTTACGAAGTTTCTGATGCACAAAGCATGTATTTGCTTGAGGATGATACAGTATAATGGTGATGAACCAGTGAAAGCAGTCACCAACAAAACGTAAGACAATATGCACTTGGCAGTATGCCTGATGGCTTGTGAGGGAATTTGCAGTACTGTAAGTGCTAATGTGCGACCTCATTCTTCCTCATCTGTGCTGGTCACCATCACCCTTAAATCTTTCTCATCTGTACAGATTATCGCCAGCACGTTCCTTCATTGTCATAGCTTGAGCTTGGCAAGAATTAAATGGTTCTTTAGGGAATATTATAGTGCAAGTGGTCCAGAGCAGCCATAAACACTATAAATCAGTGTTGTTTCTGATAGGTCTAGGTTTTTCTTCCACTTATGTCAGGAGCCTTTGTTTCCCTGCTCCAGCTTTATTGTGAATAAAGGACCATCCCTGCATGTTCTTCTCTCGTGGTGCAGTTTCATCCTGCAGAAGGCAGCAGACAATGACGAGCCTGGTTTCATGTACTACTTCATGTCGGTGATCTCAGATGTGGCCGCCAACCGTTTCATCAACAGCAGCGCCATCTACTACGGCCCCAACATGTCATTCACACCGTCATACAAGGGTTTCTTCAACAAGACCATGCCCTTGTTTGCACCGAGGGCATACAGGTGAGTGTGGCTGGCCAAATATGTGTTGTGATGTGCAGGTTGCTCAGTGGCGCAGCAGTGTGCATGCACGTGTGTGTCCGTCTCCATGAGTGTAGCAGCTTTTCTACAGGGTGTCCCTGCTATCATGCACCAAGTTCTTTAAAAAAAAAGAAATGCCTTTCGGGCTTTAGAACATATTTGAAAACATAAATTTCAATTGTATTGTGGCAGTATTTCATGTGGCTATACTTTCCACATTTTAAGGAGACCCTGTGAAACACAAAAAAGACCTGACAGTGCTTCTTGCTTGCATCTCACTGCAGTGGCATTCAAGCATGCTGCGAGGCAACTAAATGCATTCCCCATGGTTGTATTTGCATGGTTGCATGGTTGTGTTATTTGATATGGCTGTAACATTTCTGCTAGCGACAAGGCCTCGTGTCTAATCACTTGACAATTTGTAACAGTGGTAAGCATAATGCCAAGGCTAAGTTATCAAAAACATTGCAGCTCAGGCTATTAATCCTTTAACCCCCAATCTCGAGCTGTACTCGTCGTGGGAGGTTGTACGAATATCGTCAGTGACAAGTCGCACTCGCTGAGCCTGATGTTGCGCTGCTACCATTGCCAAAGACGAATTACGGTCGGCATTGAGGGAACGCTGCCTTCAAAGTAGATTTGCTTTTTGTTTAATCTGTGTGTTAATTCTAACCAGAAACCAATAAAGTAATATATTTACAGAATCAAAATGTCACAGAAAAAAATTATGACTACATAAAAAACTTGGGAAGTTTGATTTGTTTCTCCAGAATTAATTTGGGGATTAAATGGTTAATTTGCCATGTGAAGCCAATTTGAATATGGCCATGAATGTGGCAGCCACCTTAAAGAAGAAATTAGACTTCATGTTTATGATTGAAATGGTCAGTTACATGGGCAGAATTAGTTTGTTCACCATGTGTCTGAGGGCAGCACTACGGCAGTGCGCAAGTAGGAAGC
Organism: Dermacentor albipictus; assembly: GCF_038994185.2. Lineage (NCBI taxonomy): Eukaryota > Metazoa > Arthropoda > Arachnida > Ixodida > Ixodidae > Dermacentor > Dermacentor albipictus. The sequence continues at coordinate 30,240,436 of NC_091825.1, forward strand.
TGCGTTGGCATTTAAAATATGTTGTGAGCTTTTTCTTAAGATACAGAAAAAAGCGCAGTGCAAAAGATAGCGTGCCATAAACAAAACCTTTGAAAGTGGGGTTTTCGGTGGTGCTCTAAACCTTAGTGTTTGTACATGTGCCATGAGTGTAATAATTCACTTGTTAATTAACCATTACAAACTAATAATTAGGAACAGTATAGAAACACTGAACTCTTCTTCAGGTTGGTGTTAACAGCATATAGTCTGTTTCATCTGGATATAAGCCTTCGCTTTTTAAAAGACTTGGTGTACGATAGCTGGGACACACTGTATATGAAGTATTCCTGCAAGTGCATTGATTTCAATTTTGTATTATAATAAATTACTATAACAAAAAGAAAAGGCTAGAGACATACATGTTTGGCACCCTTATGTCATTTACTGTGCAGGGCTTTTAACTAACTCTGGTTGCTTTCTCTCATTTTATTAAACTGCAAGCAAAGCACACTTGCTCCTGCCACCCTGAGCTGCCATGCTTCCGTCTATGAATTAGACAACCTTTCGTAATTATGACAGTGCCAATTATCATGTGACCTTGAAACTCTGGATATCTCGTCTTTAGCTCTTTGACTCTCTTTGTACTAAATCTTGTCTCTTAATCTCTCATAGCCTGCCCAAGAAAACAATTTAAAGTGTTTGGTTCTAGTGTTACACTAAAGCATGGTGTTAGACTTTTCTTTTTTCCATGGATTATTTGTTTGTGCACTGAAAGTTTCATGCAGAATGAATGCAGCATGAGGTTTTATGGCGCAAATCACATGGCGAACCTCTCATGGTAATACAGTCTGATAAAAATTAACAAAAGACAAACACAAATTAACAGTCTATGGCAGATAACTTGTGCGATCATAGTAAATGCCCCAGTCACTGAGCATGCCTATCTGATCCGGTTTCTTTCTTCTCCTTTTTCTCTTCTTTATGTAACATTCTTTGCACTGCTGTGCTTCAAAGACATTAGTCATAAGCTGTTGATTCCTACCACATCATCATTGTTTTTTGGGGAGGTTATAGAAAAAAAAAGATCTTTTAATTTTACATTGCATGTAAGTTCTACCTTTTATGTTTTCTGTATGCATGATGAGCTGAACCATTTGCTTGCTGAAAATACATAAGACCAGCTCAGTCCGAACTGAATAGCTGGCATGTCAGTGTGATATCATGGATTTCCACATATCTTTGCATGTCTGGGCTGTGCAGAAATAATGAACGAAGCTTGCTGTGTTAAGTGTATGGCTTCTTTATTATGCAATGTTATCTTTATTTATTAAATAACAACTGAGTACTCCCAAGCATGTGCTGTCAAACCCCGCTAGGAGCAGGGCTGGAAACTTCAAGGTCGTGTCATTGCACCTCTTTCGTGTTTGAGTCTTTTCTGGCTTACCAAGCCTCCGCTAATGGTAAAACTGGCCTTTTTTTATTTTTTGGAACCGTGATTTACCCATCCAGCATAACCTAATAGTATTCAGCTTTAGTGCGGCTGAAAAGCAGGCCTAACCAGCTTGTACCATGGCAGTTAGCAGGCAGCCTTTCAAACAATCAATGGCATATATTTTTCGCTTGCGTGAGGTTGTGTGAGGAAATGATGCTCTTCTGTGCATGCTTGTTAGCTGTGGTTCAGTGACAGCATTCTCCTGCTAAGCGCAAGGTCACAATTTCGATTCCCAGCCATAGTAGCTGCATTTTTGATAAAGGCAAATTGCAGAAATGCTCGTGTACTTGGGGTAAAGAACCTCGAGAGTCAAGTTTAACTTGTAGCTTTCCACTGTGCTGTTGCTTATAGTTCCAGTGTTGCTTCAGGATGTTGAACCTCACGAATGACTTATTCAGTCTTGCGTGGGCATTTGCTTTCGTTGGCAGCAGCTGTTCTTGCTGAGCTGTTGACAAATGTGAGGGCTTTACTGTGGTTATGCCATGACCACTTCTACTGGGCTTTTTTGCTCACACGTGCTGCCTTGCATTCTTTTAGGGCTGACGACTTTAATGACCCATACCATCTAGAGGGCACATCAACGTTGAACACAATCGATGCTGTGGACCTGGGTGCCATTCCTGTGGACACGCCAAGCCGCAACTACTCGAGTGACCAGTATCGCATCAACGAGTGGTACCACCACTGGCTGCCAGATCTGACCAAGCGGCAGGACTCTAAGACTACGTACACCATTCAGATCACCCACTTCAATGGCACCAATGAGACCTTTGTGTGGCACGGACCTCCGGGTGAGTCAAGCCTCCTTCTGTTTCCTGAAAATAAGCAGCTAGTGACTTCCTCCACTAAGTTTCAAGGTGCATTAAAAAGAAGGGTTTTGGTTCTGGTCTGACCTGGCACTACATATAGCTACTACAGTGAAACCCAAATGATAGTAGAGAGTTTTAGAATAGGGACCCCAATAGTTTGGGGCCCCAAAGAACTTTGCAGGTGTTAGCGTTGGGGCACGCAGGAGTGAAGAGATTTAGAATAGGGTTTTACGTTTGCGGATAGCGTCTTGCGCTGGACAGCGCCACTACGGCATTAAAGGAAAGCTATTAGAAATAATTGAACAAAATATACTATTTTGTGATAGGAATAGTAATTTTGACTTGCATGTATTCACACTTAATTACAATTTATAGGTTATTCTGTAAGCAGCAAACAATTAGTTGCGCTTAGTTTTGAGCAAACCAACTTTATGTGCCTTCACCAGCCAAGCTTAGCCGTGTTAGGCCTATGAGCCATAAAATTCACAATCGCATTCGGAATCAGTGGCGTCTAATGGATTAATCTTCATAACACACGCTAGTTGAGAAAAAGCGATAGTTGCAGTCACTTCTCCTAGCTTGCGAACTTCATGTGTTACCACGAATCAAACCCAGTTTCGCGCTAGGTTAGAGCCGTCGCTTCGATCGGTGCCGCCTTGTTTGCTGACACAAAGCTTTCGGGGCCGCTATGTGGGCTCCCGCTATACCGGTGAAATATTGTTCCCAACGCAAAATCCAAACACAGTTTGCATATCGTGCATGCGCAGTGGCCTCGACGCTATTTCTTTGGGGCCCCAAAACGTTTGGGGCCCCTATTCTAAAATTCTCTAGTGAAACTGGGTGCAGTGTATTGCACTCTATGTTGAACATGCAAAAGGTATTAAGTGATTTTCATACACACTAAATAGTCCCTGGAATGGTTGTACAGTAAACCCTCCTTAACTGGAACCCTGATATCTTGATGGTCAAGTTACATTTTGTTCCAGCCATGGTTTAAACCCACGTGTATTTCGCCTATTATTTCTAAAAGTTTTCGTGCTGTACTCGAGATATCTCGACTTCGAAATCACCAGGAAAAGGGCAGCGGTGCAGCATAGGTAGAGTCGCTTGCACTCACTTTTTTACACGGCGGTTACTCGCTAGCCGAGTGAGATGCTGTGCCAGGCCGTGCTCATCTTTCGCGCTTATTTCTATCAGTCACCGTTCATGCGCACTTGCTTGGCTGTTCACTGTCACTTTGTTCTGGCCTCTGCGGCAGTGGTATGCTGGGTGTCGCTCTATTTGTTTCTTCCCCCTCTCATTTAGGGCACTGTCAGCTGCACATCAATGTGGTCACGGCATATTAATCATGATCTTGAGCAAAATGATTGGCATTTTTGAGCAGGTGCAATCAGTTCTTGCACTGCTTCAAAAATAAGCCAGTATGCAAGCCCACAGCGTTTCAGCAAGATTGCAACTTGATGTGGATGCTACCTTCATGTTCGCTCGACCGTCAAGCGTGAATGCTCAGTTCAGTTGAATTCATTACCTTAAAAGTCGCCTGTAGGGACATTTTGTAAAGGGTGTTTTTTTTTATAAAACAACAAAAACATTGTGAGACATAATCATGGAGCAAAGTAGTCTGTTACAAGTTCTGTAAACAAAGATGGACAAGTGAAATGCTGTGTCACTTGGAGGTGTCTGCTAAAGGCTTGACAATTGTGCACTTCACCAACTACGGTTTTTGAAAGTATATTGTCTAGAATTCATTATGATGTGGAAAGTGGCAGTGTCAGCTTCTTTTTTTTAGATGTCTGAAAATGGTTATGCTTGAATGATCGGCTTCGAATATATCATTAAGATCAATTCTCTTGACTGTGCACCAAGTATGCTGTCTTGGCACAGTGCCAGTTGCCTGTCAATGCTGATGTCGCAAGGCTTAAAGCACGCAAAAGTGACCTAAAATATTACTAGTGGTATTACGGAAAGGCTCCCTGTAGTCGGTGTGTGGCCAAAGGGCTTCTATTTTTGTGATTTCGCTTATGCCAAAATTCCACTTATATTAAAACATCTTATGGTTTTTCACAGTGTTGAGTTAACGAGGGCTTACTGTACTGAATTCCGCACGCCTACAACCTGCTCCATATAACTGCCCGCAACAGCATCTCTTGTTCCATGTATGCTTTCTGAGCATTTCATTTTTTTATAGAGTGGCTCGCCGTGCTTGACAGCATGTTACTTACATGCGCTGCTGCATGAATCGGGTTGCCATAGGACATTTAAGCAGTTTTACGCAGCTCTGTTCTGTGGTGTGTAACGAGTACATTGTAAAGGTCGATTATATCCTGGTTTGGATCTGTTGAACTATTTTTAACACACAGACCAATTTGTTATAAATGGGTTTGACTGTACAGTGAGGAAAAAGAAAGGATGTCTGTAAATGGTCGTGTAGTGATTGGCCGCGCTAGCCATGGGCGCCACGCATATTAGTTAGATGGCCCCCGGCTCCGGATGGCTCCTATGGCAGCGACACACATGAGCATAACCCAGTACTGCAAGCATCCGGTCCCTGCCATGGCTGGTGTGTTGGTCGGCGGCCTTCTCTCCTTGAGGTGGGAGGTTCGGAGGGAGTCTTCCTCCTCTGAAACAGTCTTTCTTTTCTGAAACAAACCATGTGCTTACAAACTTTGGACAGTGAAGACATTTCCTTTTGTCCCAGCGGAGCGAATATACTACAGTTGTAAATCAAGTAGCTGTAATCTGTGTATTCACTCTGTTTCATTGCTTCTGCTTAGTTTTACTTGGAGCAGCAAAGTTGACCTAATACAGGTTGAAAGATTGTTACTTTTCTGATGCCCTTATCGCTGCACTGCTCTCGCGCTTTGCCCACCCATTTCTCCCAAAGAGATGTGGCAGAACATATGCCGCATGAGGCAGCATAAAAATGTTAGGGGCTAACTGTTTTTTTTTTTATTTCACAAGAGTGGAATGAAATGGGTACTGAATAGGAGCATATAATCAGTTTATGTAGGCAAGGTGTTTAAAAATTCTATTTCATTCATGCCAAGTCATAGTACGTGTGACATCAGTGCGATGACAAGGATTTTGGCGCTTGTTTTAGTATTCCGGGTGTTTTCTTGCAGGGCAAGTACCCACAAGTAGCCAGGCTGAGTCTTTGGTCATGTTCAAATGCAATGTCATCCTTCTATACCTATGTAACCCGGAGCAAATGCTTTTAAAATGTGTGTCATGGAAAGCCTGTGCAAGAAATTTCAGAAGCATGTCACCACCCATCTTCCATTTCTTTCTTTCTTTCTTTCTGGTTTATAACTCATCCTTTACGGCTTATAAGTTCCCTGCTCATGGTAAGACTGACTACCTAATTTGGTATTCGACAAGTGCGATTTAGCACACTTGTTTGAAGGGACACTATTGGAAGATATCAATTTGAGCTAGATTGACAGAGTATTTGTCTTGAAGTTTATCACCTTTTCTCTGTGTTAATTTATTGCATAGAAAATGGCTAAAATGGCATAAAGGGATTGTATCAACAAGGTGCCGCTGTACCAGTTATACTTTGCATGATAATTTGAAGATAATTTGCGCTGACTGCAATCAAAATGCGCCGTCATGTCCGCAGTTCCATGTATCAGTCATCACGGCATGGTAGCAGTGGTTTCTAGTGTCTGGTGACTTTTCTTTTCCTCCACAAGTTTTCTCTAGATGTGAAAATTTTTTCCTAAACAATCTTAAAAATTGCTTCATCTAGGGACTTTTTTGGGGTTGGCAGCACTGTATTGCACTTCTTACTACTGCCATCTTGTTGTAGATTTGTGTACTAACACATGTTCTATAGAATCAAAATGCCACATGCTGCGCCCATCTACTGCATGCACACTGCAGGGACTGCACTTTATTTTTCAGTTGTGTGTGCATCAAGATTTCGTTTTTGGCAGGTATGCATTTTGTAACGTCTTGCTGAACCTTTCTTTTCACCTCCTACATTACTCAGAAGTAAGCATTCAAAACAGCACAGGGGGGACGCATGAAATTGGGCTCAGGTACTAGTAGCCGAGTTGTGTACTGCAAGATAGAGCCAGTGCATCACCAATATCACTGCATATGATTGATTGGGAGTGACTAGGCAGTAATATCACTAGGGTCATTCACATAGGGACAGCATCACTGATTGAAGCCTGTTTTCCGTGGGTCATCCGAAGTGCTAAGTTTAATTCGGGCAACAATGTGCTTCCCATGTAGATCCGTCAGACAATCCGGGACCTGTCAAGTGGTCTCGACCATACTTCGACTGTGAGCGATCCAACAAGTGGGTCTACGGTGCAACTTCCCCAATACCTGACATCTACCCGCGTCACACGCAGTGGCGTCACATCGAGATCCCCAAGTAAGCCTTCTTGCATGATAGCTATTGTGGGGTTGAAAAGGGTGCGCACTGAGCAAACTCTGGCATCCCTAACGGTTGATCACATCCTGTGGTATTGTGCATAGAGTTTCTCATTACAACACCTAGAGGGAAATCTGGCACTACCGTCTATGGGAGTTTCCTAAGGGGCACTGTGCTGTCATGGGAATGACGGTATATGTGTCTGCGAGGCTTGTGTTGGCTGGTGTTGTAAGAGGCTTCATTTAAAACATGAATATGGCTACACAAATAACGTAGTCTTAAATTAAAATCTTCATGAGAGGTTTTCATTAACTTATATTACATCTTCCAATGAAATTTACTCACCTACAATGCATAAGCAAGCAAAGAAAAGCAAGAACAGACGACAAACTGTTACAAAGAAAGCGCGAGTCTTCTTGTCTGTCCTCCAACTTTAGTGGCCCGCTGATGCTTTTTATGTTTAATATAATTGTACGTGCAATAACAAGTTCTCATAATTAAACAAAACATGTTTTTGTGTAATAGTAAAGCTAAAACAGCTTTCCACGTGCTGTTTTTGTAGAAAGTGAATCATTTGACAGATGGAACGGTGCTTACCCGGTGCGTCTTCAAGGTGTCCCAGCTCTCCGAGAAAAATGTCAATCCGAAGTCGCAATATATCGACATGTCTGCGTGTATACCACAGCGCAGCAGTGCCAGATTCTCCTCTAGGTAATATAGTGAGAAACTCGATGATTGTGTGCATGAAAATGCGTGGTGCAAGCCGACTAGAGTGGGCCGTGCTGTTGGTAACAGCAGCAACAATGATACAAGAATGAAAACAAACAAAAAGAGCTGATTACCGTCTATTCGGTCCTCCACCCTTCTTCGTGCAGGGTTGTGTTATTTGCAGACATGCGCATCCTGTCATTGACGGCTTGACTTTCCAGCAATGTCCCATGTGGCTCAACTCATCACATTGTGAAGTTAAATCCTACATCAGTTTTCAGAGCATCGTTTAGCATATGACTCGAGGAGCTTTCTCATACTGCACTTCTGGCAAAACACAATGGGCTGTGGCCATTGTTAACCTCTGACCCTTCCTTCTCTCTGTATTTATGGATAAAGAACTAACATTGTAGTTGTGCAAGTATGATGTTAGAGTGAAATCCCAATAATTCGAACTGCTCTGTTGTTCCTGGTAAAGTCCTATGCATTTGAATAGACTAAAATTCCGGTGAAATCAAATTCCAAAAACGGGGCAATGATTATTGTGAACAAAATTTCTTGCTCCCATGAACCACTCTGCAGACAGACCCAAGCCAAAGGTGAAGGTTCGACGTGTAGCTAGCTACTGTAATGTCCTGCATACACAAACCTTTCCCAGTCTGGTGCGATTGTGCCACATTTTCCTCTGGCAATACCCGAGTGCTCTTTGCAAGTTATGTCAGGCAACTAGAGCAATGCTCTCTCACATGTTATGGGAGCGTCCTGTAATATCAGCTGAAGTGACAGTAGCTCCGGAGGCTCTTGTGTCGAAGTGGGTCACCGCACTGCGCAGCTCCAACCTCAAGACACAAGAGTGGGCAGTCTAGCAGGCCCGAGAGGCGGTGACGAGGTGAAGCCTCGAAGTCCCCTAGACCTGAGCCGGGGTCATTAAACTTTGCCGGATTTATAATAAAGTTGTTTCCATCCATCTTGTCCTAGGAAAGACGTGCGGGCAGCTGAGAGTGAACTGAACCAGAGCAAGCAGAGTGGTGTGCATCTTCCTTTCCCAGCCAGCTTAATTGAAAGGAGTTAGAAAGAGCCCCCTCACCTGCCTTCGTAGTGCAGCTGGGATTGTTAGAACCTCTTTTCTTATCCGTACTGCCCGATTCTGGTACACTCTAATTAGTTGACGAATAATTTGTCTTGTAGCGAAGAAGACTGGTGCGCCCTATGGACGCACTATCATCATCGGCCCACCGATGAAGAGGGGCTCGCACTCTCGGTGTCTGACGCTCGACTGAGATGGTCGTGTTCCTGACTGTTCAACAAACCGCATTACATATTTGGTGGAGCTGTGCTGGGTAGTACTTCCCCAACCGCCCTGGAACTACGTAATCGGACAATGCCGGCCATAATGCCTGACGACACCAGCCAAACACCTCCAGCATCGCCAACAGTGATTTTTCCTGGCTTAGTGCATCAACGCGATCCACCAATCATCAGCGGTTCCGGTGAATACGACGTAGAAGATTGGCTCTCGATATATGAGCGGGTGAGTGCCTACAATAAATGGGACGATGCTGCGAAGCTCAGTTACGTGAACTTCTACCTCACGGATGTCGCTAGCGTATGTTACCACAACCACGAATACGACCTCAGTACCTGGCCAGATTTCAAGGCGCGCATTACGCTAGTCTTCGGTCGCCCTGAGGTGCAGAAGCTTCGTGCCGAAGAGCGCTTGCACAGTCGTTCCCAGCAACCTGGTGGAAACTTCACTAAGTACACAGAAGACGTCGTGGACCTTTGCAAGCGCGTAGATCCATTGGTAACCGAGTCTGACAAGATCCGTCACGTAATGAAGGGCATCGAAGACGACGCATTCCAAATGCTCCTCTTGAAAAGCCCACGGACCGTGGTCGAAGTCACTGAACTTTGTCAAAGCTACGACGAACTCAGGAGGCAATGTCTACTCACTCGACGTTCATCGGTCCGCTTCCCTGCACATCAGCTGGCAATCGCTGGATTATTGTCGCTGTCGACCACCTCACCCGCTATGCAGAAACTGCGGCACTGCAAACAGCGACAGCCCGCAACATTGCGTCCTTCCTCCTGCATCACTTTATACTGCGTCATGGGGCACCACGAAAACTTCTGAGTGACAGAGGGCGTGCGTTTCTTTCCGAAGTTCTTAATGCCCTTCTGACCGCGTGCCATACCGTCGATCGCACCACTACATCTTATCATCCGCAAACGATCGGCATAACAGAACGCTTCAATTGTACTTTAGGCGACATGCTATCCATGTACATTAGATCAAATCATACTAACTGGGACCTTGTTTTGCCATATGTTACGTACGCCTATAACACCTCTTCACAGGCCGCAACGGGATTTTCACCATTCTTTCTCGTCTGTGGCCGTGAACCTACCTGTACGCTCGACACCATTCTCCCCTACTGGCCTGACCCATCAGAGGGCACACTTCTGTCTGAAGCCTCCAAGTATGTCGAGGAATGCCGTCAGCTGGCCCGTTCGTTCATGGCGGAAGACCACAGTCTCCAAAAATTCCGTCACGATGATGTCTGACCTCCCTGCACCTACCAGCCGGACTCATTAGTCTGGCTTTGGATACCTTCAAGCACCCCTGGTCTACCTTCTAAACTCCTCGCTCAATACCACGGTCCCTACCGCGTTGTCCTACAGACGGCGCCAGTCAACTACGTCGTCGAGCCGCTAATGCCGTCTACTGACTTGAGGCGTCGCGGACGCGAGACAGTGCACGTCCAGAGGCTTAAACCCTATTACGACCCCCTTGTCGTCGCTTCTCCTTGAGTCGCCAGGATGGCTCCTTCTCCAGGGGGCAGTTGTAGCGAAAAAGACTGGCGCGCCCCATGGACGCACTATCATCATCAGCTCGCCGATGAAGAGGGGCTTGCGCTCTCGGTGTCTGACGCTCGACTGAGACGGTCGCGTTCCTGACTGTTCAATAAACCGCATTACAGTTTAAAGTTGCTGACTGATTTTTTGGGCCTGCTCAGTTATTTGAATAGGCACTGCCACCTTTTTTATTGATCCAATGCATAATGGTGACAAAAGTTTTGTGCGCTGTACGGTGTCTCACTCGATTTTTCAGGTGCATCACCTGCACATGTGATGCTGGAAGAATGGTGGCCATGTAGAAAGTAGGCGCCATTCAGCCTGTCCCCCATACTCTCACTTTTGTTGGCGAGGTGGCTTCTCAGCTTTCTTAGAGTTGTAAAGCTGCTGCGAATAGATCTGTGTTGACTTGGCACCAAACCATAGCTTTAGTCACCAACATCCGGTAAGATAGTGCTGATTATGCCTAAGAACCAAGGCAACATAATAAAGATGGAGAAAAATCCGCTGTTGGTTAGCGTGGTGGCAGGCAGCAAACCGCTGCAAGAATTTCACCACTCATCACTGATCAAAGACGAAGTTCACTGGTGGTTCCAGGGTGTTTGCCGCTAACATTCTTCAAGTTTACTGAGAGGGCATTTACGAAAGTGGGGAACATAAAGAGAAAACCATCCAGGAGACTGCACTTTTTCTTTCTTTTTCCGGTCAGCACTATCGTCATAATTACTTAATGTGTGATGTTTTTTTTTTGTTTCTTCTGAAGTTTCGGTTGCTATTTTGCACGTGGCAAGTCCACTCAGCAGGTGTGTCTCGAAGATGTTGCCATATCGTTGTGGGTGTTTGTGTGGCTTCGCATTTGTGTGATCGGTGCTACCTCCAGTATGCTTGCAAGAGCCAAGTGGTTCAAAGAAATCGTGCCATCTATCACCATGGTGAACTCTGCTGGCAGGAATCGCCAACGCGGTGACCTTCTTGTCAGACTGTATATCGAGGCAATGTCACTCTTGCACAAATCTAAGCAAGTCTGATTACTTCCAAGCGTAGTATGAGGCAGGGCGCTATTATAGATTTTTTTTTAAGCCACTTTAAGCCAAATAACTTTTATTTTTTTGGCTGAAAAAGCTTTTCAGACTGTTTTTCAGTCCCCGTGAGGTCTGGAAAATTGGTTGGCGATTGTATGTAGTGCCCTAACCTAAGCATAGCTCATTGCTGCTGGCCGGAAACTACGGATTATCCAGATAGAGCCACGAAGGCTATTCAAATTATCTGGTAGAATTTGCATTGAAAATGAAGGTACTGTCCAAATTTTTCGAATCAACCGAAATGCCTCAAATTATCGAGGTTTTACTGAATTAGAGGCAAACTGAATGCAGTTGTTGCAATTTAATGCCTGGCTAGTTCAGTCAGGAATTTTGCTTGGTCTCAGCCACAGTTGTCATTGGAAGTTATGTGCACACCCAGGTACGTGGCGGTGGCTGTCCTAGAGCTGGATTTTGAGCGTCTGGACATCAACCAGTGCCCCATCGGGAGTGGAAATCCCCGGCCCAACTACTTTGCTGGGACATCCCGCTGCAAGAATGACACCACTGAGGTTAGTAGGCAATCACGGGGTGCACCATTCCCTGTGATGACGCTTCTAGAACGTTTAGTGCAATAATCACTGTAGTGAACATGCCATGCAACTCGGTGTCGCTAGTCCCAAAATTTTACCCTTTATTTAAGAAATTTTTTTTCATGGAACAGACATGTCGGACATGGCCAGAACATGTCCAATTTGTGAGATTATTGAAGGAGGCATTTTAAAGGCCTGCCTTCACTGGCCTTATAAAACGCCAGAGTGAAAAAAGTGAAGTCAGGAAAGGCAGTGGCAGTTGTTACCCAGGCATGGTGATTGCGTTGACTTAACAGGGAATTCACAAGGAATCTTGCATGGGTTGGACGATTCCTCATTGCCAAAATGTTCTACCTGGCAGCTCATAGAGGAATGACACAAACATGCATGAAAATGAGCATCGTCTTCTTTAATGCCTGCCTCAATGCCTTTGCTCGTTTGCTTGCCACACTGTCAGACTGGCTCATTGTCTTCAATATACGATGCCGCATCCTTGCAGTGTGAACCAGTCCACGGCTACGGCTTCCGGCGTGGTGGCTACCAGTGTCGGTGCCGGCCTGGCTACCGACGTCCCCGGATTGTGCGCAACCCATACCATGGTGAACTCATCGAGCGTGCCACCGAGCACGACTACCGCACAGGCTTCAACTGCGAGAAGATTGGCTGTGAGCAATGCTGTCTTGTCATTGCCTAGACTGTGTGTTTTGAAAGTGGGTTCCGCAGGCCCCTCCTTGTGGTTTCACGAGCCACTGATAGAGTCTCCCTGTTCTGCACTCACTAAGTCACTATGATGGCAAAACACAAGGTGCGCTCGATCCAAGGAGCCTCCATTACCCATGCCCGCGTAAAAAGCACATCACAGTGTGTAGCAGAAAGACGCGAGCCGCACAATAAATCCGCCAGCACCTTGGAGCCACCACATCCTTTGAAAACGGGCAGCATGCCTAAGCTTTTTCGCTTGAATCTCAAAGGCCGTAACTTATCCTTGTGCATTTCTCTTGTTTGTTGATAGGTGCCACTAGCATGCACGCTGACGTATATGTCAGACGATTAATAAAAAATGCATGGATCAGCGCAACACAGTCGGTTTTAGTACGGTAGCTCAGCGAGTATGGAGCATCGCACATGTGCGATGAAAGAAAAACAAAAATGCTGCTAAACCAAAATGAAGCAGCGTAGTCATAACTGTAAATCGTATACAGAAATCGTATAGCATCTGAGGATACACAACTGACTGCAACTTCGGAACGCTTTGTGCCTAGTTGTGCCTTTAAAACCTTTATTTTTGGATTATCGCTGCACATAACAGCGCATTGGCCGCTTGCTGTGTGCCTTCATTATTGCATAGTCACCATCCATGATCCCGTCGATAGCCACCACGGTTTCGTCTGCAGCGTTTGCAGCAGACAGTAGTTTCGTTTTGACTTGGTGCATGTGTCAGCCGCACGCCTTCAAAACTGCATAGTTCCCATCCATGATCCCTTCAACAGAGACCGCAGTTTCGTCTTCGATTAGTGAGTGAATGTTAGTTTCATTTTGACTTGGTGCGTGCATCGGCTGCCTGCCTTCAGAACTGCAATGTCGCCGCCCACGATCACATTGATAGCTGCCACGGTAACGTCCACAGTAGTTGTGGAAAACAGGAGTTTCGCATCTACTCAGTGCACAGCTGTTGAGGATAGAGAGCACCGGCTACATTGCTATGGCTGAACGCCTTGATGGCAACCAGCTCACTCGCAAAAAAAATAGTGGAATGTGTGCGGCACAGTAGCGAAAAGCGTGTGTTAGTGCGTCAACTATTTCGTCAAGCGCAGTAAGTTTGCTGGATAAGTGGGAGTGTAAAGGTGAGCGGCCGGATTTGTGGTGTCACCTGCTGGTGCAAATCTCGATGAAACAAGCACAGAGCTTTGTACATTCTTCTTTGCTGCTGCTGTAAATTTTTGACAGGGGCGTAATAATGTTCACGATTATGCTGCTGCCAAAAAATTTGTGCCAACAATGAAGTAGTATATACTTGGTTACTGCAATATTAGCTCTGTCTTTGTTTGCTTGAGCTCTGTAGCACCAGGTGGCTGCACCGCTCCAGCCCTTCACATTTACGCCTCTGCCCATCTGACAATCCGCCTAAACCACCTGCTTTTGTTGAAATACCGGACAGGCTAAAACTCTCTAAAGACATGCGCTGCAGCCGTGCTGCAAAGGAAATTGCGCAGCCTTTATCACTGCGTGTGCTAATTAGTCACGAAATTATGAGAATTGCAGCTTCTGCAATGCTTTTGTGCAAAATTAAAGCAGGATTTTCTGATTCATTCAGCAAACAAAACTGTATTGATGTAGCAAGCGTTTCTTTCTTGTTTTCTTGAGGCTCTCGGTAATTCAACATTTGGTTAATTCGGATATTTCTTCCGGTCCTTTGAAATTTTAATGAACAAGGTTTTGTTGTACTCAAAGTAGAGTCAGTACTAATTGTAAGACCTCTTGTGATGAAGTGTTATGAGTGTTCTTGTGCAATATGTGCTGAAAACTGTCATTCTTTCTCGGCATGCCTTGGTTTCAGTGCTATCTTGAACGACGACTGCACCAAGTTTGCACAACCTGGTGCAGTCGTCAGCGAGGGTTGCACGTCGCTGCCAAATAGCCTGCCCACCACCACTGTAGGCCCCAAATGTGTTGCGCACTACGCCTAGCCTCTCTACTACTGGGCGTTTCTTGGCACTTCATGGAGCTTGGCAGGTTTCCCGGGGACCTGCATGGAGTGTCGACAGTTGTGGATTCTCAGCACACCGCCAAATTACTTGTCGAATGAGAGTTTGGAGTCACATGGTTCGAACAAGATGTGATGAGATAGCCAGAAGGTGCAATTTTATTAATTTTATTTGTAAAATATCTTACAAAGCCCTTACATCGGGCATTGAGTAAGGGGGGCTAGAATCAAGCAAGCACATACACTCTCGTAACAATATGAAGGTAGAGAAAAAACAACACGAGCCAAGTGCACAGCCTAAAAGTTAGAGAAACATATTACAGTGAAAGCTCATTAATTCACGACTCGTTGGTTTGACATTTCGGATAACTCGAAGGAGCCGCCGCGGTCTGTCTAGCAATGTATTGAAAGCAGTATGTAACACATCCCGCTAATTTACACTGAAATCTGCCCCGCCACCGATAATTCAAACTCCGCAGCATCGTGGATGGGGAGAGTGCTAGATAGGGGAGCACGTGGGCGAGTCGCCGCACGGGTTACACAGTGTTGCTTTTTCTATCTGCGGCCCTTTGTTTAGGCTTGGCTGGAGAGAGACGCGTTTGTCCATCCACACCAGTTGGCACAGTGAACGCACGGATGGAGCAAGAGCCATCTCGACGTCGGGCATGTCGGACTGCATTGACCGCATCCGGTTACGCTGGCTGTGTCAGTGCTTTAAAGTGTAGACGTTGTTGTTCACGACAACGTGACATAGCATCTGTGCGCACGTGCTCACACTTCGTCGGACTTTGTACGCGCCTTAATCGAGTGATTTCTTTCTGACTTTAGTTCGTTTGATTTTGTAAAACTCGAATTTTCTTAACATCCCCGTGGAATTCGAATTAGCGAGCTTTTACTGTAGCTACATACACCTGTATATGAGTACAATATAAACGAATTCTACAAGTTTATAACAAACGTATTACAATGCAAGGAAAAAGTAGGAAAAATAAAACGAAACAATGAGTATGATAGCAATGGTTAACAAGTGTTAAGCGAGTTGAGTGAGTGCCTGAATTTTTCACGGTCAGTTTCCGCAACTATGTTATCGGGGACACTGTTCCAAAGACGAATGGCACGTGGAATGGCAGACGAGTTAAATGCTTCAGTTTTACCATAGATGCATGTGAAGCTAAGATGATTGTGTAATCTGTGCCACGTGTGTGATGACGTTTCTAAGTGTAGAGAGTGTTTGTTAGTGTGGTGGGCGTACTTATGAAATAATGACAAAAGGGCTATGTCGTGACAATTACTTAGCAGCTGGAGTGAAAGGCGAAGCATTGTTTGAGTTACACTAGAATGGTAGTCATAATTCTGGGAAACGAAACGTGCAGCTCAATTTTGGATTTATTCCAGCATGTTAATTAAGTAATTTTGGTGAGGAAACCAGACTGGAGAGGCAAACTCAAGCTGTGGGCGAACGAATGTTTGAAATGCCAGTTTGCAGATAAGTGTAGGTGAGTTTCGAAGGTTGCGGCGCAGGTAACCCAGTGATCGAGAAGCACTTGCATGGATGGTAGTAATATAAGCAGTTCATGAGAGGTTTGTTCAAAGATTTATGCCTAGATATTTAAATGATGAGGTCCGAAATAATGGGACATTTTTAATGGACACTTGCCGAGATACTTGGTAGTGCATACGGGAGAGATGGATAATGGTACAGGGCTTTGTAGGAAGGGGAGACCCTGCTCTTGGGAGCGGAAAATTGGCCCAGCTATCTTTATGTGTTCCATTGCTCCAGGTAGGCATAGGGCATTTATTCTTGCTTGATTGGATTTCTGTATCATCTTTGATTGGTTTATCCTCTGCTATAATCATCATAAACATATGGTGGAATGTTTTTTCTCGTGTTCTCGAAACAAATTTCTGGTGGTGTCACTGTTTGGGAGTGATGATATCTCTGGTTCTACTTCACAACAATCACAACCTATCACAACAATTATTTATTTTTCAGAAAGATAGACAAATAGAAATTGCTGTGGGTATACAATATGGACAACTATTAGGACAGAAATATTAAAGAAGTAATAATTTTTCCTAGGTGTTACTATGAGTCGAGGCTTTTAAGAAGCTTGACATGCTGTAACTTTGGTTCCAATCAGTCAAGAGCATTAATACTTGTACCACTGCATACTCAGATTAATCAAGATAATTTTTATATGTTGACATATATTACACCTTATATAGTTTAGCAAATAGCCCACCTCCAAGCTTGTTATGATTTTTTTTTAATTTCTAGAAATATATTTATTGTTTAAGATAACTGAATGTAAATCTTGAATTAACTCATGGAAATACATAAACTCCACAAGTTTTATCAAAATCAGTTCAGAAATACAAAAAAAGTGTTGATGCAGGGTCTCCGCTGAAGGGGACATCGATGAAAAAAAGAAGTAGAACTGTAATAATAGATCCATCTTCTGTGATCCCCAAAAAGTGCACTCTTACCGTGACCAAGGCATTATAAGCCAGAAATCACACTAGAACGAAAGATGGGTGGCGACGTCGCATTGACGTTCCCACACGAGGTCACTGTGACAGAATCGTGGATTTTTACAGCATCCAACTGGGCCTAGTTAATTTTTTACAACTAGATATGGAACATTCTAATTGAGCCAGAGAGGGAGCATAGCAAGTTTTCGGAGTGTTTGCTCTGCCACAATGGCCTGATTATGAGATAATATTTTGAAATTCCTGATGTTGCACATACATACTGGTGCTGCGGTTTTTGGCATGAAATTAAAACTGAAGTTTAGGATTCATTTCGTCTTCTGGTAATTAACCTCCTGTTGTGAACTCAACGAAAATGATTTTGAAAGTGTACTTTTGTCACTCTAAACGGATTCAGTCTTTTTCTTTGCTGAACCTTTAAGATATGTCTTCAAATATTAAATTGCTTAGTGCAATATTTGACTCAGAATCAGCGTGAATCTGTTGCTTTTATCCTTGAGTGGTTGGAACAAAGTCAACTTCTTGTGTGCAGACTTGATGGTGCAGACGCAGAATCTGCTCCGCATAGCAGAGGAGGACCGCCTCCGCTTCATCGGCATTCAGTCCAACCACATGGCCATCCTCAACATCAGCAGCGGTGCCAACAAGGACCCACACCTCATCTTCACCCTCATGAAGGCGGTGAGTCGACTTGATGTTCGGTCAAGGTGGGCCAGACGCACTCGTTGTTTCAGTCTTAGCTGGGAGCCATGTAGTAAGCAGTTGCTTGGTGTAAGGAATTACAGTTGTCAAAGTGTTTATTTACTGAAAAAGACGCTGGAGTCTTAAAGCAGCAACACAGCTCTTAATGTGAAGCTTGCGCTCTGGTCTCGCTTCCTCTTCGTCTTCACTACAGAGGACTTTTGTCCAACTCGTGCACCCCACACGAATAGGAAAGGACTCAAGAAAATTACAGCGTATTTATCTTACTGGGCAATAGGATGACTATGCCAGATGGTATGCAACAGGGCGAGACACACTAAGCTAGAATGACTGTGGTTGGGCACGGTAGTTCACAAAACAAACAGTTCAAGCCTTCTCGCTGTAAAGGGGCCAGCAGATCGGACGAAGACAGGCTGTCAGAGAGCAAGGCTATATGAGGAGACAACAAAGAGCAGATTATGCCCCAACGGTCGGCACTCGGGCAAAGGTGGTGCTTGACGGTTCGGGAATGTGACGTGACGGCTCATGCAATGGTCAGCCTGCATCTGAGCTGCAGTGCACAAACCAGGAGTAGCCAGCCCGCCCAGTGGACCGCTTGCGCGCAAGCTGCAGTGCTCGGTTCAAATTTGCCAAGCCACGATTGCTGCTGGGCCAGAGAGATGACTGGTGAGATGGCTTGCCCGTGAGCTGTGATTGCAGCTCGTAGCAAGAGGCTGCACAGCATGCCAGGCCAAGCTGTACGTGAGCTAGTGTACCTGAGCCTTGGTCAGCCGGCAGCTCCGCGGACAGCCACGCTCTCCTGAGCGTAGGTTGCCAGTGTTTGGCCTGCTGGCTTTCACCTGCAGCTGTGTGGCTGCATGTTTCGCCACCACGCATTTCATCACGAGTGTGGCTCAATTGTGGGGCAACAAATATATGCCGCAACGCGACGCCTCCTCTTACTATTTGAAGACATCACACGCACACGGGGTCCAATTGTGAATGTACCCGTTGCAACGCTTCGTTATTATCAGTCTCCCCTTTTTTTTTTTGCTCATCACACCAGGATACATGAACAAAACACAAATTGTCGTTGTTGAGCAGTGATGGAGAAAACTGTCATATGGTCACTCACATGTGTCCTTTAGATGCCTGCATTGTGACAGGTAACACAGTTAACCTCTTTGTTGCCTGAGTTTCTGAAAAAGAGTGTAAGAACATCTAATTTGTGCTTGGATGTACTTGTGTGTGAGATATACCGTATTTACACGATTGTAAGTCGACTCGAATGTAAGTCGACCCCCCCATTATCGCGTGACCGAAAAAAAAAAAAAATAAGAGCATACCCGAGGGCGTATTCGATAACGAAAATTTATTAGTAGCTGTCATGGTCACAGAACTACTCGTCTTCACTAGTGCTGTCATCGTCATCGTTGCTGCGGTCCCACAGCGCGTCGTGGTCCAGCGAAATTTCAAATTTGGCAAATGACCGCACCAGGACATCTTGCAGAACAGCCGCCCACGCCAAATGCACTCAACCACACGCAGCCGTCAGGGAGGCTCTTTTGACAGGACCGGTTGGCGTAATTTCGCAGTCTTCTGCCGCCAGCCACTCGTACTCACGGCGGAGCAGAACCTTAAAATTAAGGCGAAGGTCCGGGCTTGTTTCATGACCACGTCGCACTTCACTGGCAGGGACCGATCACGCATTTCAGCGACGTACGCCGCAAGCTTAGCCTACAGCTCCGGAAAGCGTTCAGACTTCGGCACATCGGAAATTTCTCACTTGTCATCTCAGGTGAAAATTTCGCTTCGCTGCAGTCGCCACTCTTGCACCACCCGTTTAGAAACATCGAAATTGCGGCCCGCTGTGCAGTGATTTGTTTCTTCGGCGTAAAGGATGGCAGCCCTCTTGAACGCTGCTGTGAACGAGTGCGGAACAATTAGTGGGCCTGGAGCACTCATGACGACTGGGGAAGCATAGAAGTAGCACGTAGCCGGCAGTCAGGTAGAACGCGTCAAACCAATACCATGTCAATACCAATGCCTTCGAACAGAAAGAGAAACCAGCGAGAGGTGTCTGCTCTTCTATGAACTACCGATACTCCCCGCAAGCGCCGCCGTTCTGAGAGGTGCCGCCGCAAATGGGAACAGCGGCGCTTCCATCAACTATCGACACCCCCCCATGAGTGTTGCATGTACTGTAAAACTCTCAAAAATGTTTAAAAATCCTTCTGAAAAGCGAACAAACACGCGGGATAGCGAAAAGATACGGGTAGGGCCATAGAGCAAACAAAATTCTAACTACGTTGTAGCTCCCGTTGGCATCGCTTTTTTTTTTTTGGCGGGGCCATGTTTCGGTTTCGATTGTAAGTCGACCCCCCAACTTCAGACTTTCAAATTTAAAAAAAGGGGTCGACTTACAATCGTGTAAATACGGTACTTGTTTGTGTGCCTTCCACAAGTGAGCTACTATGAGTGCTTTTTCAGTACTTACAGTATGGAACACATGCATTTACTTTTCTGTCTTTTGGACAGTGGAACACTGGGGCAGTCATCTTGGCAGGCAGTGGGGAATGGTTGTAAACGAAGCACATACGATGCCAGTTAGTGTCCCTGTAAGCATGACGAACAATTCTGGCACACAAATGCATCTTGGGTGTGCAGGTGACAGCGTCCAACTGTGCCAAAATCGGGCAAGAACGCCCTGAGCTGCTGCGTCTGCCGGGCGATGTGGCGCATGGTCGTGAGTGGCATCTGGAAAATGAGGCACGCTCGGCGGTGCGGCTAGCAAACTTCCTCTCGGGGTTCCTGCAGACCGTTGACCCCAAGGAACTGTTCGCCGAGTTCCGAGTGCCTGACCGCTCGCTCACGCAGGACCAGATCATTGGTGAGTGTGGTGCTTCTCGGTTCTTTGTAGTCGCACGCTGTGGCTCGGCGGGGTAGTGGCATCACCATCACCATCAACACAGGACCAGAACAATGCAGATGGCCACTGTTCGGGGACTTGTGCGGATTAGAGAGGGGAGATGCAAAGACACGCTGTAACTGCGGGATGCCTTCTCATAATTCTCCCAGCAGTCTCAACTCAAGCACACCAGCAATGCTTAGAATATGGCATTCATTGTTGCCCTTTGTTATGTCATCTGTCTGCCTTTACACAACAACCTCTGGCCTCAGAAGTTGTGTCCATTTCCTTTTCTTTAGTCATAGCCATCCTGTCCCAATCTTTGAAATTAAAAGAAAAATCCTGCTGGGATGTGTTTCATATGTAGAAACATTTAATCCAGAGCACCTTGTGACAAGTGACGAGTGTTCCTCCTTGCATGCCTGTGCCACAGAAAACCTGCCCTGCAACCTCCAGCACACTCGCTGCAGTGTTTGGCTGTGGGGTCACGGGTTTAACCTTGGCTGCGACGGCCGCATTTCGATGTGGGCAAAACGCAAAAAGGCGTTTATGCACAGACTTAGTTGCACATTAAGGAACTCCAGGTGGTCGAAATTGATGCAGAGGCCCCAGCTGTGGTGTTCCTCATAATCAAATCCCTGCTCTGGCTTTTAAAACCCCAGAATTTAGTTTAATTAGGTTTACAACCTCCAGAATGCTTTGTCTGATCAGCGAACCATGTCTATGCAACCGTGTGTATGCTTACCTCTACCATTTTGGAAGGTAGGCACAGTAGCTTTAGATTTCTATGACAGAGAGCTAAGAGGCCAGGTTTGCCAGCATGTCATTTTGTGTACGGGCACCAGAAATTTCACCAAGGGCATACTGACGTATGCACTTGCACTGTTGCCATGAGGTGTGTATGCAAACAGTGTGCAGCCCGTATGCTTGGGCATGTTGGTAATTCCCTAGGAGACTCCCAACTGTTGCAGATAGCTGGTACAAGTGCGCAAGTGACTCAGTTGGAAGTCCACTCCTGTTTTGGTGGCTGGGAAATTTCACCTTTCTATGTCCTCTTGAGGATACGCACACTGAGAATTACACATTACATTCAATCCTTCTCAAGATTAACCACAAAGGTATTACATAACATTCACCAAGGTTATAATGTCAGATACACATCGAATTGTGTGAAAGTGCTTTAATCACATTCTTGCTACCAGCTTTCGAGAAAATTAACACTAATTTCACATAGGCTGCTGTGTTGTCACTGACGAAAAGAAGTAATCACGAAGGGTGTCTTGAGTATCGCGAAGTGACACAAAATTTCGTGATGCAGCGTCAACTAAATGTTAAAGCTTCATCTCTGTGTTTTTGCAAAGAAAAGCTGTTTTAACATGTCAAACATGAGGAGATGGTTACCCTGATCATGTCAGGGTTCTTTCCACAATGGGCAGCAGTGGAAATTCCTTACACTGCATTGGTTTACCCCCCACCGCTCCGATTTACCACCCACGGGACTGTGCATAGAGAATAGTCAATTAGATCAACATTCCCAAACTATATATTTTTTTTCACCACTTCCAGGTGTTTTTTTATTGCATTGGGATATATTAGAAAGAAACCGAAATAGAAGTTAAAACGACAGCACTTTTTGAGTATGCTGCCAACAAAAATCTGGTAGGAAATTGGAATCAAGGAGGTTCTATTGGATCACAGATTGCGCGCTTTCCGTGGACACAACGCTGCCATCTTTCTACCATCACAAAGACGACAGATTGGAGCTTCAGGTAGCCACAGCGCTATATTTTGCTCTGCAAAACTAAGAGGAAAAGAATGTAGTGAAAAGTAGAAATACTGGCACTAGAAATTGTTACTTCTTCTATGTGCGCACAGGAAGCACTCCCATTGGCTGGCACAGATTTGAATTGCTGACGTGCATTTAATGCTCATTTTGACAGCAGGGAGCTACCATATAGACTCACGTAAGGGGCACAACCATAACTTGGCAGCCCAAAATCTGGCAAAAGGTTTCCAACTGAGAAACAGTCGCGTTAAGTGCCCCGATGCTGTGCTTGCATCGGTGAATTTTCGCACACTGCGTACTTCTGTGTGCGGTTATTAGATGGCGAGATCTGCGCATTGAACTCTGATGCAATGGTAGATTCGAGGTGTGTGCAATTTTTACCAAAAGGGTCGGTCCTGTGTAAGGGCCCCACCTCGTCAAAATTTAGAAAAAAAGTATGGCCCTTCCACGAGTCTGTACGGTATGCCTTTTTTTTAATCCCAGCAACATTTGGCGACTGGATGCAGTAGGCTGCACCTCTGGCACGCATTTCTTTTGTTAATGCCTCCAAAGTACAAAATTATTGAATGTACCATCCATTGAAAATGGCAGTGGCCATATCATATTGAAAAAGAAGGGGGGGGGGGGGATACAAAGGGAGAAAACAAAGTGTCCCCTGTAAGCGTGACATTTTTTACACCTTGACATGCCACACAGAGGACACTTTCGTGAGTGGGAAAATTGTGTGTTAGTGTAGGTCAAAAGTGGTGCCATCATTGTGAGGCTATAGCACCACCTACCAGGATGTAAGTAGTTCTTTCAAGAGTGCTTAGAAAGGCTTGTAAGATGGAGACTAAGCTTTAGTGAGAGCACAGGTGAACTTGAAGGGGGATTGTGAAGCCCGATTTTCCTATTGATCTGCTGTATATTGTAATACAGCAAGTCCTGCAGCAATTGTACAGCACCTTGAATTGACCCGGGGCGAAGCAGTTGCTGGCAAGTCCTGCGAGGCTAGGTCTGCTTGCAGCTAACGTCCTTCTCCTTAAAATGACCACTTGAACACGTTTTTAGTTATTACTAATGTTTGCTTTCAGTGTCGCTGACCAAAGCTAGCCTCCTGTGTAAACTGTACATCGACGCTATGCCAAATGGTACGCAAGCGTGCAGTTCGAGCACTGCTGCTCGTCGAGAAAGTTTTGCCAGCTACCCTTCTACGTGATGTCGTGTTGTGTTCAACTTCAAACTGTGGGCTGCAGGCGAAGCCATGTCACTGGTCGCTGGCAACCAGCGGATCCTGGGCTGCGGTGTGTACTTTGACCGCAAGCAGTTTCCTGGGCGGGCCCTCTACGCGCCTTACGCCTATCGGCGCCATCGCAATGAGCGGCGCTTCTACGTTGACGATATGGCACGCTTCCGTGGTGCTGCCTACCTGCAGGAAGGGTTCTTTTCCCATCTGAGGACGCGCTGGGCAGCCAACCTCGATGACCTGGTCACTTACACCACCAAGATCCGCATCAGGTGTGTGCTTGCATGCCGGCATTTTTTCCACTGCCAGGACTATTTCTCGTCTTAGTCTCTGCTTGCTAAAGGGACATGTCTTGGGGTAGCAGTTGTGCAGAGGCCGTAGCACTCGTCGAAGTAGCGGATGAAAGAATCAAACTCTTTGTCAGGTAGACTTTGGCTCAGAAACCAGGGCAACACTTGTGCCAGCGATGGTGGCAAGTTCAGTGAATCCAGTAACTCTGCTAAGTCCATTCAGTATTTATATATGCAGTGCTGTACATTCTGGAGCAGTTGGTAGGGATTGTGCAGAGTTGAAGATTTTAAATACCGTTTGCACCACATAGTATGCAGTTCAATTAGATGGGCTTGTCTTGCTACGGTATTGGTGACAATGGAGTTTCCGATACAACGAATTGATACTTTGTACGATAGCGCTAAAATAACAGGGATCATTCTGTCAAGGTGACCACTGGCAAAGAGTAAAACAGCATATGTCGCAATATGCCCCTAGACAGAGGGATGTAAAAACGTTAAGCATGGACTACGACACCACCTATGTCGTCAATCGTGTTTCTTGCTTTTGTGTGCTTTTGCGTAGCTAAAAAGACGTCCTTCATGTAGTAAGCCTTCCTTGTTAAGCCAGCATTTTGCCGTGAGTTGCAATATGTTGCATCACTGCATGCACAAGAGAAATGGTTCCCTTCCTCTATTTGGCAAAAGGATAATGCAGTCGAATCTGGATATATAGAATCTGAAAGGGATCACAAGAAAAGTTCAATATATAGGTCATTCGATATATAAAATAAGCATTTTATACAAAAATATTCAAGGGGATTTTGCTGCCGTTCGTTATATACAATAATTTTTTTATATGTGGGTTCAGTATATCTGGGTTCCTCTGTATTTGCACAGCCCTACTCTTTCGTGCCCTGTGCCCAAGTGCACACACTATGCTCGTCTGGCTACTGGTGCTGAGTCCCGGCCATGCCTGACTAAAGCCATGTCATGCATTCTGCATGCTCCCGGCCTTTCCTGAGATGTATACGGGAAACATTCGTAGACTGGTTGCGTTTACTCGGAAAGTGGTCACACTAAAATGTTGTGGTAGGTTTTGTTTCTGTATGACAGATAGTGTGTTGACAAAAGCTTAACGCCTCGTGTTGATGTTGCTTGCATCCCTCGTTTTCTCTCATGGCGGACTTGTGCAAAAAAGCCTGCATGTCTTGGTGAATCTCCCGAATTTCTAGGTCCCCAGGTTGGCAGGTATGCAACAGCACAGTTGTCAGGGGGACTGCCGTGAATGAAAGCAAGTGCCTGTCAAAGCTCCAAAACCCCTCCCTCCAGGTGTAGCACCACACAGCTAGGCAAAAAAAAAAAGAGCGAAAATAAATAAATAAAAATAAGAGTCAAAAGAAAGAGAAAGTATGCCCATGGGACTGGCTGTATAAACACGTCAGAACTATGTTGCAAGAGAGAAATGTATGCATAGAAAGGCAGGGAGGTTAACCAGAGGTAGTTCTGGTTGGCCACCCTGCACGGGGGAAGGGTTAAGAGGGATAAAAAGTGAAAGAGAGTGGAAGGGGGAGATAGAAAGAGAGACGAGCACAAAAAAAAAAAACGCATGCACTATAGAGTGGTAGGGGGCGGTACTGTTGCAGGCCTGGCAAAGGTACAAGCAGTGAGCGGGGCCTCCCTCCTGCTGGATTTTTGAGCCGCTGGCCATGCATTGCAGGGGAAACAAGCAGTGACCGAGCTGGTGCTGTCAATCACAACAGTGCCTAAAGCTGTTGCTGCTTTCCGCAGGTACAACTCCACAGGCCACAACCCAATCAACTACGACCACTACCCGCTTCAGTATGATGCGGCAGAGGTGGAACACGGCTACTGGACCGACCCGTACTTTGACTGTGGGGGCCTGCACACTGACTGGGTCATGGTGTATGCGTCACCTTTCTTTGGCTGGGACAGCCTCCATGACCGCATTGAGTTCAAGTAAGTGGGGCCACCGTCGTACAGCGTTGGTACTCTCCTCTCGACAGGGTAACAGTGTGCGAAGACATGCACACGGCCAATAGGATATGTAGCCATCGACCAATTTTCCGGACCTCACAGGGACCAAAAAATAGTCCGAAAGGTCTAACAGTCCAAAAAACTCATTCAGCGCAAAAAAAGAAAGAAATAAAGAAAACGTGTTAGTCTTGGAGTGGCTTAAAGAAATCTCTAGTAATACCCTGCCTCATACTATGCTTGGAGTGGCTTAAAGAAATCTCTAGTAATACCCTGCCTCGTACTATGCTTGGAGGCCATAAGATTTGCTTGGATTTGCGCATGAGCGACATTGTCTCTGTGTACAGTCGGCAAGAGTGTCATCGCGTTGGCAATCTCCGCCAATTGGAGTTCACCATGGAGATAGAAAACATGAGTCATGTTTCTTGGCACCACTTAGCCCTCGCGAAGACACAGGAGGTGGCACCGACCACACAAATGTGAACCCGCACAAACACACACAAAGATGCGGCCATGTCTGTGAGACACACCTGCTGAGTGGACGCACAATGTGCAAAACAGCTACCGAAACTTTAGAAAAAGAAAGAAAGAAAGAACAGATCACGCAATAAAGGGCCCCTCACCAGGTCTGGCCATTTTGAGCTGACAAGCACAGAGGAGCATACAATGTGCGCTAACGATCGTATTTGCAAAGAATTACATCGCTGCGCGCCGCGGAAAGGTCTGAAATTTCAATCTGAATGCCACTTTCCCTTCTCGCGGCCGCTGCGCTCCAAGCGTACTCACGTTCCTGTGCCTATGTATTCAGGTCCACAGTGTGATGTTGCTCGTGGTGACACGTGACTGAGAATTATTCAAGGCAACATCTGTTATTTGTGTGATCTGTTGCTTGAATTGACAAATTCAAGTTTAGAGAAATAATAATACACACAAACAGAATGTCTGCGTGTTTTTTGTTTTACTTCGCACCCAAGCAAGAGAGGTGTACTTCCGCTTCACCTGCTTGTTCTCACAGTCGTGCAGTCACGTGCACAGGTACCGAAACTGTGCCATCTTCTACCGTGTTCCAGCGCGTGATCATGCTCTGCGATCTGCTTGTTCTGCCTCAGTATTCGTGTAGCACTGAATTATGCAGCTAGTCATGTGTCCTTGTGCACAGCCTGCAAAATAGTGCACTGTGCAAAACTAGACAATCACAATAGCTTGTGCGCAGCGGCACAAAAGAAAAAGCGAGAAGAACAAAAATATTGAAGGCAGGGCCCGTACGTAGGCGTCATGCGATCCTCGAGGTCCGGTATGGGAGTTCACAGAGAATCAATTTCGCTCGTGGAGGCTGAACACGGCCAGTGGAAAGAGTGTCTCGCTATGCAGTAGAGCTCGCCTCCTGAAATCATGGGTTCTCAGCGCTGAAATATTTCTATCTCAGCTATTAATGAGCTGACATCAAAAATTTTTGCGGCAGAATGCTCCCTAGAGGACATGTAACAACTTGCAGCGTATAATCAAAACTGGCTATGGGGCCTGGTGAGGGGCCCTTTAAGTGATTATGATGATAGTGCTGACTGAAAAAAGAAAGAAAAAGTGCCATCCCCTGAAGCATTTTGTCAGCTAAGGAAGAGCTGGCATGGCCTCTGAAATCGGAGGATTGCATGCGCACTTTATTGATAACATGTGCCTCCCGATATTCAGGCTATAGGGTGGGCCACTGGAAGCCAAGCCAGGGGAAAATGCAACATGAAGGCGTCCAAGGTCGGGTACCGTGGCTTGGAACAAGTGATCTTGTCTGGAAAATTTAACTTTGGGGCCTAAATGCCTCCGAAAAATCGGTTGCGAGAATGCATTAGCTCTATGGGAACCCTGACGGTGCATATATGAAGTCCAGAATATCGATCAAGTCTAAAATTTTGGAGTCCGAAAAATCTGTTGGCTACTGTAGATACTTTTGTTAGGGTGGCTTGAACGGAGAGGTGTGAAAAACTTGGCACATTTCACTTGCCAGACAGAGGGTCCCTTGACGCACTGCCGCTGCAGGAGGCACTTGGCCGTACGGCCACCGCCATCACAGATTCCCCATAGAATATGCATTGTCGTCACTGGGGTGCTGCTGCATTGTTTTTCTTTATCGTTATCGTTAATGGACAAGATGTTATGAAAAGTTAAATACTTAGTTGTATCGAGAATTTCATTATATTGGAGTTTGCTATATTGATGTTTAACTGTGTATGCACGGCAGGAGCATGGCAGAAAGGAAAGTGACGCAAGAAACTCGTTTGGACCTTTCCATCACTTGGCATGTGCACAATGCCCTCTGGAGCTCTCTGGGTGTCGCCACATTAGCCCCTTGACAGCTGTGATTATTCGTGACGCCTCTTAAAAGCATTGCAGAAACTGCAGTGCTTAGATTTCTACTACCGTGCCAGAGAGGACCTAAATAGAACTGTAGAGAGGAGGGGGAGAGCAGACAGGGAATGGGTAGAACCGATCCAGTCGCAAAACGAGTGAATAAAAGCGTTGCCACTCTCGCAGTTCCCATACAGGGGGAGGGGGCGGGAGAGGCAAGAGATGACAAGGCAAAGAAACAGTGGTTGCGGGCAAACTGAAGGTACAGTACAGTATGCCTCGGATATTTCTGTGAAATAAACACCATGCAAATTTGTCAAGCGAACAACTGACTCAAAGCATTGGAACACGCAGGCAACACTACGAACAAAGCAGGCAACACTACGGAAGCGGTCACACGTCAAATGAACACCTTTGTGCATGCCACGGTAGCTTGACGGCTACGGAATTGTTCGAGGTCGTGGGTTCAGTCCCGACCATGGCAGCCGCATTTCGACGGGAGTGAAATACAAAAATGCTAGTGACTTTAGATATAGGTGCACATTAAAGAACACTAGGATGTCAAAATTAATCCGGAGTACGCCACTACGGCGTGCTCCTAATCCGATTGTGGTTTTGGCACGTACAGCCCCCATAATCCAATTAAAATTTAATTCTTCTGCCACGATGCGATAGGCCACATGAATCAATGACAATGCTTAACTCTATCAGAGGTTATGAAATATGGTGCACAACAACGTCTCAAACAAACACCTCTCCCTGTGTGTTCTGTGTACTACGCAGACAAACAGCAATGGTGCACGCGAGGTAACGTTTAACGTGTTACTGTACTGAACGTTGAAGAAATTACACATTCGCCGCCAACGTCACCGCTAATTATCGTCAATCAAAGAAAACAGCATAGAAAGCTTCGCTTGCATCAATTTCCACAGTGCGTGGGTTCTGCATATTTTTTTCAACTCAGTTGATAGTCTTCCACACACGTGTAACTGGAATGATGTTTATGTATGTTATACATTGTTGCACATGCTAGCTATAGTTCCAGTTATGGGTCTGTGAAAGAATGCTCCAAATACAGTAGACTTGCATTAATTTGACTCCGGTTCATTTGATTTTTTGGTCAATTCGATCTCGACTGAAGGTCCCGGCCGGCGCCTGTGCATTTCTATGGGCCCAAACTTTTGTTATTTGGATCCTAAAATTTGCTTTCTCTGGATAATTCTAATTTTACTGGTCAGCATGCAATTGATTTTACCGTTGAAATTGCTTATTTCATTTTTTTTTGTTTTTTTTCCCCCACTGCTTAACATGTTGACTGCAGCAGCACTTTTTGAAGTCTTGATTTCTTTGTGTGATGACCCGCCGGTGAGTCAGAGAGAGAAGTGGTTCTTGTGGGGAAGGAAAAAAGGCTAGCACTATTTTCTGCAACCCACGCGGGAGCACGGCTCAGCGCCAGCAGGGTGGTGGGGATGGGGTTAAAAGAGAGAGAGGGTAGGAGGGAGAAAGGTAGAGGGTCGTCTCATATTGCTCTAGTGCTTTGTGACGCATTGGCAAGTCGCCAGAATTTTGTACCCCTTTGAAACTTCCCCAAGGTACAGAGAGGTGGTTCCATGACATGTGAGATCATAAGCAACAAGAACTTTTCCTCGACCTCGATTTATAGCAAAGATGGCACTTATGCACTGTAGGAAAGCCCTGCACAGTCGCACAGGGGGAATAACTACTGATATCGACCCGTGACCCAAGTCAAAGTGAACCTGTTAATTGTCTGAGCATAGAGCTCTATCTGTGTCCCAGAAATTGGTTGGCAACTGTATTGAGACTCTGTTGTATTCATGCAAATATGCTGCCATTGTTGAATGAGACTGGGCAGAGATATGGCGTGCAAACAACAAGGCCAGCAGATGTGGTATTCTTAGACAATCACCCTCAGGGATAATGTCACTTTTGTTAGGTTTCACGTGACTTGTGTGAAAATGAAAGTGTCCCAGAAAGTAGGCGTGTGCGAATATTGAATATCACCGAATCGAACTGAATAGTGAACGCTTGAACAATTCAATTCGCAAATCAAATATCTGCTGTTTGATTTTTAGAATAATAAATATATTTGGTGTGGAGATCCGTGCAATGCCACATGTCACGAGCACCGCAGAGCTCCTCGTGCTCGATGCAATCCAAGCGAGTGTTTCACTTTGTTTTACTGTTGGCGCCAGCTACGTAAGTCACATGACGCTCAGTTCTTTCGTCTGTCGTGCAGATTGCCCTTACGATAACCCACCTCCCATAAAGATGGGATATCCCTGCTGCATTTTGGATAAACGCTGTAAAGCAGAACTTTCTGCGCAATAAACAAAAGATCGCAGCAAAACAGAGGTTCACTGTTAATCTGAGAACCTCATTGGTATTCAGTGCAACAGAACATCACGAATTCATTAGTTTCAGAAAAAAAAAAGAACGAAAAAAGAAAAGCTCTTGATTCTATTCAACAGAAATTCTGTTGATAAAACAAATATCTTCCAGACCTTCATATATTAGAACTGAGTTGTCACCAGTGTAATTTGGTGCTCCCTTTAATAATTGTAGACTGTACTGTATATCTTGATTCCTAGGTGCCTAAGCTACTGATAGCTTCCTACAATCTTTTTGTGCAATGCTAGGAGACTCCCGAGCATACATAGTGGTGTATATTGCTACGAAACAGCCGCCACAGTGAGGCTGCACTGAGGAGGAAGACGACGACATGGGCCCGCTTGATATAGCGTCGCCATTTTGGCCTTCGGTTAGCTCCCCTGTAAATATTGTATATAGGATTGGGCTCCAGCTACACATAACAATATTCTTGCCCAAAATTTGTAAACATTAAATTTTTGGTAAAATTTTCTGATATTCGATGTGCACTTCGAAATCTACTAGTATTCGGTATTTGCACACCCCTACTAGAAAGTGAGTGGCTGTGAATGCAGCTTCAGGATATTGTGATATGGTTCATTTTCATAATATTGCGCCTTGTTGTGGAGGCCTGGTTTGGCACTGTCCATGTAAGACTTCATGCCTGACTGTGCAGGGGCGTAGTGGCTGTAACGGTGATGCTGTCGGAGCTGGACATCAACCAGTGCCCAGACTATGACCCGTACTCGGAGGAGAACATCTTCCAGGACACACACAAGTGCGACCGCCGTTCATCCAGGGTGAGTGTAATTTTCCTTTAACTTTATTAGTCCTTTCTGTTGGAAGCCAGCCTTGTCAACCCATATTTACTCGGAATGGGCGGGTCACGAATAACGCTTATCGAGTCATTCACATTCATTTTGCATTTAGAAAGGATGTTGATTGATTGTCTGTGGCACTAGTCTTACTGAAATGCATGTTGAAAAGTTTGAAAAGGAGTTTAGTTTTGGCTGTAGGTTAGGATCTTGTGAGAACAAAAATGTTTGCCCGCTCGTGAACTCCGTAAAAGGGAGTTTTGGTAAGAAAGGGGTACCTTACTTAGCTTTATATTTAAAACACGGAAAAACAAATTTATTGCAAGGGCATTCTTACAAAGTGTAGCTACATAACTATGAACCATCTGGTATGGGGTTAAAAGGGTACAGAGCATACTATGCAGTTCTTCAAGCAGCATTTGCAGCAGTGGGATTGACGGTAAAGTTCAACCTTGATGTAACAAACTTCAGTATAACAAAATTCTCGAAATAACGAAGTATTTAACTAGTTATAACTTCTTGCCCATAGAACACTGTGTATGCTATACCTCAGTATAATTTAGTATGTTTATGCAGCATGTCAATGTAACGAAATTTCACTGCCGCGGGGAAGGAATACTGGGACAGTATTTAGAATTGCAGCACAGCTGAGCGCATATGCAGCCTGTGCACCCTACCTTGCAGGTCATTTGCAGAGGGTACTGGGTGAATTGAGACGGCCGTGGTTTCATGTGCACCGTCTTTGCATGCATTCGGTGCTGGAGGCCTCGTGATCTTGAGTTGCAGAGACGCATTGAAGCGAGACGCAGGCAAAGCATTTACTCCTCTGCCTGTGCTTTTTGTGATAGTCTCACTGCAGGCAAAACTATCAGCCGTGGCATGGGAGCGCACGAGAAACCTTTGCAGGCTTCGCTTCATACCGCAGATACGAAGATATTGTTAACAAAGCATGAAACTAATTTTGATTGCCAACTCAAATTTAATAAATGTACTTCTTTTTCTCATTGAAAGTTACTTTTTTTCCAATCGCCCAATGATTTGGAACATTTTACGGCACTCACATGTAAAAGAAAAGCTCGTTGGCTACTGTACTTACTTACATAAAAGGCCGAATTTCAATACACTTAAACTTCATTGTAACGAGACAGGATATAACCAAATAACAGATGTAATGGAGTAAATTTTATTGCCCTTGAAATCCTCATAGAAATCCACGTATATAAGAGTTTGTCTCAGTGACGTAAAATTGTTCGGATAATGGAGGTAATTAACTAGATTCGTCTTTGAAATCACCGAACACATTACTTTCTGTTGGAATTCACACTCGTTTTCCATGGCAGTTCAATATTCCCGTGTTGAATATGCTGCCAAGCAACACTGGTCTTTCTCACCGCCACGTGTAGGCGCGCGCACAGTGGCCGCACGCAACCAGCACTTCTTTCTACCTTCTTTCCTAGCTTATCTCTCTCGCTGCAGCACAAAGCTGGCGAAGCTAGGCCGCCAGGTGCACCCTCCAAGGTAGCAATCTTTGAGGCCCTGGCAAAGCTAGGCTTTTAGGTGCATCCTCCGAGATAGCAATCTCGGAGGCCATGCCTAGCTGCGCTGCACCGTATATAGATGATGATGCTTGCTTGCGGTGTGCTAAACACCGATGCCTCCACTTCCCTTTCTCATTGCACTTTGCTGCACTGTGCTGACGCAGCTAGGCGTGACCTCCGTGATTGCAGGAAAGTGCCATGAGCTGGCCAAGCCGAGCCGGTGCACTCGCACAGCAGAGCTGCGGCAGCCACGGGGCCACGAGACGACAGATCCGATAGTTTTGCTTTTGCGGCCTGAGTTTTGCTTGTACAGCTTGAACACATCCACATATACGGCCGACGGTGTTTCTGGCACTGTGCCAAGCTTCAATACTTCAATAGGCTCACGAAATCTTGGGTGCGTGAAACTATATCCGAAAGTCATAGAGGTTGCCTGAGAATGCCACCCCAGCTGCATAGATAAGCCTGCGTCAAGTTTCTCTGCCAACGCCAGCGCTTGTCGTTGCTCTACTGGAACTTTCACGTCTGGTCACGGCCATCTCATATACTTATCGCTTTGCTAGCGGCACCCCCCTCACATTGCACGTGGCCGCTTCTTTGTTCGGTTCAGTAAAAAAGATCCATATTGATTGAAGGAGGGACGTTTCTCGAGCCAGCCTTTCGACGAAGGGAATTGTTTTTGTCGAGGCAACAACTGCCACGGGTGCTCAATGGAAACATGTAGCCGTGAGATTGCTAGGTGAGTGTGTACAGTATGATGACAAATGT
Source organism: Dermacentor albipictus (assembly GCF_038994185.2). Lineage (NCBI taxonomy): Eukaryota > Metazoa > Arthropoda > Arachnida > Ixodida > Ixodidae > Dermacentor > Dermacentor albipictus. Next base: position 30,274,183 of record NC_091825.1, read on the forward strand.
CTAACTGTTCAAAAACGAGAGTTATGTTAGCCACAGTATAAGGGTGGGTACGGGGGTGGGGTAAAGTGGGGGAGGCTGCAAGTGATTCTTTGAAGTGGTGGCAAGGGTATGAAACGGACAAGAGTTCTCGCATGTAAGCAGGGCCTGTGAATCCCAGAGACCTCATTTTTCACGAGAAGAAGAAGGGTTACACTCATTTGACTGTTAAATAACGAGCAAAAAAATAAAAGAAGAAAGAAGAAAAAAAGACAGTTAACAGAAGATGAGTTGTATCATTAGACTCATATTCATGCTCATTGCTTTCATTTCACATTTGCTCTACTCAGTCAATCCGCTCGGTGGTTGTAGTGTTGCACTGCTTAGCATGAGGCCATGGATACGATTCCCGATCACGGTGGCCACATTCCGACAGATTTAATGCGCAAAATGCTCGCATACTGTGCTTGGGGTGTGCAGTCAAAATCACCAGGTGGTAGGTAAATATGGGTCTCCATTACGGTGACCTTCATGGACCACTTTTCAGCTTCGGGACATTACAACTGACAATCTAACATAACCTAACACTTTTCACACGGCCGTGCACTGGAAGAACAACTTTATGCATGTTTATCGCATGCAGGATAACATAGAAAAATAGTGTGAATGATTTGTTTGTTTTGCATACATGTTTCAAAACAAATGCTTTAACAGAGGGAGAATAATTAAATCACAGCCTTCTGGCACTGAAAGTGCGAAATATAAATTCAGCAGGCCGCACACGAGATCAATAAAGACCCACCGTTGCACAGGCTCCTGAGAGTAAATATAACCTCCTGCCGACTCGAATTTTATTTTGAAGCATGAAATTACCATAAGTATCCGCACTCGCGTTCGTTTAAGCCTAAAAATTTTGTGATCATATCATTACCCTACCTGAAAAATAAAAAAAAAAAGGTACTGGTCTGATGCTAAGGATTCTTTTGGTGGAAAATTATTGTATCAGAATGTTTTGCCTGAGAGTCATTTAAAATATGCTGAAGGCAGGATAAAAAAAAAGGCTAGATGAAGACGCCCTTTCCACAAGCACTTTTTTTTTTCATGGCTTGCTCCGTGTCGTCGATTTTATGATGCAGGGCTAGCTGTACTTTCGTGATGTTTCAGTGGGGAAAATAATTGTTTGAGTTTGATCCAGATCACGTGGTGTAGCTGTCTTTTGACACAAAGCACTTGTGGCAAACCCTCGCCGCAAAATTTATACACGCAGTCGGGCGCGCGCAGAAAATCGTACTTTGACAGTGCAGCAAAAGGGTCGAGCATAGTGTGCTGTATCCCTCACCCATTGTAATTTTTTTGTGGTAGGTGGTGTCTGCAATTAGCGCCACAGAGCCGCCACGCGCCACTGTGGTTGTCTATAGTCGGTGCACCGTGTTGTGTGCCGCGTGCCGCTTGGAACACGACGCGCTAGCTTGTTCCCTTCGACCGTGTTGCTGTTTCGCCGGTTTCATGACAATATGAACGAGCCAAGTGGGAAGTGAAAGCAAAATGCCATCACATTGGAACATAAGGATACTACCCTAAAGGATGTCGCGTCAGCTGCTGTAAAGTTGCATGTCGCACACTCTGGAGGGTCATCTACTGTTGTTTTATTAACATTTCATCACGGACGTGGCTGCGTAGTGGTTCGACGGCTGGCAGAGTCGTAGTCTTCTTTGCACATTTAATGTTATAACACCATTGGGCGTATACTGCAGTAATGAGCAATAGTCGACATTTCAAAGTAATAAATATAACGAAGTAATTTTGGCTTGCCCTTCAACTTCGTTACGACGAGGTATGAGTGTATAACGAAATTTCACTATGCAATGGAGTAGACTGCTGATTTTGCCGACTTTGTTACGTGGAGGTTTGACAGTAAATTTCATTCAGCATCTCGATCCTTGAATGCTCCGAAATTGTGGGGTACTATAGATAGCCCTAAGAATGCCATGCACTCTGAACACTTTACAGATATGTCGAAAAGGTGTGACGCTAAGTGACAGAAAGGTGGCAGTATGGTTCAGAAAGACAACATGGCTAGCTGATGTTTTAGTTGAGATTAAGAGGAAGTTGGGCAGGTCATGTAATGCCTAGAGTAGATAGCGAGTCATCTATTAGACTTATGGTTGCCAACTCTCGAGTGAACGAAGTAGGCACTTACTACATACTGGCCACAAGGAGTCGTTAGTATGTAAATGCAACAATGTTACATAAAATTTTTTTAGTCCTAGCATGTAGCAATTTACCATAGGAAAGATGCAGGCTGGCATGGCTGCCAATACAGACAGGTACTGTAAACGGTTAGGGTAAGGCCTACACCATAACTAGAACCACGACAAGAACGAAACCACTGTATGTTTATGACAATGCAACAGAAAACAAAAGTGAAGAAGGACAAAACAGAAGAACATGCGACTGAGTGGTCGGGCATTATAAGAAGGAAATGTGGTCTAGTGATTGTCATTCAATAGAAAAAGGAAAAGTCAGGACATTTGGCCACCTCTACTCCGTGAAGTCAGGACTCAAGGCATTTGCACACAAAAGTTGAGCCTGTCCTGCTAAATTCGGGACAGTTGGCAACCCTGATTAAACTAACAGAATTGGTGCTGAGAAAAGGGAAATGCAGTGTAGGATGGCAGAGAATCATGTAGTGTGATTGAATTAAGAAATTCGCAGGCATGGTATGGAATCGGTCATTGCAGGATGAGGGTAATTGGAGATTACTGGGAGGGGTCTTCATCCTGTAGTGGACTTGTGATGATGACGATGACGAAAGCGACTAACTGCACTATGTCCCTGTGTTCCCTTCCCCAGTGCGTGCCAATCTTGGGTCGCGGTTTCGACTCGGGCGGCTACAAGTGCGAGTGCCTCCAGGGCTTCGAGTACCCCTACAACGACCCCATCACCTACTTTGATGGCCAGATTGTCGAGGCCGAGTTTGAAAAGGTCATTGAGGACAACCCCAGCAAGTACGACACGCTGAAGTGCCGCATTGCGGGAGCGTCGACTGTGTTCTCGAGTGCAGTGCTGATCGCAGTGGCTGTGGCACTGGTGCGGACTCTGAATGCTGTTTGAGCCCTGGATCTCAGTTGTGAGGTGCTCTGTGAAAAAGACGTGTCAAGGAGCGATCAGAGCAGCCATTGTATTGAATCAGATAGATCTTGAGCGTTAGTTTCTCTTTGTGTGCTGTCCTCTTGGCTTAAGTGGACTGCAAGTAATTTGTGTTCAGCGAGATTGAAAAAGTAGCAAGCTGCTGCGACTGAATGGCGCTCGTGGTTGTGCAATGGAAATGCACTTCAGGACACAAACCAGCATGTTGTGATAGCTGGCTAAATATTTTTGTCGTTGAAATATTTATAATTTCTTGGAAAGGCTAGAATTAATATCATCTGCCTAGCAATGGACAAGCATAGCAGCTCTCTCTCAGCATAAGGTCGACTTTTTTTCAAGCGAAGCTTGCATACGCTAGCCTGCGCCGGCAATGTAACGCTAAAACAGATCAGCTACTCTCAGAGCTGCTCACATGCACGGATTGCTATAAAAAGAAAAGAGAAAACAAGCAATAGACCCATTGAACAGAGAATCCTGCTGCGCTGCCGCACTACTGACGTCATTCTCTCTGCCAGTAGGAGATGTGTGTCTAGGTAACGTGAGAGGAACAAGTGTTTCTCACATCAGAACACCATCGGAGCTGCGATGGGACGGCTGCGTGCGTGCGTTCAAGCGAAGAACAGATGGCGTTTGATTAATGCCACCGGGAACTCGCTTGAGAAAGGGCTTGTCGTCGACATGCATACCTCGCTGTGAGGGAACGCGAAGCTGAGGCATTACGACGGTGCTGGTGGTAGCATCTGACTAAAGCCTTGTGTACTGCCAGAGGCTGCACTTTAAAGTCTGAAGGTCGCAACAGCTTAGCAGCTGCATTAGGGATTTGAAATGCTGTGGACGTGTGAAGAAGTAGTGATGAATGGAGACCATGTTGCTAGCACATGTGCAGCAGCGTGGCTAGGAGGGAACAGAGGAGAGTGGTGCAGGTCAGTGGGAATAAATGGGAGGAGCAGCGTCAAATTAGAATGGAGACCGGCTGATGGCTTGCTGCGTGCCACCACATTGTAGAAGAGCACAAGGATGAGGGATAAGCTAGGTTGTCGTGCTAGGCCTATTGTTTTCAAGAATAGTGGAGAACAGGCAAACATATGACAGTGGAGTAAAATGCACAGGCCAGGCCTGCCACATTTCAAAACTCGACTTCCCTGTTCTAAACATTGCTGTGCTCAGTGCTCAACTTTGACTCCAGAATATGGAGGACATTGCTGCCCCTTAAGAGGACAGGGCTTCAGTAACCCTTCTGTGCAACTCCTACGTTCTTGAAAATGGTACACCCGTGAGCGTGTCATTTTGCTACACGACAGTGACCGTCCATCCTGTGCACATTTTCTTAACACGGTGTGCCTGGTACATTCCTGTCGTGATCACATCCCATGGTATTCCTGATGGGGAAGTATGAGGTGCTCACACACGGGAAAAATGGTGGTGCCCTTTGGGCATTGTCTTGTCCCCAAATGATAATCATCATTAATCTTGTGTGTACATTTTCTTTATTTGACACTCACTTACTTTCATATCAAAAGGGCTATGTCACACTGATACACGCATGCCATTTGTGACCTGAAATTACCAGGAGGTCAACATTGAAAGAAGGAAAGGGGAGGGGTGTTTCTCGAGTGACTCCTCACCTCAGGGATCGCCGAGAAGTGCCATTGAAACCTGAATACTGCATCTATTGAGAGGCGGCAACACCGTCAAATTTCTGGAGTCAAAGTGGAGTGTCAAGTGGAGTTACGCTTGAGAGCATGGGTGTAAGCCTCGAAGCAAAGGCTGCACGCTGCCCGAAACACAGCATGTAAAAATCATGTAATATTACAAACAGTCTTATTATTCACCTGCAAAAATAAAGGAATGGTATGACATTACAGACATGAATATTTTATGCAAAGCATGCAAAAAGGAGATATGCGCGCTTGAACATCTGCTCTGGGAGTGTGGGTCACTCGGCCCTGTCATTTCCCGGAATCGGTTTTTAGGAATGATCAGATCTTCAGATCATATCCCTCAAGTCCTGGCTGTCCAGTACGCCTGTGATAGGGCTAGGAGGCTTGACCTCCCGGTCCCGACATGGGACTAGCCAGGCAGGTGGCAACACCTTGTACAGGACCAGAATAAAGTTTTTTCCTCCTCCTCCTCCTCCACGTAAGCTCAGAAAAATATTACTCCAGGGAGAGCATTGAGGTGGAGCACACATATTAAGCACATTGAAAGAGCAGCTTGGCATGCACTAAGGCAGCTACCACTGACACGGTCTTTTGTGTGGCGAGCAAACAAAGGCTGTCATGGTTTCGTGTTAGTATGTGGACTGCTTTGAAGAGTGACTGTTTGTCACATTGTGAACCTTTGAGAGAGTTTCGGAACAGTACAAAGAATGGTCTGGCATATTGAAGCTGCCATCTGTGTTGCGAGGAGGCAAGAGCATTCATATTGAGAGGGCTGAGGAGTGAACCAGAGTATAACCGCAGATGCGGTATAATTCATATTTGATGTCGTTTGTGCTGTTCCCTTGACGGCAGTTGCGCAAACGAGGAAGTTATAAAGCAGTGCCTTTCTGGTCGGACCAATTCGTGCCATTGAGGATACGTGTTTTTGTTTGTTTGCCTGGGGCAAATTTTAAGCTTTTAGAGTGTGGCTGTCATGATTCTTTGTGGTTTATTATAACCACCCCCCCCCCACACACACACATTACATCACATGTGTCGTACCTCACCAGTTGCATCGCAGTTCCAGAGCTTGATAACTACTCTGATGAAGCGACAGCTTTTAAACAAAAAAGATTAAAAAAGCAGCCACCATTTTCAACGTTTAAAGCAGTGCCAGTTTTCATAGCGCCTTTTCTGAAACTCTGAACCTCATATCTTAATCAAGTGAGGATCTAAAATGTTGAAAAGGCATTCTTTAAGGATTTACCTCGTCGGTACATATCACCCGCTTTATTATCTTCATTTTTTGACAGCAAGTGCCTTTGAGTGAAGTCAAAGGATGCGATCTCCTGAATGGAGTACCAGGGGCACTGTTTGCAATGTTTATCGATTGTGTGGTTCCTATTGACCATGCCAGTCTAGCCGTCCATTTTTAACTGCTACCGATCCATTATACCCGGTGTAAATCAAAAAAGTCCTTTCATCACGAACTTTCTTTTAAATGCTTGTTTAAAAACTATTTCTGATATTTTTCTTTTCTGGCAGACTTTAACTGTAACTTTCTTTTATGGTGTGTGTTTCTGATGTACACTTACTTTTTACTAGCCTATTTCTATACATATGACTATTTTCTGTGCTCTTGAAAGTTGACCAGCTGGGGACGTTTATGTACATATTAGCCAAGACTACTGAATAAGGTGAATCTCAGGCACATGCCAATGTGTGTGTGAAACATGACTTGTGAATTTTTGTATGTGATGCATGTGAAATGCCTTCACTTTTCTTATATTATCTGTGACATTCCATGAGCACCTCCTACGGTGATTCAGCACCTATTGAGCACGAGGTCGCGGGTGCGATCCCTAACCGCACCCTGGTGGGAGGAGGCAGAACATCCGTGTACCACCACCCATTGGGTGCACTTCCAAGAACCCCCAGGTGGTCCAAATTAATGTAGAGGTTCCACACGACAGCGTATGTTCACAACCTTGTCTTGTTGAAGGGTCAGCGCCCTCCATTGCAGTGTTTGTCATAGTTGAGCTTACACTGCTCGGAAGAAAAATAACTGCAGTGGGACTTCAGATCACATTTTTGATTGGAAACAAAATCTGGTTATGTGATATTCATGAGCTATTATTGATATTGAACTGGTCTGTGTTTGGAAACCTGTGGATACTTATGGTTTCTTGTTTTGATGGTGGGTTTTTCTCTGCTGTGTGAATGTCCATGAGAGCATGCCTCATTTTATTTTTGTCATTATTTGTTTCGTTGTCTCTGTTTCGAGATCTGCATGGCTTTATTACACTGTTCTGCCTTTCCTTGTGCCCAGGTTGTTTGCTAATGCTGTTCTTATGATGCAGACGAGATTCTTTATGTTAATGAAGATCATTTTCACATAGCAGAAAGCAAGATTTCTGGGTCCTTGTTGCATTTGTGGAAAGTTATAACGCATGGCAGTGTTGGTATATTCTCTGTCTACCATTCCTATGAGGGTAACTTTTCTACAGTTTCAGCTGTTGTGTAAAGAGTACGAGATGAGTCGACATTTAGACATTGTAAGAGTTTTAGTGCATGTTACACAATACTTCTGCTAAACCTCATAATGTGTCTGTGAACTGTCAAGCTCAGACACCTGTACTGAATTTAGTAGGAGAGACAATTTGAACGCAGACATACTCACATGATCTGAGCAGTTCTCAGCCAGTGCATTAACCATCTCGTCTGTGTTCCTGCTGGTTCTTCCCCTAAACTCGTTGTGCATAATGAACTAGCCCATACTGCCACTCTACTCAAGTCCGTATTATTTACTCCACTATTAAAGTGAACTCCATTAAGTATTTGGCTGCAAATTACACCTAAATTAGAACTTGAATGTATGCAGACTATTTTTATTGCAAGCATGTCAGCATAGTGGCATCCTATCAGCGTTTCTTTTTCTTCCAGTAAAGCAGAGGTGCTTCAGTTATATTGTCTTTACTACTATGTAGCTGTAGGTGTTCTGTTTAAAAGGTTGGACGGTACTGTGCACCTGTATGTCTAGGAAAAGAAATTGCTCATTACGAGTCCAGTCAGTTTAGCCGAAATAGTTTTACCTCTGAGTAACAGGCTGAACTATTAAAATTTCTGTCATGAAAGCATGCTTACTTCACTGCTTTGGCTTGTGAACCTTCAAGTGTTTATGCTCATTTTGGCATGAGTTCTCTGCAACTCTTTCTCATGCATAGTAATTCTCTCAAATGCAGTACTGTTAGGAGGATGGCTACATATTCTACGTGTGAATACTTCAAAGGACACCAAAGAGAATTGCTAGAGCAGGTTAGATGAGTAAAGTATTCTTTCAAAAGGCTGGTATTTCCATTCATTTGGCTGGAAAAGGTTGGTCACCAGCAGCGGAAATCAAAACCAAACTTTCCTTAATTCCATGCCCCAAATGCAGTGCAGGCATGTCAGTATGACATCACACATTTAGAAGTATTTTCTCATGTTTGGCAAGTTTTTGCGTGGAGTTGTGATAACTGGCTCAGTTGAGAGCTTGGGTTATTTAACCTGTAATGTAAGCATTATTCGCCGATAAAGTAGTTCTGAACAGACTCTGTCAAAATTTATGCTGTCATAGGAAGGTGTGGTGCTGGAATGTGAACGTGGCATTGCCACCTGTGTTTTTAAAGCAAAGCTTTCTTAGCCAACCTTCCCAGACTTTGCCGACCGTCGCTGCTGGGTGCTAGTGTCTTGTAAAACAGTTCCCACACAGAAAGCAATTTGCGTGTCCAATGGTGTTATCAAAGCTCAGTCTCTCGGCATGACAGCCTTATGCTCTAATGATTAGGCCACAATTACACGCACACTGCTCTCATGCCAACGCCAGGTAGCTCTTCTAGATGACTGGCACGTGCATCACATTGCATAGCACACGTGTGCCTCACGAATGTTAAATTTCACGTAGATCCCAACACTTGCATTGGAGCTGTATAATGTTTGTTTTTATATCTGGCTTACCAAGCCTCTATTCACAGCAAAGCTTTGGTATGGCAGAGGTGTAGTTTGCCAGTCAAGCTCAACCTAATACTATTCCTATTTGTGTCCCTTTACTATATCTCTCTAGTGCCTCTTTCAGTAGGCAGGCTTAATGAACCGTGTCATCCCTAGGTTTCAGATAACTCCGCGTAATACTGCAGTAGACTTCCATTCACTCAACTCTAGTTAATTAGATTTTCTCAATGATTCTATCCTGGCCCAAGGTCTCGGCTGGCGTTCATGCATTCCTATAGGCCCAAACTTTCGTTATTTCAATCCTAAAATTGAGCTTTGCCGAATATCTCGAACTTGATCAGTCAGCACGCATGTGCCCGATCCCAATAGGGACTCCAAGAGCAACTTCTTTAGTGGAACCGTCTGTCTCAGCGGAGCTTCAGGGACAGTGAGTGCATTGAACACATGTAATCTCTTGTTGAAAATGGCTACCTTTGGTGTGCCCTAGAAAGATTTTGAAGCAGTAACTGTAGCTCACAATGTCTGATTACAGTATATACCCAATTCTAACACGTGCCTTTATTCTTTCAAGAAAACCGAGCCGAAAATCACCCGCACAGCGCAATCTGGACCCGATACCAAAACCGCCCTTGTGGTGTTCGTTGCTTTACCGCATCACATGGATGTAATGTTGCGAAGCTGACTAAAATTTGTGCAACAAAGCTGACTTTAGAAAACCGGCTGTTATTGTGCAATACATGTTAGACCCTTGCCCATTTTTCTTGCTAGAAAATCAGGTGTGCGTTAGATTTCTACTTTTTTTAGGAGCTTTAATGTCGTTTCTGTGTAAGTTTTCTAGTGTAGAAACATCGAAAGCAGGCACGCGTTTGTTTTGGGGGCATGTTAGAATCTTGAAAATACTGCCAAAATAATCAGCAGTGTGTTTCAGCGTTTTTTCCTCATCTTGTTTAATTCGACCAGTTTGGCTGGTCCTGTCAGGGTCAGATTAACAGAACTTGACTGTACCAATAACAGTAACATAAGGCTGTATTTCATGGCTGGGCAGTACAACTTTGATTTTGTTCAAGTTCTATTGCACTAATGCAGTAGTATACGACACGGTAGACAGATATTTACCTTAAGTCCCAGTGGGTATGAGTGTACTCCAATGACCTGTAACGTTGCCCATGTAGCAGGAATATTTGTGCACAGACAATTTCTGCTGAAAGGTCGCGACGTGTTGATTTTAGGATACTGGACACTCTCTTTCACTGCTGTTGTTTCTGTTTCACTCTGCAAAACTTGTGAATTCTTTATGTTGTCTTGCTCTTGCTTTCCATCCACTCTGTTGCATTTATAATTACCTCTTGAATACATTGTGGGGGTTAGTGCAGCTTAATTTAGATAGGTAATGAGAAAAAGTAGATGCACCAGGAATGGAACGGGTAATAGGCAGTGAGACGTTTCATGCTGCAGTCGTGGTGGTCAGTGGGAATTTTATAAATCGTCATGCACATTCTACGTGCTGTGTTCCTGTGCCTGCAATGGCATTCAGGTATCCCGCAATTTTTTCTCAATTGATCTGCTGCTTTTGAGCACAGATTACTCAGTGACTAAGCCATCTTTTGACACAGAAGAAAAACAAAGGTTTGCAGGCAGGACTGTAATGTATTGTTCTACCAAGACTTAGTGTCTGCCTAATGTGTTGCTTTACACACAGAGCTTTATTTAATTTTTTCTTATTTGCCTAGGGGTTGCCATGTGGCGTAATGTCGGAAAGAAACTATATAGCAAGTATGGAGGCCCGTTTCACATAAGTACTGCAAAAGTGACCTATAAAATGTATTATCAGGGTTGAAATGTGGGATCACGCATTCCATCCACTTCTCTTATGACTGGTGCAACAATTCTTGCTGCTATATCACTTCCTAAATGCGTGACAAGAATCTCTGAAACCAAGGGTATCGATTTTTAACGTATCCACATCCTCTAGCTGGATTTTCTTGTATATTTATGTTTGTACTGGGAGTGCTCTCAATAGTGCTGTACACCTTTACACAAAATGGCAACACTGTATGTTGACTTCATTCCCTTTCTCTGTCACCATCATTGAAATATGCAGGATGTTCTAAATACCATGCATCACAGTTTTAAAAAGGACGGGCCATTCTTCACAAAGATAACGTAAGTGCATGTTGTTCACAGTCAAGTAGAGCAGCCAGCAGTATTTTATTGCAGTAGCAATTATATGAACACTCCTGCCACATTTCTGCCGTCGGCGTTGCCTTGAGGTCCTGCATAAAGTTCAAGGGTGATAAAATTGTCACTGCATGCCACATGCTGTGTGTGTGAGGGTTAGCCGGCAATCGCAGCTGAATTTCGCACATGCAACGATGCAAAGCGGGGAGGAAGCACGCCGCCTTTTATCATGCGCAAGTCTCCGGCAGGAGGGGGAGGGGCCGGGTTGTACTCCAGGTGGCCCGGGAGGCTGCACGTCCGGCCTGGCCGCTGTATCTTAAAAGCCTTATGCGACGGGCACAGAGTCAGTGCTGCGCCGTGTTTTTGCAGCGTAATTTGCGTTGATGCGAGCGCCTGCACGAAGGTCAATTCGCCTGCTGCTGTTGCCGCACTTCCTCACTCCAGCATTTTGACAGCGAGTTTCTGCGGTCATCGAGTGAGATGCGTTCATGTTGGCTTGTGCGTGCATGACACCATGCTTGTTAATTTAGTTAGTATGCCTATGTTTACAAGTTTGTACGGTCGATAAAACTACTCTCCCTACTTTGTATAGCTGTCCACTAACTTGCTATTGCAATCGATGCTTCTGGGCGAAACTGTGACTTTTTGTTGATGCTGTTTAATTAACATATAATTTTGACTAGCTAAGTTTTTAATTACTGCAGCCCTGAATGCAATGCCATCAGGGAATAATTTGTAGGAAATTGAAAGAAACCTAAAGCTGGCATGTTTTCAGTCGGGCACATTTTGCCCATTAATTATTTTGCAGCTGGTAAAAAAAGCCCACAAGAAATGAAAAGATGTCACGGGACTAACTGTCCGCCCGCATCAAAAGAGCAGCGCCCTCAAACAAGCTTCATAGCAGTTAGCAGAGCTGCCAATGCTTGTCTTGTAGCAACACCGATTTGTCACACTGGTGGCGGCTGGGGCGTAACAAATCGCCTACTAACTCCTGTGGAGCTTGTTTAAAGGGACCCTGAAACGATTTTGGCGATTTTCTACAAACGTACTGAGTCGTTAGAGTAGGTCCTTCTGATCATTAATTGACACATCTAAGTGCTCTGCGTAAAGCGTGTAATTTATTATAAGGTTTTAAAAATGCACATCGCTGTCGATCGCAGAGCACTGCTCGGCGGAATTTTAAGCCGCCCCTACCCATATGATGCAAATAACCCATATGACGTCACATGGGCGAGCTATCTGATTGGCTGACCAGGGTGCGTGGTCGATAATTTTTCCAACTTTATGGTGAACAAATGATGCTCGTAATAATTGGAATGTTAGTTACTTTGTTTTTGTAAAAACAAAATAACTTAAAGAGAATACACAAGAATAGTTTTTAGTACACTTGAGCACTTCCGGCACACAGCAAGTGTCGTCTGCTTGTGTTACAACGTGCGCAGTCTTTGACGAGAGCTCCGCCGTCAGTGTCGATCAGTCTTTTCGTGAGCACGATAAATCACCCTTGTTGCGTTGTGGGCTGCAGACGTAGCGACTGGAAAGATGTGAAGTTGCGAAATCGTGTCTCTCTGCAAGGCAGCATACGAGCGAACTGGCTGCTGTGCATCGGACTGCGGCTATCCGATAGGCGCCAGGATTTGCGCGTTTGTGGCCGTCACTTTACAGCGGAAGATTACTAACGCAATAGCGCTTCGCAAGTCCGGTATTAGGGCAAACACAAGCGCAAGGGGACAGGGTCTGGCCGCTTGACTGCGCCGGGATGAGCCATGAGATGAGCAGAAAGGTAAATGTGAATGGTCTGCACGGTGCAGCCACCTGGTGGCACAGAGCTCAACCATACACAGTAGCAGCAACGAAGTGCATTCTTCTTTGCTGCTGGTGTGTATTTTTCGCAGGAGTGTAATCATCAACACGTTGTTCTTATAAATGTTTAAAATGTTTTACACTTGGTTAGAGCAATATTAGCACTTCGTTTGACTGGTTAAGCGCTGCGCCAACAAGTGTCTGGACAGTGCAGACCGATCAGGCTGCTCATGTACGTCTACTCTGAAGTTCCTTCATCAGCTTGAGTTTATGCCTCCAGTCGTTTGCCGAAATGACCAGCTTGCCTGTGGTTACCGGAATACCGGCCACCTTCGGCGCTACGACAGAATGCTCGCAACGCACGCTGCTTCGATGGCTCTCGGTCGATGGCCAAGCGGCCAGCGGAGAGGTCTCGCGCGGGAGGAGGCGTGCTCCAACAAACGGAAGTGGACGATGTGACGTCGCATCGTGACGCAGGACCAGTGAAGGCGGAGCTTAGCGCCGCTCGCTCGGCGAGCGAGTTGAGGAGGAAAGGCATGGCTAGGGAGGAGGGTAACTTCTAATCGCTTGTAACTCCATTAATACGTAACGCTTCACTTAAATTGTGGTGCGAATGTTCTACTTAAGCTGTACCCTATGCGCCTACAAAATTTGTCCGAACCGTTTCAGGGGCCCTTTAAGGATGCTGCTATTTGATGCGGGTGGATGGTTAGCCATGTGACATTTTTCATTTTTCGTGAGCTTTCTTTACCAGGAGGAAAAAATAAAGGGGGCAAAAAGTACCAGGCTGATAACATGCCAGCATTAAGTTTCTTTCAATTTCCTACATATTCTTCATTGACAGCAGGCATTCATAGCAGTAAATAAAATAATTAGTTGAATACAATGAATTATTAAATTTAATGGCATCAACAAAAAATTACTGGTGGCTGCTGTACTCGAGTGTAAACAATACTCTCTTGGTTATCCTTGTGTAGAATGGCCTGTCTTTTTCAAAAACATGATGCATTATAGCTGGGACACCCTGTATAAAAAATATTCTCTCTATATTGGTTGTTCACTTCTTTAACTCCTTATATAGTGATGGAGCTCAGCTTGTATGCATGAGATTGTAGAATGCTTTAATTTTGCTTGGCTGTGATCCACCTCTTCAATAGTAGTATAAATAGGAAGTTAAAATTCTGTTCATCTGCACACCTTGTGAGGTGAGACGGTTGTTCGGTTGTTTGTTTTTTTTTTGTTCAAACTGTGATTTGTTGTTACATGTTGCCCTGAATTGCATGCTTAATAAACAAACATTGATTTAATATGTGTCCTATGCTTTCAGTAATGGCAAGCTTTTTATTGGATTGCGTGTTTTAGAACATTCCATGACATTTTGTCTCATTCTTTGACCTTCCAATAAAAGCACCACTTCAAAAAGGAGAATGGGCATTTCCTGTGTAAGGAATGCACAAGTTTTCACTATTCCATCCTAGTATGTGAGGGGACCAGTGTATTACGGTGGCAGCAATGGAGACCACTATATTGTGCAGTATATCGTGCAATGTTGTAACGCACCAATTGTAGTGGAGCAGCATAATTGCACCAGATAGATATTTAATGTTAAGCAGAAGATGCATGGTACAACGTAGCAAGGTAGAAAGTTGGGTGAGTTGGTACAAGTTCATAGTGCAAAAGGCGCACCTTTAACACAAACGGACAGAAGAAAATATGAGAAAGAGCACCTTTCCTTGTCTTTGCTTCTGTCCGTATGTCTTAAAGTTGTGCCTTTTCTACCATGGTACGATCCAGTGTCTGATATGACTCCAACATGCACGGAGTCTGAAAGATGGCTGCTCTTAAGTTTTTTAACCTTCCAAAAACCTGATGGTAACTTGCTGGATAGGGCTGTCAGTACAACAGCTTGTACTTAGATTGCATGTGAAATTCTAACATGTGTCTTCTGCTTTATGTATTAGGTGCTGCTTGCCCGGTGGAATGCACATTTATTTTCTATGAAAGTGTGTGCCCCTTTTTAATAGCTTCCTTTCAGTGTCTTGTAATATAGCGTGTTGACCGTAAGCGAGGTGCCAACTACTGTTTCGGTAGTTGTTGCAGAATTGCTCAATTGTGTGAGTGCCCAACAGCTTGCCATGCCTTAGTGTTGTGCATACTTGGGAAGTTACGTTGAAGGGGTTGAATCTTGGGCTGCATACTGGAATGATCACCTTCAGGCACATTGTTTTCAGTAAGTGCCAATTGGCTGAACCAGTGGAAGGTTCTGTGATGAAAGAAACATGAAGGCGGCTGTACGTCCTGCCGGCATTTAATATTGCAGAATTTTGTGTATTGAATGTACTCATAATTTGGATGACTAAAACGTTGGGATGCAAGTCCTTCGCATCAGCGATGGGTCTTGCCAAATATTACGTCGAGTGAAAACACCGCTGATTGTGACTGTTCCAAAATGTGTGCGTGCCTTATGGTAACCGTGATCATATCAATTTCTTATGTTTTTGTCTGTACATCTACTGATCCATTTGCTGTGCACAACAATACAGTTCGTGAAGTTTGTACGAAGGAATAAATGACTTTAAAATTGCTGCTTGTGTAATGTGGTTCTGTACATGTACTAGCAGATACACTAGAATTTCATTAAACGGAACTTCAAGGGTCTGGAGAGATGTTTTCTGATTAACAGGGGTTCCATTTACCGAAAAAGGTGTGCAGAGGTGCAGCACTACATTTTGAGAACTTTTCTAAAGGACAATGAAAAAAATGAGATGCAGAGAAATGGCAGGACAAGGGCCTTGTCCTGTTGTTTGTCTTTCTCATCTAGTTTCACTTTAAAAAAAATTCTCAAGATGAATATCAACCAACCTCTTTGTCCACCTTGCTGCACTATACACTTGAAGCTCGATATAACTAACCTCAATATAATAAAATTCTCGATATAACGAATTAATTTTTCATAGCCTCTTGTCCATAGAACACGGATTCAGAACCTGAATTTAACAGTGTAGGCGATTTCAATATAACGAAATTTCGCTTCTGCCACAAAGGAACGCCGAGACAATAAATAGAAACTTCTGCGGACGCAGATGGTCTTATGGTTGAATAACAAGCGGCTGCTTGCGAACGCACACCTCAAATCGCGCGGCGCGACAAGAGCGAACGCCGAAGTGCAGCCGCATTATTATGTTCCGCATGAAGTCCAAGTGCGATAAGATCCCATCGCGCCCCGCGCACTCTGTGCTTCACACTCTAAAAACAGTTGCACCCTTTGGGGTGTACCACATAGCGATAATCGTCGTCTGTCGTGCTTGCAGTTCCTTGAAGACGGTGCGCTCGTTACTTGCCTGTCGAGAATGCTTCGTCATGCTGATAACGCGCATGCCGTTCGTAACTTGGAAGTTCCGGGCTCCCAGCGTTAAAGAACGCAAACGCAAGCTTGTGTCCGTGCGCCCACGCATGCGCAGACTGTGCAGCACTGCTCGCACGCGTCGAAACGCGGCGCGATCTCTGTGAGCAGCTGCTCTCTGTTATCGCGCGCTTGGGCCCGCCATTCTGCTGCGTGTGCAAAGAGTGGGCGTGCGGAGAAGGCGTGGCATCGTGCAAGCTATCGTTTAGTATTAGTGCTACCTCGACTTTCGGCGGCCCGTCGGAGCGAGACGCCGGCGAAGCATCCGCTCCCCGCTGCCGGCGCTTTCCACGACAACGTCGCCCCAGTGCGGGCGACGCTATCGGCCGAGGGGGCGGAGTGCGCACGAAAGCGTGGCTGGCTTCGCTTAATTCGCACCGCTGATGTGAGGATATCGTCGACGTGGCGTGAAACCGTACCAGTCGTCGCCGACTCCAAAATTGATCAAAATAAATTGTCATTCAGATTTGCTTTCTTTTTTTCGATTGCCCGATGATTCGGAAAATTCTGCGGCCCCTTTGCTTGTAAGAAAAAACGATCGGCAACTGTAGTTGTTCGCATAAAAGGTTGAGTTTCAATGCAACGAAACCAACTGCCGATTTTACCGACTTCGTTATATCGAGGTTTAACTAGCTGTATGTCGTTCACCTTCTTATTACTGCTGTAAAAAATGTTGAAAATTTATTGAAGTGAATGCAGTAGCTAGTTAAAAAGAAAAGAAAACGCAGCCTCGACTCCAGTTGACATCGACATAAAGTGAAGCAGTCTTGGTGTGATTGGCTCATGAACCATGTGCGTGCGCATATGAAGTGCGCTTTTCGAGGTATAAATATTAGTGTTAAATAGCAGCACATTACACGAAGAAAATGATCTTATTTGCAGTGAATTATAGACAGGCTGGATATTATATACGCATAACTTACATACAGTTCATATATTGCTAGTTTAAATTTTCAGTGGTGGGTCCATAGTATCGCGTTGCACTCGGGGTGTTTTTGATGCGTCAGTTTCTCCTAGTGCCACTGCGAATCGAAATGCGCCAAGCATCTCAACGCGCTAGCTTTCCCGGGGGAAAGGGTGTTCTATGCCACTTGTCGAAGCGTGCGTCCGTGGCTTTCGGGGCTAGAGGCCAGATACGCACGAAAAAGCGCATGGAATTCGACAAGAAACCTCCGCTTTTAAAGGAGGAAGTGACAAGACGCTTAGCGCTTAAAATTTTATTAACTTAGACTCGTCAGGGAGCGCCTATAAGTTCAAATAAATAGAAGTCAAAGATAAAGGATTCACCGCCCGCTAATGCACTTATTCTCCGAGTGGCAATAGAAAGAGTAGAACAAGAGAAAAGGCTGCCCGACGCACTGCACACATATATGTTAGCATCCGTCTGTACATTGCCCTTCGTTGTGCTGTCACTACAGATAGACGAACGTGTACGGGTAAAATCTGCATCGTCTCAACTTGAACAGAGGTCGGCCGTGCTGTGAGAGCTGGATAATAGCGTTTTTTTTTTCTTCAGAAGTGATTTTCTGGCACTCCCGTTGCTTCATTGTCGCATTCGTTGGAACAACCATCGAGGGAGCAACTATCGCTCTTGGAAGATCCTAGATTCCGAGAGGCAAAAATTAGTAATAGCAGCCAAAATTGCCCACGACGCTATTTAGAAGACGTAAAGGAAAACGCTGTGTGCTCTGTGCATGCTGCATGTCCAACAAGGACGAGTTTCTGCAGAGAAGGCAGGTGTTGCAACAACAATAATAATAAATGACTAAGTAAATAAAATTCTGATTTTGTCTGAAAAAGAAGAAAGAGGAAAGATTTCTTTAGAGGTGGATTGTATGGTTATGTTTGTAGGGAGTTGGAAACATTTTAGTTGCGATTAACAGAGTTTTTTTTATTGTTCAAATAAACAATAAATTGAGAGCCTGTTCCGTTTCACTGGCAATTCTGTTTAAGGGATTACCGAAAGTGTACTATATATGGGAAGGTTCACAGGAGCTGAAGCATGCTGTTCTAGTGAACAAACTACAGTTGAATCTCGATACAGTCTAATCTCGTTATAGCAAAGCCGAATTAAGCACGAATATATTTTGAATATCCTTTTGTTATGACTAATATTCTTTATAAGCATGTTATGTGCTCTTATCGGCATAATCATTATATATTTATCTCGTTATATTCACGAATTCGTCATATTCGTGTTCCTTGTGTCATGGATCGATTGACGAACCTCTAATTGGCGAAATCCGTGGTATAACGACCATTTTATTAATTTCCCTGAAAGAGCGCATATTTCGTTTAAACCATGAATAACATTGTTTCTCAGTTAATACCGCTATATACTCTACTACGAAGTGCCCTGTGTAACGAAGGATTCGGTATGCTCCGGTTGCATTCCTATCATTCGAATGCATCGTGAAGTTTTATGATTAGTGGTGCACAGGTGCCTTTCGCGCTTGTTCATAATCAATCATAAAACTCGTTTCACTGAGTGCAGGTGCAATGTCATCTATCAAATACCGCTAAGCTGTGGGAAATCTTATATAGGTCAAACGGGACAGTGCTTCAATGAAAGAGCGCGTCAGCACAGCACTAACCTAAGGAATGGCTATGGAAGTCATTTAGCTGGACACTGTAGCAAGTGTCAATGCACCCCCATTTTTGAAAAGACTAAATTCATAGGGAAAGGAAAGAGTAAGAAGGAAAGGGAAATAGTAGAGGCTTTTCATATAAGAAAGGAAGGCGATAAATGTGTAAGCACTCCCTCTCTTGCCTTGTCGGGAAAAGAAATAACATTTTTGGAAGAAAGATTAAAATGATGATTTGCAGATGTTTTTGCGAATGATGTGCGCATGCCTATGCTGATGAAGGTATAAATGTCCGGTGATTTTCAAATAAACTTCCATTTGGCAGTCAGCGCTTGTCTGTGTTATTTGTGTCCTTGTGTCCTCGTCCTTTTCGCGCTGCTTCACCACAGTTCCAATCCTAGAATTTGCCCTGCACTACACTTTGTAGCCCCTTCTTATGGGCTTGAGTGGTAAGTATTGCTTCGCGGTGGAGCTTCCTTTGAAGGGAATCATGCTTTCATCTAGTTTTTGGTGGGGAGAGGGAATATATTCATCTTGAAAAGACTTGTTGAGGGCGCGCCGGTGAGTGGGCGTACCTCGACCAGCCTTTCATATCCCTCTCCTCCTCGTGTTTTTCCTTGCTCGTGTCATTCATGTGCAGGCTGTTCATGATTGTCTGAAATCGCCTGAATGCCATCATTCGCGATATTTTAGCGCTCTGAAACCAGCCGTCATGGCTCCAGTACTGGTAGAAATGGTGCCTTGGAGACACACTCATCAGTAAAAGCATACCAAAGTATGCCTTTAATTTCTCCATGCTCAGAACTGACCACCTGCGCCCGTACCTTCGGGCACCCTCGCTATTTGTGTGCTCTATTAAGACATTGACAAGGACATTGGTGAAAAGAGAGGAAATGCTTCAGCTGCATTTGTTGGTGCTCCTCAAGAAAATTGTGAGTCCCAAACCTTGGGGCTTCTAACAATTTTCAAAGGATCCGAAATATTCCACAAACTAGGCTCATCTTCCTCTGCTTAGGACGTGTCGGTATTTTCATCCTCAGCTCCGAGCTGTCCGCTTTTACCTTATATTTTCTTTTTTTTTGTCTGCAACCTTTTCCGCTTGATGGCACGCTGTGCATTGATGTTGTCGCTTTCCTGGCTGCTTTCCGCCGGCGCAATCTCAGGCAAGAAGTTAGAGTCACTACTTTCGCCCTCATCGCCACTGGACTCAGAGTATCCGGGAAGGGTAAAGAACGATTCCAAGGCCTCCTCGCGCGTAATCGAGGTCCCTGCAATGAATTCATTAAAGCGCACAAAATCAATAAAAAATTTTCTATGCACCCTTCACAACAAATAGGCTTAGCGAAACGTTCACAGCTCCAGTTACTGCAGAAATTTATGCAAACATGATGATTGCGACTCAAAATTATCGCTCTAGAAAATCACACGAATAGAAACTTACCCGGCATCTTGAGCGGCAGCTTTTTGGCGCTGAACGAGAGGAAAATTCAGAAGCTTACCTAAAAACTAAAGAAATTTCGACTGAATTTAAGGCCCCTTAAACTTCGTAAAGTAGCGACGTTCTCCTCCTTCGCCTTCACTCCTCTTCGTTGCTCCTCTCTTTCACGCTCCGTCCTCGACCGTGCCGCCGCCTACGCCGCTCGAGCGTAGCAACGGCGCCGAACATGCGCTCCTCGCCACTCCGTAGACGCTTCTCGAGCGAAAATGGCGCTGAAGCACGGCGCGAGGGCCCACGTGGTGCTATTAGGCCAACAGCACGGAGGAAGGAAACTCAGGAGAGGCCCTGACGTCACTCTTTGTGAAGCTAAAGTGAAGCCGGAAGTTGGCGTTGCTCATGGCGTTGCTCCGCCTATCGTGCCAGCTCTCCTCTCTTGTTTACATTTCTCGCGAAACCATGCCGCGCTGCGCGCAACCGTACTGCTCGGACCCGCGCGCTCCGCAGCAATACTAAGGAATCCTTAGCACGTTTGCATGATTCCGCCAAAGAGGGCGAAATTTCCCGCGGATATTCCTTCGTCCATAGCCATTGCCGTGGCGCGTTACATTGCGTACAGCGTTGAATGCAGTGGCGTAGCAACAGGGGGGGCCGGGGGGCCGTGGGCCCCGGGTGCGAGGGACCACTGGGGGGGGGGGGTCATATACGTCTGAAGACACCCCTCTTTTTACCGGCTATAACCGGGGGGGGGGTGGCAGAAGACCTATGGGCCCCGGGTGCCAGACGGCCTAGCTACGCCACTGGTTGAATGCTCGTTCATTTCACGAACTTTAGTTCCTCCTGTCCCACCTGGCCACAGCAACATCCGGTAGAGCACGGTCCAGATAACGCAGTGCAACGAAACACGGAGACCAACGCAAACCTGCCTGCACGGCGCCTTTGCCACGGTACGAAACCTACGGAGCAACACGTGTGAGCGCACAGAACAATAACAAAGCCGCCATTGTGGCCCGAAAGGCATGGCCGCTACAGCAAAGAAATAAAAAAAACAGCCAAAAAACAAAGCTACTACGTAATTTCCTCCACACTTTTCTCCTAGCGCACCGAGAGGGTAGGGCCTCTCAGTTTCCTCCCTCAGTTTCCTTCCGACGCTGCATCGGCCTCGGCCGCCTCGGCGAGAGCGCGCGAGGAGGAGGCGGCATTTTAACGCGATAGCGTTAAGGAGCTCGTGTCGCAGAAAAGCCGGTGTCGTCGGCGTAGGTGTCGGCGTCAGCGGCGTTGGCCGTGAGCGATAAATCCCAGCAGGCATTTCATGAATAAAAAACAACTTGCAAGATGGACTGGGTGGGAATCGAACCAGGGTCTCCGGAGTGTGAGACGCAGACACTACCACTCAGCCACGAGTTTTTTTTTCTTTATTGCCGGTCATTGGCCCGGATAAAAAATACACTTTCACAAATAATCAAAAGGCACACTCACAATATGTTGAAAACAACCGCAGAACTTGTGCGGCTGCACTTGTGCTAAAATTCCCTTATCGCCAATAATAATTCCACTCGCGGCAACCACTCCGGGATGCACTCCAGCAACTTTTGTTCCTCTACAAAGTTTCGTATGCTTTCTTTGAAATACTGGCGAGCCGCTCTTGCATCGAGATCGGCATGCCTTACCGCAATTCTACATTTCCAAATGCTATGCAGGGCCATAAGCATGATCACATCGAATGGGGTACCATCATCACTTTCTATTGGCAAGTAGCGAATCCCATACGCATCTAGGGGGAAATCCTTTTTGATTGTGTGCTGGAGCACATCCCAGAGGAAAACGGCATCCCAACAATGCAGAAAAACATGTTCAATTGTCTCCTCCTGCCTGCAAATTGTACAATGAGTGCCCCAAGGAACAAAGAAACCTCTTTCAGCCAGCCACGGTTTGACAGTCAGCGTTCCGGAGTGCAATTCAAAAAAGAACGTCTTAGCGCCTGATGGTACTAGCATCGCCTTAACGCGCTTCAGAACATTGTGCCCATGGCTAGCTCTGTAAAGAGACCGATATAAAGGCACGGGAAGAACAACATCACACAGGTCCCTGTACAGTTTTTTCCGGTTAACGTCACTCAAATATTGAAGAGAAAAACGCGCTGACAAAAACCTGCATGAAGCCACAACTTCACGTAGAAAACCATAAACACCCCCTGGCAAACTGCCCGCTGAGACAACCATTTCCGGCAAGTGCTTTCCCAGGCGAAGTTGGCAGACAGTGTATAAAAACGGTTTTTTTTTTGCGTCCCTGAATAAAAAAAAAAAAACGATTGACTACCTGTCTCAAAAACAAATGTGACAATCCAAGTCCTCCATTTCGAACTCGAAGAAACAAATTGGTGCGACTTGATCTCTCCCAAGACGATGCCCACACAAACACTGCGAACACCCGGTGAATTTTTTGGATGTTTACCCTTGAGCAATGCAAGACTTGGAGGATGTACCAAAGTTTGCTCACTAAAAATATGTTGCAAATTGTGGCTCTGGAAAACATAGACCAATTCCAGCCATTCCATTTGTTTACTGTGTCACGCAGCTTATCCACTTCACTCCTCCAGTACGACTCACTGTCTTTGTAGCACTGAAGGGGAACACCCAAGTATTTCACCGGAGTCGTAACGAAACTCATGTTGGCAAAAGTGTCTGGGGTCGCCTGCCAATCCCCGTGCCAGAATCCCAGGCACTTACCCCAGTTTACCGCGCTGCCGCTCACAGCACAAAAACTTTTAACACATTTGACAGCCTGTGTTATACTGTCCAAATCAGTGCAGAACACAGCAATATCGTCTGCATAAGCCAACAGGCGGACTTCAACCTCGTGCAGTTTAAACCCGCGGACACAGTCATTCTCCATGACACTCAAACAAAACGACTCTATATACAAGCAAAACAACAGCGGCGAGAGAGGGCAGCCCTGACGCACCGACCGCTTAACTTGGATTCGCGCTCCCACCACCTTGTTGACAATGAGCCGCGTCGAGCAGTCCCGGTACGCCATGGCAACCCCCTCTCTAATTATTCTACCCAAATTCACATAATCTAGAATGCACAAAAGAATGTCATGAGGCACCCGGTCAAACGCTTTCTCGAGATCAATTTGGAGCATTGCCACTCGTGCACCCATGGCATCGCAACATTCGAGGATTCTGCGTGCTACGTGTATGTTTGAGAAGATAGTTCGGCCTTTAATGCCACACGTTTGATGCGGCCCCACAAGCTTCGCAATGACAGTCTGCAACCTCCTTGCTAAGATTTTCATCAATATCTTATAGTCTCCGTTAGTGAGACAAATTGGGCGGTAAGAAGTTACTCTTCGCAATGCAACGGAATCTTCTGACTTGGGTATAAGAATAGTGTGGGAAGATGAGAAGGACGGGGGTAGTACTTTGAGCTGGAATGCTTCGTTATATACATCCGCTAAGGCTGGTGAGATCGCACCTTTGAAATATTTATAAAAGGCTGAGGTTAGACCATCAGGGCCAGGGGACTTCCCCGGATGCATACTTTCAATAGCACTTTTCACTTCCTCTTCCGAAATTGGTTCCTCCAATGTTTCTTTCGTACTTTCATCTAGCCTTGGCATCAACGACAAAAAGTCCTTTTTAAAACGATCAATGTCGACTGCGCAGTAAGTGAATAAACCACTGTAGTGCTCGAAAAAAGCACGCTCGATATCTTCTGCTGCGTCGCTAACTTTTGTGCAATATTCGATTTCCGCTATCTGATTGCGGCGCGCATGCCACTTTTCTGAGCCTAACGCTCTTTTCGATGGTACTTCTCCCATTATCAGCCTTTCAGCCCTTGCCCGCACCACAGCACCGCGGTATCTTTCGATATCGAACTGTTCTATTTTATGTTTCAGTGCGCGAATATCGTCCATGAACATGCCGGGCATCCTACATTCCTCACTGATCAATTTTTCTAAATTCCTGCGCATCTGTTTTTCTTCTGCTCCCTTTTCTCTGCATATAGCGCTCGCACGCTCTAAAGCCTTGATTTTAACCGCCTGCTTGAAGTTCTCCCATTTTTCACCAGATGTCGTGCTATCAAGAGCATTCATTTCTTCAACTTGCTTCGTTACATCCGCTGTAAACATTTCGTCGCTTAGTAATTTCGAATTAAATTTCCATAGTTGCCACTCGAAGCCCTTTTTCTTTTCTTTCGTGCTTGCTACTAAAAAGCTGACCAAACAGTGATCACTGAATGAAAGTGCGCTCACGTGGTACTCCTTACAAAGGGGTATCAAATCCAGGCTCACATACACTCTATCAAGACGGGCGTGGCTGGCTGCCTGAAAGTGGGTGTACTGCGTAGTCCTGGCACCACCGAGACACTCAGCCACGTCTTCCAAACCATCGTCCCTTATCATATCGCTTAGGGCAATGGTGCTTGCATCCTTGTACGGTCGGGCGCTAGTTTTATCACGGGCTGAAAGAACACAGTTAAAATCACCGGCAATAATGAGGAGCCTATTACACTGAGTATACTGTTTTAGCTGATCGAAAAATCTGCGTCTTTCCTCAGCGACAGTCGGCGCGTACAAACAAATAACACGCCATTCCAATGACGATAATAAAAAATCGCAGACAATAAGCCGACCTGACGGGCATGACGTCACAGCTTCTACTTTTGCTCCAAGACTATGTCGGATGAACAAAGCGCACCCGGAAGAAGTTCCCACAGCATGGCTCACTATAACACAGTATCGAGCTAAGAATTGACGCACCATGCCCCCGGTTTCATCCTCGCCCTCAACTTTCGTCTCCTGTACTGCTAGAATGTCCAGGTCATGTTCGGTAACTAGTCTATAGAGTTGACTTTGCTTCCTCCTTGAGGCAAGCCCACGTACGTTTAAAGTGGCCACACGAAATGACCTATCCATAGACATCATTGCGAGGCGGTGAGAACCCGGGGGCATGACGCTCACCTCACTACTGCGCTTTTTTCCTGGGTGCCTTGACACGGTGCAGACCTCAGGGAGGCAAAGGCGGCGTTTCCGCCGTCTTGCGCTCCGTCGAAGTGTTCGGCCGAAGCCGATGGGAAAGACGTACGCCGCACGGGAGTCGTTTTCGCAGGCGGCTCGTCCGTTGCGAGGGCGCTGGGCCCCTTCTCCTTTTCGCCTGCTTCGTGGGGCCATTTTGCGGTCGCACTGGCACTATCGCTATCGATGCCTGTCATCGGCACTGCCTCAGGAGTAGACTCTACAGCTCCGCCGGAAAAAGTGTGGCCGGTACTACTTGGAGCAGCTTTCCTACTCCGGTCCTCCACGGCTTCATGCAGAAGCCCGGCTTCGGGCTTCCCTGGAGCTTCAAGGAGGGCGTCCTGTGGAGTGTTCGGGGTACCCTCTTGGGTAGTCGGGTTTTGGCACACTCCTGCTGTTTCCTCGGAGTCTGCCTCATCCATAAGGTGGTCCAATGCATCGTTTGCCTGGACTGGTCCGGTCACGCTGGCTTACGTCTTTGGGCAACCCGCGTCCTCATGGCCGAAGCGGCGACAACGACTGCAGCGAGGTACTTTGCAGTCCCGACGTATGTGCCCGGTGCTCTTGCAGCGCAGACAGAGCGGTGCGCGGCCTGGAACAACGACGAGAGTCAGCTCTCCGGCTATCTTGAGCTGGTGTGGAATGTCGTCGACTTTGACGTCGCCATGCAATTGCAGTCCAACCGAGCGAGTCGTCGAGCCCTTTTCAGTGACGCCTTGCACACGCCACTTCTCCCGCGTCACCTCCAACACTTTCCCGTAGGGTGTCAGGGCCACACGAATGTCTTCGTCGGTCACGCCGTGCAGCAACCAGTGTAGCTTTAAGCGAACCTCTCGGTTGTTTGGATCGATGAGCAAACATGGGCGATCTTTTACCTTCACGTTGACAGCGGTGAGCAATTTCTGAGCGGCGTCAGCACTCGTCATTGTTACAGCCCACACGTGGTTCATCTGATACGCCCCCAACGCCAAAACGTCGGCGATCGCACCTAGATTGGCCAAAGTGTCCCGGTAGTCTTCGACACGGTAGGGCCGAGCTCTTGGGTCGCCGTGCATGAAAACGGTGTTCGCGACGATGCGTCCGGATGGCAGATTGGGCAGAATAACCTGATAATCTTCGGCAGTAGAAGCAAAAAACCTGTTACCGCGGCCCGCCTGGGCCGCCGAAACCGCTCCATGGGAGCAAGCCATCCCGCGTCCGTTTCGCTTGAAAGCCGGAGGTGGAATGACTCAGCCACGAGTTCAATGCTTCAAAGCGGTACAAAAGCGTCTCTAGTGAATGCGGTGTTGCCTTAGAAACGAGCTGCTTCTAAGGCTCAGGCGTGCGTCGCTTGCTCAGGCGCACATTTCGTTGCCGCGCCGAACGCTGCGTTGCTCGACGCTCACCGCGTCCGATGCGGGGCGCGTAGTCGCTGTGCCGTAGCCATTGTCTTACACCCCTTGGCGGGTCGACGGGAACGCTCTCGCGTTCCACTCTTGAAGGCGAAGCTTAAGCGTCCTCCAATTTTTTTCAAAGCGTGGCGCTACTTTACGAAGTTTCAAGGTATTAACCATGGTTTTAACTGAAATTGAGTCGCTACTGCCACCTATCGAAATCGCAGTAAAACATTTTTTCTTGAACTTGCAATGACTTACGTTAGATAACAGCACTTTACCCATTCTCTATGCTTTACCGTTGAGCTGACGGCAACGGGTGTTAACGGTGGTGGTGGTGGTGAAAACTTTATTGAAAATGCCCGGCGATTTGGGTGGGGTGGGGCCATAAGCACCCCAGCCTAGGTGACGGCCTCGAGTCCTTGGACCCGGGCGGCTTCCTCGGCGTGCCGGACGGCCCACAGTTGATCGGCGAGGTCGTGGCTGAGCAGGGCCGCCTCCCAACGCGCCCCTCGGTTCGAGACTGCCATTTCTATCCCGTTCGTCGGAGACTCCTGCTGCTGGCTACCGGCGCATGCCCACAGCATGTGCTGCAGCGTCGCTCTGGCTCCGCACGCTTTACAGGCGTCGGACGGATATATGTCGGGGTAGCAGAGGTGAAGGATCACCGGGTTAGGATATGTGTGTGTCTGCAATTGCCTCCAGGCAACCGCCTGTTTCTTGTTTAGGTTGGCGTGCGGTGGTGGGTATTTACATCTGTTCAATCTGTAGTGTTGCGTGATGTCTCTGAAAGTGGTCATGCGATCCCCCCACGTCCACTCCTGCATCGCTCTCGCGGTGGGCGAGACGTCGGGATTGCCGGCGGGCGCCGCGGCTCGGCATGTAAGTCCTCGAGCCGTGGCGTGGGCCGTCTCGTTTCCCGAGAGCGGAGGGTCCGTGTGGGCGGGGGTCCATACGAGGAAACGGTCGTTTTTGCGGCAAATATTGCCCTGTTGAATTTGGAGAATGTGGGCCGCTTCCCGGGAGATCCGGCCGCTAGCATAGTTGCGTATCGCTGCCTGCGAGTCGCTGATTAGAAATTTCTTTCTGCACAAGAAAAAGTGGGACGTATATGTGTCCCGCTGATGAACAATGGGTTAAGGGAAAGTCCTAAATCATTTATATTACAAGCGCTGTTTCATAAACCATCGAACTAGAAATCAAACATATTGAGAATAGATTCGTCATTAGCACGAGAAAAATAGGGAAATAAATAAACACTGTTTTGGCGAAATACATAGACGTTTGACAAGTTCAACAGGACAGCTTTGTGATCATAAATCCTGCTTGTGACTTCCCAGGTTATCGTATTACGGATGGCACCACTTACAAAACATAAGTCTTGATCCTACAGCTCCTTGTACTCGCGTGACATTATTCACCATTTGCAGTAAGTAAAACGTAATCACGATATCAAACATTGTGCTATTGACATTGCGGGCAGAATGCAGTGAAGAGGTGTCCTAATAAAGGTTTGGCACAGCCAGTAGTATTCTGTCATACGATCTTACATGATAGTGTAAATATTTCCTTACGTGGTTAAGGACGGCAATAAAATAGCTTGGAGGCCTGTAAAAAACGACAAGGATAAAGCGGACTTTGTTGATGTATGCCTTGAAAAAAAAAAAATCTTCAATGCCTTGCGCATCAGGCATTCTAAATAGTTGTATTGGTGATTTCAACAAAATGGCCACTCCTACGCCTCTTCCGTCTGTGTTCTTCTGTCTGTTTGTCTGTGTTCGTAAGGTCTTTCGCGGCGAAAGACCTTACGAACAAATTCGCTATCAAATATTTCGCTCCTCAACTACGTCTCCGTAAGCACGACAGCGTCCGCGTCGTGCGAGAACAGCACGACCTCAAGGCCTACAGATTTATTGAAAACGTTATGACAGTTTATGTTTAGGATTTTTAATGCCAGACTGGTGTCTTTCTGGTGCCATTTTTGGTTCTTCGGAATTTGATATCGTTTGCTTTTTGCGCTGTCCCATCCAAACATATCACCTTTAATGCTTAACTTATCAAAAACCAGCTTAGGTTTACGACTCTTTTCCTGTGATGCGCTTTCCCATAATTTCTTTCTGATGACACGAATTCTTCTTGAGTAGTCCTCACTGACTGAAAATTCTGAACCTTTGAATTTAGGGCATGCCTTCATTATTAATGTCTTATCTTGGTAGTCATGTAAATTTATGATGACAAGGCGATTCTTGTTTGATTTCCTACCTATTCGGTGGCATTTTTGCGTAGTCTTTATATGACGCCTAGCTTTTCGCTAAAATATCCTTTGTTATTTTGTGCGTAAGTTCTGCCTCAGTCTCCTTCTTTTATGCCGTAAATAAGTAAGTTGTTCCTAGGGCTTCTATTTTCGAAGTCACCGGTTTTACTTAATAGGCGTGAAACAGTGTCGTCAAGCTTAGCAATAGTTGATTTCACATGCTCTACTTCCGTTTTTAAGTTATTGTTAGTTGCCACATCGTCTTCCGAACTTTTCATTCTCTCTGTCAAACCATGTTTTATTTCCCACAAAGAACACTGTTTTGCAAGAATGTCGCTGATAGACGACGTCAGGGCACTTTGATCCAAGAGGATCTGCTGTAACGCTTGGATCTGGATTTGATCCAATATCACCACATTTTAAAAGATTCTATTGGGAAGAAAAAAACATATGGCAAAACACTCCTTATACGTACGTAGTGGGCTGGGCAACAGCAACAAGAAGCTGTTGCCGCTGCGATAGCGGTAGGCAGATAAGTAGTCACTAACCTGCGCAATGAAGCAAAATGGGTTCTTGCGAATTGTGCCTGAGGTGCTGCTGCCAAGCCCACTGTTTGCAAGCGGTGACGTGAAGCTTCTTATACAGGCGACGGTGTCCTCATGATGCGACCATATGATGTGACGTTGTCGTTGATGGCGCGGCCGCAGACACAGTGACGGGAAGCATGATGAAGTCGTTGATCAAGCAGAGATCAACCCATGCTGGACGCTCGAAGCCAGCGTCATTTGCTTGGTATGAAGGCGATCGGGAGAATCGCTCACCGAGATACGACGGTTATGCGGGCAGCAAGACGGCCAAAACATGTGCAGTGAATCAAAATGGGTTCTTGAGCATTGCGCCTGAGGTGCTGCTGCATTTGTTGTTATTAATAGAAGCAGTTCCACAATTTCCTCTCAATCTTTCCGCAGATATTGCTCATCTTGTTATCGGCAGAAAGGAGAGTCCCTGCATTGTACACCTGAATTTAAGCGCAGGATTAGTTTCGCACCCATCAATGTGCTGCCGGAATTTGAAACCGCGACATCGTGATCCGCAGCGGACCGCCATAGCCACTGAGCCGCCGAAACTGACACTTAAGCAAAGGCTTCGCAAGTTATAAACTTCGACTGCCTCTATTATCTTCCGACTCTTCTCATTAAGGTGCCTGGTGATAACTAAGCTGTTTCCCAAGTCAAATTTCCAACCGTACTCGCGGCAGTCGACCACCATCAACAACAATATGCTGAATTGTCTGTGACAAAGAGTTGTCATTTTTTGCGAGCTAGCTGTAGACACGTGAATCGATTGAATCGTACCGTCGTTTGGCTGATGTGTGCCTGATGCGCAGTGGGGATAAAATAGTAGAAATAAACGCTAATTGGAAGTAATTTAAAGTTCATCGCCCGTCCTGTTATATGTGTTCTTTTCGTCCTCCTCCTTAGCGCTGTAATGAATGCTGTCGAGATGAATCCCTATAGGTGCACGCTAAAAAATGTCTGTAAAAAACTGAAAAAAAGGCCACACATTTTACACCTTTCTTTCAGGAATAAAAAGAAAAAAGCCGCATGTCTTGGGCGAAAGGCGAGATCAAATTAGCAGACAGCTATACAAAGTAAGGATAGTAGCTTTATTGGACGTATAAACTTGTAAACATTCGCACACTAAAACTAAATTACCAAGCATGGTCCCACGCGCGCAGGCAAACGTAAACACATCTCACTCGACGAGCTCGGACACTCGCCTTCAAAACTGCTGGCGTGAGGAAAATCAGCGAGCGAATTGACCTTCGTGTTGCCTTTCGCTCGAACATGAAGTAAGCGGCAAGAGCAAAGCGCACAGGAGGCTATAAGTCCTCGGTGCACCTAGACTCTGTACTTATCGCAGATCGCTTTCAAGATATGGCCCACGCGGCCGCCGCCGGAGTAGAACCCCCCCCCCCCCCCCAAACACACGCACACTCCAGTGCCTTGCGTACAGTGGAAGACGCCGTGCTTCTTCCCCGCCTTCGTCTCTTGCGCGCGTGAGATCAATCCGCCATTATCAGCACACCCTCACATACTTTCACTCGCACCCAGTGGCGTAGCTAGGTCTTCTGGCAACCGGGGCCCATAGGTCCGCTGTCACCCCCCCCCCCCCCCTCCGGGTTTAGCCCGCGGAAACAGGGGTGTCTTCAGACGTATATGACATCCCCCCCCACTGGCCCCTTGCACCCAGGGCCCACGGCCCCCCGGCCCCCCTGGTTGCTACGCCACTGCTCGCACCTACAACACACGGCGCGCGGCCACGGTGTTATCAAACTAGGAATTTATGGGAAACATCACGGCGACACCGACGGCGGAAATGCGTTTTGAGTGTCTTCTGATTGCTATCGCAATAAAACAAACTGCATCGCAAAGCATTTCACAGATTTCATGTAAGATCACCATGTTATGAAAACACAGACAAATAACAGACGTTTCAGGGCCTATGGATACAGAATAGCGCAGACACATGTGTGATGAAGATCACATAAAGGACATGTAAAATATGTCTTGTTTAATTCGTGCCAGCTGCGGCTGTACTTTCCCCGCGTGTGTACATGCGCGGCTTCATTCAGCCTGTCCCCTCTTTTGCAACTTATTAATCACAACGTTGAACATTTTCCGCTAGTGTACATCTTATAAATTCGGCAAATGCTGCAGGAACTGACAGCGATTGCACTGTGTTGAAGCATATTACAGAGAATCTGTAAGACGAAATGCGAGGGTAACCTTAAAATATTATTAAATTATGGGGTTTTACGGGGCAAAACCACAATCTGATTATAAGGCATGCCGTAGTGGGGGACTCCAGATTACTTTAGGCCACCTGGGGTTCTTTAACGTGCAGCTAAATCTAAGTACACATTTTTTCTTTTTGCATTTCGTCTCCATCGAAATGTGGCCGCCATGGACGAGATTTGATACGGCGACCTAGTGCGTAGCAGTGAGGCCAAGCTTCTAAAAACACGATCAGAAAATTCTGTTGAACGAGGAAACATGCCTTAAGGACACTTTTTTCGAATAATTTTTTGGAAATGTTTTCTTATACTGTGGCTAGCACCCATTTGTGCACGTTGTAATCATGCTCGCGGAGCCCATCGCTTGTGCGCTATGATTAAAAACTTTGTATTCAAACATGTGCATAGCGCAGTGCAAGCTATGCCAACGAGACTCAAAAGGAGATTTACGGCAAAAGGAGACTGTGAAAATACTCCCTACGACAACGCCTACCGGGGTGGTCACAGACGAGACAGTTGTTGGTCGCCAAAAACAGCAGAACGGTTCAAGTGATCAAAACTACAAAGGGGTGCACGAATACCGCAGATAAACAGTAAGCATTGCACAGGAGTTGCACGGTCACAGAAACGTACTAAGCACACATACAGCAAGTTGTGAAAGTTTAATTCATGCCCGAATCAGCCCGAATATTCGCTTTCCTTAGTTGAGCATTTGTCATTCCTGCTCGCTAGTTTGGTTGGTCGAGCAAATGCCGCTTTCTCTTGTAGTATGTATTTGAATTGTCAAATTCATTGTAATATTTATTTATTATAACCTCTGTTGGGAAAGTTCATCCCTTTATGTGTCATTTTCATTTGTGATATCGTCCACGCGCTTGTAGACAAGATGAATTAACTGCTCGCAGAAACGAACAAGGTGCAAGTTTCTGCGAGCAGTACAAAATACCGAGACACTGAAGGTGGTAGTATCACAAAAGTTAAAAAAAAAAACTGAGTCCGTCGAGCCGGATTCGAACCAGCGACCTATGGATGTCCGCTTTGGGCCAACCTCTACAGTCCACCGCTCTACCAACTGAGCTATCGACGGAACTGAACTTGGCTTTCGGCCAGCGCGACTGGACGGCGGCCGCACACCTGGTGACCCACTTAAGCGGAGCTGACATGCGCCTCGTGCCAAACTGGTTCGGCCGTCGCTCGAGCGATCAGCCCTCTCTTTGCGAAAGGTATCGTTGCCGCCGCCGTGATGGAAAACGTGGCCACGTGGATTCATCAGAACGGTACTGCACTAATGCACCAGGTTGGTTTGGTACTGCACTAACGGATGTGTTCCATTTTGGTTTGTCTAGATGAGCATGGAAACGTTGGCCACTAGAACGTTAGCATCTAAAGTGCCGTTAAATCGGGCGCTTTTCTAAAAAGCGCTTCAGAATATAGAAAAACAACCAATCTAACAAATCCGGCGCAATATGCACTTTCTGCAATTAGATACAAGTAAAAAAAAAGTAATAAGAAATAGCGCACGCACGCACGCACGCGCACGCACACACACACACACACACACACACACACACACACACACACACACACACACACACACACACACACACACACACACACACACACACACACACACACACACACACACACACACACACACACACACTCAAGCTCAAGCTTTTCGATTTTAATTTCTTTTTTTTCTCATTCTCGAAATCCACATGGTATTTCTTGTTTCCATTCTTTGCATCAAATGCATTGTTTCTGTTTCTCTCACTTTCTTTCTGATGGATCCTGGTACTCGATTTACACTTTCTACTACCCTGTACTCGGTTGCCAAATTTCCTGACCTCTTCCTCCGTTCTGTGTCCACGCTTTTTAAGTACAGATACTAGTGCACTTTAGCCGCCCATTTATTTTGATCCATGTTCCTGAGTCCTTCTTCACCACTAATTTTGCTGTGCGCTTCTCTGTCTTCAAACGAGGCCCAACCCATGTCACCCTGTACTGCCTGGTTTGTGGTTTGCCGTGTGCTCTCAAAGCCAACCGGCCTACCGATCCTTGGTTAAGTTCCAGCCCCGACAAGATATCCGATTTTAAGCACAAAATGGCATTTGCGAACGTTAGCGCTCGCAGCATTACTCCTTTCCATATTCCACGCACCACCTCATATTTACTGTAACCCCGAAGTGCTGTATGCTTCACTATTTCTGCATTCCGGGTCCCCTTTATTTTCAGGTATTCGATATTCGATTCGATTCGCTTCTGGCGCTCTTCGATTCGTTTACGATTCAGTCTGAAAAATCATTAATCGTACACCCATAAAAGCTGGTGTTGGCCAGCCCCGCGCTAGAGGTTGGAATACATGGGAACTGAAAAATAGTTTTTTGCTGGGCGTCTACCGCACCGAAATCGAAGAGGTTAATTGCATTCGAGCGAAAACATTAAGATCTACGTACTGCAGCAAGATGTCTTACATTTTACAAAAAATTTTACAAATTGTAAAAAAAAAGCCGGAAGTGTCGAGATTTCAACACTAGTAACTAAGCGATTAATAATCAAGTATCGTAATACAACAAACTTCTATTGGGCATTTAAAAAAGAAAGCTAAATATTTAGTATTGTACACATTTGAGAAACATACCACTAATTTTCAAATAAGACTTTTGCGGAATCATCGTAAACAGCTCTCAGTTAATGTGCCCCAATTGTCTGCTTGAGATGTTCTAAAGATGCGCTTTTGAAAACTGCGATAAGGATTTTCCGCGAACAGTTACCAATTTATAAATTCCACGCTTTTATTTCGAAACATGCGAATATTCAGTGATTTTTGGTTTTAAAGAAATTCAATTAATAAGTAAGAACGCTGCTTAATGCAATGGGTAGAATCAGGTTTTCTCTCTTAAATGTAATAACATTTATTGAATGAAGCCCAGCTGTTGTCCAAAAACTGCATTACGGTGTTCCGCAAGACATTGAATATATTTCACAAGCCTTTGAAAGTTGCCTCTGAGGCAGTGCTTCCTATTAACCTCCCTGCCTTCCTTTCCTGTCAGTTCCTCATCTCTGTCCATCATTTGACACAAAGCGATGAAACAGACCCATGATTACTAACAAACAAAACCGTTATTTAACCTCTTTTATATCACTACTGCTGTAGAGCAGGAGCCATGGACGCGGTTGTACAAACGAACCCCATTCTACTTTACAGCGGGAAAAGAGGATGGGCCCAATTCCTGTTGCTGGTATGCGTCGTGGTCTGGGCCAGACGTAGGGAATGGGCAGGGCTTGCAGTACATCCGATACGGATGCGTTGATGCCAGCGTTCCCAGCCATGGCCCAGGAGAATTGCAGACTCGATCAGTCAGGACGACTGTTCGCATGGAGATGCTAAAAAAAATTTGGAGGATGCTTAAGCTTCGCCTTTAAGAGTGGAATGCGATAGCATTCAAAGATCCCTGACTGCTTCTCACGATTTCCGGCAACTACATCTTATGAAACCGTAATGTTGACCAGGAAGCGCTAGCGGCGAACGCTATGCATGAGCCAAGCTTTCTGGTAGAAACGTGGCCTGTTGCGTGGGCCAATCCCGGAGGTAGTGCACAGCCACGCCAGAAATTTACATAATTTTCAGGTTTCTGTTATCGTTTCGCTCTTTTAATATTTAAGATCGAGAAGATTTAACATAAAATGCATGCGCTGTCGGTGTTTTGTTTCATGACATTTGTTTGTGGGCTGTCATTCTCAAACATCCGAGGGAAAACTGTCAAGAATGTAAGACAAGGTATGAGCAACTTTACTGATAGAATGGTGGAACAAAATAACCCGCATATACCGCATGTGATATAGCAAGGCGTGGCTTATAAATGTACCTAAACATATACGGCAATTTTCTCTCAAGGGGACGCCGGCGCCTGACGCCGACACCGGATTTTCTGCAACAGGGGGCCCTTAACGCTGTCACGTTAACAGGTCGCGTTCACAGGTGTATTCCTATGTTATTGTGGACACAAACGACGCTGCTAAAACACCTAAAAGATTGTTTCAATAAATTCTCAGCCACCGCCTAATCTTTAAAGATGGGGCTGAGAATTTGAAGAAATGCTACAGGAAAAAGTTTGTCAAAGGACACCAAGTCGCTTGTCAGTGCACCACATTTGAATGGAATGTACCTAATGCATGTCCTGTTATATTCCCTGGATCCTACCTTAAGTCTTCGAGTTCCACCGAGGCTTCCCCGATGAGATGCGACACTTTTGTGAAGACTATGGTTAAACGTCCCATTTACCAATGGCCACGCGTGACGCATACGGATGGCCGACACTGCAGGGTGTGACCACTGCGGTGACGAGAAAACATTACATCATGTTCTGTGGCAGCGCCCGCATGCAGCGTACAGAGACAGTCGCAACGGACAGAGACAGCACACCAGAGGCGACAAGCGGACTGTCACGAATGGCCCGCTAATTGATAAAAGGGGGCAAATGTCGCGGACTTCCGTGCGAACGACTTCGACATCAAGTTGCCAGCTTGCCACGTCGTTGCCGGGTATGCGGGTACAGTATTAGAGGCAGAGCCTGGCGTAACGATGCGACGTCATGGGCGAGTTTTTGCCAACGACTCAAGCGTTGTGGTTGGCCGAGAAGAACAGTTAATTTTCCCGATGAAAGAAAGGGGAAAAGAAGGGCATAAAAGGTGGATCTTGAGTGTTGCGGGAACGTGCTCCAACTCGATCTAGTGCTTCTACACGTGCTCATGCTCGTACATGTAAACTCTCATCATGGAAATTTATAAATAAACCCTTTACCAATCTCTTGGACGTCGCCCCGGACCTCTCGATCGCTCCGCACCTGGCGCTTCACCAGCCACGGAACCGTAATGGCCGCTCGGACACTGAGTCCCGACAACTGTACGTCAGTGGTGGGATATGCTACCATGGGTCGCAACCGGCTGCAGTGCTGAGGGAACAGGGTTCAAAGCCAACCATCGAACCAACTTGGGTCACTGGGCATGAGGCACTGCGTGCCGCTCTTCAGCTAACCTCTTTGACGCCGACATGGGTCACCGGGTTTGCGGCTCTGGGTACGTGGCTTGGGCACGTACCGCTCTTAGTTTAATTTATTTCATTCGATGAGTCGCTTTCACTCTGACTTGGTGCACTGTGTATGTGCCACTAGGTCGGTGCTGCTTTTCAATGAACCTCTTTGTACCAACTTGGCCCACTGGGTCACGGATTCTGGTGGGTGTGTCTCGCTCTTCAGTGAACGTGTTTGACGCCAACTTCAGTAACTAGCTAATTGCCACTCTGCACGTTTCGCTTTCTTCAATGCTCGGTGGAATCGAACCCGCGCCGAGCACGGACATTACGGTGGCACCAATACATGGCGCATCATTTGCAGTGGAAAGCAGCGTGCAGTAGCCGAAGTAGACCGGGAAAGGAGCCCGGATGCATTTTTCATGAGCCGAATGTGCCATTAGAAATTTACTACGTGCCGGGCAGAATCAAGCCCACATTACGCGTTTACGTCAAGGACAGCCGCGCGACGCTTTAGCAAGCAGCGCCATAAAATTTACTGGGTATGCGCCGATTTTCAAAGAAAGTCTTTCACGCCAACGCTTAAGTTGACGAGCTGGGCCATGAATGCACTGCGCATGTGCAACGCTTCGATGAACATCTCGGCAACTTGGGTCAAAAAATAATCTGCCTTTGGGCGTGCGGCCAGAGAGCGCACAACTGGCAGCGTTCGCAAATATACATCCCACACACCACGAGAGTATATATATATATATATATATATATAGGAGGATCGCCAGGGCTTCTTAAGCATATGCCTTAAGCAATCCTTAAGGCTTATGAACAGCAACGGGATGTCATCTAGGTCGATGCGGCTGAATATCTAGTTCCGAATAGAACATTCGCAGTGGCAGGGATTACGGGTACACATGCCATTCCTTTCCACCTCCATTCGTGTATGTATATCCGCATTGGCTGAGAAGGCAGCTTTCGACATTACAAATTCACAGGCAGATATCTTCAGTGACTCCAAGACAGCCATACACAATTTTGCCCGCGGCAGAATTGATGAACTCACTCTTCATATTCTTTCCAAGATCACCTGCCCAGATAGGGACATTGAATTGATTTGGGTATCGGCACATTCTGGCAACCCTGGAAAGGAGGCGGCTCATCAGAGAGTCTGAGGTTTAGTCGGCCGGGCTGTGAGCATTTCCACTCTGGGGACATCCAAGGATAGCCTAATTTCATTTCAATATCTGACCCACCACATCCTCCTTGGATGAAGGAGGTTTCCGGCCCCACATAATAAGCGCAATAAATAGCAAGAAATAATCTGAAGGAGACCGCAAACAAACTCCTTTCCTAACGTGGTAGATCTCTCCCATCTGTTTCCATCAGTTTTCTCCCGAGTGCATTCTGTGCGATAAGAGAGCTACCCTCACCCATATGCTCTGTGGACTTAAGGAAGACCCCCCCACCTTCAGAATTAGGGAAATCCTGCTTCCAGATGAATGGGAGACCCTGCTGCGCAGCTCGGACCCGGCAGTCCAAGACCGGATCCTCAAGCGCGCCTATGAGGTCACCAGTAGGCTTGACCTGCTGGCCATCTAGTAGGGCGATGTAACCCGCTCCTGCACAACTATCCGAATAAATAAAGGTTTCCTCGCTCTCTTTCTTCCCCCACGAAACGACCCACGCGCTACTGCGGCAGCTAGTGTTCACTTTCGACACCCTTCGGTCACGGCTCGCGCGATTGTGGGGAACAGGCCGATGGCCTCATCAGAATGGTTCTCAAAACGGATGATTTATGGCCAGCGCGGGAGTACCTTGGTCAGGAGAGGTTTGGGCTATAAGCGATCATACGTCCATCATTTGTCAGCCGCCCTAATTGGCATGTCCACGCCGGAGACGGATTCAGTGTACGATTGGAGTCAGCATACGTTCCCCTCCTTTCCTTGTTTGTGCCCAGTGATGTGCGCGCGTTTTCGACCAAGTTCCCTTTTGAGGGAAAGGGAAACCAACCTCCGGATCGGTGGGACCTGATGCAATCGGTATCCTGACACCGGATTGGGGGAAGAGACTGAACAATGACCACGCAAGGCATAAAAGGAGCAACGGACGGCGGGAGTGATCGGCTACTACAACTTCATGATGAACTTTTTCTTTAATATTTTGAATTTTCTTGTAAATATGTAAGTATAAATACTAAATATAATCTAATATGAATACGGTCCAAGAGAGCAGCAAGCAGCGTGTCTTAACCAGAGCAGCTCAGGCAATCTTCAGCTCGCGCCTCCCGGACGACTGGCGATGTGTCTGCAGCGCTGGGCATTCCTCTACACTACGATTGCGCCCCCCATAGGAAAAGGAGCCACCCTGGTGACTCATTGTGAACACAGAATCGTGGGGTCGTAATACGGCTTCAGGCGTTGTACGCGGACGGCTTCACGACCACGACAGTGTTGGTCCGTAGGTGGCGTGACAGGATCGACAATGTAGTTCAAAGGCGATGTCTGCGTTACAACATGGTAGGGTGCTTGATACTTGGATACAAGCTTGGATGAGAATCCAGCAGGAATGGCGGGAACCCAGAGCCACACAAGGGAATCCGGAAGAAAGTGACAGTGCTGGTGATCATCGCCACGTCGAGACTTTTGTTGCCATTGGTCGACGGCTCTAAAGGAACGGGCGAGCTGTCGGCATTCCTCTGCGCGGCAGGCAGCTTCAGAGATGGGCGTACATTCGGACGAGCCAGGTCTGTACGGAAGAATGGTGTCGAGGGTA
This sequence comes from Dermacentor albipictus, assembly GCF_038994185.2. NCBI lineage: Eukaryota > Metazoa > Arthropoda > Arachnida > Ixodida > Ixodidae > Dermacentor > Dermacentor albipictus. The sequence goes on from NC_091825.1 coordinate 30,313,587, forward strand.
GTCGAAGGTTCGCGACCATACAAGAGGAAGAATGGGGAGAAGTTTGTGGTCGCCTGTGGTGCATGTGTTGTAGGCGAACGTGATGAATGGCAAAATGAGGTCCCAATCAGTGTGATCAGAGGCGACGTATTTGGAGAGCAAGTCGCCAAGGGTGCGGTTAAATCTTTCCGTCAGACCATTAGGTTGAGGATGGTAGTCGGTGGTGGTGCGATGAACGATGCGACATTCAGCAAGGAGCGCGTTTATGACTTCGGAGAGGAAGACACGTCCTCTATCACTCAAAAGTTCGCGAGGTGCACCGTGACGGAGAATAAAGTTTTTCAGGAGGAAGGATGCTATATCGCAATCGGTGGCAGCAGGCAGAGCCGCTGTTTTTGCGTATCGCGTCAAATGGTCGATGGCGACGACTATCCAGCGGTTGCCGGAAGCCGTGCTCGGAAGGGGTCCATACAGATCAATGCCAATGCAATCGAAGGGCCTGGCAGGACACGGGATTGGTTGCAGTGGACCAGATACACGCTGAGCAGGAACCTTGAGGCGTTAGCACTGAGGGCACGACCGAATGTACTTGCACGCAAATGTGTACATGCCACGCCAATAAAACCTGGAGCGAAGCCGGGCGTATATGACTTGAAGACACCCACACTGCAGGTCAGTGTGGAAGGCAGAACATATTTCACCACGAAGATGTCGCGGCATGACCAGCAACCACTTGCGGACGTCAGAGACGTAATTCCGGCGATAGAGAAGTCCATCCCGAATTTCGAAGTGAGATGCTTGACGGCGCAAAGCTCGAGAAGGTGAAGGAAGAGTCGACGGGTTTGAAAGGCAGCGGATAAGAGTAGTAATCCCGGCATCCTTGCATTTCTCCGAAGCCATGTCGCAGCCTGCAGGGAACGAAAGTGCTTGGTCAACGGCAGAGAGGCAGGCATCGCTTTCGGATGACACGGGCGAACGGGAAAGCCCGTCGGCATCGGTGTGGCGGCGGCCAGACCTGTAGACAACGCGCACGTTGAAATCTTGCAACCTCAAGGCACAGCGAGCTAATCGACCTGAGGGGTCCTTCAACGTGGACAGCCAACAAAGTGCATGGTGTTCTGTAATCGCGTCGAAGGGACGGCTATAGAGGTAGGCTCGAAACTTACCAGGTGCCCAGATTATGACCAAACATTCCTTCTCCGTAACCGAATAATTCTTCTCGGCTTTGGTGAGGGTGCGGCTTGCGTATGCAACGACGTACTCGTCGAATCCACATTTGCGCTGCGCGAGCACAGCGCCGAGTCCAACACCGCTGGCGTCGGTGTGTACTTCGGAAGGAGCTGTCGGGTCGAAGTGACGCAGTATAGGCGGCGAGGTCAGTAGACGACGCAACTCTTGGAAGGCATCGTCACAAGCGGACGACCAGGCGTAGTCGTTTAAGTCGCTTTGTAGAAGCTGATTCAAGGGAGCGGTGATGGATGCAAAATTCAGAATGAAGCGGCGAAAGTAAGAACACAGGCCAAGGAAGCTGCGAAGTTCTTTTACGGAGGAAGGTTTTGGAAAATCAGCAACTGCACGCAGCTTGGCGGCGTCAGGAAGAATACCGTGTTTAGATACTGCATGGCCAAGGATGGTGAGCTGACTTGCGCCAAAGTGGCATTTCTTCAGCTTGAGCTGAAGGCCTGCGGCAGTTAGGCACTGTAACACTTCCTCCAGCCTACAGAGATGGGTGGGAAAAATCGGGCGAAAAAAATAACCACATCACCTAAGTAGCACAGGCACGTTTTCCACTTGAGACCACGCAAAAGGTTGTCCATCAGCAGCGCATGTGCAGTAACCATCGACAGGGTCGCGCTGTTGAGGACACCATTGTATGCGAATGGTTCATTGGCGAGTGAATGTGCCAGCCTCGTTGATTCGAAGTAAGCATCGCGGCCCATAAGCTCGGCGCTTGATTTCGCTTCTGCTGGGCCACCTCCTATATGGTCTACCTCCAGCCTACTCCTCCGGTCGAACCCACTGGGCCCTCCCGGCCGGCATACTCTGATGCTGCTGGGACGACCCTCTACCTTTCTCCCTCCTACCCTCTCTCTCTTTTAATCCCAACTCCGCCACCCTGCTGGCGCTGAGCCGTGCTCCCGCATGGGTTGCAGAAGATAGCGCTAGCCTTTCCTCTTTCCCCACAAGAACCACTTTTATCTCTTGATTTCCGTTCTGCAATTCAGTGTTCGAGTGCGTTGCCGTAATATGTGCTATATCGCTGCGGTAGATCTGCGGAGAGCGTCTTTAGAGAAGGGTGTAAGATTAGGCTTTTTGGTGAAACATACTTAAACTGTGGATAACAGCGCAAGGACAGTAGAGGAGACAGAATATAGATCAGAGCACTCTGCGCTCTCTTCTGTCCCCTCTGCGGTCCTTGCACTGTTATTAAAACGTTAAGTCTTTAGAGAAGTACTCCCGTCTCAGCTACAAGTCAATATTCATATCTCGAAGCTTTCGGGATGTGATTGCTCTTATCCGAACACGGCATCAACGTCTCGAAAAAAAGCAACCGCATCTTCCTGTACGTTATTGAGGACCACATCGACGTTTCGCCGAACACGTGGAGAAAATCTCAAAGCGATGTGTTTGGGTAGCACCATTAGCTTGAAGGAGTGTTCCGTTTGGACCTGGCAAAACAGCAGTCGTATCTCGTCAGCAATGGCTTTGCTTTCGTATTTGTACACGAAGAACATATCCGCTAACGGCGCAAATATCTGGAAAACCCAACATCCCAAGTGGCTCCGAATGAAACTTGTCACGTAGTTCGATTTGAATTGATGTGCTACGTGAACGGTTCCCGCGGATCTTACGACAACTAAATTGGTCGGGAGGAAAGTCGCGTTGGGTTTGACGTATTTGTTGACCACAGAAATCCAATGAACCATGCATATACCGAGGTTTGTTGCCAAGCCCTCTATGGTGTATTTTTTCTTACCGGTGGCTGCACAGTGCTGCAAGCTCCGAATTGATGGATCTCGTTACATTGAGCACTAGAAGATAGTCGGGTTTCCGACAACTTCGTGTTGTCCCTTTCTTCAAGTCTCGTGTTTTGCTTGCAGTAACTTCCCAAAAATTATAAATCACCAACTGGCCTACACCCACACTCTGCTATGTTCCTTCTGCTCCACAGAGACCGAGAAATAGTTCACGTGCTTACCGACGTGTTTAGGCGCACCCTCGCTGTCCATGCCCTTTTAGAGTTTACTCCAGGAAGAGTGTACGTGCTGGGTCCAATACGGAGGATCTTCTGGCCAGCCGTAGTTTTATAAGGTAGCATCTTGGCGCTGAACCTTAGCGGTATATGTTCCAATTCACGCACAAGTTGATCAGGAGGTCGAGCTTGTTTACGGCGCCTACTGGCACCTCCGACCATGGTGTGCTCAGGTTTTGCAAGAACTGCTTGAAGATCTTGTGCGTCAGCTCGGCATACTCTGCAGTGTGGTTTAGACAAGCCTCGGAAGAGTTGGTGATGGCATTCATGGCGGAGCTCACGAAGCGGCGCTGCCGGATCCCTTCGACAATCATGCGCGTCCACTGGAACTTTAGGCTCCATTTCATCTCCTATCATAGATAAGCTGCGAAGGAGTAACCCGGCAAGCAGCTGGAAGTGACGCACTCCTTGGAGTCCTCGCATGGGTGGATGCTCGGGCTGGGGGTCGTTTGAAGGAGATATTGTTACGAAGATGAAGCCTGATGCACAAATGTATGTACAAATATTTATACGGGGAAAAGTTAGTGGCAATCGCGCAGGCTGGTACAGAGGTCACAGCTCCAGGAGACAGTCTACCACTTCCTCTTCGTCTCCCTCTTGCGCGCACGGTATTGTCCAAATGCACCGTAACATAAGCCCCGGGAACTCGAGCACCGTCCCGGAGCTTGTTAGAATGATAGCTAACTAGATGAACAGTACGGTTTTAAACGGGATACCTGAACGACGTCAGTTCGTAGCTGGGACAAGGACGGCGTGTTTTCGACAGGGGCGAATTCGTAATTTATTTGACTTAATTGTCGCAATTCCCGGTAGGGCCCGGTATAGCGTAACAGCAGTTTTTGCGAGAGGCCAACATGGCGACTTGGAATCCACAGAACGAACTTTCTGGAAGAAAACTAAAGGTTTCAGTGACGACTTTTGTAGCGAGTCTTTTGTAACGCCTGAGTCGCTGTAAGTCGATGACAGGCAATCTGGTGAGCCACACGAGCCCGACCAAGGGGCGTCATAGGCGTATTCCACGGTATGACGCGACACCGAAGGTAGCAAGGTATCAAAAGGCAGAATGGGATGGCGACCAAACAAGAGGTAGAAAGGCGAGAGATCGCAGGTATCCTGGCGTGACGAATTTGTACGCAAATGTCACGTAGGGCAAAATGCAGTCCCAATCGCGATGGTCTGCTGAAACGTACATTGACATCTCTGTAACGGTGCAATCTAGTTATTCAGTCAGTCCGTTCGTTTGTGGGTGATATGCGGTTGCGAGCTTGTGTTCGGTGGAGCAGGAACGATGTCTGTCTTGCACAACTTGGGACAGGAAGTAGCGGCCACGATCTGTCAACAGCTGCCTTTGCGTGCCATGGTGAAGAACCACGTCTTGAAATAATTTTGCTACTTTTGTATCACAGCTGGTGGGCAGGACATGTGTAATGGCATAGCGCGTCGTATAGTCTGTGGCAACGGCTATCCATTTGTTCTCTTTTATGGATGTGGGGAAGGTGCCTAGAAGGTCCATGGCGATGCAGAAGAAAGGCTCCGTGGGAACATTTATTGGATGAAGGTGGCCAGCAGGTTGCCCACATGACTTCTTTCGACGCTCGCAGGGGTAGCAAGCCGCAACATAACGTAGCACAGAGCGGTGAAGGCCTGGCCGGAAGAAGCGACGTCGAACTCTGTCGTAAGCGTGGGAGGTGCCAAGGTGTCAGAAAGTGGGTGCGTCGTGAAGCTCAGCAAGAACTGTAGAACGGAGATGACGAGGGACAACTAGCAGTAAATCTGGTTGATCACAGCTGATGTTGCGTCGATAAAGAATGTCATCACGGAGCGCAAACATTCTGGTTGAGCGATGTGATTGTCCGGAAGTCAAGCGCTCAACGATCGACCGGAGAGAGTCGTCCTTTCGCTGCTCAGTAACGATGTCGCGAAAGTCAAATTGTCAGAGGGCAAGTGTCGGCCTCCTGTTCGTCGTTGTCAGGAGGATCGACGGGATGACGAGAAAAGCAGTTGGCGTCCAGATGCAAGCGTCCGGATTTGTACATCACAACGAAAGGATATATCTCCTGAAGTCTGATTGCCCAGCGACCAAGGCAGCCAGTCGGGTCTTTTAGTGATGACAGCGAGCACAACGCATGGGGGTCCGTGACGACAGGAAATGGGCGGCCAAAGAAGTAATGGTGAAATTCAGTCACTGCCCACACCAGAGCGTGGCCCTCACGCTAAGTGATAGAAAATTGCGCTCTAAAGGGGACACGAGGCGACTGACGCAGGCAATGAAGCGCTCGACTCCATTTTGCTGTTGGGCGGGGACAGCACCTATGCCATGGCCACTGGCGTCCGTGTGAACCTGAGTTGGTGCAGATGGATCAAAGGGGCCTAATATCGGAGGCGTTGTCAACAAGTGGATGAGGTTGTCGAAGGCAGCGGCTTGTTCGCGGCTCCAAAGGAACGCAGTGCCCTTCTTGAGAAGGTCAGTCAGTGGCCAGACGATATGCGCAATATTTGTAAGAAACCGACGAAAATAAGAGCATACGCCAACGAAGCAGCGCACATCTTTTGCTGAGCAGGGTACAGGAAAGTTCTTGACTGCATGAATTTATCAGGATCAGGACGTATACTGGCAACACTGACAAGGGGGTCAAGAACTTGAGGCTTCGCGGTGTCCGAAATGACAGCCTCCCTAACGATTTCAAGAATAGCGGCCAAACGACTGAGGGGCCTGTCAAACGTAGGGCGATATATACGATGACATCGTCCAGATAATATAAGAAGGTGGACCACTTATAGCCCCGAAGGAGAGAGTCCACCATTCTTTCGAAAGTTGCTGAGACATTAGAAAGTCCGAGAGGCATGACCTTTAAAAGGTAAAGGCCATCTGGTGTAACAAAAGCGGTCTTCTCACGGCAGAGTTCATCAACCAAAATCTGCCAATAACCGGATCGGAGGTCGATTGAATCGACGCATTTCAATCCGTGAAGGCAGTCGAGAGCGTCATCAATAGGCGGGAGAGGGCACACATCCTTTTTTGCGATCTCGTCCGGTTGACGGAAATCGACACAAGATCGCCAGCTGCCATCGTCCTTTCTGACCAAGACAATCAGCGATGCCTGAGGACTCGAAAAGGGCTCATTACACTTTTGGTTAGCGTCTTGTCTACTTCAGCTTGGATAACGTGCCGCAGTGCACGAAGCACACGATAGGATTGTCGACGGTTAAGACTAGAGTTACCGGTGTTAACCTTATGGGTCACAACGGAAGTCCGTCCCAGCGGGCGATCATCGAAGTCAAAGACGTCGCGATAAGACACCAGGGCGCGACAAAGATCCTCAGCCTGTTCGAGAAGAGGGTCTTGAGCGATCGTCTTCGAAAATATGCGGGGATCGGATGTTGCGGAACTAATCGGACAGCAGGTGTCTACAGACGGGCGCGGAACATCTAAAACAGAGATGCACGTATCGTCGATGGGAGACGCATTGACGAGTGACACGCCTTTCAGGATAACTTGTGTACTTAAAAAAAGCATTAAAACATGAAGAAATACGAGGTTATCGGCGATGGTCACAATGGCATGAGGAGCGGCAACTGTGTGTAGCAGGCGAACACTGACAGCATATTTAGCGCCAGCAAACAAGGACGTAATGGAGACGACAACACAATGCGCAATGCGCAACACAATGCGCATCCCTTACGTCCTTGTTTGCTGGCGCTAAATATGCTTTCAATTTACCAACACGCCCAACAAATGGCAACAGTGACATTAGGGGTCAGCACATAGTCACCGCCAGGAACAGATGGGAAGCAGGTCAAAGGCATGTACATGGCCGCTTGAGGCGGCAACCGTACAGAGTCTACAAAACATTAACGAGGCTCAGCTGATTTTGGAGGACAGCAGTGAATAGGCAGCTCGGGTTGGAGGAGGCCAGCAGCGCACTCAGTCAGTACTGAATGGTCCGATAGAAAGTCGAGGTCGCAGATCAAGTCATGGGAACCCCGCTATAAAACAGCAAATAAAATGGAAATGCTGAAACCAGCTACAGTTATTCGGGCGGAGCACATGCCAAGGATAATGGGCGTTGCTCTATAAGCTAGCCGGATAGCACGAAATGCGGCAGGTGTAAGGAATTCCTTCAGGCGACAAAAAAAAAAAAAACGATTGCTCGTCACCGAGATATGGGCTCCAGTATCAACAAGCGCTCGGAAAAATACACCCTCAACTTCTACGTCGACTATGTATCGTCTGGTCGGCAGGGTGAGAGGCTTTGGTGGAGACGTCGACGATGCAGCGTCACCTCCGGGAGCTGCATCTTTTAAGTTTTCCGAAGGTATGCGCCCATGTCGGAATGACGGCGAGAGGCGACAGCACTAGGGTGAGCTGGACGACGGGCGACGACTTTGCGACGAACGGGACTGGTGACTGCTGGACGAGAGTGATCGACAGCACCATGCGGTCGCGCCGTCAGTGGCGTGCATGTTCGGCTCGGCTTGCGGCTGTCGAATGCTATCGATAGCGGTAGCAAATTAGTAGAAAGCTGTACGAAGTAAGGATAGTAGTTTTATCGGCTGTGTAAAGCTGTAAACATTCGCATACTAACTAAATTAACAAGCCCGATGTCACGCGCGCACTGGTAAACACGAACACATCTCGCTCGGTGACCGCGAAAACTCGCTGTCAAAACGCTGGAGTGAGGAAGCGCGGCAGCAGCAGCGAGCGAATTGACCTTCGTGTGGCCTCTCACTTTAGCGCGAACTGAGCGGCGAGGCGCGCAAAGTAAGTAGTTGCTGGCGGAGTAAAAGCGCTCCCCCCTCCCTCCCGCGCTGCCTCCCCGCTTTCCTCTCTTTCGCGAGCGAGATAGAACCGCGATTGTGAGTTCCCTTTGCACCCAGTCGCGACATACGACGCGACTGCCAGAGCACAACACCTCGCTCTTTTCCATCCCTCCCAGCCTTTCGCGCAACGTAAGAGTCATAGCGTAAGAAATAAGATAAACCTGCATTTTTGGGGGGTGCAAACATTTCACTGTGTACGTCGTCGTAGTCGTTACCGCATCGATGTCGTCAGGTCCCTCCTCACCCTCAGGTTCAGCCTCGCCATATGCTCTCGTAAGCTCTCCGCTCTGCTCCCTCGTTCGCGTCAGATTGAGCTGCGATCGCCGGCTCCCCTCGCTTCCCACATTTCTCTCTCTCCCTCTCTCTCTCTCCCACTTTCTCTTTCTCCGGCCCGTGCAGCTATACGTGCAGCGCGGCTGAGGTGTCGTCTATATAGAGACAATTACCGCGCTGCACATTCCCCATCCTTCTCACTTCCCCCAAACTAGGGATCTCCCTGGGCTACCCTCGCGTGCTTTGACTTCGCACATTCAGCGTACAGCACGCGCCGACGGCTTTGTTGCGGTTGGACTTAATACGAAAGATTAGGCCAAACATACGGCAACGGCGAAAATGCGTCTGGAGTGTCCATATAATTACTATAGCAATAAAAAATGCCCGGTATACTCAAGAACAACTACTGCTTTGTGATGCCCATAAGGTCGCCTACGTCCGCTAACTTTATAGTTCGTGCTGCCTGTGTGGTTTCCGAAATGCATACGGAGACGGCACCAGTTTCTCACCACCAGTGGCCGCGGTGGGCTAACTTTGTTTACCTTCGCAGATACAACGAGGGTGTACTTGAGGGTGAGGAGGAACCTGATGACATCGATGCGGTAACGACCATGACGACGTTCACAGTGCAATGTTTGCACTCCTAAGGAAGCAGGTTTATCTCATTGCTAACGCTATTACTCTTGAAGCTGTGAAAAAAAAATGCGAAAAAATATCGTTGTTCACAACTGCGAGCTCAGCTGCGATGAGAGAAGCTGCATCGTTGAAAGCTGCGTATGAGTCCTGGCCACGTATAGTGCGCACCGAAATATCTGGCAAGAGAGTTTGTCCGCGTTGGCCATTAAAAGCTATTTCATAAGATGTTCGTGTAATGTTTCGCAGCAATCACCATGTTTACTTGCCACAAAATCTGGCCAAAAAGCCCTTTATTCGTTCCCATCAATGAACACATCTTGCCCCTCAAAGGTGAGTGCTGGTTGGACGCGAACGCAGTGCCTACTTTTTGTTTTTGAGCACTGTCGTAGCAAAAAACAAAAGGGGATATGAAGGTTTAGGAACAAATAAAAAAAGTTCTCCGTCGAGCCGGATTCGAACCAGCGACCTATGGATGTCCGTGGTGGGCGAGCCTCTACAGTCCACCGCTCTACCAACTGAGCTATCGACGGTACGGAAATCAGCTCGCGGCCTACGCGCCTGGACAACGGTCGTGCACCCCGTGACCCACTTCGCGCCGAGGCGTGGCACGTGCATTACGCCAAACTGGTTCAGCCGCAGAAAGGGGATTGCGCGCGCGAATGAACGCGCATTTGAACTTTGCGTCCGCGGCAAGAGAGCGTAACGTGTCACAGTCAGAAGAGAGAGCTAGCGCTGTCAATGTCCGATCTCCACGGAAATGATATATAGGACGTGGAATTTATTCTGTTGTATGTCATTGATTCATTGATAATTTCTATTTTTGGTTCAGTTGTGCTCTCACATATTTGAGTAGTTAGGAGCTTTGTGTTCACAATTAATTCATTTCGCCGCATAGTTTAGAGCGGCTAAATAGACTACCAAGCTTTCGTGGGTACGTGTCGCCAAATCTGGGTAATGTTCGGTTACTCTTTACTGACCATGGATAATCACTTATTTCTTTTAATGTACGTATTTTTTGGTATTCTAAGCAAGAATTCTTGTTTGAAATATGGCGAAAAACACTGAATCGCAGAAAGCAGCAGCTGAACGAGGTCAACTGTGGCAATACAATGAACTTGTGACGAAAACTGATCTTTATGGATGATAATATCCGAATTAACGAAGTTGCTCGAAGCCGGAAGGACGAAGTTTAAGCAAATACACACGCAGTCTATCATTCCATCATCCTAACGTTGGCTGAGCGGCCTTTATGGCGACGCACGCAGACGCTAGCGACACATCTCCATTTTCTTTGCACGAAATTCAGTGCAACTGATGCTTGGATTGGGATACACTCGCATCCGAGTGGTACTTCCCCCCTCCTTTTCAAAAAGATAACATGGTTGGGCGACTCATTTAAAAACGCGGGAACTGATAGCTTCCGCTGTCAAGCATTTAGGGTGTTTCATATTTCAATTGCGAACGGAAAAAACGGAAACCTGAAGCAATCCGGGTGCCACCAAAAGGAAGAACGTTAAGCGCGTCAGTTGCACGGGTAGAACGTGCGGAGGAAGCGCACATTCTACTCGGTAAAGCAGAAGTAATGGTGTCGGAAAATCGGCAAGTCTATTTTGATAAAGATTATAGGCTAAAAAAAAGCGAAGTTGATCGGAATTTTGAGTAGATTCGTGAATTAAACGAAAACTAGAAAGCCGAAGCAATGCACAATGCTTCTAATCTTCAACTCAGATGAGAAAAACGGATTAGGCAATGTTGTGAACTGCCGCTGGTGAAGCGTTCAACTAAGATAAAATCAACTTATTTAGTTACACTTTACACATACCTTGACGCTACGCACTTGCATTGAAATTGGGGCACCTAATGTGCAATTCAGAATCTTCGATTTGCCGGTGCAAACACTAGATATGTGGTGCTCGGAAAAAGAAAGGAAACGACTTGACATTGTAGCGCATTTCTAGAAATTTACAATTTGTAGACTTGAAGCTCTGAAACGCTGAAGTTGATCCATGCTCCATTCCAATCCGAACAATTTCATTTCCAACGCAAAAATTGGGGGTCCGCACCAGTTCATTCGTTCTAAAAAGAAAAAGAAAAAAAAATGCGCACGAACGTTTTGAGTCTCAAGCAATACTTGCCTTTTGTTTACGGGACAAATGTAACTTAAACCGTTTGACTGAGCTGCTGCCTAATCAGGACATTTGTCCATTGCTGTTGATGTCCGAAATAGTGGACTGTTTTGGTTTTATCTATATGGTTAGGCTGCGGCCCGAAGTGACATCTGAAATTTTGTTCGTCAGCCCGGGCTTGCATGGCGGAAATTCTGTGAAGTAAGGACACCGACCCGCCGTGGAGGCCGAGCGGCTGAGGGCGTTGCGCTGTGAAGCTCGAGTTCGTGAGCTGCTTTCCCGGCCGCTGCGGCCGCATTTCGCTGGGGTCGAAGTGGAATTAACACGCCCATGCACTCAGATTGAGGTGCACGCTGAAAAACCGCAGGTGGGCGAAAATAATCCGGAACATCCAACTACGGTGTGTTTCATAGTATAGCAATTTTGGCACTTACATATTGACACGTGTACTTATCTTTATCGGGCGACCAGGTTTCGCCACCTAACAAATGTTATCGCACAGCGCGGGACGCGCCTGCATGTATCCGAAGTCTCTGGAAAGTTATCGATGCTTCTATCCGCTGTCTGTTGTCGCCGAACCTTGTATTATCTGATTTCATCGCTTGACACGAATGGTGCAGAACTTTGTAGAAGGCATGCGGGTCCCAACGTTTAGTCTGGAACATTCGATGACTGCTGTATAAAAGCCGACGCGCTTGACCCGCTGATCAGATTTACGACGATCGCCGACTATGTTCGCCGCTCTCGTTGTGCTTTAAGTGTAGCCTGTTTTGTGGGCACAGGTTCGCCCAATAAAACTAGTTTTTGCATTTCACAGTATTGCTACTGTGTTCTTTGACGTCACGACCACGTGACAATATGCAGGATGTATTGTTCAATTTATTAATTCGTTACTTAATTAAGGAATGCAGTGGCTGTTCTCCTCACGGGACAGAGCTTCAAGCAGTGTACAATGAGCATGTAGTGCAGGGAAATGGCAGCTTCAAATGCCAGAATCAAGGAAAATTTTGCCACAGAAATGCGATGTTCTCGAGGTGACGCTAAAGCACTATATGACGCCACGTGGTCGTAGACCTGCAACGCTGTAGTAGAGCGGTACAATTTAGTTGCACTACTGGGAGAGCGCGCACGCTACATTATCAATCAATCAATCAATCAATCAATCAATCAATCAATCAATCAATCAATCAATCAATCAATCAATCAATCAATCAATCAATCAATCAATCAATCAATCAATCAATCAATCAGTTTTGTTCTCGCAGAAAGATACACTGTGCAACAAAACAATTTGTAGGCTCAGAGAAAAGATCCGTGTCACGCGAGTCGACGATCCCGCGAAAAAGACAATCTGAGTCAGCCCGTGATTACAGTGAGTGGTGTTATCCTGATAAAACAAATAAAGTGCTCTATCGCGCTCTCTCTCTCTCTCTCTCTCTCTCTCTCTCTCTCTCTCTCTCTATATATATATATATATATATATATATATATATATATATATATATATATATATATATATATATATATATATATATATATATATATATATATATATATTGGAATGTACATGGCACAGAAAAGTAGATAGAAGAAGAGGAGGGCGACGAGCTGAGTAGCAGACACGTCTCTCGATTCTATCGGCAACGTCGTGTTGGGCACCGAGGTGCTACGAGCAACACCCAACGTTCTATGTGACTGAACGTCGTAACTTCGACCATTCCTTGCCTCCACGCTCCTTTCCTTCATCGACGACCTTCCCCATCATCCACGACGAAATCACCGCAGCGGATCACCCGTTTCAGACCGCAGTCTCACTACACCGTCTTCTCGTCAACGTGGTGCTCCTTCACCGAGGCGATGTTCATTCTCACCACCACCGTCGGGAAACTAGACTGCGCTGCCTATGAAGGTGAGGTCGCCAGACTGGACACGACACAGATCCCTGTACCGTTTACAAAGCTGAGAAACAAAGTGGAAGTGATAATTGATGGTGTATGCACAATGGCCTTGGTGGACACCGGGGCTATGAGATCAGTTATGAGCTATTCAGTTATTTAAATAACCGTCTTCGACGTGAAGTGATGTTTTCCCTCGACACGCATGCTAAATTCCGTGGAGTAAGCGGTGAAATTTAGCGTCCCCTTGGTGTTTGTGTTGGGAATGTGTTATTGGTGTACAAGTGTGATTTAACCGAGTTTGTAATTTAAGAACTCTGCACTCACGATTATATATTAGGGATAGACTTTCTGCAGAACTGCGGGGCTTCAGTCAATTGTGGTGCCGGCGAGCTTTCGATAAATAGCGGAAAACCTGGAGTACATGCCTGTCAGGATTCCTTGCTATCAGAACTCGTGGTTCAACGACCCGCTGGACAAAATAAATTTGCCGTTGCTGAGGGAGTGACGCTGCCTACGTGGTCTTTAGCACCGGTATCCGTGATCGCATCTTGTACAGACGCTTCATTTGACGCCGTGGTGCAAACCTTTGGCGATTCTTGTCGGAAGAAAAACTTACTGGTACCTCATAGTATCGTAAATCTGTGAACTACGATAGCACTTTCTTGTGGGCGTTAAATCGCTCTGCCGTCCCAGTGCTTGTTCCCGCACACATGAAGATTGCTGTCTTTGACGACGTCACGTGCAGTTCATCGATGGTCGTCAGGGACGAGGATTCCACTGAAGAACGAGCCTCCTGCGCTTACGAGCAGAAAATTCTACGCATGGACAGCAAGTCTTTGTCTTCACGTGAACGGACACCTTAGTGCAAGTGCTATCCCAGTATGCTTCCGTGTTTGACTTCACTCAAGATGAGCACCGTACTATTCCATCCTCGCGTGCTTGTCATCGCATTGACACAGGATCGGCACATTATCTCCGGCAGAAGCCTTACCGAATGTGTTCATCAGAGCGCAAGATTATTGCGGATCAGGTACAAGAGATGCTGAGGAAAAATGTCATTCAAGAATCAAGCCCCTGGCCCGCACCTGTCGTCCTGGTGAAGAAAAAAGATGGCTTCTGGAGATTTTGTGTTGGTTATAGGCGAATAAATGTGATTACCAAGAAGGATGTGTACCCGCTCCCACGAATTGAAGTAATAGACTGCGTACATTCTGCCTCCTACTTTTCGTCCCTCGATCTACGTTCATGCTATTGGCAGATACCTGTGTATCACGTCGATAAAGAGAAGACCGCCTTTGTTACACCGAAGGGTTTATTCAAATTTAACGTTCTGCCATTCGGGCTCTGTATGCGCCTGCCATATTCGAGAGATTCATGGACACAATTCGCCGGGGTCTAAAGTGGGAAATATGTCTATGCTATCTGGGCGATGATGTCATTTTCGGCTGCACTTTTAAAGAGCATAACGAGCGCCTTAGCTTGGATCTGAAATGCACGGAGAAAGCAAATTTGATTCTGAACTCTGGAAAGTATAGGTTCCGGGAGCGACAGACATTGGTCTTCGGTCATCTTGTCGACAAAAATGGAGTCAGACCTGACCCCTGCGAGATTGAAGCAGTCAGTGCCTTCAATCCTCCGCAGTCAGCGCGGGAACTGCGCAGTTTCCTGGGCCTCTGTTCTTACTTCCGTCGTCTTGTCCCGAAATTTCCCCACGTTGTACACCAGTTGACGCGTCGGATGAAAAAGGATGTATCGCTCGACTGGACACCAGAATGTGAGTCATCGTCCCATCAATTTAAGTTCTTACTTACGTCAGACCCCATCCTGCATCACTTCGTTCCATGTTTCCTATACCAAAATTCATGCTGACGCCAGCGGAATAGGCATCGGAGCAGTGCTTGTTCAACAGCGAAACGACGTCGAACACATTGTTGCCTACGCCAGCCGTTGCTTAAGCAATGCTGAGCGAAACTACAGAGTCACTGAGCAGGAATGCCTTGCAGCTGTTTTTACTGTTAAGAAATTGCGCTGTTACATCTATGGTCGCCCAGTCAGCCTAGTCATTGGTCAGCATTCATTATGCTGGCTGGTCAGCCTTCGGGTTCCGCCTGGTCGTCTAGCGCGGTGGACCTTGCGACTGCAAGAGTTTGACTTTGTAGTGAAATACAGAAGCGGACGCCGTAATGCTGACGCCGATTGTTTTTCCCGATTAACACTGCCAACGGCAAATTCAGAAGATACTGTCGATGACTGGCTGGCTGATATTGTACCTCAATTCAGGACGCGACCGTCTTCCAGGAGGATCAACGCAACGACGTAAATCTGGAACCTCTTTTCGTCATGGCCCTGAATCCGAAAGCCAGTGGTGGTTTTTCTATACGTGACAACTTGTTGCATAAAACCAACCACTTTGCCAGTGGCGCCTCTTTTCTTCTTGTCGTCCCGAAGACTCTCTGTAGTGCTGTGCTACATTCCATGCATGATGATCCAACATCAGGTGATCTTGGATTCGCCCGTACGCTACAAGGTGTGCAAGAGCGCTTTTACTGGCCTCACATGCGTTAAACAACAAAACAATATGTGGCTAGTTGCGACCAATGCCAATGGCGGAAACGACCTTCAACCGCCAAACCAGGTCTTCTGCAGCCGTTGATTCCCCCTCACGCACTTTTTGAGCAAGTCGTCGTGGACCTCCTGAGGCCATTCCGACGGTCTTAGAATGGATGGATGGATGGAGTAACTTTATAGAAATGTCCTGCGAGCTACGGGGTGCAAGGTCCCATAGAGCGGGCTACTCCCACGTTGGGACCGGGAGTTGTAACTCCCTGGCCGCATCGTGGGCTCGCTGGACGGCCCAGAGCTGCTCCGCCAGGTCCGTGCGGCGTAATGCGTCTTGTAGCCGGGCGGAGTCTTGATCCTTGTTTGCGTGGGTCCGACCACACGGCCAGAGCAAGTGATGTACGTCTAGTGTGCTATGGCAATTTTCGCAATTTGATGTTTTGTATAGGTCAGGCATGTAGTGATGTAGTCTGTTCTGCGTGGGGTACGTGTTTGTTTGAAGCATTCTGAACGTCAGGGCTTGAGGCCTGGGGAGCTTATTGTGAGGTGTGCTGTATATTCTTCGGTCTAAATAAAAGTGCTTTATGATCTCGTTATATGTGGACGGAGGGTCCCGATTCTCGCTGGGATGGTCACGACCAGTATAGGTGGCGTCGCGGAAGGTTAGGTCTCGCGCGCTCCTGTGAGCCATCTCATTGAGATTGCGAGGGGTGTCCTCGATCTCTCCGAGGTGTGCCGGGAACCAGCAGATGGTGTGATGCTTCAGCGGTGCGGATCTATTGATTATTTGTAGTGCTTCTCTTGCAACTGCTCCTTTCTGAAAGGCTTTGACGGCCGAGCGTGAATCGCTGTGGACGTTGGTGGTGGTCGGGTCTGTGAGCGCGAGTGCGATGGCAACCTGTTCTGCTTGGTATAACAATCTTCGGTCTTCGAATAACAATCGATGGATCATCGTTTGTGTAGACCATCATACACGCTACACAGAGACCGCGGCAGTACCGTCATCTACCGCTGTTAGCGTCGCAGCTTTCTTGCTGCCTTGTGTCGTCTTACGCCATGGCCCCCCTCGCGTGATCATAAGTGATCGTGGTCGTCAATTCGTGGCCGACGCTGTTGAAGAGCTGCTTCGGCTATGTGGTGTCACTCAACGCGGTACCGTCCGCAAACCAATGGTCTTGTTGAACGCACGAATCGAACCTTGACGAATATGCTATCCATATATGTGTCCTCCAACCACAAGAACTAGGATGATGTGTAGCCATTCATAACCCACGCCTACAACACTGCGAAGCATGAAACAACGAATTACAGCCCTTTCTTTCTGCTTTATGCTCGATCGCCACGGAGCTTCCTCGACACGATTCTGCCGTTTTCTCTGGGCGCTGAGGATTCCGTCACCAAGACACTTTGCCTCGCCGAGGATGCCCGCCGAACAGCACACGTCCACACATTGGCATCGCAAAACCGCTGGGAGGATCGGTACAATAGTTCCCATCAAGCCATCTATACTGAAAAAAGGTGACGTAGTGCTGCTATGGACCCCACAACTCAAGCTTGGCTTGTGCAGCAAGCTTTCATCACGTTATGTGGGCCCGTCAGTTGTTTTAGATTGCCTGAGTGACCTAACTTACGTAGTTGGACGGGTTTTGTCTACAGATAGGCGTTCCAAGAACACCCAGCTTGCTCATGTTGCACACCTTAGGCGCCACTGTGGCTCCTGTTGCAGCTTGCTCATGTTGCACACCTTAGGCGCCACTGTGGCTCAGAACAGTGGCTCTCCCAGTGGGCTTTGTCTGCGAAGGGAGGATTGTAACGTGGCGAAGAGGAACAGATAGAAGAAGAGGACGGCGAGCTGAGTAACAGACAAGGCATGATTTCGGTAGCGACATCGTGGCGATCGACATCTAATCCAACCCGGTCTTCATCTGTAAATAAACATCGATCATCCGTAACAATATCTATACCTTCACCGCGTGACCGGCGTTAACACCTCCCACACATGTACTTTTTTCCACATTGACACTTCTAATGCTAACGAATGATAAAGCTGCCTTTTCGCGGACGATGCTCCAGCAACCCACGCAGCAGAAGCAGGGTTGCCTGCCACATTTGCCGTGAAAATACAACAGCAACAATAATAATGAAAAAAAAAAAGAGGAGCCATTCCACCCTGCGAAGGTGGTTGACCAGCGAAGCTCCTATGGTGGTGGTATAAGTTATGTCGTTATAGATTTCAGTTGGTATGTGACTATACATATTGACACTTGAACTCGTTTATCTTTTACGGGTGAGCGCTTTTACAGTCCATCAAATGTTGTCGCTCAGCGCAGGACGCATCTATGTATCGGAAGTTTCTAGAATATTATCGATGCTTCTATCCGCTATCTGTTGTCTCCGAACCTTGTTTAATCTGATTGCATGTATGCGCGACGGAAATGGCGTAGAACTTTGTGGAAGGCATATGGGTGCCAGCGATTACTCTGGAACATTCGACGACTGATCTATAAAAGCCGACGCGCTTGACCCGCTAGTCAGATTTTCGACGATCGCCGACAGCGTTCGCCGCTCTCGTTGCGCTTTAAGTGTAGCGTGTTTTGTGGGCACAGGTTCGCCCACAAAACACAAAACACAAAACTGATTGAGGTTCGCCCACAAAGAACAAAACTGATTGATTGATCGATTGATTGATTGATTGATAATGTAGCGTGCGCGCTCTCACAGTAGTGCAACTAAATTGTACCACTCTACTACAGCGTTGCAGGTCTACGACCACGTGGCGTCATATAGTGCTTTAGCGTCACCTCGAGAACATCGCATTTCTGTGGCAAAATTTTCCTTGATTCTGGCATTTGAAGCTGCCATTTCCCTGCACTACATGCTCATTGTACACTGCTTGAAGCTCTGTCCCGTGAGGAGAACAGTCACTGTATTCCTTAATTAAGTAACGAATTAATAAATTGAACAATACATTCTGCATATGTAAGTGCCAAAATTGCTATACTATGAAACACACCGTAGTTGGATGTTCCGGATTATTTTCGCCCACCTGCGGTTTTTCAGCGTCCACCTCAATCTGAGTGCATGGGCGTTTTAATTCCACTTCGACCCCAGCGAAATGCGGCCGCAGCGGCCGGGAAAGCAGCTCACGAACTCGAGCTTCACAGCGCAACGCCCTCAGCCACTCGGCCTCCACGGCGGGTCGGTGTCCTTACTTCACAGAATTTCCGCCATGCAAGCCCGGGCTGACGAACAAAATTTCAGATGTCACTTCGGGCCGCAGCCTAACCATATAGATAAAACCAAAATAGTCCACTATTTCGGACATCAACAGCAATGGACAAATGTCCTGATTAGGCAGCAGCTCAGTCAAACGGTTTAAGTTACATTTGTCCCGTAAACAAAAGGCAAGTATTGCTTGAGACTCAAAACGTTCGTGCGCATTTTTTTCTTTTTCTTTTTAGAACGAATGAACTGGTGCGGACCCCCAATTTTTGCGTTGGAAATGAAATTGTTCGGATTGGAATGGAGCATAGATCAACTTCATCGTTTCAGAGCTTCAAGTCTACAAATTGTAAATTTCTAGAAATGCGCTACAATGTCAAGTCGTTTCCTTTCTTTTTCCAAGCACCACATATCTAGTGTTTACAGCGGCAAATCGAAGATTCTGAATAGCACATTAGGTGCCCCAATTTCCATGGAAGTGCGTAGCGTCAAGGTATGTGTAAAGTGTAACTAAATAAGTTGATTTTATCTTAGTTGAACGTTTCACCAGCGGCAGTTCACAACATTGCCTAATCCGTTTTCTCATCTGAGTTGAAGATTAGAAGCATTGTGCACTGCTTCGGCTTTCTAGTTTTCGCTTAATTCACGAATCTACTCAAAATTCCGATCAACTTCGCTTTTTTTTAGCCTATAATCTTTACCAAAATAGACTTGCCGATTTTCCGACACCATTACTTCTGCTTTACCGAGTAGAATGTGCGCTTCCTCCGCACGTTCTACCCGTGCAACTGACGCGCTTAACGTTCTTCCTTTTAGTGGCACCCGGATTGCTTCAGGTTTCCGTTTTTTCCGTTCGCAATTGAAATATGAAACACCCTAAATGCTTGACAGCGGAAGCTATCAGTTCCCGCGTTTTAAATGAGTCGCCCAACCATGTTATCTTTTTGAAAAGGAGGGGGGAAGTACCACTCGGATGCGAGTGTATCCCAATCCAAGCATCAGTTGCACTGAATTTCGTGCAAAGAAAATGGAGATGTGTCGCTAGCGTCTGCGTGCGTCGCCATAAAGGCCGCTCAGCCAACGTTAGGATGATGGAATGATGGACTGCGTGTGTATTTGCTTAAACTTCGTCCTTCCGGCTTCGAGCAACTTCGTTAATTCGGATATTATCATCCATAAAGATCAGTTTTCGTCACAAGTTCATTGTATTGCCACAGTTGACCTCGTTCAGCTGCTGCTTTCTGCGATTCAGTGTTTTTCGCCATATTTCAAACAAGAATTCTTGCTTACAATACCAAAAAATACGTACATTAAAAGAAATAAGTGATTATCCATGGTCAGTAAAGAGTAACCGAACATTTCCCAGATTTGGCGACACGTACACACGAAAGCTTGGCAGTCTATTTAGCCGCTCTAAACTATGCGGCGAAATGAATTAATTGTGAACACAAAGGTCCTAACTACTCAAATATGTGAGAGCACAACTCAACCAAAAATAGAAATTATCAATGAATCAATGACATACAACAGAATAAATTCCACGTCCTATATATCATTTCCGTGGAGATCGGACATTGACAGCGCTAGCTCTCTGTTCTGACTGTGACACGTTACGCTCTCTTGCCGCGGACGCAAAGTTCAAATGCGCGTTCATTCGCGCGCGCAATCCCCTTTCTGCGGCTGAACCAGTTTGGCGTAATGCACGTGCCACGCCTCGGCGCGAAGTGGGTCACGGGGTGCACGACCGTTGTCCAGGCGCGTTGGCCGCGAACTGTTTTCCGTACCGTCGATAGCTCGACGGTACATCGGCTGACATTAGCCTCAGCCAGAAGCCTGCGAGCGAGGATGAGACTAAGGCGCCTGACGACGAACCATCTGTATCATGGGCAGAATCGCCACCAGTTCAAGATCGCCCACCGTCAGGGGAATCTGGATCGATGTGCGAGGCCGCTACGAAGCGTCCAGCGCCATCTGACAATTCATCGCCCTCCGGAAAAGAGGCTCGCGTTCCCAAGGTGTCAAAGTTGACAAAACCGCTCCGGGGAACGCCTACTCCTGCAGATGTCCCTTGTGTTAACGTGCACCAGAAGGCCCATTGTGCATCACCTCATCAAGAAGGGAGTGGTGCACCTCTGGAGCAGTGTTTAGACGCTGCACCTACATAGGTAATCATGGCGGGCGCTCTTCCCTTCCATTTTGGCACTTTAAATGTCCGTGGCTTACGAAGTAAGCGACGGCAAGTACAGCTTCTTCATTTGTTACGCAATAGAAAATTAGACATTGCGGCTATCCAAGAAACAAAGATTGAATCGGACGAAAACACAGAAGTAGCTCTATCTCCATTCCTATCTGACTATAATGTTTGTGTCAGCCATGCAGTCGGCGTTTCCGCAGGCTGTATGTTATTTGTTAGAAAACATTTACCATGTGATTTGCTACATTTGTTTACAGATAGGGAAGGGCGCCTAATATGTTGCGATATGGATATCAGTGGTATGAGCTTTAGATTTGTGTGTATTTACGCTCCGACCAAGTTACGTGAACGCGAGTGCTTCTTCTTATCTCTAGAACATCATTTCTGTACTGATCGTGCATTGGTCCTCTTTGGAGACTTTAATTGTGTATGTAGCGCGCAAGATCGTACGTCACTGAAGCTGAGACATGATCCAAGTAGTGATGCATTGCAACGCCTGATATGTGATTATCAGCTTGTGGACATTGGGGAAAATGAAAAGGCAGGATGTCGATATACGCACTTCCAGGGCACCTCGCATGCAAGGCTTGATCGAATTTATGTTTCACTTAGCGCACTGCCTCTTATTTATGGTTACACTGTGCACCCTATATTCTTTAGTGACCATTGCTTAGTCTCAGCATCGTTTGGCAGCCGTCGGTATCAAAGTCGGCGTATGTGCTGGGAGCTGTGGAAATTTAATAACCAATTACTTTCGCGTCAGTGTTTCTTAAATCGTGTTACTGAGCTTATAGCTCATGCGTCATGCCGCAAGGACTTGCCACTCTTTGCTGTGTGGGAATTATTCAAACAGGAAGTTAAAATGATAGCTATCGAAGAATCGTCGATATTGGCCTTTGAAAAAAAGAATAATTACAAAGCATTGTATGAACTTCTGAATGAATTGCATGAGCTTGAATGCCTACACCCGGGTCTATATATTGATGATATTTATAAGGTGAAGGCACAGTTACAAACTTTGAACGCAGAAAAATACAGGGGTGCACTAGTGCGGGCGCGAGAGCAGCGTTTCCTGGAAGAACAGCCTTGCAGTAGGGCCCTTGGTGATGAACGCCGACACGCGCTGTCGAAACAAATACTACATATAGAGTATGGTGGAATCATTGTTAACGAGCCTACTCTAATAACTAAAGCGTTTTTCGAGCATTATCAAAAACTATTTCGAGAACACAAGCCATTGGATACAGATGCTGCCAAAACAATTGTATCGTTGCTGCCCCAGTTAAATCAGGATGATTACGATTACACAAATGAAAACATTGATATCAATGAGGTAACTTCATGCATCGATGCGTTAGCGAAGGGCAAGACGCCCGGCCCCGATGGCCTTACTGCCGAATTTTATCAGTGTTTTCGTTCCCTCTTATCACCATTGTTACTTCAGGTGTACCGTGAGGCCTTGGAAGTAGGGTACCTAACCGCCACAATGTACGAAGGACACACCGTCCTTATAGCCAAAAGCGATGATGAGTCTAAATTGCATAAAGTTGACGGATATCGGCCTATCTCCTTATGCAACGTTGATTATAAAATTTTTGCTAAGGTATTAGCTAACCGTTTGCAAGTTGTAATAAGATCTGTGGTCGGTGATCATCAGACATGTGGCATCAGGGGCCGGTCCATTCAGACGAACATTCATGTTGCGAGATCGGTGCTAGAGTGTGTAGCTGAAGGGTTTGGACAGGTGGCAATGGTACAGCTAGATCTGGCTAAGGCGTTCGACAGGGTAAATCACTCATTCCTGTTTACTGTACTAGAGCATATAAATATCGGGTCCCTGCTCCTTAGAGGTGTCAGGATATGCTATGCTAATGGTTCAACGAGGCTGATAGTGAATGGCTCTCTCTCCGATTCGATTAGGCTTGTATCATCAGTACGACAAGGATGCCCCTTGTCACCGCTCCTGTTCTGCTTGTATTTAGAACCACTTTGTATGAGCATTGTTAAAGAACAAAATTTCCAAGGGTTTAAATTACTGACTAATGAGGTTCGGGTTCTTGCGTATGCAGACGACGTGGCCTTTTTTTGTACAGATAAAGAGAGTGTGAAGACTGCTCTTGCAATTACAGAAGAATATTGTGCGGCTTCTGGTGCAAGCGTTAACTCTGAAAAAAGTTCAGGTTTTTGGTTTGGATTATGGGCCACAATGCCATCACATTACGCAGGCATTCAATGGAAAGAAGATCTGCGTTATTTAGGTGTGCCTCTCTCACAATATAGAAATAGCAACGCTCATTGGTCGGGAGAAGTTGGCAAAATTCAACGTAAAGTGAATTCATGGCGAGGGCGGAATTTGTCAATGTTCTTTCGTGCTGAAGTGTGTAACGTTTTCTTAGCTTCCCGTCTTATGTATGTACTGCAAGTACTGCACTGCTCAAGACTTCGCCTTCAGGCACTGCATCGCGTATTTGCAACATTCATTTGGAGTTCCAGTTGTGAATCGATGCGGCGCGACAATCTGTTCCTCCCTCTTGAACGTGGTGGTCTAGGATTAGTCCACCTCTTCATCAGGCAAATTGTTTCACGCCTGTTCTTCTTTCGAGACAATGACCATCCTTTTTTGCGTGAAATGTTGCAACTCCGTTTAGTTCATTATATTCCTAATATAATAGTGTCATCAAATGCCAAAGATGTCCCACAGGCTCCTTGGGGCTTTCTTAAGGAGGTTGTTGACACATTTCTTTTCTTGAAAGTTAGATTCAGCCTGGAGTACGTGTTCACAGCGAGTCGAAAAGCAATTTCTGCGGCACTGGTTGACTCTATTTTCCCAGATCCCTTGTATCGTGCACCTTATTTAAGCCGACCTTATCAGGATGTACTTAAGCGCGTCCGAAAAATGTGTGTACCTCCTGGAGTAAAAACATTTTTCTTTAAATTACATTCGGAAACACTCCCTGTTAAAACTTGGTTGAATTCGAGGGGTTGCTTTGTGCCGTGGTCAACAAACTGTCGGCTCTGTCCACGTGCCGAAACCATAGATCACTGCTTCATAGACTGTAGGGACGCTGTATTCTTTTGGGACATTCTCCAACGGACGCTCAAAAAGGACATTGACATGACTCCATATACAATTAGGTTTCTACCGTTTAAGGTTACGGGTGGTCCTCCCTATGACATGTTCATAGTACTTGGCTTACATAGCCTATGGAGAAGTAGACTGTGTGACCGCCATGCCGAAAGCCCGCGATCTACAAAGTCCTTCTTTCGCGAAAGTGCTGCTTATGTAAGAAGTGTCTACGCTGCGCAGGAACCTCCGCCAGACTGGATGCACTTGTTGGATGCATGTGTGTGTTTGCCTGAGTTTTAAGTGTGTAGTTGTGTCCACTTTGTAATACACCTTGAGTTTTCTTTTCCATGTAATAAAGAAAAAAAAACCGTCGATAGCTCAGTTGGTAGAGCGGTGGACTGTAGAGGCTCGCCCACCACGGACATCCATAGGTCGCTGGTTCGAATCCGGCTCGACGGAGAACTTTTTTTATTTGTTCCTAAACCTTCATATCACCTTTTGTTTTTTGCTACGACAGTGCTCAAAAAAAAAAAAAAGTAGGCACTGCGTTCGCGTCCAACCAGCACTCACCTTTGAGGGGCAAGATGTGTTCATTGATGGGAACGAATAAAGAGCTTTTTGGCCAGATTTTGTGGCAAGTAAACATGGTGATAGCTGCGAAACATTACACGAACATCTTATGAAATAGCTTTTAATGGCCAACGCTGACAAACTCTCTTGCCAGATATTTCGGTGCGCACTATACGTGGCCAGGACTCATACGCAGCTTTCAACGATGCAGCTTCTCTCATCGCAGCTGAGCTCGCAGTTGTGAACAACGATATTTTTTCGCATTTTTTTTCACAGCTTCAAGAGTAATAGCGTTAGCAATGAGATAAACCTGCTTCCTTCGGAGTGCAAATATTTCACTGTGAACGTCGTCATGGTCGTTACCGCATCGATGTCATCAGGTTCCTCCTCACCCTCAAGTACACCCTCGTTGTATCTGCGAAGGTAAACAAAGTTAGCCCACCGCGGCCACTGGTGGTGAGAAACTGGTGCCGTCTCCGTATGCATTTCGGAAACCACAGCAGGCAGCACGAACTATAAAGTTAGCGGACGTAGGCGACCTTATGGGCATCACAAAGCAGTAGTTGTTCTTGAGTATACTGGGCATTTTTTATTGCTATAGTAATTATATGGACACTCCAGACGCATTTTCGCCGTCGCCGTATGTTTGGCCTAATCTTTCGTATTAAGTCCAACCGCAATAACGCCGTCGGCGCGTGCTGTACGCTGAATGTGCGAAGTCAAAGCACGCGAGGGCAGCCCAGGGAGATCCCTAGTTTGGGGGAAGTGAGAAGGATGGGGAATGTGCAGCGCGGTAATTGTCTCCATATAGACGACACCTCAGCCGCGCTGCACGTATAGCTGCACGGGCCGGAGAAAGAGAAAGTGGGAGAGAGAGAGAGGGAGAGAGAGAAATGTGGGAAGCGAGGGGAGCCGGCGATCGCAGCTCAATCTGACGCGAACGAGGGAGCAGAGCGGAGAGCTCACGAGAGCATATGGCGAGGCTGAACCTGAGGGTGAGGAGGGACCTGACGACATCGATGCGGTAACGACTACGACGACGTACACAGTGAAATGTTTGCACCCCCCAAAAATGCAGGTTTATCTTATTTCTTACGCT
This sequence comes from Dermacentor albipictus, assembly GCF_038994185.2. Taxonomy (NCBI): domain Eukaryota; kingdom Metazoa; phylum Arthropoda; class Arachnida; order Ixodida; family Ixodidae; genus Dermacentor; species Dermacentor albipictus. The sequence continues at coordinate 30,339,284 of NC_091825.1, forward strand.
ATGACTCTTACGTTGCGCGAAAGGCTGGGAGGGATGGAAAAGAGCGAGGTGTTGTGCTCTGGCAGTCGCGTCGTATGTCGCGACTGGGTGCAAAGGGAACTCACAATCGCGGTTCTATCTCGCTCGCGAAAGAGAGGAAAGCGGGGAGGCAGCGCGGGAGGGAGGGGGGACCGCTTTTACTCCGCCAGCAACTACTTACTTTGCGCGCCTCGCCGCTCAGTTCGCGCTAAAGTGAGAGGCCACACGAAGGTCAATTCGCTCGCTGCTGCTGCCGTGCTTCCTCACTCCAGCGTTTTGACAGCGAGTTTTCGCGGTCACCGAGCGAGATGTGTTCGTGTTTACCAGTGCGCGCGTGACATCGGGCTTGTTAATTTAGTTAGTATGCGAATGTTTACAGCTTTACACAGCCGATAAAACTACTATCCTTACTTCGTACAGCTTTCTACTAATTTGCTACCGCTATCGATAGCATTCGACAGCCGCAAGCCGAGCCGAACATGCACGCCACTGACGGTGCGACCGCATGGTGCTGTCGATCACTCTCGTCCAGCAGTCACCAGTCCCCTTCGTCGCAAGGTCGTCGCCCGTCGTCCAGCTCACCCTAGTGCCGTCGCCTCTCGCCGTCATTCCGACATGGGCGCATACCTTCGGAAAACTTAAATGATGCAGCTCCCGGAGGTGACGCTGCATCGTCGACGTCTCCACCAAAGCCTCTCACCCTGCCGACCAGACGATACATAGTCGACGTAGAAGTTGAGGGTGTATTTTTCCGAGCGCTTGTTGATACTGGAGCCCATATCTCGGTGACGAGCAACCGTTTTTTTTTTGTCGCCTGAAGGAATTCCTTACACCTGCCGCATTTCGTGCTATCCGGCTAGCTTATAGAGCAACGCCCATTATCCTTGGCATGTGCTCCGCCCGAATAACTGTAGCTGGTTTCAGCATTTCCATTTTATTTGCTGTTTTATAGCGGGGTTCCCATGACTTGATCTGCGACCTCGACTTTCTATCGGACCATTCAGTACTGACTGAGTGCGCTGCTGGCCTCCTCCAACCCGAGCTGCCTATTCACTGCTGTCCTCCAAAATCAGCTGAGCCTCGTTAATGTTTTGTAGACTCTGTACGGTTGCCTCCTCAAGCGGCCATGTACATGCCTTTGACCTGCTTCCCATCTGTTCCTGGCGGTGACTATGTGCTGACCCCTAATGTCAGTGTTGCCATTTGTTGGGCGTGTTGGTAAATTGAAAGCATATTTAGCGCCAGCAAACAAGGACGTAAGGGATGCGCATTGTGTTGCGCATTGCGCATTGTGTTGTCGTCTCCATTACGTCCTTGTTTGCTGGCGCTAAATATGCTGTCAGTGTTCGCCTGCTACACACAGTTGCCGCTCCTCATGCCATTGTGACCATCGCCGATAACCACGTATTTCTTCATGTTTTAATGTTTTTTTAAGTACACAAGTTATCCTGAAAGGCGTGTCACTCGTCAATGCGTCTCCCATCGACGATACGTGCATCTCTGTTTTAGATGTTCCGCGCCCGTCTGTAGACACCTGCTGTCCGATTAGTTCCGCAACATCCGATCCCCGCATATTTTCGAAGACGATCGCTCAAGACCCTCTTCTCGAACAGGCTGAGGATCTTTGTCGCGCCCTGGTGTCTTATCGCGACGTCTTTGACTTCGATGATCGCCCGCTGGGACGGACTTCCGTTGTGACCCATAAGGTTAACACCGGTAACTCTAGTCCTAACCGTCGACAATCCTATCGTGTGCTTCGTGCACTGCGGCACGTTATCCAAGCTGAAGTAGACAAGACGCTAACCAAAAGTGTAATGAGCCCTTTTCGAGTCCTCAGGCATCGCTGATTGTCTTGGTCAAAAAGGACGATGGCAGCTGGCGATCTTGTGTCGATTTCCGTCAACCGGACGAGATCGCAAAAAAGGATGTGTGCCCTCTCCCGCCTATTGATGACGCTCTCGACTGCCTTCACGGATTGAAATGCGTCTATTCAATCGACCTCCGATCCGGTTATTGGCAGATTTTGGTTGATGAACTCTGCCGTGAGAAGACCGCTTTTGTTACACCAGATGGCCTTTACCTTTTAAAGGTCATGCCTCTCGGACTTTCTAATGTCTCAGCAACTTTCGAAAGAATGGTGGACTCTCTCCTTCGGGGCTATAAGTGGTCCACCTTCTTATATTATCTGGACGATGTCATCGTATATATCGCCCTACGTTTGACAGGCCCCTCAGTCGTTTGGCCGCTATTCTTGAAATCGTTATGGAGGCTGTCATTTTGGACACCGCGAAGCCTCAAGTTCTTGACCCCCTTGTCAGTGTTGCCACTATACGTCCTGATCCTGATAAATTCATGCAGTCAAGAACTTTCCTGTACCCTGCTCAGCAAAAGATGTGCGCTGCTTCGTTGGCGTATGCTCTTATTTTCGTCGGTTTCTTACAAATATTGCGCATATCGTCTGGCCACTGACTGACCTTCTCAAGAAGGGCACTGCGTTCCTTTGGAGCCGCGAACAAGCCGCTGCCTTCGACAACCTCATCCACTTGTTGACAACGCCTCCGATATTAGGCCCCTTTGATCCATCTGCACCAACTCAGGTTCACACGGACGCCAGTGGCCATGGCATAGGTGCTGTCCCCGCCCAACAGCAAAATGGAGTCGAGCGCTTCATTGCCTGCGTCAGTCGCCTCGTGTCCCCTTTAGAGCGCAATTTTCTATCACTTAGCGTGAGGGCCACGCTCTGGTGTGGGCAGTGACTGAATTTCACCATTACTTCTTTGGCCGCCCATTTCCTGTCGTCACGGACCCCCATGCGTTGTGCTCGCTGTCATCACTAAAAGACCCGACTGGCTGCCTTGGTCGCTGGGCAATCAGACTTCAGGAGATATATCCTTTCGTTGTGATGTACAAATCCGGACGCTTGCATCTGGACGCCAACTGCTTTTCTCGTCATCCCGTCGATCCTCCTGACAACGACAAACAGGAGGCCGACACTTGCCCTCTGACAATTTGACTTTCGCGACATCGTTACTGAGCAGCGAAAGGACGACTCTCTCCGGTCGATCGTTGAGCGCTTGACTTCCGGACAATCACATCGCTCAACCAGAATGTTTGCGCTCCGTGACGACATTCTTTATCGACGCAACATCAGCTGTGATCAACCAGATTTACTGCTAGTTGTCCCTCGTCATCTCCGTTCTACAGTTCTTGCTGAGCTTCACGACGCACCCACTTTCTGACACCTTGGCACCTCCCACGCTTACGACAGAGTTCGACGTCGCTTCTTCCGGCCAGGCCTTCACCGCTCTGTGCTACGTTATGTTGCGGCTTGCTACCCCTGCGAGCGTCGAAAGAAGTCATGTGGGCAACCTGCTGGCCACCTTCATCCAATAAATGTTCCCACGGAGCCTTCCTTCTGCGTCCCCATGGACCTTCTAGGCCCTTTCCCCACATCCATAAAAGAGAACAAATGGATAGCCGTTGCCACAGACTATACGACGCGCTATGCCATTACACGTGTCCTGCCCACCAGCTGTGATACAAAAGTAGCAAAATTATTTCAAGACGTGGTTCTTCACCATGGCGCGCAAAGGCAGCTGTTGACAGATTGTGGCCGCTACTTCCTGTCCCAAGTTGTGCAAGACCGACTTCGTTCCTGTTCCACCGAACACAAGCTCGCAACCGCATATCACCCGCCGTGGTTGCTCAGTGGCTATGGTGTTGGGCTGCTGAGCACGAGTTCGCGGGATCGAATCCCGGCCACGGCGGCCGCATTTCGATGGGGGCGAAATGCGAAAACACCCGTGTGCTTAGATTTAGGTGCACGTTAAAGAACCCCAGGTGGTCAAAGTTTCCGGAGTCCTCCACTACGGCGTGCCTCATAATCAGAAAGTGGTTTTGGCATGTAAAACCCCAAATATTATTATTATTAACCGCATATCACCCACAAACGAACGGACTGACTGAATAACTAGATTGCACCGTTACTGTCAATGTACGTTCAGCAGACCATCGCGATTGGGACTACATTTTGCCCTACGTGACATTTGCGTACAAATTCGTCACGCCAGGATACCTGCGATCTCTCGCCTTTCTACCACTTGTTTGGTCGCCATCCCATTCTGCCTTTTGATACCTTGCTACCTTCGGTGTCGCGTCATACCGTGGAATACGCCTATGACGCCGCTGGTCGGGCTCGTGTGGCTCACCAGATTGCCTGTCATCGACTTACAGCGACTCAGGCGTTACAAAAGTTTCGCTACAACAGTCGTCACTGAAACCTTTAGTTTTCTTCCAGATTAGTTCGTTCTGTAGATTCCAAGTCGCCATGTTGGCCTCTCGCAAAAACTGCTGTTGCGCTATACCGGGCCCTACCGGGAATTGCGACAATTTAGTCAAATATATTACGAATTCGCCCCTGTCGAAGACACGCCGTCCTTGTCCCAGCTATGAACTGACGTCGTTCAGGTAACCCGTTTAAAACCGTACTGTTCATCGAGTTAGCTATCATTCTAACAAGCTCCGGGACGGTGCTCGAGTTCCCGGGGCTTATGTTACGGTGCATTTGGACAGTACCGTGCGCGCAAGAGGGAGACGAAGAGGAAGTGGTAGACTGTCTCCTGGAGCTGTGACCTCTGTACCAGCCTGCGCGATTACCACTAACTTTTCCCCGTGTAAATATTTGTACATACATTTGTGCATGAGGCTTCACCTTCGTAACAATATCTCCTTCAAACGACCCTCAGCCCGAGCATCCACCCATGCGAGGACTCCAAGGAGTGCGTCACTTCCAGCTGCCTGCCGGGTTACTCCTTCGCAGCTTATGTATGATAGGAGATGAAATGGAGCCTAAAGTTCCAGTGGACGCGCATGATTGTCGAAGGGATCCGGCAGCGCCGCTTCGTGAGCTCCGCCATGAATGCCATCACCAACTCTTCCGAGGCTTGTCTAAACCACACTGCAGAGTATGCCGAGCCGACGCACAAGATCTTCAAGCAGTTCTTGCAAAACCTGAGCACACCATGGTCGGAGGTGCCAGTAGGCGCCGTAAACAAGCTCGACCTCCTGATCAACTTGTGCGTGAATTGGAACATATACCGCTAAGGTTCAGCGCCAAGATGCTACATTATAAAACTACGGCTGGCCAGAAGATCCTCCGTATTGGACTCAGCACGTACACTCTTCCTGGAGTAAACTCTACAAGGGCATGGACAGCGAGGGTACGCCTAAACACGTCGGTAAGCACGTGAAGTATTTCTCGGTCTCAGTGGAGCAGAAGGAACATAGCAGAGTGTGGGTGTAGGCCAGTTGGTGATTTATAATTTTGGGAAGTTACTGCAAGCAAAACACGAGACTTGAAGAAAGGGACAATACGAAGTTGTCGGAAAGCCGACTATCTTCTAGTGCTCAATGTAACGAGATCCATCAATTCGGAGCTTGCAGCACTGTGCAGCCACCGGTAAGAAAAATACACCATAGAGGGCTTGGCCACAAACCTCGGTATCTGCACGGTTCATTGGATTTCTGTGGTTAACAAATACGTCAAACCCAACGCGACTTTCCTCCCGACCAATTTAGTTGTCGTAAGATCCGCGGGAACCGTTCACGTAGAACATCAATTCAAATCGAACTACGAGACAAGTTTCATTCAGGGCCACTTGGGATATTGGGTTTTTCAGATATTTGCGCCGTTAGCGGATGATATGTTCTTCGTGTACAAATACGAAAGCAAAGCCATCGCTGACGAGATACGACCGCTGTTTTGCCAGGTCCAAACGGAACACTCCTTCAAGCTAATGGTGCTACCCAAACACATCGCTTTGAGATTTTCTCCACGTGTTCGGCGAAACGTCGATGTGGTCCTCAATAACGTACAGGAAGATGCGGTTGCTTTTTTTCGAGACGTTGATGCCGTGTTCGGATAAGAGAAATCACATTGCCCGAAAGCTTCGAGATATGAAAATTGACTTGTAGCTGAGACGGGAGTACTTCTCTAAAGACTTAAAGTTTTCATAACAGTGCAAGGACTGCAGAGGGGACAGAAGAGAGCACAGAGTGCTCTGATCTATCTTCTGTCTCCTCTAATGTCCTTGCGCTGTTATCCACATTTTAAGTATGTTTCACCAACAAGCCCAATCTTACACCATTCTCTAAAAACGCTCTCCGCAGGTCTACCGCAACGATAGCACATATAGCAACGCACTCGAACACTGGATTGCAGAACGGAAATCAAGAGAGAAAAGTGGTTCTTGTGGGGAAAGAGGAAAGGCTAGCACTATCTTCTGCAACCCATGCGGGAGCACGGCTCAGCGCCAGCAGGGTGGCGGAGTTGGGATTAAAAGAGAGAGAGGGTAGGAGGGAGAAAGGTATAGGGTCGTCCCAGCAGCATCAGAGTATCCCGGCCGGGAGGGCCCAGTGGGTTCGACCGGAGGAGTAGGCTGGAGGTAGACCGTATAGGAGGTGGCCCAGCAGAAGCGAAATCAAGCGCTGAGCATATGGGCCGCAATGCTTACTTCGAATCAACGAGGCTGGCACATTCATTCGCCAATGAACCATTCGCATACAATGGTGTCCTCAACAGCGCGACCCTGTCGATGGTTACTGCACATGCGCTTCTGATGGACAACCTTTTGCGTGGTCTCAAGTGGAAAACGTGCCTGTGCTACTTAGGTGATGTGGTTATTTTTTCGCCCGATTTTCCCACCCATCTCTGTAGGCTGGAGGAAGTGTTATAGTGCCTAACTGCCGCCGGCCTTCAGCTCAAGCTGAAGAAATGCCACTTTGGCGCAAGTCAGCTCACCATCCTTGGCCATGTAGTATCTAAACACGCTATTCTTCCTGACGCCGCCAAGCTGCGTGCAGTTGCTGATTTTCCAAAACCTTCCTCCGTAAGAGAACTTCGCAGCTTCCTTGGCCTGTGTTCTTACTTTCGCCGCTTCATTCTGAATTTTGCATCCATCACCGGAGCGGTGATGGATGAATCAGCTTCTACGGAGCGACTTAAACGACTACGCCTGGTCGTCCGCTTGTGACGATGCCTTCGAAGAGTTGCGTCGTCTACTGACCTCGCCGACTATACTTCGTCACTTCGACCCGACAGCTCCTTCCGAAGTACACACCGACGCCAGCGGTGTTGGACTCGGCGATGTGCTCACGCAGCGCAAATGTGGATTCGACGAGTACGTCATTGCATACGCAAGCCGCACCCTCACCAAAGCCGAGAAGAGTTATTCGGTTACGGAGAAGGAATGTTTGGTCATATAATCTGGGCACTTGGTAAATTTCGAGCCTACCTCTATGGCCGTCCCTTCGACGTGATTACAGACCACCATGCACTTTGTTGGCTGTCCACGTTGAAGGACCCCTCAGGCCGATTAGCTCGCTTGGCCTTGCGGTTGCAAGATTTCAACGTGCGCGTTGTCTACAGGTCTGGCCGCCGCCACACCGATGCCGACGCGCTTTCCCGTTCGCCCGTGTCATCCGAAAGCGATGCCTGCCTCTCTGCCGTTGACCAAGTACTTTCGTTCCCAGCAGGCTGCGACATGGCTTCGGAGCAACGCAAGGATGCTGGATTAGTACTCTTATCCGCTTCCTTTCAAACCCGTCGAATGTTCCTTCACCTTCTCGAGCTTTGCGCCGTCAAGCATCTCACTTCTAAATTCAGGAGGGACTTCGCTATCGCCGGAATTACGTCTCTGACGTCCGCAACTGGTTGCTGGTCATACCGCGACATCTTCGTGGTGAAATATGTTCTGCCTTCCACACTGACCTGCAGTGTGCACATGCGGCTGTCTTCAAGTCACATACACCCGGCTTCGCTCCAGGTTTTATTGGCGTGGCATGTACACATTTACGTGCAAGTACATTCGGTCGTGCCCTCAGTGCCAACGCCTCAAGGTTCCTGCTCAGCGTGTATCTGGTCCACTCCAACCAATCCCGTGTCCTGCCAGGCCCTTCGATCGCATTGGCATTGACCTGTATGGACCCCTCCCGAGCACGGCTTCCGGCAACCGCTGGATAGTCGTCGCCATCGACCATTTGACGCGATACGCAAAAACAGCGGCTCTGCCTGCTGCCACCGATTGCGATAAAACATCCTTCCTCCTGATAAACAAAAGTCTCGACGTGGCGATGATTAGCAGCACTGTCACTTTCTTCCGGATTCCCTTGTGTGGCTCTGGGTTCCCGCCATTCCTGCTGGATTCTCATCCAAGCTTGTATCCAAGTATCAAGCACCCTACCGTGTTGTAACGCAGACATCGCCTTTGAACTACATTGTCGATCCTGTCACGCCATCTACGGACCAACACTGTCGTGGTCGTGAAGCCGTCCGCGTACAACGCCTGAAGCCGTATTACGACCCCACGATTCGGTGTTCACAATGAGTCACCAGGATGGCTCCTTTTCCTATGGGGGGCGCGATCGTAGTGTGGAGGAATGCCCAGCGCTGCAGACACATCGCCAGTCGTCCGGGAGGCGCGAGCTGGAGATTGCCTGAGCTGCTCTGGTTAAGACACGCTGCCTGCTGCTCTCTTGGACCGTGTTCATATTAGATTACATTTATTATTTATATATACATATTTACAAGAAAATTCAAAGTAAAAAAGAAAACGTTCATCATGCAGTTGTAGCAGCCGATCACTCCCGCCGTCCGTTGCTCCTTTTATGCCTTGCGTGGTCATTGTTCAGTCTCTTTCCCCAATCCGGTGTCAGGATACCGATTGCATCAGGTCCCACCGATCCGGAGGTCGGTTTCCCTTTCCCTCAAAAGGGAACTTGGGCGAAAACGCGCGCACATCACTGGTGTTGGAATCTCAGCGGTGACGCCCGTTGTTGCAATCGCACCGCTGGTACGAGTTGTTGCACCTGGGTCGCAAGCCCCAAGGGTAGCGTTGGCCTGGCGGCCTGGGGCACAACTGGAAGCATCCGAAGGTCCTGGCAAAGCATGAGTCGACTGCTAACAGAACAACTTGTTTATTCTAGCATCGCAAAAGAGCGGCCGGTCAGGTCGACTGAAGTGGAGAGACGGGAGAGCACGTTACTCGACAGAAGAAATCGGAGCCTCTCTCCTGGCGTCCGGGGGCAGCTGCTTTTATACTCTCGGAGTTGAGGGCAAGAGGGAACGTCACGGGACGAGGCTACGTGACAGCGAGGCACGGACACGCTGAGAGACATGTTGAGACGAGTGTAGTGACGCATCCGCCGAGCCGGCGCCGGTCAGACCTCCTCGCTTCACACTTGGGGAGCTCCTCTCCCCGGCTGCCGCGCTTTCACAAGCGTGGGCACACACACACATGCACACACACGAAGACACGTGACATTGAAACATGCCTGGGCGCGCTTGGAGGGGAGGCGTTGCGGCAGCCCCGAACGGGCCAAAATATCCGCCGCTTTGAACGAAGCCCCGGCGTCTGTTGCATCCGCGCCGGCTATACCGCGCGTCGTAGGCGAAACGTAACACTGGGCACAAACAAGGAAAGGAGGGGAACGTATGCTGACTCCAATCGTATACTGAATCCGTCTCCGGCGTGGACATGCGAATTAGGGCGGCTGACAAATGATGGACGTATGATCGCTTATAGCCCAAACCTCTCCTGACCAAGGTACTCCCGCGCTGGCCATAAATCATCCGTTTTGAGAACCATTCTGATGAGGCCATCGGCCCGTTCCCCACAATCGCGCGAGCCGTGACCGAAGGGTGTCGAAAGTGAACACTAGCTGCCGCAGTAGCGCGTGGGTCGTTTCGTGGGGGGAGAAAGAGAGCGAGGAAACCTTTATTTATTCGGATAGTTGCGCAGGACCGGGTTACATCGCCCTACTAGATGGCCAGCAGGTCAAGCCTACTGGTGACCTCATAGGCGCGCTTGAGGATCCGGTCTTGGACTGCCGGGTCCGAGCTGCGCAGCAGGGTCTCCCATTCATCTGGAAGCAGGATTTCCCTAATTCTGAAGGTGGGGGGTCTTCCTTAAGTCCACAGAGCATATGGGTGAGGGTAGCTCTCTTATCGCACAGAATGCACTCGGGAGAAAACTGATGGAAACAGATGGGAGAGATCTACCACGTTAGGAAAGGAGTTTGTTTGCGGTCTCCTTCAGTATATTTCTTGCTATTTATTGCGCTTATTATGTGGGGCCGGAAACCTCCTTCATCCAAGGAGGATGTGGTGGGTCAGATATTGAAATGAAATTAGGCTATCCTTGGATGTCCCCAGAGTGGAAATGCTCACAGCCCGGCGGACTAAACCTCAAACTGTCTGATGAGCCGCCTCCTTTCCAGGGTTGCCAGAATGTGCCGATACCCAAATCAATTCAATGTCCCTATCTGGGCAGGTGATCTTGGAAAGAACATGAAGAGTGAGTTCATCAATTCTGCCGCGGGCAAAATTGTGTATGGCTGTCTTGGAGTCACTGAAGATAATATCTGCCTGTGAATTTGTAATGGCGAAAGCTGCCTTTTCAGCTATTGCGGATATACATACACGGAGGGAGGTGGCAAGGAATGGCATGTGTACCCGTAATCCCTGCCACTGCGAATGCTCTATTCGGAACTAGATATTCAGCCGCATCGACGTAGATGACATCCCGTTGCTGTTCATAAGCCTTAAGGATTGCTTAAGGCATATGCTTAAGAAGCCCTGGCGATCCTCCTATATATATATATATATATATATATATATATATATATATATACTCTTGTGGTGTGTGGGATGTATATTTGCGAACGCTGCCAGTTGTGCGCTCTCTGGCCGCACGCCCAAAGGCAGATTATTCGTTGACCCAAGTTGCCGAGATGTTCATCGAAGCGTTGCACATGCGCAGTGCATTCATGGCCCAGCTCGTCAACTCAAGCGTTGGCGTGAAAGACTTTCTTTGAAAAGCTGCGCATGCCCAGTAAATTTTATGGCGCTGCTTGCTAAAGCGTCGCGCGGCTGTCCTTGACGTAAACGCGTAATGTGGGCTTGATTCTGCCCGGCACGCAGTAAATTTCTAATGGCACATTCGGCTCATGAAAAATGCATCCGGGCTCCTTTCCCGGTCTACTTCGGCTACTGCACGCTTCTTTCCACTGCAAATGATGCGCCATGTATTGGTGCCACCGTAATGTCCGTGCTCGGCGCGGGTTCGATTCCACCGAGCATTGAAGAAAGCGAAACGTGCAGAGTGGCAATTAGCTAGTTACTGAACTTGGCATCAAACACGTTCACTGAAGAGCGAGACACACCCACCAGAATCCGTGACCCAGTGGGCCAAGTTGGTACAAAGAGGTTCATTGAAAAGCAGCACCGACCTAGTGGCACATAAACAGTGCACCAAGTCAGAGTGAAAGCGACTCATCGAATGAAATAAATTCATCTAAGAGCGGTACGTGCCCAAGCCACGTACCCAGAGCCGCAAACCCGGTGACCCATGTCGGCGTCAAAGAGGTTAGCTGAAGAGCGGCACGCAGTGCCTCATGCCCAGTGACCCAAGTTGGTTCGATGGTTGGCTTTGAACCCTGTTCCCTCAGCACTGCAGCCTGTTGCGACCCATGGTAGCATATCCCACCACTGACGTACAGTTGTCGGGACTCAGTGTCCGAGCGGCCATTACGGTTCCGTGGCTGGTGAAGCGCCAGGTGCGGAGCGATCGAGAGGTCCGGGGCGACGTCCAAGAGATTGGAAAAGGGTTTATGTATAAATTTACATGATGAGAGTTTACATGTACGAACATGAGCACGTGTAGAAGCACTAGATCGAGTTGGAGCACGTTCCCGCAACACTCAAGATCCACCTTTTATGCCCTTCTTTTCCCCTTTCTTTCATCGGGAAAATTAACTGTTCTTCTCGGCCAACCACAACGCTTGAGTCGTTGGCAAAAACTCGCCCATGACGTCGCATCGTTAGGCCAGGCTCTGCCTCTAATACTGTACCCGCATACCCGGCAACGACGTGGCAAGCTGGCAACTTGATGTCGAAGTCGTTCGCAAGGAAGTCCGCGACATTTGCCCCCTTTTATCAATTAGCGGGCCATTCGTGACAGTCCGCTTGTCGCCTCTGGTGTGCTGTCTCTGTCCGTTGCGACTGTCTCTGTACGCTGCATGCGGGCGCTGCCACAGAACATGATGTAATGTTTCCTCGTCACCGCAGTGGTCACACCCACTGCGGTGACGCCTGCACAGAAGTGTCGCATCTCATCGGGGAAGCCTCGGTGGAACTCGAAGACTTAGGGTAGGATCCAGGGAATATAACAGGACATGCATGAAGTACATTCCATTCAAATGTGGTGCACTGACAAGCGCCTTGGTGTCCTTTGTCAAACTTTTTCCTGTAGCATTTCTTCAAGTTCTCAGCCCCATCTTTAGAGATTAGGTGGTGGCTGAGAATTTATTGAAACAATCTTTTAGGTGTTTTAGCGGCGTCGTTTGTGTCCACAATAACATAGGAATACACCCGTGAACGCGACCTGTTAACGTGACAGCGTTAAGGGCCCCCTGTTGCAGGAAACCCGGTGTCGGCGTCAGGCGCCGGCGTCCCCGTGAGAGAAAATCGCCGTATATATTTAGGTACATGTATAAGCCACGCCTTGCTATATCACATGCGGTATATGCGGGTTATTTTGTTCCACCATTCTCTCAGTAAAGTTGCTCATACCTTTGTCTTACATTCTTGACAGTTTTCCCTCGGATGTTTGAGAATGACAGCCCACAAACAAATGTCGTGAAACAAAACACCGACAGCGCATGCATTTTATGTTAAATCTTCTCGATCTTAAATATTAAAAGAGCGAAACAATTGAATTAGTTTTATTCTCTTAACTGTTACAATCTACTTCATGTGCGCTATAACGTAAAGCTATTCCAAACTTCTCTATCCCAATTCTGCAATCAACCCTTCACAATAAGCCAAAATATTTTCGGGCCACCCTCTCACTTCATGTCACGGGATGTGACAAAAACCGCGGGAACGCCCCATCTGATAGGATATGTGCACGTTGATTACGCATGGTTAGGCCGAACAAAAGATACATTGTTATTTCTTATTCGACGCTTTTTTCCCAGTAGCCATTTGCTACTAGGCAAAAGTTTTCGGGCTGCGGCCCCCTCGCCTTTCTGTCACGCGACGTCACAATACCGCGAAAACTCACCGCGTCAAAATGACGTGTACGCGTTAAAGATGCATTAATATGCGGAACAAAAATGATTTTTTATCTGAATAGCTGGTGACTGCATCGCTGCGAAAGAAACAGAAGACGGGTGTCCGCCGATCGCTTAGGCACTGGCTATTCGCAACTGCTGGAAAGCATGGGTTTATTTGCGTATAACAAATTTTTTTGCGCGGCAGCCTAACGTTATCTAGGCGTTTCGGCACATATACGACATCGCTCTGCCAACTATTCTTGGCTAAGGATCTGTTTTAACGGCATTCTTAACGTTCCCTGTCACGCCACCGCGGTTTTCGACTAGCCATTGCAGGCAAAGTAAGGTGTAGCGGACCAATGGCAGACGCGGGCGCGACCCTCCTCATCTAGTTATCTATTTTCGCTGCCCTGGAAACCTTCGCCGATTAAGCGTGCTCCTCGCCTCTTGTCAGCCGCTTAGACAAGAAAAACCGCTTGATGCAGCCAACGTTATTCGTTTTTAAAGCAAACAAAAGTGACCTCCTACAAACGAGGAGGGCGTTCGAGACGCTGCGGGTCACCGCACCGTGCTTGCGTCGGCAGTTACGTATTAGTTGACGTCGGGAGATTGGATTAAAAACATATTGGAATAGTTTAACGTTATGGGGCCCCAGTTATACAGAGTGTCCCAGCTAACGTTACCCATGCTCTTAAAATATAGAATGTACGAGGACTCAACCAATGGTACTCTGTCAGCAGTGGCGTTCCACCCCAGGAGTATCTTTTTTTTCTTTCGTCAGAAGGGAACTATCAATAATTAGATTAGATTTATTAGCGGACTTCTTGTAACTGAATTGAGGGCGTTAACCTTTATACAATAGCAATATTTGTGTTTTAGAACACCCGATCCGTTGTTTTCGTGTGCTACGTCTCGCATAATTATTTTTTTCCGCGTTATAATGAAAACGTGGAGACTTATATACACAGCCGCATGATTACGCGTCCGCGCACCGAGACAGCAGCGGTCCCAGGCGTTAGCCGAAAGAATTAGCTCCGCCCAATGCCTCTTCCTCAATGCCTCGCACACTGCATAGATTTCGAGCTTCGCGCGCAAAAGGTCACCTGCACTTCGGAGTGACCAACGCCAACTAGTTTCGTACGCTACCGATGGCGGCGCTGCGAATGGCACTGCAATAAAACCCCTCAATCTCCAATAGTAGCGCGATAGAGTTTCTCACTATATTACTCTATCAGTAACGCCCACCACTTCCCTTCACCTCCACTCGGCGGGGCCTAGACGGTGGCGCCGCCCATGCTGACCCCGCCGTAGCAGACGACGGCTAACACGCTACCGGAGGAAATCCGTGGAAAAGTTCGTTCGAGCCCTGCGGAGAAGTTTTTGTAATCGAGATCTTGCTTCGTCAGTCGGTAACTGGCCTTAACAATGTCGTATTGGAATTGCGGGAAAAATAGAGAAAAGGACCATTATTTAAAGCGTAAAGAACGCGCACGTTGAGAGTTCATGTTGCTTAAACACGGCGCATGCACGAGGTGTTCTCAAACGCACGCGTAATTACCAGAGCTTCAGATTTTGACGGCGTGAAAGTATGTGTGCGTGGTTTCGTAGGTTCACATAGAGTGCATGTGACGCATGCGATACCCATTTACTTAAATGGACGCACAAAATGTTAACGTTAAGCAGCAAAAATGTTAATTCTTATCAGCGAACCTGCTGTCCCTTTCGCCTTTTCTCGGCCATTATATTCCTGCACACAAAACGTGCGAGTAGCCGCTGCACATGCCTCCAATATTGAGGACGCGTCCGGCAGCGAGCCAGGATAGAGGCGAAATGCAAGAGGCCTGTGGAGAGATTCCTCGTCGGTATTCTGTAATTCTCGCACGGGCGCAGTATGTTGCAGTAGTCGCGGGGTGCTTTGGTAATCGTTACTATAGATTGTTTTTTCTTTATTTTTACAAAAACTGCTCCAGGAGGGCACATGTAACGGCTAACAGAGGCCTCTGGAGAGCACGTGACATTACAAGTGTTCCCGTTGCCGCTTTGGTGCCCTGGAGGCGCCGTAAAAAATACGAAATGAGGACACGTTCTTATAAAAAGTAAATAAAGTCTAATAAATAAATGCAATCATGCCGAGGCGCCAACTTCTGGCGCAGCGCTACCGCGCCCGCTGGATAATTACGAAACGCCAACAAGGAATTTACCGGCCCACGTACAACCACGATCAAAGTGCACGTCAAACATTCCCAGGCGACCTAAATAGAGTTATCCGGAGCCATCCACTACGACCTCCGTTATAGCTTTAGTCGCTTCGGGACGTTAAAAACGTTAATCACTACAAACAAAATCAATACACACGGGCGTACATTCGAAGCTAAACGACTGCATTCGTAAGTCATAGTGACCCATGCAAAAGCGTCGAGAATGTACTAACTTCTGCTGGAGCTCAAAACATAGCATGAATAAAATCGCTTTTATGTCACAGGCCAGCCGCAGATGCGTACCCTTTCGCCGCAAGATGAAAGTACATGAAACAAAGAGAGCACACTCGAAAAAAAAGTCAACTTAAAACGCGCTAAAAGCACGCACAGCATGAACGCACACACTTTTTCGAAGCGGCAGGCGTGAACTAGACTTAAAAGAATAGGTTGTGAGGAACCGTGGCACTTCACAAAGCCGCGTGTTTTTGCCACTTCCTCGAGGTCGGCCCGCTCAATCGTATCTATCCACACCTTTCTTCTTTGTGCGTTACGCTCGCTGTATGGTAAAGAAACCTTTTGCCGTCGCTGTGTTGGTTGCGGCAACTGAATGCACAGCAGCACGGCACCACCATTAGGTTCTCGTCCCTCACACATTCGATTTGTTCCGCTAACGCACTCGATCAGTCCGTTTGCGCGTATTTTCTTCGCGCAGGGCCAACAATGGCGGTCGGAGCGCCCTGGAAAGAAAAAAATGGCTGAGGCTTAGCTTGGTTAAGCCTAGTCAGATGCGAAGCATATTGGTGGCTAAACTTGGTAAGTGTAGCCTTACACGACCAAGGCGAACTTGGTCGTGTAAGCCTTCCGTCCATTTCTCTCCTTCCGAAGGTGATTGCCTTCTTATCACATTAATTGCAATTCCCCCTGCGCATGCCCTATTCTGTAGATTCTGTGGTTTCAGATAGCAGCGGAGCATATATATGCTGACTGACGGAATAAACACACTTTGGTTGTTAGTCAGCGCCGTTGTCTGTGTCCCTTCACTCGTCCCGTCGTTTAGCGCTGTTTTTATTGCTCGTAATCATGAACCAACCAGCCCAAATGCGTACTCTTTTGGTAAGTAACTTGTCGCCGAGCCGCATACTGAGCACGTTGCTTGGCCAGACGTTCTTCCCGCTCTTCATCAGTCTTTGTGGCACGCCGCAACGTTCGCTTCTCATTCCAACGAGCAGCTCTGTCTCCAGGAGGCATCTCACCTCGTGAGTGTCTAGCAGAGGCAAGCGCAGCTGCTTATTTACCGCCGCGACGCCGCGAGCGACGGCGCGAGTTGGAGCCCCGTTTCTCCTCTGTCGTGACGTCATGGTGTCACGCGGTCATCCTTGAAGGCGACGCCGCGAGCGACGGCGCGAGTTGGAGCCCCGTTTCTCCTCTGTCGTGACGTCACGGTGTCACGCGGTATTGAAGGCGACACCGCCGCGCCTGAGGAGCTGGGTTGAGCTCTAGTAATATGCTTCGCATAAAAAACATACAAAAGCGCGGGGCCTGCTTCCACTTGACACAGATTGGCCAATGGGGGAGCGGAGGAGGCTGGGGCGACAGGAAGCGTGGAGGAGGAAAAGTCGGGGAGAGCGGGATGGCGGAAAGATCTAAGAATGGCGCTACTTTTGGAAAACTGAGGGGCTTTACGCTCCTATGAGGTCAGTCCGAAGACCCGCCTTTGTCGACTGCTACGCTCCGACTATCGGGGACGAGGACTTATGGAGTCGCCATCTGTCGGAAGCGTCTCCCGTGCCTATAGTATGAGGGATCACACGAGGCGCTCCTCATAGCTCTGGTTTACGGCGCTCAATAAAAACACCACGTGGCAGCCCTCCTGGACATTTCTGTAAGTACTCTCAAAACTAGGGAAGCTTCTTAATGTCGAAATAATAATGTTGGGCAAACTGAAAGCACAGGATTGTTTACAGAAGCTAATTGTTTACCGAATTATAGGGGGTTTAAATCATTCTTTGAAAAGTGTGCCGAGTTGTCAGTTAATCCACGTACCCAGAGGAACATATCGTGGTCTCAGCAAAGTAGCAGCAAGCACTTACCCAGTGGCAGAAGCTAGCAGACAGCTTCGCTCCCCGCGTATGTTAAAGAGGCTAGAATTATACTGCAACGTTGGTAAAATTCTCAAGGAATGCTAATTGGTTAAAAGAGCTAGAAGAGGGCAGCGATGGAACCAAGGCTGCCACAGAAATGGCTCAATCCATAAAGAAGGTTGAGTACTTCTCAAGGCAGATGTAGGTTCTGACCCGACCTGCGCACCCCTTCCTAACTACACCGGCATACTATGAGGGGTCCCGCCAATCACCGACACCAGGCTGACCCCACTACCTCCCCGATCCATTGCGACCGAGTGTTCTAGACACAAGGCCATGGGTCAGGTGATGTTTACTGGGTTACTGTGCGTGTATGTGTTTATCGGGCACAGCCACGCGTGGCATACCACCACAGTGATAACTCTGGACTGTTTGGCAATGAGAAATACCATCGAACCCAGAAAGAAACGTAAAACCAAAAGACAAAAAGAGGCCGACAATCGAACACGGCGGGGTGTGCGGTTGAACAACAGCCTGAGCCCCTAACCATGTCCAAGTGGGCTTGTGCCACTAGGTACGTACGTCCGAATTGGCATCTGGGCATTTTGTTGTGCGCAACTTCATCGGTATTCGCAGTGAATCACGGTCATTCCATTTTTTCGTCACTGCATTGCCATCATCCGTCTGCCACGCCGTTTACGTCAGGAGTGAGCTAGGCTGCAGCGGCACCGGCACGATGTTTAATCGCTGCTTGCTCTTCATGCAGTTCTTCGGCTTCCTTGCTGTACCCACCCCCTTTGCGGCGTCACATGGCTTGGAACTGCTTCGTCTGACTTGGCTCCCTTGGCGGTCGAGCACGTGGACGTCATCGACTGCTTGCCCAAGAACTGCGCTATCGCTACCATACGCGATTACCTCGGTGTGTCCCACTTCAAGCTACAGCATGCCAGTCACCCCGATGCCCTGTCCTTTGATCAGCCGATCATCGACAACTCTCGGTGTGTGATGTCAGCAGCCGACGGTATAAATGTCCAGCGCGTGGATCGACTCTTCAGTGGGCTAGGCTGCAGCGGCACCAGCACGATGTTTAATCGCTGCTTGCTCTTCATGCAGTTCTTCGGCTTCCTTGCTGTACCCCCCCTTTGCGGCGTCACATGGCTTGGAACTGCTTCGTCTGACTTGGCTCCCTTGGCGGTCGAGCACGTGGACGTCATCGACTGCTTGCCCAAGAACTGCGCTATCGCTACCATACGCGATTACCTCGGTGTGTCCCACTTCAAGCTACAGCATGCCAGTCACCCCGATGCCCTGTCCTTTGATCAGCCGATCATCGACAACTCTCGGTGTGTGATGTCAGCAGCCGACGGTATAAATGTCCAGCGCGTGGATCGACTCTTCAGTGGGCTAGGCTGCAGCGGCACCAGCACGATGTTTAATCGCTGCTTGCTCTTCATGCAGTTCTTCGGCTTCCTTGCTGTACCCCCCCTTTGCGGCGTCACATGGCTTGGAACTGCTTCGTCTGACTTGGATCCCTTGGCGGTCGAGCACGTGGACGTCATCGAGTGCTTGCCCAAGAACTGCGCTATCGCTACCATACGCGATTACCTCGGTGTGTCCCACTTCAAGCTACAGCATGCCAGTCACCCCGATGCCCTGTCCTTTGATCAGCCAATCATCGACAACTCTCGGTCTGTGACGTCAGCAGCCGACGGTATAAATGTCCAGCGCGTGGATCGACTCTTCAGTGGGCTAGGCTGCAGCGGCACCGGCACGATGTTTAATCGCTGCTTGCTCTTCATGCAGGTATGTTACTATTCCGATGCCGAGTGTATCCGATCTGATGATCGCTTTCTGCTGCTGCTCCCTTGCCCACAACGTCTTGTATCCTGCTGTTCGCATGCATTGTATTGCGCAAGTTGTCTCCTCTTAAGCGGAGATGTGGAAATCAACCCTGGCCCGGGCCCTCGGTCAAAGTCTAGGCGTGCATCCGGTTCTGCTCCCGATGAGAATGACGATGCTCGCCCTTCCTTTGATAGCCATGATAAAAACGACCCTTCGGTATCCGATATGTTCCCTAAATTATTGGAGGGGCCGACTCAGTTGGCGCGAGATGTTGGGGAAATTAAGTCATTTCAGCAGTCAGTTGCGCGTCGCTTTGATGTTTTAGAGTCACGTGTTCATGCACTAGAATCCACTCCTATGTCCAAAGACTCTAGTTTACTGCGTGATTTACGTGCTGAAATAAATGCCTTGACTACTAAGGTAACGGACTTGGTCTTAAAAAATGATAGCCTTGAAAACCATTCTCGTAGAAACAATCTGATATTACACGGTATTTCTGAAGTAATGGATGAAAACGCTACCACCCTGATGACTGCAGTTTCATCTGTGTTTACTCGGCACCTGAATACTAGATGCCCTCGTATTGAGCGCTGCCACAGGCTCGGTAGAGCACGCACTGGTTACATTCGTCCCGTCATTCTTAAACTTTCTAACTTCAGCGACAAAACCGAGGTTCTTTTCAACGTTTCAAAACTCAAGAGCTCAAACTTCGTGATTAAAGAAGACTTCTCTTCTAGGGTTCGGTTAATTCGGAAAAAAATCTGGGATGCATCAGCCTCTTATAGGGACAGCGGTTCTGTTGTGAAGTTGAGATACGATCATGCTTTCATTAACAAGGTTCGTTATAACTGGGATGACAGTTCAAACTCATTAGTAATGGCACCCGCTCAACGTGTTTCTTCTGAGTCTGGCCATTTGACTTCCGTGCCATCCACTTCTTGAATTCATCCTGGTCGTTTTGAGAACCTTGTTGTCTTGAATATAAACGCTCGTAGTATTAAAAAATTTCCTGATTTATTGTCCCTTATATCTATTCATTCCCCCCATGTTATCGGCATCACAGAGGCTGCACAATGGTATTTATGAATCTGAGTTCACTCCACCCGGTTTTGTTGCCGTGCGCTTAGACAGAGTTAGCGGTACTGGTGGTGGCGTGGCACTGCTTATCCGGTCGGATGTACGATTCTCAGTCTTGCCTTCTCCTCCAGAAACAGAATCCGTGTGGTGTAAAATTCACCTTCATAATCGGTGTATTGTGATTAGTGTTATATATCGTCCCCCCGGCTCTACTCTTGAGGTTCTTCATGCTGTTTCAAACTTCATGAGCGAGATCAACATTGCTTCGTCGAGTTTTATCTGTATGAGTGACTTCAACGCCCCTGGCATCCACTGGCCGTCATTGTCTGCAGTCGGTCGCGACACAGCTATTTGTAAAGAACTAATCAACACTTCCTTGTCCTTTGGTCTCACCCAGGTTGTTCCTAGTGCAACCAGATTAAATTCCGTCCTTGACTTAGTTTTTTTAAGCGCTAACCTAGCCGAACGTGACTTTTCTTGCGACGTAATTGATGGTATTTCAGACCATAGAGGCGTTTTAGTGTCACTCTCCTGTCCAATTTCTAAATCCCCCTACACGTTTACTAGTTTCCCTGATTTCACTCGTGTGGACAACTCCATTACTGATGCCTTATCTCATCATTTCGATATGTTTAGTGCACTTGCAGACAACCAGGACGTCAACTGCCTTGCTAATTACTTTGATCGTCTTGTCAAATCAAATATCGAACGTTTTGTGCCCATTAGGACTAAGAAAAAAAATTCTAACATTCCTTGGATGACTCGCGATATCTTGCATTTGTCCCGTCGCGTTCGAAGGTTAAGGCGTTCCAGAAGAGGCACTGATCCCATGGCATTGGATAGGTTTCTTAAGGCAAAGAAAGAACTCAATCTTATGTTGCAAAATGCCAAGAATTTCTTTTTTCGAGTTCGCCTGCACAATTTGTTAGGAACTAACCCACGAAAATTTTGGTCTTCTATTTTACCTCGCGATGCTTCATCCACTTCTTTCAGCATAGATAATGACGTCACCAACGACCGGGCGGTGATATCCGATGCATTCAACAAGTATTTCCAATCCCTGTTTGTTTGCGATAACAACTTTATCCCGACACTTACCACTATAGTTTCTTCTGAAGCAATCAGTGACGTTGAGATAAACTGCGAAGGCGTCCTCAACCTTATATTAAACCTGGATGTTAAGAAATGCACCGGTCCGGACGGGATACACAATGCGTTCCTTGTTCGTTATTTGTTGTGGTCATCAAAATATCTGTCAGTCTGTCAGTCATATTCAGAAAGTCCTTATCATCCTCTACTGTACCTTCTTCATGGAAGTTAGCCAAAGTGCTCCCTCTTTATAAATCTGGAGATAAGCAGTGCTTGTCGAATTACAGACCAATTTCACTGACGTCACAGTCATGCAAAATGTTGGAACACATCATTCATAAGCACATCACGCTCGTTCTGGAATCAAATAATTTATTGTCTAACATGCAACATGGGTTTAAGTGCGGTTTTAGCACGTTAACGCATCTAGTTGAGTTCACGCATGACATTTCATTTAACCTTGACGTAGGCAACCAGGTCGATGCAATTTTTATAGATTTCTCAAAGGCATTTGACACCGTTTTACATTCTAAACTTATTGCTAAACTTAATGCTGTAGTGAATAACCCTAATTTGGTTAACTGGATTTTAAGCTTTCTCTCATTTCGCTCCCAGTTCGTCTCTTACAGTTCGACTGACTCCACTACTGTTGATGTGACATCAGGTGTGCCCCAAGGCTCCGTCCTTGGGCCACTTCTTTTTTTATTATACATAAACGATTTGCCACTTCTCTGCTCTTCTAACATCCGTCTCTATGCTGATGACTGCGTTTTATATGAAGTGATTAAATCTTCTAATGATCATTATCGCCTTCAAGAGTCGTTTTCTAGGTTTTGCGTTTGGTGTGACACTTGGCAAATGAACATTAATTTCAATAAAACCGTTCTGATGTCTTTCTGCAACAAATCTTCCCCCTCCCTTTTCAGTTACTCGTCCAATGGCCGTACAGTAGATAAGGTTTCTGAGTATAAGTATCTTGGTGTCCTTTTTACGCATAACATGTCATGGTCGAAACACATTGACTACATATGCAGTAAAGCACTAAAAAAATTAGGTTACTTGAGGCGAACGCTAACCCGATCTCCTAAAGACATAAAGTTACTAATGTATAAATCTCTAATCCGCCCTGTTCTTGACTATGCATCTGTAGTTTGGAACCCGCATAAGCAGTTAGAAATTATTAAACTAGAGGCTATACAGAAAAAAGCTGTGCGATTTATATGTCATCGTTACGATCGAGACTTTTCGCCCTCTTCAGCACTTTCTTCCTTGAACCTAAACACGCTCTCTTCTCGTCGCCGTGTCGACTCATTAAAATTCTTGCACTCCATTGTCAATTCTTTAGTTAGGCTCTCAAATGATAATTACATTAACTTCACGCCGGGATCATCAACGAGACGACATCATGACCTAAACTCAATACCCTACTACGCACGTACTAACATGTTCAAATTCAGCTTCTTTTCCCGCTCAATCGAAGACTGGAATTCATTACCTGGATCCATTCGCTCATGGTCATCCCAAATTTTTGCAACCGCTATCCCAGATGCATAATCATGGGTATGGGTATGGGCATAATCAGGCATGGGTATGCCTGGTAGCATTTGTATAACTTGTGTATTCTTTCGCCAGTACTCTTTTGTTAAAGTGTTCACTTGTATTTTGTGTATTTTCCTTTTCATCTGTGCTCTTTAAAAGTGTTCACTTGTGTTTACCGCTGTATACTCCAATGCATTTTCTGTACATTTTCTTAACCCACTCCTGCTATAGCGCAAATTGCGCTGCAGTATGTATAAAATAAATAAATAAATAAATAAATAAATAAATAAATAAATAAATAAATAAATAAATAAATAAGTAAATGTAGTGGTTCCATGGTATTCACTACGGCGTTCATTACTAGTAGCCACTCGCGGCCCCCAGAGAGGTAATTCCGGCGATAGAGAAAGCCATCCGATTTTAAGTGGGAAGCTTGACGACGCAGAGCTCGAGAAGGTGGAGGAAGAGTCGACTTAGTAAGCGTTGTTCAGCGCAAAGCTTGCGCGCTCCAGGGCGGCCGAAAACTTCTGCGATGCTAGTTTTGAAGCTAGCCAGCGTGCGGAGACCGGCTTCGCGGTTCTTTAAACCGCAGCTTGGCGACATCCAATAAATAGAAGATCGCGTGGTTGAGCTTTAGGAGATCGTCCCATTTGTTTGTGGTGCTCGCTCTTTCTTACGATTCCAGCCAATCTTCACTCTTTGTCATCGGTGCCGCTGAAGATGTCAGGATCGTGGTGACGCTGGGCACCGGAACATGCCATGGCCGGTGAGACCGGTGAGATGTCTGGTTCACATCGTCAGGCATGGCGGACGGCAGAGCTCGGTTGCGTAATTCCAGGGTGAGGGAAAGTAGCAGCACATCCGTTAAAATCTAATTCGAACAAAGGACAGGACAAGAGAGCAGCAGACAGCGTTGGCAGCGTCTCAACCATAGCAGCCCAGGCAATCTCGAGCTCGCGCCTCCCGGACGACTCACGATGTGGCAGCAGCGCCGGGCATTCCTCTTCACTAAATGTATAATATTAAGTTAAATACGTGTCCTCAGGAATTCGCTACTTCCTTTCCGCTTCTGAGAACTTATATTCTTGAGTATTTTCCATCGCTAATCTATGGGCAGTGTCTGGTTCTCAATAGGTTCTCAAAAGAAGACGAAGAAGAAGCAATGTCCAGGCCTCCGTCTCGGCCGTCCGCGCCTTCCAGTCCGCATGCGATCCATCAGCAAGGCATCTCCATCTCCGGCGTCCACGTGGATTCTTTGCAATATGCGAGTTCTACCGGGAGCAGACGGTTTTCGCCTGGACGTCTGAACTCGACTGCTCACAAGGTGCCAGGTGAAGCTTCGGCATTCGGCAAGTGTACTGTCCAAAATCGCAAGAGCAGCGTGGGCTCCTCGCGCGCCCACCTTGGATGTGGTCTAGTCGGTCAGGACAAAATTCCAATCCCTGCATGCGGGCACTCTTCATCGATATTCAAGACGAGCGTTATGATAAAAACTGACCTGCTTGAGGCTGCCTCAAAGGCACAGGCTTGCTACAGTTCTACAGTGGGCCCCTTCGTGGAGATCTCCGACACCCGTTCAGTTGTATCTACACCCACCTTCAAAAAATACAGCAAATGCCGCTTCTTCACAACTCGCAGCCAGAGTTGTTCCAGTTTCCACAAATCCACGCTGTCCGTGTCAAGTGCAAGAAATACATCAAGCTCACAGGGCTTCAAAGCACATGAAAACGGCAAGGCTCCGAAATTACCATCCGGTTCCAAGGAGCATGTCTGCAGAGCAAGCGACAAGGCACTGCTTTGCTCCCCGCTGAACTGGCCGCTTATTGCAAGCAGCCTAAGCGCCAAGGTTACAACCACCGTTCATGCGACACCTCCAGGTCAAGCGCGGCAGCTCCGTCAGTTCAAGTCAAGAGCCTCTATCCGTCAATTGAGTGAACTACCCCAAGGCTTAACACAAAAAAGCGAGGGCCAGCTACTGCAATCTATAGTTTCCGAACAGCCACCAAAAGCGGCGCTGCCACCGCAAATGTATGGGATAGGAAGCGAAAATGCCGCAGCAACAGAACACATTCAGCAGTGGGAATCACCGAACAAGAATTGTCGGCCAGAAAATATGGAGCTCCTGCCGCCGGAGCTGCTTGTTACCGGCTTGTTCGAAGCTGAACCGGTAGCAGCAGCATCAACGACGGAGATAGTGCTCCATTCACCGTCGCTAAATGTTATCACAGAAGAGGCCGAATCATCCGAATACATCTCATCTGCTTCGACCAGCTCCACACCCTCAGGCACACCGAAGCAACGCCCCGCGCAGCAGTATCGAGGTTACAGGTCGATGGCCTTGGTGCTGCAAAATGAGCCTGGGGACGAAGACGTTCCACGCCAGGAAACACCGGAGAGGGTCATTTTTTCAAGAAGTGGGCCAAGTATTGAGACATCCTACGAAGATAGTTTATCCCCGTGTTATGCTGCGGAAGCTGATGCGCCGAACTGTGAGAAGAACTGTGAGAAAGCCCAGATCCTTCACTGTAGGACAGACGCATAAGGGGATAGGAAGCGCAGTGTTAGAACATGTTCCTATGGGTGGGCAGCGCAACCCGCACCCAGCTTGCCGTGGTAATGCAATGTTAGAAACAGCATCACCTGCTATACCAACAGCCGGTCTCTCAACAGCCACACGAAGAAATAGAGAATGTTATAAAACCATTGAGCCTACGGTTTTCTGAACTATACAAACTCGCTAACCTCTCTGAGTACGAGATAGCGTGAAACAGACGATAAGTATTTGCGATTTGTTGGACCTTTTTCCCCCAGAACGGTGAACGAAAAGCATACTAATCTGCGCAATAATCGTAGTGCAAATAGCGACTCCTTTCAGTAGCGACAACGGGGAAATAAAGGACAGTTATCACGTTCTACGTCAAATAACAATGCACGTTCAGCGTTGCAATATTGGCGAAACCTAACACATTATCGCACCGTTAAATTTCTCACATTTGATCCTGACAGACAATTTTTGCAATAAATGTACGTTTGACTATCCCTATTTAAGTCGTAAAATACGTACTCGCTTGTCTCCTGGACTCATTGTTATATTAATGCGATAACTATTATATAACATATAACTTATATAACTCTAGGCACTCGCCGTTGCCGTGAGGTTTCATATAAAAAATTGCAAGACACTTAGGCTTCGCCTTCAAGAGTGGAATGCGATAGCGTTATCGCACCTCGTTCGCACCACCCACTCATTCACTCGGCATGCTCTTGGGTCACACAAAGGCATAATTTTCATATACAACACTTCTAAGTCCACAGCACAACTTTTTTCTAATTATTTGTTGCAGGAGCACCACGCAGACGCATGACTCCTCGCCAGCAGCAGGGCACACGTCGCAGGGGACGCTTTCACACCGGACGCGCTACGGCGCAGCGATCACCTCAGAGGCGTCCCGCATCGGACGCTGCACCTAGGAATCGCGCTGTGAGCGGAAAGAGGAGCCGCGTCGCCTAAACACGAGAGTTCGAGTGACGCACGCTGGAAGTTGGAAGCGGAGAGAGCGAGAAAACATTAAACGCAAGGGTTTTGGCGCATCCTCGCACCGGTCCCCGCACGGCCCCAATGCGCTCAAACGAGACCAAGGGGAGAAGCGGGCGAGTGGCGCGCCACCTGTCGGGGCAGCGCTGTACATTGCGAGGAGGGGGTCTTCTGTGTTTGCCGCAAGATGGCTCTGCGTGTGCGCTAAGCGCAAAAGAAATGTAGCGGAAACGTACTTCGCTACTCGTTTAACTGCGATTGCTGTAATTTACATGCTCATAATTACCGATATACACCGCAGTATAACTTTCTACGGCACATTTCTAAAGCAACACCGTATTCACTAGAGGCGCTTTTGTGCCGATTTGAACCACCGAACTCATTGTTTTATTAGCTGCACCGACGCCATACTATGTTGGGATGTCCTCCAACGGACTTAAAAAATGACTTTGACATCAACGCTCATACTGTGCGATACCTGCTGCCGACCGCTGATAATAGTGCACCTTTTGATATGTTTTTTCTCATCGGAATGCACAGTTTGTGGAAAACGCGAATGATGGACAGAAACGCCGAAACGGTTGTACCTACAAGGGTGAATTTCATCCAAATGACCCTAAACCTAAAGCAGGTTTATGATGGACTTGATACCCAGCCGGACTGGTACCCCATTTTGGTGAGGTGCCTATCCTTACCACCCTTCTAAAGTGAAACCACATTTCTACCCACAGTATTGTCACGTGGTGGTGACGTTGAATAAGACAGTAGCAATACTGTGAACAAGAAAACTAACTTTTATTGGGCGAACCTGTGCCCACAAATCAGGCTACACTTATAGCGCAACGATAGCGGCGAACACGCTCGGCGATCGTCGAAAATCTGATCAGCGGTTCAAGCGCGTCGGCTTTTATACACAATCGTCTAATGTTCCAGACTAATCGTTGGGACCCGCGTGCCTTCCATAAAGTTCTACATCATTCGCGTCAGGCGAATAAATCTGATAACACAAGGTTCGGCAACAACAGACTGCGGATAGAAGCATCGATAACTTTCCAGAAACTTCGGATACATGCAAGCGCGTCCCGCGCTGTGCGATAAGATTTGTTAGGCGGTGAAACCTGGCCGCCCGATAAATATAAATACACGTGTCAATACCCCCCTCTTAAAAAGCATCGTCCCGATGCTACAAAGAGAGCGAAACACAAAGGGACACTTATTAAACATAAGTAACAAAACAACGAAAAGAAATAAAGTCCAAAGGGCAGTTACGCGAAGTCCCAAAGTTCGTCAACGCTGGTGGTACGGCTTGAGCCGCACAACCTGGACAATTTCAGGTCATGAGCGGCGCCGCTGTGACAGCGAAATGCCGTCTGGCACGACCTCGTAGTCCAGTGCACCAATACGTCGGATGATCTTGTACGGTCCAAAATAGCGACGCAAAAGCTTCTCGCTCAATCCTCGTCGGCGTATAGGGGTCCAAACCCAAACACGGTCGCCGGGCTGGTACTCAACAAAGCGTCGTCGGAGGTTGTAGTGTCGGCTGTCGGTCTTCTGCTGGTTCATGATGCGCAGGCGGGCGAGCTGTCGGGCTTCTTCGGCGCGCTGGAGATAGCTAGCGACGTCGAGATTTTCCTCGTCAGTGACGTGGGGCAGCATGACGTCGAGCTTCGTCGTCGGATTCCTGCCGTAGACCAGCTTGAATGGCGTGATCTGTGTTGTTTCTTGTACCGCCGTGTTATAAGCGAATGTTACGTACGGGAGGACGGCATCCCAGGTCTTGTGTTCGACGTCGACGTACATCGCTAGCATGTCGGCGAGGGTCTTATTCAGCCGCTCCGTAAGACCATTCGTTTGCGGGTGGTAGGCCGTTGTCCTCCTGTGCCTTGTCTGACTGTATTTCAGAATGGCTTGGGCGAGCTCCGCTGTAAAGGCCGTGCCTCGGTCGGTGATGAGGACTTCTGGGGCGCCATGCCGCAGCAGGATGTTTTCGACAAAGAATTTCGCCACTTCGGCTGCGCTACCTTTCGGCAGTGCTTTTGTTTCAGCGAAGCGGGTGAGGTAGTCCGTCGCCACGACGATCCACTTATTTCCGGTTATTGACGTCGGAAAGGGTCCCAGCAAGTCCATCCCGATCAGCTGAAATGGTTGGCAAGGAGGCTCGATTGGCTGTAGTAATCCGGCTGGCCTTGTCGGCGGCGTCTTGCGTCGCTGACAGTCTTGGCATGTTCTGACATAACGGGCGACGTCGGCGGTCAGGCGCGGCCAATAATACTTTTCTTGTATCCTCGATAGTGTCCGGGAAAATCCGAGGTGTCCAGCGGTCGGATCGTCATGTAGGGCGTGCAATACTTCTGGACGAAGTCCTGACGGGACAACAAGAAGGTAATTGGCGCGGTCTGGTGAGAAGTTCTTCTTCACGAGTAGACTGTCTTGAAGCGTGAAGGAAGATAATCCGCGCTTAAATGCCCTGGGGACAACGTCGGTGTGCCCTTCCAAATAATCGACGAGGCCTTTAAGCTCCGGGTCCGCTCGTTGTTGTTCGGCGAAGTCTTCCGCGCTTATTATTCCAAGGAAGGCGTCGTCATCCTCGTCATCTTGCGGTGGCGGGTCAATGGGGGCACGTGATAGGCAATCGGCGTCTGAGTGTTTTCGTCCGGACTTGTATGTTACAGTGATGTCGTATTCTTGTAGTCTGAGGCTCCACCGTGCCAGCCGTCCAGAGGGATCCTTTAAATTCGCTAGCCAACACAAGGCGTGGTGGTCGCTGACGACTTTGAATGGCCTGCCATATAGGTAAGGGCGAAATTTCGCTGTAGCCCAAACGATGGCGAGGCATTCCTTTTCGGTTGTAGAATAATTGCCTTCCGCTTTTGACAACGACCGGCTAGCGTAAGCTATCACGTGTTCATGTCCATCTTTTCTCTGGACTAGGACGGCACCGAGGCCTAGGCTACTGGCGTCAGTGTGGATTTCGGCATCGGCGTGCTCGTCGAAGTGCGCAAGTACGGGCGGCGACTGCATGCGTCGTTTGAGTTCTTGAAATGCGTCGGCCTGCGGCTTTTCCCACTTGAACTCGACGTCACATTTAGTTAGCTGCGTCAGCGGCTCAGCGATGCGTGAAAAGTTCTTGACAAATCGCCTGTAGTAGGCACACATGCCAAGAAATCTACGCACTGCCTTCTTGTCGATGGGCTGCGGGAACTTTGCTATGGCAGCTGTCTTCTGCGGGTCGGGGCGGACTCCAGATTTGCTGATGACGTGGCCTAAAAATAAAAGCTCCTCGTAAGCGAAGCGGCACTTTTCCGGCTTCAGAGTAAGTCCTGATGACCTGATGGCCTCTAGTACTGTTGCAAGCCGACTAAGGTGAACGTCGAAATTTCCGGCGAAGACGACGACGTCATCCAAGTATACGAGACAGGTCTGCCACTTCAATCCTGCTAAAACCGTGTCCATCACGCGCTGGAACGTTGCAGGCGCCGAGCACAGTCCGAATGGCATAACCTTGAACTCGTAGAGGCCGTCTGGGGTGATGAAGGCGGTCTTTTCGCGATCTCTTTCGTCGACTTCTATTTGCCAATAGCCAGACTTGAGGTCCATGGACGAGAAGTATTTGGCGTTGCAGAGCCGATCCAATGCGTCGTCTATCCGTGGGAGGGGGTATACGTCCTTCTTTGTGATCTTGTTCAGACGACGATAATCGACGCAGAAACGCAGGGTTCCGTCCTTTTTCTTCAGCAGGACAACAGGGGATGCCCACGGGCTTTTCGACGGCTGGATGATGTCGTCGCGCAGCATTTCGTCGACTTGTTCTCTTATAGCTTCGCGTTCTCGCGGCGAAACGCGGTAAGGGCTCTGACGGAGTGGTCGAGCGCATTCCTCGGTGATTATGCGATGCTTGGCGACTGGTGTTTGTCGAATCCTCGATGACGTCGAAAAGCAGCCTTTGTATCGTTGGAGCAGACTTCTGAGCTGCTGTTGCTTAATCACGGGAAGACTTGGATTAATGTCGTAGTCTGGTTCGGTAACCATGGTCGTCGGGGTAGATGCGGCGGAATCCGAGAGGACAAACGCATTACTTGTTTCCAGAATTTCCTCGATGTACGCGATCGTCGTGCCCTTGTTGATGTGCTTGAACTCCTGGCTGAAGTTTGTCAGCAACATTTCAGTTTTCCCTTCATGCAGTCGAGCGATCCCTCTTGCGACGCAAATTTCACGGTCTAGCAGTAGACGTTGGTAGCCTTCGATGACGCCTTCTACGTCAGCGGGTGTTTCGGTGCTGACCGAAATAACAATGCTGCAGCGAGGCGGGATGCTCACTTGATCTTCGAGCACACTCAAGGCGTGGTGACTACGAGGGCTCTCCGGCGGTATCGCATGATCTTCCGACAGTGTTATTGACTTCGACTTCAGGTCGATGACTGCGCCGTGTTGGTTGAGGAAGTCCATACCGAGAATGACGTCTCGTGAACACTGTTGGAGGATAACGAAGGTGGCAGGGTAAGTCCGGTCATGAATGGTTATTCTTGCCGCGCACATCCCAGTCGGCGTGATGAGGTGTCCTCCAGCGGTTCGAATCTGAGGGCCTTCCCATGCGGTCTTAACTTTCTTCAACTGGGCGGCGATGTGTCCACTCATTACGGAGTAATCGGCCCCTGTGTCAACTAAGGCAGTGACTGCGTGGCCGTCGAGAAGCACGTCGAGGTCGGTTGTTCTTTGTCTGGCGTTGCAGTTGGGTCTTGGCGTCGGATCACGGCTGCGTCGTGTTGAACTGAAGCTGGAACGTTGCGTCGTCAAGTCGTCTTTCGTCGGTGTAGTCTTGGCTTCCCGACTTCTTCGGGACGGCGGCGTGTCGTGATTAGGTCGTCGAGATGGTTTCTTCGTCGTCTTCGTCGGCGGCAGAGGATCTTCGTCAGTTCGACGAACAGCAACCGCACCTCCATCGGTTGCTGCTTTTAGTTTTCCGGATATGGGCTCGCAGAGCGGCCCCGGCCTGGGCCGGTGTACGGTCGGCGCTGCGGCGACAGGTAGCGGCCTGGTGACGGCGAACGGGACGGTCGTCGAGGGCTCCATTGAGTGGCGGCGAGGTAATCGGCGATGTCACGTGGGCGCTCTCCAAGCTGTGGACGCGGCGCGTTGACGGCGAAACCTCGCAGTCCCATCTCGCGGTACGGACATTGTCGGTAGACGTGACCCGCTTCTCCGCAGTGGTAGCAGAGCGGGCGGTGGTCAGGAGCACGCCAAACGTCTGTCTTCCTCGGGTAGCTGCGCTGGGCGACGGGTGGGCGTGCTGGCGGCGGCGGTGGTGGTCGACGGAATTGCGGCGTTACGGAGTCCTGGCGCGGTCGTGGAAGGGGACCTTGACGGCGGGCGACGGCGGCGTAGCTCATCGCTTGCGGCTGAGGCTGCGGCGGTTCTGGTTGCACTTGAGGAACTCCAAGCGATCGGTGCACCTCTTCTTTTACGATGTCGGCGATCGAGGCCACTTGAGGCTGCGACGAAGGCAAGACCTTCCGCAGTTCTTCACGCACAATGGCCCTGATGGTCTCGCGCAGATTGTCCGTGGCCAGTGATTGAATTCCTGCGTAGTGGGTAGAGCTTGTACGGTGGTTGAATTGCCGGTTCCGCATTTCGAGAGTCTTTTCGATGTTCGTCGCCTCAGAAAGAAACTCTTCGACGGTCTTCGGTGGGCTTCTTACCATCCTGGCGAAAAGTTCCTCCTTTACCCCACGCATCAATAGGCGGACTTTCTTCTCCTCGGCCATATCCGGGTCGGCGTGGCGGAACAAACGGCTCATTTCTTCCGTAAAAATGGCAACGTTCTCGTTTGGTAGCTGCACTCGGGCGTCCAGCATAGCTTCAGCCCTTTCCTTGCGCACGACGCTTGTAAAGGTGCGTAGGAAGCCGCTGCGGAACAGGTCCCACGTTGTCAAGGTCGATTCCCTGTTCTCAAACCAAGTTCTGGCGGTGTCTTCTAAGGCGAAGTAGACATGCCGCAGCTTCTCGTCGGAGTCCCAGTTGTTGAATGTTGCGATTCGTTCGTAGGTCTCCAGCCATGATTCCGGGTCTTCAGTCGCTGCTCCATGGAAGGTTGGTGGGTCCCGAGGTTGTTGTAGGATAACAGGGGACGCTGGGGCAGCCATTGGGGTTGTCTTGACCACGATCTTCTTTGTCGTCTCAGGTAGAAGTCCGTGCTCTGGGGGCAGTCCTTGCAGTCTGCGGCTAGCACGCTGGTCTTCGGCGATGTTGGTTCTGTCCTCGGGCTTCGGGCTTGGGTCGCGGCTTTGCGGGGGCGTTCGGTACATGAACGCACAAGCACCTCCACCAGATGTCACGTGGTGGTGACGTTGAATAAGACAGTAGCAATACTGTGAACAAGAAAACTAACTTTTATTGGGCGAACCTGTGCCCACAAATCAGGCTACACTTATAGCGCAACGATAGCGGCGAACACGCTCGGCGATCGTCGAAAATCTGATCAGCGGTTCAAGCGCGTCGGCTTTTATACACAATCGTCTAATGTTCCAGACTAATCGTTGGGACCCGCGTGCCTTCCGTAAAGTTCTAGATCATTCGCGTCAGGCGAATAAATCTGATAACACAAGGTTCGGCAACAACAGACTGCGGATAGAAGCATCGATAACTTTCCAGAAACTTCGGATACATGCAAGCGCGTCCCGCGCTGTGCGATAAGATTTGTTAGGCGGTGAAACCTGGCCGCCCGATAAATATAAATACACGTGTCAGTATGAACGATGCCTTTTCTCTGAGTGACTGTCAGTGTGCTCTCCATTCTCTGACTATGCACAACTGGTGAATATCGGGTTGTTGCTACTGTAATAAATACCATGAAAGAAAAAAAACCACCGAACTCATGGCTGAAGGGTAGCGTCTCTGTCTCACACTCCGGTGACCCTGGTTCGACTACCACCCAGCCCATCTTGCAAGTTGTTTTTATTTATGATGTGGGGGGGCGCTGCGATCGCCAGAGTGTGAAGACGTGTCCCCCTTTAGCTCTTCGATATTTTCTTTTTAGCTTGTGTGGAACTACCATTCTACGTGGTAAAACATTGAGCAACGACACTGTGAGCACTTTCTGTGAGTGTGGTGTGCTTTTTCACGGCTACAGTTGACGTTTTTTTCTGGCTACCAGGACATTTTCGACGGCGACCCGCTGATCTAAGCCTAACCACGTCTGGGCCTAGCCCGAGTGCGGCCTCGGCGAGGCCGACCAGGTGAGCACGGCATCATGTCGCCACCACAGCAACATTCGCACTCAAGTGGACCCAGCGCGGGAACTCTATGTTCACCTCAGCTTAGAGACGCCGAAAAGCTGAAGATTAGCCCCTCCAAAATGCAGACAACGCGACGAGCGAAGCGCGCAGAGAGCGTCGAAACGCCGGGTGAACGCCGAGCTGCAGCCGAAGACGCCGTGGCGCGTCCCTCGATGGAAGAGGCCAGAAGGAGGGAGTCGCAAGTGAACGACCAAGTGGGTATTCAGGATGACAGCGTGGACGACAACGATGATAGCAATGACGAAGACAACGAGGAGGACAACGGATGGTCCTTTTTCAGCAAGCGGAAACCAAACAGAAAAGTCAAGCCCGAACAGCTTCGCCTCGAGCGGGTAAGTCGACCTCATTTTGCACTCTCGATCAGGCCACTTAACAAGGTACACGTCCATGACATACCTAAGCAGGCTATAACAGCAGCACTAGAGATGACGGCAAGAAGTTGGGAACTTGCAGAATTATCAATTTTCCGCTACGACCCTGCAGCGAACTGCATAAAGGTTACTGTCAGGGATGAAGAACACGTGAAGAGGCTTGCGGCGCTGACACGATTAGCTGAGAAAATGAGCGGTCGCGTTCGTACGTATGAAGATATAATTGAAAGAACGCCAACACAGAAGGTGGGGAACAGTCGGGGGGTCATCAAGGTGCGTCCCAGCCAGACCATTGAATATATCAAGGATCACTTGACATGCGAGACGGCAACTATCCTAGAGGCACGTCTGCTCGGGAAGACAAACATGCTGCTGCTAACATTTAATACGGTATCTCCCCCAAACAGGCTCGTGTTCGATTATGAGATCACAAGGGTGCATGAGTACAGACCGAAGGTTATAGCGTGCTACAATTGTCACGGCTTGGGACACATTACCAAGTATTGTCCTTCAGACGAAGTGTGTAAACAGTGTGGTAGAAAACACCCTGAAGACAACGAATGCGACGAAGAGCTATTCTGTGTCGCATGCCAGAAACAGGGCCACATATCGCTAAACTCAGCATGTCCTAGCCGTGCACCGAAAGACGTTAAGAAAGTCGTGCAGAACATAGAAGAAGGTCAGAGGACAGTGACCTGGTCTGAAAAGTACTGGCGGGAACATCCACACAACCCACGCTATCCGCTCACTATGAGCAACAAATAAACGAACTAAGAAAAGAAAATCAGCAGTTGAGAGCAATGCTGCAGCAAATACTCGCACGACTACCACCAGAGCAACGAGATACGCAACCACCGTCAACGCCACGGCAACGTGAATCAGAGACGCCGGCAGACCTAGAAAAACGCACGCGTTCTAACAGTCGGGTCGGGCGATCAATTAGTCGGAAAACCACGGCAAACTCTAGAAAGCTGCAACAAGCAGGACCTGCACAGACCCAGCAGAAGCAGGCACCGTCAGTGCCAAAAGCACTAACAGCCCAAGACTCGGCGTATGCACAGATGCTGAGCATCCTAAGGCAGGAAAGACACACTGAGACCCAGCGCCTCGACAAAAACCTACGGGAGGAATTTCAGACAGTAACGAATGCAGTACAAACTCAGATGCAGGCGATATTCACGGAAATTCAGAGAAATATTCAGAAGCAACATGACGAACCTAAAAGGCGCAAGCCAGCAGATGAAAGATGACGGCACGGCCTATATGCATCCAATTGAACTGTCGAAGTTTTACGCAGAACGGATCCACACTAAGACAGCAAATTAAAGAATTCAAACCCCTTGTCGTGCTTCTACAGGAGACAAGGGGACAATGCACTATTCGAGGTTACCGAACCTTTCAGCAGGCTACGATACGACACCAAGGCAAAGGAAACCAACAAGCGCAAGGCAAAGCTGCTCTTTTAGTAAGACATGACTGCACCGCAACCCAACTGCAGATACCAGATTTGTGTAATGATTTTAGAGAAATTGTGGCACTAAAGCTATGTCCACGCGGCCACCGGCCAATGGTTGCAGTCTCCACGTACTACAGACCCCTAACGGGCAAGCACCGGAATGACTCCTACCAATGGCTCAGTAAGGTGCAGGCACAAGCAGGAGGCCTTCCCATTCTAGTGGGGGGAGATTTTAACGCCAAGCACCAAACATGGGGCTACGCCAAAGCTGACCCGAGAGGACGCATACTGCACGATGCAATAGAAATGTCAACTCTGGACATATGCAACACACCAGAAACACCAACCCGCATAGGGCTACACGCGCGACAACAGGACACAACGCCCGATCTGACACTAGCCACTCCAGGGCTCATAAGGCAATGGAACGTAGAATCAACGACATGGGGAAGCGACCATTTACCAATAATTATCACGCTCAATCGCAAAAAGATCCGAGAGAGGAGAGAAACGGTGCTTTTTGACTGGACAAAATTTAGAATGGCTACCGGACTTTAGAATGCGGACTTTGAACAATTCAGCGCTATGATAGCGGAGGCACGGCCGGAGGCCAGGGAAACTATCCCATGCGATGACACTGCAACTCACATGGATATGCACCTTGCAAATCTATGGCGGAAGGTCAACCGCCTCACACAGCAATACCGGTATAAAGGAAAGCGTCGCAAAGATCTAATGCGCCTTAAACATCAATACCGACTCATCAAGGAATACCAACAACAACTCGAAGCAGACACGTGGCACAATACGTGCGCGAAGCTTGGCCGGGAACCCGGCCTAAAAAAGCTATGGCAAATTTTAAGGAGCCTGCTTGGGAGCAAGAAAGGCGCGCCTCCTCTCGAGGAGCTCTTTTTGCGAGAAGAGCCTGCCGTGCTGGAGGACTGCGTCATCCACACTTTCTTCCCACATGTTGCCGAGGCGCCTCCCGAACCGCTGCCTTCTGCAACGACAGACAACACGAAAGCGGAGCTAGACACGCCCTTTACGCTGGGTGAACTCGTAGCAGCCCTTGCACGAGGCAAAACGAAATCAGCTCCCGGGCACGATGGAGTGACTTGGCAACAACTTCGTAACCTCAGCAATGAAGCTCAAGAACAGCTCTTAACAATTATCAATGAATCATGGGAATCCGGACTAGTGCCAGATTCACTAAAACTATCTCTCATCTACCCCATACCGAAGCCGGGCAAAGACCACACGAACCCAGCTAACCTACGCCCCATAGCTCTAACGTCAACTGTCTGCAAATTGATAGAAAGAATGCTACACACAAGAATGCAGCACTACATCGAATATGTACAACCGGGTTTGCATCCTGCGCAGGCAGGTTTTCGGCCGAACATGGGCACACATGACTGCCTCTGGTTGCTCCGCAGAGTGATCAACCGTAAGTCTCGCAAACAGATGCCTGACTATATTCTTGCAGTCGATATGCGTAAAGCATTCGATAACGTGAAACAAGAGGCCATCTTACAGGAACTGGCAACCAGGTACCCTAGCCAAAGAACATACAATTGGATACGTAGCTTCCTCCAAAGCAGACCAATTCAGCTCCATGGCAAGGCACCGGGATGGAGTCCGAAGACCCATTACTTGGATAGGGGAGTGCCCTAGGGCTCCATCCTCGGACCTATGCTATTCAATCTGGCCATGACACGTGTGGCAGACAGTCGTGAGCGAGACACCTCAGCCCGTTTTACTATTTACGCCGACGATATAACAATATGGACGGAAGCGGCGGATTATTCCGACATAGAGAGCATGCAAACTGAGCTGCAAGCAGCGATCCTGAGCCTTAGCAACACTTTAGATAACCTCGGACTGCAACTCTCGCCAGAGAAGACAGAATTGATCAGCGTAGACGGAAAGAAAGCAACCAATGTAAACAAGCAGATCACTTTACACATCGGCCAAAGCGATATTACGTCGGCCAATGGACAAATTAGGACTCTTGGAGCACAGATTGCTAGCTGCAACAGCCCCCAGCTATGGATTCGCACACTAAAGCAAAAATGGAGACCGCTGTTGCACATGGTTAGACGAATATCGAGCAAGTATGGCGGAGCGCGTCAGAAAGCGTGCCAAACGCTTGCAAAAGCGGTCGCGGTTGGAAGGATTCTTTACGGGGCACCCTTGTACGAATTCTCTGAACGAGACCTCGGCGACATCGAAAAGTTACACAGGGCCACCCTCCGTACGATCACTGGGCTACCAAAGCACACGAGGAACGAGGACCTGCTCAAGCTCGTAGCGATTCCACCCATACGGGACATAATCAGTGAAGCACGAATTCGAATGCGATCCCGGTTGGAAAACACGACCCAAGGAAAACAGATCATGGCATGGGATAAACAAGTCCATGCGAAGCCAGAGCCCGCGGAAGCGACCATAACGCCACCATGGGAAGCACCACTGGGCGTACGGAGGCAACAACGCCCTATCGCCAGACGAAACGCGGAAGCTAGAAAAATATTTGGAAAGAGATTGGGCTTAAGCACGCCGCAGCACACCACTGACATCTACACAGACGCTGCAATCACAAACGACATAGCAAGCATGGCCTGGGTTAGCACATCTGCACCCCAACACAATGGCTATCACACATGTCAGCTTCCTGGGGGTGCAACCTTGCACGCTGAGCTCTTAGCTATATGGGGAGCGGTCAACACCATTCCCATTGACATGGGAGACATTGTAGAGCAGAGTGTGCGGAATAATTATCGGATCCTTACTGATTAGTACGAAGCAGTGGCCGAATTAACGGGGCCTACGACAGATGATGCGGTGGCCAACGACACCAGGAAAAAGCTAAAGAGAATACAGGACAATGGGACAAATGTTCAAATCCTATGGACACCGGGGCACACCGGCACGGATGGGGGAAACGCAGCCGCTCACGCTGCTGCCGCGCAAGCGGGTGGGCTTGATTACACGTACAGCTCCCCACACTACATTTCCTCGCCAAACCCCGCGGACCAAAACCCATACCTAAACATATTGGCGGCAGGCTCTCCTAGCAGAGCACTGATGCATTACATTCGTACTAAAATAAAAGCAGACAGTAAACGGAGATTATTAGAAGCTACACCAGGACATGTGTTTGACGACAAGGGCGGGATTACCCGCACGGAAGAGGTTTTCTTGAATAAGGTTATGGCAAACGCTGCGTACACACCACACATACTTGAGAAATGGCACCAACCCAGACAAGCTACGATTGCGAAGACTTACACCCGATGTACACATTGCCAGGAGTCATGCAGAGCAGACTTGCAACACCTCATTTGGAGCTGTGCAGCTTTTTCACAAGGGAGATCCAACATTCAGCATCTGCTACACGGAGACATTAGAACATTAGGAATTGCAATACAAACTAACCCTGAAACACAGAAAGCCATTGCGACATATGGCAGACAAAGTGGCCTGTTGCGCGTAGTGTAGAAGGGGTCGATCAGCCCACGTGAGAGCGGCGGAACTAACCATGCACCTAAGCCTGCATAAAGCGGAAGATCCCAGACTGAGATGAAGAAGTGTTTCAGCCAACAGTCTGGGTACCCACATTCCCTTCCCTCGTAATCCCCATCAGCGGCCTAGAGCCGTCCCCTTCCTTAAAATAAAGGCTTTATTCATTCATTCATTTATGAATTGCCTTCCGGGATTTTTCCCTCACGGCAAACGCCGCCGACAACACTGGCTTTTCTGCGACGCGAGCTCCTTAACGCTTTCGCGTTAAAAAGCCGGAGACCTCAAAGAAACAACGCCGCACCACACAGTAAGAGCCACGTACGCAGGTGCCTGCAGCCGTCTCCCGCGAGCGACGACTGACTGCCCAGAGAGGCGGCGAGCCGAGTAGTTCAAGCGAGGGACGCGAACTGATGGGCCGCGTTTAAAGCGAAATTTCATTTGCCTGTATACTATCCCATGGTTTCAATTGGGTCGGTCGGTAGGTCGGTCTGACGGTCGCTACTGGGGTTCTCGCAGGATAGAATCAGTCTCATTGTTGAAACAAGAAAAATACACAAAAAAATGCACCGTTCCAATCGAAATGCGGCCGTCGCGGCCGTCATTCAGTCCCGTGAACTCGGGCTCAGCAGCGCAACGCCCTAGCCATTAAGCCACCACGTACTTTCTCTTGAAACGTGGTATTCATTATAATGAATGAAATGACGTATGTACAGGAACTATTTGCAATAATATGAGGAATGAGGAATCAAAAGTCAACCAGCGGTTCACAGAATGAAAACGTTACCCAAAGCAAGATATTCCATCATAACAAAAACTTGAAAACCGCCGTGGTTTCTTAGTGGCTATAGTGTTGCGCTGATAAATACGAGGTTGCGGAATTGAATCTCGGCCATGGCGGCCGCATTACGATGGGGGCTAAATGTAAAAAAGCACCCGTCTACTTAGTCTTAGGAGTATTTTAAGAAAACCCGGTGGCCAAAATGTATCCGGAGTCCCCCACTACGGCGTACCTTATAATCAGACCGTGGTTCTGGCAAGTAAAACTCCATATATTCATTTATGTTCAACAAAAACTTTAAGGAAGTTAAACACCTAATAAAAAGTGTACACCAGTCCCGTTGAAACTCTTCCTGGTTGTAAATGTCATTTGAGCGTGCAATCGTGTGAGCGAATTGCGATATTCAGGAAATTGTTCTTTC
This sequence comes from Dermacentor albipictus, assembly GCF_038994185.2. NCBI lineage: Eukaryota > Metazoa > Arthropoda > Arachnida > Ixodida > Ixodidae > Dermacentor > Dermacentor albipictus. The sequence goes on from NC_091825.1 coordinate 30,379,619, forward strand.
TGCATTTTGGCCTTGTATAGTACTTTTCCATAGGCCATGCAGGCCTATCAGTAAAAGCATACCGAATGGTGCATCATCACACGGAACAACAACATATCGGATACTGTGATTATTTAGATGAAAATATTTATGGAAATTGATATGGAGTAGATGCCAGCATAAAATGGCATCATTAGAATAGTTTAAGTATGTCACTAAGGCGAAAGTTAATTGACGAAACGAAATTGTTCGTTTTCCGAAGCCATGTTCTAACTGGCAAGGCAGCAATGTGTATTTCGTAAAAAAAAGTTTTGTAGAGGAGGGTACTGACATTTTGCGCATTCTTGCAAGTACATCGTATTGTCACGTGGTAGTGACGGTGAAGAAAGAAGCAATATGGTGGAATACAAAACTAGCTTTTATTGGGCGAACCTGTGCCCACAAAAACAGGCTACACTTATAGCACAACGATAGCGGCGAACACGGTCGGCGATCGTCGGAAAAACTGATCAGCGGGTCAAGCGCGTCGCCTTTTATAGATAAGTCGTCGAATGTTCCAGATTAACTCATGGGACCCGCGTGTCTTCCACAAAGTTCTACACCATTCGTGTCACGCGATGAAATCTGATAACACAAGGTTCGGCGACACCAGACACGCGGATAGAAGCGTCGATAACTTTCCAGAAACGTCGGATACATGCAGGCGCGTACCTCGCTCTGCGATTACAGTTGTTAAGCGGCGAAACGTGGTTGCCCGATAAAGATAAGTACACGTGTCATTACCCCCCTCTTAAATACCATCGACCCGATGCTGCAAACAAACGAAAGTAACAAAGAAAAGCACTCGTAGCAAAGAAAACAACAAACTAAGGAAGTTCATCAGCGTCCGTAAAATGGTTTAAGGCGCACCACGTGGACCACTTCAGATCGTGCGCGGCGCCGCTGTGAGTGCGAAATGCCGTCTGGCACGACCTCATAGTCTAGTGCGCCAATACGTCGGATGACCTTGTAGGGTCCGAAATAGCGTCGCAGCAGCTTCTCACTGAGTCCTCGCCGGCGTATCGGGGTCCATACCCAAACACGGTCGCCGGGCTGGTACTCGACGAAGCGTCGTCGGAGGTTGTAGTGTCGGCTATCGGTACGCTGCTGGGTCTTGATCCGTAGGCGGGCGAGCTGTCGGGCTTCTTCGGCGCGCTGGAGATAGGTAGCGACGTCAAGATTCTCCTCGTCAGTGACGTGCGGCAGCATGGCGTCGAGCGTCGTCGTCGGGTTCCTGCCGTAAACCAACTTGAATGGCGTGATCTGTGTTGTTTCTTGCACCGCCGTGTTGTAGGCGAAGGTGACATACGGCAGGACCGCGTCCCACGTCTTGTGCTCGACGTCGACGTACATTGCTAGCATGTCGGCGAGGGTCTTGTTCAGGCGCTCCGTGAGACCATTCGTCTGCGGATGGTAGGCAGTTGTCCTCCTGTGGCTCGTCTGGCTGTACTGCAGAATGGCTTGGGTGAGCTCTGCTGTAAAAGCCGTTCCTCTGTCGGTGATGAGGACTTCTGGGGCACCATGTCGCAGCAGGATGTTCTCGACGAAAAATTTCGCCACTTCGGCTGCGCTGCCTTTCGGTAGAGCTTTGGTTTCAGCAAAGCGGGTGAGATAGCCCGTCGCCACGATGATCCACTTATTCCTGGATGTTGACATCGGAAACGGCCCCAACAAATCCATCCCAATCTGCTGGAATGGCCGACGAGGAGGTTCGATCGGCTGTAGTAATCCTGCTGGCCTTGTCGGTGGTGTCTTGCGTCGTTGACAGTCTCTGCATGTCTTGACGTAACGGGCGACGTCGGCGGTCAGACGCGGCCAGTAATACTTTTCCTGTATCCTCGACAGCGTCCGGGAGAATCCGAGGTGCCCAGCGGTTGGATCGTCGTGTAGGGCGTGCAGTATTTCTGGACGGAGCGCTGACGGCACCACAAGAAGGTAGCTGGCGTGGACTGGTGAGAAGTTCTTCTTCACGAGCAGGTTGTTTCGTAGCGTGAACGAAGACAACACGCGCTTAAATGCCCTAGGGACAACGTCGGTGTTCCCTTTCAAATACTCGACGAGGCCTTTTAGCTCCGGGTCTGCTCGTTGCTGTTTAGTGAAGTCTTCCGCGCTTATTATCCCAAGGAAGGCGTCGTCGTCCATGTCGTCTTGCGGCGGCGGATCGATTGGGGCGCGTGATAAGCAGTCGGCGTCGGAGTGTTTTCTTCCGGACTTGTATATTACCGTTACGTCATATTCTTGTAGTCTGAGGCTCCATCGCGCCAGCCGTCCTGAAGGGTCCTTTAAGTTAGCTAGCCAACACAACGCGTGGTGGTCGCTGACGACTTTGAATGGCCTGCCATAGAGGTAAGGGCGGAATTTAGCTGTAGCCCAAATGATGGCGAGGCATTCCTTTTCAGTCGTAGAATAATTGCCTTCCGCTTTTGACAGCGACCGGCTAGCATACGATATCACCCGTTCAAGTCCTTCTTTCCTCTGGACTAGGACGGCACCGAGGCCTAGGCTACTGGCGTCAGTGTGGATTTCAGTATCGGCGTCCTCGTCGAAGTGTGCAAGTACCGGCGGCGACTGCATGCGTCGTTTGAGTTCTTGAAAAGGGTCGGCCTGCGGCGTTTCCCAATTGAACTCGACATCAGATTTCGTTAGATGTGTTAGGGGCTCCGCGATGCGCGAAAAGTCCTTGACAAAGCGCCTATAGAAGGCACACATGCCAAGGAATCTGCGCACTGCCTTCTTGTCGATTGGCTGCGGGAACTTTGCGATGGCAGCTGTCTTCTGCGGGTCGGGGCGTACTCCAGATTTGCTGATGACATGGCCTAGGAATAGAAGCTCATCGTAAGCGAAGCGACACTTTTCCGGCTTCAGGGTGAGCCCTGATGACTTGATGGCCTCTAATACTGTCGCAAGCCGCTTAAGGTGATCGTCGAAATTTCCGGCGAAGACGACGACGTCATCCAAGTAAACAAGACAGGTCTGCCACTTCAATCCTGCTAAAACCGTGTCCATCACGCGCTGGAACGTTGCAGGCGCCGAGCACAGTCCAAATGGCATAACCTTGAATTCATAGAGGCCGTCTGGCGTGATGAAGGCGGTCTTTTCGCGATCCCTTTCGTCGACTTCTATTTGCCAGTTGCCAGACTTGAGGTCCATCCATGAGAAGCATTTAGCATTGCAGAGCCGATGTAATGCGTCGTCTATCCGTGGGAGGGGGTATACGTCTTTCTTCGTGATTTTGTTCAGTCGACGATAATCGACGCAGAAACGTAGGGTTCCGTCCTTTTTCTTCACCAGGACAACAGGGGATGCCCACGGGCTTTTCGACGACTGGATGATGTCGTCGCGCAGCATTTCGTCGACTTGTTGTCTTATAGCTTTGCGTTCTCGCGTCGAAACTCGGTAAGGGCTCTGGCGTAGTGGTCGAGCGCTCTCTTCGGTGATTATGCGATGCTTTGCGACTGGTGTTTGTCGAATCCTTGATGACGTTGAAAAGCAGTCTTTGTATCGTCGAAGCAGACTTCTGAGCTGTTGCTGCTTAATCACGGGGAGACTTGGATTTATGTTGAAGTCTGGCTCGGGAACTACGGTCGTCGGGGTAGATGCAACAGAATCCGAGAGGACAAAGGCATCGCTGGTTTCCTGTATTTCCTAGATGAATGCGATCGTCGTGCCCTTGTTGATGTGCTTGAACTCCTGGCTGAACTTTGTCAGCAACACTCTCGTGTTTCCTCCGTGCAGTCGAGCGATCCCTCTTGCGACGCAAATTTCGCGGTCGAGTAGTAGACGTTGGTCGCCTTCGATGACGCCTTCTACGTCAGCGGGTGTTTCGGTGCCGACTGAAATAACGATGCTGGAGCGAGGCGGGATGCTCACTTGATCTTCTAGCACACTCAAGGCGTGGTGGCTACAAGGGCGCTCCGATGGTATCGCTTGATCTTCCGACAGCGTTATTGACTGCGACTTCAGGTCGATGATGGCGCCGTGTTGGTTCAGGAAGTCCATGCCGAGAATGACGTCTCGTGAACACTGTGCAGGATAACGAAGGTGGCAGGATAAGTCCGGTCATGAATGGTAATTCTTGCCGTGCAGATTCCAGTCGGCGTAATGAGGTGCCCTCCAGCGGTCCGAATTTGGGGGCCCTCCCATGCAGTCTTAACCTTCTTCAGCTGGGCGGCGATGTGTCCACTCATTACGGAGTAATCGGCCCCTGTGTCGACTAAGGCAGTGACTGCGTGGCCGTCGAGAAGCACGTCGAGGTCGGTGGTTCTTTGTCTGGCGTTGCAGTTAGGTCGTGGCGTCGGATCACGGCTGCGTCGTGTTGAACTGAAGCTGGAACGTCGCTTCGTCAAGTCGTCTTTCGTCGTGTAGTCTTGGCTTCCTGACTTCGTCGGGACGGCGGCGTGTCGTCATTAGGTCGTCGAGATGGTTTCTTCGTCGTCTTCGTGGGTGGCGGAGGATCTTCGTCAGTTCGAAGAACAGCAACCGCACCTCCATTGGTTGCTGCTTTTAGTTTTCCGGATATGGGCTTGCGGAGCGGCCCCGGGCTGGGCCGGTGTATGATCGGCGCTGCGGCGACAGGTAGCGGCCTGATGATGGCGAACGGGACGATCGTCGAGGGCTCTATTGAGTAGCGGCGGGGTAGTCGGCGATGTCACGTGGGCGTTCACCTTCCCTCGCGCGCTGTGCGTTCACGGCGAAGCCTCGCAATCCCAGGTCGCGGTATGGGCATCGGCGGTACACGTGCCCGGCTTCGCCGCAGTGGTAGCAGAGCGGGCGGTGGTCAGGAGCGCGCCAAATGTCGGTCTTCCTCGGGTAGCTCCGCTGGGCGACGGGTGGGCGCGCTGTCGGCGGCGGCGGTGGACGACGGAATTGCGTCGTTGCAGGGCCCTGGCGTGGTCGCGGAGGGGGACCTTGACGGCGTGCGACGGCGGCGTATGTCATCGCTTCTGGCTGGGGCTGCGGTAATTGTGGTTGCAGCTCGGGAACTCCAAGTGATCGGTGCACCTCTTCTTTCACGATCTCGGCGATCGAAGCCACTTGGGGCTGCGACGAAGGCAGGACCTTGCGCAGTTCTTCGCGCACGATGGCCCTGATGGTCTCCTGAAGGTTGTCGGAATCGAGTCCTTGGATGGCGTACTGCGGCGTGAGCCCCTGGCGGTTATATTGCCGGGTGCGCATCTCCAGAGTTTTCTCGATCGTCGATGCCTCTGCAGAAAACTCAGCTACGGTCTTCGGCGGGTTACGGATAAGTCCTGCGAAAAGTTCTTGCTTGACACCCCGCATCAGGAAGCGGACTTTTTTCTCCTCTGGCATTTCTGGGTCGGCATGCCGGAAAAGACGGGCCATCTCCTCTGTGAAAATCGCGATCGTCTCGTTTGGCAGCTGCACTCTGGTTTCTAGTAGTGCTTGGGCTCGCTCTTTTCGCACGACGCTTGTAAACGTTTGCAAGAAGCCGCTTCGGAACAGGTCCCACGTCGTTAAGGTGGCTTCCCGATCCTCGAACCAGGTCCTGACGGCGTCTTCCAGTGCGAAATAGACATGCCGCAGCTTGTCGTCGCTTGCCCAGTTGTTAAACGTAGCGACCCTCTCATACGTTTCCAGCTAGGTTTCAGGGTCCTCAAATGTGGAACCGCGGAACGTCGGTGGTTCCCTGGGCTGCTGCAGGACGATGGGGGACGCTGGGGCTGCCATTGCGGTTGCCTTGGCCACAATCTTCTTGGTCTTCTCAGGTAGAAGTCTGTGCTCCGGGGGCAGCTGTTGAAGACGGCGGCTTGCTCGGTGGTCCGGGACTACGTTGGTGTTCTGTTTGCGGTCTGGGCTGGGATCACGGCTTGACGGGGGCGTCCTGTACATGGACGAAAAGCACCTCCACCAGATGTCACGTGGTAGTGACGGTGAAGAAAGAAGCAATACGGTGGAATACAATACTAGCTTTTATTGGGCGAACCTGTGCCCACAAAAAACAGGCTACACTTATAGCACAACGATAGCGGCGAACACGGTCGGCGATCGTCGGAAAAACTGATCAGCGGGTCAAGCGCGTCGCCTTTTATAGATCAGTCGTCGAATGTTGCAGATTAACTGATGGGACCCGCGTGTCTTCCACAAAGTTCTACACCATTCATGTCACGCGATGAAATCTGATAACACAAGGTTCGGCGACACCAGACACGCGGATAGAAGCGTCGATAACTTTCCAGAAACGTCGGATACATGCAGGCGCGTACCTCGCTCTGCGATTACAGTTGTTAAGCGGCGAAACGTGGTTGCCCGATAAAGATAAGTACACGTGTCAGTATCCTGGTAATCTGGGGCGGAATTCACTAAGCTGCGCTGTTCGTACGCAATTTCTTAGCCAAAAAGTTTTTAATATGACATAAGGGTGCAACCGAAGCGGCAGCGCATTTAACTTACGACGTCGTATGAGAGCGAAGAGTAAGAAAAGCTAGGATTTAACGACACGAAATGAAAGAAGTGCGGTGAACTCATAACATCATCGAACATCATGCATATGTACTATCGGTCAAAAAAGTAAGCGGATCACGGTTTAGGTGGCGTGGTCCATTTCGAGCAGCAATGGATGCCGGCGACATAGTATAATATTGTTACGTAAGAAGACGCAGATGAAAAGCTATATACAAGTATATCTACAACGTAGTACGCCGCACTTAGCCAAGAGGCAACAGCCCGCGCTAGCCTCTAATCGTCGTCGTCGTCTTCTTACTGCTCGCCTCTTCGTCATTGGTAATACTATTCCGTAGCACTACCCCCGGCGGCAAAAGCGCCGTCCCGGAGCGACTAAAGGCCGGACTCGGAAGCAGTGTAGTAGGCCTTGAGCCTACTGACGTGCACGACATCGCTAGATGCCAGGGTAGATGACGAGGTTGAGCTCACAGGAGCAATTTCGTACGTCACAGGCGTCACCTGGGGCAGCACGCGGTAGGGCCCTGTGTATCGCGAAAGGAGCTTTTCTGAAAGTCCGACGTGACGAGAGGGCGACCACAAGAGCACGAGCGCACCAGGCGAAAACTGTACGTCACGGTGGCGGGCGTTGTAGTGACGCTGCTTAGTGGTTTGCGTGTCCGTCACTCGAGCGCGGGCAAGCTGGCGTGCATGGTCGGCGAGGGCGATGGCGCCGCGCGCATACTCGCTTGTTGAGATAGAAGCAGGAGGAAGTGCCGAGTCAAGGGGCAAGGTCGGTTCGCGACCGTAGAGTAGATAAAAGGGAGAAGATCCGGCGGTGTCGTGCCGGGATGAATTATAAGCAAATGTCACGTAAGGAAGGACAATGTCCCAGTCGTGGTGGTCCTTGGAAACGTACTTGGAGAGCATATCGGTAAGAGTACGGTTTAACCGCTTTGTCAGGCCATTGGTTTGAGTATGGTAGGAGGTAGTCAGCTTGTGTTAAGTGGAGCAGGAACGTACAATGTCGGCGATAACTTTCGAGAGGAAGTTACGACCACGGTCAGTGAGCAGCTGTCGCCGGGCGCCATGAAGTAAGATAATGTCACGCAAGAGAAAGTCCGCGACGTCAGTGGCGCAACTGGTAGGGAGAGCCCGCGTGATAGCGTATCGGGTGGAGTAATCAGCTGCGACGGCTACCCATTTGTTCCCAGAGGATGATGTGAGAAAGGGACCGAGGAGGTCTAATCCAACACGAAAGAACGGTCCCACAGGGACAGTGATCGGCTGGAGATGACCAGCAGGTAGCACCTGAGGTGTTTTTCGACGCTGGCAGGTATCACAGGCAGCAACATAGCGTCGGACGGAGCGAGCGAGACCAGGCCAATAGAAGCGGCGGAGGACGCGGTCGTACGTGCGGGTTACGCCAAGATGTCCTGCAGTAGGTGCGTCATGCATCTCAAAGAGCACAGTCTTTCGTAGATGTTGTGGCACGACAAGAAGAAGATCAGGACCATCAGGGAGGAAGTTCCTTCGGTACAGAATGCCGCCCTGGAGGACATATCGGCGAACGGACGCGTCGGTAGGTGTAGAGCGCAGACGCTCGATGAATGCTCGCAGCGGTAGGTCTCGGTACTGCTCATCGGCGATGTTAGCGAAGGCAGACACAGAGAAAATGCCGTTGGCGTTACTACTGTCGGCGTCGTCAGGCTCGTCTACCGGGTAACGAGACAGGCAGTCAGCGTCATTGTGTAGTCGGCCAGATTTGTAGGTGACAGTATATGAATATTCTTGGAGGCGTAAAGCCCAGCGACCAAGTCTTCCTGTAGGATCTATCAGTGAGCATAACCAGCAAAGCGCATGATGGTCTGTGATAACGGAAAAGGGTCGGCCATATAAGTATGGGCGGAACTTCGCAACCGCCCAAACTAGGGCCAGACACTCAGGCTCAGTGATGGAATAGTTGCGCTCGGAGGGTGAGAGGAGCCTGCTGGCGTAAGCGATAACACGGTCGTTGCCGCGCTGGCGTTGTGCCAGTACTGCGCCAATTCCGTGACCGCTGGCATCAGTACGGACTTCGGTAGGCGCAGAAGGAGCGAAATGGGCCAGAACGGGAGGCGTTGTGAGAACGTCGATTAGATGGGAGAATGCAGAGGCCTCGTTATCGCCCCACTGGAAAGGGGCGTCTTTTTTCAAAAGCTCGGTTAGTGGTCGTGCTATGGCCGCGAAATTTTTCACGAAATGGCGGAAGTAGGAACAAAGGCCGATGAAGCTGCGCACATCCTTGACACACTTCGGAACAGGGAAGTGCGTAACAGCATGGATCTTGCCTGGGTCCGGTTGCACTCCGTTCGCGTCAACGAGATGCCCAAGGACGGTAATCTGGCGACGGCCGAATCGGCACTTCGATGCGTTCAGTTGCAGACCGGCGTGACGAAAAACGTCCAGGACTGCCGAGAGGCGCTCGGGGTGCGTAGCGAACGTTGGGGAGAATACTATAACGTCGTCCAAGTAGCACAGGCATGTAGACCATTTGAAACCGTGAAGAAGGGAGTCCATCATGCGTTGAAAAGTGGCAGGAGCGTAACATAGACCGAACGGCATCACTTTGAATTGATAAAGACCGTCCGGAGTTACAAAAGCAGTCTTCTCGCGGTCGAGATCGTCCACGGCAATCTGCCAGTAGCCGGAGCGGAGGTCAATAGAGGAGAAGTAGCGAGCACCATGGAGGCAGTCAAGGGCATCATCGATCCGAGGTAGGGTATACGCGTCCTTTTTGGTAACCCTGTTAAGGTGCCGATAATCCACGCAAAAGCGCCATGAGCCATCCTTCTTTTTTACCAGTACAACAGGTGACGCCCATGGACTACATGACGGTTCTATGATGTTCTTGGCAAGCATTTTGCGAACTTCTGCGTGAATGACTTGACGCTCAGCCGGTGACACTCGATACGGGGGCGATGAATAGGAGGGGCATCGCTGGTATTAATGCGATGTTTAACAGCTGTAGTTTGGGCCAAAGGACGATCGTTGAAGTAAAAAATATCGTTGTAGGAAATCAGAACGCGGTAGAGCTCACGAGCGTGCTCGGACAGCATGTCGGGCGCAATCATTTTCTGTAAGTCGGCGATGGTACAAGTTGTGGACTGCGATGGTAGAGGAGGATCGGCTGAATTGTCGTCTACTGAAATCGATGCTAAAGAGTGATCCTAAAGAGTGAAAGATAAGGTGAATATAAGCAAAACCATCAGAACGGGTCTTAGTTCCTTCTCAGTGCCACGACTCGATGCCCCGTTGCCGTCCGCTACTGTGCGACAGTGCCACGTGATAGACTACCGGCAATGCACGGTCCCCTTAGTCGCAACCGTCAGCACCAGAGCAACCGAACGGCGCACTAGAAATTTGTCAAGCGCGACAAGGCGTGAGAGTGAGGGGGAAGCCTGGCGTCACTCGGGAAACTCTCACCGTCAGCGCGCAGAGCGAGATAGCAGAGCCCCGGAGTGGCCCCGCAGCCCCTCCGTCTACCTAAGCCGTGGTCCATTTACTTTTTGGCCGACAGTACTTGAGGCTATATTCTTAGTGCAAATCACTGCACACTGCTATTATACAGCTTCATTTTCCTGGCGTCTGCTGCAGAGGCGACAAGCGCAACCGTGCTCGTCGGTTCATCACACCGGCGTTAAAAGAAGAATTGCATGGAAGCGTTGCTCATTCTTGTCACGCTTCTGCGAGAGACTGGACTGGTGGACACATGGTGACCTATTTGGCGCAAAAAAGGGTGCTCAGTCGGAGCAATTGCCGACCAGGTCTGCCAGGCTAAACCCACCTGTATACACCACCCCCACCACCGCGTTATTACAAGGCCGATAAAGTCACCGCGGGCCATATACTGTATGTGTGAGTGAAATCGCGCAAGGGTGAGCCGGCGAACCTTTATTCCGCCGGCGAGGAAGGCCGGCCGGAAGTGCGCCCTCTCCTTTGGCGCGTGAGGGACGAGGGCGTGCGTGCTTCTCCGGCGGCCGCTGCTTACGACACGGCCGTGCGTCCCCCGTACCTTGAAAGCGATCTGCGATGTGGCCAAAGTGCGCGCCCGCGCGGGCCTAACCTTCAATGCGATGCGCGATGTTTGCGCGCAGTGCCGGTGGCTTCGCTTACGCTGTGCTTTCGACGTTTCGTTCGCGTTGAAGCGACGGATGCACGAAGGTCAATTGGCTCGCTGCTGTTGCCGCGCTTACTCACCCCAGAGTTTCAACCGCTTGCTTGCGAGGTCATTGGGTGAGATGTGTTTATGTATGCTTGTGCGCACGGGCCACCCTGCTTTTCAATGTACTTAATTCTTAGCACATTCGAGTTAACGTCCCATCGCATTTGTGCTTGCGATGGCGGCCACACCAGGGCGACAACGAGCCGACACCGCTGCTCGCGTTCCACCTTTATGTGCGCTCTCTTTCCCTACGCCGTATGGCTATCTCATCTGCTGATTTTCCAATGCGTGGCGCACATGCAATGCTGCCCGGATCGGCATCACAGGGCGTATGCAGCCCTTCCCATGCCTACACGCGCTGCCCACGGGAGCCGCTTCTCGTCAACGCCGCCCTTTCGCACGCTCCTTGTCGGGGTCATCGATACTCTCTCTTCCTGTCTGTCTCGCTACGCCGGGGCACGCCAGCTTACTTACCGAAATAATATTTACTGCTGTTCATATTGCCCCTAGAGCTGCTGGCCTTACTTCGTATAACGTTCCAATGTGCTGCTATCGCATTCATTGCCTCGGCCTTCTGGCGAAACTGTGGCATGTTTTATTCTGGCGACGGTCGCGGCAGCACGCACGCGCAATAATCAAGTTACTTTGCACTTGCAGGTTAGCAGCGTCGGTCACCTCTGTGTGTTCCGCTGATTCGGGCTTCGTGCAATGAAGTACTACGTGCCTCTACCCTTTCCCGAAGAACGCATCAAGAGAAAGAGAGAGAGAGCGAAACAAAAGGGGAGGAAAGACAGGGAGGTTAACCAGTGTAAGTACTGGCGGGCTACCCCGTGCAGGGGAAAGGGGTAAAGGAAATAAGAGGTGAAAGAACAAAAACAATTAAGAAAAATTCACACAATAACCCAATGCTACTCGCTACAACATTCAAAGACAGTCGCACAATTCACAAGCCCTTAAAAGCTTGGGCAGAGCCGTCGCTAAATCAAGATACAAGTCATCAAAGCTGGGCAAGTACCTGGGCCAAGTCGGCTTACCGTGCCTACCATATGCATTGCTGCACCTGCGTTACCATACAACGAGGAGTGCAAACGCAGCCATGATGATGCCGGGCGCTCATTCTGGCAGCGGTTCCGGCAGCAAGCGCACGAAATAATCAAGCTACTTCACATCTGCAGGTTTGCCATGAGCATATTATTTTATCTTAGTAATATCGCCTGTACTGCCTCAGCCGATGCCAGAATTATGTGGAGCGTACTGATCGGCGTAGCAACCCACATTACTGTTTTTCTTTTTATTTTCTTGCGACGCCTGAACCTTGGTTTATCTTCCAGAGCATAATACCTACAAATGCACAACTCGCAAAACGAGTGGAGGAACTAGAACCCAAGCTTGAAAATTTTACTGCCGAGATTTTTGATGACATCTATGGAAAATTATTACCGAAAATGAGCAACTCTGGTTTATGTATAGTGGAAATAAAAAAAATATCTATAAAAAAATGAATAGTTTGGTGAACAGTGCTGAATTCCTCAACAATCTGGTAGAAAAAGTGAAGGAGGAAAAGGCTACGCTTGTAGCCGAAAATAGCGTTGTTGAAGATAGCAACAAGACGCTCACAACAATATGAAGGATCTAGAACACAATTCGAGGCTGAACAACGTCGAGGTGAAACGCGCTCCTTCTACACAAGAAGAAGACCGCTTTGTGGGGATGCGCATCCTTGGCAGCAAAATTGGTTGCCCATTACCGCCACAGGTTCGTGACGTTATTCATCGCGTGCCTACCAACAAAATGACATTGCCTGTTTTATCACGCGAACGAAAAAGACTGTCTGTCCTCTTCAAAAACGCAAAAAAAGCACGGCTAGCTCCAGGATACATTGGTATATCAGCAACTAAAGAAACGCCACTCTACGTAAATGACCACCTAACATCGAAAAATAAGATCCTGTTTTATAAAGCCTTAATTCAGAAGAAATCCAAGAAATAGACAATTTTATGGACCGACAACTGACAAATCAAGGCTCAGAAAAGAGCAGGCAGCTACGTTTTTTTAATCATCAGTGAGACAGATCTTTCTGTGATAACTCAGCTGCCATCGCCTTTGACAAATCGCATCACCAGGCAAATTCGCAGTGCCATCGGATTTTACGGCGACGAACGGCGACGAACTAAATAACTATATATGTTTAATAATCATGAATCTACCATTGACTTCAACAAACGAAGTCAACGCAGACACTATGATCACTTTTCAAATCTGATTTCGACACTTCATTTCGTATGCTCAGTTATTGGTGTCTCGGAAACTTGGTTAAGTGTACAGGATATGGACCTGTTTTGATTCCATAACTATGAAGCAGAATACTCGAATCGCGAGTTCAGTTGTCATGGCGGTGCCGCAATCTATATTTCAAGCACTCTCACCTAAAGAAGAAGGCACGGCCTTGTTCTCAACCTAGGTACCTCCGTAAAGGTATGGGTTGAACTTAAAGTGGCTTTCTTAAAGTGAACAACAAAAATCTAATTCATCGTCGGTGAATTATTCCTGCGTCGCGCTTCATGACGTGCTGAGTAGCATCGCAAACGAGAATAAAAACGTGATAATCGTAGGCGATATTAACGTTAACCTTGCAGACACCTCGTCTACTTCCGCCTTGCAATATTGAAATTGCTACAGTATATTTTGTTACAAATGCTTGATTAATGTGCCTACACAGTGCACTAACTATCAAGATAGTACATTATTCGATCACGTGCTTTCAAATTTTTTGTCTTCACCAGACGCAGGCATCCTATTCCAAAATCTGACTGATCGCTTTCCAATATTCTTAAGCTTTCAGAGTAATCAAGATTCTCAAATGCACTTACACTAAGCTAACACTTGACAAAGAAGCTTTCATTGATTCACTCAGAAGCTTATTGGTCTGCTATAGCAGATACAAAAGATCCACAAACGCCCTTCTCTTTCTTTTTATCTGCACTAAAATCGTATTTTGACCGCCACACCCACGAATTCAAATGCAAAAAAATTTGCGTCACCACATAATGCTTCGATGCCAGATGAACCTGTAGCCTTGTTGCGCACAAACGACAATCTGTATTAAAAAAAAAGAAATATGGCCATTTAAGGGCAATTTGGCTAGTCGATAAAAAAAAATGTCCAACTTTCTAATGAAGTGGAGAAAGTTAAAAAACTTTATTACAAAAAAAATTATTCGGATATGGCAATGGCATTAGTAAGAAATGGAAGGTAGTAAATATTTCTTCTTAATATGAGAAAAATTACGACATATTAACTCAAATCATGTAACGACAGTAAATACATCTCACACGAACTTGCTCAAGGTTTTGCAAATTTTTTTCTTTAGTAGTGTGGGGTCTCACACAAGCTCTTGGGATAAAGAAACAACCACACAGTAGAGCAAACACTCGCAAGGGCTTTTAATGCGCCTTTCGTACGCGTCTACCCAACCGATCGAACATGCCGATGGGCGGGCGACAAATCGAGGAAGTCCAACTCGCCGCGACCGGATAGCGGGCGGATACGTTCGCCCCCATGCTGGACGCATAATCGTTCGCGTGTACAGATGCGCGAACGTTGGCGCGTTCGAACGATCGTGTTCGTCCATCCTAAAACCCCTGCATCCACGTGCCACCGCCGCTTTCTTGTATGGAGGGGCTTTAGTCCATCCCAGTGCCCCGCTCCGAAGCCTACCTCTGGACGGTACCGCGAAGTGCGGATCGGCGGACGCGCGGAGCGTCCGCGTCGCTCACTGACCTCAAGCCGTGGAGGAAGGAAAAAAGATAGGAGGGAGCATTACGTCATGCAGCCAGCCTTGGCAAGCGAACGCCCGTGAAGCCGCAGCGGTGGCCGGCCCAACCCGTGGCCTCTTGCGTCGAGATCACGGAGGACATTCGAGATTTGCCGGGACGTTTGGTTACCGGTAGTTTTTGTTCGGTGCGCGCTCGGCCGGAAGTTGATAGCTGCTCAGATGGAGGCCTCCGTGGCTGCTCATGCTTCTCTGTCTGTATCTCTGGTCGCATTTCTCTCTGGATGCTTGTTCCGCTTCGGTCCTTTCCTGCAAGGCATGTGTTCCGCACTTTGGGCGAGTTGCGAGAGGTTCACAATCCAACGTACGTGCGCACAATTAGGCTACAGGTATATTTCGGCCGAAGTAAACAGACCGTTGTGAGCGATAAGAAGCGATGCTTGTACATTGCCCTAATATCAGCTTTATTGATTTGCATTGTCGCTGGATCAATGGCATCTTACGCATGAGGGTTTGCATGCATGCGATTGCTCTGGTTGCGGGAGCGGAGTTATCATTGCAAGCCAAACACGGCAAAGCTTATTGCGTCAGATGACGCTGACTCCCGCAAGAAACGGTGAGTTGCATTTGCTATGCACGTGATATGCTGTTTTCCCGCGAAACGTGGCGCGTTGTCAATTTATCTGCTCCCTAGAAAAGCAGAAAACAACGCTTGTTCCAGCTTTTGGAGTTTTAGACCCATATATGGCCGGGTCATGCGGTTTCCACTATGTTCGTAAGCCCTGACCCTGCTTTCAACACTGCATACGGCGAACACGGACAAGTGGTAGGTCATCGGACGCACGCGATCTTATCACAAACAATTATGGAGTTTTACGTGCCAAAACCCTAATATCATGATGAGGAGCGCCGTAGTAGACTCTGAAATAATTTGGGCTACCGGGAGTTCTTTAACGTGCACCTAAATCTAAGTATACAGGTGCTTTTGCATTTCGTCCCCGTCGAAATGCGGCCGACGTTGTCAGGATTCGATCTCGCCATCTCGTGCTTAGCAGTCCAACACTATAGCCACTAAGCAACCACGGCGGGCAAAACATGACATGTAGCGGCGAACGAAAGAGAAAGGTGCACTCGAACTCATAAACTAAACTTTATCCTTCACACGAGAACTTGCAAAATCTTTGAACATATCTCACCTTGCAAATTTCCTTGAATCAAATAATTTTTTTGGCTGTTATCAACACGGGTTCAGGAAATCATATTCTTGTGAAACACAACTATTAACATTTACTAATGACCTGCATGGGTTTTCGGATTCAGGTGTTGCGACGGACAGTATCTTTTTATACTTTTCTAAAGCTTTTGATAAAGTTGATCACCAACTACTTATCTATTAAGCTAAGCCTTCTAAATACTGACCCTTTATCATTCAACTACATTCGTAGCTTTCTCTCTAGTCGTACCTAATATGTAACTTTTAATGACAGTGGCTCACGAGAGTCCTTGTCAATTGTAAATTCTAAATTGTATTACATATTTAAACAAAGATCCGGGACCGTATGGCAGGCAGGCCGCACAGAATCACACCACGCGTGTCGAGAAGAGCCAGCGTGGGCTACAGGTGGCCAGTGCACCGCTCACGCGGCCTTGTCGTTCTGTACGTTTTTCGCGGTCGTTGAAAGGCGAACGGAACAGGCGTACCCATAGACAGGAAAACCTCATTTAGATAAATTCATGAAGCGTGTGCCCACGGAGTATTCAACGACGTATTGCCTACGAGGAGTCGTATTGACAACGTGACATTACACTATCCTAGAAAGTCCCCAACTAATCACGAATAGAGCAAGGCTACCGATAGACGGTAAGACCACTGCAAAGTCATAGACAGTGCCTGTTTCTTATTCACTGAATGTCAGTCCACCGATACACCGGCGTTACGTATTTTAACACAGTCATGAATACTGCTTAACGAATACGCAATTTCTTCCTTAAATCTGGTTAGAATTTCTTAGCGTCCCCTTAAGTGCCAGCCGACGTTCAAGTTAATCTGCGCTGGGCAAAAAGTTGGACGACACCGGTGAACCAGTTTCAGCCAATCCTTAGCCGCAACTTCCTTCAGCTAATTAGGTCACGCCGTCCCCAGGCATAGCCTGCTCTTTAAGGTTTGTGTTTGCCGTTCCGTCGATAGCTCAGTTGGTAGAGCGGTGGACTGTAGAGGCATTGAACACAGGCATCCATAGGTCACTGGTTCAAATCCGGCTCGACGGATGTTTTTTTTTCTCTCGATGGGTCAAGTGAAGTGAATGTAACCTCTCTTTGTGATGCAGCAACAAATACAGACGTCGCCTCTCCTCGTAAGAAAACGGTGATCATGTACTCTTGGCCAAAGAAAGGGCTGGCCCTCTTCATGAACTGCGGAGCATCTTTCATTCTCAATAGTTAAAGCGGACTGCCTCTTGGGGCAATACTGTTTCCGGACCAACTCACTGCAACTCCAACGCGACCCCTAACCCCTCCATCATCGCCCACCCCCACCGCCTACACTCATATATCAATCGCAGTCTCATGGCTGGGCCGACGCGCACAGAAAGCGCCATCACAAAGCCGCTCTATTTATTTATTTTTTGCCAACAGCAGTTGAGGTTCCCTCAGGCGAGAAGCGGTTGTCGAGAACATGAAATTTCCTGAGTAACATTCCATTTGGGACCACAGGGGGTTTACAGACCGGACGTGTACTAATGTGCAATAGCTCAGCCCTAGCAAAAATTATAATACAAAAACTAATAGCCTATGAGGTTATTGACACTAATGGAGTGTATTGGTATTAGGCTAATAGCTTGTATTAGGCTTATAGGTTCATACTAATAGGACTAGACTAATAGCCTGTATTAGGCTAATAGGTTGACACTAATAGACTGTATTAGGCGAATAGGTTGACACCAATAGGACTAGACTAATAGCCTGTATTAGGCTAATAGGTTGAAACTAATAGCCTGTATTAGGCTAATAGGTTGACACTAATAGGACTAGACTAATAGGCTGTATTGGGCTAACTGGACAAGACCAATAGGGCTAGACTAATAGGTCAATGAGCGCTGGTACTAATAAGTGTATGAGGACATTCTAGTATACATAAAGGCACACTGGGCAGCTAGATCCTCCACGTAGCTCACCGCAGCGGCACGCATGTACATTGTGAGCAACACTAAGACGCCTGTAATACACAAAAGGTATTTATTCCGCTCCACATACATGTTCTTTGCTTGCTTCTTTGAGTTCTCCAACATTGATGGCACTTTCTCCGTCGCTGTCCTGCTGTCCTGCTGCACTCACTTTCATTATATCAGCAGTCTTGACAGCAAGGGTATTATTCATCAGTTTTTTTCTTTTTTACATTTTCCCAATCGGATAACGTAGCAAAAAGTTGCTGAAGAAATCTGGGAACAAAACACACATAAGTAAATAAATTTCACGACACACACACACACACAAAACAAGAAATGCTCTCAGCAAGACAGCAATAATTGCAACAAAGTGTTCTTGATCAAGCCACAGTAAAAAATAGGCCAACAGTGACATTCTGAGAGCTGCCAAGCAGCCATCTCGTGTATTGCTTTTCAAGCTATTAAGCACAATATGAGCTGTCAAAAAGGAAAACACATATAATGGTGGAATCTTAGTCTGGGAAAGTAATATGTATTAGATTAGCATAAAAAAACAAATATACAACTCTGGTTTTTATGTCCTGATAACTATACCGTGAAACAAACAAATTGTGTAGGCTAGGCAGACAAGACAATCGGGAACATGCTATAATGGGTATTATGCTATTGATTTAACCATCTGTTTCAGGTGAGTTAGCACATGGAAGACTTAACTAAATACTTATACATACCACTTAGGACTGAATACTTAGTTTTGTCCAACGCTGGCTTTGCGCTAGTTTTCGTCCGGTTTGACACTGCACTGGTCACACTGTGGCCAGCCAAGCCTGCCGTTGAAAAAATTGCCACAGGAGCTTCACGAACAAATCGGCTGTCCGTCATCGCAGCCATGAGGCGGTTATAGAGAGCTTCCGTAACGTATACGACCTTCCCCAAATGTACCTGGAACACGTTGCACGTTAAATATTTTACTTATCATTGTTATGCAGCAAAAAGTACTCAGAAAGACTGGTCATTAGGAAATTAGTGACAAACTTGTCGCAGCATGACACAGTATCTACGTGTTATCCGATGTTGGCTAACAAGCACAAAGCTGCGACATTAACCTATCAAAGAAGTGTGTGTGAAAATAGAAATACTTACTTGTCCTTCAGCACTTTTGTAAAGAGAAGCTGTTGACTTTCCAGAATTTGGCTCGCCATTTTCATTTAAATTGCTTGATGACGTTTCTTCCGAGCTGCCCTTCACTGGTCCTTCAGGACTCCTGAAGGGCTGTTGTGCTGGTTTTGGTGCGCCTGCGCTTCCGGAGGGCTGCAGTGCCTTTTTCATGCTCTTTTCCGAGCTTGTGAGAACTTTGTCACCGTGAGCGCTCTTTTCACCACAGCGTTTCTCTGGAATACAGGTCACCAAGAAATACCAAATGTACAATACACAAATATGAATGACAGAACATTTTCACACTGCAAACATCACCTAAAGACAATGACACAGGATATCAGGCACGCACAGGCTTGCCTACTTTCATGGTGAAAAGGCAAGCATGTGGTCATGCTATGTGGAGTGTTGGTGCAGTCGCACATGGAACCAAACCTGCAAATATATGCAGTCGTACTTAAAGGCATAGCTTTCGCATCATCAGCATTTTGAGTGGCTTGCCAGGCCTGTGTTGTATATAGGCAAATTTGACTTTCAGTTTTGCTGCTGCATTGGCACCAATGCTCTACTTGTCTCCCGCATGTAACAGGCAGCAGTTTCACAGTTTTGAACCTAATGAACTGAACTTTCTTTTTTTCCATCAGTGAAAAATATGGCCCTTCTCATTGCCCTAGCAGTAACCATAATGGTACCGAATTCTTTGCCATCAAGATGCATTTTGCTGGAGACGGCGCAGTTCATTTGCTTCATGGCGGTGAATGCACCACCTGTTGATACATTTGGCATGAAAATGCATGGCGGACTTAAGGGCAATGCAGGCCTATACGGTGTGTATCAGATGATGCAAAGCAACACGTTCAGGTGTCGCTGCACCAGTGCAGGTTTGCGTGTACATGACCAACTGGCTGCATTGCGACTAGATTGTGCACAGTCACGTGCTTGCATGTTTACCCCAAGAGTAGGTGAGCCAGTGCACTATAAGCATACAGACAGGACAAAGACGTCACAGGGAGACAGAAGCTGCAAGTCAGTACTAGACTGAATCAGAAATTAAAGTGTTGAATAGCTGCACTAGGGGACAACTTTGTCCGGCAATGAAACGTAGAAGTGTAGAATTCCTCAACGTGTTACTCTGTTATGTAGTCGGAGCGCTCTCAGTTTTTTAGAATAGATGCTGAATCGGTGCAGCTTCCACGTACAATGGTTTCGCATTCTCCCCAAACGCAGAATAGAAAAGCAGCAAAATAAATCAAATTTAGGACCAGTATTCTTTTTCGTCATTTTGCATTTGCAAATATTTGCTTTCCCTTAGCAGGTATTGTAGATGAGAATAAGGAACTTTCAATGTTCAATATTGCAGACCTATAGGGAAAGAACTTGCATGTTAGTGGAGGAACTTGACAGATAATTGAGGAAGCTTAGGACAATGCAGAGAAAGATGGAAAAGAGAAAATGAGATCTTGGGCTGCTGAGCACGAGGTCGCGGGATCGAATCCCGGCCATGGCGGCCGCATTCCGATGGGGGCGAAATGCGAAAACACCCGTGTGCTTATATTTAGGCGCACGTTAAAGAACCCCAGGTGGTCGCAATTTCCGGAGTCCTCCACTACGGCGTGCCTCATAATCAGAAAGTGGTTTCGGCACGTAAAATCATATAATTTATTATTAGAAAATGAGATTAGACATTAGGATAAAAGCGAGCGGCAGATATTACAAATAAGAAGATGACTAGATAAGCACTGTGAAGGACTGCGTGATCATAGAAGAAAAACGCTCATGCAGGATGGGAGATCTCTGGAAAACACTCGATACGATGAAATTGGATCTGAAACCTGCATCGAAGATCTTGCTACACAGAGCTTTTTCCAGCATCTCTACTCTTGCAGAGAGTTTGGCATTTTCTGCTCTGAGCCTGGACACTTCCTGCTCAAGCTCCTCTGTCTTGCGGTCCTGTTCCTCAGGGAAGAGAGCCTCTAACTGCTTTTTCCTGAACGTCGCCTCAACATTCTTTTGCAGCAACATTGAAGTTCGTTTGTTCTTCTTCTCCTGTGCACGAGCAAAAGAAAAAAAAACATGAACAAGGAAGTGTATGCAAGAACATCTGACCGTGTAGCTAGCAGGGTTGCTGCAAGCTGCCCTTTGCCCATTTCCCGGGGACCAGTAGTAGTGTCAGGAGGCAACAGATAGTGCACTGAATTATGGCTGCCCAATGGCGGCATTGTTACCACACGCGCCTACAAGTACCAGGTGCAAGCTGCCCGACCATGCAGGTGCACCAGTGAATCAGCGCCGCTAAAAGGCATTTTTACACCACAACATAACTTCATGATGTTTGTATATACAGATATTTATGGGCCTCACCTCTCGGTAGGAATCGTGACTGGTGCAAGAGTCTTCTTCAGAGTCACTGTACAGTGGCATTTTCGGGCACGAAAAGCGCTTGTCCACACCTTCCGTGCACGCGTCGGCCTCCTCTTTGGTTGTTGGAAATCGCATGAAATGCGCACTTGTCGATACCCGTAACAATCGCGTCATGAAACATTACATAGAAAAACATACTTAACAAACAACTTCATAATTTGGGCCCGGAAATACCCGCTGTTTTCTTGGTCCTCCCAGCGCACTCCATACCACCTTGTGGAGTTGAAATCCCTGAGATTTTTCGGAGCGAAATTCTTAATGCGATCGACGGACACGGCTACTTTCATTCCATCATCCCAAAAACGCACAAATGCATTCATCATGTCGGGATGTCGAGACACACGTGCTACTAGCACTAACACTAATACTATAAGCCTCGACGACCACAGACCAACAAGTGCGACGGGACAATAGAACTGCTTCGTCGGCGAGACTCCGCCGCACGCACATATGCGCACATGGTGATCGATGGCAATGACGATGGGTTGGGATATGTAAAATATTCGAAACACAATTTTATTGGTATAGCCTTTATAAATATATTTCGTCTTGCCGTCACGTACCTTAAATTACAGTGATAGTTACATATAATTGTTATTAAAATACAAACTATGCATTAATATGCATTTAGTGACAAATAAGATAGCATGCAGCGCCAGCTTTTGATTTTTATACTCTTTAGCACAAAGTCGTCCTGTAGGGCTGTAGGTTGCAAACTATGATGCGTGCAACACATGTGCAACATGTTTTTGGCATGCCCATGGTTTTTTCCTTCGTCCATGCCATAGAATGAAGAACCGCGTTACATCCGTTCAGGAACCTTTCCCCACGCCGTGGTGTGGAACGAGTTGGTCTGGCCATCAGTCGTAATACTCACATCTCAATTTGTATTCGTTCAGTCTTGTCGTGCCATTTTCTTTTTATTTGTTCAGTTTTACCGTGCCGTGTACGATGCCGTGAAGTTCTTCTGATGCCGTGAATATACGTTTTAACGTTGAAGAGCCGACAGACAGCTTAGCGTTCTGCATCATGGACCAGACGCGAAGCACTAGCGTCGGAGGGACGTCGCAGCGTAAAAAGCGCAGGAAACGTTATTTAGAGCCAGAGGAGACCTACTCCTTGCCACGGACATCGTTGCGGTACCAGGAGAGGGTCCGGCACACCCAGTCATGTTCACAGACGCCTACGCAGCTTAGAAGCTCCGACGCTGGAAGTGCAAATGCCGGCGTGTGTGAGATTGATGACGACGATGATTTCGACGCCAGTGACCAAAACCTTGATTATGCGGAAAGTGACGAGGGAGATGGCAACAAACAGTGTGACAGTGAATCCAGCTGCTCTAAAGACTGCAGTGGTGCTGAGGAGTGCGAAGGTGATGTAGATGAATTCTGTAGCCTGTTCTCAAGCGAACGCCTTCCGAACTCAGACATAAGTGTCAGAGATGCCATGCTGACGCTAATTGCGTATACTGCGTCAGTAGGCCTAAAGTGGACGGATATGGAGAAGCTTGTGAGTGTCATAAACCTTTTTCTTGGCATGCCCGTCCTTCCTACTTCGAGCTACATGCTTAGAAAGCGTGGAGGCAGCGGATGGGCGGCCTTGTCAAGCGACACTACTTTTGTGAGGCATGCGAAGCTGTGATGCCTAATCCTCGTCGAAAGGATTTTTTATGCCTGCACTGCAACACCGCCAACTCAGGGCAAATTTTTTTTGTCACATTGGACCTGAAGAAGCAAATTGAAGTCATGCTTATTGACAAGTCTGTGTCAAAGGGCTTAATGGAATCCTTGAAGAAAAGGGAACTTCAAGCGGATGATGGCTCTATGAAAGACATTTGTGATGGGCGGCTTTACAAAGAACAGATGAAAAACTCTTCATGGTGTGACATATCCCTCACATTCAACACAGATGGTGCGAAAGTTTTCAAATGCAACAAAACTTCAATATGGCCAATTCAGTGTGTGGTGAATGAATTGCCATTATCCTTGCGGTGGAGTAATGTGCTATTATGTGGACTGTATTTTGGAAAGGGCTACCCAAGAATGAGTCCGTTCCCTGGAACGTTTATTAAAAGCGTTAAAGAACTGAACTCTGTCAAGTGGAAGTGTGACGAACAAGCGCTGTCCTCGAAGGTGCACATCACTTGTTGTTGTGTTGATGCCCCAGCACGTGCAGCAGTGCTCAATATTGTTACGTAGGATGACGCAGACGAAAAGCTTTGTACAAATATATTTACAAGGAAAATACGCTGCGCTAGGCCAAGAGGCAACAGCCCGCGCTAGCATCTAATCGTCGTCGTCGTGTTCACGCTGCTGGCCTTTCGTGATCGCACATATTGTGCCGTAGCACTACCCCCGGCTGCAAAAGCGCCGTCCCGGAGCGACTAAAGATCGGACTCGGAAGCAGTGTAGTAGGCCTTGAGCCCACTGACGTGTACGACATCACTAGATGCCACAGGAGAGGACGAGGTTGAGCCCACAGGAGCAATTTCGTACGTCACAGGCGTCACCTGGCGCAGCACGCGGTAGGGCCCTGTGTATCGCGAAAGAAGTTTCTCTGTAAGTCCGACGTGACGAGAGGGCGACCACAGGAGCACGAGCGCACCAGGTGAAAACTGTACGTCACGATGGCAGGCGTTGTACTGACACTGCTGAGTGGTCTGTGAGGACGTAAGTCGAGCACGGGCAAGCTGGCGTGCATGGTCGGCGAGGGCGATGGCGTCGCGCGCATACTCGCTTGTTGAGACCGCAGCAGGAGGAAGTGCCGTGTCTAGGGGCAAGGTAGGTTCGCGACCGTACAGGAGATAAAAGGGAGAAAATCCGGCGGTGTCGTGCCGGGAAGAATTGTACGCAAATGTTACGTAAGGAAGGGCAATGTCCCAGTCGTGGTGGTCCTTGGAAACGTACTTGGCCAGCATATCGGTAAGAGTACGGTTTAACCGCTCTGTCAGGCCATTGGTTTGAGGATGGTATGAAGTAGTCAGTTTGTGTTGAATGGAGCAGGAACGCACAATGTCAGCGATAACTTTCGAGAGAAAGTTTCGACCACGGTCAGTAAGCAGCTGTCGCGGGGCGCCATGAAGCAAGATAATGTCACGCAAGAGAAAGTCCGCGACGTCAGTGGCGCAGCTGGTAGGGAGAGCCCGAGTGATAGCGTATCGGGTGGCGTAATCAGTCGCGATGGCTACCCATTTGTTCCCAGAGGATGACGTTGGAAAGGGACCGAGCAGGTCTAACCCAACACGAAAGAACGGTTCCACAGGGACGGTGATCGGCTGGAGATGACCGGCAGGTAGCACCTGAGGTGTCTTCCGATGCTGGCAGGGATCACAGGCAGCAACATAGCGTCGAACGGAGCGAGCGAGACCAGGCCAATAGAAGCGGCGGCGGACGCGGTCGTACGTGCGGGTTACGCCAAGATGTCCTGCAGTAGGTGCGTCATGCATCTCAAAGAGCACAGTCTGTCGTAGATGTTTTGGCACGACAAGAAGAAGATCAGATCCGTCAGGGAGGAAGTTCCTTCGGTACAGAATGCCGCCCTGGAGGACATATCGGCGAACGGATGCGTCGGTAGGTGCAGAGCGCAGACGCTCGATGAGTACTCGCAGCGATAGGTCTCGGTACTGCTCATCGGCGATGTTAGCGAAGGCAGACACAGAGAAAATGCCGTCGGCGGTACTACTGTCGGCGTCGTCAGGCTCGTCTACCGGGTAGCGAGACAGGCAGTCAGCGTCCTTGTGTAGTCGGCCAGATTTGTAGGTGACAGAGAACGAATATTCTTGGAGGCGTAAGGCCCAGCGACCAAGTCTTCCTGAAGGGTCTTTCAATGAGCATAACCAACAAAGCGCGTGATGGTCTGTGATAACGGAAAAGGGTCGGCCATATAAGTATGGGCGGAACTTCGCAACCGCCCAAACTAGGGCCAGACACTCACGCTCAGTGATGGAATAGTTGCGCTCCGCGGGTGAGAGGAGCCTGCTGGCGTAAGCGATAACACGGTCGTTGCCGCGCTGGCGTTGTGCCAGTACTGCGCCAATTCCGTGACCGCTGGCATCAGTACGGACTTCGGTAGGCGCAGAAGGATCGAAATGGGCCAGAACGGGAGGCGTTGTGAGAACGTCGATTAGATGCGAGAATGCAGAGGCCTCGTTATCGCCCCACTGGAAAGGGGCGTCTTTTTTCAAAAGCTCGGTTAGTGGTCGTGCTATGGCCGCGAAATTTTTCACGAAACGGCGGAAGTAGGAACAAAGGCCGATGAAGCTGCGCACATCCTTGACACACTTCGGAACAGGAAAGTGCGTAACAGCATGGATCTTACCTGGGTCCGGTTGCACTCCGTTCGCGTCAACGAGATGCCCAAGGACGGTAATCTGGCGACGGCCGAATTGGCACTTCGATGCGTTCAGTTGCAGACCGGCGCGACGAAAAACGTCCAGGACTGCCGAGAGGCGCTCGAGGTGCGTAGCGAACGTTGGGGAGAATACTATGACGTCGTCCAAGTAGCACAAGCACGTGGACCATTTGAAACCGTGAAGAAGGGAGTCCATCATGCGTTCAAAAGTGGCAGGAGCGTTACATAGACCGAACGGCATCACTTTGAATTGATAAAGACCGTCCGGAGTTACAAAGGCAGTCTTCTCGCGGTCGAGATCGTCCACGGCAATCTGCCAGTAGCCGGAGCGGAGGTCAATAGAAGAGAAGTAGCGAGCACCGTGGAGGCAGTCAAGGGCGTCATCGATCCGAGGTAGGGGATACACGTCCTTTTTGGTAACCCTGTTAAGGTGCCGATAATCCACGCAAAAGCGCCATGAGCCATCCTTCTTTTTTACCAGTACAACCGGTGACGCCCATGGACTACATGACGGTTCTATGATGTTATGGGCAAGCATTTTGCGAACTTCAGCGTGAATAACTTGACGCTCAACCGGTGACACTCGATACGGGCGGCGATGAATAGGAGGGGCATCGCCGGTATTAATGCGATGTTTAACAGTTGTAGTTTGGGCCAAAGGACGATCGTGAAAGTCAAAAATATCGTTGTAGGAAAACAGAACGCGGTAGAGCTCACGAGCGTGCTCGGACGGCATGTCGGGCGCAATCATTTTCTGTAAGTCGGCGATGGTGCAAGTTGTCGACTGAGATGGTAGAGGAGGATCGGCTGAATGGCTGTCTACCTCAATAGATGCGATTGAGTGATCTTCGAATGAGCAAAGCTGGGCCAGAGACATCCCGCGTGGCAGCACTTGTGTCGTCAAGCCAAAATTGACCACTGGCAGGCAGACGCAATTAGCCGTAATAGATAAAACGGTATGAGGTACCGTGATCCCGTGTGTAAGGAGGACGTCTTGTATAGGAGCCGCGATATAGTGACCGTCGGGCACTGGTGGGGATGACACTAGGTCAACGTAAGTCAGTGCCGTAGGTGGCAAGCGAACAAAGTCGACGGAACTGAGGCGACTGGGGTGTGGTTCAGCGGGGGGTCCAGAACAGGCAGGTCAAGGCGGAGAGTACTGGCGGAACAATCAATTAGAGCAGAATGTGCGGAGAGGAAGTCTAAGCCGAGGATGATGTCATGGGGACAGTGGGCGATGACCGTGAATAGCACGACTGTTGAGCGATCGGCGAAGGAGACGCGGGCGGCACACATACCAATTACGGGGGCTGTTCCGCCATCGGCGACACGGACAACAAGCGTCGTGGCGGGCGTGATTATTTTTTTCAGGCGGGTGCGAAAGTCCGCGCTCATTACCGACAAATGCGCCCCAGTGTCTATAAGAGCAGATACAGGAACACCGTCGACTTGCACGTCAAGAAGGTGCAGATGAGTGGGCAACGTCAGTGGAGGATTTGGCGGCGTAGGGAGCAATGCAGCGTCACCTCGAGGCGCTGCATCATTCAGTTTTCCGGCTGGGAGCGGCGTCCGAAGGGAGTCGGCGAAAAGGAGCGACGGGGCTGGGGAGAGCGAGATTGTCGTCCTTGGGGCGAAGGTGAACGAGAATAGGGGCGGTTCGGCGCAGAAGAGTCAGTGGCGGCATTATCGGAGCGTGCGGCATAAGGACGAGAAGGGCCACCCGAGGGGCGAGAATAGGCAGTATAAGCAGACCGGGTCGGGGAAGTCCAGCGACTTCGACAGTGCCGAGAAATGTGCCCGATGCGACGGCAGTGAAAACAAGTGGGCTTGTCGTCAGCAGTGCGCCATTCAGCTGGGTTGCGGAAACGTGGTGGGTAAGATGATGCGGGACGGGGCGGAATCGAAGAAGCCGGATGGGTATCAGCGTGATGGGCCGAGCAGATGGTGTGAAGGCCCATGTTTTCGAACTCCTGGCGGACAACTGCCTGGATCAGGGAAACCGTGACTGCCGGTGCGTTGGTGGGCCTGGAGTCGAAGGCAGCCGGATAGGCGGCCTCAATCTCACGCCGAACGATCTTGGTAAAATCGCCGGTGTTGTTGGGACGAGGAGCGTCGGCACAGGAAGAAGTCGCTGGGGTGTTGGGCAAACGGGCAAACTGCTGATCGATACGTCTGCTTTTAGCGAGTTCCAGGCGGCGGCACTCTTTGATAACAGCATCCACCGTCGCGACGTTATTGAACACGAGCAAGTTGAAGGCGTCATCGGCAATGCCTTTGAGGATGTGGGATACCTTGTCTGACTCAGGCATGTGTGCATCAACTTTGCGGCACAGAGCCAGGACGTCCTGAATGTACGTGACATAGGGCTCTGTTGACGTCTGCACACGGCCGGAAAGCGCCTTCTGCGCGGCAAGTTTGTGACCGTAGGGGTTGCCGAACAAGTCTCGGAGCTTTTGCTTGAACGAATCCCAACTGGTGAGCTCCTCTTCGTGCGTCCGAAACCAAACTCGAGGTGTGCCACCGAGGTAAAAGACTACATTGGCGAGCATGATAGTAGGGTCCCACCGGTTATTGCGGCTGACGTGTTCGTACAGGCTGATCCAGTCGTCGACGTCTTCCCCATCGTGGCCCGAGAATACGCCAGGATCACGGGTAGCGGGGAGAGTGATGTAGGTCGTCGAAGGGGCAGCAGGTGTCGGAGCCGGCGGAGTCGGGTTGTCGTCGCCGGGAGCCATGACGGAAGGCTCGACGTACCGGCCACTGCGAAGCTCCGTGACGAGGTACAGGGAACGTCCACCTCCACCAGATATGTTACGTAGGATGACGCAGACGAAAAGCTATGTACAAATATATTTACAAGGAAAATACGCTGCGCTAGGCCAAGAGGCAACAGCCCGCGCTAGCATCTAATCGTCGTCGTCGTCTTCACGCTGCTGGCCTTTCGTGATCGCACATATTGTGCCGTAGCACTATGAAGCAATACAACGGCTACTTTGGGTGCAGCTTCTGCCTTCACTTATAGCACTTATGGCTGTGGCATTTTATTACTTAGGGGACAATGCAAATTGCACAAGAAAACCGGAGGGGCATTTTTTTTAGTTATTCATGCCACCTGCATGCTAAATAAAACAGCTTTTTCAGATATGTGTTTTGTCAACCCACGCAGAACAATTTCAAGAAGCGTAAAAGTTAGAGTGTGATGTGATTTATGTTCCCAGGATCTCTGAGATACCCAGTTCCAGAGGGAGCAAGCCACCCAAATCTGAGGACCAACACAAATGTCAGGGAAGACATGCGCATATCTCTGAAGTCTGAAAATCCATCCCACGGCATAAAGGGAGCTTCAGCACTTGCTTACATACCCAACTTTGATTTAGTTTGGGCTGTTTGTCCAGACTACATGCATTGTGTGCTAGAAGGAGTTGCAAGGCAGCTGGCCAACATATCGTTTGGGTCAGCAGATTCACCATCATATATTAGAAAGCCAGCTCAAATCAAGAGAGTGGACCAACGACTGCTCAGTATTAAGCCACCACAGCGGTTCACCCGACTCCCACGCACAGGGCAGGAAAGAGCGATGTGGAAGGCAAGCGTATGGAAATGGTGGGTTTTGTTTTATGACGCTCCATGTCTCGATGGCATCCTGCCATCAAACTACCACAGCCAGTTCTTCTTGCTGGTGTCAGCCATACACATTCTACTGAAATCCAGCATTAGCAGAGAAGACATTAGTGATGCAACAGGAAATATTCTAGTTTTGTCTTCAAAATGCAGATGCTCTATAGTGAGACATCAATGACTTTCAATGTGCATCAACTTTTGCACCTGCCGAAGAGTGTGGTGGAACTTGGTCCTTTGTGGGCTCACTTCACCACATTTGTTTTTGAGTGCAAATGGTGTGCCAGCGCAAGTTATGGAACGGTTTGTGATGCATCTACAGCTTGCAATGCTCAAGAATACTCTTAATTTGCAGCCTAAAGTGAAAGAAATTTGTGATCAGTTAACAGCTCCAGTAGCTTGCAAAAGTAATGAAACAAATACTTTGGGATGTGGACAGTGAGCAAAAGAATGCATTTATTGCGGAGCTCGGCTACATACCAGATAAAGTTACCAGCTTCCAGCGCCTTTTAGTTCGAGGCCACCTGCTTCGCACCAGTGCATGCCACGGTGCGAAAAAAACCAGGAACTGTACCTTCAAATGTACAATGGGTCAATTCTATACTTTGCACAGTGTGTATGAACTTTGTGATGGCTCTTGCATGTTAATGTGCACACAGTTGGCCTGTAAAAGGTAGCATTGTATTGCACACATCAGCTCCTGCATGCCAAGGAGAGAAAAATTGTCAATGTCTCTTGACAGAGTAGGTAGCATTTCTGTTTTAATGCCTCTGGGCAGTTCCTGCTATGTTGCAGACCTACCCAATTTGCTTGAGAAAGACTAGGACAAGTGGTAGTCCATTTAATAACAGGCAAGTCAACAGCAGTTGACATTGAAGAATTAGTGTACCATGTGGTTTGTTGTCCGATTTTTGTTATTTGGGAGGGTGGAAGGCTCCCCTAGAATACCTTGGCTTTCTTTCTTTGATGTCGACCACTGCTGAGTTGCCTTAACTTCACCTGTGCCATCGCACCCTCCTTTAGTACCATCTTACTCTTACATAGAGCCCAATTTACTTAACCTTTACTTCTTTTTTAGACCACCACTTCCAGGTATGTTCCATATGTTTCACTGCGTAAAACAACCCTTCTTGTTCTAGCTTTAGGTATATGCAGTTTGAGCGAGCGCATGTGGGTTTAATCTGAGCCTTCTTTCGGTAATTATGCATTATTACTGCCTTGTACATAGTTCTACACTAACCTGGAGTATATTTTTTTCAAGCTTCATTTAGATGGCTTTCTCTTTTTCCTGCATACATTAGAAGCCCTAAAATTCTCTAATTAATGAGACAAACGTGGTTAAATACCCAGATCCAGCCGATCTCCAATGAATCTGAACTCACCAAGACATCTTCAAAACATGATTGTTTTGTTATATCAAAATTATTATTGTATTCTTATATTATTGTTTTGGTATATATTGGTATATATTCAGTGGCGACAATCAAGAACAACTCTTCTTTAGCTGAACTGTGCAATCTTTACACTGCCCACATTCTATTATTTATTTGTTTGTTTGTTTTCCTTAAATGACAATGGTGTAGGCTGCCTTTTAGAAGCTCCAGCGGAGCGATTACATAGTATGACCAGAATGCATACTTTCTTTTCAAGAGACTATGAAGAAAAGCACAATTAATAAGATAAAAATTTGCAAATACACATGCTGTGCATAGTAGGAACACAATAGTCTTGATGCTGTTACATTTCCTGTCAAAAAGATAGGTGCAAAAGAGGGCTCAGTACACAAAACAAGTGCATGAAATTACCAGTGCATCTGGACTGCAAATAAAAAGGATTTGGGAGTGGTAGAGTTGACAAGATTTTGTGAAAGGTATGCCACTAGCTTATTGGTTGAAGAATGAACTATAAACATTCTGTGGTTCTTGCCTGTGACACTAAAATTGTTTTAATGTGTTAAGGCTATTACATTTATTGTGTTTGTCACAATTTATTAGGTTGAATGTAAGAGTGAAGTCTTATTTTAGTGTAATTAGTGCTCAACATCTGCAAGTTATGTAATTTCTAGCAAGCTTCTAGTGTCTGGTATCTGTTACTGAGATATGTGTGTTGTATGTATTACAAGTAAACCTAAGTGCTTTCTTTCTATGCATTCTATGGTACTTATGTCTGTCTGTGTGCTGGTCCTAGACGGCACTCATGTATGTGAGCAAAGGCCTGATAGTCTTGTTTATCTTAGCTTAGCTTGGTCACACTGGTGCAATGCTTCAAGCGGTGTTCAGTAACTAGAATGTTTAAATTGCCGCTGTGAAAACATATGGGCTATGTACATTATAGCTCATCTTAGAATCAACAGTTTCGAGGTGTTGCAAGTTCATCAGCTTGCCAAATGTCTACATTGCCTATCTTGTACTTATAACTAGCTACTTTGTCTTATGTCTAATTACCATGTGTGCGCATTTAGTGATGCTTAAAGTAATCCTCTACGATGGGTGACATTAGCTACCAAGTACTTGCTTAAAATTGAATTGGTCATCGAGAGACTGAATGCTTTAGCATCATACAGTCATTTGCAAGAAGTGAAAGCAACATCATGTGGTAGATAGAAGAGAAACATTGTTCTGATAAACAAGAAAAAGAAGTAGCAGTTGATCACATAATTTACTTGTGTCTTTCCCTTTTTCAATTCATTGTGGCTGTTTGAATGAAGAAAATAAAAGATTTGGAAAAGTAGTTTTCTTGGTGATGGAACGTTTTCTGTAACACCGCTACAACTAAACTGACGCTGAATATCTTGCAATTTTTTGTTTTCAGCAACTTCATCCTGAAGCTTATTCTTGTGCGTCATATAAGAACCTCAATACATGATGGCTCAAAATTGTGCTGATTGCTAACTATCCTCATAAATGTCTCCCAAGTTTCACTCCTCCTGTAGCAGCCTACCTGTGGTAATGTTTTATCACCGAAGCTAGTACAATGATTTATCTGTTTTGGTAGGCAGTATTCTTTAGTGTGGTAGTTGGTGAACAGATTATCTATAGCATTAGCACGAAAATTTGCCTTTTATTTCTTCCATATCTTTGGGATACTTTCTTGAGGCCATCTACTGGGTATCTCAAAGAAAATCAAGTGCAGCGGAATACAGGATGTTACAACAAAACCTTGTATAATAAAAATCAGTATTAGAAAAGTTATCGAAATTATTGGGTAGCATTTGCACTATATATCTTACGGTTAATTACAAACATATATGTTTGTTTCAAGGTTACTAAAAACCTGCTAACTGCCTTTATAATTACATTAGGCACCATGTAATTGAGAACTTGATGCTAGCAGGTATGTACAACGTGCCTATTTATTTGGTGAGCATTGCATAGGTCACTGAAGTTTTGACGTTTACTTCCAAATTTGAGGCAAACTTTATTGGTGTCTTACTTGATTTCTCCCCCCATAAAACAACTTTTTTATACATAATGGGAATATCAACTCATTTTTCTTTGCTATCTTTGAATCTGCAACTAGACACAGAGTGTCTACCATACAACCACACTTGAATCCTGACTGACTTTGATTTTGCTATGGCATTGTGCCACCCAACACTGGAAATTATGATGTGTACACATAGCTCTTATTTTTACTAATTAGCTTGTCAGTAATGTGATGTATGCCTGAAATCCACAGCCACGAATATATGTTACCAAAAAATCATCCCTTTTCATAACTAAAATTCTATATTTTAATATTTGCTTCAACTCCTCATTAAAAACTTCGTATAAAATGTTCTCTAGCATATTTCTGTAATTGTAATAGGAGCCATATCAAAATTAATATGACACTTATTAGGCTAATACAAGTTTCAACAAGACTTATACAACCTAATTAAACTTATAAACAATTAGTAGGGTAATACAAATGTCCACAAGACTAATACAACCTAATAAGACTGATAGAACACCTATTACGATAATACGAATTTCGTGCACCAAGACTAATACAGCAGACTAATATAAACCAATAAGGCTGATAGAAGGATGTAATAGACTAATATAAATGCTAATAGGTGCTGCACCAAAACTGATACAGAACCTATTAGACGTATGGAAATTTCTACAAGACAAATAGAACACTAATAAGACCAATAGAAAAATGTACTAGACTAATACAAATCTCTATTAGAATTTTCGCTAGGGAGTACAGTAATAAAGTCAATGTAAAGAATAAGGTAATAAAAATTAAGGCTTATAAAAAGTACAATGAAGTATGTATGTATTCAATCAATAGATAGAAAAAGAAAATCTTTAATACATTAAGCTAACGCGAAGTATTTCACGTGAATCCATTTCCGAAAATAACGCAAATTACAAAGAACTTATACACAGAGCTTACAATGATCATTGTACTGGCAATACAAAGACCTAAAATAAGAACCTTAATCAAGAGTTGAAAAACAATCATTTGTCTTCTCCTGTATGTAGCCAAACCAGTGCTTCTCTGTTCACGCTTGTTGATGAAGAAAGACAATGTAAACATGAGAGATTGCACGTAATGGCCTGTGCAGGAGAGCATAATCGTCCACCCTCCCGACTTCAAATCTCTTGAACATTCGCTCACTCTACCACACATGGCAACAAAGCATCTCCTACGCACAGTGTTGTGTGGCACGTGAAATAAGTGTTCGGAAGAGCTAGCGAGTCCCGTGTAGCCCTTGATTAGGGAATATGTCAAATAAAGCTTTTTTTTCCTTCTCAACAGTCAGTGATGTGACGTCGTGATGTCACCGTCGTCATTTCATGCCCATTGTGCGGTCACTGCTGTTGTCGCTTTCGTTCAGCCGTTGTCGACCTGTTGTCGTTGTTGCCTAGAGTTTAACGACGCTGCACTATGTTGGCGGCGGTGTAAGGTCGACGATCTGACTATATTGTAACCAGGTGTCTTGAAGAGGGAGGCTCTGTTTAAAGGTAATAGGTTGGGGACCTTGAACGAGGTTGCAAATTAAATGCACTCACAGTATATGCGTTCGGGGACACGATTCGCTGAACTCTGAATGCGTTTCTAGAATATCTCACCGAAGGTTTGTCAAAAATGTCTGGATAAACTTTTATAATGCATAAAGCACCTTTAATACAGTGAACTATTCGAACTAAGCGTATCTTATGTCAATGTTACTTTGATCCAAGTGCCCAAAAATGCAAAAAGCTTTTCTGGTGGGTGCACATAAATGCACCATTTTGCAGTTCACCCCAACTGCACAAAACTGCGTGTTTACATCGACTTTCTCACAACCGAGTATTGCAGCACATTGCAAAAAAAAGAAAGAACTATTTTTCCCTTGTCGAAAAAAAAAGTCGTGGAGGTGCTGGGTATCGATCCCAGTACCTCTCGCATGCTAAGCGAGCGCTCTACCATCTGAGCTACACCCCCGACACCTTCGCTCGGTAACCGAGTCGTAACCGTATTGCGCTTTCGGCGTGAGACTCGGTCGAAGGAAAGCGAACGGCGCAGGTGAGAAGGGGCGGGGGGAGGGGCGGCGACCGGTTGCCGCAAGAATCTGGCTTCGCATATTAAAGGGGTTGTCTACCGCTCAGAACATGTTTTTCGATAGCACCGGAGATCAGACCATCCTCTGTCACATTGACTTAACGAGAATGCTTGTATTCATAAACCTGGATATATATTCTTAACTTGGCTCTGAATGTGAGTGCAAAAATAACATATGGCGTCATTTGACGGAAACACGGTGTCAACCAACCGCAGTACAGTCACGTAAGCAAACACTATATACACCGGTGTTACGTATTTCACCACAGTCGTCAATACTGCCGAACGAATACGCAATTTTTTCTTTAAATCTAGTTAGAATTTCTTAGCGTCCCCTTAAGTGCCAGCCGACGTTCAAGTTAATCTGGGCTCGGAAAAATTCGACGACACCAATGAACCAGATTCGCACCAATCCTTAGCCGCATATTCCTTCAACTAATTGGGGCATGCCGTCCCCAGACACTGCCTGCTCTTTAAGGTTTGCGGTTGCCGTTCCGTCGATAGCTCAGTTGGTAGAGCGGTGGACTGTAGAGGCATTCAACACAGGCATCCATAGGTCGCTGGTTCAAATCCGGCTCGACGGATATTTTTTTCCTCTCTATTGGTCAAGACAACTGAATGTGTCTTTTCTTTGAGATGTAGCAACAAATGCGGACATCGCCTCTCCTGGTCAGGTGGTCATATTCTCCGGGCCAAAAAAAGAAAAGAGGTCTGGCCCTCTTCATGAACTGCGGAGCATCTTTAATTCTCAATAATTAAAGCGGACTGCGTCTTGAGGCAATATTGTTTCCGGTCCAACTCGCTACAACTACAACGTGACCCGTAACGTCTCCCTCACAACTAAACCCATGTATCAATCGCAGCCTCTTGACTGCCCACGCTCATAGAAAGCGCCACCACAAAGCCTCCTTATTGATGTGGTTGGGTGCCACATTTACAAATTCCTTGGTATTCCTTATAGGTATGGCCATAATGGCGGCGTGCAATTTGTGCGGGTGCGATGAGAATCTAGAGCAGCTTCTGCGTCACTGCACATTCTTTGACACTCAACGACGTATTTTACAAGCGGTACTCAACCATCTAGATAACAGAGCGCTCTCAGATGGAAATACTCTTGGACCATGGCCTATGCATAATTGCATGCAAAAGGCCACAAAAGCCCTTCTGCACTTCTTGAAGGAGGCTGGATTGTATCAGGCACGTACGCAGGATGTTTTTTCGGGGGGGGGGGGGGAGGGCAACCCAAGTTAACTTTTCTATGCTAATGAGGGGGAGGGAACTTCTACTAATACAAATATGAATAATGCCCACCATTCGTCATAAAGACGCGTAAACCCGCAAAAGAGAATTCAAATAACACGTATCTCACAGCCAAGCCTGTGAGATACACCTTTTGTTTACTTGGCAAACAAAGAACGACATCAAATGGACTCGCGCGTAAAAGATGCGCAGGAAGAACCTTGTCAAGAACAAGTTACCCAGCGAAAGGGCAAAATAATCATTTCTGGTATCGTTCTTTGAAATAGTTTTGGAAGAAAAACAGAGAAATGTATATTTTCGTAACAATCACAGTTCTTTTGGATTCCTCCTTTACTGCTCTACCAAGTGCCAAAACCGACTGGTGTTGTTATTTCGGAAGTTGCGCAATGATGCGTGGTCATCAGTCCCGTACAACCGCGTAGAACGCAGGACGCTGCGGTTCTTGACGTACTGCGCCCACCGCGGAAAGTTAGAAAAACAGCCTCATTAGCACAGTAGGGAAGTGGCCACGTCAGGCGGCTCGACTGATAACTGTAGAAGAGTAATTCAAAACACACGTAATTATTGTCCACTACGGTAGGCATTTTTGGTACCTCATATTTAAATAAAAAGATGGTGACCCATAAATATGTGCACAATTTTCGCTTTTCCTCCCTGTTTGGCTGTTGCTTTAACGTTCTCCCGTAGTATAAGATCACTCAATCTCTCATCTCTTTGCGACTCTTGTTTCCAGTTGGCAATTTTGCACGAGAAGTGCTGTACAATTACGGAAACACTAGAGGAGGTAAGGGGTGACCTTACCTCGTCTGCGTAAAGGCTTGTGGGTTGAACGGTTATTGCAGGGTCTGATGATGGACGCTGTTTCGCAATGTTTTATTTTCCACCTTATCTAAACCATATCGCGGATATGTGGTTTCGAGGATCTGCCAGCGTCGCGGCAAGCCGCCACTCGAGGAAATGAAGATAAAGGAAAAGTTAAACGCAACTGGCGTTTTTTCCGGCCAGGGGCGCTATTCTGGACATTCCGCCATTTTCTTCGGTGCGTGACGTAGGCGCGACGCAAACAAAATGGCGCCGGTGGCCCAGTTTTGCTTACGTAACGTGACGCCAACTTGACGTTTTGCCTAAGAAACTGAAATGAAGACACTGAATGTAGCGTTATCGGTAAAGGAAAACAGTTTTCCTCCGCAGTAAAAATAAAGCAGCTATCTCAAAGCGTATGATTGTTCCGTCGAAAACGCTTCGCGCTTCCGTCGTCTGCTGCGTACAAGCCGTCGTCTGCTTCAATAGCTAGGATGCGTGTCCCCGGAAAATGCAATGAGTCATCGCTTGTTGGCGCCAATGCCCTTGTTTTCATGCTTGAGACAACATACGCGACCTACCAGTGGTGATGCGCGCACGTTCTAGGCCACGTTATCGCTATTTCGTGAAACGCAAGTGACTCAGCCCGACTCGGCTGGCTCAGAAACGGCCGAATATCACCGATAGCGTTGCGGGCGCCAGAGATAACCACTAGCGCGACGCAAGCGCCGGCGCTGCCATCTCTTGTTCATTTCGCTAGTTACTCGCACCGCGGGAGGAAACTTCAAGGCGCCACCTTGCGTACATTTCTTTTTATAAATTAGAAAGAGGCCGTTGTCATAACGTCTGATTGTGCGAAAAGGCATTAATCTCGATTACAATAGAAATGCAGCAGTGAAAAGTGGACAACATTGCTGAAAGTTTGCTATATTCAACCAATATTATTTCGTATAAATGCGTTCTTTTAAAAAACGATGGCCCCAAACACAAATGCCAACACCACCCGAGAGCGATGCAAATACTATGAGCACGCGTTATGAACAAAAGATTTTCGTGGCGCCAAACGACGGGGAAAATGTGGCGATACGCATTCCTCTCGGCTGCCATTGCATATGGCTGCTCATTAGCATAATTCGCGCGGCTCGTCGCAGCAAAAATTATGGCTGAAAATCTCAGCAATGGCGGCCCAGTGCAACGTCACGCATCGTCAAACTGACGATTACGAAACAGCCCTTCCTGTGACGCTCCTCACAAGATATTCCTTCAGCCAATCAGCAAGCTGGCATGGCGCATATCTTGAATCGCCACCACATATTCACGCAATTGCAGATGCATTGCACTGGCTTCTGCACGCTACCGCTCACATTCTTTTTGAAGCGCTAACATCACAATATATCTGCCAAGGACCAAAAAAATGTATTAGTCCATAAAATTTGCAGCTCCACGTCACGTTTCGTCATCTTGATGAAAACGCAAAATGACATTTCGCAAAACTTCCGTTTCCCGGCAAAAATTTCAAGGCACGTGAGCTCGCCACAGCCAATAAGAGATTAAACATGGCGGATAATGGCGGCTGTGCAGCCGCCATGCGTGTCCAGAATAGAGCCCCAGGACTCGTTCCACGAGCATACAGACCAGCTGACTATGAACCAAGTCGCTTTCATGGCCCTAGGATCAGTCTAAACAAAAAAGGCTGAATTAACGAAGAAAAAGCGATGCGCGTGATCGTTGAATAGGTGCTGACATAAAAATTGTGTTGGGTATTATAAATAAAATAAAATATTATAATCAAAACAATAAACTACGCCCTGCCTGCTGCAATAGACGGTGACAACTGAATTCATCTTGAATTGATAGCGCGGGCACCGAATCGATGAGAAAGCTGTCCTCCCCACCCAGGAGACGCCAATAACTACCACCATCCAAAAGGTGTGAAAAACTTGACAACCATTCAACTCTGTGAAGATAGAATCGCAGCGAAAATTGACGACAGTCAAACCTCTCAGACGAAATACAAAGTGTTTCACCTCCGCTGTGGGTCGGCCTGAAGGTACTGCAATATCGGGCCGCCGTGCGGCGGAGGTTAAGCAGGCGGTAAGCACCCCGCACATATGGGCCAATCCCGAAAGTAGTGCAACGCCGGGCCGTCCCGTGGCAAAGCTGAAGCAGGCGTTAAGCACTCCCCATACGTGGGCCGCTCCCGAAGATAGTGAAACACCGGGCCGACCATCGGCGAAGGTGAAGCAGGCGCTAAGCCCTCCCGCATATGTGGGCCAATCCCGAAAGTAGTGCAACGCAGGGCCGTCCCGCGGCAAAGCTGAAGCAGGCGTTAAGCACTCCCCATACGTGGGCCGCTCCCGAAGATAGTGAAACACCGGGCCGACCATCAGCGGAGGTGAAGCAGGCGCTAAGCCCTCCCGCATATGTGGGCCAATCCCGAAAGTAGTGCAACGCCGGGCCGTCCCGCGGCAAAGCTGAAGCAGGCGTTAAGCACTCCCCATACGTGGGCCGCTCCCGAAGATAGTGAAACACCGGGCCGACCATCAGCGGAGGTGAAGCAGGCGCTAAGCCCTCCCGCATATGTGGGCCTATGCCGAAAGTAGTGCAACGTCGGGCCGTCCCGCGGCAAAGCTGAAGCAGGCGTGAAGCACTCCCCATACGTGGGCCGCTCCCGAAGATAGTGAAACACCGGGCCGACCATCAGCGGAGGTGAAGCAGGCGCTAAGCCCTCCCGCATATGTGGGCCTATGCCGAAAGTAGTGCAACGCCGGGCCGTCCCGCGGCAAAGCTGAAGCAGGCGTTAAGCACTCCCCATACGTGGGCCGCTCCCGAAGATAGTGAAACACCGGGCCGACCATCAGCGGAGGTGAAGCAGGCGCTAAGCCCTCCCGCATATGTGGGCCTATGCCGAAAGTAGTGCAACGCCGGGCCGTCCCGCGGCAAAGCTGAAGCAGGCGTTAAGCACTCCCCATACGTGGGCCGCTCCCGAAGATAGTGAAACACCGGGCCGACCATCAGCGGAGGTGAAGCAGGCGCTAAGCCCTCCCGCATATGTGGGCCTATGCCGAAAGTAGTGCAACGCAGGGCCGTCCCGCGGCAAAGCTGAAGCAGGCGTTAAGCACTCCCCATACGTGGGCCGCTCCCGAAGATAGTGAAACACCGGGCCGACCATCAGCGGAGGTGAAGCAGGCGCTAAGCCCTCCCGCATATGTGGGCCTATGCCGAAAGTAGTTCAACGCAGGGCCGTCCCGCGGCAAAGCTGAAGCAGGCGTTAAGCACTCCCCATACGTGGGCCGCTCCCGAAGATAGTGAAACACCGGGCCGACCATCAGCGGAGGTGAAGCAGGCGCTAAGCCCTCCCGCATATGTGGGCCAATCCCGAAAGTAGTGCAACGCCGGGCCGTCCCGCGGCAAAGCTGAAGCAGGCG
The DNA here is from genome assembly GCF_038994185.2 of Dermacentor albipictus. Lineage (NCBI taxonomy): Eukaryota > Metazoa > Arthropoda > Arachnida > Ixodida > Ixodidae > Dermacentor > Dermacentor albipictus. The sequence goes on from NC_091825.1 coordinate 30,419,744, forward strand.
TTAAGCACTCCCCATACCTGGGCCGCTCCCGAAGATAGTGAAACACCGGGCCGACCATCGGTGGAGGTGAAGCAGGCGCTAAGCCCTCCCGCATATGTGGGCCTATGCCGAAAGTAGTGCAACGCCGGGCCGACCCGGCGTTGCACTACTTTTAATTTTCATGGCTGCTTACACTTCCCAAAATCGAATTTTCGGTAGACGGGAGATTAAGAAAAAGAGACATGTTCATTCAAGCTGCTCAACAATTAGCACTTCAATAGATAAATGTGCGATATTCAGGATACAGACAAGTCTATACAGGTGGCTGCAGGGCAGCAACCTCTTCAACTTCAGGATTCATTATACCGCATCTCAATAAACAAGAATAATTTAAGTTAGCGCGTGAAACTTCATACCCAACGGCTGAACGATTCGCATCCATGCGATAAAATTTATAACTTCACTGAGAGATGTGCAAAAATGGGTAATTTTCACCCATTAACTGGCGACACTAAGATCACTCTGGAGCACAAAAGGAAAAAAAACCATAAGTGATAGCATGATATACGAAACACTTAAAGGCCTCACAAAGGCAAGCCACGTGAAGCATGAAATAGCATTTCAGTGAATACGAGGACATTACAACATCTCTGGCAAGACAGCAGCCAATGAAGCAGCACGATAAGCACACCTTAAAGGTGATGTGGTTCCCTCCCAATATCAAAGAATGAATCACGCTGCGTTGTAACGGCAAGGTCTTTCAAAATGTATAGGAATACTTGGTTTGGACAGAATTCTAAGAGCTGTGATTTGTATCCTATGGATTCGTTTGTTGAATTCAAATTTCCGTTGTCATTGGACAGAAGTATGGAAACTCTTATTCGTCGAGTGAGACTCGCAAGTGCGTGCATAAAACATTTCGTATATAGAATTGGACATGCAGAAACCCCCGAATGGCACTGTGGATTTGTAGATGAAGATCTACATCACCCCCTTTTAGATTTCCTACGTCACGACACACCAAGACGCCACGTTAAATCAACTCTGATGACATTAGTTCGAAGACTTTCAGTTTAGAGAAACTTTTTGTCCGTTGGCCAACAACAGCCTTGCAGAAGAACCACTTAAAAGATCTGAATTTTTCTCGTAGACAGCGGCATTGTTGGCAGTTATTAACGCTTTTAATGTTCATTTTATTTCAGTGTCGCTGTATGTATGTATGTATGTGTTTGTGGATTATCTTATGTTAGCTGTTCTGTTCTGTATATATCTGATAATGCATTTACACGATTTATGCACCACCCACTGACTTGACACAGTACTGTTAGTTGACTATTATTTGCGTTTACGTAGTGTATGCGCCACCCGCTGACTAGAGACTATATTGTTGGTGACATCGTTATTTGTGTGTTTGAGACTTTAGTCCTGTGAAGTTATTCTAGATGCATATTGCATCTACCACTTTTATTTTTACGTTATATTGTTACTAAGAACACGTTACTTAGCAACTTCTGGTGCTTGAATGAGAAGGTTGTTTCATATGTAATCTTGAACCCTGCATGTTGTAGGTTGGACCCATTCAAGAGCTAAGGAGTAGGTGGCGCCTAAATGGTGCGTCAACATCTAATTATTAGTTATTTATTTACAGATACTGCAGGCCCTTCTCGGGCCCATGCAGGAGTGGACACTAAGAATACAAACAAGTGAAGGAAATTTGAACTAATTACTTGACATAATTGCAAAGATATAATACATACAAAAGTGAAAAAAAAACATGGCAATATAGTGGACATAGATGACAAATGAATACTCGAACAAGGCAATATTATGAACTCAGAGTGTACACCACTTGGACTCGAATTTCAACAAAAGTTGATATTACTAATACATTGAACAAATGATTCCAACGAGGCGGAGTTCTCTGCCTCCTCAGATAATGTATTCCAATAATAAATTGCGCGAGGAAATAAAGAGTACTTGTGAGCATTGATGTGGCTGACTGGCTGTCTAATAGTTTTACAGTGGTGCGTTCTCTCTGATCGTTTGAAACGATCCTGAAGATATCGTTCCCGTGATAGCTTAAAGTTCTCGTGATAAAGTTGGTAAATAAATGTTAATCTAGATATTATCCTGCGCTGCTCAAATTTTTCTAGGCTGGCCCTGTTACGTAAGTTGCTGACACTAGAGTGACGGGAGTAAACAGAATAACCAAAACGCAAACCTAGATTCTGTACTCTTTCAATTTTGTTAATCAAGTATTGTTGGCAAGGGCTCCAAATAACCGATGCATACTCCAATTTTGGTCGTATTAGCGCTTTGTATGCATTTACTTTTACTGCAGGAGGGGTCTTACGCAGTTTCATTTTCAAAAACGACAATTCCTGTAGTGCACCCCGACAGACATCTTGAACATGCGGTTCCCAATTGAAATTATTGGTAAGTGTGATGCCAAAATATTTAAGTTCGTCATTTCTTGTTATGGTAACGTTACCTAAAGAGTAAGTAAAATCAAGGGGCTTATTTTTGTTGCTAAACGTAATGGAAGCTGTTTTGGAAGTGTTTATTCTTAAGCCCCACCTTGCGCACCATGCATCAACAGAGTGTAAAGAATTGTTCAATTTAATTTGGTCATTCAGTTATTTATGGCTGTATATACAACACAGTCGTCTGCAAATAGTCTAATCTGGATTGGTGGTGATATACCAAGAAAAGGAGAGGCCCGAGGACCGAGCCCTGCGGAACACCCGAGTACACATCCAAATCTTCGGAGACACTCCCATTTATGGCAACACACTGCTTTCTATCTCCTAAGTTACATTCAATCCATGCCACTACTTTCTGTTCAATGCCAATTGCCTTTAGTTTTGTTAATAAATCTTTATGAGGAACAACATCAAACGCCTTTGAAAAATAAAAAAATAGCGTCTGTTTGGCCTTTTATATTGAGTGTACCAATTAATTCATCAGTTATTTCAGCAAGTTAGTTTACGCTTGATAAACCAGATTTAAAACCATGCTGTTGCGGATAAAGCAATTTATTATTTTCTAATAATGGCCTTAAGGATAATGTGTTCGACCGTTTTACAAAAGGTATCATATCAACATTATATTATATATAATGTTGATATATAATGTTGTTATAATGTGATATATAATGTTGTTATACAACATTATATCATATCATTAAAAAATGAGCTCGTGCAGCTGAGCACAAGAAGCAACTGCGTACCGAGGATCCGGCAGCCTACCAAGCAGTCGTTTATTGAATCATCGGGATTGACCCAGTGATAGACACCGGGGTGAGACGTTTCAGCTTCTCTGGTTAACGCTCTGTACGGAGTGCTTGGGTGGTGATTTGATTCATACAATATCTGACCGAAGGTTTGACAAAAATGTCTGGATAAACGTTTATAATGCATGAAGCACCTCTAATACAGCGAACTATTCGCACTAAGCACGATTACCTTAAAGTTACTTTTATCCAAGTGCACAAAAATGCAGAAAGCTATTCTGGTGAGTGAATATTGTCACGTAGTGGTGACGTTGAATGACACAGTAGCAATACTGTAAACGACAAAAATAACTTTTATTGGGCGAACCTGTGCCCACAAAACAGGCTACACTTGTGGGATGTCGTGTCTGCCGAAGGACGAATCCCAACATAAAAACCTAACGCTTCTTTATTCGACTAACGATGGCAGCGGACGGGCATACCAGGCAGCCTGTTTTTATAGCCGCGGTCGGTGACGCATACCTCGGGTGACGTGGTGGTGGCGCTATGTTTTATCGACCATGCAGTCCAGCGTGCAGCTGTGTTATGCTGGGCCAGATGATAAGAAGACGGAGGGTGCGCAGAAATATGCGCGGAGTGTGTCGCCACACACTTATAGCACAACGATAGCGGCGAACACGGTCGGCAATCGTGGAAAATCTGATCAGCGGGTCGAGCGCGTCGGCTTTTATACAGCAGTCGTCGAAAGTTCCAGACTAATCGCTTGGACCCGCGTGTCTTCCACAAAGTTCTACACCATTGGCGTCATGCGATGAAATCAGATAACATAAGGTTCGGCAACAACAGACAGCGGATAGAAGCATCGATAACTTTCCAGAAACTTCGGATACATACAGGCGCGTCCCACGCTGTGCGATTACATTTGTTAAGCGGCGAAATGTGGTTGCCCGGTAAAGATAAGTACACGTGTCAATACCTCCCTCTTATACAGCATCGACCCGATGCAGAGTAAGAAACGAAAGTAATAAAGAAGCACTCGGAGCAAAGAAAATAACATAAGGAAAGTTTGTCAACGTCCGAAAAAGGGTTTAAGACGCACCACGTGGATAACTTCAGATTGTGCGCGGCGCCGCTGTGAATGCGAAATGCCGTCTGGCACGACATCATAGTCCAGTGCGCCAATACGTCGAATGACCTTGTAGGGTCCGAAATAGCATCGAAGTAGTTTCTCACTGAGTCCTCGTCGGCGTATCGGGGTCCAAACCCAAACACGGTCACCGAGCTGGTACTCGACGAAGCGTCGTCGGAGGTTGTAGTGTCGGCTGTCGGTATGCTGCTGGTTCTTGATCCGTAGGCGGGCGAGCTGTCGGGCTTCTTCGGCGCGCTGGAGATAGCTAGCGACGTCAACATTCTCTTCGTCAGTGACGTGCGGCAGTATGGCGTCGAGCGTCGTCGTCGGGTTCCTGCCGTAAACCAGCTTGAACGGCGTGATCTGTTTTGTTTCTTGCACCGCCATGTTGTAAGCGAAGGTTACGTATGGCAGGACCGCGTCCCACGTCTTGTGCTCGAGACCTACGTACATTGCTAGCATGTCGGCGAGGGTCTTGTTCAGGCGCTCCGTTAGACCATTCGTCTGCGGGTGGCAGGCCGTTGTCCTCCTGTGGCTTGTCTGGCTGTATTGCAGAATGACTTGGGTGAGCTCTGCTGTAAAAGCCGTTCCTCTGTCGGTGATGAGGACTTCTGGAGCACCATGTCGCAGCAGGATGTTCTCGACGAAAAATTTCGCCACTTCGGCTGCGCTGCCTTTCGGTAGAGCTTTAGTTTCAGCGAAGCGGATGAGCTAGTCCGTCGCCAGGACGATTCACTTATTTCCGGAAGCTGATGTCGGAAACGGTCCCAACAAGTCCATCCCGATCTGCTGAAAAGGTCGGTAAGGAGGCTTGATTGGCTGTAGTAATCCCGCTAGCCTTGTCGGTGGTGTCTTGCGCCGCTGACAGTCGCGGCATGTCTTAACGTAACGGGCGACATCGGCGGTTAGGCGTGGCCAGTAATACCTTTCTTGCATCCTCGATAGCGTCCAGGAGATACCGAGGTGCCCAGCTGTCGGATCCTCATGTAGGGCGTGCAGTACTTCAGGACGCAGCGCCGACGGAACAACAAGAAGTTAGTTGGCGCGGACTGGTGAGATGTTCTTCACGAGTAGGCTGTTGTGAAGCGTGAACGAAGACAGTCTGCGCTTAAATGCCCGAGGGACAACGTTGGTGTGCCCTTCCAAATACCCAAAGAGGCCTTTTAGCTCCGGGTCTGCTCGTTGCTGTTCAGCGAAGTCTTCCGCCCTTATTTTTCAAGGAAGGCGTCGTCAGCCTCGTCATCTTGCGGCGGCGGGTCAATGGGGGCGCGTGATAGGCAATCGGCATCTGAGTGTTTTCGTCCGGACTTGTAGGTTACAGTGATGTCGTATTCTTGTAGCCTGAGGCTCCACCGCACCAGGCGTCTTGAAGGGTCCTTTAAGTTAGCTAGCCAACACAACGCGTGATGGTCGCTGACGACTTTGAATGGCCTGCCATATATGTAAGGGCGGAATTTTGCTGTTGCCCAAATGATGGCGAGGCATTCCTTTTCAGTCGTAGAATAATTGCCTTCCGCTTTTGACAGCGACCGGCTAGCATAAGATGTGACCCGTTCATGGCTGTCTTTCTTCTGGACTAGGACGGCACCGAGACCTAGGCCACTGGCGTCAGTGTGGACTTCGGTATCGGCGTCTTCGTGGAAATGTGCAAGTACCGGCGGCGACTGCATGCGTCGTTTTAGTTCTTGAAATGCGTCGGCCTGCGGCGCTTGTCACTTGAACTCGACATCAGATTTGGTTAGATGCGTTAGCGGCTCAGCGATGCGTGAAAAGTCCTTGACAAAGCGCCTGTAGTAGGCACACATGCCAAGGAATCTACGCACTGCCTTCTTGTCGGTGGGCTGCGGGAACTTTGCGATGGCAGCTGTTTTCTGCGGGTCGGGGCTTACTCCGGATTTCTAGGAACAGAAGCTCGTCGTAAGCGAAGCGGCATTTTTCTGCCTTCAGAGTGAGCCCTGATGATTTGATGGCCTCTAATACTGTCGCAAGCCGCCTAAGGTGGTCGTCGAAATTTTCGGCGAAGACAACGACGTCATCCAAGTAAACAAGACAAGTCTCTTCAATCCTGCTAACACCGTGTCCATGACGCGCTGAAACGTTGCAGGCGCCGAGCACAGTCCGAATGGCATGACCTTGAACTCGTACAGGCCGTCTGGCGTGATGAAGGCAGTCTTTTCGCGATCCCTCTCGTCGACTTCTATTTGCCAGTAGCCAGACTTGAGATCCATCGACGAGCTGTATTTAGCGTTGCAGAGCCAATCCAATGCATCGTCTATCCGCGGAAGGGGGTATACGTCCTTCTTCGTGATCTTGTTCAGTCGACGATAATCGACGCAGAAACGTAGGGTTCCGTCCGTTTTCTTCACCAGGACAAAAGGAGACGCCCACGGGCTTTTCGACGGCTGGATGATGTCGCGCAGCATTTCGTCGACTTGTTGCCTAATAGCTTCACGTTCTCGCGTCGAAACTCGGTAAGGGCTCTGGCGGAGTGGTCGAGTGCACTCTTCGGCTATGATGCGATGCTTTGCAACTGGTGTTTGTCGAATCCTCGATGACGTCGAAAAGCAGCCTTTGTATCGTCGGAGAAGTCTTCTGAGCTGTTCCTGCTTGCTCATGGGGAGACTTGGATTTACGTTGAAGTCTGGTTCGGGGACTATGGTTGGCGGGGTAGATGCGGCAGAATCTGAGAGGACAAAGGCATTGCTCGTTTCCAGAATTTCCTCGATGTACGCGGTTGTCGTGCCCTTGTTGATGTGCTTGAACTCTTGGCTGAAGTTGGTTAGTATCACTTTCGTGTTTCCTCCGTGGAGTCGAGTGATCCCTCTTGTTTGAAGTAGTAGCTTAGCGCAAATAAAACCACGGACACAAGGAAGACAGGCAAAGACAAGGATGATCGCTTGTCCTTGTCTGTCTTCATTGTGTCCGTGGTTTTATTTGCGTTAAGCTACTACATCAAACATGGACGACCAACTAGCCCAACAGTCAACTCTTCTAGAATTCCTCTTGAGACGCAAATTTCACGGTCGAGTAGTAGATGCTGGTCGCCCTCGATGACGCCCTGTGTATCAGCGGGTGTTTCGGTGCCGACGGAAATAACAATGCTGGAGCGCGGCGGGATGCCCACTTGATCTTTGAGCTCACTCAAGGTGTGGTGACCACGAAAGCTCTGCGATGGTATCGCTTGATCTTGCGAGAGCGTTATCGATTTCGACTTCAGGTCGATGATTCCGCCATGCTGGTTCAGGAAGTCCATGCCAAGAATGACGTCTCGTGAACGCTGTTGGAGGATAACGAAGGTGGAAGAGTAATTCTGGTCATGAACGGTAATTCTTGCCGTGCAGATTGCAGTCGGCGTAATGAGGTGTCCTCCAGCTGTCCGAATTCGGGGGCCCTCCCATGCAGTCTTAACCTTCTTCAACTGGGCGGCTATGTGTCCACTCATTACAGAGTAATCGGCTCCTGTGTAGACAAGGCAGTGACTGCGTGGCCACCGAGAAGCAAGTCGAGGTCGGTGGTTCTTTGTCTGGCATTGCAGCTGGGTCTTGGCGTCAGAACACGGCGGCGTCGTGTTGAACTAAAGCTGGAACGTCGCGTCGTCAAGTCGTCTTTCGTCGGTGTAGTCTTGGCTTCCTGACTTCGTCGGGACGGCGGCGTGTCGTCATTAGGTCATCGAGATGGTTTCTTCGTCGTCTTCGTCGGTGGCGGAGGATCTTCGTCAGTTCGAAGAACAGCAACCGCACCTCCATTGGTTGCTGCTTTTAGTTTTCCGGATATGGGCTTGCAGAGCGGCCCCGGGCTGGGCCGGTGTATGATCGGCGCTGCGGCGACAGGTAGCGGCCTGGTGATGGCGAACGGGACGATCGTCGAGGGCTCTATTGAGTAGCGGCGGGGTAGTCGGCGATGTCACGTGGGCGCTCTCCAAGCTGTGGAAGCGGCGCGTTGACGGCGAACCCTCAGTCCCAAGTCGCGGTATGGGCATCGGCGATACACATGGCCGGCTTCTCCGCAGTGATAGCAGAGCGGGTGGTGGTCGGGGGCTCGCCAAATGTCCGTCTTCCGCGCGTAGGTGTGCTGGGCGACTGGTGGGTGTGCTGGCGGCTGCGGAGGACGACGGAATAACGGCGTTACAGGGCCTTGGCGCGGTCGCGGAGGGGCGCCTTGACGGCGTGCGACAGCGGCGTAGGTCATCGTTCCTGGCTGGGGCTGCGGTAACTGAGGTTGCACCTCAGGAACTCTAAGCGATCGCTGAACGTCATCTTTCACGATGTCGGCGATCGAGGCTACTTGAGGCTGCGACGAAAGCAGGACCTTGCGCAGTTCTTCGCGCACAATGGCCCTGATGTTCTCTTGAAGGTCGTCGGAACCCAGTCCTTGGATGGCGTACTGCGGCGTGAGCCCCTGTCGGTTATATTGCCGGGTGCGCATCTCCAGAGTTTTCTCGATCGTCGATGCTTCTGCAGAAAACTCAGCTACGGTCTTGGGCGGGTTACGAATAAGTCCAGCGAAAAGTTCTTGCTTGACGCTCCGCATCAGGAGGCGGACTTCCTTCTCCTCCGACATTTCCCGGTCGGCGTGCCGGAAAAGACGGGCCATCTCCTCCGTGATGATCGCGATCGTCTCGTTTGGCAGCTGCACTCTGGTTTCTAGTAAAGCTTGGGCTCACCCTTTTCGCACGACGCTTGTAAACGTTTGCAAGAAGCCGCTTCGGAACAGGTCCCACGTCGTTAAGGTGGCTTCTCGTTTCTTGAAGTAGGTCCTGGCGGCGTCTTCCAATGCGAAATAGACGTGCCGGAGCATGTCGTCGCTGTTCCAACTGTTAAACGTAGCGACCCCCTCATACGTCTCCAGCCAGCTTTCTGGGTCCTCAAATGTGGAACCGCGGAACGTCGGTAGCTCCCTGGGCTGTTGCAGAACTATTGGGGCTGCTCCGGCTGCCATTGGGGCTGTCTTTTTGGTCGTCTCTGGAGGAGCTTCTCTGGAGATCTTCTTGGTCGTCTCTGGTAGAATTCCGTGTTCCGGGGACAGCTGCTGTAGCCGGCGGCTTGCTCGATGTTCCGGGACGGCGCTGGTGTTGTCTTTGCGGTCCGGGCTTGGATTACGGCTTGTCGGGGGCGTCCGGTACATGAACGTAAAGCACCTCCACCAGATGTCACGTGGTGGTGATGTTGAATAACACAGTAGCAATACTGTGAACGACAAAAATAACTTTTATTGGGCGAACCTGTGCCCACAAAACAGGCTACACTTATAGCACAACGATAGTGGCGAACACGGTCGGCGATCGTCGAAAATCCGATCGGCGGGTCGAGCACGTCGGCTTTTATACAGCAGTCGTCGAATGTTCCAGACTAATCGCTTGGACCCGCGTGTCTTCCACAAAGTTCTACAACATTCGCGTCACGTGATGAAATCAGATAACATAAGGTTCGGTGACAACAGACAGCGGATAGAAGCATCGATAACTTTCCAGAAAATTCGGATACATGGAAGCGCGTTCCGGGCTGTGCGTTAACATTGGTTAGGCGGCGAAACCTGTTCCCCAATAAAGACAAGTACACGTGTCAATATAAAGGGGCAATATTGCATTTCACCCGAACTGCGCAGATATGTCTGCATTCTCACAACCGAGTACTGAGGCGGTTTCGAAGAAATATTGTTATTCTTTTGTTTCCATGGCGAAAAAAATTGTGGAGGTGCTGGGTATCGATCCCAGTACCTATCGCATGCTAAGCGAGCGCTCTACCATCTGAGCTACACCCCCGAGACGATCGCTCGGTAACCGAGATGCTACCCTATTGTGCTCTTCGAGTGAGACTAGGTCGAAGGAAAGCGAAAGACAGAGGTGACGCGAGGGGTGGGGCGGCGACCAGTTGGCGCTAGAGTCTCGCTTCGCATATTAAAGGCACATTCTACCGCTCTGAACACCACTTTTGATTGTGGTGGGGATCAGAACATCGTCTGCCGCATTAACGTAAACGAGCATGCTTGTATTTAATAAACCAGGACCAGACCTAGATTTTTAACCTGGCTCTGAATGTGGGTGCCTAAATAGCATGTGGTGTCGCTTGGCGATACAGCAGTGCCGAACAATCAGTGTCGAGTCACGCAACCAAACACCAGCGCAGGAGAGTTATTTTGTTCGGATATAATAATGTATTTCCTGATGTATTTTCAGTGCTTCTGCTAAGCTCCTTTGCATATGAGAGTAATGTTTCTTTTTTATACCTAGTAGAAGTTACTTCGTCTTGAAGTGGAGATATGCAGGTGATAATAATGGTTTTTACACTAATGACTGTGTGCCAGCACGAACTAATACACCCCTCCGTTTTTAAGCTAATTTCTCAAATGATACCATGTTTATAGCCTAAAATAAACGGGATGTGTAACGACACTGATTCAGGTATGCTTAACTTCTGCTAGTTTGGTGACTGCTAGTAACAAAACGTTGACTCGCCATCACGGCCATGGGGAAGTGGATGTTCCGCGAAGCTGCCTCAAAACCAGCACTACAACTGCGGAAGGGGGTATTCAAGGCTTTTTTGATGGTTTGGATACTTGTTTTCAGCTGGTTCTTTATTGAAACGTATGCTCTTCAGTTGGTTGTATGTGTGGTTTCAATGAATGTATGCACTGTTCGCTTCACTTTACTGGGCCCTTGTAGCCTCTGCGTTACAGGTGTATGAGCCATTGTATTTTTGCTCGCATACGAAGATATCAGCAGTTGCGTTTTGTCTTTCTTACGGGGCTATGAGCCTTTGTTGTTGATGATAGCTGCTTCTTTTGAGCTTTTGTTGAAGCGTACTCTGTTCTGTACATTGTATCTGCGATTCCAATGAGTGTATGTACTGTTCCTTTCACATTACTGAGTGCTTGCAGCCTCTGCATTACGAGGGGGATGAGCCATTGCAGTTCTTGCTTGCTTTGGGAGGCATGAGCCATTGCTCATGTTCATAATTTTTGCTCACGTACGGACAAGATAAACCACCGAAAGGCTAGCAGCTTCGCTGTAGTAAAACGGGACTATTTTCTAGTTAAACTCGATTGCACCGAATCCTAAAAAAAAACTGGCATCCTTCAAGCAGCACTGCAGTTTCCTTTCATGTTGGTCGACTTTAAATACAGAAATACAGGGCCAGAATAGTTTCATTTTGAAACCGCTTTGTCTAAGAGTTTGTGCGCTTGAAGGATAGGACAACATTAGAGCGTTGAAGAAACCCAAGTGAGTATTAAAACAGTTGTAATATTATCGCTGAGAGATGGCATACCGTCCTCCATAGCGTGGCACCCGAACTCCAGGAGTGGGTCATCCAGTGCGCCAGGGCTATTGCCGAGGATCTCGGAAGATTTTGCTCGGGCGATGGACCCCTGGCTGCTTAACCCCGGGCGCCAACAGCAATAACTGTTGGACAAATAAAATTTATTCCTATCCTAGCCTATCTTATCGCGTAGTAGTGACGGTAAATAATACAGCGGCAAATCTGTGAATGATGAAACTAACTTTTATTGGGCGAACTTGTGTCCACAAAAGTAAGTTACCCTCAAAACACATCGATAACGGCGAACACGGTTGACGATCGCCGAAATCTGACCTGCCAGTCCAGCGCGTCGACTTTTATGCATGATTCATCGAAGGTTCCAGCATGTTCCAGAGTAATTCCTGGTACTCGCGGGTCTTCCAGAAAGTTCTACACCATTCGCGTCGAACATGCGATCGGATTACACAAGCTTCGATGACAATATGCAGCAGATAGAACCATCTGTAACATTCGAGCAACTTCCGATACATGACGGCGCGTCCTGTGCTGAAAGATAACACTTGTTAGATGGTGAGGAGTGATCACTCGAAAAATATAAACGAGTACACGCGTCAATATAATACTAGAGAAATGACAGGGAACATTTTTGCTGCATTTAATGGTTCGATCTCGAATATGGAGCTGGTCGAGGATCGTACTTGATCAACTCTGTTGTTCTTTAAGCTTGGTTGGGTACCCGTTGAAACCAGGCACAATCACATTTTTGTAACTACCGCGTGTCAGCATGTCTTACATTGCGAACTGTTGAACACCTCACCCCTCCTTATAGCTCACGATATACCTGCAGGGCAGACCGCTGGACTTTGACATACCTACTGCATATAAGAGAGACATGAATTCGGTAAAGGGATGACTCCATGACATTTCCAGGAGACCCAACCGATTTTTTCTATGCTGAGCCTTAGTTCTCTGTTCCAGCTGAAGTGACAAATTTTACGACGTTATCTACATAACATGGTACCCCACGAGCAAAGACATATCGTCAAGAAGCTCAAAAAGAAAACGTTGGTTATTTTGCAATACAGTCGCACGAACTGAAATTGTGAGTTTACTAAAAGTTTCGCAATGCCAAAATAGTACTGCAGTTCTTAAAATAAGGTTACATTCAAAGGCGGACATAAATATCGGCGATGTCACAGGATCCTAATCTGTTTACTTTCACTCGGAGTACATCACGCTTGCTCGCCTTGTTGATCACTTTCCGCGATGGAAAATTATCGTGACGAAAACTTCATAACGACCCAGGAACATGCAATCTTTGTTTAGGCTTCATGCCCGTTCGTTCACGCCAACCACTGCCAATACTTAGTCGCCCTTTAAACCAGGAAACACCGCTTGCGCGTAATTTCGTCAATAAACTCAATCGCCAAAGATATTACGGTTTGTGAGAAAGAAACTGTGTATAAAGTGCGAAACAACAATCAATCGACTAATTTAAACGAAGCCATGAGCCCAATCGGCAGTGCCATTTCCGAGGTAAGTTTTGTTCTCGGCAACCTTAGGATCAATCTATATAGAATGACTAGCGTGTGCACAGTTTAGAAAGACGAAACACTTACTTCCTTTCAAAAAGCGCAGGTTGGTCTAACCGATGGTGCCCAGAAATCAACCGCAGCGCCTGTTGGAAAAGATACCCTATTTTTCTCCGATATACAGGGGACAGGTATGCGGAGCTACTCACTGAAATTACACTCCCAGGTTAAAACATGGACAGATGATGGCTTTCATGGACAAAAGTGTTTTCGTCTTGAAGAAATCCGCTGCGTGCAGCCGTGGCTTCGCTGCGTTGGTCACGCTCATTCAGACGTGCATCTTGCATGTTGGCCTGTGTTTGTGCGGCTCCTCTATTAGAATATACTTGTAGGCGAAGCAAGAGAAGTCCATGGGATGAGTTACAGATAGTTGGGCTGCATGTTTAAGATGTAAAAAGCCCCACTCCATCAAGGCGCGGGCTTCACTGGAACTGGAGGCATAACAGGAAAATATGTTAGCGGTACCGAAGCACGTTATCCCATTATTTCTTCGTTGTTGCACGGAAATCAGTAAGTCTGGAAAGGAAAAATATTTATCCATCAAAGCTAATTCTCCGATTCACACAAATAGTTTGTTCGTTCTAGATAGAATATAGAACATGCTTTTTTATCCGACGCCTGGGTGAAACATTATTATTTGTTTAGAAAAGGTTACTGTAGAAATTCTCGTAAGAGTTGGTTTGAGTGCTCTGGGTGTGTAAGCATTACCGCGTAACACAACCTCTGTTGCAAGAAATACTCCTAATTATTAACAAACAAGACGGATCGAAATCTCAGGAGACTGCTCGTCTTGAGATTGCGGGTTGGGACCATTGCCGGCGGCCATGATTATGATGATTTATTGGCATTCCTTTTCAAGTGGGACGGTGACAAATAGTCACCTAGCCGGCTTGAGTTAATCAGGTATGCTATACATGTTTTCCATTTTCGCATTTTGTATGTGTTTGATTGATCATGATTGTATGTATGTTGTTGATTGTTGTATGTATGATTGAAGACCGAGGTCTTGAAAACAGACTTGACTCTGCCAATTGGACTTTCACAAAATGTGAAGAAGAACCGGACTTTCTCACTCGCGTGCTTTTTAGGGATGAGGGCAGTTTCTCCAGAAACATAAAGTTATTCTTCACAACACGGGCTTCTGGAGCGATAGGAATTTCCGCTGACTGCCACAAACACGACACCACTACCAGTGGTCGTTTAATATGTGGTGCGGTATTGTTGATGGCAACATCGTCGGAGCAATCTTTTTTGAGAATACACTAACGACGCAACGCTACGACAACGACATCCTCGAGGGCCCCGTGAACGACGTCTGTTGCAACGTTCCAATTGCGCACCTTGGGAACATCTGGTTCAACACGATGGTGCCCCTTCGCATAGTAGTTGTCAGTCTAGAGGGTGGCTCGACAAGCTTTTCTCCTAGACAGTGGGTTGGCCGGCACGAACCTGAACCCTGGCCTGCAAGGTCCCCGGACATGACACCGCTGGAATTGTTCTTGCGGGGATACGTGAAAGATCGCGTGTTTAGCCGCGAAACAACCACATCGGAATTCCTAAAGGCAAAAATAAGCAGAGCCTGCCAAGAGATTCCAACGTCGTTGGTCAAAGCTGCAACAGCGCAAGTGTTGGAAATAAGCAAGTACTCTATTGCTTCAGACGGTGACTTGTGGCGCAAGTGCTGTAAGTGTCAGTGGAAAATAGCCGCTCAAAACTGGTGTAAGACGTCCTTGTTTAACGCACCTTTATGATGTCACCGTACTCTTACATAAAAAAATCTTGCGATAAAGATAGCGATAGGTAAGAAACTGCTTTGTTTTGCCTCTTAGGCTGTTTCACATGAAGCGATTGGAGCGAATAACATTATTCTGCCGCGCATGTCGCAGAGCGATTTTCGATGATAGCTTTCACATGCGTTTGCGGCAGCGTGATTTCCGTCGCAGAGATGCGCAAGGTTTCCCCCTGCTCAAGAAGTATCCCTGCCTGCATCGTTAAATAAGAACAACATAGAAGCTAGTCAAATATTCTAATTTTGCTACTATTGTTCGATAATATAGTAAGGACACCATTTTTCACGTTTAAAGCCTTGAGACTTTACGACAGCTAGCAGATGCGGTGAATGAGGCGCTGCACAACACCACAAGTATGAGCGTGCGGTTTGTGCGGCGTCGGTGGGGTGGTTCAGTTCAGTACATTCTAATTACGTTGTTACTATGGAAGCCACAACTTTTTTTCGTGATATGTATTTGCTTTCGCAGAAGAACAAGCTACTATTGAGTGTGCACATATAAGCAGCTGGCACAATTTGTAGCGATGAAGAGGTTGGCGACGTGCCTTGTGTTGAAGCGGCGCCCTTCTCCCGACCTGGATAGCGTGCAGCTTCTCCTTTTAAACGAATTGCGTAAGCGGAAGAAAATGTATATGAAGCGCTGGTGGGTATGCCCTATTACAACATAACTGAAACTGGCGTGCGACATTGCTCAACGCGTGGTAAAACAGGAAAGCGCCGATTTTAAAGGCACTTTGTTTCGTCACATACATTGCCCTTCCCACATCGCGCTGATCGCTACGTCTGAGCGACAGCGCGACCAACTTGTTGGAATCCAGTCACAGAGAACCCACGACGTCGCGGCGGTCACTGAGCGAGGGGATGCGCTGTCTCGCCTACTGAAAATCACGCCATGTGAAACAGCCTTCGTCATCGTCTTCCTCCACAGCTGGCTCCGAAGCCGCTCATCATGCCAGCATTTCCCTGTTGCCCCTTCCGCGGCCAAGGCGCTGACGGCACTGGCCCACTGTCAGTCGGTGCGGTGATTTCGGTCTCACATTCTTTGCATTAATGTGTTTCGAATTGAAAACACCTATACAGCTCCGCTCCAATTTCGCAATATGGAGTATCGCAATCGTCCGACATATTTTTTCCGTTTTTTGCTAAAATTAAAGGTCTCTGTTCCTCTTACTTTATTTCTGATGACCCCTGGTTGCCTATTTACACTTTCAACTAGCGAGTACTTGGTTGCCAAATTTCTCGACCTCTCCTTCCCTTTTTTGTCTGGTAAGTACAGCTGGGGATAGCGTAGACGATAACGGTAACGGTGCGCCCTCTGTATTTTGAATTTCTCATTCTCCGCCTGAGCACCACGCTAAAGATTTCGGCAAAAGGTAATAGCAATGCGTATCCAATGCAACCTTTTTTGTTGTTTAAAGGTCCCTGGAGCCGTTCTTCTCGTGCGCAAGGACACAGAAGGTGTCTCTCAAGGAATGCTTTGGCCCAAAACTTTGTCAGCACACTATTATAAAACACGTACGAGTGGTTAAACATAGTTCCCTTCTCAAGCCGCGGCGTTCTCTGTCAACATTTAGAATGTGTGGACATCGCTATCTCCTGTGTCGTTTGTGCGGTGACGCAAGCTCTTTCCACTGCCGGTTTATTTAAACCGTATATGTTGCCGCCTCTCTCCCACGCAGTTATTATCCTTAAACCTGGCCTAAGTTGCGCGAACAAGCAGTGTTTGCGGCTCGCGCTTCGTGTAGACAAACGACGCAGACCACGCCGCGTATTCGGCGCGTTGCTGCAGCGAATGCCCGGGTGTGCAGTCGACAAAGTGGCTGTTGGCCATGTTATTTTGGTTTGATAATGGTCTGATCAGTTGTAAATATCTAACACGTAGGTTTGCGATTTCTTCTAAGGCTTGCAAGATTTCTTGGCAGCCGTTAGAAGCAAAAATTAACACTGCCACAGCTAGGCTAGAGCTGCAGATAACCTGTTAAGGTGTTCAAATGGGCTCTTTGTAAAGCTTTCTTTACTCTAGAAAGAAAGAAAAAGGAGATAGAAAAACGAAAACCTACACTGACCGCGGGAGGCGAAAGGCAGTGACCATGCCGCTACACTAAAGAATAACTCAACATGACGGCTCTCTGACCGACGTTTTCTCCCTTTGTAAGGCACTCCTCTGCAGTGCTTTCTTTTTCCTCATCTCGACTTGTTAGGACATTTTTCTGCTGTCATTATAATCACATTATACACGACACCTGGCTGTCTGACAAATGCGGAACCTGTGGCTGCCCTTCATGCATCTTTATTTTCTATACTGCGGGTAATCGCTGTGTTGATGAAGGATGTTGGTGTTGGGACATTGACATACAGCCTTCGTGTATTCTGCAGCGTGCTGTCGCTGAAGTTTACTAAGTTTACTTTTTTGACGCATCTGAGGTGCAATACGAACGTAATACAGTGCGGATGCCATTCATGTTAATACCGCCAAAGAAAACATCGCTGCACCTATTTTCACTGAGAATTCCGCCACGTCGATCGGCTCACGTCGGCAGAGCTATAGCAGACGCTCAGTATTCTCAGGCGGAAGTAGGTCATTTGTTTGAAAAAAAAGGTCTACACTTATTGCATTTGTGTACTTATTTTTTAAGGTTACAAAGAGTACGATGTCTATGCAAGGTATTAAAAATTAGTTTAATGAAGTGACATGTTTCTTGCATGGGATCACGCTGCGTGGGTAGCCAGTCGGATCGCTCGGCCGAGTGGAATCGCTTAGTCATGCGACGCTGTAAAAGGAAATTTGCTGGTTTTACGACGAGTCCGCTGGTGATGTGCGACCGAATGCTTTTCTGTAAATAAAGAACGGGCATTTCCGTAGAGCGAAGAGCCTTAAAAGAGAGACCGTAATACAAAATACAAGTGCTTTTGTATCTAGAAAACGGAAGACACTGTATGCTGAATCTGTAGTACAACCGTTAAAGTACAGGTGCTTCTCGTGTTCAGAAAACGGAACGCACTGTATGCTGAATCTGTACTATAACCGTTAAAGTACAGGTGCTTCCCTTACTTCGTCATACAGAGCATATTCATTGTTTGCAGAATTTACTATCCGGGACAAAAATGCCCCAGACGCCCGAGCACCGACAGAATTTAATTGGTGCGTTATATGCTGGGATCGGCCACGTTAACATCTGCGTTCGGAATGTGCACACGTGACCCATGCACTGTTCCCAGCGGTCTTGAACGCCAAAATGCAATTTGGTCGACGCTCGCACTTCCCGGGTACTTTTGTCCACGACAGTACCTATCCTTTAATGCAAATGTCATGAAGGCAGCTCATAGCCAAAGCAACAGGTCACCAATGGGAAAGTTGTCTTGCCAACGCACTAAGGCACTGCGCCCTTTATTATAGGAATGAACGGCATAGCATATATACAAAAAAGTGCACAATTTCAGTCCTCAAGTTCCTTAGATCTCAGAAGCAACTTTATTTTCTTCAATCACTCGTCTTGCACTCTTACCTGGTGAAAGTTATTCTTGACCCCAAACCCCTTGCAAGAATAAACTTGTCACTGTTAGGAGAAACAAATAGGATTCGTGAATTTCCATCCTAAAGAAAGCGGCAAAAAAGGATAATCACAGAACACAGCAAAGCAGTACCTTATGTGTTAGAAAAACGTGTACGTAGAACAACATTCTTGGTTAGTATGATTAGGAAATCGAAAAAGCAATACTATACTAACCTTATTAAGAACGAGAGCGGTAATACGAAAAGGATATAGGAAATCATAAAAGAAGGTACAGGAAAAAGCAAAACACAGAGCATTCATCCTGATAAACCATCGACACAAGTAGCTAATGATTTCAACTATTATTTTGCTAACGTAGGAAGGAATTGAGCTGACCAGATTTTATCCTGTAATCCCGTAGCTTCGCTACCTAGAATAGTTGACGACGGCTCTCACCTAGAAGAAATTACTCGTGATGAACTTATGTCAACGATAAATCAACTGCCTCTAAAGAAAGCGGCTGGTCATGATGGTATATCCACTAGGATTTTAAAAGAGAATGTAGACATTCTCTGCTGTCCCATATGCAATGTATTCAATCTAGCGTTAGCTTCCAGCTCGTATCCAGATATATTAAAAACAGCCAAAGTCGTTCCCATATACAAGTTCGGAGATTCGAACCAACCAGAGAATTATAGGCCAATTTCTGTTCTGAGTGTGATAAACACTGCTTTTGAAAAGCTAATTTCCAAGAGATTGAAGCAATTTCTAAATGAAAACAATGGAATTTGTCCGCAGCAGCATGGTATTGTTCCCTCCAGATCGACATCAACAGCAGTCCTAACACTTTCTCAATTAATAAATTCTGCGCTTCATCATGATATAATTATAGGAATATTTTTGGATATAAAGAAGGCATTTGATACCGTTTCTCACTCCATGCTATTGCAAAAACTTGAAAGTTATGGCGTCACAAAGGACTCCCTAAAATTTTTTCCAGCTATATATCCTAACGGAAACAAATGATAGTAATGGTGAATATTATTCTACATGCAGCACAGTAACCAGCGGAGTCCCACAAGGTTCAGTTCTCGGTCCTGTGTTATTCTCATTGTACATTTATGACCTCCCTAATGCTCTTCAGAACTCAAACGTTCTAATTTATGCAGATGGCACAGCTTTATTATTCACAGGAGACACACTTTCTCCACTGCAAACGCACGTGACGTACGAGTTATCAAGAATTTCCTCATGCTTCTTAGCAAACAAATTAACTTTAAATAGCAATGAGACAAAATCTGTAGCTTTTCGAACGAGGAGAAACAATGTTGACGCCAGTCAAATAAATCTTACGTTAAATAAAAGCCCCATCCAAGAAGTTTAAATATCTGGGCGTCATGTTTGACCGGCATATACAGTGGGAAGCACATATTCATAATGTATGCAAGAAGGTCGCATATGGTTGTTACTCCCTAATTAAAGCAAGCAATATTTCCCTCGCGAAGTACTCAAATCCCTTTACTATGTGTTTTGCCGTAGCCATATTAGTTATTGTTTAGAACCATGGGGCGTGACGTACTTACAAACATGGGTATACACATACTTACAACCTTTACAAAAACTACAAAGAATGGCCTTGAAAATAATTAGCGCTTCAAATTACACCAGTGATACATTTAATTATGTTTTCTAAACACAACATGTGTTATCCGTTAATGCGCTATGTAATCACAAGATTTCAATTTCAGTTAATAATATTTATGCTCTAACTTTACTATTCCTCGAAACGTCTTTTCCTTGCCAACTCACAGTACTAGACATGCTTTAAAAGGTCACCTCAAGTTACCAAATTGTTACGATGTATACGGCGAAAGGTTAATTGAATGCAGTAGTACAAAAATCTAGAATATTTTACTCCTAGAAGTTAAAACCGCACGTAATTTCAAGCAGTGCAGCAAATTCTATTTTCTTGATAACCAGAATCTCTAACGTACCTGAATTAATTATGTAGGAGTAGTTTTAAAGTGTTTTTTCTCTGTATAATTCATGACGTGTTCCGGAATACTGTGCTGTTAAAATCTGCGCCTCACCTGTCATTTATAATTTGGCACTGGACCGCAGACTAGCCTTCCCTTGCTATCGGTCCAGATATATGTGTAACCATGATAATGTGAAGAAAAATAAAGCGCTTGCACTTGCAAAAAATGTGCCAGAAAATATAAACAGAGAAAACTCTATTATATTCTTGATGCCAACAAAATATAACGTAAAGCGCATTCTGAGGCCAAAAACTATCGGGGAAAAATCTTACATTATATTAATGGAAATTTCTAGGCTGCACGAAATGTTTCACATCATCAATTTTCAAGACGCACCAGTGTGAAAAGTTCTATGGACAAAATAAAATACATTTAGTGCAAATGTCCCACAATTATAGTGCGAAATAATGTAATATCTCTGCATTAATGTTACAACAAAAGTTGACAGTATTCAATCAGAGCCCTGTAAATTTTAGCATGCAGAGGCACCACTTCGTTAAACAATAGCGATGTTATTTCTACGTATACAAGTATTACCCATGAATTTCTGCCATTGTCCAAAAGAAATTACCATCAAGGTCTGCCTCATAGAAGATTAGGATTAAAGCATAAATTTAATGTAGTCACCCTAGCAGAAACATCTCATTTGAACTTCACAGTAAGTAGACCTCTGTTGATACCAGCCTCCTACAATGCTGAAACTTGCTGCATGCTTAGCAGAGATATTATGGTGGTATCGCTTAACGCTAAAGCTATTCGGGACTGCGGCATTCTAGAACACATCTACAAATGTTCAATTTCATGTGTAACACCTTCATTGATTTGCTTGCACAACTTACCAAGGGCAACTTAAAGTTACTTCTGGTTCAGCATTTTTGTCTGCTAGACCACAATCGAATGACATCAACATATTAACATAATAACTCAGATAATGCAATTTGGCCTATATATTAACACCTTCGCATACTGCCACAGCTGCACTCAGTCACATGTGGTGTAATATTGAAGGTGTGCTTGTCCACCAGCACTCCAATGTCACTAACAGGGATCAGCTATACAGCTAAGTAGATGGTCGTGACTCAGGTAGTAAAAAGCTGAGAAAAAAAAATCCACTCACTTTCAGAGCAACATTACTGCGATAACTTGAAAGACATAGACTCATTGCAGGCAGCAGACCTCTTCTCAGCTCTAGCAGGACAACAGCAACTAGTCTTTTAGTAAAAGAAAACGATTTATTAGTAATGATAACTTACCTTGTTCCTTCAGAGTATCA
This sequence comes from Dermacentor albipictus, assembly GCF_038994185.2. NCBI lineage: Eukaryota > Metazoa > Arthropoda > Arachnida > Ixodida > Ixodidae > Dermacentor > Dermacentor albipictus. The sequence continues at coordinate 30,441,527 of NC_091825.1, forward strand.
ATACAACCCGATTTTCATATCTATCTACCCCGCTTTAGTAATACAACTGAATTATTCGTAAAAAACAGTCTATGATGATTGCATTCGCTTCGCTTGCATGTCCAAATTTGTTTTTCAGTTGATGTAAGATTTACAGCTCGCTTACTGACATGACTGCCTTGACTACTCAGACATCATTCGAAGCAAAACGTCTTGCTGCACCGCATGCAGCTGCACTAAGGAAACACACAGCCGAGCAGCCGGAGCGAACTTTTTTTTGGTCACTGCAATAAAAACATGCGTGCAAGCAAGAAAGTAACGATCACAAGTAGTTAGCTATTGCTATTGCCTTGAACGTATTCTAACAGAAGTTCTTGCCGTATCGGATGCGTATGCTCTGAAGCCTGTACAAGCGTCAATAAAGTGTGCAACTGAATGCAGTTTTATTCTATGGTTTTAAGGCAAATCAGCAAGAGGTTAGAAGTGTCACACGAAAAATTGCACTCGCGATCGGGCCGATCGCGCTACCACTGAAATCGATCTGAAAAGATAGGTGACTCTTTTCCGCATTCATGCATCATTTTTGTCCTAAGACGCTGCTTAGTGGCCTTTTGAAACACTATTTCTGTTCGCGAAGCCGGCTTACCACAAACCATTTTATTACCTATATTATGCATACCAAATAAAAATAAAAGGGGCTTACCTCATGAACAAGTTACGACTTTACGTAGACTGTTGAACATCCGTTCAGAGCAGGCTACCGCGTGTCCAAGCGCATACGTGCACCCGAACACAGGGCAACGTCTTCGATGCCGCAGCGTGAAGCGTTCTGTAGACGAAGCGAAACGCATTCAGCCCAAATATCCCGGTGGTATGACGGTACATGACGAGCACGCAAGCGCATACCACACAGTGACATATTCGGAACTATGCCAATTTGAACATGCCTCGACTCAAGCAGCGTAACCATCCATCGCTTGTGTTCTTCGCTCCCGATGCGCCAATGTCTCTTCCTTGGGGCCTTGCTCCACTTTTGAGTACAAATCAAGACATATTTACGGGAACCTGACAATTTTCACTACAGGAAACGGTAAAAGCCGGCTGACTACACATGCGCAGTTTTGTCTACCGCTCCTTAGATCGGAAGCACAGCGCACGCTGCCCCCTGGTGCCGTACTCTGTGAGCATGGACAACAAAGCAGGATTGGTTTTGTTTTCGTATTTGTGCTCTACTTGGTGGAACGGTAAAATAATTGCTTGACAAATAATTCAATTCTAAAAGAGGAGAACGCTCTCTTTCTCAAAGGTAGTGCATTTTATACAAGAAGAGATAGAGAACGCAAGAAGAAGGCAGGGGCATCAACCAGACCATTTGCTACTGTATAACAAACTCCAGTGTTGCAATGCAGTGCAAAACAGTGCGCTAGTTCAGTACAGTGCTAGTTTGGGCTGGTTGGTGCATGTAATGAACGGGTAAATAATTAGTTGTGTCATAACATATGCCCATGAATAAAGCATATAAAAGAAATGGTGTTGCATGCTGGGTCAAAAAGATATAAAGCTTGAATCGTTATGCCAGCTCGGCGCTGGGCATTCTTTCTTTCCTTTTTCTTTTTTTCTTTGTGACAGCACACACAGTATTAGCGCAGTACTAGGTCCTTTATCTTCAGCCACCTTTCCGTATTTTGCACACATGTCGGTGCATGTTCGCGTTCTTTATTCTGCCGTCCGAGAACGTGTGCGCTGAGCGGTCTTGTTTCAAGATGAAGCGCCAAATGCTTGCGATTACATCTTACCGCAAGAATTGACAACACATGAACAGCGAATATTATGCGCAATCATTTTGTGTGTCAATGAACGGAGAGTTATTCACAGAGACGAGACAATGTGGAAATAATATGCAAATGAGTTACACCAACTGAATTACACTTCAGAAAATCAGTTTATCTCTTGGGTTAATTGCTTCCCGCCTTTGAAAGTTTTATCCGGCTATTGTACTTGGACCAGCAGGCCGCCAGTTCCCTTCGAGACCATTTGTTGCTAAATGTAAACGCAGTTTCGGTCATTATGCCGCTTCCTGCGTTATACTGGTTTATAGCGCGAACAATTTTTGACTTAGAGTGCCATGTCATTCCCGGTGCACCAGCATCTGATGGTCGCAAATTTGTTTACATTGGAACGTATGCCCACGGCTCTTCATTCACTTAAACATATATGCGTGTGTATGCAATGTTCTCAAATTAAGCACTTTGTAGTTAATAATACAGCATGTAATTGTGCATATGATCAGCGTTACAAGGCCCGTATGCGCGGCAAACTGCAACCGGAATGAAGGATGCGTATATATATTCCCACGATCAGTTATTGCACCTTTTCGTATAAGGCTAGCTCTCACATTTTCTACGTATCTTCATATGCGTACAGCTTGCGTGTTCAATAAAATATTGCTAGATAGAACGTTGCGAATACAAGCGCTCATTCAGACAGCGTGTATAGCTTTCCTCGCAGGAGTACGGACGTTCGAGGAACAAAAATACGGAATTCTGTGTTTTTCGTGCTAAACAGTGTAGCCACTGTATTATTACAGTGAAATGCCCGTAAAACTTAAAACGGGGAGCACTTTCCGTGTATTAACGGAAGCTTTTGCAGTACTCTTGAAATAGGACATGCTTTCGATATTTTAATCTGCAAATCCTCTGTATAATGCTGGAAAGTTTTTAAAATGTACGTAGCATGGGAAGGGGCGACTCAAAACTCAGGGAAGCGGCACCGCCGCGATGGGTAGTAATGCACATTCTTAATACCTTATAATAATTGACACGTATTACTTGGAGTCTTCATATGTGCCTCTTACTGATCAGATTGACTTAGTCTACCGACTCAGTATGCTTGTAGATAACTCTTAAAATCATTTCAGGGTCCCCTTTGAGAATAACTCAGCCATATTAAGGCCAGTTAAGTGCAAGAGGATGATCGGACATGGGAAAAATGATGCCAAAACAAAGCAATCTGGGCCATTTGCCATACTCCTGAAGTATACTGTGAAGTTAACTGTGTTTGATGAAGGCGGCAAGAGGTATGGCCGTGATGTTTTGATAGAAGACACGGTAGTGTCCCGACGACGACAGCAGCTGCATGACGAGGATGAAAGGGTTGCTCTGAAGATGATGATGGCGCAACTTCGAAGCTAGTATGACCAAGACGTCTCAATGACCACGGAATCATACGCCGACACGGTGACCTAAGTCATTTACCTGCTTGAGCCACTAGGTATGAGCTCCGTGTTGCGATGCCGTCGTGGTCGTCCCGGAGTCGTTATTGCATCTTCTTGATAACTTACTTTCGTCATGACTTCGTCGTCACGCCTTCTAAACCAACCTACTGCTCCAACTTTAATATCTTGAGCCAGATGGTATCGGCTTGTGGTCATGATGCTTTCATGGTCGTTGCACCACCGATATTTCAGCTTTGTCATCCGACACTTGCCATGCTGTAGTCGTCCCTTTATCATTGTCATACAGTCATCATGCATTCTTTGTCACATTGCCCCAGTAATGCCATTGTGTTCATTTATAGCCGTCATTCTAGCTTCGTTATATGCTTGTCGTCGTGCTGTCATCTTTACGGCCACAACTCTGACCCAGTGGTCCGTGCTGCCTAATACATTAAGCTACCAGGTATGCGTTCGGCGTCATGATGCCGTCGTGGTCAGTACGTCGTCGTCAATCCAGCTTTTGTCATCCGACTGTCGTAATGAAGTCGTCATCGCGCCATGGCCGTCACACAGTCGCCGTCATGCCGTAGTCATCACGCTGTAGTTTTATCATTGTCATCACTTCACTAACATTAAAATGGTCAAGCCCTTTCTATCGTACCGCATTTGCTGTTCCATTGACCTCAATCTTGCTTTGTCACTTTATTGTAATCACAATGTCGTCATTCAGTCGTGATTATGCCACTATTGTCACGTCGTCATGAATGGTCGCTGTTGTCCCTCTATTGTCATGTTCTTGTAATGCTATCATGTTCGTGCCCTCATCGTCACTGCCGCTTCTCCATCCAAGTCTCGTCTTGTCTTTGTCGTCACGCCGTTGTCGTCACACAGATTTAGGGATACAGTCATCGCGACGCCATCGTGATTATACATTGGTCGTTGTCCCATTGTCCTTATGACGTTGTCACCCCATCGTCGTCATGCAGCATTTGTTCGCATATCGTCGTCCGGATGTCGTCGCGGTCAGTCGTAATCCCTGCAACTTCGACACCCAACTCTCGCAATGTCATCGTCGTCACGCCATTCACCATCGTCATCACTTCAGTATCGTCAACCGACTGTTATCATGCCATTATCGTCATACAAATTTCGCCAATCTAGAACATCATTCCGAGTTCTTCATTCTATTTAATCATGCTGTTGTCATTCAATCGTGATTATGCCGCCGCTGTCGTGCCATCGTTCTAATTTTGCTGTCGTCAGATGTACGCTTTCAAGCATCCTTTGTCGTACCTTCATCGCCATACCATCGTGGTCGTTGCATCGCCGTCATTTCCGCGCCTTCATCCCGTTGTCATCGCACCAGCGTCCTTACGTCATTGTCGCTATGCAGTCGTCCTCTTGTCATTGAACCTACGTCGTCGTTATCATTTTGGAATAATTTTGAAATCGCTAAAACTTAGTAATCCAGATCTCACTATCATCATGCTGTTATCGTTACACGCCTTTGTCGTTTGATAAGTATAATTCCTTCATCACTTCATTTTACGTGAGCTTGGCATCCTTAGCCAGCGAATGCCATAGCAAAGTGGGACAATATCAGAGGATGTGGCATATAGCCGAAGTTGCGATAAAGTCACAATTACCATTCAGCATGTTGACTAAACGTGACTTCAGTGATATAGTCTGTACCTACATAATTTGATAGTTATTCGCATTACCTTCAACAGTCATCCTGAAATGAGTTCTGTCATTATTATTATTATTATTATTATTATTATTATTATTATTTTAAAACTCGGCGCCACGACCCCCTTCTCATAGTGGGCCCTATGTGTGTATCTCTGCTTACGCCAAGATTTTCCTGCGCTGCCTCGTTCGGTATGGCCGCATGCATTTCGCCATTTACGGATAAACGACTAATTCAAAGGGCACAGAAATCGACCGCTCATATATGTAGAAATTGCACTAGCGCAGCAGTACTACTTCGTTGACGAGCCCCGGCGATCATCACCCTGTCACTTACTTCTCTAGGTACGTTCTATGCACTGTAGTACCTCTACCTGTTGCATACCGAACGTACGCATGTCTCGTTGTTGTTCTGGTATTGGTGGCGGTTCCGCATTTATGGCGCTTACCCACTAAGGGGGATAGGCCATGAATTGAGCAGCCGGAGATATCATGACACATATTACACCAGCACTAATAAAGGAATACGTTCCCCACTATTGTGTCCGGATGTAGAAAAAAGTTCCCGAACATAGTACAATGCAGGCTGACCTGCGGTGGAAGTAAAGCAGGCGTTAAACACTCCCCAAGCGTGGGCCGATCCCAAAGAAAGTGCAATGACGGGCCAACCAGCGGTGGAGGTGCAGTTCGCCATTAAAGTGCCCACATACAGAGCTTCGCTGGTCATTCTACTTAACAGATTGGAAGGGCACTGAGCTTTCATTACGAGTTTTCTTAGCCATCTCTCCCTTTTCCGTACTCCTGGCAGTGGAATACACCAAACGTTTAGGTATCGCGTTTTAACCTTCTTTATGGCCTATGAGGCATTTTGTACCATTAGAAAATGAGCAGCTGTGCTACTATACTACCATCATGCACAAAAGGAAATAATTACATCAGATGTGTTTGTTATCCACCATGTCTTATTTTACAAAGCCATGGAACTGAGCCATTTCCTCAATTTTTTACACAGTTCTCTGTTGCACCATAATATATATATATATATATATATATATATATATATATATATATATATATATATATATATATATATATATATATATATATATATATATATATATATATATATATATATATATATATATATATATATATATATATATATATATATAGTCATATCACAAGAAGCCAACAAACACTGACACCAAGGACAACATAGGGAGAAATTACTTGTGCTTCAGAAATGAACCAAAGAAACGATAAATCAATGGAATTTAAAGTGGATGAACGAACAACTTGCCACAGGTGGGGAACGATCCCACAACCTTCGCATTTCGCGTGTGAAGCTCCACCAAGTGAACTACCGCGGCGCCATTTCCCCATCCACTTTGTTGGGTATTTATATTTCCCAGTAGAACCCTAGAAGTGTTAGCCAGCGCCACCACTCGCATACCTTGGCGGCGGATGTGGAACCTCCTTTCTGCCGCAGCCGTCACGGGAACGTGATCCTTTTGGGTGAAGGCAACCGGTCAACAAAGCTACGCATGCTACCTGAAGGCATCAATGTTTCCGGATTCGATACCCTCGTTATGTAATAAACGAGAAGAAATGGGGTTAACCAAGGAGCCTGATTTTTATTTGTTATCTCATAAGAAGCAAAGAAACACTGACACCAAGGACAATATATGGGAAATTACTCGTGCTTGATAAATGAAATAAAGGAATGAAAAAATTATTGAAATGAAAGTGGATGAAAAAACAAGTTGCCGCAGGTGGGAAACGATCCCACCACCTTCGCATTTCGCGTGCGATGCTCTACCAATTGATCGAGCTGCTTGGTGCCATTTCCTCATTCACTTCCTTGGCTATTTATGTTTCCTAGTACAAACTTAAATGTTTCGTCAAATTAGAATGCAGGACATGTTCGAGCGTCGTAAAGCAATCTGAAGTTAAGGTTACTGGCCTGAAATCGCCTGTACGATCCCCCTCTTTAGATATCGCACTCACGTTGGCAGTCTTCCAATCTTCAGGTGGCTTTTGAATTTTTAGTGGCTTTTGGAATGATACTACACAGAAAGGTGCTATTTGTCCTGAGCAGTGCTTTAAAATATGATTAGAAATTTCATCGGGTCCATTAGCTGAATGCACGTTCAGATTACACAACAAAGCCTCCACACCTTCGCTCTCGGCAATGTTCTCCATTTCGGGTAATCGTGTCGGCGTGTCAGAAATTGCAATGCTGCAAGGCATTGTAAAACTGAATGAAAATACTTGTTCAAAATCGTTCCTTTTCTTTTATCGCCTTTGATTATAGGTTAGCATCATTTGCGATGGCCGGGATGCGAGGGTTAAGCTTCTTATTGCTCTTAATATAGCGCCTGCCCTCTTTGGGATTCGTTTTGAACTTATCTGCTAAGGCTGATAGATATGCATTGTTCGCAACCTTCAATTTGTTTTCATGTTTGTGCTGATCTCTCGCAGCTTTGTGTTCAAGCTAAGGTGTTGGTTATTGACAGCTTTGTTCATTAGCCTGCTTCGCGGAGTGGAAAAAGTATCGTGATGTGTTTCATAAGGCTCAAAACAATACTACGTCAATAAGACAGGCGTTGCGCCTATGTGTTTTTTAATTCTTGGCCCAAATCATCTAAAACACCCTGTATATGTGCACCTAAATAGAGCGAAAGAAGGCTGCACGCCATCTCACTTTTGTTGTCACCGTCGTACAGAGCATGTTCCGTCAGAATCGTGTTCTCAATTTCTATGCTTGATGGCGTCACAATATTTGGAATAAATTAAGGAATGTTCCGTACGACGGCTGACGACAACAAGAGAGGCACTGCAACCATGCGTAAGACATTTTATAAAGAAGAACATTGTTCTGTGTTCACACGACAGGCTCATCACACAATAGGCTCACTGCGCCACGTGTGCTGACAACTGGCTCGTAAGTAACCGGCTGCCAGTGGCGTTGGCGGATAACCTTGCACTTCTGTCCATTCCGACTCAAGGCGAGCTGCTGTGACGTCACGCCTGCAACCAACGACAGAACGAGGCGGTGCGTAAAACAAAACAAAAAATTCATTATTTCTATGGTGCACACAGAAAGGCATGGATAACGTGAAGGCTTACATTCTTGAATATATCTTCAGTGATTATCTAATATGAAGCATTCTGATCCCGAATGCTTCAGATGGTAGGGTAGAACGTACTCTACCAGTGTGTGAGAGTACGCAGGCTAGTGGGACTAATCCACCCTATGTGCCAAACGTGAACTACAGAACACGGCAAAAGCTATTACCAGCATATACACAATGGAAAAACCATGAAGTAAATATGCCCATGAAAAAAACGCGGAGAGGGCACGGAAACGCCCAGCTGTTCAGTTCTACTTCTTGACCACTTCTGCTCTTTGTACTTCCGTACTATCAGCTTAGTCGCTCAATGCAGCATTCATATTCGTTAGCATTTATACAGGCATGTCAGTGACGCGCTATAAGGAAGGAAGGAAATCAACTTTAGTCAAGGTCCTGCAGGCCACGAGAGCTTTGGGCTCTCATGGAGTGGGCATCTCCCACGATGGAACCGGGAGTATGAGCTTCCTGGATGCGTCGTGGACCGTTATATGGGCCAGCCATTGTTCGATCCTCTAAGAGAACGCAAAAAGAAAAAAATCCCACGTGTCCGCTGAACCAGTTTCGCGCAGTCACATAGCCGCACCTTCTGTCAGCTAACTGGACCATGCCGACATGTGGGTAGCCACTGCACGCTGTTTAAGAGAAAAAGGAGAAGACGGCGTTCCGAACGGTCGCTTTTTTCATGTTTTCCGCTCAAAAGGATTTATCGGCCCCTGGCCGAGGTGCTGCTCAGGCTTCAGCCAGCAGCAATGACTACCGTGTTGTGATACCTCGTCTTCCTACCGGTAAGCTGGTTGTGGACTCGGTTTTCCTGCATGCTGACTTAAGTGGTCGACCGTACAGAGCCCAAGACTTCAGAGACGCCCTCCGGAACGTTATTGACCTGAAGGAAATTAGTTCCATCGGTCAATTTCAGATGTCACACGTGTGGATGGGGACGTGCAAATCATCAATTACAAAATCAAAGCTAGTCACGTGCGGAGAATTATCCGTAAAAGGTAGACGCTGCCTCGTTATTGACCCCGAGCCCACAGAAGTGAAAATGAAGCTTTTATGGCTTCCTGAGCGTTTGGCAGACGATTACATTCGAGATGCGCTCCAGGCTTACGGGAAAGTTAAGTCCATATCAGCAGAAAGCTGGAGAGTATCGGAAATGGAGCAAATGCGTACCCTAAATCATGACGTGGTGTTGACTCTTGCCGATAGAGTCGGCGCGGGCGACGTTCCACATCTTCTACACGTTTGTGGGGTGCAGAGCCTTGTATTGATTCCAGGCCGGCCCCCACTTTGTCTCCGCTGTAACAAGGTTGGGCACATTCGTCGAAGCTGCAGAACCCCACGTTGTGAAGCCTGCCGACGCTTTGGCCACACAGATGAAGAATGTGTTTTGACATACGCCGACAAGTTACGACACAGGACAAGGCCTCCAGAAGAAAGCTTGCAGGAACACATAATGGATGTTACTGAGGTTCTCGACGCAAAGGGAGACGTTCCCTCTTCCGCGGATACCAGCTGTGCTAGTAAAGCCCCTCTACATGTTAAAGACAATGACATTGCAGAACCGCCCCAGGAAAAGGAATGTAGCGAAGAGAAAGAAGTGCCCGCTACCACGCAGCCAGTTTCCACCCAGCCAGCGAATGAGACAGCCGCTGATGACTCATCTGCTACACCGAAGTACCTCAACACGTGCGCTATGCAGTCAGAAGACAGACGAAGTAGCGCGGATACGTCAATTGCGAAGCGCCGTGTGACTAACAGATCAGAATCAAGCACGGACAGCGAGACGGCCTGTACCACAAGAAAAGCACGTCGCCGCAAAACATCGACACACTCAGGACAGTGCCGGCGATCACGGTCCAGGACGCCTGGTGAGGGTTCGGAGGGAGCCTCACCGTTACCCTCTAGGACCGACCGCATAGAGAATTAAGTCTAAATAGTTGGTATACACCATGGCCCTGTCCCAGAAACTTCTCTTCGCAACGTTGAACGTGAGAGGCCTTAGGTCTTCGCAGAAACAGGCGCAGCTTCGCCGGCTTTTGTCTAGGAAGCGGCTCGACTTCGTCGCCGTGCAGGAGACGAAGATTGAGAGTGATGACGAGACAGAAAGGGCTTTGCGACCTTTTCTGTCTGAATATAACGTCTGCGTTTCACACGCTCTTGGTTTATCCGCGGGCTGTTTCCTGTTTCTGAAAAAGAGCGTACTTTGTTCAGCACTTAGTTACCATGTAGACACTGAAGGTCGATATATATGTTGTGATATTGTGTTGCAGGGTGTGCCATGGCGATTAGTGAACGTCTATGCATTTAATGACGCTGCAAAACGAATTGTCTTATTTGATACTGTGCGTAGTCTAATGGACTGTGATCGTTGCATTGTGGTTATGGGTGATTTCAATTGTGTATGTGATCCGTGCGATCGAAGTGACATTAACACTCAGCGGGGAAGGAGTGGTGAAGTTTTATCTAACCTAATAGAAAATGCAGAGTGTCGGGACAGGGAGCTCGCTCTTATACACGAATTCAAGGTCGCTCTTATGCCCGCCTTGATCGGATTTATGTTTCTTCATCACTCCTCTCCCGGGAACTGCCCTGCACTACTATCCCAGTTTCGTTCTCTGATCATTGCATGGTTATCGCAATGATTGGTGAGAAATCTGTAACCAATTTCCGACCACAGTGGGCACTCTGGAAGCTTAACTCTGAGCTCCTAAATGATCAGGATTTTATTAATCGCGTACGCATGAACCTAAAAAGTTCTCTTTCTACTGACTTGCCGTTATTTTCAGCTTGGGAACTCTTTAAACAAGAGGTTCGTACAGTGGCTATAGAAATTGGATCGCTGAAAGCATTCTATAGAAAGAATGAAGAAACAATACGTCTTAAGAGCCTACACAACCTTTACCAGATGGAATGCGAAATGCCAGGCACTTACATTGTTGACATAGAAAATCTTAAATGTGAGTTGCAAAAGTATGATGCACTGCGTTACAGAGGTGCGCGAGTTCGATCTCGAAATAGGCGTGCTCTGCAGTCTGAGCAACCAACACGTCAAGCTTTACTTGACGAGCGACGTCACGCTGTTTCCAAAGTAATTCCGGAAATATACTCCGAAGGTAGTCTTCCAACAAATGCGAATGACATAATTTCTAAGTTCGAAACTTACTACAGTGTGTTGTTTAGTGCTCGGCCCGATGATCACGATGCAAAAGTTTTAGCGAGTTTTGTGTCTCTAGTAAAACCTTTACAGGGTGATGACTGTGCATGCATTAGTGATACCCTTACGGTACAAGAAATTGAGCTAGCTATTGATCAGCTGCCTCTGTCGAAAACACCCGGCCCTGATGGACTTTCCTGTGAATTTTACAAAGCTTTCAAATCAATTATCAGTCCCATATTATTGGACATTTTTATTACAAGCTTAGAGGTAGACGCCCTTCCGCAATCGTTTTGCGAAACCCACACAGTTCTAATTCCAAAAAGTTCAGATAAGGAGAAACTGCGTTCTGTTGAAAGCTACAGGCCAATCACTATGTCAAACGTAGATTATAAAATTTTTGCAAACATTTTATCGAATAGATTGCAATTTGCGATGTCAATTCTCATTGGTTCCCATCAGACGTGTGGAATTAGGGGCAGATCCATTCAAACCAATACACATATTGCCCGTACACTCCTTCAGTATTGTTACGGTTCCACTGAACAGCTTGCAATGCTCCAGGTAGACCTTGCTAAAGCTTTTGACCGTGTCAGTCACTCCTATCTATTTACACTCCTGGAGCATGCCAATGTTGGCTCCGTTGTGCTTAAAGGCGTTAAGCTTTGCTATACGTGTTGTACCACTCGTTTAGTTATTAATGGCCAACTCTCTAAACCAGTTTACATTTGCTCTTCGGTAAAACAAGGATGCCCTATGTCCCCATTACTATTCGCCCTTTATCTGGAACCGCTATGCTTACGCGTAATTCAGTCGAGTTACATCCATGGCTTCAATATACTGGGTAATGAAGTAAAAGTCTTAGCTTATGCAGATGATTCAGCGTTCTTCTGCACCGATAAGTCCAGTGTTGAAAAGGTAGTATCAACAATAGAGGAATTTGGCAGCGTATCAGGAGCACGAATGAACTCCGCAAAAAGCTTAGGCTTATGGTTTGGCTCATGGTGCTATACACCAGAACAGTTTGCAGGCGGTAATTGGACTGGTGTCCCGCCAAAGTGTCTCGGCGTGCCGCTAGACGCATATAAATTAAGCGCACACTATTGGAAAGAACAGGTTTCGGCCCTGCAAAGTTACGCCCAGACATTCATTCCACACCAACTTTCTATTTTTGGGAAAGCCGAGGCCTGCAATAAGTTCTTGGCAACAAAAATTTACTATGTCTTCCAAGTTATACATTGTGCCAGGCTCTACATCCAACGCTTTCACCGAATCTTTGCGACCTTCGTATGGTCTTCCACTTTTGAGCCCATGAGGCGAGACAATATTTTCAGGCCCGTTAGTGAAGGTGGGCTGGGTTTAGTACATCTTTATGTGAGGCAAATAGTGTCTCGTTTCTTCTTTTTTCGCGATACATCGCATCCTATAATTCGGTCGTTCATGCAAGTCACACTTGTTAATGCGTTACCTGATTTAATCGTTTCTTCGAATTTTTCTTCGCGTTTATGCTTCTGGGGGTTCATGCAAGAAGTTTACTTGGCAGTTCGTTTCCTGACACTGCGGTTTTCCACTGAATACTTGTACTCTGTGTCGCGTAAAACGTTATACAAAGATCTATTGTCCATGCTTTTTCCGCCTCCATTTTACCGATCACTATACATTCAATGGCCAGGTCACGATGTTCTAAAGCGAGTTCGTAAAATGTATATATCCCCTTGCTGCAAAACATTCTTTTATAAACTTCATAGTGAAACCATACCAGTTAAAACATGGCTACAGAAAAAGGGTATCTTTGTCTCATCTGTTAACTGTCGCCTTTGTGACGTGCCAGAGACGATTGAACATTGTGTTATTAGCTGCACCGACGCCATAATATTTTGGGATGTCCTCCAACGGACTTTAAAAAAAGACTTTGACATCAACGACCATACTGTGCGATACCTGCTGCCGACCGGTGATAATAGTGCACCTTTCGATATGTTTTTTCTCATCGGAATGCACAGTTTGTGGAAAACGCGAATGATGGACCGAAACGCCGAAACGGTTGTACCTACAAGGGTGAATTTCATCCAAATGACACTACACCTAAAGCAGGTTTATGATGGACTTGATACCCAGCCGGATTGGTACCCCATTTTGGTGAGGTGCCTATCCTTTCCACCCTTCTAAAGTGAAGCCACATTTCTACCCACAGAATGAACGATGCCTTTTCTCTGAGTGACTATGATTGTGCTCTCCAATCTCTGACTATGCACAACTGGTGAATATCGGGTTGCTGCTACTGTAATAAATACCATGAAAGAAAGAAAAAAAAAATCCGTCGATAGCTCAGTTGGCAGAGCGGTGGACTGTAGAGGTTAGCCTGACACAGACATCCATAGGTCGCTGGTTCGAATCCGGCTCGACGGACTGTTTCCTTTCTTGATACACATGCGTTCTGTTGTATATATATATGTACATATATATATATATATATATATATATATATATATATATATATATATATATATATATATATATATATATATATATATAGCGAACCACATAAGCATGATGCGGTGCCATAGTGGTTAAGGAAGAAGACGTAGGATAAAGGCAGTCTTCGGGCGACCGTGTTTGTCTCCGTTTTCAACCTACTACTCGTGTAACTCACACATACACGCACATATATAATTCATGGAATAGTTCTGTAGCTCCGGAGCATAGGTAGTGGAAGAAACGAAGGGGTACACTTACGAAAACTGCATGTCCAATGGTTTAATATTTCGGCTGTGGCACGGCATTCCTACGGGCGAAACGGTAAACCGTTGAACAGACAATTTTCGCAAGCGTGCCCCTTACTTTCTGCAACGAAAAAAAATATATATATATATATATATATATATATATATATATATATATATATATATATATATATATATATATATATATATATATATATACATATATATATGTATATATATATGCACACCAGGAGAAAGCCATTCTGGGTCCGGGTAAATATTCATAGTGAAGTAGACGCGCGCATGAGGCGGTTTATTGACGTTTCGGCTGGGGTCCGGCCTTCATCAGAATACATCGCATGGTGTGAATGCAGTTAATACACATGTGCATATCAACCAAATGAAGATATGTTTACATGAAAAACTAATAAAATGGGCGAACAAAATGCATCTGAATCGTTCAAAGGAGAGCTGACACGTGTATAAACCGATGGGGATTGCAAACATGTCATCTAAAATACAAAGCATAAAAACGCACCGAAATGAATTGCAAAAACCAATCGCGACGTGACTACAAAACGTCACCCAATATGTGCTCGGTTACCAAGCAAACACAGACGCAGAAAAGGGGGAATAGTGACGTACTACAGGTTTTCCCGCTCAATTTAATCCAAGCGCCAGTCAATTTAATCCGAGCGCCAGTCAAGTTAATCTAAGTGCCAGTCAATTTAATCCGAGCGCCACTCAATTTAATCCGAGCGCCAGCCGAAATAATCCAAACGCCAGTGAATTTAATCAAGACACAACGGAATTCAAGAACCTTTGGATTACAAGACCTGAAAATTTGTGAACATATTATGAGTTAACACCTTGAAAATGAAAGAGCGAGGTGTTAGACCAGTAGCTATCCTGCCACGGGACTAACGGCAACTTTTGGAGGTTTTGAAGCGAAAAGCTTCAGCCGGCGTATTTCTGAATTGGCTCCGTAAGCATGTTCGGAGTCGAATTGGCTCCGTAAGCGTGTTCGGAGGCGGCGCAGGTGGCCACTGCCGCGCGCTTGGCGTCATCGTTTGACGTTCGCCGCAAGCACGTGTTTATCGCAGAGGTCGACTTATAACCGCTTGCCGGAGAATAGACGTGCGCATTCAACATGGAAGAAAAAGAGAGTGATACTACCGATACAGAAAGCTGTGTTTATGGCTGTACAGAAATCGGAAGACAATGCGCCCAACAATGATGAATAAAGAAGTTTAATAATCCTGCATATGTTATGGTATATATCATTGATAGGCAATTTGCATAACTAAACAAGGCACATGTATAGCATAAACATAAGCTAACCAAAGCATATCCATAAGTGAAACCGTGAGCATAACCATAGGCTAAATCATAAAGCATAACCATAAGCTAAACCCAGGGGCGTAGCCAGGGGGGGGGGCTTATGGGGCTTCAGCCCCCCCCGAAATTTTTTCGTGCTGTCCATGCACCGCCGACCAAAGCGACCCCCGGCGCCGGAAATCACTCTGGATTTTGTCTAGAATGTCTTTTTACGCTCGAAAAGACATTTAACCGCGAAGATTCCAAACTCGGGCTGGATTTCGTGGCAACGCCCATACACCGGGAGTCACATAACGCCAAGCAGTCCCATCCGAACACCAGGTTTCAAGGGCGCTTTGATGGTGAGCGGGCTCGCCGCGGCATCTCACTGAGGCCACGGAATCTATGGAGCGCATGTATATCAATTGCGAAACATTATGGGTATAAATCTCATAAGCTCTTGATGTGAAAGGTGCGTTGGCATTTCCAAAGTTGTGCTTTAGATTTTCAATTGCGGAACTTTGTGGGTTTAATGTTGTTATAAACATTTGATGCCAAATGTCTGTTGACTTTTCTAAAGTCTTACATCGGAACATACAACGAGACAAGCCAAATCAACACACTAGCAGACGAGTTGACGAAGCAGGCAGCGAGGTCCAATGAGACGAAGCATTGGGGTGCTTCATTTGTGCCGTCATGTCATATAAAAAAATATCAACATTTTTTTTAACCTACGCCAGAACATCCATGTCAAGACAGTAAAGCCAGCCAAAGTAACTACGTTCTTATTTATTTTTTCTACTTTGACTTTTATTCGCGAGGACACATTGAGCCCCTTCAATTTTTTTTCTGTTCTCGCTACCCTACCCGCGGGCTGCTAGAGCCAGCCAGAGCGCATACGTTTTTCTCGTATGGCCCCGACCACCGTGCGGTGCACTTGGGTGCGTGTTCGGTTTGCTCTGGCCGAGTGGATTTTCACCGGACAGAGTTTTGGACGCTTTATGGCTAGCAGACGAGAAAAAAAAAAACAATGGTCGCTCGCCGCCATCACTGTGGGGTCTCGAAGGATTGCACCGCATTCCTTGAGCGGAACCTTTCCGGAAAGTCTTTTTTCGCCGCTGTAGGATACTGAGCAGTATGCGTATGGTTCTCAGTGGACCAAGCGTCTCATGTTTTCTTCGGTATTCCTTCCGTAGCCCCATTAGGTGCCCGAAGTAGGCATTAGATTCTGGCCAACATACTTTGCTATGCGTTTTTTTTTCATTCGGTGCTTCCGCCTCACAGAAAAAAAATACATTGTTGCAGCGCAGTGAATTGTCGCATGGTGAAAGTTCGATTTTGATACTTCTTTTGCGGAAAGTAATGGGCGACGGGACGCTTCAGTTGCCGGGTACGTTTATTATATTATTGCGAAAGCAATTATATGGACACTCCAGGCGCATTCCTGCCATCACCCTCATGTTTCGTATAAAGTCCAAGGGTGATAACATCGTGACCACGCGCTGCATGCTGTATGTGCGAGTGAAAGCGTAGGAGGGGAGGTGGAATGGGTGAGCCGACGATGGTGGCTCAGTCTTGTGTGCGCAAAGGAGAAAAGCGGGGAGCAAGCGCGCCGCCTTCCGTCGCGCGCAATGCATCGGGGGCAGTGGATGGAATGGGAGAGGAATCTAGGATTCTGTGAATCTATGATTGTGCAACATGTTTATTTGCCTTATTTGACGCATTATATACAGTTACTTCTCCTTACATGCATAGACTCATTGGGGACTTATAAGTATACTTAAATATCTTGTTGCGAGGTTTTGTGTATACATGCAGTGAACTTTGTTTCCAGTGACACTTTTTTGTCCTTTATCAAGCCGTATTTTCGCATTTGCATATCCCATTGTATCTTTGCATTTATAATGTATGAGGGCGAGTCAAATGAAAGTGAGCCTACCCTAACCGCGCAATAATGGTTCGGTTCATTATCTGCGAGGCATGCGCGTAGGAGAATGGCATGTCTTATTTACAAAAGTGACACGCAGGTGTGAAGATAAATGTTCTTTAATGCTCTCATACACTGGGTTGAATATGGTTGCGTCACATAATGGACACTTCAATAGTTGAACAGCTCGGTGTCGCGAAGTTTTTGACAGCTGAAGGTGTTTCCAAAACAGAAATTAATCACCATAAGGCTGCCGTGTACGTTGAACACTGCATTTCATTGACCACTGTGAGGCATTGGAGCAAACCGTTCAAAGGACATTGCAAAGACTTTCCAAGACCGGGCCGAAACCATCGTGCAATCACCCCCCACACAATTTCAAAGGTTCATGAGCTGCTGAAACAAGAACGGAGGATAAGCATCGATGAACTGGCAGACCGTCTGAACATCAGTCACGGTTCGGTTCACGCCATAATTAATGAGCTTCTCGGTTATCGGCTCTTTGGTGCGCAATGGATCCCCAAGATTTTTATCCATCCCGAGAAGACGGAGAAGTTTCGCGCTGCCTTGACTCATCTGATCGGGTATCACAATGAGCATGACGACTTCTTGTTTGCAACTGTGATCGGGGACGAACCTTGGTGCCACTACTACGAGCCTGAAACACGACGGCAAAGCTTACAGTGGAACCATTCGAATTTACCACGCCCAAAGAACGTAAAGGCAATCATTTCCGCTGGAAATGTGTTGTTGACTTTTTTTCGATCGATAGGGTCCATTACTGATAGAATTTGCTAAATCTTGAGAGGCTATCAATTGTTTCCGATATTGTGAAACGCCAGAACGGCAGCGTGTCGCAATCAAGAACGAACAACGTGGAAAATTGACGAATGGAGTCATCTTGTTCCACGACAATGCCTGTCCCCACGTCGCTTATGTGGTTAATACAAAACTGGCAAAGTTCAAGTGGGAAACGCTGCAACATCCGCCATACAGCTCAGACCTGTCACCTTGCAACTTCTACATTTTGGGGCAACCGAAAAAACAGCTCAAGGGAACCAGATACAGACTTTTTGAAGCAGCAACCCAAGGAGTTTTATAAGACGGGAATCACGCAACTCGTTAGTCAATAGGACAAATGTCTAAATTCTCATGAAGACTACTTTTAAATAAAGTACCCCGTTGTTGGCTCATTCATTTGACTTGCCCTCATATATCTTGCAGAACTGCTTTTTATACGTGCTCTTTGTCGCGACTATAACTTCGGTGCAATTACTCACGATACACGACAAGGTCCTGCGTAATACATTGCAACAAACAAAAGCGTCATTGAGATTTTTCACTGGCCATTTCATAAGTACAAGAATGTAAGCAGGGTTCTTGAATGCCAAAGTTTCATTAACATATTTGTCCTCAACTTGTTCAGTTCATTGCCTTTTAATTTTTCATATAAGCGGCATGGACTGCTTTCCTGGTTTCGAACTGATATAGTTCTAAAGTTCGCGTGATATTTTCTTTACTTAATAAATAGACAAAAAACATGGAAGCATTGACGTCAGTTATGTTGGGCACAATTTTTGGCACATACGAGTAAAATATTTTATTAAAAAATACATATTTTACTTGTATTTACAGTGCGTAGCTTTCAAAAATCCGTTTGCAGCATCTTTGGCAATGACAATGCAGTTATTATTCATGTATTTGATCCCTCGATAAATTGTTCAAGAGGAAGCTTTAGCTCGGGCCCAATCCCACGCGGCCTATTCAAATACTTGTACAACGCAGAAACGCGTTTCTGAGATAATCTTGCTAATCGCTTTTATTGAAATTGGTTGCATTTGAGAGAGAAAGTTAAATCCTAGTGTCTGTTGGACCCAGAACTTCGATTTAGGGCCTCAATTTTGTTTAAAATATTTTGGAAAATTCGAAAGTTTGAGAAAATAGAAGCACGACGTTTACAAACTAATAGCTATACATGAAGAACATATTGTGGTTCTGTAAACGGCATTTATTAGAACAGTAAAAGCGGTCAAGTTTGCTGTGTCAATTTGATTTGCATCTTATGTGAATTGGTTACGTTGTGTACCAGGGTTCTGCAAAAGCCGTATTTCCACAATACTAATTTTCTTTGAGATTCATGTGTAACATATCTATTTTGTCCGCTGTAGATGTACTATTAGATGCAATTCACAGAATTGTGATATCATTTTTGATTGTTGAGTCAGGGAGTTTTAAACTTGATAGTTTCGTTTTCTGAAAATGTTCAATTTTGGCCAATTTTTAATAAATAATTGACCACCTAAATGAAAAATTTGAAACCAGTAGTCACTAGAATTAAACTTTTTCTTTTAAATGCAACAAACCTCCTCAAATTTGGTGAGGTGGTTTCAGGGAACAACGAATTCCCCTTCTACATGTACTTAAATAGGAGCACGCGAGCTAAAGCTTCCTCTTAAGGTGGAGGCTGAGCTGAACCGTGCAGCTACATATATATATATATATAAATATATATATATATATATATATATATATATATATATATATATATATATATATATATATATATATATATATATATATATATATATATATATATATATATATATATATATATATATATATATATTGTGCCAGTGGCGTAGCCCCCCCCCGAACAAAATTGCTGGCTACGCCACTGGCTAAACCATAAGCATCAGCGAACCTTTTCCTTTCGAGATATCCAGGCTTAACCTTAGCTAAGCCCCAGCCAATTTTTTTTGTATTTTCTACTTTGTTATGAGAGTGACACAGCAGATGACAATTGTCGAAATTAATTGAGAGGAAACGTCAGCATGAGTACGTCGAGTTAAGGGTACACATGCGATTTGGTCATGGCTATCAAACGAAACAATAAAGGTTGATTCGATGATAATCACTAGGCCCTCGCCAGGAGGCTTCGGTCGCTAGCAAATACGATTCACTATTCTACTGCGGTGTCCGCAGCCTCCAATCAAAGACCTTGTCGTCAGTACCGCTAAAACAGTTATGAATACCATTTAATTGCATAACTGATATGGTCGAGTCACTAGTGATCACAAGTTAAATACAATGTGCAGTTCGGGGTTCTTTGTGTTTTGCGCAACATAACGTCACTAGTCGCTAGTGAACACTAGTGGCACAACATTGTGTCACTAGTGATCACAAATCACACTTCACTATCAGGTAGCAATGGTAGCAGACCAAATGCTCACTGATCGTAAATGATCATAATTGGATTATTGTTTAAAAGTTTCATTTGACATGCATGACGCTATGCATCATAAATGTGCAAGAACACCCAACAGAGCTTATCGCTAGTGATCATTAATGGCTCTGCAATGTCAGTTAGCAATGTTGACTCATTAAAACTATCATTTATTGACACTTTAATTTATACTATTAACGTCGTGCACATATGATGGCTGTGATCATCAAACTACACAAAGTGATTATTTATCACTAGGGTGAATCAATCTTAGTATCTCCTATAGTTAATAAATTATAGTTATTGAATAGCCGTCTCAATGACATTCCATTTGATATCTATGACGCTATTCGGCATGAAAATTCGAGAACATCGCAATGAGCGCATCACTAGTGATGATAAAAACTCGGTGGTATCAGTTGGCAGTGGTAACGCAAGAAAGCTCGTCCTTCTGCAGCTTCATTGATACTACTGACGGCACTCACGAGGGAAAGCTGTCTCAGGGATAGTAAAATAGGCGAAAATATTCACCAGTGACTTAAGAATACGAGTTTATATAGGCATAGTGAGTCACTCGTTTCATGGTATTTCATTGCATGTATATGACCTTATGTTGCGCGAAACACAAAGAACCCCGAACTGCACATTGTATATAACTTGTGATCACTAGTGACTCGACCATATCAGTTATGCAATTAAATGGTATTCATGACTGTTTTAGCGGTACTGATGACAAGGTCTTTGATTGGAGGCTGCGGACACCGCAGTAGAATAGTGAATCGTATTTCCTAGCGACCGAAGCCTCCTGGCGAGGGCCTAGTGATTATCATCGAATCAACCTTTATTGTTTCGTTTGATAGCCATGACCAAATTGCATGTGTACCCTTAACTCGACGTACTCATGCTGACGTTTCCTCTCAATTAATTTCGACAATTGTCATCTGCTGTGTCACTCTCATAACAAAGTAGAAAATTCAAAAAAAAATTGGCTGGGGCTTAGCTAAGGTTAAGCCTGGATATCTCGAAGGGAAAAGGTTCGCTGATGCTTATGGTTTAGCTTATGGTTATGCTTTATGATTTAGCCTATGGTTATGCTCACGGTTTCACTTATGGATATGCTTTGGTTAGCTTATGTTTATGCTATACATGTGCCTTGTTTAGTTATGCAAATTGCCTATCAATGATATATACCATAAGATATGCAGGATTATTAAACTTCTTTATTCATCATTGTTGGGCGCATTGTCTTGCGATTTCTGTACAGCCATAAACACAGCTTTCTGTATCGGTAGTATCACTCTCTTTTTCTTCCATGTTGAATGCGCACGTCTATTCTCCGGCAAGCGGTTATAAGTCGGCCTCTGCGATAAACACGCGCTTGCGGCGAACGTCAAACGATGACGGCAAGCGCGCGGCAGTGGCCACCTGCGCCGCCTCCGAACACGCTTACGGAGCCAATTCGACTCCGAACATGCTTACGGAGCCAATTTGACTCCGAACATGCTTACGGAGCCAATTCCGACATACGCCGGCTGAAGCTTTTCGCTTCAAAACCTCCAAAAGTTGCCGTTAGTCCCGTGGCAGGATAGCCACTGGTCTACCACCTCGCTCTTTCATTTTCAAGGTGTTGACTCATAATATGTTCACAAATTTTCAGGTCTTGAAATCCAAAGGTTCTTGAATTCCGTTGTGTCTGGATTAAATTCACTGGCGTTTGGATTATTTCGGCTGGCGTTCGGATTAAATTGAGTGGCGTTTGGATTAAATTGAGTGGCGCTCGGATTAAAATCACTGGCACTTGGATTAAATTGACTGGCACTTAGATTAAATTGACTGGCGCTCGGATTAAATTGACTGGCGCTTGGATTAAATTGAGCGGGAAAACCTGTAGTAGAAGAAGGGACAAGTGACGGGCTACAAAGACAGGCAATTCAATTTTCCTACACATTCAATCAAACCACACGCGACGGTATCAAACTGATAGATAAGGAAGGATTCGCGTGCTTCTCTATCATAATTCGAATGAAATCCAGATTCATGCAACGTGAGTTTCAGTTTATCAAATACGTGGTCAGGGAGATGCACGTGTGTTGAGATGGGCAGGTTGGGCAACGTGTTAGCGTGGAATTTATGATTGTTAAAACAGAATCTGAAAGGCCATTCTGTTTGTCCGATGTACCGTTTTTTGCACAGCGTACATTCAAACAGATATATTACGTTTCTTGTGTCACAGTCGAAGTCGCCTTTGATTTTTAAACAAAAGTTTGAAGATGTACTAGTAACCTGTTGCGATGTGACCATGTAGGGGCATACTTTACATCGCGGGTTTCGACAAGGATGGCATCCGATGGCATCAGGGCCGTCAGTCTTAGATGATGATGCTAGTATATCTCGAATATTTCTAGTTTTATGGTATACTGCTTCAGGCGGATCAGTGAATATGTTTTGAGGCGTTCACTTTGCATTTGAATAATGCGGTGTTTCTTTAATACATGCGAAACACTTGAGACTGACGCAGTGTGGGTTAGGACCATATTGGTCTGGGGCGAAGGAGTCGGTTTCTTCGCAATGCAAAGAAGCGTCCTTCGGTCATGCACGTCTGCGCGTTTTATTGCATCGTCAATTAATTGTGGCGGGTAATTTTGTTTGGCTAAAGGGTTTTTTAGGGTACCGCAATTTTTTTGAAACACTGATTGCTCAGAACAAATTCTTTTAAAACGTAAGGCTTCGCTATAAGCAATGCTAGTCTTGCAATGTTTAACGTGACTGCTATCGAAGTGAAAGTATTGACATCTATCTGTCGGCTTTTTGTAGAGAGCAGTAGATCGTTTATCATTTAGCAATGAAACGCTCACGTCAAGGAAGCTAATAGTAGATGCAGAATACCTGTGAGAAAATGATATGGATGGATGGGCATTGCTAAAGTCAGATATGAAGGAAAGCAGTTCTTGTTAACCATGAGGCCAAATCAGAAAAACATCGTCAATGTAACGTTTGTAATGAAAAGGTTTTAACGCCCTGGTTAGCAAAAATTTCTCTTCTAGCTGACCCATAAATTTATAGGTGTAGTTGGGGCCAATTCGCGTAAAGTTACACGTCCCACTAACTTGCACATAGTGCTATCCTTCAAATTCGAAGTTATTTAGTTCAAAAATAAGGGCTAGCAAGGTTGCCAATGTGTCGCTATCGATGAGTGTCTCGGGTGATACACATTCGTAGCAAATGACGACTGCCATGATGCCATCAGAATGTGGAATGTTAGTATACAAAGATGCTACATCAAGTGTGACCAAAAGAGAATCTTGAGGAATAACGTGGCCGTGGTTTGATTGTTGTGTTCAGATAGGAGGTTGTGGACAAGAACTGCACCAGCGTAGCCAATCCTGCTCTGGTGAGAGAGTTGTTAAGAATGGCGAGCTGCAAGGCAAAATTCCCACCCAATTACGACTAGGGGACAAGACGCGCATCCCCCACTCTCCGTCGCTGCAGCTAGGAGGCGTTCGAAGAAGCGGGCTTTGTGCTCAAAACCGCCTCCATCCACAAGCCCCATCGCCATTGTGACGGAACGAGTTCGGTGGACGAACAATGGTGCCGGAGTTCTCCAGCGCGGACCTGATCTGCTACGCATGACAAGCTGCCGCGGGAAAGCCGTTTTATGTTGCTTCCCAGGCCTCGTCCAGACGCAAGACAACGAGCTACCCATGATTGGCGCCGATACTTCCCGGAACGGCACCTCTCCAACGCCGGCGTCGGGCATCGGAATGTGTGTGCCTTTGTGTACGTGAACTGTTCTGCGGAGCGGCGGCAAGTTGGCGATGAGTAAACGAACAGTCGCCGCCTCGTATGGCCGGCGGACCGAGTGTATAAAAACTGTTGTTGTGCGAATGCTGGACACACTTCTCTTGAGCAGTCATGTTAGACTGATACACTTCTCTCGTGCAGTCATGTTGGACTGACACTCTTTTTCTCAAGCAGTCATGTTAGACTGATTTAATTTCTGTAAATAAACCCATATTCCTCGTTCTCGATGAGAAGCAGTTCTACACTTCACCGACGTCCTCAGCGTAAATAAGTTGGACGACGGCATGGGCCAGCTACCTTCGAATTCATGCCGGACTCCAATCTTGGCAAAGGACCACGAGCGATGGGATTGAGCCCCCAATCCTGACAACTGGTGGCAGTGGTGGGATGGACTTTGCGACATGGTGCTGTATCTGCGGTGAGTGCTTGATTCTTGCTTTGACTCTCTAGTCTTCATTTTGTGGTTGTTCTGTTTAGAACAGAAGGGAAGCTAGATTGTTGTGTGTTAGCTAGGTTGTGTTTTCCTAGCTAGATTTAGAGAGCAGAATCAAGGCAGTAAAGCAGCAGTCATGGAGTTAAGGACACTGCTGAGAGACGAGTTGTTGATTGTTGGTGAGGAACTGCGTCTAGATCTACGCAAGGAAATGTTCAAATCGGAATTATTGGATCTAATTTCCAATCAGGCCAGTGAGGAAGATATTGAAATGGGAATGGAACTTCTCAAAAGAGAGAGAAACGGGAAAGAGAAAGAGAAGAACGGGACAGAGAAAAACGAGAGAGAGAGGAACGCGATAAAGATCGCTAGTTAAGAAAAATGCAACTTGAATTTGAAAGCAAACATTTGGCGTTGTCTCAAGGAAGTGAAGGCGCTCTGGGACGATCAAGTGAGGCAGAATAGCACCGCATGGACAGGCTATTAAAGCCATTTGAGGTCGGGACCTACATAGGCTTGTTCCTAAGCAATTTTGAAAGGACTTGCGAAAAGATGAACTTCGACCCGAGTACATGGCCACAGCGGTTGCTGTCTATGTTGCCGTGTGAGGCGGCGGAAGTAATCGCCAGACTGAGTGCTCAGGAGGCATATGATTATGCAAAAGTTAAGGCTAATCTCCTGAAGAAATACCGCCTTTCTGCCGAAGCTTTTCGGCAAAGGTTTAGGAGCACAGGCAAGAAAGATAGCGAGGGCTATCCGGAGTTTGCATATAGCTTAAAGGCCAACCTACTCGAGTGGCTTAAAAGCGCGGAAGCGTACGACAGCAGAGACATGATCATCGAATGCATGTGTCTAGAACAGTTTTACAAAACCATCCCCCAAGCTGTGAAACTGTGGGTGCAAGACAGAGGTAATGTAAACACTGTGGAAAGGGCGGCTGAATTAGCCGAAGAGTACGCAACCCGTAGAAAGTTGAACGCCGAGGAGGAAAACTGGGACGGTCGAAATGGACCGCGGAAACCATTTCCGTCCAAAAAGGGTGCGCAGACTAGACGATCGGAGCCTGTAGACATGGCGGAAAAGCCCGCAGAAAACAGCGAGGAGAAACTTAACGGAGAAACCGCACAAAAATGAACAGAAAAGAAAATTCGAATCTTTTAGACCAATTCGCTGTCACAAATACCACAAACTGGGACATATAGCTGTAAACTGCGAGAAGTCTAGCGTAGTTTTTTCCTACGTGGAGGAAAAAGATGCGAATATGGAACTTTTAAGTCCATATCTTCACGACGTGCAAGTTAATGGAAAACCATGCCGAGTGCTAAGAGACAGTGCCGCCACGCTGGACATTGTCCATCCGTCTTACGTGACGGTAGATGACTTCACCGGAGAAGTAGCATGGATAAAACAGGTTGTAGAAGAACACAGCGTGTGTTTGCCCATGGCCAAAGTCAAAATCAGTGGACCATTCGGGGAGCTAGAGACTGAGGCTGCAGTTTCCAAATTTTTTTGTCACTGCAGTATCCTTACATCTTTTCGAATCGTTCGAATCAGTTACTGCGTGACAGAGGGCTCAAACTGGGAGAGGGCATAGTACAGGCATTGACCCGAGGCCAAGCTCGTAAGATTGCGGTGCTCTCGACTGAAAATGCACCTCCTCCAGCGGAAGCAGAAAAGGGGATAACTTCAATACCCGAATCCGAGCTAGGCCCGAGGGACAAAAGAACAGTTGAGGAGAGCCTGCCAGCTGACCAGCTCAATGAAAGCGTAGCACTAGAGTGTCAGGGTTCTAGCCTGCACGGAGAGCAAGCTGACGCCCTCACAAGCGAGACAGGGTCGTTATTATCACCGGCCTCAAGGAACTTTGATCAGCTCTTACGTGTGGATAGAGAGTCACTGGCAGCTGAGCAAAAGAATGATGAGAGCTTAGCTAAATTACATGACACAGCTAAAGAAGGCATTGCTAGGCACAACGTGACGATACATGAGAGAGGAGGATTGTTGTATCGGCACTACAGAGATCGAAAGGGTAGGATTTTAGATCAGTTAGTCGTACCTACTAAGTATAGGGAGGACCTTTTGAGTCTCTGTCATGGGAATGGGTGGTCCGGCCACCTAGGCATAAACAAATCAAAGGAAAGATTGCTTATGGAATACTACTGGCCTGGCTGTTTCAAAGACGTAGAAAACTTTGTAAGATCATGCGACGCCTGCCAGCGTTCTGGTAAACGAGGAAAGACATGGAAAGCTCCACTGAAGGTAGTGCCCTTAATAACAGAGCCTTTCAGACGACTTGTAATAGACACGGTAGGGCCTCTTCCAAAAACAAAATTGGGCTACAGGTACTTGTTTACCATGCTGTGTCCGGCTACCAAGTTTCCAGAAGCAATGCCTTTGAAAGTGCTCAGCTCCACCGAAGTAGTAGACGCGCTTTTGACAGTGTTTGCACGAGTTGGGTTTCCAGCCGAAATTCAGGCAGATCAAGGGTCAGTATTCACGAGCGCACTGACTTCCACATTCTTGCAGAAGTGCGGGGTAAAGTTATTACACAGCTCTGTCTATCACCCTCAGTCAAACAGTGTAGAGAGGTGGCATTCGGTGCTTAAGCGAGTTTTGCGTGCGCTCTGTTACGAGCACAAGGAGGACTGGGAGAACTGTCTGCCGGCAACTTTGTTTGCTTTGTGAACGGTTCCACATGAAGCGATAGGGTTCTCACCAGCAGAACTAGTGTATGGGAGGACACTCCGTTCTCCACTGAGAATGTTAAGAGAGATGTGGGAGGAAAGAGGGGAGAGTCCAACAGTGGTTGAATACGTGCTAAATTTATTGGAACGGCTAAGCGCAACCCAAGAACTAGTCGGAAAGAACATGGCAATAGCTCAAAAGAACGCCAAAGTCTATCACGACAAGAATGCGAGGCTTCGTACGTTTAAAGCCGGAGACCAGGTAATGATCCTCAAACCTTCAAGAAAGAACAAGCTTGAAGTTCACTGGGATGGGCCGGTTAAAGTGTTGCACAAACTTTCAGATACTAACTATGCTTTGAGAATGCCCGGTCGCAGGAAGGAAGTGAGGATATATCACTGTAATTTGATGAAGCCGTATGTAGAGTGGAGCGGAGTCGTTAACCATACCGTCAAAGAGCCGGATGGCATTGGTACCAAGTTTAAGGAGTATAGGGCAACCTCCAACTCTGAAATCGGCCTAGAAGAAATAGTAGAACACTCGGTAAGCTGGCACGCTCTAAGACCCGAGCAGCTAGATGAGCTAAAAGGGGTGTTAGGGGAATATCTCGACAGATCCAGCGATCGGCCGGGTAGAACCAAACTGATAACGCATAAAATTGAGCTGACATCAACCGAACCAGTAAGATCAAAACCTTACAGGGTGTCTCCAAGACAGAGAGAGATTATGGAGGCAGAGATACAGCGCATGCTAGAGTTGGGAGTTATTGAGCCCGCTGAGAGTGACTACACGTCACCGCTAATACTCGTAGAAACCCCTAACAAGGACCCTCGTCCGTGTGTTGACTACAGGAAGTTAAATGCCATCACTAGGGATCAGCTGTACCCGATACCCAACATTGAGGAACGAATTGAAAGAGTTAGCGCTGCTAAATACATTTCAATTATAGATCTCGTGCGGGGGTACTGGCAAGTTCCCCTTTCAGAAAGTGCCAGCCGCTATGCCGCATTCATCTCGCCTGTAGGCACTTTTCGCCCTCTCGCACTCAGCTTCGGGCTGAAGAACGCGCCGTTTCGCTTCTCTAAATTAATGGATATTGTCCTAAAAGACTTGCAGGAGTTCGCCTTGCCTTATCTTGATGATGTGGCCATTTTTTCGGACAGCTGGGAACAACACGTATCACACCTCAAACAGGTGTTCTCACGGTTGAGGGAAGCCGGCTTAACGATGAAAGCGGAAAAGTCTAGGTTTGGTTGTTCGCAGGTTACTTATCTGGGCCATGTTGTCGGTCAGGGCATGAGACGACCGGCTGAGCTGAAAATAGCTACGATTGGAGAATTTTCTCAGCCGCGCACGAAAACGGACCTTCGTTCATTTTTGGGACTTGTGGGATACTATCAACGGTACATTCCGAATTACTCGCAATTGGCTAGTCCATTAACAGACGCCCTCCGAAAGGGAGCACCGAGTAACGTTCACTGGGATAAGGACAAAGAGAACGCTTTCCAAAGTTTGAAAACGCTATTGGTTTCTCGCCCTGTGCTTCGCGCGCCAGACTACACAAAGCAATTCATAGTTCAATGCGACGCAAGCGACAGAGGTATGGGCGTGGTACTTAGTCAGGTCGGCGACGATAATGAGGAGCATCCTATCCTCTATGCCAGTCGTAAACTAAATGTAAGAGAGGAAGCTTACAGCGCTTCAGAGAAGGAATGCGCTTGTTTGGTTTGGGCCGCCCAGAAGTTGTCGTGTTACTTGTACGGAGCGAAGTTCATCTTCGAGACCTACCACTGTCCTCTGACGTGGCTCAATCAAATGTCAGACAAAAATGGCCGCTTGCTTTGATGGAGCCTCACTCTCCAAGAGTACAACTTCTCCGTTAGATATAAGAAGGGAAAGTTGCATAGCAATGTGCATGGTTTGAGCAGGCTAATTTGAATTTTGCGTTTGAGGGTCCCACCTAAATTTTAGGGTTACTAGTGTTAAAACTTTTTTAAGAGAAGAAGATCCCCTCTCATTTAGCAGAATTTCCTCCATGATTGCTGAATTTGTCAGCAGGAATTTGCTTCAGAAATTTGCATAGCGAAATGCAGCATTTTTTGTTTCTGCACTTATGTTTTTTTTTTGAAGCCTAGCGAGTCTAAAGTGAGAGCCAATGCGCGTCATCTCGGCGCAGAGCCGTGTTGTGGGGTTCATCTTGCAGTTGCCTGTCCTTGTTGGATGTTTTGGGGCGGTGACATCAATGCACAAGTGGTCGCTGCGAGCCAAGACATCAATCCCCCCCCCCCCCCCCCCTGACTGCCAGCCGTTCTCTTCTTGCCTAGCGGTTGTCAGCGCTAGACAGTCGAGATTTTTCGGGCCATGGAGGCGCTGTTAAGAATGGCGAGCTGCAAAGCAAAATTGCCACCCAATTACGACTAGGGGACAAGACGCGCATCCCCCACTCTCCGTCGCTGCAGCTAGGAGGCGTTCGAAGAAGCAGGCTTTGTGCTCAAAACCGCCTCCATCCGCAAGCCCCATCGCCATTGTGACGGAACGAGTTCGGTGGACGAACAATGGTGCCGGAGTTCTCCAGCACGGACCTGATCTGCTACGCATGAACAAGCTGCCGCGGGAAAGCCGTTTTATGTTGCTTCCCAGGCCTCGTCCAGACGCAAGATAACGAGCTACCCACGATTGGCGCCGATGCTTCCCGGAACGGCACCCCTCCAACGCCGGCGTCGGGCATCGGAATGTGTGTGCCTTTGTGTATGTGAACTGTTCTGCGGAGCGGTGGCAACTTGGCGATGAGTAAACGAACAGTCGCCGCCTCGTATGGCCGGCGGACCGAGTGTATAAAAACTGTTGTTGTGCGAATGCTGGACACACTTCTCTTGAGCAGTCATGTTAGACTGATTCACTTCTCTCGTGCAGTCATGTTGGACTGACACTCTTTTTCTCAAGCAGTCATGTTAGACTGATTTAATTTCTGTAAATAAACCCATATTCCTCGTTCTCGATGAGAAGCAGTTGTACACTTCATCAACGTCCTCAGCGTAAATAAGTTGGACGACGGCATGGGCCAGCTACCTTCGAATTCATGCCGGACTCCAATCTTGGCAAAGGACGACGAGCGATGGGATTGAGCTCCCAATCCTAACAGAGTGCGCTACCGGTTCTGGTCACCGCGATCAGGCCGCACTCTAGGCCTGTTTGTGCAATTTTATCAACACACGGATATTTCATTTTAATCTGGTGGAAAATTGCGCGGTACCGGGATTCGAACCACGGACCTCTTGCAGGTGAGGCGGATGCTCTACCTCTACGCCACCTCTGCACCCGCAATTCTTCAATTAAGGTATGTTTAATGGAGTGGTTAAAACCAAACGCCACGGAGGATTCTGTCCTGTATATTGTATTACATATTTAAACACAGCGCTGGGACCGAATGGTAGGCAGGCCGTACAAAATCACGCCACGCGTGTTCAGAAGAGCTGGCGTGTGCTACAGGTGGCCAGCGCTGCGCTCACGCGGCCCTGCAGTCATCATAATCATCATCATAATCATAATCATCATCATCAGCCTGGTTACGCCCACTGCAGGGCAAAGGCCTCTCCCACATTTCTTCAACAACCCCGGTCATGTACTAATTGTGGCCATGCCGTCCCAGCAAATTTCTTAATCTCATCTGCCCACCTAACTTTCTGCCGCCCCCTGCTACGCTTCCCTTCCCTTGGAATCCAGTCCGTAACCCTTAATTACCATTGGTTACCTTCCCTCCTCATTACATGTCCTGCCCATGCCCATTTATTTTTCTTGATTTCAACTAAGATGTCATTAACTCGCGTTTCTTCCCTCACCCAATCTGCTCTTTTCTTATCCCCTAACGTTACACCCATCATTCTTCTTTCCATAGCTCGCTGCGTCGTCCTTAATTTAAGCAGAACCCTTTTCGTAAGCCTCCAGGTTTCTGCCCCGTACGTGAGTACTGGTAAGACACAGCTGTTATAAACTTTTCTCTTGAGGGATAATGGCAATCTGCTGTTCATGATCTGAGAATGCCTGCCAAACGCACCCCAGCCCATTCTTATTCTTCTGATTATTTCAGTCTCATGATCCCGATCCGCAGTCACTACCTGTCCTAAGTAGATGTATTCCCTTACGACTTCCAGTGCCTCGCTGCCTATGGTAAATTGCTGTTCTCTTCTGAGACTGTTAAACATTACTTTAGTTTTCTGTAGATTAATTTTTAGACCCACTCTTCTGCTTTGCCTTTCCAGGTCAGTGAGCATGCATTGCGGTTGGTCCCTTGAGTTACTAAGCAAGGCAATATCATCAGCGAATCGCAAGTTACTAAGGTATTCTCCATTAACTTTTATCCCCAATTCTTCCTAATCCAGGTCTCTGAATACCTCCTGTAAACACGCTGTGAATAGCATTGGAGAGATCGTATCTCCCTGCCTGACACCTGTCTTTATTGGGATTTTGTTGCTTTCTTTATGGAGGACTACGGTGGCTGTGGAGCTGCTATAGATATCTTTCAGTATTTTTACATACGGCTCGTCTACACCCTGATTCCGTAATGCCTCCATGACTGCTGAGGTTTCGACAGAATCAAATGCTTCATCGTAATCAATGAAAGCTATATATAAGGGTTGGTTATATTCCGCACATTTCTCTATCACCTGATTGATAGTGTGAATATGATCTATTGTCTTTACGGAATCCTTTGCGCGGAATATGATCTATTGCCTTTACGGAATCCTGCCTGATCCTTTGCTTGACAGAAGTCTGAGGTGTTCCTGATTCTATTTGCGATTACCTTAGTAAATAGTTTGTAGGCAACGGGCAGTAAGCTGTTGGGTCTATAATTTTTCAAGTCTTTGGCATCCCCTTTCTTATGGATTAGGATTATGTTAGCGTTTTATTATGTTAGCCCTGCAGTACTGTGCGTTTTTCGCGCTCGTTGAAAGGCGAGCGGAACAGGCGCACCCATAGGCAGGAAAAGCCTATACAGACAAATTCATGAAGTGTGTGCCTACGGAGTATTCGACGAAGTATTGCCTACGAGGAGTCGTATTGACGACGTAATATTACATGTTCCTAGAGACTCCCCAACTGATTGTCAAACACGACGAACGAAAATCACGAATAGAGCAAGGCTACCGATAGAATATAAGGCCACTGCAAGGTCTTAGACAGTGCCTGTTTCTTATTCACTGAATGTCAGTCCACCGATACACCGGTGTTACGCATTCGGCCACAGTCTATAATTCTGCGGAACGAATACGCGATTTTTTCCTTAAATTTGGTTAGAATTTCTTGGCGTCCCCTTAAGTGCTAGCGGACGTTCAAGTTAATCTGCACTCGGAATAAATTAGTCGACACCAGTGAACCAGTTTCGCGCCAATCCTTAGCCGCATCTTCATTCAGCTAATTAGGTCACGCCGTCCGCAGGTAGTGCCTGTACTTTAAGGCATGCGGTCACCGTTCCGTCGATAGCTCAGTTGGTAGAGCGGTGGACTGTAGAGGCACCTAACACAGGCATCCATAGGTCGCTGGTTCAAATCCGGCTCGACGGATATTTTTTTCTCTGGATGGATTAAGTCAATTGAATGTAACCTTTCTTTGCAATGCAGCAACAAATACTGACGTCGCCTCTCCTCGTAAGAAAATGGTGATCATATTCTCTTGGCCAAAGATAGGGCTGGCCCTCTTCATGAGCTACGGAGCATCTTTAATTCTCAATAGGTAAAGCGGACGGCCTCTTGGGGCATTACTGTTTCCGGATCAGCTCACTACAACTCCAACGCGACCCTTAACCTCTCCACCATCGCCCCCCGCGCGTACACTCATATATGTCAATCGCAGTATCGTGGCTCGGCCCACGCGCACAGAAAGCACCACCGCAAAGCCTCTTTATTATTTATTTTTTTCCAACACCAGTCGGGGGAACCTCAGGCGAGAAGCGGTTGCAAACAACATGAATTTCCTGAGGGACCATTTACATGACAGTGGATTTACAGACCGGATGTGTACGAATGTACACTAGTGCAGTTCAGTAATAAAGTCAACGTAAAGAATAAGGTAATAAAAATTAAGGCTTATAAAAAGTACAACGAAGTTTGTATGTATTCAATCAATAGATAGGTAAAGGAAATGTTTAATAGATAAAGGTAACGCGAAATGTTTCACGGGAGTCAAATACCGAAAATAACGCAAACAACAATGAATACAATACACAGAACTTAGAATCGTCATTGTAATGGCAATAGAAAGATCTAAAATGTGAACATTAATGAAGAGTTGAAAAACAATCTCTCAGTTACCTTCTGCTGTATGTAGCGAAACCAATGTATCTCTGTTCACGTTTGTTGAGGAAGAAAGGTAATGTAAACCTGAGAGACTGCACTTAATGGCCTGTGCAGGAGAGCATAATCATCCACCCTCCCGACTTCAGGGGTGCGATCTTGTACGCGTTCCAAAATAGAACGGAGGCGGTCCGTTCTATCGAGCCGCACACAGTTGGTCACTTTGAACGGTGACGAACGCCATGACGTCAATTGTGAAGTGATATCTGCTGTCAATCATTTCGTGTTGTCTGCTATCGGACGAACGCAATGGAACGGACCGCCAATTTCGCGACGGAAAGAACGGACCGCCTCCGTTCGAGTTTGGAACGCGTACAAGATCGCACCCCAAATATCTTGAACATTCGTTAGCTTTACCACCTGCGGCAACAAAGCAGCTCCTATGCGCTGTGTCGTTGCGCTGTGTCGTGTGGCACGTGGAATAAGTGTTCGGAAGAGCTAGCGAGTCCCGTATAGCCCTTGATTAGGGAATGGGCCAAATAAAGCTTTTTTTTTTCCTTCTCAACAGTCAGTGATGTGGCGTCGTGATGTCACCGTCGTCATTTCATGCCCATTGTGCGGTCACTGCTGTTGTCGCTTTCGTTCAGCCGTTGTCGACCTGTTGTCATTGTTGCCTAAAATTTAACGACGCTGCACTATGTTGCCGGCGGTGTAAGGTCGACGATCTGGCTATATTGTAACCAGTTGTCTTGAAGAGAGAGACGCTGTTTAAAGGTAATAGGTTGGGGACCTTGAACGAGGTTGCAAAATTAAATGCTCTCGCAGTAAACGCATTCAGAGACACAGGATTCGCTGAACTCTGAATGCCTTTGTAGAATATCTCACCGAAGGTTTGTCAAAAATGTCGGGATAAATTTTTATAATGCATAAAGCACCTCTAATACAGTGAACTATTCGAACTAAGCGTATCTTATATCAATGTTACTTTTATCCAAGTGCACAAAATTCCAAAAAGCTTTTCTGGGGAGTTCACATAAAGGCACCATTTTGCAGTTCACCCCAACTGCACAAAACTGAGCGCTTACATCGACTTTCTCACAACCGAGTATTGCGGCACTTTGAAAAAAAAAAAAAGCTGTAGCTGTTTTGTATTGGCGAAAAAAAAAAAAAGTTGTGGAGGTGCTGGGTATCGATCCCAGTACCTCTCGCATGCTAAGCGAGCGCTCTACCATCTGAGCTACACCCCCGACACCTTTGCTAGGTAACCGAGTTGCTACCGTATTGTGCTCTTCGAGTGAAACTCGCTCGAAGGAAAGCGAACGGCGCAGGTGAGAAGGGGCGGGGGGAGGGGCGACGACCGGTTGCCGGAAGAATCTCGCTTAGCATATTAAAGGGGTTGTCTACCGCTCAGAACATGTTTTTCGATAGCGCTGGAGGTCAGACCATCCTCTGTCCAATTGCCTTAACGAGAATGCTTGTTTTTCATAAACCCGGGCCCTATAACGTAACACTATTCCAACATGTTTTTATTCCAATCTCGTGACGTAAAATTTGCGTAACCACCGACGCAAGCATCGGGCGGTCACCCGCAAGGTTGTCTGAACAGGCCAATCAAACGCTCTCCTCGTTCATAGGAGGTCACTTTTGTTTGCTTGAAAAACGAATAACATTGCCTACACTGAGCGGTATGTCTTATCTAATTGGCTGACAAGATGCGAAGAGGACGATCAAGTGGAGAGTGACTTGATGGGGCTGAGCCACTGCACTGAAAGTCGACAACCTGATAAATAAGGTGGTGCCGGCGTCTGCGATTGGACCGCTTTCCCTTACTTAGCTTGCGGTGGCTGGTCGAAAATCGCGGTGCCATGCAACGGAAGCTTAAGAATGACGCTAAAACGGATCCTCTACAAAGAAGAGTTGGCAGAATGAGGTCGTAAAAGTGCCGAAAGTGCTCGAAAACGTTACACGGCCACGCAAGAAGTTCTATTATACTCAAATAAACCCATACTCTTCTGCAGGTGCGAGTACCCAGCGCCTGAGCGATCGGCGGCAGCCATCTTTTGTTCTTTAGAAGAGTTAACTGCTGGGCTAGTTGGTGATCTTGCATACTGAAAAGATTTTGGCCCAAAAAAACAACACACAGAAGAAAGACGACGATACCACGGTCGCTCACCGGTGTTACATATTTGACCACAGTCATCAATAATGCGCAATGAATGAGCTCATTTTAAAAAAAAATCTGGTTAGGATTTATTAGCGTCTCCTTAAGTGCCAGCTGATGTTCAAGTTAATCTGCGCTCGGAAAAATTCGACGACACCGATGAACCAGTTTTGCGCCAATCCATAGCCGCATCTAACTTCAGCCAATTAGGTTTGTAATTGTAATTCCATCGATAGCTCAGTTGGTAGAGCGGTGGACTGTAGGAGTATTCAACCCCGGCAACCATAGGTCACGGCTTCAAATACGGCTCGATAGGTATTTGTTTTCCTCTCTATGGGTCAAATCAACTGAATGTTACTTTCTTTTGTGATGTAGCAACAAATGCACAGGTCGCCTCTCCTCATAAAAAAAGGGTGGTCATATTCTCCTGGCCATAAAAAGGTCTGGCCTTCTTCATGAACTGGGGAGCATCTTTAATTCTCAATAATTAAAGCGGACTGCATCTTCAGGCAATATTTTTCCCGGTCCAACTCACTACAACTCTAACGATACCCCTCCTTGCCCCCCCCCCTTCCTATACCCTTATATCAATCGCAGTGTCGTTGCTTTGCCCACGTGCACAGAAAGCGCCACCACAAGGCGTCTTTGTTTATGTGGTTGGGTGTCGCATTTACGAATTTCTTTTTATTCCTGATAGCTATGGCCAAAAGTGCGACGTGTAATTAGAGCGGGTGCGATGAGACTCAAGAGCAGCTTCTGCGTCACTGCACATTCTTTGACACTCAACGACCTATTTTGAAAGCGAAACTCAACCTTCTAGGTAACAGAACGCTCTCAGAAGGAAATATTCTTGGACTATGGCCTATGCATTCTTGCATGCAAAAGGCCACAAGAGCACTTCTGCAATTCTTGAAGGACACTGGATTGCATGAACGCTTGTGACAGTGGAAATTCTTCTTTGACTGGCTGTCAATGACTGACGAATATTTTTCTTTTCTCTTTTTACATGTACATCCCTTTTCCCACTTCCCAAGTGTTGGGTAACCAACTGGGCTCTTCCTTGGTTAACCTCATTATCTTTTCGTCTTAGTTTCTCTCTCTCTCTTTATTTCCAACAGCATTTGGGGCTGCATCAGGTGAAAAGCGCTTCAAAACAACATGAAAGTCCTTGAGGGCCCATATACATGCATGACAGCGGGTTTCCAGACCGGATGTGTACAAATGTACACTCGCGCAATACTGCAATTAAGTGAGTAAAATAAAGAATAACGTAAAAAAATTAAAACTTATAACGAGTACAACGAGGGCAGGCATTCAATCAATACGTACATTGAGGAAATGTTTACCACATTAAGCCAACGCGAACACAATTCACAAAATAACGCAAAGAACAGTAAACACAATGCAACACAAGCTAACAATACTAATTTTAATGGTAATAAAACTACATAAAATAAATTTGTCTTCTGCTGTAGGTATCGAAGCCGGTGTTTTTTGTTAGCATTTGTTGAGTCAGGATGACAATGAAAACCTGACAGATTGCACTAAAGGGCGTGTGTACGAGAGCATAGTCATCCACCCACCGATTTCAACTCTCTTGAACTCTCGCTCACTCCAACACACGCGGTGGCAAAAGAGCTCTGATAGGCTCTGTCGTGTGGCACTTGCAATAAGTGTTCAAAAGAGCTAGCGATTCCCGTATAGTCCTTCATTAGGAAATGTGCAAAATAATATTTTTTTTCTCAACAGTCAGTGATGTGGTGTCGTCATGTCACTGTCGTCGTTTTATCTCAATCGTGCATTCACTTCCGTTGTAGTCGCATTCGTTCAGCCGTTGCAGACCTGTTCTCGTTGTTGCGTACAGTTAAGCAGCACTGCACACTATGTTGAGGGCACATTAAGGTCGACACTTTGGCTATCTTGTGACCAGTCATCTTTAAGAGGGCGGCCTCTTTTAGAGATGGCAGATTGGGGACACTGAACGAAGTTCCGAAGCGAATGCTCTCGCAGGAAATGCGATCGGAGATACACGATTCGCTGAACTCTGTTATGCGCTTTAGAGAGAAACTGTTTATGGCTAGCCGATTCGTCTATACGCTTGTACGTACATCCATCTGTCGGCCGCATGTAGCCCGAAAACTCCTCCAGCTCAACCCCATGCGCATGGAGGGAAAAATAGATAAAGAAGGCGCTCGATTAGCGAACGCTACCTAGATACCCCAAGGTCTGTTTACTTCGAACCATGAAGTCGTGCTACCTGACCCGCAATTTCGATTGACAAGGGTGGCGTGATGAAAGCGCTGACGTCAAACTCACTGTTGCCTTATTGGTAGCATCCCGATTATATTATATCTAGGTGGTGCTGGATTAGTTGTGCCAGTAGTGGCGTCGTTGCTCTTTGTCGCAGCCGAGCGCGCGCGCAGCAGTTTCTCTTCGGCTCCGAAATGGGTAGGCCATGCGTCATATCAGACAGCCTTCGATCAGCAACGCCGCGGCTAGAAGCGGGAGCGAGCTCGTCTACGTCGTTGCAATGCTGCAGCGTGGGCACCACAACAGGCTGATTTAACAAGAAGACTGTCATCCCAGTTAAGATTCTCACTGTTTGCAGATTATCTGTGCATTTGGACATCTGGGACTAATGTTCAGTTACTTCAGATGGCATAAATAATATTAACCATTGTTTTGATAGCGAAAGAGAGAGAGAGAGAGATATAAATCATTCTATTACACGTAAAGACAGCTGTATTGACACTCATTCAGAGGCAGGTAAAAGATGTCACCCTTAATCTGGAAAGAGCCTCTAACTATTGTTACACAGCTTCGATTTCTTGGAATAATTCTTAATAGGCAGCGGTTCTGCGCACCTGACATAAAAAACTCGAAAACGAGGTCAACGCGATAGTGACTGTACTTCGCACACTTGCGGGCACATCATGCGGTGGATCAGCGTCGTTCATTTTGACTGTTTACATTGTATTAATACGACAAAAATTGCGCATTCCACACCCATCTTACACTAACTTTAATACACGTCCGAAAGTGACTGTTAATACTTTTAGCTAGAGGACTGCGCATAAGTCTAAGAGTTCCCCGAGCGACTTCTACCTTTCTTTTCATAGTTGAGGCTCGCCAATTACCGTTTCCAGTTATGAGAACTACAAAACATGCCAAAATTTTTTTCTCTGAAAATACAG
The DNA here is from genome assembly GCF_038994185.2 of Dermacentor albipictus. Lineage (NCBI taxonomy): Eukaryota > Metazoa > Arthropoda > Arachnida > Ixodida > Ixodidae > Dermacentor > Dermacentor albipictus. The sequence continues at coordinate 30,480,451 of NC_091825.1, forward strand.
CATAACAGCCACCCATTGGCTCTAGAAATAACGAAACTAGATAGAAGCTATGTTTATAAAGAAATTCAAGGAAAATGTCTATATATTACCTAGCAAGGAATTTTGGAACTCCGACGTCGAATATCTTTCATGGCTGCCTACGCTTCCCAAAATCGAAGTGTCGGTAGACGGGATATTAAGAAAAAGAGACATGTTCATTCAAGCTGAGCAACAACTAGCACTTCAACAGATAAATATGCGATATTCAGGATACAGACGAGTCTATACAGGTGGCTTCAGTGCAGCAAGCTCTTCAACTTCAGGATTCATAAAAGGGCAGCACCTCAATACACAAGAATCATTTAAGTTAGCGAATGCGACTTCATCCCTAACGGCTCAACAATTCGAAATGCTATGTACGATAAGATTTATAACTTCAATGAGAGATGCGCGAAAATGGGTGATAACCAGCGATTAACAGGCGGCACTAACATCACTCTGCACCACGAAATGAAAAGAACAACAACATCAATGATAGCATAATATACGAAACACTTAAGTACCTCAGAAAGGCAAGCGAAGTGAAGCATGACATAGCATTTCAGTGGATACCAGGACATTACAAATCTCTGGCAAGACATCAACGTATGAAACAGTACGACAAGCACACCTTAAAGGTGATGTGGTTCCCTCCCAATATCAAAGAATGAATCACGCTGCGTTGTAACGGCAAGGTCTTTCAAAATGTATAGGAATACTTGGTTTGGACAGAATTCTAAGAGCTGTGATTTGTATCATATGAATTCGTTTGTTGAATTCAAATTTACAGTGTCATTACACAAAAGTATGGAAAGTCTTATTCGTTGAGTGAGGCTCGCAAGTGCGTGCATAAAACATTTCGTACATAGAATTGGACATGCAGAAGCCCCCGAATGGGACTGTGGATTTGTAGATGAAGATCTACATCACCCCCTTTTAGATTTCCTACGTCACGACACACCAAGACGCCACGTTAAATCAACTCTGATGACATTAGTTCGAAGACCTTTCAGTTTAGAGAAACTTTTTGTCCGTTGGCCAACAACAACCTTGCAGAAGAGCTACTTAAAAGCTCTGAAGTTTTCTCGTAGACAGCGGCATTGTTGGCAGTTATTAACGCTTTTAATGTTCAGTTTATTTCAGTGTCGCTGTATATATGTACGTGTTTGTAGATTATCTTACGTTAGCTGTTCTGTTCTGTATATGCGTGATAATGCATTTACACGATTTATGCACCACCCACTGACTTGACACTGTACTGTTAGTTGACTATTATCGGCATTTACATGATGTATGCGCCACCCGCTGACTAGAGACTGTATTATTGGTGACATCGTTATTTGTATGTTTGAGACTTTAGTCCTGTGGAGTTATTCTAGATGTATATTGCATGTACCACGTATTTTTTATACATCATAGTATTACTGAGAACACGTTGTTTGACAACTTCTGTTGCTTGCATGAGAAGGTTGTTTGGCACCTAATCTTGAGCCCTGCATGTTGTAGGTTGGACCCATGAATTCAAGAGCTAAGGAGTATCTGGCGCCTAAATTGTGCGTCAACATCTCATTATAACATATCATTAAAAAAATTAGCTCGTGCAGCTGAGCACAACAAGCAACTGCGTACCGAGGATCCGGCAGCCTACCGAGCAGTCGTTTATTGAACCATCGGGATTAACTTAGTGATAAACACCGGGGTGGCGCGTTGCAGTTCTCTGGTTAACGCTCTTTACGAAGTGTTATGACATTGACTTCTACAACATCTGACCGAAGGCTTAAAAAAAAATGTCTGGATAAACGTTTATAATGCATGAAGGACCTCTAAGACAGCCAACTATTCGGACTAAGCACGCTTACCCTAACATTACTTTTATCCAAGCTCACAAAATTGCAGAAAGCTATTCTGGTGAGTGCATATAAAGGCGCCACATTGAAGTTCACCCGATCTGCGCAAAAGCATCTGCAACGTATTACTTACAACTGAGTACTGAGGCAGTTTGAAAGAAATATTGTTATTCTTTTGTTTCAATGGCGAAAAAAAATCATGGAGGTGCTGGGTATCGATCCCAGTACCTCTCGCATGCTATGCGAGCGCTCTACTATCTGAGCTACACCCCCGACACGATCGCTCGGTAACCCAGTTGCTACCGTATTGTGCTCTTCGAGTGAAACTAGGTCGAAGGAAAGCGAACGGCAGAGGTGATGAAGGGGGTGGGGGGTGGCGACCGGTTGGCGCAAGAGTCCCGCTTCGCATAATAAAAGCACAGCCTACCGCTCGAAACACCACTTTTGATTGCGGTGGGGATCAGAACATCGTCTGCCACATTGACGTAAACGAGCACATTTGTATTTAAGAAACCAGCGCCAAAACATATATTTGTATATATGTATGTAGGTCGCTTGACGGTAAAGAAGTGTCGATCAATCGGTGTAGAGTCACGTAAGCAAACACCACCGCAAAGAGAGTCATTTTGCTTGGATATAACAATGTACTTCCTGATATATCTTCATACTCCTGCTAAGCTCCTTTGCATCAGAGAGTAATTTCTTTCTTATACCTAGTAGAAGTTATTTCGTCTTGAAGTCGTGATAAGCACGTGATAATGATGGTTTTGACACAGATGACTGTGTGCAAGCACGGACTAATCAACCCCTCCATATTTTAAAGCTAATTTCTCAAATTAACAAGTAATTATAGCTTACAATAAACGGGAGGTCTAATGATACTTATTCATAGATGCTTAACATGTGCCAGTTTGGTGACTGCTAGCAACAAAACGTTGACTCACCATCCCGGGCCTGGGGAAGTGGATGTTCCGCGAAGCTGCCGCAAAACCACCACAACTGCTGCTTAAGGGGGTATGCAAGGCTTTATATATGGTTAAGATACTTGCTTTCTGTGGGTTCTTTATTGAAATGTGTGCTGTTATGTTTGTTGTTTGTGTGATTTCAATGAATGTGTACACTGTTCGCTTCATTTTACTGGGCGCTTGTAGCCTGTGCCTTACAGGTGTATGAGCCATTGTATTTTTGCTCGCATACGAAGATATGAGCTAATGCATTTTATTTTGTTTACAGGGCTATGATTCATTGCTGATGATGATAGCTGCTTGTTTTAAGCTTTTTTTGAAACGTACGCTGTTCTGTACGTTGTATGCGTGATTCCGATGAATGTATCAGCTGTTCCTTTCACTTTACTGAGAGCTTGCAGGCTGTGCATTACGAGGGCGATGAGCCTTTGCATTTCTTCCTTGCTTAGCGAGGCATGAGACATTGTTGATGTTGATCATTTTTACTCACGCAAGGACAGGAAAAACCACCGAAAGGCTAACAGCTTCGCTGTAGTAAAACGTGACTATTTTCTAGTTAAATTAAACTCGAATGCACTGATTCTTAAAAAAGAAACTAGCATCCTTTAAGCAGAACGGCAGTTTCCTTTTATGTTAGTCAACTTCAATTTCAGAAGTACAGGGCCAGAATAGTTTTATTTTAAAACCACTTTATCGAAGAGATTTTGTGTGCTTGAACGATCGGACAACACTTGAGCGATTAATAAACCCATGTGCGTGTTAAGACAGTTGTAATATTCTCACGTAATAGTGACGGTGAATCATACAGCGGCAAATATATGTGAATGATGAAACTAACTTTTATTGGGCTAACTTGTGCGCACAAAAATAAGTTACACTGAAAGTACATCTACAGCGGCGAACACGGTAGGCGATCGTTGAAATCGGATCTGATGGTCCAGCGCCTCAGCTTTTTTACGTAAGTAATCGAAAGTTCCAGCATGTTCCACAGTAATTTCTGGTGCCCACGTGTCTTCCATAAAGTTGTACGTAATTCGCGTCGCACATACAATCAGATTGCACAAGCTTTGATGAGAAAATGCAGCAGATAGGACCATCTATAACAGTCGAGAAACTTCCGACACATGCGGGCGCGTCCTGCGCTGAAAGACAATAATTGTTTGACGGTGAAGAACGGTCACCCGAAAAAGTTAAGCAAGCACACGTGTCAATATAACGCAAGATAAATGGCATGGAACAGTTTTGGTGCATATAATGATTTGGTCTAGAATATGGAGCTGGTCGAAGATCGTGCTGGACTCTGGTTCTTTGTTAGTGGACGCGCTGAAACCCGCCGCAATCACATTTTTTTGTGACTACCGCGTGTCAGCATTTCATTCATTAAGAACCATTGAATACCTCACCCCTCCTATATAGCTCAGCATATACGTGCAGGGCAGGCAGCTGGAATATGACAAACCTAGTGCATAAAAGAGAGACGTAAATTCGGTGAAAGGAAGGCTCCGTGACATTACCAGGAGACCCAACCGACTTTTTCAATGCTGAGCCTTAGCGGTCAGTTCCAGCAAAGTGACAAATTTATACAACGTTACTTACATAACATGGCACCCCGCGAGCAAAGGTACATCGACGACAGGAACGTGAAAAAATAAAACTCGCTTTGTTCGTAACCCACTCGCACTAACTGAAATTGATGAGTGGAATAAAAGGTTCGCAATGCCAAAATAGTACTACAGTCATTAAAATAAGCTTATAATCAAAAGTGGATATGAAATTCTGCCCTATCATGGCATCCATACTCTGTATACTCTCGCTGGGAGAAGTACATCACGCTGGCTGGCTTTGTTCAACATATTCGGCGAAGGAAAATTATCGTGCTGAAAACTTCATTACGATACAGGGATAGGCATTGTTTCCTTACGCTTCATGCCCATTCCTTCAAGACAACCACTGCCATTATTTAGTTGTCCATTAAAGCAGTAAATACCACTTGCGCATAACTTCGTCAATAAACTGAATCGCCAAGGATATACCGTTTGTGAAAAAGCAATTGTGTATAAAGAGTGAAACAACAATCCATGGGCAAATTTGTACGAAGCCAAGAGCACAATCGCCAGTGCCTTTTTCGAGGTAAGTTTTCTTCTCGGCAACTTTAGAATCAATCTCTACAGAATGACCAGCATATGCACACTTTAGAACCACAAAACATTTACCTCCTTTTAGAGATCGCAGAAGGGTCTAATTGATGGCACCCCGAAATCAACCGCAGCGCCTGTAGCAAAATACACTTGTCATACTGCAAACGAGAGCGCCATCCAAAAGACACTCCATTTTTCTCCGATATACAGGGGACAGTTATGCGGAGCTATTCATTGAAACTATAGCCAGCACGGACCGGCACCTCGGACTGCAAGGTCGTGGGACATGACACCACTAGACTTCTTGCGGGGCTACGTGAAAGATCGCGTGTATTTATCAGCGAAACCACCACATCGGAAGCCCTACATTCAAGAATAAGCAGAGCCTGCCACGAAATTCCAACGTCGTTGGGCAAAGCTGCAACAGCGCAAAAAACAGGCGGTTTGCCTGCCTTTCGCATTGTTGCACGAGTTTTACATGACGTTGCGGGAGGGTGGATTATCAATGTGCCCCTATTGCAAGTCAGAAATCGTATGTAGCTACTGAATTACTATTAAAAGCAAGGGTTATTAGAGGAGCAGTAAGGATAGAAAGGCCGTAATGTATTGAAGGTTTATTGGTTTATTTGGAGGAAAAAAATGGCTGTGGCTTAGGTAAGGTTAAGCCCAGGATGCGAAGCATACTAGCCTTTATTTTAGTTGTTGAACCACTGTTTAGCCTGGTGAACTGCTGTTGCTTGGCTATATTTGGTTCGGCTAGACGAAGAAACAACTCATGCATTACTGCTTCGCCTTCAAGAGTGGAACGCGACAGCGTTCCCGTCGACCCGCCAAGGGGTGTAAGACAATGGGCTACAGGGCAGCGACTACGCGCCCCGCATTGGACGCGGTGAGCGTCGAGCAAAGCAGCGTTCGGCGCGGCAACGAAATGTGCGCCTGAGCAAGAGACGCATGCCTTAGAAACAGCTCGTTTCTAAGGCAACACCGCATTCACTAGAGGCGCTTTTGTACCGCTTTGAAGCATCGTACTCGTGGCTCAGTGGTAGCGTCTTCGTCCCACACTCCGGAGACCCTGGTTCGATTCCCACCCAGCCCGTCTTGCAAGAGTTGAGCCAAAGCCACTTCTCCTCTGTCGTGACGTCACGGTGTCACGTGGTTTCAAGGCGACACCGCCGCGCCTGAGGAGCTGGGTTGAGCTCTCGTAATATGCTTCGCATAAAAGAGATTTTCCATCAGAGAAGAGATACAACTTAACGTGCATGAAATATTCAAAAACAAATTGACGACGCTGTTTATTCAAACCACGAAGTTAAATATGCTATCGTAGAAAATTCATTACGATAACATGCACGTTTGGCATGGCAAATTTAATAAGCAGGTGAGGTAAGATAACCTTTCAACATGCATTGGGAGATTTACGCGTCAAGAAACCGACAGAAAAGAATGCAACTAATGGGTTACACGTTCAGCATAACGTTGAAACTTCGGGTACGTTGCTATCTTGCCATTTGCCTTTGCCGAGGCTAGGTATATTTAGGCTGCTCCGTACGCGCAGTTTTAATGCGACAGCGTTAAGGAGCCCGTGAAGTCGAAAATTCAGCGCCCGGTGTACGGCGTCAGACGTCGTTCGACAAAAAGTTTCGAACCACACATATACTGCCGCTCATGTGACGCAAGAAATCCACTGAAGTAATTGAATTTCTTAAGCTAAAATACGGGGAGAAATCGCAAACTAAGACTTACACACAACCTGCACACATGATAGCTCTCGTACTGTAATTTTATTATGCGAGAGAGCATAATTCAGTTACGCGAAAACTCAGACAAACTCCTTTTCCCGCGTTTCTACAATGCACAGACTGGAGACGGTGTCCGCATTGGCGCAAGCCGGCGCGTAAATATCTCGGAGTCCACGGAACGGCGCGCCCGCTTTCTTGAAAGAATTCCAGATGACGCTCGCCTCCGCCGCACCGCGGCCCATGCAAGAAGCCGCGTTACGACCAGAAAGCCTGCCTTCGTGCACAGCGTTCGCCGCAAGTGTTTCCCGGTAAATATTGTTACGGTGAAGTGAAGGAAGACGTTGAATTAGACTAGAGAAAGACGAAGTCTGGCGGTTGCCTGAACGCCATATCCATCATTTGTAAATATAAGTTATTTTACACTCGTGGGCCTGCTTTCTTCCCGCAACATTTTGGTGGAAGGTGCGGGGTACCACCACGGAACTTCGCAGCGGACGTCATCTACCTGCTGCCACAATGGCAAATCAACCGACACAAGCGACAACGCCTCGGCAGCCCGTGCCCACGGTCATCCTCACTCACCCACGGGACCCGGGAACATTTTGTGGCACGGACAACGTCGACGTCGAGGACTGGCTTACGATGTACGAGCGAGTGTGCGACAACAACAGGTGGGATCCTACAATGATGCTTGCAAACGTAATATTTTATCTGAAGGGAACTGCGAAGCAATGGTATGACACACATGAAGCTGACCTAACGAGCTGGGATGTTTGCAAAGAAAAAATGCGAGACCTGTTCGGCAGACCTGTCGGTCGTCAGCTGGCAGCTAAAAAAGAACTTGCGTGCCGCGCTCAGACGTCCACAGAATCCTATGTCGTGTACATACAGGATGTGCTGGCCCTCTGTCGCAAGGCTGATGACAACATGACCGAGGCAGACAAGATTGGCCATATATTGAAAGGTATTGCAGACGATGCCTTCAATCTCTTGATGTGTAAGGATTGTGCCACTGTGGATGCAATTATTAAGGAGTGCCGGCGCTTCGAACAAGCGAAGGGCCGCCGCGTCACTCAAACTTTCGACCGGTTGCCCAATACCGCCGCGACATCTTCTTGCGAAGACCCGCCGCGGTTCGTTCAGCCCGCAGGACCGGAAGAAATAACGCGCATCGTTCGCCGTGAGCTTGAGGCCATGGCCCCGGCTCCCGTTCGTTCAGACTGTCGGGAAAGCGTACCCGCTATCTCCCTTATACAAGCGGTCGTTCGGGAGGAAATAGCAAGTTTGGGCATTCCATCTCTCTGCTCAGTCCGCCATACCAACACCTACCAAATTTCTCCGACCGCTCGCTCCCGGACGCAAAGCTTTCCACCACTCCGTCGCAACCCAGCTGAATGGCGCACAGCGGATGATAAACCCATCTGTTTTAATTGTTCCGGTATTGGACACATCGCCCGTCATTGCCGCAACCACTGGTCGTCGCCTCCTCGGTGGTCGTCTCCGAGTCACTACAGCCAAGTACCCGACAATCGCACTTTCTCGCCCTATACGCCGACTAGGAACATCAACGCCGACAGTGCTCCACCAAGATCCAGCCGCTCCCCGTCTCCGCAAGGTCGTAGATCCCGTTCGCCTCTCGTTCACCGCTCTTCGTCCCCTTCTGCAACCGGTCGCTTCGCTTCGGGAAACTAGGCGGTGCAGCTCCCGGAGGTGAAGCTGCAACTCCGACCCGGCCCACAAATCCTCTATTGACCCTGCCTACATGTGGAAACCTGCTGGACATTGAAGTCGATGGCGTTCCTGTTAGATCTCTCGTTGATACAGGAGCGCAGCTTTCAGTTATGAGCGCTGCTCTCCGCCGCCGGCTCAAAAAGGTTCTGACCCCCGCCGTACCGTGCACCGTGCGAGTCGCCGATGGGAGTACGTCACCTGTCCTTGGAATGTGCACAGCACGTGTGACCATTGGGGGCCATTATACCGTTGTTCTATTTATCGTCCTTGAACACTGCCCACACGACCTAATTCTCGGCCTCGACTTCCTTTCGAAACACTCTGCCCAAATTGACTGCTCCGCAGGTGTTGTACAGTTGGACCTGCCGCTTCCTGCCGACGCAACCACTTGTGCTCCACACCGCTTATGTGCTGCTGAATTTGCAAGGCTGTCTCCACAGGCTGCTACAAATGTCCTGCTGACGCCCTGTCCTCCCGTACCTGATGGCGAGTACGTCCTGTCGCCGCTTACTGACGTGGTTTTGTCGCGTAATATTGCCCTACCGAGCACCTTAATTCGGATCCGCGAAAACTGCGCTCGCGTGCCCATCCTCAATTTTGGGTTCTCGTCACATGTTTTGCCACACGGTATCGCCATAGCGCATATCACTCCTTTGGAAGAATTTCAGATTTCTTTTTTGACCTCTGAATCCTTCCTCAGTACGAACGGACCTTTGTCATCCACTCCTTCGTACTCGACGCCCGCGGACGATGTTTCTAAGATGATCGCCCCCGACCTTCCTTCCGAGCAAACAACAGCTCTTCGTCATCTCCTGTCATCTTATCGGGACATCTTTGATTTGGACGACCGTCCACTTGGCCAGACATCTGTTGTCACGCATCGCATCAACACCGGTGACGCCAGCCCCATTCATAGGCGGCCATATCGTGTCTCGGCAACAGAAAGGGCCATCATACAGAAAGAAGTAGACAGGATGATGGACAAGGACATCATTGAACCCTCCAGTAGCCCGTGGGCATCACCGGTTGTCTTAGTAAAGAAAAAAGATAACTCGTGGCGCTTCTGCGTTGACTACCGTCACCTCAACCGGATAACAAAGAAGGATGTTTATCCCTTGCCTCGCATTGATGACGCTCTTGACTGCCTTCACGGATCCCAATACTTTTCATCAATTGACCTCCGCTCCGGCTATTGGCAGATTAGCGTCGATGAGATGGACCGCGAGAAAACCGCCTTTGTCACACCGGACGGTCTGTACCAATTTAAAGTCATGCCCTTTGGATTATGCAATGCGCCAGCTACATTCGAGCGCATGATGGACTCTCTCTTGCGCGGCTTGAAGTGGTCTACATGCCTGTGTTACCTCGACGATGTGATTGTGTTTTCGCCGAACTTTGAGAGCCACCTGCGGCGCCTCACAACCATACTCTCCGTGTTTCGCAGGGCTGGCCTTCAGCTAAACTCCTCCAAGTGCCATTTCGGTCGCCGTGAAATTAACATGCTTGGTCATCTCGTCAACGCCGCCGGAATCCAACCTGATCCACAGAAAGTTCACGCCGTGCGAAATTTTCCTGTACCTTGTTCAACGAACGATGTCCGTAGTTTTCTGGGCCTATGCTCTTATTTTCGGCGATTTGTGAAAAATTTTGCGGACATCGCTCACCCTCTCACTGACCTTCTTAAGAAAGACGCCTCTTTCTCTTGGGGACCGCTACAGGAGAAAGCCTTCTCTACCCTGATTGAGCGGCTTACCACTTCCCCGATTCTCTCCCACTTTGACCCTTCTGCGCCCACTGAAGTACGAACTGACGCGAGTGGTCATGGCATCGGCGCTGTCCTCGCTCAGCGTCAACAGGGCCAAGACCGTGTCATCGCTTACGCTAGCCGCCGCCTTTCCACGCCCGAGCGAAATTACTCCATTACTGAGAGAGAATGTCTCGCGCTCGTATGGGCGGTCGCCAAATTTCGCCCGTACCTTTTCGGTCGGAGCTTCTGCGTTGTCACCGACCATCACGCCCTCTGCTGGCTCTCCTCTTTGAAGGACCCAACTGGACGACTTGCACGTTGGGCATTGCGCCTACAAGAATATACATTTTCTATTATATATAAGTCAGGACGCCTGCATAAAGACGCTGACTGCCTGTCCCGCAATCCCGTGGATCAACCGGACGATACCGATGCAGACTCGGACATCAGTATTCTGTCCCTCTCCGGCTTCCTCCACATTGGCGACGAGCAGCGCAAGGATCCTGTTCTTCGAACACTTATGGAACGCCTAAGCTCCTCGCCCAATGCCCCGTCCCTTCGGATGTTCACCTTGCGCGATGGAACTTTATACCGTCGTAGCGTTCGTCCTGACGGCCCGGAGCTCCTCCTAGTCGTCCCCAAGCACCTTCGACTCACCGTGCTCCAGCAACTTCATGACGCTCCTACTGCTGGACATCTGGGCGTCACTCGTACTTACGACCACCTGCGGCGCCGCTTCTTCTGGCCTGGCATTTATCGCTCTGTGCGCCGTTATGTCGCTTCTTGCGACCTGTGTCAGCGCCGGAAGACGCCTGCTATGCCTCCCGCTGGTTTGCTTCAACCCATTGATATACCTACAGAGCCCTTCTTCCGTGTGGGCCTCGACCTCCTTGGTCCGTTTCCAATTTCCATCAAAGGAAACAAATGGATTGCTGTAGCAACCGATTATGCCACTAGATATGCCATCGCACGAGCCCTGCCAACCAGCTGCGCTACAGATGTCGCCGACTTCTTACTAAAAGACGTCATCCTGCACCACGGCGCCCCTCGCCAGTTGCTGACGGATCGCGGCCGCTACTTTCTATCGAAGGTCGTTGATGATCTGCTCCGCTCCTGTTCTACAGAACATCGGATTGCTACCGCGTACCACCCTCAAACGAACGGCCTCACCGAGCGACTCAACCGCACACTCACTGAAATGCTCGCCATGTACGTTTCCAACGATCACCGCGACTGGGACGTCGCTTTACCATACGTCACTTTCGCATACAACTCGTCCCGTCACGACACTGCCGGATTTTCACCATTTTTCCTTTTGTACGGCCGCGACCCCACCTTGCCTTTTGACACGTTGCTACCTTCCGCAGTACAGTCACCCAGCACTGCTTACGCTCGCGATGCTATTGACTTAGCCGCCCAGGCCCGAGATGTCGCCCGTCATCGCCTCACAGTCTCGCAAGCTTCTCAAAAGCGACGCTACGACCTTCGGCACCGAGACCACCATTTTTCACCTGGTTCGCTTGTCCTTCTCTGGACGCCTTCACGTCGTGTCGGCTTGTCGGAAAAATTACTGTCCCGTTTTTCTGGTCCGTACCAGATCTTACGCCAACTGTCCGACGTGACCTACGAGATCGCCCCACTCGGTCAGCCTTCCGTGCCTCCCAACTTAACCAGTGATGTTGTTCACGTCACCAGGCTCAAGCCCTATGTCCCCCCAATAAGTGAGGCTGTTTAACTTGCACCGGGACGGCGCTCCCCCACCGGGAGGGTGATGTTACGGTGAAGTGAAGGAAGACGTTGAATTAGACTAGAGAAAGACGAAGTCTGGCGGTTGCCTGAACGCCATATCCATCATTTGTAAATATAAGTTATTTTACACTCGTGGGCCTGCTTTCTTCCCGCAACAATATTATGGTTACATACGCTGCAGTTGCCGGGAAGCGTGAGAAGGAGTCAGGGATCTTTGATCGCTTTCGCGTTCCACTCTGAAAGGCGAAGCTCATGCATGCTGCAAATTTTTTCTATACTACTCAACACAAGAAAATTGTGACGACCCCGAAAGGTCATATCGTCTCGTGAGGATCGAACGCCTCGTAGTATGGACAACTCACGAAGGTGTGTCAATACCATACGAAGTAAACGTGAAAATTCACTTAGTTTGATACGTAGCGTGTCAACGAAGGAAGAGAAATGGGAAGATGAAAATTGTGGCACAAGTATTAAGGCTAAAAACCTTATATCCATATACTTCAAGGTCGCGTTATAACATACAGAAAAACGGAGACCGCCGGGAACTGGAAACAACAGCGCTGGAGGAGAGTTCTGAGAAAGGGTGACGGACCCCGGTCAGAGAGTTGAGGGAAATGTCAGCGGCGGCGCCCGCAGAACGTTCGCAATCAAACGCCTTGACAATTTGAAAGCAGCGACAGTCTCCTCCCCGCGGCGCTTTCCTTCTCAATTATCCTCGCGCGCCTTCCGCGCAAGCTGCGCACGGCACGCTTTTCCTCCTTCGCTCTCGCAAATGGGCGGCAGCATTCGATGGACGCACAGTGTATTGGGCCAGTTGCGCGCCGCAGGGGTGTGGAATATCTTCAAAAATGGCGATAACAGCTAAAGAATCCTAGGGGTAACGTTTACGAGGAAGTAGGTTTTTTGTTAAAGCAACATGAGCGGGGCATATTGATGTAAAAGGGGTTTTGAGGCGACTTCTCTGCTCCAGACATTTTTTCTGCCACCTGAAAAGATGATTTATTTTGTGCATCTGATCTAGTATTGCTTGTAGCACATCCCTCTATGTTTTCTTGCCTGTGCGCGCATCTGCATCCCAGGTATTGTGTTCAGCGTGCCTGCTTATAATGAATTAGTCGTTGACTGCATCGTCCGTCCATGTGTTTGTCTTCTCAATGTAAAAGCAGCTTTTGCGCTGTGGTCTCTATACTGAATAGGACGGTTACGCAATTTCAGTGCGAGCAAGCGTGCGCGATCATTTGAACACCCCCTGCAACCGGCCTGTATCCGTGAGAAAACCGAATAGTAATCACCACCCACGCATGCAACGCCACTAGATACGGATGGATGTTATGAGCGTCCCCTTGGAACGGGGCGGTGGCTGCGCCACCAAGCTCTTGGTATTATACAGCCTAATGTCCATAGAGTTTCTAAAAATACCCTAGAGGGAAATGTGGCGCTAGTGTCTACGGGGGTTATCATGAGCGTCGCCTCAACCTACATGGGAATGATGGGAAGTACAGGCTTCGGATTGACTTCGGTCTTTAAACTAGTGGCGTTTGCTTCTGGCGCAGTAAACAGCGCTATACTCAAATATTATCGCGTAAAATCTAATTCTATTTCTGCAGTATGTTATATAATGCACAACACGCTACATAAACTTTGCATGACTTTGAGATGGAAGCATGGTTTACTACGGTTTGTCAGCAGGACACACCAAGGTATGCATACTTGTGCAATTCTGTTCCCACTTTAACGCCAAAGAATAATTATTTATTCCCTTTTGCAACAGCAAAATAACCGTGCATGTACTCATATAAAAATATGCATCAAGTATTTCTGGAAATAAAAATGTTGTATTGTGACAAAGCGTTGCGCCCTTGAGAGCAATGCCAAAATCGGGAATGCTACAAGTGTCGTCTGCTACGACGCCTGCTCGCTGCAAACGCGAGACTTTTCTCGCAGACGACAGGCACTTGCGAACTCTCTCGCTCTTTCGAAAGGTTGCGTCGGCTGTCACAATTGCTGAACGTCTTCAAGTACTTTTAAGCACATCTGCTGCAGTGCTAGCTAGGACGCTAGTGGCCTCCTACGAGTATGCTCCATCATATTTTATATTGGCGTACCGCTTCCGAAGCGTTTCAGCGTAGCTTTGCGGGTACCCATTGTGCGACACTAGACTACAGCTAGGAAGCAGCTATCTTTCCTACCACAAGTAAGTTTGTGTTCTCAAAGTCCTAAAACACGCATTTCAATGAGCACATAAACGAGCACATAATGAAGCCCTCAATAAAATTTGATTGTCAAGCCACTAGAAGTACAATTGTATATGTCTTGTATCAGTAGTGCCTTCTTTGTTCTATTCTGAAGTTTCATAAAGCACGTAACGCTACAGTGCCAACCTAACACACTTAACAAACAAAGGTCTAAACGCTCAAAACATGTTCTTTCAACGTTTACGATGCCGCCGCTTTCTCGTCACGGCTTCGACGCCACACCGCGACACAAGCATCGTCCCAGTCGCTGGCCCAGCGCGCTATCGCCACTCCGAGCAACATAACAAACGCAGAGAGCTTTGCGTTGCACTGTCCAACTGCAGGTTATAGTAATTGCGCTTGGAGCGAAACCGAAACTTTTAAAAAAATACTTGTGCACTAGTTCGCCAGTCAACAGAATGCCAATACGAAGCCTGTACTTCCCATCATTCCCATGATGGTTGAACGATCGCAGCGCCAGATTTGCCTCTAGGTATACTAATATGAAACTCTATGCTAATGTCCTACCTAGGTTATTTAAGTTGTGAAACACCACCTAGGAGCGGCGCGAGAACGCGGCCCTCTGCCGTCTTCTCTCGAGAGGCGTCGCTGCCGCCGCGGTCGGCCTAATGCCCTTGGATACGGATGGATGGATGGATGTTAAGAGCGTCCCCTTTGGAACGGGGCAGTGGGTTGTGCGGTGGCGTAGAGGTAGAACACCCGCCTCGCGTGCAAGAGGTCCGTGGTTTGAATCGCGGTACCGCGCAATTTTCCACCGGACTTAAAAAAAAATCCGCGTGTTGATAAATTTGCATAAAAAGGCCTGGAGTGTGGCCTGATTCCGGTGACCAGAACCGGTAACACACTCCCTCATCAGAGCAGGACTGGCCACCCTGGTGCAGTACTTGGCCACAACCTCCTATATGAACACAACAATCAAATCTCGGCCCTCAATCCATAGCAGCTGCGAAGCGACAGACCACGGCGGCGGTCAGACCTGCGACGCAGCAGAGGGTGCTAAGAATGCCTGGCTCCGGACAGGCCACCATTAGAATATGAACCTGGCAACGTTTAACTATAGAACGTTATCTAGTGAGGCGAGTCTAGCAGTGCTATTGGAGGAATTAGAGGGCAGTAAATGGGATACAATAGGGCTCAGTGAAGTGAGGTGGACAAATGAAGCATATACAGTGCTAAAAAACGGGCACGTCCTGTGCTACCGCGGCTAAGCGGAGAGGCGACAACTAGGAGTCGGATTCATTATTAACAAGAATATATCTGGTAACGTACAGGAACTTTATAGCATTAGCGAGAGGGTGGCAGGTCTTGTTGTAAACCTTAATAAGAGGTACAAATTGAAGGTCGTACAGGTGTACGCCCCCACATCCAGTCATGATGACCAGGAAGTCGAAAGCTTCTATCAAGGCGTGGAATCGGAGATGGGTAGAGTGAAAACAAAATACACTATACTGATGGGCGACTTCAATGCCAAGAAGCAGGCTGGAGACAAGGCAGTAGGGGATTATGGCATAAGCGCTAGGAATAGCAGGGGAGAGTTATTAGTAGAGTTTGCGGAACAGAATAATACGCGGATAATGAATACCTTCTTCCGCAAGCGGAATAGCCGAAAGTGGACGTGGAGGAGCCCGAACGGCGAGACTAGAAATGAAATAGACTTCATTCTCTGCGCTAACCCTGGCATCATACAAGATGTGGACGGGCTCAGCAAGGTGCGCTGCAGTGACCATAGGATGGTAAGAACTCGAATTAGCCTAGGCCTGAGGAGGGAACGGAAGAAACTGGTACATAAGGAGCCGATCAATGAGTTAGCGGTAATAGAGAAAATAGAGGAATTCCAGAAGAGGTATTCGGCTTTAACTCAGGAAGAGGACCTTACTGTTGAAGCAACGAACGACAATCTTGTGGGCATTATTAAGGAGTGTGCAATAGAAGTCGGTGGTAACTCCGCTAGACAGGATACCTATGAGCTATCGCAGGAGACGAAAGGTCTGATCAAGAAACGGCAATGTATGAAAGCCTCTAACCCTACAGCTAAATAGAACTGGCAGAACTTTCGAAGTTATTCGACAAGCGTAAGACAGCTGACATAAGGAAGTATAATATGGATAGAATTGAACATGCTCTCAGGAACGGAGGAAGCCTAAAAGCGGTGAAGAAGAAACTAGAAATTGGTAAGAATCTGATGTATGCGTTAAGAGACAAAGCCGGCAATATCATTACTAATATGCATGAGATAGCTCAAGTGGCTGAGGAGTTCTATAGAGATTATACAGTACCAGTGGCACCCAAGACGATAATGGAAGAGAGAATAGTCTAGAGGAATTCGAAATCCCACAGGAACGCCAGAAGAAGCAAAGAAAACCTTGGGAGCTATGCAAAGGGGGAAGGCAGCTGGGGAGGATCAGGTAACAGCAGATTTGTTGATGGATGGTGTGGCAGATTGTTCTAGAGAAACGGCCACCCTGTATAGGCAATGCCTCATAACCTCGAGCGTACCGGAATCCTGCGTGGACGCTAACATAATCCTAATACATAAGAAAGGGGACGCCAAAGACTTGAAAAATTATAGACCGATCAGCCTACTGTCAGTTGCCTACAAACTATTTACTATGGTAACCGCAAATAGCATCAGGAACACCTTAGACTTCTGTCAAGCAAAGGATCAGGCAGGATTCCGTAAAGGCTACTCAACAATAGATCATATTCACACTATCAATCAGGTGATAGAGAAATGTGCGGAATATAACCAACCCTTATACAAAGCTTTCATTGATTACGAGAAAGCGTTTGATTGTGTCGAAACCTCAGCATTCATGGAGGCATTGCGGAATCAGGGTGTAGACGAGCCGTATGTAAAAATAGTGAAAGATATCTATAGCGGCTCCACAGCCACCGTAGTCCTCCATAAAGAAAGCAACAAAATCCTAACAAAGAAAGGCGTCAGGCAGGGAGATACGATCTCTCAAATGCTATTTACAGCGTGTTTACAGGAGGTATTCAGAGACCTGGATGGGGAAGAATTGGAGATAAGAGTTAATAGAGAATACCTTAGTAACTTGCGATTCGTTGATGATATTGCCTTGCTTAGTAACTTAGGGGACCAGCTGCAATGCATACTTACTGACCTAGAGAGGCAAAGCAGAAGTGTGGGTTTAAAAATTAATCTGCAGAAAGCAAAAGTAATGGTTAACAGTCTAGGAAGAGAACAGCAGATTATGATGGGTAGCGAGGCACTGGAAGTGGTAAGGGAATACATCTACTTAGGACAGGTAGTGACAGGGGATCCGGATCATGGGACTGATATAATCAAAAGAATAAGAATGGGTTGGGGTGCGTTTGGTAGGCATTCTCAGATCATGAACAGTAGGTTGCCATTATTCCTCAAGAGAAAAGTGTATAACAGCTGTGTCTTAGCAGTACTCACGTACGGGGCAGAAACCTGGAGGCTTACGAAAAGGGTTGTACTTAAATTGAGGACGACGCAATGAGCTATGGAAAGAATTATAGGTGTAACGTTAAGGGAAAAGAAAAGAGCAGATTGGGTGAGGGAAAAAACGCGAGGTAATGACATCTTAGTTGAAATCAAGAAAAAGAAATGGGCATGGGCAGGACATGTAATGAGGAGGGAAGATAACCGATGGTCATTAAGGGTTACGGACTGGATTCCAAGGGAAGGAAAGCGTAGCAGGGGGCTGCAGAATGTTAGGTGGGCGGATGAGATTAAGAAGTTTGCAGGGACGACGTGGCCATTATTAGTACATGACCGGGGTTGTTGGAGAAGTATGGGAGAGGCCTTTGCCCTGCAGTGGGGGTAACCAGGCTGATGGTGATGATGGTGGGTTGTGCCACCAAGCTCTTGCTATTATACTGCCTAATGTACTACCTATGTTAAACAATAAAATAAAAAGAAAAAACACTATGAACCACCACACCCAAATTTTCTAATCCCATATTGCGAACTGTGCTTTTGTACGTCTCCATTTTTTATCATTTCCCAACTTGTATTCCACCAATCCTCAAATCGCTTCTTACTAATGCCTATTGCGGACATGTTTATTTTTCCACTGCTCCCGCTGAACTCAAGGGCTGCAAGGAGGCCAGTGGTGCCTAAATCGACCGCAGGATAGACATCTTCACATTCTAATAAAACATGCTCCATAGTTTCCCTAGGTTTACCGCAGCAAGCACATGCTGGTTCTTCCTTTTTATATCTCGCTTTGTAGGTGGGTGTTCTAAGGAATCCCGATCTTGCTTCGGAAAGTAATGGGCTTCCCTTTGAGTTATTATAAATTGTTTCTTTCCTGATTTCGCTTTCTCCTCTTCACTACTTACTCATGGCAGGTTTCGTTTCCATTGCCGTCCACCATGAGATTATGTCAGCCTCTCTGATTTTCCGCTTGACCTTCTTTGTTGCTGTGTTGCCTACCCTACAGGCCGCATACTTGCTGGTAAGCTTCCTAGTTCTTTTCCTGCACTGTCAATCAATGTTTTTTTCCGTAAAGATACCTGAACACTCTCCCAGCCCATTTACTTTCTTCCATATTCCTCAGCCGTTCTTCATACTCAATTTTACTGCGAGCTTCCCTCACTTGAAAACTAGTCCAGCCCATATCATCCTGCACAGCTTCATTTGTAGTCGTCCCGTGAGCGCCCAATGCGAGGCGACCCACTGACCTTTGGTTCCCGTCGAGTCCTGATTGTACCCTTGATTTACAGCAAACAACCGCATTTCTAAAAGTAAGTCCTGGAACCATTACACCTTTCCACATACCTCGGAGGACCTCGTACCTATTGTATCCCCATGGCGCTCTGTGCTTCATTATGGCTGCATTTCTCTTCCCCTTCACTGTTATTGTTTTTGCCTGTGTTTACGTACATCTATTGCCTTCCCTTATCCATATACTAAGGTATTTATATTCTGTTACCCGAGGTATTTCCTGGCCCTGTATCGCCAATTTCTGTACCCTGTTGTGAATACCATAACACCTGATTTTCCAACACTAAATTTCAAGCCTAAATTGTTGCCTTCCTGTCCACAGATATTAGCCAGTCGTTGCAAATCACGTTACCTGTTAGCTAGCAACACAATATCGTCCGCATAAAATAAACTTGGAAACTGCTGCTCTACTACTGCACTCTCATGTTTGTATGAGAGATTAAACCTGATATTAATACCTTCTAGCGCCCTCTCCATCCTCATCATGTACATCATAAACAGCAGCGGGGATAAAGGGCTCCCCTGCCTCAGTGTCTTGTTGATATGAACTTTCTCCTCATCCTTTCCCATTCAACGCAAACGGTACTTTCTAGGTAAATCTCTCTCAAAAGCTGTACACAATCGTCACCTAAGCTTTCCTCTTCCAGAATATCCCACTAAATGTTGTCTACATTGTCATAGGCTCCTGTAATGTCTAAAAAGGCAACATATAATGGTCTGCTTTCTACTTTTGAGATTTCAATACACTGAGTAAGAACAGATAAGTTATCATCTAAACGCCTGCCTGTTCTGAAGCCAATCTGAAGTTCTCCAAAATTCTATTATTCTCTGCCCATGCTTGAAGCTTTAATTTGATTACCTGCATTGCTACCCTGTATATCACCGATGTAATGGTCAACGGCCTATGCGAGTGAATTATATCTTTTTCCCCATTACCTTTATAAATAAATTCATTCTTTTTCTCCAACTGTCCGGTATTCGCCTATCTTTTAAAGTTTTTTTCCACTGCTTTCACCAGAGCTTCCTTAAGTTTTGGTTCTAGTTCATTTATCAGCCTAACGGGAACCTCGTCTAGCCCTGTGGCTGTGCGCTTGGGAATTTTCTCTTCGCTTTCTTGCAGTTGAAATTTGTCAGCACCAGCTCCTTACCCACTTGGGTCTCTTTCATGCTCTTTTTTTCTTCAAATACAACCTCGCCATTGGCTTGGAAATATTCGGCTGTTATTTTTCGGCTGTAGTTTATTGCCGCTTCTCCTCTTAGTCTGTTCTCAATTTCGTCTAGGATATGTTGTTGTATTGTTGCTGACTTCCTGCCTAATAGTTTTATGTGCTTCCAAAATATTCTAGGTGCGGCCTTCTGTTTCTCACGTATTTCTGACAACCAACGTTCCATTTCACCTTTTAATTTTGCTTGCACCAGTATTTGAACCATACACTGTTTCTCGCGAAATATTTCCCTCTTACTGGTTACTTCATCCTGCGGAAACTGCGCCTTCTTTGCCTGCCTGTGCTCTCGGGATGCTTTCTGTCGTTCGGTCATCGCTTCTCGTATCTTCCTGTTCCACCAGCTTTTCGGTTTCTTTCTTCCTTTCCAACGAACATGTTGTTTCTCTTTCCGTATTTCTGTCATTATAAGACTTAGAAGCTCACCTTATTGCCACTCTTTATTTAGCCTCTTGCCAAGTTCTTCCTCGACTCTAGTGAATATAATTGCTATTTGTTCAGCGTTTAAATTTAGACTGGCCATATTGCGCTCCTTGCTCTCTGTCCCAACTACATATCCCATTTTCCAAGTGATGCGTTTATGGTCACTCCCTACGCTGCTATGTCATTCCTCAACAATGATCACTTCTCTCAACTTATCATGAATTCCTTCTGCCATCAGACAGTAATCAATGGTCGATTACCGGTTTCCCACTTCCCACGTGATCTGCCTTTCACACTTAGGGCCTGTGTTCACGATAACGAGGTTATGTTGCTCACAAAAATCTAGCATTGAATTCCCGTTGTTGTCGGTATAGCCATCTAAATCCTGTATGTGGGCATTCATGTCACCTAATAGGACAATTTCAGCACCATTCCCGAAACCCCTAATATCAGCCCTTATGCATTCCACTTACTCTTTATTCTTCTCTGTGCAAATATTTCCGGTCCACAAATACGTAACGCCCATAGTTTAGTAGAACTTGTTGTTGGGCGAGTTGGTAGGTATTAGCGAACATTGTTTAACTGCGCGAGCAAACGAACCACAAAGACAGCGAGGGACAAGGACGGGCGCAGACTTGCAACTAAAGTTTATTCCACAAGGTGCGCTTGAATGTGCGCTTGCGTGAGCACGAATTGTCTATTAGAAATAAAATGAATGTGCGCTTGCGTGAGCACGAATTGTCTATTAGAAATAAAACGAATGGGCACCTGCCTGTCCACTGCCTGGCGTGCACGTGCAAGCCGATCATGAAGGAAACAAAGATTTTGTGCCGCTGCAGAGATAGCCGAGCCAGAGAGCTACTCGAGGCGTACCATATTAAAAAGAAGGGACAACAATGTGTCAGTGACACCTCAGTTTATTTACATACCAGTGAGATTAGGTTTATTGACGAGCGTAGGTAGATCGCGTTTCGCATATACAAGGTTTTACTTATCTTTTACCTTTCCTTTTGTTTTCGCGCACGCGCAGTGGTGTATGTCGGGTGTGTATTTATATGTGTACCTTGTGGAATAAACTTTAGTTGCAAGTCTGCGCCCGTCCTTGTCCCTCGCTGTCTTTGTGGTTCGTTTGCTCGCGCAGTTAAACAATGTACGTAACGCCCAGCCAAATTTCCTTCCCACTCATTGTACCTGATAACCAAAGATGCTCTTGACATTTTGAATTTACTCTTTTCCATTTGGCTCCCTGATGGATGAGCATTCCGACTCCCCCTAACATTCTTTCCGACTTATTTCTGTTGGAGCCTTCCCAAACATAATTATCAATAACTGGCGGCTCTTCCCAGTCTCCAAGGTGCGTTTCCGTAGCTGCATGCACCCTTGTTTGTTCTCTATTTAACTGCTCCTCAATCTCTGCCCACTTTTCCTTTCTTCTGCCGCCTTGCATGTTTATATAGCCTATTACATGGCGAGCTCTCTTTCTTGCTTTTCTCCTTTTTCTGTTATCGACGGCGATGCTCTTCCGAGGTTCGCCTCGGGGACCTCCTTCATTACTATCTACTCTGGCCTCCTGAGCGCCCGCGGTCCCTCTTAAAAAAGCAACAGCGCGACCACCAATTCGCCAGCCCACTTCTCGTGCCAGCCTGTAATTGAAGTGGATCCCATCTCGTTTAAAACCACCACACCTTCTCACTTCCCTGTTTACTTCGACAACCTCTAAGCCTTTCTCACGGCTCATTTTCCATATTGCCTCATTTCCACCCACGACGGCTCCTTGTACGTGACTGTCACGTACAGGCACCTCCGTCACCGTGCACACCATGATCTGCACCTGAGGGGATCATAGTTGACATCATTTAACCATGTTGCAGACAATATGGATATGTACTTTCATTGTATTGCCACCATAAATATAATAAGTAGAAGTTAACCATTCACAAATAGCGCCTTTGCATGGTGGCACAGTGATGGATTGTGGCTATAAGGTACCAGCGCTGCAGGTAGCGCTGCTTGTGCAGAGTACTGTTCAACTCTAAAAACACTGCTTTCAACCATCATCGTTCTTATGTGCATTTGTATAGCGCCAGTTCTTGTGAACAACACACATTTGGTGGAAGAGTAGCTTGCACCTGCAGTTGGCGCCAATGAATAGCCAAATTTCGGCCCGTTTTCATGTTATTAGCATGTTAGTAAAGGCAAACGTTCTTATAGTGACCTGTTTGCCCAGTGCAGAAGCTGCTGCGGGGTGTCAGAATCTTGTACATATCTTCAGCTTTGCAGGGGACACAGCATCTGGCACATAGTTTGTCACAGGCCGTGTCTTCAGAGCAAGTTGAGTTCACCCACTTGCAAAGGGAGAAGCAAGCTTGTTGGATATGAAACCACCTGTACACTCAGTGGCCTTCTTCATTTTGTGTGACATTTGTGCTTATAGCGACCCTTGTTTTATGCACTTCTTGTCCAGCAGCGGCCTTTTGCTTTTGAAACACTCAGGATAGCATTCAGCAAGCTGGACAGCAATAACACTGAAAAACCAGCAGACGTTAATCATTGCACTTATCATGCAAAGCTTCGTACAGTACGATGAGGGCATAAATAAATGAGGATGTTCCTCAAGGCTATGTAGCACAGAACATGAGTTTGGAGCAACATGATGTACAGCATTTTTTGATCGCATGCTATAGATTCACCAGGTGTGCCCATGGTATAAGTGCAGCATAAGGTCAATAAAACAGATATCTATGAGCAGCACCCTGGTAACGGACAGGCTGGGAAAACTAGTGGGAAGCCTATTGAACATCTGGTTGACCCTATTCCTGGCTTCATAAGGCAAAGTGTTAAACAAGAGAAGGAAGTCATCAACACATCAGGTTTTCCATACATACACTGTGCTAAGGTTCTCAGGCAGGTCTCTGTCATAACACGTCAAGTAAGCCTGCAGGCTATGTACGATCAACTACATATGCCTTCTGTTCGGATAAAGAACTTCTCATCGTAACTGACGAGGATGGAGTGGGCAAAAAACAAAAACAGCAGCTCCATTAATCTGGTTTCACTGGTATCAGCAGTGTTTTGTAAGTGTGCACCGCCATACTCCCCAATGCTTTTTGGGTGACACCAGCAAGGACCAGCTTGAGGCAAGGGGTAATACACGTCTTTACAAGTTAAAAATGCATGCATGCATGGACGGCACATTGTGTCCAAAAAGTAGGCCCTTCACATGGGCACTGGAGAAGGAACAGATTATTGACAGTGGGCAAAGACAAGCTTCTCTGCTACAAACACCCAACACTGTTGCCATGTAATAACCTCTGAAACAATCCCTCTGAAAGAGGAAATCATCGTTGTGCATCCATAAAAAGGGCAGACAGGCAAACCCCCTCCAGCAATGCTGCCAGCTTCAAAAAGCCCACTTCGCACATCCAGAATGCTTCCTTCTTAGACTTTACTGAGTGCAAGCATTCTACTCTACAAATGTTGTCATTGAGAGCACTGTTGGCATGGCGGCAATATAGTTCAGAAGCAATTGAAACAAACCTAGTTGGTCTGGAGGCTAACAGTGCTCATGGAGCCGTACCATGAGACAAGCAAGGTGACTGGATGCCTCCAAGCCCTTGTTCGTTTATCCCATTGTTCTGTCAGTAACAACCAAGAGACCTCAAAACCAACAAGCTCAAGTTTGGCACTCATGTGGTTACTGTGGAGGATCCATAATGAAAAGCACAAAAACAGAAAACTCAAGGGAAAGGATAAAGCACCATTTAACTATTAGTATTGCTGCAGCCCACCCCTTTTTTATTTTGTCTGATCGTGCTATATTTTACTATAGATAGGCATGAACTTCTCCTGTGCACAGCTTACTGCAGAGAGCATAGGTGATGTTCCCAAGCTCAATCAGTGTCTGATATTTATATACACTATGTGCTGACTCAAAGAGGCTTGAAACACTTTAATGGAACCTTCTAGTAGAAAAGGTACCTGGAAGAAAAAAAATGTTGTGCTGCAACTGCCTTGGCAACATCTTGTCCCATTAATAAATATTGTGCTTCCATATCAACTTCAGCCCTCCAGTTTAGACTAAAGTACCAGTGCAGTTATGAACAACCAATCAATTCTCAAAGAGTATGTACAGTCCAGATAAAAGCATGGGCATGAATGCGCATTGTGCTCGTGCATTGAAGGTGAATAATGCATTCCATAATGGTGAATGTAAGCTTCCCTGCAATATGAATTTGTAATGTTCAAAGAATTGTCGAAGCTTACCACGAGCACAGATGCATTTGCAAATTATATCACAATTGGAAATAATGAGCACAGTGTAAATCTATGCGCCCTTTCTACTCTTAGTATGCTTTACTGCACGATGCTTATTTCCACCCCTGTATTGTTGAGTAGCAAGACAGAAAATAAACGTTGCATAATTGGGCTTTTTAATATTACCTTTCTCGCAATATACCAATGTTTCGCGGTGAAGCCTAAGCAATGTACTGCGGTGAAGCATATTAAAAGTGGAAAGGGGCCACTGTCACTGGACATAAGAGTTCTTTAATCATACACTCGCGCACCCGCCGCCTCTCAGGTCGCTTAAGTGGACATACTATGCTGGGTGATAGCGGCCACTTCCCACTTTTGGTATGCTTCACCGCGTAACTAAAATGTACTGCGGCAAAGAAGCAGTGAACAAACAAATGGTTTTTACAACAGTACAGAAATAAACGCGCACCATGCATCAGTCTACCACAGGGAAGAGCGTCGCAACAAAAGGTAGCTGATTGACACGGGCTGTGTAGCCCACTTATCAGCTGTAAAGGGTATTATGGGTAAGTCAAAACATCAGGCGCACAGAAATATGTTTATATGCTTACGTTCGTACTCCTTGCGTAATAAGACTACCGGCAATTCCACAATAGAAAGTAATTTACAACACAAACGCAAAGAACACAGACATATGTCTCGTTTTCAACTCGGCCGTCATGCAAATGACATATAGCACGGAAAAACGTGAACATGTGTGTTAGCATCGTAAACATCATACTAGGCAAGGAGCACACCACAATACCGCGACAGCCGCTAATGGGATCAAAATGGGAGCACATGTTTGTGAACCTGCCGATGGAGCACCTAAGCCACTCTGCTCCACCATGTGGTGCTGCACGGCTACACCATTCGTTTCAAACACAGCACACCAAACACATTCAGCGATGAACAGTGGGCGGTTGACGCAGTCGCATTACATGACTTGTAGCGAGCAGCACATCTCTCGATGTCCGTAAGCAAAGTCGGACACGGCGACGTCACATCGCGGTTCGTAGAACTACGCTGTCGAGGCGCTAGGCCACTTCGACATTTCAATTGTCACCACCGCCGGGTTCTCAAGGAAGCACGGGTCACACAACGCGGATTCTGTACTACCAGAGCTCACTGAGGCCAAAGTCGCACTGCCGCACCGCCACTGATCACGGCTTTCCGCCAAGTAACACAGAACCTACAACCAACCCACAAGCAACGCAAGCACAAGCACATGAGCAATGTTGAACAATGCGCGGTCCAGGGAACGATCACGCTGAGGACGAACACGCCACGGCGTCGCTCGGCGCCACTGCCGTGCCTTCTCAAAAATCCTTAAACAATCCTGTCCCTAGGCACCTAAGATCAGGTCACGTGAGGAATTTTGTACGACGTTTAGACGCACGCCTTTCAAAGTAGTGGAAAGAAGCGCGGAGTATAGTGTACTTGAATACAGTTGAGTGCGACGAGCGGCTGGGTCGGCGCCTGCTTTGCAATGCGGCGCGAGGCGATGAAAAATGGTGTGGCGGCGCTGCGATCGAAGTGGACTTAGCCGCATCGAGGTCGCGCCGTTGAAAACTGCTGGCGATACTTCTCGGAACGGTCATTTGTACTACTACACGTGTTGTTCTTTATTCTATGGCGCATTGGTTTACAGGTTGAGACCAGTGAAACGGTGTTTATCATGGCATATGGTATGTATTTATGCCTTAGGAATAGATGCCTGTTTTTCTCTTTTTTATTTCATTTTTTTTTATGTCGATCGGTTATTGCGCGCGCATTGTGGCGGAAGCTTTCATTCTACTATGTTATTGTATTGTTTATTCCCTTTGTAGCACAAATATATTTCTTGTTCTTGAAGCAGCATGTATCACTCGCGTGTATTTCTGCGCACAAAGTTTTCCATCAGTAGGCCTTGCGAAACGGAGACGGAAAAAGACATCTAAGCTTTCTGCTCGCCGCTTCAAATAAATAAAATATATCTGCCCCATCCGGCGCCATGTACCCAATTTTACGGGCAGTATTCTTACAGAAAAAAAAAAAACTGCAGTGCAACATGCCATTCATGTTTCCGTGCTGCTCGCGTAATACTATCCGGAGTAATTGATACGGGTTGTTTTATTGCGGTCGGACCTCGGGCGCCGCAAACAGTTGTCGGTAGCCACTATACGTGCTAATCTTCGGCCCGTAAGCCATGTGAATTTTTTCCTACAGTCCTTGGTTAACAGCAACGAAAAAAAGAACAAAAGTGGCCCGGCAGCCTAATCAGTGCCTACATAGAGAACATGGCGTTGCGCTGCTAAACTCGAGCTCACGGGTTCAAATCCGGTCACGGAATTCGATGATAGCGATATGGAAATACACTCGTTTACTTCTGTTTAGGGCGTGCCTCATAATCAGAAAGTGGTTTTGGCACGTAAAACCCAATAATTTCATTTTTACTTCGTTTAGGTGCACGTTAAAGAACTCCAAGTAGTGAGAACTGAACCGGGTGCCTCATGATCATATTGCCAGACGTAAAACGCTAGAGCTTAATTAAAAAAAAGAAGGTAGCTGCGTTCTTCGGTTTTTTTAGGGGTGTAAAGGAGTGAAACTCTTCTCGAGTCTGATTTCTGAGTCTGATCTTACATTTCATTATTAAATTTAATGTCGTTTCCAACTGTACGTCCGCTCAACTAAGCTGCGTCTGTATTATAAACGGCTTCTTTCAGAGATCCGGTCCAATATCATAAGGACAATAATGAAGCAAATAAAGAAATCGCATGCCTCACATACACGTTGAGATGTTTGTAGATCTGCTGTGTACGTGAAAGAAGGTAAGTGTGGTACCACATTGGGCGCCCACCCTTAATGGATTACATACATGATTGTCAAAAGAAGAAAATGTTTTTCTTGTGTCAATTAGGTTAGCCAAGTTATAGGCTGCCCCAAAACGGGGCGTTTATATTGAATGAGAGCTGCGAACTTGTTCAGCAGAACCGATTAGCACCGTTGCGTTAATTCTCTTAGGAACTGGTCCGCATCTGCGCAACAGCCACGATTTTCCAGCAGCACATTCATTCAGAATAAGATTCCCCACTTGCGTCGACCCCTCACCTTCGAGGCTTCAAAAGTGCTGTTGTGCGTCCCTTTCGAATTGAAACGGCTATTCGGTCATTTTTAATAGTGAATTCTGAAGTCTTTTATTCCCTTTACCCCTTTCCCCAGCACAGGGTAGCCAGCCGGTACTTACACTGGCT
Source organism: Dermacentor albipictus (assembly GCF_038994185.2). Classification (NCBI taxonomy): domain Eukaryota; kingdom Metazoa; phylum Arthropoda; class Arachnida; order Ixodida; family Ixodidae; genus Dermacentor; species Dermacentor albipictus. The sequence goes on from NC_091825.1 coordinate 30,508,529, forward strand.
AACCTCCCTGTCTTTCCTCCTCTTTGTCTCTCTCTCTCTCTCTCTGAAGTCGAATGCGATCTGATTAGCAAATGCTATTTGATTAGACTTTATATGTTTCTAAGCTTCGTTTAGCCTGCTGGCACCTTGAAGGAGATCACCAGACAAGCTACGAAGTTTGCATTCGTAAAGGCTTCCCGGTCTCCCCGATTCAGTGTAAGCACATATGCAATATATTTTCTCTAACACTGTTGTTCATACTAGACCTTTAGCCTGTGCGCTATGCCGGCAAACGGGGACGGTTTGGACGGATTGCCGGATTTGCGGGGGCCTAAACGAGAGCGGCCGAAACGGTGCAGCTGCCTGGTGGCGTAGAGTTCAACCAGGCAAACACAGAGCTAAAACTGCAGTAACCCACAATACCCTGCTTCGCTGCTGGTGCAAAGTTTCGGCAGCGGCGTAATTGTGAGCATGATTACGCCTCTGTCGAAAATTTACACAAGCAGCTAAGCAGAATGTAGTAATTAGCTTTGTGTTTGTGTGGTTGAGCTTTGCACCACCAGCTGGCGCCACTAATCTGGCCGCTCACATTTACGTCCCCGCTCAACCGGCAAACCGCTCGCGCTTGCCGGAATACAAGACGCACTGAAATTCTCTATTTGCCTTGATTCCTGTTCTTGGAAAGTCGATTGGGCTGGTGCAGCTTTTAAAAGAAACACGCTTAGTCGACGCAAGGCTCGCGTCGACAGACAGCGCCGACAATTCAAGGGTGACCCGTACGTAACGTATGTGGACGTGGCGGCGTACCCTGTAGGGGGCCTCTTTGCGGTAGCCGCCGTGAACGGAAGAGACAACTCCTTGACCCTCGCGGCCTCCGTAAGGGCAGAGACCCCAGCTGCGGCTGAGACCATAGCCGCGGCACTGGTAATAAAGCAAGAAGACAGGGTAGGCAGGGAAGTCCATGTCGTTACCGACTCGCAACAGGCCTGCCGTAACTTTACCAATGGACGAACACCGCTGCTGGCGGCTCAGATTCTAGGCCCGAGGCTGCAAGAATACCATCAAATCACGTGGACGCCGGGCCACGCGGGTCTGGAGGGGAACGAGAGGGCGAACGCCCTAGCTCGAGCGCTAATCAACCGAGCGGGGCAAGACGCATCGTCTCATCAATCCCTACCATTTACCTTCATGCCCCTGCCGTCCAATTACTGCGACCGACTCGAGATCCAGCGACTCAACCGCAGGATTTATCCTCCGCCTCACAGAAAGCTCAGCACTGAAGATGCCGTAGCTCTCCGACTTATTCAGACAAACACATTTCCTAACCTACACAAATACAGCAAAATGTTCCCACATACATATCGCGGCATCTGCCCCTGGTGCGACGACACACGCCCTACACTCTTCCACATCTCGTGGGGGTGCGGGGGCAAACCTCAACACTTAAAGACGCCTAGCACGCAATTTGAGCGGTGGGAGGTACAGCTGACCGGCGATATCCTGACGGGACAAGAAGCTCTCGTCCAGCAAGTACGTCGAGCAGCCATGGCCAGTGGAGTCCTGGAATGAGGACACCACCCACTCGACCTCAAGAGCAACCACCTCGTGGGTTCTAATAAATGTTTTCTCTCTCTCTCTCTCTCTCTCTCAATCAGTGCGTTCAGAATAGTTGATCATTTTTCTCTTAAGGACATGTTTTTGATATATATATACATATATATATATATATATATATATATATATATATATATATATATATATATATATATATATATATATATATATGCACCCCTCGATTTACCAAGAAGTGCATTGCTCATCTGCATCTCTTCGCGCCACGCAGTCAATAAACCTAGTTTATTTCACTATTAATATTCTTTTCTTTGATCATTGTCCCTGGTCGATATTCGACCAACAAGAAGAGCACGTAAAATGACATGAGGTCAATAAAACTTTCTTTCGTAACTTCATGTTGTAGACAGGCAGCTTCTGTGGAAAAAAAAAATTACGTGTTACTTTTAGAGAACAGTGTTAAAAAAGCAGTTCACCTGGCTAGAATTACAATTGGTGCAGGCCTACAAGAGTCGCGGGCGCACCAAAGCAAGCAAAACCATAAAAAAAATTCACTGCACATACTTTCTGCGAGAAAAACTGGGTGGTCGACAGCGTCCGCGTGACGGACGCGCGCTAGCAGACGACGCACTTGACAACGACAGCAAAATTGAAGACGTCGTGGTGTATAACACATGCGTCGAATATGTATTCGTAGCAGAAAGGTGTCAATAAGCATTTCCAGTTGAAATAAAGCAATATTATGACAGCGTACGCGCGCTATTGGTCCCAGCGCCCGCAGCAAAATTAGTAAGTAAGTAAGTAAGTAAGTAAGTAAGTAAGTAAGTAAGTAAGTAAGTAAGTAAGTAAGTAAGTAAGTAAGTAAGTAAGTAAGTAAGTAAGTAAGTAAGTAAGTAAGTAAGTAAGTAAGTAAGTGAGTAAGTAAGTAAGTAAGTAAGTAAGTAAGTTAGTAAGTAAGTAAGTAATAAGTAAGTAAGTAAGTAAATAAAGTAAGTAAGTAAGTAACAGAGTAAGTAAGTGAGTAAGTAAGTGAGTAAGTGAGTGAGTGAGTGAGTGAGTGAGTGAGTGAGTGAGTGAGTGAGTGAGTGAGTGAGTGAGTGAGAGAGTGAGGGAGTGAGTATGTAAAGTAAGTGAGGGAGCGATGAGTAAAGTAAGTAAGTAAGTAAGTTCTTCATTTACCGTAATCGATTTACAAAGCTCACTGCAGGGGCAAAGGCTAAAGGCAATCAAGCCTGACAAAGGCCCCTATCCCTCCGCAGTCCGTTACAGTTCACATGCTTCGAGTTTAGCAAAGTCAAAAAACGATTTTAATACATTATTTTCAGGAAAGTGGCCAACTAGTAACGTGCAAGAGTACACACATCATATCACACATAAATAAAAGAACTTTACATAACATCTTTAAACAATCGTAGAGAAGAAGCCGCTCACGGCAAAATACAGAGCCAAACAATATAAATTCCAAAATGATAGACATGAATGCATGAGGATACACTGTGAAAACATACGTGGAAATACTCAGAATACTAATTCGCAAATGGTTTAAGTATTGATCGGGGAAAAAAAATCCGCTCCTTAATGTTGATACTGTATACATCTGGTTATTAATAAGTTCTTTGCTTGTTTTTTAAAGGCACTACTACCAACTTTAAAGGGCCCCTGAAACGGTTCGGACAAATTTTGTAGACGCGTAGGGTACAGCTTAAGTAGAACATTCGCACCACAATTTAAGTGAAGCGTTACGTATTAATGGAGCTACAACCGATTAGAAGTTACCCTCCTCCCCAGCCATGCTTTTCCTCCTCAACTCGTTCGCCGAGCGAGTGGGGCTAAGCTCCGCCTTCACTGGTCCTGCGTCACGATGCGACGTCACATCGTCCACTTCCGGTTGTTTTGAAGCCCGCCCCCGCCCGCGCGAAACCTCTCCGCTAGCCGCTTGGCTGTCGACCCCAAACGAGAGCTATCGAAGCAGCTTGCGTTGCGAGCATTCTGTCGCAGCGCCGAACGTGTCTGGTATTCCGTTAGCCACAGGCAAGCTGGTCATATCGGCAAATGACTGGAGGCATAAACTCAAGCTGAGGAAGGAACTTTAGCGCAGACGTACGCGAGTGGCCTGATCGATCTGCACGGTCCAGACACTTGTTGGCGCACCGCTTAACCAGCCAAACAAAGCGCTAATATTGCTCTAACCAAGTGTAAGACATTTTAAACATTTATAAAAACAACGTGTTGATGATTACACTCCTGCGAAAAATGCGCACCAGCAGCAAAAAAGAATACGCTTCGTTGCTGCTACTGTGTATGGTTGAGCTCTATGCCACCAGGTGGCTGCTCCGTGCAGACCATTCACCTTTGCCCTTCTGCTCATCTCGGCTCATCCCGTTACGGCACAGTCAAGCGGCCAAACCCTGTCCCCTTGCTTGGACTCGCGAAACGCTAGTGCGTTAGTAATCTTCCGGTGTAAAGTGACGGCCACAAACGTGCAAATCCTGGCGCCGATCGGATATCGGCAGTCCGATGCGCAGCAGCCAGTTCGCTCGTAAGCTGCCCTGCAGAGGGTCACGATGTCGCAGCTTGACATATTGCCAGTCGCTACGTTTGCAGTCCACAAGGCAACAAAGTCGAATCATAGTGCTCGGGAAAAGACTGAGACCAACTCTGACCGCGAAGCTCTCGTCAAAATGGAGTACGTTGTAACACAAGCAGACGACACTTGCTGTGTGCCGGAAGTGCTTAAGTGTACTGAAAAATTGTTCTTGTGCATTCTCTTTCTGCTACTTTCTCTTTATAAAAAGAAAATAACTAACATTCCAACTATTACGAAGATCATTTGTTTACCATAAAGTTGGAAAAATTATCGATCACGCGCTCTGGTCAGCCAATCGGATAGCTCGCCCCACTGACGTCATATTGGTGATTTTGGTCATATGGGTAGGGGCGGCTTAAAATTCCGCCGAGCAGTGTGCTGCGATCGGCAGCGATGTGCATTTTTAAAACCTTATAATAAATTACACGCTTTACGCAGAGCACTTAGATGTGTCAATTAATGATCAGAAGGACCTACTCTAACGACTCAGTACGTTTGTAGAAAATCGTCAAAAGCGTTTCAGGGTCCTTTTAAAGTTCAGTCTATCTGCAAGGATATTCAGAATATGATGTGTTTGGTATGCAGCACTTTCTTTTACATAATTAGATCTTATTTTAGGTGCTCGTTTAATTTGTTCTCGTGAAGAGTAATATGTCTTTCGAGGGGACTTTCTTCATATAGCTTATTTGGTTGAATTACCTGGAGTAACTTAACATAGTACGACTGATCCACCCTGAGCATAAAATGTTTTATGAACACTGGAGCAGTTGGCAGGTCCTGTAATCTTCCAGTGTACTTTTCAAAACAGTGCAATATTTTCTTTTATAGAGTAATAATCCTATGGTAATTTCTTTGCGATGTCGGCCCCCGACTAATATCGCATAATTTACCTTTGAATTGAAGAGTGCACAGGTATAAATACTTATTTTTAACCTTAGTCCACGGGATTCAGTGTACTGTTTTGCAAATACACCAAACTATTCTTGCTAACGCAGTAATCAGGTGATTTACATGTGTATTCCAGTTTAAGTCCTCATGGAACCACACGCCAAGGAATTTTTGTTCCCTGACTTGTGCAATACAATTTCCTTCAAATTTTACACTTGTCTTACTTATAGGCGTGTTAATAGGTCGGAATATCACATAGTTACTTGTTTTTGTTTCATTCAAGTATACCTTATTTTGCCTTAACCAAATTGAAAGATGCCTTAAATAGTTATTTGCACTGACCTCAACTACTTTTAAATTGTCTGCTGAAAAGAAAACCTTGGTATCGTCCGCATATATAATAAGTTTAGGGGAACCAGGTATTTCGACAATATCATTTATGTAGGCAAGGAACAATAGTGGCCCAGTGTGGACCCTTGGGGAACAGCTTGGATTAACTTTACCGTTGTAGACATTGTGCTATTAATTTGTATGAATTGATAACCATCTTCTAGGTAACTTTTGAAGAGTTGAAGTGCGACACCGCGCAACTCCAAACTTCGGCAATTTATGAATTAATAGTTGGCATTGTATGGAGTCGAATGCTTTTTGAAGATCAAGAAAAAGTCCGAGAGCACATTTTTGATTTCCATATGGTCGATTATCTCATCTTTGATATACAGTAGAGCTTGCTCTGTTGATTTATTTTTCTGAAACCTATGTTGACTCTCTCATATAATTTGATGTTTATCAAAAACGATGCAAGTCTATCGTAAATTACTCCTTCAAATATTTTTGATACTGTGGCAAGCAGGAATATCGGTCGATAGTTGGCTAAAATATTGATATCACCACCTTTATGTACTGCAGTTACTTTTGCCAACTTTAACTGTTCTGGAAATACACCGGTAGTGAGGGTGAGGTTGATAATATCAGCCAACAAATGACATATCAATGGGGATATCAATTTCAACTCAGCAGAGCCTATTTCATCAATCCCTGATCCAACGCTATTTTCAGTTTTTTTATTATGTTTTGTACTTCAACCGCGTCTGCGGGTTGAATATGCCGCGTTGCGCATCTCCATCCCATTCCAGTTCGCTCGCAGCGCCCTCGCAAAATTTTTCCACACGCGGCGCCTCAGCAGGGAGCACGCCGTTCGAACCACTCTAGCGTGGAATCGTCGTGCCGCTGCTTGCGGAGTGGGCGTGATTGTGTGTCAAGCTGCCAAGGGAGACATGGCACCCCTCGTGCTCGGCTACTGGGACATTCGAGGCCTCGGCCAGCCCATCCGCTACTTGCTGGCCCACGCCGGAGTCCTCTACGAGGACAAGAGGTATGCGGCTCCGGCATCCTTGGTTTGCCGCGGCAGCGCAAACCGGTTCCCACAGCATCTTAGATACAGCGGGGCGTGGCGTTTCCCGCGGCGCTCGACGTTTCTGCGCAGGCGCGAGTAAGAGCGGGTGCGAGAGGGAAAATCTGGGGGCCTTTATCTGACTCTGCCTAGGCACTACGGCGGAGGTTTCTTCGTGTTGTATGCGTTTGTCCCCTAGGCATGGAGGAATGCTACGCTCCGCCGCTGCCTGCCCGCGTGGTGAGGCAGTGGTGCACGGAAGCGCCGTTTGGTAATGGCTGTCTGAAGGAGCAAGGTTCTGACTTGTGTTGTACAAGTCGCGGGTCGCTTTTTGCGTCGGGACGGTAGATGCATGTTTTTTACAAGCACTGCTCCAGGAGGCCACATGTAAAGCCCAGACCACACGTACGCTTGCGGACGCGCGCAAGCTCGCGTTCACGCGCCCACGCATGCGCAGACTCTGCCGCATGGCTCGTACGCGTCGAAACGCGGCGTGATCTCGGGGAGCAGCTTCTCTCTGTTTTCGCGCGCCTGGGTTGCCTCGCGTTGGAGCGCCTAGCTACTCAGCTACGGCGCGGAACGTTCAACTCTCAGTGAAGCAGATTTATATCGTGCAAGAAAGTGGTTCTTCTTTCCTTTTGCGCTTATCTAATAGTTATGAAAATATAACAATTACGTTTATAGATATCGAAGCCTTTTGAAACACTGTCGATAACAATGTACGAAGCGGCACCTGGCAAGGCTTCTGTGAGTGAGCCCAGTGAGCGCGCGCTGTTGCGCGTCCTTGTGGGCGCAAACCGCCGTTACTCGCGAGGCGCGCGTCCGCAAGCGTACGTGTGGTCTCGGCTTAACCGGCAAACGGAGGCCTCAGGAAAGCACCTGAGGTTATAATAGAGAGTTTTAGAATAGAGGCCCCAAACGTATGTTTTGGGGCCCCCAAAAAATACCGTCCACGCCACTGCGCATGCGTGAGACGCAAAATGAATTTGGGTTTTGCGTCGGGCACGCTATTTCACTGATTTGGTGGCAGCCCCGAAAGTTGCCCCAAAAGATTTGCGTAAACAAGCATGGCGACACCCATCGAAGCGGCGGCTCTATTCTACCACCAAAGTGGGTTCGATTCGTGGTAACGCGCGAAGTTCACAAGCTAGGAGAAGTGACTGCGGTTATCGCTTTCTTTCAACTAGCGTGTGTTATGAAGATTGATTCATTAGACGCCGCTGATACCGAATTTGATTGTAGATTTTATGGCTGGTAGGCCTAACACGGCTTAGCTTGGCTGGTGAAGGCACGTGAAGTTGGTTCCTCAGAAATAAGCGCAACTGAATATTTGCTGCATACAGAATAACTTCTAACTTGTAATTATACGCGAATACGTGAAAGTCAAAATTGCTGTTCTTATCATAAAATGGTATATTTGATTTAAGTATATCTGATAGTTGGGGCCCCTATTCTAAAACTCTCTAATAAAGCAGGCGGCGCAGAATTTCCAGGACACCCAAAGGGTAGCGGGGACGCGTATTTTGCTTTCCGCGGATGATCCCACACGCGAGAGAGAGAAAATAAAGGAGGGCGAAGAGGAGGGCGCAACTGCCGCCGTACGCCCTTGTACACTATTGGTTCTCGCCGTGAGGTGCGGCTCTTCCCACGACTGCCGGTAACGGCCTACCTGTCACGCGCACGTGGTTTGCGGACGTCAGGGCGCACCGCGCACCGCGGCTTTCTCTCGATGGCACCTTTCAGGCAAGAAGTCGTGATAGCAGCAGCATAGAGGTTCATTTACGGAAGCTCTTTTCGCTACTTCTGGCGTGTGATGAACGCAACTCTTCAAAAGTGCGCTTTACGTTACGTGCCGCGTGAGTGGTGCATATTCCAGTTTGACGAATGCATTACTCCACGCTAATTCGCAATTTAGTTGTGTCAAGTTTCGCGTATGTGGCTTCCACACGGGTTCCTTCGCGCCGCTCCGAGTGACAGCTGTGAATTTGATGCCGTAAGGTTTTCAGGATTTGAACTATTGCGCGGCAAACAATCGCTGATGCGCCCTTCGTCGACGTCGTTCCTCGTACGTCAACCGGCGCCGCGATTCGGATTACTCTGCGTTCGCGCCGACGAAGAAAGGACGCCATCGTATCACGTGCGTGAATGGCGCAGTCTTTGCGGGCGGCAAGCATGCTCGAGTCCGCAATACCGGTGAATGAAGAAGCGATGTGTTGTCGAGGTACCGTGTACTAGTAATGCATATAACAGAGGCGCGTTCAGAAATTGGGAGTTACACTGAGAGGAATCTGTTATTTTTTAAGTTTGGGGGTTAATTAAATTTAACGCTATGTGACCATATCTCGGATTCGGGAACTGCCGACCGAAACGAGCCTATCACGCTAGACGACGTCGCTCGGACGAGTGCAGGTCACGGCACTGCTACGCATTTAGCACGGCCAAGAATTGATTAGTAGTAGCGCGATTATGATTTTGCCATCACGGGCCCCAGTGCAAGTGGAAAAGGCAAACGTATGCTTAAAATTGATAAGAATTCCATGCAGCTAGAATACCACTGGGGAATAATCAGCCTTATCTAATCGTGAATGCTGCGGAGCGTGAATAGGAAGAATAAAACTTGTCGCACGTTATCAGCTGGCACGGCTCCACCGCCAGCCTCACACGTGCGATACCAAATTAAAATTCCCCAGATCATTAGAATATTCAACATTATTAAACCGTGGTTTTTAACGAAAATCGTAAATGGGGTCGATAACGAAATGGGATCAGCCTACGAACATTTCCCAGCGAATGTTCCTTGAAAATGGCGATCACAAGCGGCTTACGTACGCGAAATAGCCTTGACAGCGTAGGGTTTAGGATGCTGCTTCTAAAATTCTGTGTATTTTGCTTACGTTGTACGGCAGATGCCCATGCGATGCGACACTCGCGTGGCCTGACATGCTAGCTGGTTGAATATTCGAACTTTCAAGCAAATTTCCTTCGTTCACTTTCAAAAATTAAAACATTCACATTCATTCACAATATTCTTCCCAGTCGACAAACCATGTCGTATTGGTAGTCTGACTGTAGCTGGAGATCCACTCGTACGCGTCTTGGGCCGTGCAGAGGTCAACACGGAAGCACTTGACCTCGCACGTGAATGTCCTGGTGCCCGCCATGCCAGTCGGATCCACGTTGGTCATAGAAACGAATAGATTTGTAATGCATTCTACTGAAAATACAAACAACGCGGAAGGCACTTCTACGTTCTGCAAGTATTATTGATCCACTAGCAGCGCATATGAAACAGGTGACGCCGAAACAGGGCATTCAGCATCCGCACTCTCAAACAAAACGCGCGCGCATGAAGCCGTCGGCGAGAACCACGTGCACGCGTCAGCTGCTTAGTAGGGGGTTGCCGGCAGTCATGGGAAGAGCCGCGCAGGCAACACGTGACCTCATGATGAACCAATAGTGTGCAACAGAGTCCGGTGGGAATTGCGCCGTCCTCTTCGCCCTCGTGTTTTCTCTCTCGCGTGTTGAAGCATCCCCGCGGCTGCGTTCACACTTGGTGTCGGAGCAGGCGGAAGCGGAAAAAACTTGACAAAATCCGCCCGCCTAGGCGGAGAAACGGGCGCAAAACCACATGGCGAAAAAATCGGTCTCGGACCGATTTTTTCGCCCAGGCGAAGCGGAAAGGCGTTCCGCTTTACCGGAAGCTGCAATCGCATGTAAACATCCGGTCGTAAAATTTAACATTTTCCATTGCTCATTGTCTACATTTAGAAAAAGCAACTAGCCAAAGCTATCGAAACTATGTCTCGTTTATCTTCCATGGTAGACGAAAGTTAAAAACGACACGCGCAGTTGCGCGAAATGGTACCTTTAGAGCTGGAACCCGGACTGGTCCGTGGGCTGGGGCCGCGGAGGGCGAAGCTTTGGTGTTCCCGTTGCCGCTTTGGTGTCCTGGAGGGGCCGCCAATAATGTGAAATAATGACACTTTGCTTCGATTAGTAAAAAATACAATTCAGTAGATATAGTTACGCACAGCCGCCAACTTGCGATGCTAAGTTCAATACCGTGCCCTGCGACTTCTGCCGGCATGCCTAGGTGCAAACACATACAACACGTGCTGAAAAAATTTCTCCGTGGTGCCTAGGTAGAGTCATCTATTCAAGGAGCTAACGTCCCCACATTTCCTCCAACGCACCCGCTCATACTCGCGCATGCGCGCACACGTCCAGCGTCTCCGAGAGTGCCACGCCCCGCAATAGTAAATACGCGTCTGGTTACGGCGTGCGCCACACATTGTGAAGGCGACACGAGGCACGGGCGGGATTTCGAGCTTCCCTTTATGGCGCCGTGTCAGAACAGGGAGACGTGCTTCCGTTGTGCAGTACTCTTCGCTCGAGTGTTTGCTTCGGCATGGCGATTATAGGTGGTATTACAAAGAAAAATTGCTAGCCACACTTTTGTTCTTCTGTAAGTTATTTTGGGCGTTCTTCTCTTCGCTATGCAGGCAGCATTCCAATCTGCGTGGAGGGCCCGTGGTGCCGAGATTTCGTTGGCTATTAACAAGCCCCAGCTCCTAGAAACCTATCCACCATTCTCCACTGACGTAGCCTCAGCGTAGTATCTTGGTAAAGTTTGTTTACGGACTTCCGTTGTAGGGTTTCGGAAGACGCTGTTCAACAGCGTCGAAAAGGAACCCAGGTGCGCGTACTTCTCTCGCCTTCAGTCGCAAGCGATGGTAACATTGTCTATTTTTAATGTGCTCGTTTTCACCTCGTGTTTTCCCGCACATTGGCCACCCGCTCAGTAGCTCGAAAGCCCATCGATGCCGGTTACCCACTGAGCACACAGACATCAGCGTAGCTCAAACATATGCGCCGACTGAGCGGGATGTTCCTTCAGCACGCTCGAAACTTCGTCGCGTTGGCAGTTGTACACGTCGCAGGTTCGACACCCGGGCTATACGGCAGCAGCATACTCATTGGAGGCCGAATAAGAAAATGTTAATTTGCCGAGTTGTGAGTGCAATCGTTAAAAATTCTACGATGCCCTAGTTTAAATGAGCGCCACAATCTTTAGGCCAGAATTAATCTGGACCGTTCCGCTGCTTACTCCCGCCTAGTCCAACTGCTCCTTTGAGGCAGTGCACCCCATCACTAAAATCATGACTGACTTAACTTTGCTCTGTATAAGGGAATCGCATTCCCTTCGAATCGTTTAATAAGCTTTTACTGAAAGAAAAGTTAGAAGAGTTACGTTCTAACGAACAAGCGGGAAGCGTATATCGTTCCTGAGTTCGTCCTGTCGCCGAGTATGGCGCAATAGTTTGGGATACTTTCCAAGATATTAACACTTCAAATTCGGAGCACATTCAGCAGTTCACTGAAGGCTTCATTTTATCGGATTATTCGTCTCTGATCGCTGAGTATTTTTGAGCCACGGCAGCTGCACCCGCTGGATATTCGCGTAAAGCTGCTCAACTTAATTTCACTTCCCATACATAAAAAAAAAAAACGGGGAAGCGTAGACAGGTCAGTCAGTCACTTTCGTAGCTTCAGCGCAAGCTTTTCCCGAAGTCGACTCCCGAGCTGTACGTTGGCCACCTTACTGGTTAGGGAATACAGATTGGACAGCCGTATAGGTTTCTTGAAAATGCGTATTGATTCACAAATGCTTTGTCGGTGGCTCACAAGCATAATCTAAAGCTAAGAAAGAGAAATATTGAGCTTCCGTGGGCTTTTCTTTCAGTTAATATACGTTTTCCTTCGGAAGGCTGCAGTGTTGCGTTATACTAGGGGATTGTCAGTAAACATGAAAAATGCAAAAAAAAAATACAGAGGCAGACATAGAGAAAGCCACATGTGAAGGCGACAATAAGGAAGCGGAAGCCACCTTCCTGCCTCTTTGTCCATTCTGCCTCTTGATTTTTGCCCCTTTTTCAAGTTTGATGGCATTCTCCTAGTATAACCATGTACGAACTAGACCAACATGCGGCCGCATCTTGATGGCGGCTGAATGGCGGTCAAGTATAATCTGTAGCGCTTATCCCTATACGGCGTCCCTTATTATTCGGTGTGCTGTTTCGCAAGCTTAAACCACAGAAATTCAACTCTCTTAAATAGAAGAACAAATCGAGTTGGAAGCAAGAAGCAATAACCTAAATTCTCATAACGATGCACATTTATTTTAACGGATTACGTGAATTGCCCGGTGTGGTGTACAGCGTTTCTTTCGACAGCGGCCGCTTTTACGTAGGGCTGACACGCCGTCGTGTTAGCCAGAGATTAATGGAAAATAGAAGGTCGTTAACCGGAGGATCGCCATCTTAGCGTTATTTGCGCTGTCGAGACTGTGAATGCACACCACATTTGATGAGTGTGCTGTTTTACAGAGGCACATGGATGAAGAAATGCCTCTAATGGTCGAGGCATGGCATATGATTAGTAGTGGAAGCGCATGCGTGAGCTAACCGTCTAATAACTTGCACAAAGCAGAAATGAAATGCCTAAACAGTTATCTCTCGCGCAGGCCCGCACGTGTGCCTGATTGACTAGTGGCGCTGCCATCCCCGAGCGTGCGACGGTAAGTTTTGTGCCCACTTTCTTTTCCGCCACGCCCTTCGGTTGATAGCCAGGCGTATTTGTCTGGTTATCTTGTGTCCGTGTCTTCACGTCGTACCTTATGTCAGGATGAATCTTTACAAGCTAGCTTATTTTCTGTGGTTGTGTATTGATTCCGTTGTAATCGGCTCCATGTTGTGTAATAACGGCGCTTTTACTAAATTCAACCTCATGCCCACACTCGCGGTGCGATATAAGAGCCTTTTTGTGAGTCATAATGCGCCGTGCATTCAATTACCGGTGCTGGTGTGTTCAAAATAAATGTGACTGCGTTAAAACCACTTTTTTTTAACAGCGCTGTCATAGCAGGCAACCACGTTGGTGTCCATGAATACTTTGTTTAGCGCAAAACAACAGACACAAGAAAGACGACAGGACAAGGCGCTTTGTCCTGTCGTCTTGGCTTTGTCCATTCTTTGTCTTCTCCTTAGCGCCTTGTCCTGTCGTCTTTCTTGTGCCTGTTGTTTTGTGCTAAACAAAGTATTCATGGATTCGCACCAACTAGCCCGCCAACGCATTGTGCTGAACGTTGGTGTCACTTCTGTCTTGCTGTTGGCAGCTGTATAAGATCTGCTTTAGTGCCGCTTTTACTAAGCAGCCAGATTTCGCTTCCCCAGTGCATTTCTTCGCTTCCAGCTTCCTTGCGCTTAAAGTATCATACTGAGCGAAAAATCACTTTTAGACATTCTCATTCTTTCATTTGGTGCAGAGTTTGACGAGGCACCTTTAGAGATATGGATAATGACCGAAGGTTCGGACAAGTAGTGAAGAAAGCCTGCCGCCATACCAAGTGCTATCTATTTACTTTTAATTGCTCGCTTACCTACAGCGCCCATTGGGTATTAGAGTAGGGAGGAAGCATAATATACATATGTGTATATACAGATGGTTCATAGTATAAAAGAATTCATCTAATACACAATGCAACACAATATTAGAACATACAGTAAATAATACAACGTTACGGTTATGGTTATGAAATCCGAAAGGAATACAATGTAGTGCATACACAATACTATAATATAGTGATAAAGGCAACGTTACACTTGGGGTTAATATTAAAAACCTTAGACAGAATAAGGTCAATCTGTTATTCTATCTAAAGAAAAACAAATTTTTGCACTAAACATACAAATGTTGCGACAAGAAATTTTGAGACGCAGATGGCGTTGCCGCGACAATTTCATGCGACAGTTTATTCCAGCTGTGTGCAGTTTTGGCAAAGAGGGAATGTTTATATAAACTGATATGGCATATGTAGTCTTGTACATTTAGCAGGTGATCTGTTCTGGGTGATATCTAAGTAGGGATCTTCATGCACATGTCCCTGCCCAAACCAGTCTTGCTGTGTAAATGGCGAGGAAAAGTTTAAGTTGTAAATATTCCCCTCGGTTTTCGAGGAGTGGCCATCCAAAGTAACACGTATTTATGATGAGCTCTGAGTGAAATCATAGTAGGCGATAAGGAACCCGGCTGGCGCGTTTTTGTGTTGGTTCCAACTGATTACTGGATGTGTTTATTTCTGGGTCCCAAGCAGAGCAACAGTACTCCAAGACCGGACGAACGTTTGCTAAAGTGGTTCCTTTACATTTTGCGGGGGCTCTGCAGAAATTACGTTTTCAAAATTTAACATACGATTACGCTTTGTTGCCCCGCTCTCTCTATGGTAATTCCAAGAAAGATTATTAAAAAAAAATAACGCTTAAGTACTCATAACTGCGTACCTTAATCAATTTTTCAGTGTGGAAAGTAATCTTTGTCAAGCGGAGTACCCTCTTGTTAGTGAAGCGAACGACATTGCACTTGGCAGAGTTTAATTTCATGCTCTACCTGTCGCAACACGTGGACACTGTCGGAAGGACCCTTCGTAAGATATTTGAGTCGGCAGGGGATGTAATGAGGCGGTATATGCAAATATCATGAGCATACAGGCATATGGGACTATAAAGATGCTTCCTTATGCCGTTTATCATTTTGAGAAATAACAGGGGGCCCAAGACGGACCCCTGTACAACGCTCGATAAAAGTATAGCCTGTGTTGAGGTTGGACCCTCAAGAACAACACGCTATTTTCAACCAGTCCGATACGCCTCGAGCCATTTCATCAATGATGCTGACATGGGGGACAGTTTTAGCAATATAAATTTATGCGAAACAGAAACAAAAGCTTTCTGAAGATCCAGAAATACGCAGTCAACCTGGTATCCCATATTTATTGGCCATGCAATGTCATGGGTGAATTCAATTAGCTGAGTGTCACACGAGAAACCGCTTCCGAACACATGCCACGTGGGTCAAAATAAACAGTTCTGTAGGTGACCCATACAATTACAATTACAATTACATCCGTGACTTTCTCTCCAATCGCACGGCTGCCCTCTCGGCCGGGGATTTACGATCAGACCAGCTTCCCCTTGGCAGCTATGGTTCAGTTATCTCTCCCATGCTCTTTAACTTAGTCATGATTGGCCTTGTCAAGCAACTACAGCAAGTCGACAATATCAACCATACCATCTATGCCAACAACATCACCATCTGGTCGTACCGAGACAGTGATGGTCAAGTGGAATCAGCCCTCCAAGCGGCGATTGACACGGTTGAGGCCTATCTCCAAGGGACCGGACTGCGCTGTTCGCCGGCTAAATCGGAGCTTTTGCTATACAAGTCCATTCAGCGGGGTCGCCCTCCCAAACACCAGTCTACTCACTGACCCTGTGATGCCATCACCCTACGCCTTCAAGATGCCACTCCTATCTCACACGTCCCTAGTATCCGGGTTCTCGGTCTCACCATCTCTATTAACGGCTCGGACGCCTTGGCTCTCAACAAGATCTGTGCCCAATCTCAAAACGCCCTACGACTTCTTAAACGTATATCTAACCGACGAGGAGGACTCAAAGAAGAAAGCCTTCTCCGACTCGTCCAATCCTTTGTCATATGCTACATTACCTACGTTGCTGCGTACCTCAACTGGCACCGGGCTGAGCAAAACAAGCTCGACACCCTCATACGAGGGGTCTACAAGCAAGCACTTGGTCTCCCGCATTGCACCAGCACTGAACTCTTCAACCAACTGGGAGTCCACAACAACCTTTCCGAACTCATTGAAGCCCAACAACGCTCTCAGCTTGAACGGCTCACCCTTACTGAAACGGGGCGCTTTATTCTGTCCACGCTTGGCTTCACCTACCATCAGCAACAGGGCCCCAAACAACCGATCCAGACCGACATCCGTAGCTGGATCTACATAGACCCTATCCCTAGAAATATGCACCCTGAATATAACAGGGCCCGGCGCCAAGCTCGTGCCGGAGCTATCATAAAAGCCCTTGCCCACGTACCTGGCGTCACATTTGTTGATGCAGCCCAATACTCCCATGGCACACGATTTGTGGCCGTCGCCACACGCGATGGAGTCCCACACCACGCCTGCAGCGTCACTACCCCCACTGCCGAGATGGCTGAAGAAGTGGCCATCGCCCTGGCCACTTTAGATCCCACCTGTCACACCATAGTGTGTGACTCTCGCTCAGCCGTTACTAACTTCAGCAAATGCCGTATTTCTCCCCAAGCTCTTCGCATCCTCTGCCAGGCACCACACTCTAAAGACAGCATAATCACCCTAACATGGATCCCGGCCCATGCGGGCCCTGTCCACCCACACCTCCCCAATCTCAACGAGGTCACCCACTCCATTGCGTGAGGCGTAGTCAACCGCGCCGGAGTCAATGGAGATGAGTTGGACACCAGGGACAGTCTGACAACTTATAACGATCTCGTTAAGGCCTTTTACCTCAGTCGCGGAATCTTCCCCCCGCCTCACCCAAAGTTCAGCCGGGCGCAGGCTACCACCATGCGTCTATACAAACAAACACGTACCCTTCACCCGCCCGCCTCCACCTTATATTTCCGGACGGCTACACTACCCCCAGCTGCCGGTGCTGTGGAATTCACCCGGCTACGCTTCCGCATATGCTATGGGAGTGCCCAGCACAGTACACACAAACACCACGACTCTCTCGTCGAGGTTGCATGAGGCTCTGCGGAGCTCCGCCCTCGACGACCAAACCTGGGCGACCCAGCACGCCCGCGAGGCGGCGGCGAGGCGAGCCCTCGACGTCCCTTCGGGGGAGGCTTAGGCCCGGCCATCATAAAGTGCTGGTTCTACAATAAAAGTTTATTCCTCCACCTCCTAGGTGACCCATTTAGTGTAGATTATATGGTCCAGTAATTTGCATGACACGCCCATTAATGAAATAGGTCTGTTATTTGTTTATTTTCCTGTCGCCGCTTACAAATACACGGACTATGTTAACGCTTTTCTAACGTTTGGGCAGGGACGCCTCTTCATTGAATGTGTAAAAAAGAATTCCTAAGAATGGGGCGACGAATGCAGCGCAGTATTTACAGCGCAGCTGTTTATGCGCACCTTGTGCCGTCGTTGCCCGACTTCGCTAAAAGCGGCCACGTGACCTAGCCCGAGAGGAAGAGGGCTCAGCAGGAGGAAAAGGAGTGAACGTGACCCCTTTCCCCCTGTGAGAATGATATCTTATAAGCGAATAATATACGGTTGTCACACGCTGCATTTTCGGCGGTCGAGCCAGATCGGCGTCGAATTTATCGACGCCGATCTACTCTGCCGCCCAGCTTGCCGCGAAAGAAATAAATGTTGTGTTGGTGTTTTGCGGCCAATGGACATTGCCCAGCGATTGAAACGCGATACATGGAGCAGGTGGCGGCCGGCATTTCTTGCGCCAGCAAGAAGTGCCCGCAGCCAGAAGTACCTGGTCAAAGTCTGCAGATAATTAAAGAATGACAATCTATAACAATGATTTACTCAGTGTGGTACTCTAAGCGCAAGAAGCTTGGAAGGCAAGAGATGCACTGGAGAAGCGCAATCTTGCAGCTTAGTCAAACCAATCCAGCCAATCGTCAAAACGATTACAGCGACCGCATCTCCAGTGGAGGACCTTGCGCCCGATATACGGAGCTTTGTGTTCGTGTTTCCGCACATTCCATCCCAGCTACAACTATGGGAAGAACACGAGTAGTGGGTACTCCTGAGGAAAAAGCTGCCTACCACGAACGTCCGCAAGAGTTGGCTCTTCAACAGGCTCGTCGTCGTGGGGCCGACCCCGAGCTGCGCGCCAGAGATGCCGAGTTTAAACGGCAGCGCTCTTAAAGCATGCTCACCACGCGAAGCACGCAAAAGCGAAAATGAGGTGAAAGAATGGTGAGAAATATTTGCAATATAGACTGCTTGCGGAGTTTTACATGCGTGGTGTAACGGTCTGTGCAACTGGCACAGCTTCGCTGTTCGACCATCTTCACGGAGTGGAAAGGGTGGTGAAGTTTTTAAAGATATAGTTTGGAATGTTATCGGGACGAAACGCCGAACTATTTTTAACGTTTCTGAGTATCGAAGCAACTCCAAATTCTGTTATTTCTGTTTTCCATTTGTTCGAAGTCGTTAGAAATTGGTAGGTCTTCCGTAATAGCAGCAGTGCCGGAAAATATTGATTGGAAGCAGTGACTAAAGTGGTTAGCTTTGCTGCTTGTGTCTTCACCATAACTTACGTCATATATAGTATCAGGGACAGCTACTTTACTGTTTCTTTTACTTTTGACATGCAGAGATTCTTCGGATTATATTTTAGTTTGTCACCTAATGTGCCTCAGATACGTAGCCTCAGATTTTCTCATTTCTTTTGTTTACAGATTTAAACAAACATAAACAAACATGTTTAAATCTTTCATCTGAACATAGCTGTCGGAATCCGGGCATCCGCTATATTTGTGATCTAATCGATGCCTTCTGTTAATAATTGATCGACCGTGGCGGTTCATCCATGGCTTATCAGTGCCGTGGGGATGATGCGATGCGCGATGGGACGTGAATTTGAACCAGTGACAGTTGTTTAGCTTTAAACAAACGTCAGGCAGAATTTACGTCAATCTTTAAGGTTTGTCGTCGTAATTCTGGTAGACAGCGGACGAGTTCCAGAGATAGGTGCAAGTAATCTGTTTCATTATATTATTGCTTTATTAGTAGCTTTCGTGGCGGTGGGCTTCTTCGGTGCATAGCAGGGTACGTTACTTTTCCAGGAACGACTTCAAAGTCGCTTGTTCCAGGAATTCCGGTGACGCTGGACACAAGATCTCGATCGTTAGAAACAGATCTAGTACGCTTTCATTAGCTGATTCTCACTTTGTTGGGACTGGAACATAAAATTGTCTTTTATCAGCTCGCAAAATGCTGTGGAGGTTAGAGCTGAATTATTTTTTGGTTGAAAGCTTTCCCATTTATGTGGGGAAAGTTAAAGTCACCACTAAGAATAAAATATGTTGTGTTTAACGAAAGCAGTAAGTCTTTCAATTCAAAGAAAGGCTTCGGTGACCTGCATTTTGGAGGCCTGTAAGACGATCCAATGGCTACGGAGTAGCAGTTTGCGAGCATCCCCTTACACCGGACCGTTTCAGAAAGGCTGCTTTTCACGTTGATTGGAGTGCTGCTCACACTGCTGTGGATAAAAACAAACACTTCCGTGGCTGCTCCGGTCTTTTCTGTGCACACTGTAGTCTGACAGAAATATTTCGCCCTTGTAGACTGTAGTCTCTAGCCATGATTCTATACCAATCGCTACATGATATGTCAATTCCAAAAGGATTCAAGCTGATGATCGTTTTAAAATATTTTTAGACTTGGACAATTCGCAACAATGAGATTAAGCTTATGTGCTGTCTTGCGAGATGTGGCGAACTGTGGCGGCTATCCATCTCTTCTACGTCATCAGTACGAGCGTTATACTTGTAGGCTTTTTTGTCTATTTTCAGCTTATTGAAGATAAGTTTGATGTCACCACCACATAATTTAGCGAACTGAAACAACTTCATGCGCTCAAGACGAACATTCTTTATTCTTATTTCTCTTACAAAAGCTTGCTTTTGGGGTATATATTTTCCCAGAAAATAAGCCATCTGACGTGCCTTTCCTTTAACACAGCGTTTCCTGTACGTAAGTGTCACGAACGGCACGCTCATATCAATGCCATATATAGCGTTGTGAACGGATAGGACGCGCAGCGTAAAGTCACGCAAGATAGATGACTATTGGTTGAGAAGATGAGCCCCAAAGAATGTAAACCGTTTTCGAAATCTTTCCAACATGAGAAATATTTCGAAATTTCCAAATATTTCCGTCTATCGAATAAACCTGCTAGCTTCTTATACCTGTTGAACTCATATTGTCGCTCTATTTCCAGCACGACCATTCGATGGCGAATTTGGTTACTCATAACTATTGCCCTTCACATTGACAAACAAGTTCATGAGGTTATCTTTTACGCTAGAACAAATTAACGTGTAAGAATATGGTATTTTGTTTCGTAAGTAATCTTCTGCAACAAAACTGTGAAATATGTAATCGGTATATTGAAGAGATCACGAACAAATAAAAAAAAGCATTTGCAAGCTTTATCTCATTTTATTTAAGGGTGACGGCTCCTGTTCTTAGCTTCGCCTAATCTCTGCCATTACAAAAAGCGCATTGTCACGATCCTAGGACGGCTTCTGAACAATGCTGGGAACACGTTTGAAGCCACGCCCCTTCGCGCCGTCGATCACGCACAGGTACAAAGCGCGGCCTCTCTTTGCCGCAGTTGTGCAACCACTAAGATCAAGTGCACTGCTGCCTTAACTCAGCAAGTGTCGTGTACAATGGTTGATTCGTCGACTGCATACGGACCGTTATCTTCGTCGCGCTTTGTGACATTTTTTACGAATCCAAGTGCAAACAACGCTGACACAGCCTTCGTGGAATGGGACGCGACATCTGCACAAACGCGTGAACGGCGCCTTTTGAGCCAAACCTTTGCCTTATCTTGGGTGTGCGTGGTAGGAGTTGGGCAGTGCGCTCCAATTTGGAGAGGGGCGTTGCCCGTACAGCGATACGGCCTCCCGACGTTGCAGTATGAGACAATACCGGCGTTAGTACGATGGAAAAAAAATTAATACAAGCGTCAGCTGACACTTTGTTTAAGGGAAAGACAACTTGTTTGTAATTTGTTCCCATAACATAGTAATCGCCGTACTGCTTATGTGGCGCACAAGTATTCTCCTAGCGCGGTAGTCATAAGGCGATGCTTGGGCAGACTGTAGGTTTTCTCGATATGGCAGTTCGGCTTGGACATTTATGTCAGAACATCTTGAATAGGAATATTGTAATATTACGACCTCAGCAAGCATACGGCTTGGCAACATTACAGCGGTCATTTCGAAAAAAATTTTTTTTTGTTCTAGTAATCTCTTCTGACCACTAGCATTTGGTTCTGTTCAAAAACACGAGACATTACAGGCACCTTTACAGGCACAGAAAAGCTTACAATGGCCTTCGTCTTGCATTCCTAAAAATTGTGGTTTGCTGGATGGGAGGTAACATAACCAAGCGGTGCTGCAAGAAATGCTCGGGCGGAGTAGTTGCTGCCCTCGATTGCCAGGCTAGACTCGCTTGTATCGACAACTCCCCATTACGAAATCTGTTCAAAATCACTGTTACCCCTCCACTGATATGGCATGACTGGGCGCGTTTTTTTTCGCACCCACGTGCAGTCGTGGCAGTGCGCCTGTACGTGTATCGAAGTGCCGGCGCCTATTCGTATATCGTTCCATGGCCGAGGTTGCGCTCATCGCGTGAAGAAACGTAATACGCCCTACTGGCGAGCGAGATCACGTGCTCTCCAGAAAGGATACTGCCCGCGTAGTAGGGTTACTGCTGTCCGAGCAGATTCGTTGCCGCAGCGTCATCGCACGTCCCCTGCAGAAGCTGTTCACTCTGGTTTTGACTGGCAACCAGACGCCAAGGGTGTCAAGAACACATTAGCTGCATCATCAAATTAGGCTTCAATAGCAAATTTCACTTTACCGTGAAGCTCGGTAAGCCGAATAAATGCGATGATGAAATGCTCGTGCCGACTGCATTGCCCTAGCTTACTGCAACTTCGTGTACGTTGGCAGTACGTACTCAAGTGCAGTTCATTTTTTATTGTTAAAGGACTAGACTGCGTTATAATATAGCCAGACTTAACCTAATAAGTTGTTAATACGTTTTCTGTGCCAAAAGTAGGTCAAATGTGCGAAAATAGATTGTAGTCCACGACGTCTGACGCACATGCAGACTATAGGGTTTCGCAGCTAAGTTCACTAAAGGAGAAGTTGTACCCTCGAATTTAACAAATAAATATACTTTTATAAAGGAAGTTGTTGAAAATACACTTTTCAGACCATTTTAGCAGCTTAAACTGGTTCACTGCTGCCCACTGCTATCTCTGTAAACGCGGGAGTAATTGTGGTGGGACATTTAAAGTGGCCCAGTTGATCCGCAAGCCAACACTCTCCAGAATGGGACTGCTTACTTCATATCGTTACAAAAATTGAGACGTTTGCTGTGACTGAAATGAAAACATACCTCCTGCTTCAATTCGGAAGTGCCAAAATTTAGAGATGGTCAATTGCACAGTTTTCTTTCCAGTTACTTACTCATTACAGCGCTGGCAGACGTTAAGCAAAACTAATATAATCACTGCTTGGCTAACAAGTGAGCGTTGAATTACCTGCAGTTACTATGGCTCTGATTACTTTGACACCTTAATTAACGTGACCATTGCAGAATTGAAACCTGCGTTCTCCGATCTTGAAGGCTCAGTAGGAATCCTGAATTTTACTTCCGATACGACATATTCGTGCATACTTGTTGCCCGAGAGAAGGATATTTGTCATACGGAATACAGATAGTGTTATTTACAGTAAGGGGAGCTTCGTAGCAAATCGTGTGTAGATGGCGAGGGACTCACTTAGGGCATCTTGTCCATTCTGCTTTCATGTTATATTCAACCTAAAGAATGTTGGCAATATTATAGCGCCTAGAATCGCTCAAACGTTGTGTTTCGTTGAG
The DNA here is from genome assembly GCF_038994185.2 of Dermacentor albipictus. Classification (NCBI taxonomy): domain Eukaryota; kingdom Metazoa; phylum Arthropoda; class Arachnida; order Ixodida; family Ixodidae; genus Dermacentor; species Dermacentor albipictus. The sequence goes on from NC_091825.1 coordinate 30,531,512, forward strand.
GCTTGACACATTTTGTGATACCGAGCGCGATGCCAACGTCGGATTGGTTCAGGTGCGCTTTATTTCAACAGTAAAATGGAGCATGGGGAAGAAAGAACCGAACACAGGCACCAAAACCAAATCCTACTTTACGTTCTGAACGAAATTCCCTGCTAAATAAGAAAGTTTCAGATGAAAACAGAATTACTGCTTCCCAATTTCTAGCATACCTAAAGGTGCACTAGCTATGCATTCTTCTTCTTGCATTCTTTTAGCTAGCAACGGTATTCAGGTGTATCGCCTTTATTTCAGTACTCAAGCTTCCCATTTTGTCGCCTTTAAGAAAGAAGACTAAATGGCGGGAAGTGGGAAGCAGCCACATCTCGTTTTCCAACCGCTTTGCTCTATATTTGTAGTTCCTCAAATGATTAAGAACACTCTCCTATACATCACCGCAATATGTGAAGCTTTGCAGTGTTCAAGGTCGGCGCGGATTCGTTGCGCGCGTGTTGAACGTTTACGCAATTTATTGCCATTCCAATTTACTGCTTTCAGTCGAATCGAACTATGCAATCTCGCAAATTCGTATCTATTTTAGTACAACGTGACACGTCGGCGCTGTGTCTATCCTGTATTTATTTTCCAGCTGCGCAATTTCGCGATCTATTTTCAAGTATACGATATGGCACTGTGTTACATTAGAGAGTGCCTCCTAATTTTTCTACAGCCTCGCGTACTTCTTATCGTGCACGTTTACGTGCTGAGCGGCGTTTGGCTTCTCTGCCCGCAACGCTTTCTGGCTGTGCTCAACTACATTTTTTTTATAAGAGTAGTGCCGTCAACCCGAACGCAGCTAACAGCTACAAAAGAAATATATATGATTCCTCGTAAAGAAATTAACTTTTGTTTAAATTGGAGTGTAGCAAATAACGAAGAAACAGAAAGTAAAAGATAACGGAAAGATAATTTGTCGCCGCCGGGAGCCGAACTCACATCCTTCGCATTACACGTGCGTTGCACTACCAGTTGTGCTACGGCGACGGCTACGAATTGGTTCACTATCTTCGGTATTTGTTTCACTAGATCTATACCCAGCAGTGTTAAGCCAGCGCCACTCAGAGTCACGGTGGGCTCCGAGTCGTGTTGAACAGAAAGTTATGCAGCTTCGAAGCTTTTGGTAAATTGCAAAAGTGTTTCAAAGAAGTTTTCGTTCTAAGGGCTCGCCACTACTAACGTCTGACAACTTTGTTTCTTGAAACCGTTCCCCATTGTGGATTTCCACAGAATTTATTTCTTTATGGCATCTTTCGTTGGTCGAGTCCAATTTATGCTTCCAATCTAGCCAAGAATCTGAGATGCTTAGAACCAACTAAACGTTGTCACGGTCGAACGCATCTTAAGAATGCTGGACAACGAGCCCGCAGAAATGGGCATAATTGATTAAAGCATGATTTTCCTTTTTTCCCAGTATCGCTTGCATCTGTCTCCCAGCACTATTTAATTTAATTTTTTATTAGTGCGCCCAAAGAGCGCACAGGCCTTTTAACTCACAATGAAAGGAGGGGAAACGACTATCGTTTACGGGTTCATTATCAGATCTGTCGTACGTTTTATTTTTTTTAAACAAGTTTCTTTTTTTCACATTGAAAAGTAATAATTACAAGCTGCCGAACTAGAACCTCCGTGCTACCGTTGGCAGTGCTAGCTGGTGCGCGAACTGTCTTTTTGCAACTGCTTGTTTCTGTGCCTCCTTTCATAACTTGTCCTTGTGATTAGCTGGTTATGGTAACCTTCGGCGTAGCTAGGAACCAGGTAGGACACACCTGCTGCCCTTAACGGCAATGTCAACGTTTGCTTTATGCTGCTGTGCGAAATATTCAACGTGAAGCTTTCTGGTACACGTTTTACACGAATCTAGCCGCCGGCTAGTAGATTCTTCAATACCAAATTCCAGCAGCTGTCACCGCTGGTTAAGCCCGCTCCACCAGCAGTAGCTAGTCTCGCAAGCTTGATCTGAACAGTGCTGCTCCCACTGGTTTAGCGTAGGATTACGGATTGGCGCTAGGTTGGTAGTATTGTTGCGTGCCCAGGGCTGCATGGTGTAAGAAGGCGTATTCATTGCACAGCGGGTATTTGTATGGGCATAAATGCCCAGTCTTCGCATATTCTCCGTAATGGTTATGTGCCACTGCGACAGAAGCGATATAGAATGCTGAGATGTACTCTGCACACGTGTGTTGTAGTTGTACGTGCGCATACCTCTCGTCAGTTTCTTCCGTTCACAAACACCGTACATCGCCGCCTTTCTCGTGACATCGCTGCTTCAACGTGAATTCGCGTGATGTGCTGTTTGCATTTCGGCACAGCTTGTGGACGGTGTAGCACGTAAACATTTTCGGCATAGCTTGTGGACGGTGTAGCACGTAAAAAAAATTGGGACCTGTGCGATGCATTAGGCATAAAGCTTGAGTGAGGTTGCTTGTTGCATGGGACAGCAATCTACACAGTTCCGTGTTTAGCATTTTGCTGTGTGGTATTTAATTAAGATTCACTAAAGCTTCGTTTTATACATTCCAACATGTCTTGAATATTTCCTTGTTTTTAATGTAACTTCAAATAATGCATGTATTTAGAAGAGCCTTGACATGTGCTAGTTGGTGTGTACTCATTTTTCTTGCGCTAAGTACTGTAACACTCCCCTGTGTCACCTCGTGTCCGTTTCATGTCCAGTGTTCGTTCCGTCCCCGTCGCGTCTTGCAGCACTTGGTGAAAGAAAAATGAATGCAGGTATAGTTAGTGCACCTTAAAAGTTTACTTTACTACATATTGTCTCACTGCCTAAACCAAACGCATGCGTTCGCTCCCGTTATACTTATTTCCTTGGAAGTGGGCATTTGTGTCCCTATGTACTAACGGGTTTGCAACGACATTGAAGGTTCTCCTCACAATTTCGAGCATAGAACGCAACTTGGCACTCCCCAGGATGTTAAACTGAATATGCTTGCATTCCAAGAATTTATCGCTGCTTTAAATGTTTTGCGACTAGTACGAAGGGCTTTGAAGGAGAAGAAAGCAAAAAGAACCACGTCGCACTTAATCATAACTGAGGATCTTGTGAGATTGATCTAGTTTCAGGACGCGGGGAATGGATGTGTGCAAGAACACGTCGATAGCTGTAGGAGCCCAACAGGCTTCCATGTAAACAAAATAAGGGCAAAACAACCTAAGAATTTTCCCGCCGTAATGCAGGTAGGGCTTCGGCGACGGCCCGGAACCCAGCCGGGACGAGTGGCTGGCGGCGAAGTACAAGCTGGACCTGGACTTCCCCAACCTGCCCTACATCATCGACGGCGACGTGCGGATGACTCATAGCCAGGCCATCCTTCGCTACCTGGGACGCAAGCACGGCCTAGCACCGAAGGACGAGGAAACAGTGCGCAGGGTTGAAATGCTCGAGCACCAGGTGATGTGTGGCGGGGCGTAAACCACCGAGAAACGGTTTCTTGGTCAAACAGTATTCAAACAGAAATATTCTTCGCCTCATACCTCGCACATTCAGATTCGGAATGTCTATCGAGCTTGTCTAAACAGGAACGGTGCAATCAAGGACGGGTTCACCACGACGGCGGCTCACGTGTGCGATCCAAACACCTCAGCGCCGGTGGGACAGCATTGTCGGTGGTGGTGTACAGGCGCTGCAACAAAAGTTGGCAGCTCAGCGGACCAGCGAAGAGCAGTCGAATCTCAATGCACCGTCCCTGTGCAATAGCTTCCGGCTGGTGTCTCGTCTTGATGGGAAGAGTGGCTCTTACCTGGGGAAGGGCGTTCCCCATATGGTGTAAGGGAGGGTACTCGGGTGGCTGTCATTGCAACCATGAGGCGCCGTTTGCGTTAAGGCGACGCCATGCGCATTCTGCCCATGGAGGCTGTTTTCACCAGCGACTGGTCCAAGGCACAGATAGGGAATATTCATTGAAGAGCCACTTGTTCTTTAAAACTGAATACGGTACCTGTGCCCATTTCGTGGTTCTCAATCTGCGCTGTCCCTTGCGGTGGATGGTGACCTTCGGGAACCAGAGATTGTTCCGAGCATGTTTTGTGAAAGACTACTGCTGTGCCAGTCAGTCAGAAGTGATTTTATTTAGGCTATAAATGATAAACTAAATTTGTATGTACAGGAGGTCCCATAGTCAGACTGAATTGGGACCTTCTATGGTAGTGAATGTAGAAAAATTAAAGCAGCAAACAACAGTAGTGAACACAAACAATAGGATACATCGCAGGCAAAGCAAAAAAAAAAGGAAGAAACAATAGTAGTGAAATCAAACGATAAAATAACGGTAATTGAACAATCCTAAGCAGTTGACGGATTGGCACAGGGTGAAAAATACTAAAAATAAACGAGAAAAAAGAAAACAAAGAAGTCCCATCTATTTCCAGCAGTGTAAAACAACATCTGATGAGATGCTTCCTCAAGAAAACGCTGTGGACAGGTAGGTATGATAGGGAGGGAGAGAACAAAAATAAGTAAAAGAAAGTAACCAAAATTAGGCAGAATATGACATGTGTGGGATCAAGGTTTACAGTTCTTTTTTTTTTAATTTGCCAATTGATTGAGAGATTTTGATTGCCGGTGGTATGGTATTCCAGAGACGGATTCCGGTGAAGTATGCCGCTTGTTACCATAGTTGGTATGAACTGGAGCTAAAATAAAATTCTGATTATCTGCAAACCTTGACTAGTTAGTATTCACTTTAGGTTGGATTGAGGGATGATGAACAGAGGAAGCTGATTGTTGATTTGCTTGAATAATAATATACCTAGCTTGTATTTGAAAGTGTCATCAACAGTTACGATGTTGTTGGCATGTAAGAGCGCTTTCGCGCCACTGCGATAGGGACTACGGCGAAGTATTCTAATGGATTGATTTTATAAAGATTGAAGGGAGGCAAGGCTGCTGTAGGTATTGCACCAAGATGTGATGCAGTAATTAATACGAGAATGAATAAAAGCGTAGTATAACGAATGTAGGCTGAGAAAATATTGACACGTGTACTTGTTTGTCTATATCGGACGACACGTTTCACCGCCTAACAAATGTTATCGCACAGCGCAGGACGCTCCTGCATGTATCGGAAGTTTCTGGAATGTTATCGATGCTTCCATCCGTGGTCTGTAACCGAACTTTGTGTAATCTGATCGCATGTGTGCGCGACGCGAATGATGTAGAACTTTGTGGAAGGCATGCGGGTCCCAGAGATTACTCTGGAACATTCGATGACTGATGTATAAAAGCCGACGCGCTTGACCCGCTGGTCAGATTTTCGACGATCGCCGACTGTGTTCCCCGCTATCGTTGTGCTATAAGTGTAGCCTGTTTCTGTGGGAACAGGTTCGCCCAATAAATGTTAGTTTTGTCTTTGACAGTATTGCTACTGTTTTCTTCAACGTCACCACCATGTTACATCTGGTGGAGGTGCTGGGTAAGTCCGGTCATAACAACAATATTTGGGGTTTTACGTGCCAAAACCACTTTCTGATTATGAGGCACGCCGTAGTGGAGGACTCCGGAAATTTTGACCACCTGGGGTTCTTTAACGTGCACCTAAATCTAAGTACACGGGTGTTTTCGCATTTCGCCCCCATCGAAATGCGGCCGCCGTGGCCGGGATTCGATCCCGCGACCTCGTGCTCAGCAGCCCAACACCATAGCCACTGAGCAACCACGGCGGGTAAGTCCGGTCATGATCGGTAATTCTTGCCGTGCAGATTCCAGTCGGCGTAATGAGGTGTCCTCCAGCGGTCACAATTTGGGGGCCATCCCATGCAGTCTTAACTCTCTTCAACTGGGCGGCGATGTGTCCACTCTTGACGGAGTAATCGTCCCCTGTATCGACTAAGGCGGTGACTGCGTGGCCGTGGATAAGCACGTCGAGGTCGGTGATTCTTTGTCTTGCATTACGGTTCGGTCTTGGCGTCGGATCACGGCTGCGTCGCGTTGGTTTGTGGCTGGTATGTGACGACGTCAGGTCGTCCTTCGTCGTCGTGTTCTTTGCTTCCGACTTCGTCGGGACGGCGGCGTGTCGTTATGTCGTCGAGGTAGTTTTTTCGGCGTCTTTGTCGGCGGCGGAGGATCTTCGTCAGTTCGACGAACAGCAACCGCACCTCCATCGGTTGCTGCTTTTAGTTTTCCGGATATGGGTTCGAAGAGCGGCCCCGGGCTGGGCCGGTGTATGGTCGGCGCTGCGGCGACAGGTAGCGGCCTGGTGACTGCGAACGGGACGGTCGTCGAGGGTTCCACTGAGTGGCGGCGATGTAGTCGGCGATATCGCGAAGTCGTTCGCCAATCTGTGGTCGCGGCGCGTTAACGGTGAACTCTCCGAGACCCATCTCCCGGTATGAGCATCGGCGGTAGATGTGGCCGGCTTCTCCGCAGTGATAGCAAAGCGGACTGTAGTCGGGAAGACGCCAAACGTCACTCTTCCTTGGAATGCTGCGTGGGATGACGGGTTGGCGTGCTGGTGGCGGGGGTGGTGGTGGACGATGGAACTGTGTCGTCACGGGGCCCAGCCGTGGGCGCAGAGGGGGAACGTGACGGCGGGCTACAGCGGCGTATGCCATCGCTTGCGGCTGAGGCTGCGGCAATTCAGGGGCTACTCCCGAGTTGTTTTAGCTCCTCACGCACGGCGTCGGCAATCGAAGCCACTTGAGGCTGTGATGACGGGAACCGCTGCTGTAGCTCCTGCCGCACGACCGCTCGGATAGTCTCGCGCAGGTCGTCGGTGGCCAGTGACTGAACTCCGGCGTAGCTTGTCGAGTTCACGCGGCGGTCGAATTGCCGGTTTCGCATTTCGAGTGTCTTCTCGATGCTGGTGGCCTCGGGAAGAAACTCGTTGACAGTCTTCGGTGGGCTTTACACCACGCATCAGTTCATCACACATCAGTTCCTTTACACCACGCATCAGTAGGCGGACTTTCTTCTCCTCGGACATATCAGGGTCGGCATGGCGGAACAGACGGGTCATTTCTTCCGTGAAGATGGCAACGTTCTCGTTAGGCAGCTGCACTCGGGCATGCAGCATAGCTTCGGCCCTTTCGTTGCGCACGACGCTCGTAAAGGTGCGCAGGAAGCCGCTACGGAACAGGTCTCATGTTGTCATGGTCGACTCCCGGTTCTCAAACCACGTTCTGGGGGCACCTTCGAAGGTGAAGTATACATACCGCTGCTTGTCGGAGTGCCAGTTGTTGAAAGTCGCGATTCGTTCGTAGGTCTCCAGCCTGGATTCCGGGTGTTCAGTAGCGGCTCCATGAAAGTTCGGTGGGTCCCGAGGTTGTTGCTGGATAACGGGGGACGCTGAGGCAGCCATTCGGGTTGTCTTGGCCACGATCTTCTTTGTCGTCTCAGGTAGAAGTCCGTGCTCTGGGGGCATTCCCAGTCCTTGCAGTGGGCGGCGAGCACGCTGGTCTTCGGTGATGTTGGTTTTGTCCTCGGGCTTCGGGCTTGGATCGCGGCTTTGCGGGGGCGTTCGGTGCATGAACGCACAAGCACCTCCACCAGATGTCACGTGGTGGTGACGTTGAAGAACACAGTAGCAATACTGTCAAAGACAGACACTGTCACGCGATTGAATTAAACACGTATGCCGTAAGCCATTTTTCTTCGCAAGTGAGCAACATGCGAGTGAAATTTTCAAGTGACGCCCAGTTGAATTCTCAAAAACCTAGCCTTCTCTTCTGCTTCAATTGCAGATTGATTTGTATATATTGGCGGGATATAATTACGTACTCGTTGTTGAGAGTGAACGACAAGGAACCTTGTTTTAGTGGAGTTAAAGTGCTATTTATTATGGAAGCACCAAGCCTAAAGCTAGCCAGGTCATTTTTTTAGTTTGTGTCAGAGATTGGAGGCATTTATCAGTGCTAAAATTGTTTTGTCATATGCATAAAGTAAGCATTCTTAAGTAGTAAGAGAAGTTGGCAGATCATTTATATATATTATGAAAAGTGGGCAGAGAATAGAACCTTGGAGTGCTCCTATATTTGTTACTTTAGGCCTTGATTTATAACGCAACCGACTAAGAACCTGACTTTTGTTTAGTAATTTTTTATTAATGAGATTTCGAGACCAGTAATGCCGATTGCGTCGAGCTTCATAAAAAGAATGTGGTGATTGATAGTGTCCAATGTCTTGTTGAAATGTACGAACACAGAACCTGCGTAGAAGCCCCCATCAATTGCTTTCTGCAGCTTTTCGGTTAAAGATAACAAAGCGAGGTCAAGGGAATATGCTTCACGAAAACCGAATTGTAACGCTGTCCACCCGTGAACAGCGTTACACACATTTAGGAAGTATAAAAGCCTTTTTCAAAAGCATTGCGCGGGACCTGGATAGTTCTCTTAGTTTCGAAATAATCAAACATTCTGTGTTCCATTCGATACTCGAAGGTCGTTTCTTTCGAATATTCCAGTCCAGAATTTGATATTTTAAGCGCGTTTTAACAAAAGCTGAGCAATTTGTCATAGCTAACCGGTAGTTTTCTTACTGAGCCCGGACTAGCACAAAAGCGGCCTCTTGCAAATATACGGTTGCGACGAAGCCTTGCAGCGTAAGTTGCGTTACGTATAACTAAAGACACCATAGATATCACGCACGTAACCGACAAAAAGTAAGCAAATATTATTCGATGAGTGCTTTGTCCTAGGTTAATACGCACATGTTTCCAGCTAACAATATTATTTCGGTCCTAAAGATTCCCCTGAAAAATATATTCCCACAGTATTTTATTTTCCATCAGAATATATTTGCAGGCATCTGACATTCAATTGGCCACGTACAGATTGTTTTCTCGAACGTTCACTCCATTGTCCGCTTTGTCTAAAGAAAAATGAAGCGGATGCGAGATTCGCAATTTATACAATGTATTTTCCGAATGCGCGAAATTGTGTACAGTGCATGGTGCAGTAATTCCCAGACGAATAGAAATGGGCTTGAGCATATATAGCGAGCAGACACTTGTGATGCTGGATACATTGCTTTTATTAAAAAGTACACAATCGTGCGTACTGTCAGTTCTAAGCAATGCAGTGGACATTTGGAGGGGATCAGCTGAGCTATAGAACGACCACACAAATAACGATGGAACACTGTAAGCGCTCGTTAAGAAAAGTGAAGATGAGAATGTGCGTAGGACAGCAAATGGGCGTATCTCGCATGCCGTTCCTGCGTTAGGGTCCTCGGCGTAACTGAGCGAACGAGCACAGCGAAGGATGAAAGAGCGAGCGCGGAGCCCAACAGGTGATGAAAAACGGCGATAGCGAAGAGCGGGCAAGGAGGAAAGCGGAGGAGGGTGAAGCGAAACCATGAGGCGAAAAGCGGAAGGGGAGGCTATAGCGAAAGAGTGGGAAGGAAAGCGTACTGCGGCGACGATGGCCAGGTGATGGTGCCACAGTAGCATGCGTCGTCTATTCACCGATGACTCCATCGATACCATACATGGAAACAAAGCGCTGCATGAGCGAAGGTCTGTCTGCGGCTGCTGCTGTGAATGGCGCCCAGGCGTCACCCACACGCTACCTCCCGCGAACTCCAGATTAGCCAGGCATTCGCGCCACACTTGGCTTCACTTACAACGTGCCGAACGAGACGGATTGTCCCTTCCAGCCAACATATCGCGAAATAAAAACACGTACAGAGCTGCGCTCTAATTCTTCATTAGGGAGTATCGTAATTGTTTAGTAGGACCGAAGTGAGAAAATAGGCAGCTTAATAACTACAGCAGGGGTTTCGGCATGTCGGTTATTCATCGTAAGGGATGTAACATAGTGCCCCAGCGTCATCTTGTCCTGTCTCGACTTGTCCCTCGTCCTTACTGCGCTATGTTACACGCATCTTCAACAACCAATCAAGTACACTCTCATGTATATGTGACTATAATATGTGACATATAGCTCTAGGTTTATATAGCTCTAAGCCATATAGCTCTAGGATTGCCCTGATACTGTACACAAGTGCGTCCTGATATCGCTTCTATGCATAGCGTGACTCGCCGAAGTCCGTTTCTCAATGTCAAATCCTTCAATGTAATCTTGAGATTAAGAGCAAGAACTGCAGTTAGACAGATTGTGTAACTCGTAGAGCAGATACCAACTTGGTCAACATCGTAATAATGTGTGCTAAGGTAATGGACACAGCAGAAAGCAGTAGGCATATAGGTGGTGGGACCAGATCAAGAAATGTATAACCATTAGATAGAACTATTTTAAACACCACGATGTGCACAACAAGGACGGGAAGGTATGACAGAGACCAGCACTGGTCTCTGTCCTGCCCTTCCGTCCTTCTCTGCTCTCGAACTGTGCACGTGGATTACCAGCTAGCCTGCAGTCTCGCACCTTAAACGCCACAGAGGTAACTGGAGACCTCCGGAAGGCCTTTGACCTCCAGGGGACCAAAAGTTCAAAATGATGCATTAATGTGTTGGCTTGGCGACCAGCTTTCGTTAATAGTTCATTTTAGATTTATGTCAGCATTTTACGAATGCAAAGGAAACCGTTATCCTGCGTAACTTCTTTTTTGTTCCTCATGTTTTCCTCCTTCGGAACGCAGGCCTCTGACATCGGGTGGGCTGCAGTGCGCGTCTGTCACAGTCCCGAATACACTGAGGAGAAGCGGGTCCAATTCCTGGTCGACATCGCGGACAAGCTGCGCCAGGTCGACACCTACCTGGCCAAGCACGGGCCATTCGGCGCAGGGAAGAGTGTCACATACGTGGACTTTCTTCTCTACGAGGCTCTCCAGGTACGTGGCTGCAAGATCAGCACTTATGTTTGAATGAAGATTACACGAATTCAGATTCAGATTCACATTTATTGGTTTCAAAAAAGAAGTAATTACAACATGGCAAATATACAGACGAGGGTCCCAAAGTGGAAGAACTGTAGTGGGACCCCCGCGGTTAAAAATAACAACATTGATGGTGATATCAATAGTCAGCAAATTGGCGTTATTATAAACAAAAATCTAGAAATAAAATACATAATTAGCAATTTCAGTTACAATCAAACACGAAAAAGCGCGTTATTAAAGAAATCGGAGAAAAGCATGGATGAAATACAAGAAATGACATGTGAGAGAAAAGTCAAAGGTACACCGTCAGATCGAAGTTAAGTTATCGCAGGAAATGATGCTTAAGGGGATCTTTAAAAATTTCAATAGAAGTACAGGATTTTATAGTTGATGGTAATTCATTCCAAAGAGAAATTGCAGCGAAGGAAGACGTTTTTGCCGCAATTGGTATGAACCATGGGTAACAAGAAATTGTTGTTAGCTGCAAATCTGGTCATATTGTTATTCTGCAGAAGGTCAACTGCAATGAACGGAAATGTAAGGTTATTATGAATCAATTTGTGGAGTAAGACGAGTATGTTAAACTGGAACAAATGATTAATTAGCAAGATATTATATGCGCGAAGTAACAAAGAGACATTGGATTGCATGGAACTAGAAGCGATAATGCGTATTGACTGATTTTGGACATGTTGAATTGATGATAAGTGACAAGCGTACGTGTTGCCCCATGAAACAATGCCGTAATTAATAAGACTATGAATGAACGCATAATACAACGCTAGCAGAGCCTCACGAGAAAAAAAGGGCGAGCTTTGATTAATGCACGTATACCAAACGCAGTCTTGTGCTTGAGAAGTTGGAAGTAAGAGCGAAATGTAAGGTTAGGGTCAAGATGTATGCCAAGAAAAGTGACATCAGTGCTAACGGGAATTGAATAAATTCCTAGCTTTACTTCAGGAATCGAAGTTATGGCCCTTTGAGCCCCCACTTTTGAATACCATAACTTTAGCTTTTAGAGGATTAAGAACTAAGTAATTGTTGCTACATCATTTTATAATGTTACTTATAGCGATATTTAACTTAAAAGTAAGAGTAGCAACGGATTGGTCAGATAAAAATATGGTTGGGTCATCTGCGTATAAAATGCAATGAACGTAGTTGGTGGAGTTAAGAGGATCCGGAAGATCATTACTATATAAAAGGAAAAGCAAATGGCCCAGAACTGATCCCTGCGGTACACCTTGGTTAATACATTTTGTAACTGAAAAAGTATTTGCTGCATGTACTGTGTATGGCCGGTCAAGTAAATAATTTTTTAAGAATCTTAGCGCAGGACCAGTTATACCATAAGAGTCAAGTAAAGGAAACAAGGAAAAACGTTTGATAATTTTGTTTTATGGGGATGCTGCCAAGTGAATCGAAGATGAAGGACAGGGAAAGGTATACGAAGGTCACCCGAAAAAGAACCATCCGCTTTGTTACCATACGTTGGGAAAGGGGTAAAGGGAGAGATAATGAGAAAAAGAAATAAGGCCGAGAAATCGACCTTTTCCTAAAGCGCATGCACCGACGGTGCTCACATAAGGATGGCACGATATGGGCGCTGTGTGGCGAAGCGAGCGTCCTTGCTTAGTGTCCAGTCTCATTTCTTCGCGCTGCAGGTGAAGATGCAATTGCAGGGACTCGCCCAACTAGCTATACGGTTCTTCGGAAAAAATAAAGCACTTGCATGAGATAAAGTATGGCAGTGTCAGAGCAGTTTATTTATTTATTTAAGAATACTGCAGGCCTTAAAGGCCAGGCGGGAGGGGAAAGGTGCACACAGAAAAAGAAAGCACAATAGATTGACGAGGGAGTAAAAAAAAAAAGCTCCGGAAAGAATGTAATAGAAAGTAGAAATGCATAATGAGTAAAGCACCTAAATAATGCATAGAGAGTGGCAGATACAAATTGAAACACTGTTTCACAAGCAGAATTTCAAAGCGCTGGAAATGTAATAGAAAAAAAAGAGGAGTGCATAATTCGAAATTATTACAACGCGTAAATCAATAAATGTTGCACAACGATACAAAACGAAACGAGGTTTCGTAACAACAAGCACTAATATTAGATAGTAATAGACGCTATTGAGTCAGTGCTGAGAAGCTTGTTATAAGGTAGGCTGTTCCATAACGTTACTGTTCGAGGGACACATTAGACCATATCAGCTTCAGAAGCACTTTAACGCATTGGTCGCCTTTGGGAACGCCTGTGGGAGCCAGAGCTTAAGGATCACCTACTTTGAAAGTGGCCGTTCATCTATGCGAACCTGCACTATGGCACGCGACTTCCACTGCATGTTTTAGCTAGAAATGAAAGCGATGGTTGCAGTCAACGTATCGCACTAATTTCTCTTGTGGATGTTTTCTATTTTTTACTTGTATGTTTAATTTTTCAGACGTCCCCAGAGTAGTCGGTGCCTCTTCCATCAGTGTTACGAGGTGAAAAAGATACAAATTTTTTCATGATAGTCGGTTTGCTGCCGTAATGTCCATGAACTGAACGAAGTAAGACGTGGCTATGCAGGACCATTCACGAATGAACTTCAGCAGCAGGCCGCTTAGTAATGCATCGACTTCAATAATGCTGCTTTCCTTGAGCAAGAAATGGTTGGATTGGTTGACTACACAAAATCTAAGGTAGGCCTGATTCAGATTGTGATAATGGGAAGCGAACGCGACAACCGGGAAACAATCAGAGCCGCCGAAGAAAATTGCGTGACCTTAGCTGCATTTTATCTATCTCCATGATGATGCTGATTTCTTGGCGTCTCCTTTGAAAAGGGGCTTGAGACATAGCCACCTAGTCTGCTTGAGTTATTCACGTATGCTATACATCCTTTTCATTCTAGAATTTTTGCATACATAATATTTTTTTTCTCTTGCACAAAACCTTTAACTACCTTGTACCGCTAATATATGCCTTTAACAAATCTGGTCGTATCAACCTCCTCCCTGCTTTTTGTCAACCAGTCCTCCAAAGATGTCCTGCTTATCTCGGCTACCAAAATAAAAACGCGGCAAACGACGTCGACCGGCGAAACATTTCTGTTTGTAAGATTATGTATTTTTGGCGCTTCACCGTAACAAGACCAATGTTATTTCTATTTTGTGATGTCGCATAAATCCGACATGGCTGGGCAGAAACAGAGCTAAGCCATTTTTTCAGCACTGTTATGTTTGTGCCCTGGGGATTGCCTGACGGGAGGCCAGTACTATGGTGTGTCGACCGTGGAGGCAGCATTCATCCCCGCATGGTGCCAACTTCGAGCACACGACGAATACGTGCCCGGCTGGGGTTTCCTCGCGGCTGCACGGCGTCCACAACGGAAACGGCCACAGGTACCCGGGCTGCTATTTGGCCCCTCTCCGTGCCGGCAGCAAAGCAGCCCCCCTGCGTCCGGCGGCGCCCGCACCATGGACGACTCCCGCTGTTTTTGGGACGGTAAATAGGAGGGCTGTGTTTCGACCCTGTGCCTTGCAGTTGGTTCCATTTAGCCTATGACACGACATAAAACTTTCCCGGCGCACCATTTTCGCCAGCCGCCAGATCGGCCTGACGCCGCAGCGCAGTTCCAGGAAGGGCCGGCCACCGAGGGGGGCGCTAGGACCACGGAGTCTGTAAAGCCCGTTAAACTTCGTAAATTAGTGACACTCTCCTCCTCCGCCTTCCCTCCTCCTCATTTCTCATCTCTTTTAAGCTTACTCCCTCCTCGGCCGTGGCGACGCCTACAGTGCTCGAGCGTAGCAACGGCGCCAACATGCGCTCCTCGTCACTCCGTAGTCGCTTCTGGAGCAAAAATGGCGCTGATGCACGGCGCGAGGGCCCACGTGATGCTATTAGGCCAATAGCGACGCGGCGTCGGCCTCGGCCTGAGTGCGCGAGGAGGAGGCGGCATTCGTCAAAGTGGGTCACTACTTTATGAAGTTGAAAGGGCTTTAGGAGGCTGCCCGGACCTTCTCTCTCTCGACCTTGTTTCGTCCTTAGGCACTGTCTGGGGATTGAGCGGTGTTATTTAACCAGTTTGAAACTGCTCTGTTCGTCTCTTCTGATAACCACGAGAATGTGTAAACATTGTACAAAGAATTCTTCGCCGAGAAAGCTCTCCTCGTCTCTGGCTCTGCGTGAAGTGGGGTGCAGACCTCCTGCCGGCCACGCATAGTTCGGCACACGTAACAGCACCCATTTATGCCTATCTCTACGGCCCTGGTAGGTTAAATGGAGAGCGCTCAATCGGATTGTATAAAACGGTGTCCTATCTGTCACAAAAGCCCGCAAGTTAACAATATCGCAGCCAGTTTGCGCATACAACGGCCTGGTGGTTGTCGGCGTTGCGACGACTTCTCTATAGCGGACGTCGACGCGCATAATTCTCAATGTTCAATGATACAGCTCTGCAATCTCTGCACGGTGGTCTTCTCCAACCAATTTGACCGTACGCAATACCTGGCAAGAAGTAGCATTTACAGCATTCGAAGACACAGTTCTGGAATGCAAGTATTTTCAGGATATTTTGTGCAGTTTCCTTCTATGAAAGAAATCGGTCAAAAGTTATAGCAAGGTATAATAGCATGGCGCTCGAGCTCCTAGCACGGTGTTCTAATACACGGATGCGACATGGCACAACACAAGCGAAGCAACTACTGCTACGAAGCAGGAAGATCTCCATGCACGTACCAGGCGTGTCACAACTCTGCCTCGATAAGGAACGCCGTTCTACCAGCGTAACACTTCGATGGTTCGGAGATAAGCCTTACGGAAAACCGTCGGCGTAATTAGGCCGTGGCTGAACGCCACGGCCTAATTATGTACACCACTCCTCAGCGGCAAAGCTGATGTGTGCGCGCGTAAACCTCGTGCCAGCAGCGGAAGCCAGAGTGCTGCCCTGTGTCCTCTGTCCATCCAAGTGAGCACTGCGGGGTGTTTCTCATTGACTTCGTAGTTTTTACAGCCAAGCTGACTGCGCGTCTGTGGAGAGCTTCCATCCTTCCACGCGCTTGCCGCGCGTGTGCCGTCGATACCCGGACAGAACGATGGCACAAACGTGCCACGAGTGTCCGTATAATCGCTTTCGCTATAAGTGCTGGCAGGTCGGCCTTAAATCATAATGCGTAGCTGAATATGTCTGATTAATCCTCTATCTAGCGATCCCCGTTATCGTTCTATTGCTCTGGATGACCTCATTATCCCTGCGAATTTCCTTATTTCACCACACCATCTAATTCCACGGAAAACACGGGGAAAGCAGGAGTTGAAAGATCAAGGCGATGAGCGAAACGAAAACAAGGTGAAAGCAGGAGCCTACGTTTGGACAAGTGGACTTGTCTTCTTCAAGGCGACACATGCTTTCCTCTGTGGGGTTCTTCTAAAGGGGAGAGGGCGTAAGGTGGGTGGGTGCGGCAACGAGCGCCAGTGTGTTTGCGGCGAGGATGTCGAATTGAGAATAAACGAGTGTTGTGCACAAGGCCAGGCACACGGCCGTCTGTCAAGCACGTGTCAACGCCCGTGTGTCAGCCGTCGCGTCAACGCCGGCTGACACGCTCCCACGTATGCGAAGATTTTCATGGGGCAGCTCGAAACAGACCTGTTGAAATCTTGCCCTTTAAAACCCCACACCTATCTTCGTTACATTGACAACATATTTATATGGGAACATGGCACAAGCACGTTAACCGACTTAATTAGCCATTTCAATCGTTTTCATCGTAGTATTAAATTTACTTCTTGCGACTCCAATAGTCAGATCGAATTTCTAGACACGACAGTCTACATAGAAAACGGAAAACTGAGAACGACACTGTACCTGAAGCCTACGGATAGCCAGTAATATTTAGACTACAGCAGTCATAATTCGCGACACTGCAAGCAAGGAATTTTTGTCTGACAAGCGAAACAAATAAGAAGAATCTGCAGCGAAGACCACTATTATATCCACCACCTAAATGACCTTAAACAACGCTAGCGGAAAGAAACAATCGACAAGATGCTCTCGATAGAGCTTATGATGTCGTATCAAGATTGGAAAGGCATTCATTATTAGCGAAAGAAAAGACAGCCTACACCAGAATCTGGCAGACCGCCGGCCTTTATAACAATATATTCTAATGCACTCCCAAACATAAACAACATCCTACGAAAATACCACGTGATATTATCAAGTGACGAGCGTCTGAGAAAAGCATTCCCGAATCTTCCAAGGGTGACCCATGGCCGTAACAGGAAGCTTAAAGACAGGTTAGTGCACGCAAAAGTCAGCCAACAGCATTCCCTCGTAATAAAAGCATGTTGTCGCGCTAGGTGCGAAACCTGCAGGCACCTTCAAAGTGAAATTAAAATTGAAAGCACCGCAAATAGTTATACACAAGAATTCAAATCTAGCTTCACTTGAACAAGTTCAAATGTGATTTATATGTTTGAATGTTCCTTCTGTAAGAAACAATATATCGGTGAAACGGGACAGTCAATGAACGTAAGATTAAATGGGCATCACGCGGACACAGCTAAATACTTCCCAAAAACGTCGCCGAGCATTTCAACCAACCAGTTCATAACTTTGATGAACTTAAGCCCTACATCTTACAATCGAATTTCCGTTCTGAACGAGAAAGAAAATACAGAGAATCATACCTTATCCATAAGTTCAGGACATTGCAACCAATAGGCATAAACCTTTCAAAGGGAGCTTTAGAATCTATTCGCTGTGCTAAATTTCAAGGTATAGGCCACAACTAATTTTTTCCTTGGTGTTTTTCTGCATCTTTCGTTTTTTTCATTTTATTTATTTATTTATTTATTTATGCCATTTCAGTATTTTATTTTTTTTCACAAGCACCGGTTTCTGCTGCTCCTTCTATTTTCTCTTTCAGAGACACGATAGCCTACGACCACCAGCGAAACAGGTAATAGAGGGCGATGTGCACGCCGTTGACGCGCCGGCTGACACATGATCATTGATACGTGATTGACAGAAGCCGTGTGCCTGGCCTTGCGCACTGCACTCGTTTATTCTCAATTTGACATCCTCGCCGCACACACACCTGCGCTCGTTGCCGCGCCCACCCAACTTATGCTCTTTCCCCTTTAGATAAACCCCACCTATATATACTGCGGCGACGAGGGCATATGTCGCCTTGAAGAAGACAAGTCCACTTGTCGAAACGTTGGCTCCTGCTTTCACCTTGTTCCCGTTTTGCTCACCATCTAATTCCCTGTCGTCCTAGACTACGTTTCCCTTCTTTTGGCCCCCATTGTGGAACTCCAGCAGACCACTGCCGATATGTTCTTACACGGCCTGCTAAACTCATTTTTTTTCTCTTTGCCAGGAGAATATAGGCTTGCTCCTTAAAGGGTCCCTGAAATGGTTCGGGCAAATTTAGTAGACACGTAGGGTGCAGCTACAGTAAATCATTCGCACCACAATCTGTGTGAAGCGTCTCGTACAGTATTAAGAGAGCTACGGACGAATACAAGTTGCGGCCCCCATAGCCATGCATTTTCTACCCTCGTTCGCCATGTGATCAGGGCTAAGCTCCGCCTTCACTGGTGCTGCGTCTACTTCCGGCTGTCTTGGAGCCAGCGCGTGAAGTCTCTCCCACCTCTCACCAGCAGCCTGGCAGTCGCTCCCGAGCGAAAGCTATCGAAGCAGCGTCCGTTGCGAGCATTGTGTAGCATCGCCGAGTGCTTCCAGTATTTCTGCAAGCACAGGTAACCTGGGCGTTTTAACGCGACAGCGTTAAGGAGCTCGTGTCACAGAAAAGCCGGTGTCGTCGGCGTCGGCGGCGTTGGCCGTGAGCGAAAAATCCAGGAAAGCAATTCATAAATAAAAGCTACTTGCAAGATGGGCTGGGTGGAAATCGAACCAGGGTCTCGGGAGTATGAGACGGAGACGCTACCACTCAGCCGACAAAAGCGGGACAAAAGCGCCTCTAGTGAATCCGTTGTCGCCTTAGAAACGTGCCGTAGAAAGTTATACTGCGGTGTATATCGGTAAGTATAAACATGTAAATTATAGAAGTTGCAGTTAAACGAGTAGCGAAGTACGTTTCCACTACATTTCTTCTGCGCTTGGCGCGCACGCAGAGCCATCTTGTGGCAAAGACAGAAGACCCCATCATCGCAATGTACGGCGCGGCCCCGACGGGTGGCGCGCCTTTCGCCCGTTTCTCCCCCTCTCGTTTGAGCGCATTGGGGCCGTGCGGGGACCGGTGCGAGGATGCCCCAATACCCCTGCGTTTAATAAGTTTTCTCGCTCTCTCCCCTTACAACTTTTGACAGATGGGTGGAGGTATAAACTAAAGCCTCTCCATACTGCTATTGCTGTCATATAGGAGCTGTAGCGTAGATGCGCGTGAGCAGTGTGATCGTTCTACACGGTCCAGCCACCTGGTGGCGCAGCGCTTAACCTGTCAAAGACCTAATATTGCTGTAACGAAGTATCAATCATTCTAAACGTTTAGAAAACAAAAAAAACGCATTCGTGATTATGTTCCTTCAAAAAATTTGCACCAGCAGAAAATTAAAATAAACTTCGTTACTGCTATATTATTTCTGTTTTGTCCAGCTGTGTGTGCCACCAGGTGGCTGCATCGTGCAGACCGTTCGCGTTTCGTGCTTCCGCCCATGCCTTGAAACACGACGGCCGCAACCGCGCGAATCCTGGCGCGGATCGGATACCGACACTTTGATGCGCTGCAGCCACTCCGCTCGTCTGCTGGTTTGCAGAGGGATACAGCAAGGTAAATGTACCTGGTAGCGAAGCTTCCATAGGAGCCCATATGTTCAAAACATGGCGGTCCATCGCCGGTTCATGGGGCTTAGCGCCATCTGTATGTGGTGGGAACACTTCCGGCGGAAAAAAAAAATAACGTGACGCCACGTCCGTTAAAAGCAGAAGTGACGTCATTTTGTTTTCGAAGGCGCGAAATTTGGTTTGTTGTTCTTCCTTTGGAGCTATATATTCAAATGCCCCGCCATTCGACTTGATGGGCATTTCGAGCTTTCAGCGTGAAAAGCGATGCAGGAAAAGGCCAGCCGTACGGTTGTAGAAATCGCATCCCTGCGCAGAACATACTTTCTTTGCAGGCCGACGAAAGCTTTAGGTGTAGAGTGCTGATCCTATTGTCGGATGCCAAGTCCGTCGGCCAGCGCAGTCGCACGAAAACAACTACACAATTATCTGGCGGTCGTAACTCACTACTTTTGACTGAACAGATTAAGAAGCAATGAAGCTACCCGCGTCACCAAATTCAGACGAACTTCGACAAGCACGAAAGCACAAATTGTGCGGGGGGCGTATTCCAACAGGTGATACGAGTGCGCCTTTCTGCCCATTTCAAGACGTGCATTGCACTGCGAGTGATAGTGGCGTCAACGCCCCCTGTAGCGATGGGCGCTGAAAAGAAATGCATTTACTAATAATAATAAAATTAAACGTATTTATTTAACTCATCACGAATATATAAAATTGACTAGGAATTTTATTTTCGTTGAATGAATCTAACTGTTTCTCGTTTGAATTAAAAAAAGGCGTTTTTCTTTCCCAATGTTTGTTCCCTCCAAACATAGTCGCGCTTCGATCGCTGCTCCCATAACCCCCCATGCTGATGTCGGTGACAATGTGTACTGAACCGCTTTACGCCCGAAGCTTCGCGACCTATTTGAATCGGCCTTGGATACAGTGTCGCAGCTTGACATTGCCAATTGCTACGTGTGCGTCCACATGTGACAAGGGCCAACGATGGTGCCCGCGAAAAAAAAGATCGAGACGAACACTGGCTGACCGCGGAGCTATCAGCAACAGGGGGCCCTATAACGTAAAAATATTCCATTATGTTTTTATTTGAAATTTCTGACGTCAAATTTGCGTAACCCCCGACGCAAATATCGGCCGGTCACCCGCAGGGTTGTCTGAACAGACCAACCAAACGCTCTACTCGTTCATAGGAGGTCACTTTTGTTGGCATAAAAAACATATAACATTGCCTACGCTGAGCGGCTCGTATTATCTAATTGCCTGACAAGAGGCGAGGAGCACGCTCACTTGGAGAGGGATTCGATGAAGCCGAGCCACTGCACTGAGAATCGATAACTGCATGAAGAGGGTGGTTCCGGCATCTGCGATGGGTCCGCTTTCCCATACATAGCTTGCAATGACTGGTCGAAAATTGCGGCGGAATGCAACGGAAGTTTAAGAATGACGCTAATGCGGGTCCTCAGCAAAGAAGAGTTGGCAGAACGAGGTCGGAAACGTACCGAAAGTTCTTGAAGAGGTTACACGGCCACGCAGAGTTTTATTACACGCAAATAAACCCCTGCACTCTGGCAGGTGCGAGTAGCCAGTGCGTGAGCGATTGGCGGCAGCCGTCTTGTATTTCTTTCGGAACGGGGCAACCTGCGGCTATTCAGAAGAAAATTCAATTTTGTTCGGCCTAATAATGCATCTTTAACGCTTACACGCCACTTTGACGGGGTGAGATCTTGCGCTTTTGCGACGTCGCGTGGCCGGCTGGTGAAGTGGGTGCAGCCCTAAAACTATTGACAAATAGCCGAGGGCTAATGGGGAAAAAGCGTCGAATCAAAAATAACTATTTTTCTTTTGTTTGGTCAAATCATGCACAATCAATGTGTGCACGTCTTAACCGGTAAGGAGCTGTTGCGGTTTTCGTGACGTCGCGTGACAGACAGGTGAATTGGGGGTTGTCGAAAAAAGCTGTCGACCAATCGCGGAGGGCTGATTGCAGCATTGGAATAGGAAAATTTAGAATAGTTTTGCGTTATATCGCCCAAGGAGCACGCTGTAACACAAGCAGACTACACTTGCTCGGCTGGAAGTCTGCAATAGAGTGATAAATTGTCTTTCTGCATTCCCTTTCTGCTGGTTTCATTTTTATAGAAACAAAGTAACTAAATTTCCAACTAAGTGAACCAGCATTTGTTCGCCATAAAGTTGGAAAAATTATCGATGCGGTGCCCTGAGCAGCCAATCGGATAGTTCGCTCTACTGGCGTCACCGGGGTGAACTCGCGTCACCTGCTGAGGGGCGGCTGAAAACTCAGCCGAGTGGCGTGTTGTGATCGGTAACGATGTGCATTTTAAAACCTCATAATAAATTGCACGTTTTACACGGAGCACTTAGATGCGTCACTTAATGATCATAAGGACCTGCCCTAACGACTCAGTACGTTTATACAAAATCGTCAAAATCGTTTCAGGTTCCCTTCAACTACAGCGTTGTCTCCCAGTTTAAGTTACCCCTAGCATTTCTTCCATGACGGGGTTCTTGACCTTTTCTCGAGCTTCATCGTTATCCGTCAAGTTTCGGCTCCGTAGATTAGTACAGGCTGAATGTAATGATCGTGCACAATTGTTTTTAGTGTGCTGTGGTGTCAAGCAGGCATTGTCACTGTTTTTCTCGCAGTTGGTCAAGACCATAGGCCCAAGCACCTTCCGCAAGGGCTTCCCTGCCCTAGTTGAGTACTGTCAGCGCGTGGCTGCCCTGCCGGGACTCAAGGAATACCTGGCGTCTGACCGCTTCAAGTCCTGGCCCTTCTTCAGCCCCTACGCCAAGGCCCTTTCGGCGCGGAACAAGCCTCCCGCCGACAACTGCTGAGCGATTCAGTCGAGCGATCACACCTCCTTTCATTTTCTTTCATTTTTTCTTGCTTTCGATTGGAACAATGATGATCTATCTTTTTCGTTTACTGTTTAGAATAAAGCATTCTTGCTTTTATCAAACCGGCATCGCAAATTACTCAGCAGGCTGTGACATAGCTCACTTTGTGCCTGCACTTTCTTGCTGATGGTGGCGCCAACCGTATCGGCTTTGGCCACTCGTTTCCCACTCGCTGTCACTTTGGCTCAGACTTTTGAGTCGAGAAGCGCTCTTTCACCACGATGAAGCTCAGCGAGGGATAGCGGTTTCTTAGTGCTCACTCGCTGCATAGGTGATCACCGCCTTTACGAAGGGTCACACGTAGCGCTTCGACAGTGGCGTCGGAAAGTGAGGGGGCAGTCAGAATCACTGCCGATATTACGTCACACAGCGAAGCGGATGTTTACCTGTGTCTGTTATAAGCTCCAACTCTCTCACCCAGCAACCAACTCGCCCAGCAACAAGTTCTACTCAACTACATTTCTAGTACAGTGGGCCCCTTTTCTACCATGTCTACTTCAAGTTACATCAACCATTTGAGTCTTATTGTGCAATCAGTGTGTCGGTCTAGGTTCAGCGCTCAATCTGTCGTTTCGTGCTCTTCCTTCCCAAGTTATTATTTTCCTTTTTTTGGCGCAACAATGTATTCTTTAGATCCCAACCAACTCGCGCAGCAACAAGTTCTACTGTCGACATTGTGTTGTGCGAGTATTTAAATTGCTAAGATACGCCGTCTGATAGAACAACTACTACTCAGGTAGAGCTGTTTGAATTGGTGGAACCGTCCGTGTAAATTTGTATGCGGTGAAAATAAGACTCGTTGAGAAGAAGCAGGGACAACTGTTCGTTTCGACAACGTTTTGACAACGTTGTCGAAACGTTTGTTCGACAACGTTTCAAGGCTAGCGGTGACAATCCTACCTTCTTAGCGATCTCAGGAAATGAGTGGCACGCGGGAATTTGCCGGAGACACCATAATGCCCATGTTGGGCGTTTCGCAGGCTTGATGCCAGCTGGTATCGATTCATGGTGTCTCGTCACAATACGTCAGAATGTAGCCTGTGGTCGTCGCACTGGCAAATCGGCTGAATGGTGGGATGGTAGCCGAGAGAAGTGTCGACTGTGCGCTCTTAGGTCTCACCGACGACACGAGTGGTGATCGGGGCTCCTGTGCAATAACAATCGTTGCAGCTGTCGAAGAACAACTCGGGAGGCCAAGACATGTCTGAAGTACTTGGGTTTGTATGCTCTGCAATGCAAGTAGATTAGTTTAGCATGTGTTGGACAAAACGTAAAGACTGTATCGCAAAAGTGCAAGAAAAAGTGCCCTGTATAGCTGCAACATGGAGCGCAGGGACGGTCCCCACGATTTTCCAGCTACGAATTTAAACATATTCGCAATACAAATGAGCTTTTTCTTCATGTATGAGACATGCGAACTCCAGGTGAGGTCATGATCCACAATAACGCCTTAGAACCTGTGAGCTTTCTTGTACGCGATGGACTGGCCCTCGATACGCACCGGGTATAAATACATCGCTTTTCGTGTAAATGCCACTAGTGCACATTTTTCTGTACAAATCGTTAGACCTTGTCGCTGAAAGTATGCCACTGTCAGAGTTGCCGCTTCCTGTATTCTGGTGCGCCTGTGTGGCCTTGCGACGCCAGACGTGCAGATGCAAGCGCAAGCAAAAAGAGCTCGGCGGGAGATCAGGCCGACAGCCATGGCCACTTAAAAAGGCGATGGCCCGATCTCGGGCAGTTGGGTCGGGCCGGGCTCGGTTTTGGCACGTGGCCAATCTGTTTGCCGATAACCGGCAGGTGGTCGGTAGTCGACATAGGGTGGACGTCGTGGCTGCCGGGTATCTTATTGTGGTCGCGTTTGGCCGCCGCGCGTGCCGACGACTTCCGCACTACGGCTACAGTGTGGCTTGTCAACGGCCAGCGTTCTTTTGCAAGTATTTTTATCAAGGCTTTTTTTTTACTCACATGCATTGAGTGTTTTCACTTATGTGGAAATTTTTAAGGCTGTTGCCGCAGGTACCAAATATCCCGCTTCTTCAACAGGCTTACATGAATTCGTGAGCAATACATTCTGGATAATGCGCGAGTACAGAAGCATTTATTTAAAAACATCGCGCTAATTATCCATTTAAATATTGGTTTGCGGACACATGTCCTAGTGGCGGAAATTATCATCATCAGCAGCAGCAGCAGCCAGGTTACGCCCACTGCAGGGTAAAGGCCCCATACTTCTCCAACTACCCCTGTCATGTACTAATTGTGGCCATGTGGTCCCTGCAAGCTGCTTAATCTCATCCGCCCACCCAACTTTCTACCGCCCCCTGCTACGCTTCCCTTCCCTTGGAATCCAGTCCGTAACCCTTAATGACCATCGGTTATCTTCCCTCCTCATTGGATCTCCTGCCTATGCCCATTTCTTTTTCTTGATTTCAACTAAGCTGTCATTAACTTGCGTTTGTTCCCTCACCCAATCTGCTCTTTTGTTATCCCTTAACGTTACACCCATCATTCTTGTTTCCATAGCTCGTTGCGTCGTCCTCAATTTAAGCAGAAGCGTAAGCGTCCAGGTTTCTGCCCACACGTGAGTACCGGTGAGACACAGCTGTTATACACTTTTCTCTTGAGGGATAGTGGCAACCTGCTGTTCATGATTTCAGAATGCCTGCCAAACGCACCCCAGCCCATTCTTATTTTTCTGGCTATTTCAGTCTCATGATCCGGACCCGTGGTCACTACCTGCCCTAAGTAGATGTATTCCATTACCACTTCCAGTGCCTCGCTACCTATAGTAAACTGCTGTTCTCTTCCGAGACTGTTAAACATTACTTTAGTTTTCTGCATATTAATTTTCACACCCACCCTTCTGCTTTGCCTCTCCAGGTCAGTGAGCATGCATTGCAATTGGTTTCCTGAGTTACTAAGCAAGGCAATATCATCAGCGAATCGCAAGTTGCTAAGGTATTCTCTATCAACTTTTATCCCCAATTCTTCCCAGTCCAGGTCTCTGAATACCTCTTGTAAATGCACTGTGAATAGCATTGGAGAGATCGTATCTCCCTGTCTGACGCCTTTCTTTACTGGGATTTTGTTGCTTTCTTTGTGGAGGGCTACGGTTGCTGTGAGCCGCTATAGATATCTTTCAGTATTTTTACATGCGGCTCGCCTACATCCTGATTCCGTAATGCGTCCACGACAGCTGAGGTATCGACTGAATCAAACGATTTCTCGCAATCAATTAAGCAATATATAAGGGTTGGTTATATTGCGCACGTTTCTCTATCTCCTCAGTGATAGTGTGAATAAGGTCTATTGTTGAGTAGCTTTTGCGGAATCCAGCCTGGTCCTTTGATTGACAGAAGTCTAAGCTGGTCCTGATTCTATTTTCGATTACCTTAGTAAATACTTTGTAGGCGACGGACAGTAAGCTGATTGGTCTATAATTTTCCAAGTCTTTGGCGTCCCCTTTCTTATGGATTAGGATTATCTTAGCGTTCTTCCAAGATTCCGGTACGCTCGAGGTCATGAGGTATTGTGTATATAGGTTGGCCAGTCTTTCTAGAACGATGTTCCCACAATCCTTCAACAAATCTGCTGTTACCGGATCCTCCCCAGCTGCCTTCCCCCTTTGCATAGCTCCCAAGGCGTTCTTTACTTCTTCCGGCGTTACTTGTGGGATTTCAAATTCCTCTAGAATATTCTCTCACATTATAGTCGTGGGTGCTACTGGTAATGTATAAATCTCTATAGAACTCCTCAGCCACTTGAGCTATCTCATGTATATTAGTAACGATATTGCCGGCTTTATCTCTTAACGCATACATCTGATTCTTGCCTATTCCTAGTTTTTTCACTGCTTTTAGGCTTCCTCCATTCCTGACAGCATGTTCAATTCTATCCATATTATAGTTCCTTATGTCAGCTGTCTTACGCTTGTTGATTAATTCCATGTCTTCATTAAAGTTTTCGACTTCCTGGTGATCATGACTGGAAGTAGGGGCGTATACCTGTACTACCTTCAATTTGTACCTGTTATTAGGTTCACAACAAGACCTGCCACCCTCTCACAAATGCTCTAGAATTGCTTTATGCTACCAGCTATATCGTTTTTAATCAGGAATCTGACTCCTAGTTCTCGTCTCTGCGCTAAGCCCCGGTAGCACAGTACGTGCCCGCTTTTTAGCACTGTATATGCTTCTTCTGTCCTGCTAACCTTACTGAGCCCGATTATATCCCATTTACTGGCCGCTAATTCCTCCAATAACACTGCTAGACTCGCCTCACTAGATAACGTTCTAACGTTAAACGTTGCCATGTTCAGATTCCAATGGCGGCCTGTCCAGCGACCTGCTATATGAATACAGGCGAGATAAGTTATTATTAATATGCATCGCACACAGAGCCTCGCATTATTTAGCTTCAATATAGGCGTCGCACAAATCTCACGCGAGCGGGGAACAAAATTACGGTTGTCGTCGCGAATACTACGGGCTACATGTATCACGCATAAATGCATGTACACAAATAGCAGGCGATGGGCAGTGGCCCTAGATATCGCTCTTTCGTGCGTTCATGATGCGCTCACAGTGTACCAATGTGTGTTCCCGACCCTACAGCTCGCTGGCATGTGAACTCTAGCGCATAAAGTGCAGCTACAACCACCACGACATCGAATTTAGGCTGCTCCCTGCGTACGCGTGCGCCGGTGAACTGCTTTCAAAAACAGAACACGCATAGTTTCGTGTTTAATTTATATACGTATATATGAGCCAGAAAAAAGGGAACTATTTGCACAGGAGTTGTCGATTTAATTGAGTTTAAAGTAGGTGACATGTAGGATGAACAGATCGAAAACGCAGACAAGCTCTCCAAACAAGTAAACTCAGCTTCAACTGTACACATAGCGTTTTCTCTCGAAATTAAATCGCAAGAAGATAGGCGCGAACAGCTTCAATACGACGCACCACTTATGTGTAAATGTGGGGTCCCGTACGAGGTGAAAATTAATCCACAGGTTGGAAGCACCGGAGAAAAAGATCGATGATCAATGCGCCGACCAAGCAGCCACCGAAGAATGAAGGACCAACTTTTTCCTGCCAAAAGGTCCCCTTATATCCTTGCCGGTCTCCCACGTGACATCCGAAGCAGACCCTCCTTTCCTACTCGCACGCGTATTCCAATCCTCCTCGATCCTCCTCAGATTTCGCTCTCCTTCGGGCCAGCGCATATATGTATGATAGTTCAAAAACGTCGGGCCAGCGTGAAGTTTACTTCTCTGGCCAGCCGAAAGCGGTGAGCCCTGTGGTCATTCCTCGGCAAATTTTGCCTGGGAATATCATCAGCATAGTGGGAGACATTCGCAGTCTGTGGTAGCGTTTTGACAAGCCCCAGAAGAACGAGAAAACAAGAGTGGGGCTTTCACATTGTGGGACACCACGATTGGAGATAAATCTACTTGTCGGGCCATCGTCTGTAAGGACAAACACAGATTTCCCTGAGAGATAGCTCCCAATCCACATAAAAATGTGGCCTCCAAGTTGTGCAGCCTCAAGAGCTTGGGGAATGGCTTCATGAATTATGCTGTCGTGGGCACCTTTTACGTCTAAGAAGAGTGCCACAGAGAGGCGCTTCATAGCTTTGTGTTGCTACACAGAGGTCAAGAGATCACGAGGCGCTGTCAGTTGAAGACCGTCCACCTCGAAAACCACCCATAGCCTCAGGGTAAATGTTATAGTACACGAGGTACCATTCTTTACGTATCAGAAACATCATCTTCATTACCTTAACGATGCAACTCGCAAGTGCAATGGGCCGGTACTATGTAAGTTACAGTGGAGACTCTCCAGGCTTCAGTAGAGGCACCAGTCGGCTACACTTCCAACCGTCGGGGACTATGCCGTCACGCCAAAATTGATTGAATATATCCAGAAGACAACGCTGTGCTACTGAACCTAGGTGCCTTAACGCAGCGTAGGTCACCCTATCGGGACCGAGTGATGACGATCGCCTGCACACAGCCAATGCCGCTTGCAGTCCTTCCAGTGAGAAAGGCACTTCCATGTTTTGATCTCTCGCGATGGGAATGTCATGTAGCGAGAAGTCAGCCAGCAGAACGAAGTAGCCAGTAACTTTCGCACAAAATTCTCCCGGGACCTGAAGCTCTGGACGACTTTGATCTACAGCCAGCACTGTGTAGTGACGACGTTGTTGTGAAGGTGAGCGAAGAAGCTGAAGAGTTCTCCACACCGGCTACAACGGCTTGCGAGGTTTCAGCGATTCGCAGAAGCTCTTCCATTGTTGCTTCTGAAGTTTGTTCATCTGACGTTTAACTTTGTTCTGATTGCGTTGGGCTACCATGAGGTCATAAATGGACTCAGTGCGCCTATATCGTCTCTCGGCCCGCCAACGGATCACCCGAAGCCCGAGATCTGTACGTCTTGTAGATATTGTAAACGTCCGCCTAGATGCCTGCACAGCTTGTGTGATCATGTTTTCGAGGGGCTCCGGATGGTCGTGTCTGCACATTCCCTCGATCGAAATTCGGTGCGCTTGCTAGTCTATTTGTTCTTAGGGCACAGGGCAAAGAGAACTGTCAAGGCCTCTGATAGTCATGCACGTAGGAATAGGGTCGCTGCTATGAGTTTCAATGCCTGTGAACCATTGAACTTTGGAACTTGAACTATGCGACACTAATGTCAAGTCCTAGTAGAAGCTGTAAGTCACATCTCGGATAAGCCGGGCTGCCATCGTTCAAACCTCTTAGTCCATGCTCGGCAGCGAGATCAACAAGACTCGTGCCTCGTTCATTTGTCTTGAGGCTTCCCCAGAGTGTATGACGGGCGTTAAAGTCACCCATGATTATTCAAGGACCTGAAGTTCTCATGAGTATGTCGTTTAGTCTCTGTCGATCAAGTCGACATGACGGGGATATGTAGGCGCCTATCAGTATGAACGAAACTTTCTTCTTTCTAACACGGAGACACGCGTATTGATTATTGTTGTGAGGCTGCACTATTTGGTGAACATATGTGTGCTCCTTGCGGGCATATACAACAACCTGACTACGTTCAATGCATGATGAAGAAAGAAATGATTAGTTGTCCGACAGTCGAATTGTCCTTGAAAAATTAGGTTCACAAGTTATGATAATGGGGAAGTTGCTCTCAAAAACAAAGTGCCGAAATTCTGATGACATCCGTGACTGCACAATTCTGGCGTTCTATTGAAGTATGGAAGCACACTTGACTTGTTCCCGGAATGGCCGCAGCGGTCGTGGATAGCAAACCCTCTTGTTACTGTAGACCCGCAATTACTGGTTCAAGGGAATCCAGGACTTGCAGAGCGCATTTAGCGGATGGCGTTTGCATATTATTTAGGAGTGCTCAAATAACACTCACCAGCGACCTCAGCATAGCAACCACCTGGACATCTTGCACTGCTTGATTATCTGTTGTCGAAGTAGTGCTTGGCGGTAGACAATTCTGTCACTCGGCGGAGAAGTGTGCCTTCGGTAGCGCAGGCTATGCAGCGTCAGATAATTTTTTCTGAGCCTCGGCATTCCTCTGACCATGAAGCTGTAGGGCGCTTGGCGGTGGTGGTGGTGGCGGCGGCGTAAAGGAACGCTCTGGAGGCAAAACAACTTTTTTCTTCCTTGGAAGCGCGCCTACGACGGGAATGGCGTATTTTAACAGTCGTTATCGCTTCCTTCCGCGATGAGCCGTCCTTCACCACTTGTCTTAAAATTATTTTCTCCTTCTTAATTAGTTGGTAGTTCTTTAATGAGGCATCATGATTTCCAGTGCAGTTCCTGCATTTTAGGGTAGTCGCCTTGCAAGACTCTGCTGTTTGGGTTTCGGCACAGCACGGGCAAGCTGCCTTGTTAAACATGCCATTCACTTGGCCCATTCTCAGACCCTTGTGGCATTGAAGGGGCCTCGGAATATAGGCTCAAACGACATGACGACAAAGGCCAAGCTTCACATGTGATAGAAGACAGTCGCCCTTGAAGATCACCTTGACACAACGGGAGATGCATGTTCGGCAAACTTGCGGTATGTCCGTAGCGTCAATAGCTGATTGACCAGAACAGGAAGGTCAGCATTTTGTATAGAGACGTCGACATCGTCTATGACGCGCGTTGTCGTGTCTCTGTCCTGTGGGATATAAGTACGGACTCTGATGTCACCAAGCTCCACAACAGCTCGCAATGTACGTAAAGCGGCCGGGTGCTTGACGTCTATGGCCGGAACCTTCTTACGTGGGTTAAGTCGAATGGCTATTATCTCGTTCGGCACGAGAGCTTCAAGTCATGCCGAGATGACTTGCCGATTCATGCTGCTCAGATAGGTCGAAGAATTAACGGGAACAAGTAGTACAGTGTGGCGTGGCAGACCACGGGAAGCCTTCACTGTTGACGTACTTCCTGGTGAATACTCGCCGAGGATCCTCCTCTACACCTTGAACTTCTCCACAGGGACGAAGTCGTCGTCGCTGTCATCGCTACTCGCCGTGTACAGTTCAGTGCTGGCACTGGCGGCGTCATCATCTAGGCTGTTCCGCTTCCTTGAGGCCAACGTCTAACGCAATGCCATGTCGGGACTACGTACAACGGGGTCAGGAGCCATCGCCACTCGCAGGATAGCGATGATCCCCGGAATGCATGAAAATCAAAATAACTCAGGGGACAGTAAGAACAGCATTCCACAGGAGAAACACTTCGTCTCAATGCAGCGATTGGACGGGTTCGGAGCGACCGACTGCACGTCTTCATGCATGTCCACGCACAATGCATCGCTATCGCTGCAAGCGGGTTTTCGCACCATGTCGTGAGCTTCACGCCGCAGCATATGAGTATGTGACAGTACACAAGCAACCATTGTTGCTTGGACGCTGTCAGAACGGTACAAAAACAAATTTGTTATAACTAGGGACTTCGATGCCTCCTTTGATACGCCGTCGGGACGATTCAATCTTTTCTTTTCTTTTCTTCTAAATTCTTGGGAGTTTCAATATCATTATTTTTCAAGTTGCATCGCACGCATGTTTATCTGCCTTCTCAGCGAGCGATTTCCCGCAGTTTGTTTTTCTTAATCCAGTGCATTCATTGTTTGGTGCTAACACTAACATGAGTATATGCCATGCCTTTGTTTTTAAATGTCCTTCTAAACGTTCCCGTTCCGTTCCAGTGAACTTGCCATTATCTAGCACCAAGAAGTTCATAGATCAAAGGTTCATGACATTGGCCGGGCAGTATGCGTGGGCGAGCATCTCAGTGCGGGCTTTTGCTGCTCACGGAATATCGCAGCACCGACGCCGTAGCGGAAGTCTTTCTCGCGGAAGTACTTGCTGCACACTGGAGGTGTAGCCAATGGCTGCTTGCTTCCAAGTTCCACGCAGCTACTTGTCATGCGGGTTCGTGTGAAGGCTGGCACCGCGGGCGTCGTTGCGTACGTCAGGCACTGCGGCACCGAGCAGTAGCCTACCCCGTTGGACACCTTCAAAGGCAGCCACTACCTGGTATAGTGCTTTCAGGTGATGTCATGCAGACATTAGAAGCGGCAAAACCTCCCCACTTAATCAGAACCGCAGCGCAGGTGGGACTTTTAAGTTTCGCTTTCAGCTGGCTTCGGCGCTTCTAAGCAGCCGACGCGGCCGCCGTGTCCACATGATCCCTCATACCACGTTACGCTTACGGCGACGCCAGATTTTCCAGTGGTCGAGCTCGCCCCCCAATGCGGATTTTTAAACCGGAATTTTAGAGGGCGGAATGCAAGAGCTCATATTCTTTGTTTGTTGAATAATACGGAATCGCAGTCAGTCGAAATGAATCTGAAGGGTTTCAGTGCCGTTTCTTGTAGCCTTTTATGGAGCTTTCGTATATTAATCTCCATTATAATCCGTGCCATGTGGCCTAATCATTAAGCTTTTCCAATAGCTCTCTGGGGCAGATTAGTTGAATGTTTCTGAAATTCCCTTAAACAACGTTTTTGCCTCGATGCCCATGCCATAGTTTTCTACAACAACTTCTAGAAGTGTCCTGGCGCTGACATCGTTCAGCCAACACGTGAACGATGGGCAGTATACATATATTTATGATCTTCGTTCTTGTGGATTCAGTCTTTCTTGTAGCTTTGTTTAGTACACTATTGGCCTTAATTGTCCCAGCTTGAAGAACCATCTATACTTTTCTAAATGAACAACGCTCTGCAAAACGCACATTGCCCACTAGCAGTTTAGCAGCCTGTCGAGGTGGCCAAATCGAACCGCGCCACGCCTCTCGACGCGCTGGCTTGCCCGCGAGAAATTCATAAGCGTGGTCTTCGACACTTGTTGGTTAATGCGTTCGTGGCGTAAAGGTTTATCAGGCTCCTGTACTGAGGTACTGTGTTCGAGTGCTGCTGTAGGAAAATTTTTATGAATGTTCATTTAGTTATTTATTTTGTAATGAAGAACAGTAGCGTGCCTGCGCCACAGCACCATCGCTACCGGTATGAGCGTGTGGTTGCTGTCCTTGACCGAGTGTTTCTGACCGTTACCCATTCGCCTGCGCCCGTTGCTAATAAATGGCTTAGAAAGTCGTGGACGTGCTGGGTTTCGACCACCCTGGAACTTCGGAGGGTGCCAAGGCCCTCCGCGCTAGTTCTTCTTTGTGCAAAAATGAAATTTATTTGCAAGGTAAATCATCTCGCCCAGCAGTGAGAGCGGGCTTAGAATAAAGAGCACATGGACCTCGTTTTGCAACTCACTTATGGACCGAATAATGAAGCTGTGCTGTAGCATACTGAGCCGAAAAATATTACCATTGCGTTGCATGTCACAGCTTCTTTCGACGCTGAAGTCAGACTTTTAATCACGCGCAAGTCTGCTTGTAACTGCCATCCAAAACGACAGTACTGAGCTCATGCGGCAGACTGTCACAAAGTGTTTGTAGTGTTTACGTTGTGAGCGTATGTAGTTTGTAGTAATAACATTTGTCCTGTGGCCAAAACCACACCCGCGCTCCCTCTGAAATAAATATATGTGAGCACTTCAAGCAACAAACGTCCTCTCTACGTATGCGCAGCTCCTTGCTTGTAGAAACATAAGTTACCGCGCTGCTCATAGGTTACGGCGCAAAGGTTAGATGGCATCATTTGTGATGGTAACCTATAAATTGCTCGCATGTTGGATGTTGTAACCTTTAGAAGGCACAGAAATATAAAAAAAACTAGAAAACAAAATACTTGTAACTTTATTTCATAAGTTACTCGCGCCCGAAAGTTACATTACAAGTTACTGTGTTTAGAGTGTAACAGTGGGCATGGTATGAGGAACAGCCAAATTTCCTTCAAGCAGTATGTCATTGGTGCGACATAGTATACAGCCGCCGTCAGGGACAGATGGGAACGACAGTAGAGTGACGTATGTAGTGGCTTGAGGCGACAGGCGGATGTTTTCGGAAGAGCATAACCGTGGCTGTGTGACTGGTTGAATATAGCAGCCGTAGGGCAGTTCAAGCTGAATGACACTAGACACGCGATCAAAGAAGGCTGATTGGAATGATAAAAAGACTAAGGTGAGTATAACGTCGTAAGGGCATTGATTCAAAACGGCAAACAAAACAGTCGTCAGGCACCCCACAATGCCAATGCGAGCGCTGCACTTTCCAACCACGGCAGGCGTCCCTCCGTCGGCAACGCGGAGGGTGCGTGATGCAGCGGGTGTAAGAACTTTCTTCAGGCGTATGCGCAATCGGACAATCATCATGGATATGTGCAGTGGCGTAGCAACAGGGGGGGCCGGGGGGCCGTGGGCCCCGGGTGCAAGGGGCCAGTGGGGAGGGGGGGGGTGTCATATACTCCTGAAGACACCCTTTCCGCCGGCTACACCCGGGGGGGAGGGGTGACGGAAGACCTATGGGCCCCGGGTGCCAGACGACCTAGCTACGCCACTGGATATGTGCACACCACTGTCAATGAGGGCTGGGACACTGAGGCCATTGACTAAAGCGTCCATCAAGTGTTCTGTTCGGTCAGCAAAGTGATCAGAGGATTTTGCCGTCGAGTCGTCAGTGCAGCGTCACCTCCGGGAGCTGCATCGCTTTGTTTTCTGGAGACGGGTGTCGGGGCTGCGCCGGGGACAGTGGGTGGCGAGCCTGTGGCGATAGGGATGACGGTCGACGAGGAGCAAGAGCGTCATTGTTAGACTGTTGCGGTGCCAATGATTGCTGGTAACAACACTCGCTCTGTTTGGGGTGATAATAACTACTGAATGGTGGTTGTGCCAATGGTGAGCAACGTTACTGATATGCCGGCAGGTAAATTAGATTGGCCGATCGTCTGCAGTTCGCCACTCAGCTAAATCGGCAGCGTGCAGTATACCACGGACCCGTCAATCGACCTGGAACATGAGACAGCTGTGAAGTGGCAGCGGCAAATGCAGAATAAACTATGATCGAGATTAGCCAGCTCTTCGCGGACCATTGCGTTCACAAATGGTGCTGTAGGCAAGCTGTTCGGCTCACTGGGGCAAGAAAAAAGGCGATGCAGGTGCCACGGCTTCAAGTTCTCACCGCACTATCCGCGTCGGGTCATCTGATGATGATGGTCGCTGCACTTCTAGCCTGTCCTCTCAAGAGGATATCTCAGCTGCGCTCAGCAGGCGTGCAAATGGCATTGCGATGCGGCCGCTCTTGCCCTGCTCAAAGCGTTGACACTGTTTTATGATGTCCTGCACTGTTTCACAATTTTTGCACATGAGTAGGTTGAAAGCTTCGTCAGCGATCCCATTCAGCACATGCCCAACCTTGTCTGACTCAGGCATATTGTTGTCGTCCTTACGGCACAGAGCCAGCACGTCCTGGATATAAGGGACGTATAACTCTGTGGACATCTGGGCACGGGTCACTAGTTCTTTCTTAGCGGTGCTCTTCCGCTCGGCGGGAAGTCCCGAGAAGTTCCTCAGCTTCTGTTTGCACGTGTGCCAGTCGTTAAGCTCTTTCTCGCAGTTGTCTTACCACATGTTCGCCGTGCCTTGTAGGGTGAAGACGAAGTTAGCCAACAAAATTGTCGGATCCCATTTACTGTGGGCACTTACAGGATCATACCTGGCGATCCAGTCTTCCACGTCGAGGTAGTCGGTAAGGCCGAATGTTCCTGGATCCCTCGGCTGAGCCAGCACAACCGTCGAGGTTGTAGGCGTTGTGTAGGCCACGCCATGCCGTGTGCTGCTTCGTCCGTCATGTCCAGTCCGAGGTGACGACCACTGCGGAGTTCCGTTGTTGTTTCTCGTGCGCATCCGGCCCCTCTCGCCAATTTGTTACGTTGCTGAAATCACAAATAACGCTATATTCACAATACTTACAAGAGAGACAACGATGCACAAACAAGATGGCTCTCGAGGCCGATTCCGCCTACGCACGTCAAATCTTCTGACACTGCCGGCACTTTTGTTGCCGTCACACACACACCGATATATATATATATATATATATATATATATATATATATATATATATATATATATATATATATATATATATATATATATATATATATATATATATATATATATATGAGCGTTTGTGTATTTGCGCTCGCTATAGTGGTTGCCGCCCAACATGTGCCCCCCACTCGTCCGAAGAGAGACTTTAAGCCCTGACAGCAAGTGTGTTGACGGCTTACCGGCAAACTTTTCGAATGAAGTATACTGTTAATCTGATGACCAATGATAAGGCTATAACAAGTGTCACTACTTAGTCATTCGTCGTTAAGGCAACGCAATTCAGTGCTTGCCTTGGCGAAGTAAAGAATCATTCCAAATATCCGAAATCTATATAGAAGTGGTATAGGGAATAAAACATATTGAGTGCGGACCAAATATGAAGAAGAAAATAAACAGATAGCCCCGTTGTCTTCAGGTTCCTTCACCCGCACTCCACGTGTTCCGTTTTGACATTCCGCATTCTGAAGCTTTCCCACCTTTGATATCCTCAAGTGGACAGTACGAAACTAACACTGTAGTGCAGCCTTCCGCAGTGTCATTCCATTCATACACTCTGTCCCGTGCTATGGTTTACGCATCCGACGAGCTTTGTGCGCCTCGTAACTTGCCACGCCATTTTTTTACTACCCAAGACAGCAATGTAAAAAGGAATTATGAGCTACTGGCCTATATGAACTGACCTATATACGCAATGGACATATTGATCACTGCAGGAAATACGTTTGCAAATCACACAATAGCGCGGGTTCCCGCGTCCGTAGCGCCGAGCAAGCCCTCTTTTGAGCAACTTAAGGCACGAAGGACGGTATGGGCCATGGGAGAGTACCATACAATAATTACTAGAAGGAACTATGGCGCTAATGCCTACGGGAGTTGAAAGCGGGGTGGTTCAGCCAGCATGGGTATGATGAGTGGTACATGGATTTGCCTAAACTTTGTCCTTCTGTCTTCTACCGTCTTCGTGAATTTGTAAACTGATCAATTTCAGCAAAGCACTGCATATAAATAAATAAACAAATAAATAAACATATTAAAAGTTTTCTAACGGCAGTACTCGAACACAGTACCCCAAGAACAGAAGCCAGATAAACCATTACGCCACGAATGTGTGGCGACACACACCGCGCATATTTCTGCGCACCCTTCCATCTTATCATCTGGCCAAGCATACCACAGCTGCACGCTGGGTTGCATGGTCGATAAAGCATAGCGCCACCGCCATGTCACCCGAGGTATGCGTCACCGACGGTGGCTATAAGAACAGGCTGCCTGGCTGATAAAAGCCGCCTTCTACCACCCGCTACCGTGACGAACGTAGCGTTGGTATGCCCGTCCGCCGGCCTTTACAGCCACCTTACAGCGGACCCTACCCAGTCATCCGTCGCGACGACAAAACCTTCACCCTGCGCATTAAAGGGAACGCCGTCCGCGTCTCTATCGACCGGCTGAAGCCGGCCTACACCGATTCCGCCGAACCAGCGAATACCAGTACACCCACGGACGTCCATCCACGACCGCCGACATCGCAGCCTGCTTCCGTCACTACGCGCAGCGGACGTCGCGTACGCTGCCCAGATTTTTTCAAGCCCTGAGGGCTCTCCACTCCGCGGGGGGGGGGGGGGGGGGGTTGATGTGGCGACACACACCGCGCATATTTCTGCGCACCCTTCCATCTTATCATCTGGCCAAGCATACCACAGCTGCACGCTGGGTTGCATGGTCGATAAAGCATAGCGCCACCACCATGTCACCCGAGGTATGCGTCACCGACGGTGGCTATAAGAACAGGCTGCCTGGCTGATAGAAGCCGCCTTCTACCACCCGCTACCGTGACGAACGTAGCGTTAGTATGCCCGTCCGCTGACATCGTTCACCGAATAAAGAAGCGTTACGTTTTTATGTTGGGATTCGTCCTTCGCTAGCCGCGACATCCCCACAAATGCATTCACCGACAAGCTTCAAAGATCACTTTTATGAATTTCTCGCGGGCCAGGCAGCGCGTTGAGACACTTGGCGCCTTTCGATTTGGCCACCTTGACAGGCAGCTAAGCTGCTGTAATTATTAGCGATTGTGCGTGTTCGCAGACCCTTGCTCACTTAGAAAAGTAAAAATGGTTCTGCAATTTTGGACAATGAAGGCACATAGTGCCTAAACCAAGCTACAAGAACTTCTGAAACTATCTGAAAGATGTACTTATAGTTGGCTGTCTGTATAAGCCCATGGAGCAAACCAGAATGAAGACTCAATGACTGATTGCACGGTTCGCAGCGACCGACTGCATGTCTCCATGGATGTCTGCGAAGAATGTTTCGCTTTCGCTGCAAGCGCGCTTTGGCCCCGTGTCGTGAGCTTTGGACCGCAACATGATCATTTGACAGTATACAAGCAACCATTATTGCGTGGACGCTATAAGAACTTCGACGCCTACGGTGACCCGTGATGCGTCGTAACGACGATTCGATCCCTTTTCTTCCCTCCAAGTTCTCGGACGTTTCAGTATCATTATTTCTAAAGTTCCATTGCACTGTATGCTGATCTGCCTTCTCAGCGAGTAATTTACCGCTGGTTATTTTTCTTTATCCAGCACAATAATTGTTTGGTGCTGACACAAACATGAACATATGCCATGCCTTTTTTTTAATGTCCTTACTGTACGCTTTCCATTCCAGTGAACTTGCCACCCTCCGGCGTCAACAAGTTCACAGATCAAGGCTTCATGACAGCGTCCATGTAACGATTGCACGGGTTTCGCAGCGACCGACCTGTAAGTACTCTGAAAACGACGGAAGTATTTCACTGTCCCAATAATAATCTTGGTCAAACAAAGCACATACTGGTTTACAGCCCCTATCTCTTGACCGAATACGTACAGTGAATGCTCACTGCGCGCGGTCGCTTTGATGAAGTCCCCCGAACCGGTTTCTTGCGTGAAAGGTAGGCAGTCGCTGAGAGAGAACTGTCTGTTATAGTGGGCTGTCCGTATAACCAAGTGGAGCATACCAGAATGAAGCCTCAATGCAGAGATTTCACGGGTACCTCGTGGAAAAACAGCTCTTCTCGATTCAAATGCCTGAGCCAGAGTAACCCCGAGTGAGCCATGATCGGACAAAGTCGATACGGTTGGAGCGACCGCCAGCAAGAAATTGGAGGCACAAAGTGAACTACATCACGGCCTCTCGAGTAATTCACGATACATCGTTGAGAAAAGCAAGAATACTTTATTTTAAACAGCAAACGCAAAAGGCAGTGCATCATTCTTCAAGCAAGGCAGCTCACAGCAAGGAAAGGAGATCCGATCACTCGACCGACTCGCTCAGCAGTCGTCGGCGGGTGGTTTGTTCTGCGCCGCAAGAGCCTTGGCGTGGGGACTCCAGAAGGGCCAGGACTTGAAACGGTCAGAGGCCAGGTACTCCTTGAGTCCCGGCAAGGCAGCCACACGCTTACAGTACTCCTCGAGTGCAGGGAAGCCCTTGCGGAAGGTGCTTGGGCCCATGGTCTTGACTACCTGCGAGAAAAGCAGTGACAATGCCTGCTTGATACCGCCGCACACTGAACTACCGGGCAGAAACTTTAAGCATAAAAATGAAGCTCGAGAAAATGTTAAGAACCCCTCATGGAAGAAGGACTGGTGGGCGTAACTTAGGCGGGGAGAGAATGGCGTAGTTTGAGGGGAGCCTGATACGATGGTGACGGTTTTGTACAAATGTACTGAGTTGTTAGTCTGATTATCATCTCACGCATCTAAGTGCTCCACCTAAAGCGTTAAATTTATTACAAGGTTTTAATAATGTACATCGTTACCGATCACAGCACGCCACTCGGCTGAGCTTTAAGCTGCCCCGGATCAGGCGACGTGACTTCACCAGATGAGGCCACTAGTGCGAGTTATCCCATTGGCTACCCAGGGCGTCTCATCAATAACTTTTCAAGCGTTTTGGTGAATAAATGTTGATCCAATTAGTTGAAATGTTAGTTCGTTTTTATAAAAGGGAAAATAGAAAGGGAATACACAAGGACAATTTGTCACTACACTAAAGACATCCGGCGCAGCAAGTGTAGTCTGCTTGTGTTACAACGTGCTTCTTTTGTTGAGATCTCGGCAGTAATTCAGTGTTTGTCTCGATGTTTCTTTTTACGAGCACCATGGTTGGTCCTTGTTACGCTGTGGACTGCATACGCAACGACTGGCAATGTGTCAAGCAGCGACATTGTGTCCCTCTGCAAGGCAGCAGATGAGCGGAGTGGCTGCAGCGTGTCGGGGTGGCGGTATCCGATCGGCGCCAGCGTTTGCGTCCATTACGTTTCAAGGCATGAGTGGAAGCGCGAACGGTTTGCACGATGCAGTCCACTGGTGGCACACAGAGCTCAACACAGAACTAATGTAGCAGTAACCTAGAGTATTCTATTTTTCTGGCCGCGTAAAGTTTTGGTAGGAGCGTGATCATGAGCACCTTTTTTTGCAGACGTTTACAATGATGAACACTTGGTTAGAGCTATATTAGCTCATTGAGAGGTTAGACTGCGCCACGGGCCGTACAGAGCTATGAGGCCGCTCATGTACGCCTATGCTAAAGGTCCTTCCTCAACTTTAGTTTACACCTCCACCCGTCCTTCAAAACGCCCAGGTCGCCTGTGGTTACCAGAATACGGGATACGTTCAGCGCTGCGACAGAATGCTCGCAACGCACGCTGCTTCAATAACTCTTGCTTGGGGTCAACTGCCGGGCGGCTGGCGGAGAGGTTGGAGAGGCTTCGCGCACTGGCTTCAAGACAAACCGAAATAGACGACAGCACGTCCTATTGAGATGGAGAACCAGTGAAGGCGGAGCTTAGGCCCGCTCACACGGCGAAGGAGTCGAGAAAATGCATGGCTATGAAGGACGGTAACTTGAAATCGTTCGTAGCTCTCTTAACACTGTACTAGACGCTTCACATAGATTGTGGTGCGAATGATTTACTGTAGCTGTACCCAACGCGTCTACTAAATTTGTGCGACCAATTTTAGGGGCCTTTTAAAGAGCAAGGAGATATTCTCCTGGCATAAAGGAAGAAGTCGAGGTGAGCAGGCCATGTAGGGGCAGAATGGCGGTTGCTCATTGGAGTTCCGCAATGAGTGCCAAAAGAAGGGAAACCCACTCTAGGACAACAGGGAACTAGATGGTATGATGAAATGAAGAAACTCGCAGGAATAATGAGGTCATCCAATGAAAGAAAACGGTAGTGGGGATCGCTGGATGGAGAAATTAGACTGCTTCAGCTATCTATGGTGATTTATGGCCGACCTGTCAGTTTTTATAGCGAAAGCGGTTATAACGACACTCGTGGCACGTTCGTGTCGTCGTGCTGTCCCGGAATAGACGGCGCACGCGCGGCGAGCGCGTGGGAGGATAGAAGGTCTTTGCAGAGGCGCAGTGAGCTTGGCTGCAAAAATGATCAAGCCAATGGGAAACGCCTCGCACCACTCATTTGGCTAGGCAGGGAACACATGGCAGTATTCTGGCTTCCGCTGCTGACACCAGGCTTACTCGAGTACACAGCTTTCCTGCTGAGGAGCGGTGTCCATATTACGTCTTGGTGCGCATAGTGGTGTTATCGGAAACGATAGTAAACGTAAATGTAACTATATATAATCGTTTTACTAGGCGCCAAAAGCCCATGGTTTTCCGATAGGCTAATCTCGCAAACCACCCAAGTGCGCTTCTAGCACGGCTTTCCTTATCGATCCAGCGTTGCGACACGCCTGGTACGTGCAGGAAGATATTCCTGCTTCGTAGCAGTAGTTGCTTCGCTTGTGTCGTGCCATGTCTCATCCGTGCGTTATAACAGCGTTTTAGGAGCTCGATCACCGTGCTATACCTTGCTGTCACTTAACAGATTTCTTTCGTTCTAAGAAACTACACATAATATTGTGAATACGTATTCCAGGGGCGGCTTGCACGAACATTTAGGAACGAGAATAACGAATTTACGAACGCGTTTTTGTGCGGACTAGGTGTTGTCGATGGAACATTTAAGAACGCATTCCTAAAATCCTTATTTTTGTTATAAATGTCCATGCAAGCCACGCCAGACCTATCTTTGAATGCTGTAAATGCGGCTTCGTACTGGGCATCGTTCCAGCGAAATTGGTTGGAGAACACGAATGAACTCAATCACTGAACGTTGAACATTTTGCGTGTAGATGTCCGCTACAGAGAGAAGTCGTCG
Organism: Dermacentor albipictus; assembly: GCF_038994185.2. Classification (NCBI taxonomy): domain Eukaryota; kingdom Metazoa; phylum Arthropoda; class Arachnida; order Ixodida; family Ixodidae; genus Dermacentor; species Dermacentor albipictus. Next base: position 30,573,740 of record NC_091825.1, read on the forward strand.
GCGTTCGGACGACTGCCTGGCCGTTACGTGCGCACTCTGCCTTCGATATTGTTAATTTGCAGGTTGTTGCGACAGATAGGACATGCGGTCTATACAATCCCATTTTGAACTCTTAATTTGGCCTGCCAGGGCCGTAGATATAGGTGTAAATGGAAGCTGAGAGAATGGCTCAGTTGTTTCTGATCAGCAGTGTTGAAACTATCTGCAATCATTACCGTAGAACGAACATTGCTGGTAAGATAAAGCGCCAAAAATACATAATCTTAGAAACTGAAATGTTTCACCGATGGACGTCATTTGCAGAGTTTTTTTTTCTCACTTTGGTAGTCGAGATAAGCAAGAGATGTCTGCAGCATTGGTGGAAAGAACAGGCAATTGATTGGTACGATCGGATCCGTTAAAGGCATGTATTAGCGGTGTGAGACAAAAGTGTTGAAGAGAAAAAAAAAAGATTCAGATTATAGAAAAATGCTAGAAAGTAAAGGATGTATAATATACCATGCAGGGAAGGTGACTATATGTCATAGCCCCTTTTCAAAGGGTATGCGAAAAAATTAGCATCATCATGGATATAAATAAAACGCAACTAAGGTCACTCAATTTTCGTCGGCGGCACCAATTGTGCCCCGATTATCGCATTCGCTTCCGCTTATCACAACCTGAATCAGTTCTGCCTTCGCTTTCATGCTGTCAGCCGATGTAACCATTTGTTGCTCAAGGAAAGCAGATTATTCAAGTGAATCCGTTACTAAGCGGCCTGTTGCTGAAGTTCATTTGTGAATGGTTGAATGGTCCTACATAGCTACGTCGTACTGTGATCAGTTCGTGGACACTACGGAATCAAACAGAATATCATGAAATCGATTGTACCACTTTGACCTCGTAACCCTGATGGAACTGACTACTCTGGGGAGGGTGAAAAATTGAACGCACAAGTAAAAAAAATATAAAAGCGGTCACAAGAGAAATGAGGGTGATACGTTTACTGCGACCATCGCTTTCATTGCTATCAAAACACGCAGTGGAAGTCACTTGCCATAGCGCAGGTTCGCACAGATGAACGGCCCCTTTCAGAGCGGGCGATCTTGTACTTCTGGCCTACACGGGCGTCACCCCAGAAGGCGATCAATGCGCTAATGTGCTTCTTAAGCTCATATGCTCTATTGGAACTACTCTGACACTGCCATGCTTTCTCCCATGCATGTTCTTTATTTTTTACGAGGAACCGTATTGCTAGTTGGGCGAGTCGCTACAATCGCATCTTCACCTGCACCGCGGAGAACTCAGACTGCACCCTAAGCAAGGAGGCTCGTGTCGCCGTACAGCGCTCACGTCCTGCACCTCTTTGGGTCGCGTCGGTGGTTCGCGCTTTAGGTAAGGGTCAATGTCAGTCTTTCTCCCCCCATTATCTCCCTTTCCCCTTTCCCAACCTACGGTAACAAAGCGGATGGTTCTTTTCCAGGTGACTTCCGCATTATTTTCCCCGTCATTTATATCCGATTCACTAGGAAACGCCTCAATGAAACAAAATTATCAAATGTGTTTCCTTTCCGTCTAAATCTTCACTCAAACATCGGTGCTGATCTTGCAGCAACGTACCTGGAGAGCCTCGTAGAGGAGAAAGTCCACGTATGTGACACTCTTCCCTGCGCCGAATGGCCCGTGCTTCTCCAGGTAGGTGTCGACCTGGCGCAGCTTGTCGGCGATGTCGACAAGGAACTGCACCCGCATCTCCTCAGTGTAGTCGGGACTGTAGCAGACGCGCACTGCAGCCCACACGATGTCGGAGGCCTGTGATTCGGAGAAGGACAACGCGGGTGACAACCAAAACGGTTAATCAGGATAACCGTTTCCTTTGCATTCGTAAATTGCTTAAATAAATCTAAAATGAACTATTAATGAAAGCTGGACGGAAAGCCAACACATTAATGCATCATTTTAGCCTTTTCGTCCGCTAGAGGCCGGAGGCCTTCCGTAAGTCTCCAGTTATCTCTCCGGTGTTTAAGGTCCGAGACCACGGGCTAGCTGGTAATCCACGTGCACAGCGCGAGAGCAGAGTAGGACGGAAAGGCAGGACAGAGACGAGTGCTTCTCTGTCGTACCTTTCCATCCTTGCTGTGCACATCGTGGTATTTAAAAGAGTTCTAGCTAATTGTTACACATTTGTTGACCGTATCCAACCACCTAAATGCCTACTGCTTTCTGCCGTGTATCCTTTAGCGCAAATTGTCATGATGTTGGCCAACCTGGCATCTGTTCTACGAGTTACACAATCTGTCCAACTGCAGTGCTTGCTCTTAGTCTCAAGATTATATTGAATGATTTGACATTGAGAAATAGGCTTGGGCGGGTCATGCAACGCATAGAAGCGATATCAGGAGGCACTGGTGTACCCTATCAGGGCAGTCCTCATGCTATATCGGTTATGGCATATGAGTAGTTGTTGAAGATGCATGTAACATAGCGCAGTATTGACGAGGGCCAAGTTGAAACAGGACAAGGTGACGCGTGGGCGCTATGTTACATTCCTTGCGATGAATAACCGACATTTACATTACATTATGGGGTTTTACGTGCCAAAACCACTTTCTGATTATGAGGCACGCCGTAGTGGAGGACTCCGGAAACTTCGACCACCTGGGGTGCTTTAACGTGCACCTAAATCTAAGTACACGGGTGTTTTCGCATTTCGCCCCCATCGAAGATGAATAACCGACATGCCCAAACCTATTCTCTTCTGTAGTTTTTAAAGATGCTTATGTTCTCACTCCGTCCCTATTAAAATATTGACCGACGATTACGGTACTCCCTAACGTGAAATTGGAGCGCAGCTCTATAAGTATTTTTATTTCGTGATATATTGGCTGGCGCAGACAATCCGTCTCGTGTGGTACGTGGTAAACGAAGCGAAGTGTGGTGCGACTGTCTTGCTAACCGGGAGTTTGCGAGAGGCAGCGCGTGGGTGACGCGTGGGCGCGGTTCACAGCCGCCGCCAAAGACAGACCTTCGCACTAGCAGCGCTTTGTTTCCATGTATGGCATCGGTGGCGTCATCGGTGAACAGACGACGCACGCTACTGTGGCGCCATCATGGGGCCATCGTCACCGGAGTGCGCTTTTCTTCCGACTCTTTCGCCATAGCGTCCCCTTCCACTTTTCGCCTCTTGGTTTCGCTGCACCCACCTCCGCTTTCCTCCTTGCGCTCTCTTCGCTTTCGCCGTCTTTCATCACCCGCTGGGCTCTGCGTTCGTTCTTTCATCCTTCGCTGTGCTCGCTGGCTCAGTTATGCCGAGGACGCGAACGCTGGGACCGAATTTTACATACGCCCGTCTGCTGTCTTACGCACATTTGCATCTTCAGCTTTCTTAACGGAATGCTTAGTTTGTTCCATCGTTATTTGTGTTGTCGCTCTATGGCTCAGCTGGTCGCCTCCAAATGTCAACTGCACTCTACACAATTTCGCGCATTCGCAAACTACGCTGTCTTGATTGCAGGTATCGCATCCACTTCGTCCTTTTTTTGTACAATGCGGACATTTGCGTGAACGTTGTAGAAAACAATCCGTACGTGGCCAATTGAATGTGAAATTCGTGAAAATATTGTGATGGAAAAAATACTGAGGATTGTATCTTACAGGGGAGTCTAAGACAAAATAATATTCTTAGCCAGAAACATGTACGCATTAACGCAGGCCAAAGCACTCACTGAACATTAATTGCTTACTTTTTGTCGGTTACATGTGTGCCATCTATGTTGCGTTTAGTTATACGTAACGCAATATACACTGCAATGCTCCGTCGCAACCGTGCATGTGCAAGAGGTGGCTCTTATTCTACAGTGGGGCTCAGTAATAAAACTACCGATAAGCTATGACAAATTGGTCAGCTATTGATAAGAGGTGCTCCAAATATATTAAATTCTAGAAAGCAACATTGGAAAGAAAAGACCTTCATATATAAAACGGAACACAGAATATTTGACTATCTTTAAATTGAAGTTAAATATCAAGAATCCGAGCAGTGGTTTCAAAAAGGCTCACACCATAAACGTGCGTAACGCAGTTCACAAGTGGGCGTACAGCTAACTGAGTAGCTTGTGAATTCCTTTCAGTTGAATGATCTATAAATGCAATGCCCGCGATGACCCATGGGTCATCAGGCCCGCGAACAGTGCTGCGCTTGTTGGAGAAACACACGATACCACAACACCGCACATTGTTTTACTTTGTTGCGAGCAGGCCGAGACTGGTTATATAAAAACTTGGACCGAATCGAGAATAATAAGTGGGCCACCTAAAAACGAGCCATTCTTATTGAATCGGGGAATTATAACGCGTGTGGCCTGCGCGGCCTCCGAGCGATTGGTGACAGTGCAAGAACTGCTGTTGTCCTTCAGCAAATGCATTCGGAATAGTCAACACTTGTACTGGTATTGGCGTTTTCTTCTCCGAAAGTTCAATAAACGTTACTTATGTTATTTAAGGAGAAACGGATAGTCGAGAATTTCGAACAATAGATTCTCCACTCGAGCAGGAACCGAACTGAAAATGCTATTTGTATTCGAAATCTAGAATATTCGCAGGCCTCTACCTTTATGCTTCAAACGTCAGATATTCCCTTGTAATATTTTGTAATTACTGAATAGCCGATGTCCTGCCACTTACAGTTCTTATTTTCCAGTAATTGCGCGTTTGTCCCAAACACACTAGTCGTCTTTCACAAAACTTGCGCGGAAAAATTACTCGTTACAGAAGGTCACCGCCTGCCCCAGGGGACAGCGCGGATTTAGAACCACTAAAGCGGCATCGATGCCGTTTTCAGCTCAAAAAAAGAAAAGTAACAATAAGTGGCCCTCCATCGAATATTCTGTGCCTGGGATCATAAGATGGTGAACACACTCAACATTGGCAGAATGCGCATGGCAACGCATTAACGCAAACGACGCCTCGTGGATGCAATGACGGCCACACGAATGACCCTCCCAAAAACATTATGGTAGCCAACGCCCATCCCGCCGCGAGAGGCGCTCTCCGCTTCAAGACGAGACACCAGTAGGAATATATGCACAGGGGCTGCGTGTTCAGATTCGACTGTTTTCGCTGGCACGCTGAGCTGCGACTTTTGTTGCAGCAACTGTACACCACATCCGACAATGCTGTCCCACCGGTGCTGAGGTGTTTGGACCGCACAATTGAGCTACCGCTGTCGTAGCCCGCCCTTGATTACACCGTTCCTGTTAACACAAGCTCGATCGACATCCGGAATCTAGGTGTGCCAGGTGTGAGGCGAAGAATATTTCTCTTTCAATACTCTTTGACCAAGAAACCGTTTTTCGGTGGTTTACTCCCTGCCACACATCACCTGGTGCTCGAGCATTTCAACCCTGCGGACTGTTTCCTCGTCCTTTGGTGCTAAGCCGTGCTTGCGTCCCAGGTAGCGAAGGATGGCCTGGCTTTGAGTCATCCGCACGTCGCCGTCGATGATGTACGGCAGGTTGGGGAAGTCCAGGTCAAGCTTGTACTTCACCGCCAGCCACTCGTCCCGGCTGGGTTCCGGGCCATCGCCGTAGCAATACCTGCATTACGGTGGGAAAATGCTTAGGATGGTTTCCCCGATTTTCTTTACATGAAAGTCGGTTGGGCTCCGACAACTATCGACGTGTTCTTGCACACATCCATTCCGCGCGTCCCGAAACTAGATCAATCTCGCAACATCCGCAGTTATGATTAATTCCGACATGGTTCTTTTCTTCTTCAAAGCCCCTTGTACTACTCGCAAAACATTTAAAGCAGCCATAGTCTAGTGCTATGGAAGCATATGCAATCTAACGCGATGTCCTCGTGAGCGCAATGTCACCTATGTTCGATATTGTGAGGAGCACATTCATTGTCAATGCAAACCCGTTTATAGGTAGGCACACAAACACCCACTTCGAAGGAAATAACGAAAGCGAACGCATGCGTTCGGTTTAGGCAGCGAGACAATATGTGCTAAGGTAAGCTATAAGGGTACGCCAACTATGCCTGCATTCATTTTTCTTGCGCCAAATGCTGGAAGACGCGACGTGGGCGGAACGAACACAGGATATGAAACGGACACGAGGTGACACAGGGGAGCGCACCTCGTGTCCGCTTCGTCCTCGATTCGTGTTACAGTACTTAGCGCAAGTAGAATACGTACACAAGAACTAGCGCAATTCATAGCCCTTCTAAATGCATGCATTATTTGAAGTTACGTTAAAAACAAAGAAAGATTCAAGACATATTCGAATCTATACAGCTAGAAAGCGAAGCTTTAGTCAATCTTAATTAAATGCCACACAACAAGATGCTTAACATGGAACTGTGTAGATTGCTGTCACATGCAACAAGGCAATCACACTCAACCTTTATGCCTAATGCATCGCACAGGTCCCAACTTTAATGTCACTCGATGTTTACGTGCTACACCGTCCGCAAGCTATGCCTAAATGCAAACAGCACATCACGCAAATTCACGTCGACGCAGCGATGTCACGAGAAAGGCGGCGATGTGCGGTGTTTGTGAACGGACGAAACTGACGAGAGGTATGCGCACATAGAAGTACGACACACGTGTGCAGAGTACATTTCAGCAGTGCTTATCGCTTCTGTCGCAGTGGCACATAACCATTACGAAGAATAGGCGAAGACTAGGGACTTATGCCCATATATATATATATATATATATATATATATATATATATATATATACCTACTGTCCAATGAATACGCCTTACACCATGCAGCCCTGGGGATTCCACAATACTCCCAACCTAGCGCCAATCCCCAATCCTACCCAAGACCAGGGGGAGCAGCCCTGTCCAGATCAAGTTTGCGAGACTAGCTACCGCTGGTGGATCGGGCTTAACCAGTGGTGAAAGCTGCTGGACTTTGGGACTGAAGGATCTACTCGCCGACGGCTACATTCGGGTAGAACGGGGACCAGAAAGCTTCACGTTGAGTATTTCGTACAACAGCATAAAGGAAACGTTGACATTGCCGTTAACGGCAGCAGCTGTGTCCTACCTGGTTCATAGCTACGCCAAAGGTTACCATAACCAGCTAATCACCAGAGCAAGTCAGAAAACGAGGCAAAGAAACAAGTAGTTGCAAAAGACCGTTGGGGCACCAGCAAGCGCTGCTAGTAGCACCGAGGTTCCAGTTCGGCGGCTTGTAATTATTACTTATCAATGTGAAAAAAAAAACTAGTAAGAAATTATGCATATAAGAGACCTGATAGTTCACCGTTAAAGACAGTGTCGTTTTACCGCCTCTCAGTGTGAGTTAAATTAACAGGCTTGTACACTATTTGGCCACACTAATAAACTAAATTAAACAGTTCGACTAAGCAAATCCGGCCGTGAAAACCTTTAGCTGTTTCTGAGCATCTCGGATTCTTGGCTAAATTTGAGGGATATATTGTAATTGAGGAACGAACTATGCCATCAAGAAATAAAATTCTGTGGAAATGCACAATGTGTAACACTTTCGAGAAACGAATTTCTCAGACGTTGGTCGAGGCGAGCCCTCAGAACTAAAATTCTTAGAAAGGCCTTTGCAATTTACCAAAGCTTCGAAGGTGCACAACTTTCTGTTCAAGAAATTGCGCAATACGAAAAGAAATACAGGACAGACAGGGCGCCGACTTGCGACGTCATACTAAGAATAAAAGAAAAGCGAATTCGCGAGTTTGCATAGTTCGATCCGACTGAAAGCAGTAAACAACGGAAACGTTCAAGACGCGCGAAACGAATCTGCGCCGAACTGAAACACCGCAAGGCTTCACATACTTCGCTTATGCATAGCCGAGTCTGGTTAATCATCGGACAGAATACAGACATGGGTAAAGCGTTTAGAAAACGTGATGTGGCTGCTTCCGACTCCACCCCATTTATTTTTGTTTCTTAAGTGCGACAAAATGGGAAGCTTGGGTACCGAAAAGGAGGCGATACACCTAAATATCATAGCTGCAAAACACTAAAAGAGCATATGCATAGATAGCGCTCGTTTAGGCGTGTTAGAAACCAGGAAGCCGTAATTTTATTTTCGTTTGAAACTTCCTTCGCTAAGAGGATTTCGTTCAGAGCCTAAAGTATCATTTGGCTTTGGTGCCTGTGTTTGGTTATCTCTTCTCCGCCCTTCTTGTTGCAGTGAAATAAAGCCCATGTTAATTCCACGTTGGCATCCTTTTCGGTAGCCACAAAATATATCAAGCCTCATCGAAACATAACATGTGAGTGATTCTAGGCACTATAATATTGCCAACAACTTTATGGTCCAAAATAAAACGAAACCGGAATAGACAAGACGCCCCAAATGGGTCCCTCGCCATCTACACGCGATTTGCCACGAAGATCCCTTATTGTGAACAGCACAATCTCTATTCGGTATGACAAATATCCTTGTCTCGGGCCACAAATGTGCACGAATACCGAGTACCGGAAGTTGAATTCAGGATTCCTACTGAGTCTTAAAGGTCGGAGCACGCAGGTTCCAATTATGGAATGCTCAGGTAAATAAAATGTCAAATTAATCAGAGCCATAGTAACTACAGATAATTCAACGTTCAGTTGTTAGCCAAGCAGTGATTATATTAGTTTTGCATAATATCTGCGAGCGCTGTAATGAGTAAGTAGCTGGAAAAAAAGCTCTCCAATTGACCGTCTCTAAATTTTGGCACTTGCGAATTGAAGCAGGTGGTATGATTTCATTTCAGTCCCAGCTAACGTCTAAATTTTTGTAATGATACGAAGCAAGCATTCCCATTCTGGACAGTGTCGGCTTGCGGATCAACTGGGCCACTTTAAAACTCAGGCCAAAATTACTCTCACGTTTACAGAGTTAGCAGTGGCCAGCAGAGAACCAGTTTGCGATGCTCGAATGGTCTCAAAGCTATTATTTATTAACTTGAAATATATTTATTCCTTGAATCCGAAGGAACACCTTCCCCTTTAGTAAACTTAGCTCCGAAATCATTGTCTGCACGTCCGTGGGACGTCACGTACTTCTATTTATTTTCGCACATTTGACCAGTTTTGGCACAGAAAATGTTATAAAAACTTACTAGTCTGGTTATTCCACAACGCAGTCTAACCCGTTAGCACTAAACAATGAACTGCCCTCGAGTAGGTACTGTCAACCTACACGAAGTTGCGGTAAGCTAGGGCAAAAACCTAATGTAGCCGGCAACTGAATATCGTCATCACATATTTTTCGGCTTAACGAGCTTCACGGTGAACTGAAATTTGCAATTGAAGCGTAATTTGCTGATGCGGCTGAAGCGTTGTTGATGCGCTTGGCGTCTGGTTTCCAGGCAAAACCAGAGTGAACAGCTTCTGCAGGGGACGTGGGACGTGCGAACACGCTGCGGCACCGGATCTGCACGGACAGCAGTAACCCGACTGCGCTGGCGGTGTCCTTTCTGGATAGCATGTGATCTCGCTCGCCTGTAGGGCCTATTGCGTTTCTTCACGCGATCAGCGCAGCCTCGACCATGGAACGATATACGAATATACGCCGGCACTTCGATACACGTACAGGCGCACTGCCACGACTGCATGTGCGGTTGCAAGGAGGCGACCAAGTGCCGCGAAAAGCGCCTCGCAATTTCTGTCCGCTACCGACCACCGACTTTAATAAATACGCGAAAAAAAACCCCAGTCATGCCGTATCAGTAGAGTGCTAATAGTGATGTTGAACAGATTTCGTAATGGGTGAATGTAGATACAAGCGAGTCTAGCCTGGAAATCGAGGGCAGCAACTTCTCCGCCCCAGCATTTCTTGCAGCACCGCTTGGTTATGTTACCTCAGATCCAGCAAACCACAATTGTTAGGAACGCAAGACGAAGGCCATTGTAAGCTATTCTGTGCCTGTAAAGGTGCCTGTAACGTCTCGTGTTTTTGAACAGAACCGAATGCTAGTGGTCAGAAGAGATTACTAGAACGAAAAAAAAATCTCCGAAACGGCTGTTGTAATGTTTGCCGGGTTCTTAGCATTACAATATTGTTATTTAAAATGTTATTACCTAACTGTCCCAGCCGAACTGTCACCTTGAGAAAATATACATTCTACACAAGCATCGCGTGATCAAAACCGCGATAGGAGAATGCTTGTGCGCCAGATAAGCAATATGACGATTGCTATGTTAGGGGCAAAAATTATGAACCAGTTATCTTGCCCATAAAGAAGCTCTCAGCTGATTCCTGCGTTAAATGTTTTCTCGCGTAGTGGCGCCGTTCTTATCTCGTACTGCTAAGTCCGCCAGCCGTGCCATTGTGCGGGCAACGCCCCTCCCAATTTGAAGCACAATCTCCAACTCTTACCACGCACACCTAAGATAAGGCAACTGCTTGTTTCGAAGGGCGTCGTTCACGTGCTTTTGCAGAGGTCGCGTCCCCTTCTATGAAGGCTGTATCAGCGTTGCCTGCACTTGGATTCGTACAAAAAACGTCACAAAGCGCGACAATGAGAACGGTCCGCAGTTGTCGAATCTGTACGCGATACTTCCCAGTTTATAGCGGCAGTGCACTTGATCTTAGTGGTTGCACAACTGCAGCAAAAATAGGCGACGCTTTTTACCTGTGCGTGATCCACGACGTGAGGGGGCGTGCCTTCAAAGGTGTTCCCAGCAATGTTCAGAAGCCGTCCTAGGATCGTGGCAATGCGCTTTTCGTAAAGGCAGAGAGCAGGCGAAGCTAGGAAAGCAGCCGTCACCCTTAAATAAAATGAGATAAAGCTTGCAAATGTTTTTTGTTTGTGACCTCTGCAATAGCCCGAGTAATTACATATGTAAGAATTTTGTTGCAGAACATTAATTACGGAACAAAATAACATGTTCTTACACGTTATAACTTGTTCTAGCATAGATGACCTCATGCAATTGTTTGTGAATGTGAAAAGTAATAATCATGAATAATCAAACTCGCCATCGAATGGTCTCGCTGGAGACAGAGCGACAATACGACTTTAATAAAAAAACTTGTTTCGCTATAATGAACGCGTCGTTGCAACGGCTGAGAAAGGTATAAGGACCTTGCAGGTATATTCGATAGACGGAAACATTCATAAATTTCGGAAGATTTCTGGTATCGGAATGATTTCTAAAATATTTTACATTCTTTGGGGTTCATCTCGCCAAACAATAGTCGCCTAGATTGCGTGCCTTTTCTGAATGCTGCGCAACCTCTACTTTCCTTGGACGACGATATATATCACACTGACATGAGCGTGCTGTACGTGACACGTACAGGAAACGCAGTGTTAAAAGAAAGTCACGTCAGAAGGGTTAGTTTCTGGGACAATATATGCCAGAAAGGGTGCAAGTTTTTGTAAGAAAAATAAAAACAGAGGTTCGGCTTGAGCGAAGGAAGTTTGTTTCATATCGCTGAATCACGTGGCAGTGACTTCAAAGTTATCTTCAGTAAGCCGAAAATAGGAAAAAAATGCACAAGTATAATGCCGGTACTGATGACGTAGAAGAGACGGATAGCCATCACAGTTCACGACATCTCAGAAGACAGCACATAAGCTTAATCTCATTGTTGCGAATTGTCGAACTCTAAAAAATATTTTTAAAAAATAACATCCCTTTGAACCCCCTCCTGCAATTGAAAATATCTCATGTAACGATTGGCACAGAAACATGGCTAGATACATCAGACTACAATAACGAAATATTTTCATGAGACTACAGTGTATGGAGAAAAGACCGCAACATCCACGGTGGGAGTATTTTTTGTTTTGATCCGCAGCTGTGTGAGCAGAACTCCCTTCAAGGTGAAAAGCAGCCTTTCCTGGAACGGTCCGGTGTAAACTGATGCAAGTAAACGGCCCCTCCGTAGCAATTGGATCGTCTTACAGGCCTCCAAACTGCAGGTCACCGGGGCGTTTCTTTGAATTCAATGACGCACTGCTTTCGTTAAACACGACATATATTATTTTTGGTGGTGACTAGCTTCCCCCATACTAAATATTGAAGTTTTAAACCAAAGAATAATTAGTCTCTCATCTCCACAGCATTTTGCGAGCTGATAAAAGCGGATTCCTCGTTCCAGTGCGAACAAGGTTAGAATCAGCTAAGGGAAGCGTACAAGATCTGTTTCTCTGTAACGATTGAGATCTTGTGTCCAGCATCACTGCAATTCCTGGAACAAGCAACAAAGAAATGGCTACTGGATAATCAACGTATGCTGCTATGCGCCAAAAAGGCCCACCATCACGAAACGTGTTTTTTATGATAAAGCAGATTACTTATTCCTATCTCTGGAACTCGACCGCTTTCTACCAGTATTACGACGACACACCTCAGAGATTGACGTAAATTCTGTCTGACGTTTGTTTAAAGTTACACTGTTGTCATTGGTTCAAATCCACGTCACCTCACGCATCGCATTTTCCCCACGACACTGATAAGCCAAGGATGAACCACAACGTTTAATTAATTATTAACAGAAGGCACCGATTATATCGCAAATGTTGCGCATGCCCGGATTCCAACATGTTAGGATGAAAGATTTACACGAATCAATAAACAAAGAAATGAGACAAGCAGAGGCTACATATCTGAGCACGTTAGGTGACGAACTAAAATGTAACCAGAAAAATCTCTGGATGTAAAAAGTTAAATGAAGAGTAATGTAGCTGCCCTTCTTACTACACATGACGTAAATTATGATGAAGACACCCCCGTTATTTGTGATATTAATAAACGACATAGGGAAACATCCTTCCACTCACACCTGTATGCAAATGATATTTGCATATACCACCCCATTACGTCCGCTGCCGACTAAAGTATCTTACAAAGTGACGTTCTGACAGTGACCATGTGTTGCGTCAGGTGGGGCATGAAATGAAACTAGTGCATTGTCGTTCACTTGACTAAGAAGAGGGTACCCTGCTTGTCACAAATAACTTGACACACTGAATAATTGATTCAGGTAAGCAGTTATGAGTACTTAGGCGTGGTTTTGAAAAATATTTTTGGAATGACCATATAGAGAGTGTGGCAACGAACGGTAGTCGTGTGTTAAATTTTTTGAAGCGTAATTTCTGGAGAGCGCCCTATAAGGTAAAGGAAGCAGTTTAACTAACATTAGCAAAGTGATCATCTACATACGGTGTGAACTGACTTACGTTGTTCATCCAGTACGGCCACATGACACTAATCAGTATGTGTGTTTGACCGTGAAAAAACAAAAACTTGCGTTTACTTGAGTGGGCGCTTACTTTTCTCCATCAAGTAGTTTCGATAGGCAGAGACTGAGTGACATTATAAATGCGACACCTGGTCCATGGATTGTTGTTGGGCACTTCAACGCGCATCATTCACTTTGGGGAAGCAAGAAGATAAATTCCAAAGGAAGAAACCTCGTGTCCTTTGCTTGCGATCATGAACTTTGTTGTCTAAATGATGGAAGTCCCACGTTTCTGCGCGGCCGGACGTACAGTCGTTGTTGAGACTTAGCATGTTTCGCGATGCCTCACTCGCTGTGTCCATTGGTTCGCAGATATAGACACCCACGGAAGCGACCACAGTCCTAGCTACCTGAAGATAAAAAGCCTCACCAAATCCGTTCCATCAAATTTTAAACAAACTATCGATTGGCCTGTGTTTAAACCACTTAGGGAAGACGCATGCCACGAAGGCATTTCGTCCACACTAAAATTTGAGATCGCCAAGGCTATGCAGGACGCTATGCGCTCATTTGGGCCATTTGAGAAATACACAGATTTTGATTCGGAAATACAGAGCCTCCATACAATCCGCCGGCGTGCGGAGTGACGGTACAGACGGACTAAATCACTCTACGACCTTAAAGAGGCCAGACGCATTCAGAAGAAAATTCACCGTCGCCTTGCTGTACTGCAAAATCAACGCTGGAAATCGTTTTGCGAGTTTCTCGACCCGCGTAAACCTCTGTCGGTTGTCTGGAGAACAATCCGTGGACTTCGAACAACTCCTCAACAGCGTCGTCAAGGACGCCAACATCAACAACATCAAGGACGCCGAGAAGTCGAGGTAGCCGAAGATTACTGCGCAAGGATCGCGGGTCCGTCGCTCACGTATTCAACTTGCGCACCAATTCCCATTGTGCCCCCTTGCTTCCGAGATCCTCGTATAGACGCTGATTTCTCCATCGAAGAACTGGAGGCCGCGCTTGCTGCGTGCAGGCGATCTTCGTCACCAGGACACGATGGCATCACATACTCTGCGCTTGCAAACCTTGGTCAAAAGGCTAGAGATGCTCTTATTGGCTTATACAACGCACCATGGCGTGACGGCCTGGTCCCTACAACGTGGAAATCCAGTCGGCTTGTTCCACTCCTCAAGCCTGGCAAATCCTCGTTGGAATTGTCATCTTACCGTCCAATAGCACTGGCCAGCTGTGTCGGCAAGGCAATGGAGAGAATGATCCTTACACGGTTAGAATGGTGCTTGGAATTTTACAACGTCTATCCAGAGGTAATGGCTGGTTTTAGGCGTGGCCGCTCGTCAATAAATAGCGTGATTGACCTGGTAACATACGTACAACACCAGAAACATCTTAAACGAATCACTTCGGCCCTATTCCTTGATGTTAAAGGTGCGTACGACAATGTAGATCATCATGCAATTCTGGACGCCTTAGAGGCTGTAGGGATTGGTGGACGCACCTTTCGCTGGATATGCAATTATTTGAATGGCAGATCTTTATTTTGACTGAAGACGGACCAACGACATCTAGCTATACCAGTCGTGGTGTACCGCAAGGCGGAGTACTCAGCCTTACCCTTTTCAACCTGGTGCTCGTTGGTCTCGCTGATTTGTTACCGCAAACCGTTCATCTCTCCGTATATGCAGACGACATTTGCATATGGGCTTCAGGCGTGACACGCGTACAAGTCCGCGCACGACTTCAGAAAGCCTCAACGGCTGTGTCAACATACCTAAGAAGACAAGGCCTGGAGCTTTCCGCTGAGAAACGTGCACTCGTTCCTTTACTCGCAAAGCGATGGCCCCATGTGCTTTGCGGGTTAACGACCAAATTATACGATATAGACAAATGGACCGATTTCTTGGCGTCATCATCGATACGGACTTGTCTTGGAGCCCTCACATCTCATACATGACAAAGCGTTTGGCCGCCATTGTGGACCTTCTTGCGTTTCTCGGCGGGAAGTCCTGGGGCGCAACAGTACCGTCAATGTTGCAACTATATAAAGCACTGTTTTTGGACTTCCTGCGGTCCAGCTTACCTGTGCTAGGAAATACTTGCACTACAAGTATTCGCAAACTCCAGAGTGTGCAAGCCCAAGTTCTCAGGACTTCTCTCGGTCTTCCAAAAACTACGTCATCGATTGCGACAGTGGCCATAGCCAGGGACGCTCCTTTGACAGTCTACATTGATACAGATGTCCTGAGAGCGCACATCCGACACCTGACTCGGATTACCTCACACGATCTTGCTTGCTTGCCAACAAAAAGGCCACTTTCAACTTTTGCTAGAACTATTGTAGGACATCAGTCCTACTTGCCGTCACAATTTACGCCCGCTACATGATTGTCAGATCCATTGTGGTGTCTGCACCGGCCGCAAGTGCAACTGACAATTCCAGGAATCAGAAAGAAAGCTCGAGCGCCATTGCAAGCGTTGAAACAAGCAACTTTGGAGCACATTCACAACGTGCACAGATTCCGGCAACATGTATACACAGATGGCTCAGTAAAACTCAACATCTCTGCTGCTGCAGTCATCATCCCTACACAATCTGAGGAAATCAAATTAAGAACTTCATGTGTGACCACATCGACGGGTGCAGAACTCGCAGCGCTCCGTGCTGCACTTGATTTCATTAAGCAGAAGCCACCACATAATGGACAGTCTTTAGTGACTCCAAGGCAGCCCTTCAGTGCATACGAAGCCCAATGCGCCATGGACCCCATGAACAACTGCCTTCAGAAATTCGGCACATATATCATTATAGTCATGACAAGGGACACAACAATCTTTCAGTGGCTTCCAGGACATTGTAACATCAGCGGGAACGACCACACCGACGAAGCCGCCCGATCTGCACATGAAAGTGGTCAGCGAGTCTTCATTCCGCTTTCGCGAACAGACGCTGCGGCTGAGCTGCGATTGATGTCCTGCGAGTGTGCTTTGCCCCTGTGGGACACGAATGTTTTCACCATGTGTCGGTTGCGTTCTTTGTCTCCGGACATATGGATGCATCTCCCGCTTGGATTACCACGACGTGAACAGACCATGCTCTACCGTCTGTCGCTAGGCATTGCCTTTACAAACTCATATGTTTTCCTCATAGGAATGGCCAACAGCACCACGTGCGACACATGTAACATCGACGAGACGCTCGCACACATTATCTGTGTCTGCCCGCGATACAGTGTTGAAAGACAAGTGATGTGCAGAGTACTGGACCAGTCGGACAATCGTCCACTTTCAGAACTAAAAGCCTTAGGCGAATGCTCCTAAAGAACATCCGCGTTGAAGGCCTTACTCGCGCTATTAAGGTTCTTGCGGTCCACGGGGCTTCACGACAGACTAAGAATGCCGCCCCCTACCGCTCTGTAGTGTACGCGCTTTGTTCGTGCTTGTCTCCCTTTCTTTCTATCTCCCCCTTCCACTCTGTTTCTCTTTTTACCCCCTTTAACCCTTCCCCCCGCGCAGGGTAGGCAACCGGAACTACATCTGGTTAACCTTCCTGCCTTTCTCTGCATTATTTTCTCTCTCTCTCTCTTAACAAACATTCGTCACATTTCGAGTACGGTTGCTCTGCCCGGGACCCAGAAACAAACATTAATTAATGAACAGGAACGAATCCAAAACGCGCAGCCCGGTTCGTTACCACCAGCTATGATTTCACTCGGAGCTCATCATGAATATCTGTTAACTTGGGATGGCCACTCCTGAAAAACAGACGTAAATGTTTACTAACACTTTTCTTCATAATTTACACAGGCAAGACTGCTTTGTGCAGGGACCTTACATGAGGAACTCCACTTGCACATCATCCAGAACAACTCATTGGCTAAAAGTACAAGACTACAAATGCCATATCAATCTATATAAGCATTGATTGTTTCTCAAGACTACGCGACTGGAATAAGCTGCCGCATGACATTAGAGTGCTTTAGTTGAGTGTCGTAACGGTTAGCTCCAGTCAGAGAGAGGGATAGAGAGAGAAACAACTTTATTTGCCACTGCAGGGTAGAAAGTTAGGGCAGGTAGGCCTAGTGTGGCTCCCAGGTGGGGGTGACGTCTTGGGCCCACGAGACGAGTGCCAGTTGCGTTTTCTTGTCTGCTCTTGTCAGCAACTGGTTCCAACCCTCCTTGGAGGGAGCTGGCAGTAATGATTGTGGGGGAGAGTAACCCTCGCATCCCCAGAGAAGGTGTGCCCGAGTGGCGAACACTCCATGGTCGCACTTAGTACAGACGGGGTCCTAATCCCCTTCAGTGATGAAATAAAGTCTAGAATGACTGAGAATCGAATCGGTCTGCAGTCTGCGAAGCATGCTGGCTTGCGCTCGTTCGAGGTCGGGGTGGGGAGGCTGGTTCACGCGTCTCGTCTCCTTGTAGAAGTTTGTAATTTCAGCATAGGATTTTGGGGCCTCTACGAGCGCATCTGGGTTCGAGGGGCCGGCCTCGCGGTTAGTTAAGCCTCGGTCTAAACGGTCGACCCCTTCGTTACCAGAGTTCCCCGCGTGAGCAGGTACCCACACTAAGCTTACAGTTCTGTCGAGAGCGCAACCGCGGAGGATCTGTGCGGCGGGGAGACAGACTGAGTTTTTTTTGAGAAATTTTGGATGGCTTGTTTAGAGTCACTGAGAAACGTGCTTGTGGGGGGACCCGCGATGGCTAGCGTGATCGCGACCTCTTCGGCAGCGGTGGAGGTGTGTGTGCGCACTGTAGCGGCACTGATGAGAGTGGTGGTTGGCGTAGCCACGCAGGCTACGTATGTGTTAGAGTCGCATTTCGCCGCGTCCACGTACATGGCATGTTCATCGGCGGAGTAGGTGACGTCTAAGGCTTGTGCCTTCAGTTGGCGGCGCCTTTTGTGGCAGCTGGGTAGCATATTCTTGGCAATGGGTTTGATGACCAGCCGACTGAAGACTCCTGTCGGTAGGGGAGCCACGGGGTGATTGTCGCGTGTAGGGTTGATGTTAAGACGATTAAGAATGTAACGACCGTGTTCGGTGCGAGAAAGACGGTGCACCTGTGCAGTCTTGTGTGCCTCTATCAACCCACTCAGAGTTGCCCTGATAAGCATACAGCGGAGCGGCGGGCGATTTTCGCGTTTTCGTTACACGTTAAGCGTAGCGAAGCGGACTTTTCGTAGTTGCAGTACGCTCTGGCCAAACTCAGGGTAATGAAAGAAAAAAAAAACACCCATTGATCACTTTTATAGAGTAAAACGAATAAATATAACTTATTTGTCCATGAAATATCTAGACGTGCGGTTGTAATGTGCTAACGGTTCATTTTATCCAGTGGAAAATAAAGCGCCCTCTTGGGCAACAACACGTCACTATAGCCAGCGAGCTTGTTTTTGCATCCAATCCTATGTGACGTCAACGCGAGCCAACGCGCAGCACAGCACGCTCCGCTCAGGCGGCTTGTAAGCGGACCGTGTTCGTCACTCCGTTAGCCCGCTTGCGGCTAAGCGGAGGGCGCATGCGCAATCGCGCGTCCGCTCTGCTCAACTGCTGAGCGGTTTTCGCGGCATTTGTATGTTTAGTACAAAAACTTGTTTTCCTTAGTGTAAGAGAGTGACCTTTTTTCTGTCCAGAACTTTTAATATTAACCCCAAGTGTAACGTTGCCTTAATCGCTATTTGATAGTATTGCGTTGTATTATGTATTATATGGCATTGCTTTTGGATTTCATAACCGTAGGAACAATGTTGTATTAGTTACTGTGTTTTATACTGTGGTATAAAGTTTGTAAACAGGGATAAGATGTCTCAGAAAGGCTGGCCAACGTTTCGATAGGAGGACCTATCTTTGTCAAAGGCGGCCTCGTCATCCTCGACGTGTTAGTTTTAAAGGGTTAGTGCAGTGACGTCACGCGCGGGTGTTGTCGCTGGCGGCTGGAAATCGCCGTGCCGACGGAAACATTCGAGCGAATAGTTCTGCTCAACGGAAGCACGTCGCCCTGTTCTGGCACGGCGCCATACAGGAAGGCTCGAAATCTCCGCTCCTGCCTCATGTAGCCGTAACAATAGAGTGCTTTAGTTGAGTGTGTTTACACTCCGCTAAGTAACTAAGCGGGGCGGAAGCACGAATGCGCATGCGCCGTCCGATTAGGCGTAAGTGGGCTAGCGGAGCGAGGAACACGGTCCGCTTAGAAGCTGCCTGAGCGGAGCGTGCCACGCAGCGCTTTGGCTAGCGTTGGCGTCAGAAAGGATTGGATTGGATGCAGAAAGCAAGCGCGCTGGCTATCACATGGCGTTCCCCAAAACGGCGCTTTATTTTCCATTGGATAAAATGGATCGGTAACGCATTACGAGCGCACACCTAGATACTTCATAAAGAAATAAGTTATATACATATACATATTGGCACGTGTACTTATCTTTATCGGGCGACCACGTTTCACGCCTAACAAATGTTATTGCACAGCGCGGGACGCGCCTGTATGTATCCGAAGTTTCTGCAAAGTTATCGATGCTTATTCGCTGTCTGTTGTCGCGAATTCTTATGTTATCTGATTTCATAACCTGACTGGAATGGCGTAGAATTTTGTGGAAGGCACGCGGGTCCCAACGATTAGTCTCGAACATTCGACGATGGATGTATAAAAGCCGACGCGCTTGACCCGTTGATCAGATTTTCGACGATCGCCGACCGTGTTCGCCGCTATCATTGTGCTGCAAGTGTAGCCTGTCTTGTGGGCACAGGTTCGCCCAATAAAAGTTAGTTTTGTCGTTCACAGTATTGGTACTGTGTTCTTCAACGTCACCCCCACGTGGTATCTGGTGGAGGTGCTTTTTGTTCATGTACCGGACGCCCCCGACAAGCCGTGATCCAAGCCCGGACCGCAGAGGGAACACAAGCGTAGTCCCGGACCATAGAGCAAGCTGCTGTCTTCAACAGCTGCTCCCAGAGGATGGACTTCTACCTGAGAAGACCGAGAAGATTGTGGCCAAGGCAACCCCAATGGCAGCCCCAGCGTCCCCTATCGTGCTGCAGCAGCCCAGGGAACCACCGTCGTTCCGCGGTTCCACATTTGAGGACCCGGAAAGCTGGCTGGAAACCTATGAGAGGGTCGCTACGTTTAACAGCTGGGCAAGCGACGACAAGCTGTGACATGTCTATTTCGCACTGGAGGACGCCGCCAGGACGTGGTTCGAGAATCGAGAAGCCACCTTGACGACGTGGGACCTGTTCCGAAGCGGCTTCCGGCAAACATTTACAAGAGTCGCGCGAAATGAGCGAGCCCAAGCTCTACTGCAGACCAGAGTGCAGCTGTCGAATGAGACGATCGCGATCTTCACTGAGGAAATGCGTTGTCTGTTCCACCACGCCGACGTGGAAATGGCCGAGGAGAAGGAAGTCCGTCTACTGATGCGTGGTGTAAACGAGGAACTTTTCGCCGGAATGGTAAGAAGCCCACCGAAGACCGTCGACGAGTTTCTTTGTAAGGCGACGAGCATCGAGAAGACACTGGACTTGCGGAACCGGCAGTTCGACCGACGAACCAAGCCAACAAGCTACGCCGGAGTTCAATCAATGGCCACCGACGACCTGCGCGAGACAATCTGGGCAGTCGTACGAGAGGAGCTTCAAAGAATCTTCCCTTCATCGCAACCTCAAGTGACCTAAATCGGCGAAATTGTCAAAGAAGAAGCCCAGCGATCGCTCGGAGTTCCCGAGGTACAACCACAATCATCGAAGCCCCAGCCAGAAGCGATGACCTACGCCGCCGTCGACCGCCGTAAAGGCCCCCCTCTACGACCGCGCCAGGGCCCTGTACCGCCGCAATTCCGTCGACCACCGCCGCCGCCGCCGCCAGCATGCCCACCCGTTGCCCAGCGCAGCTACCCGAGGAAGACAGACGTTTGGCGCGCTCCTGACTACCACCCGCTCTGCTACCACTGCGGAGAAGCGAGTCACATCTACTGTCGACGCCCATACCGGGAGATGGGACTCCGAGGGTTCGCCGTCATCGTACAGCGCCCGAGGGAAGCTGAACGCCCTCGTGACATCGCCGACTACCTCGCCGCTACTCAGTGGATCCCTCGACGACCGACCGGTTCGCCGTCATCAGGCCGCTACCTGTCACCGCAGCGCCGATCATACACTGGCTCAGCTCGGGGCCGGTCCGTCAGCCCATATCCGGAAAACTAAAAGCAGCAACCGATGCAGGTGCGGTTGCTGTTCGTTGAACTGAATAAGATCCTCCGCCGCCGACGAAGACGCCGAAAAGACTATCTCGACGACATAACAACGACGGCACACCACCGTTCCGACGAAGTCTGGCAGGAAAGAACACGCTAACGAAAGACCACCTGACGACGCCACGTACCAACCATAGGTCAACGCGACGCAGCCGTGATCCGACGCCAAGGCCTAACAGTAACGCAAGACAAAGAACCACCGACCTTGACGTGCTTCTCGACGGCCATGCAGTCACCGCCTTAGTAGACAAAGGAGCCGATTACTCCGTCATGAGTGGACCCATCGCAGTCCAATTGAAGAGAGTAAAGACTGCATCGGAAAGCCCGTTAATTCGGACCGCTGGAGGACACCTCATCACGCCGACTAGAATCTGCACGGCAAGAATTACCATTCATTACCGGACTTACCCTGCCACCTTCGTTATCCTGCAGCAGTGTTCACGAGACGTCATTCTCGGCTTGGACTTCCTGAACCATCACGGCGCAATCATCGACCAGAAGTCGAAGTCAATAACGCTGTCGGAAAATCAAGCGAGATCGCCGGAGAGCCCTCGTAGTCACCGCGCCTTGAGTGTGCTCGAAGATCAAGTGGGCATCCCGCCTCGCTCCAGCATTGTTATTTCGGTCGGCACCAAAACACCCGATGACGTAGAAGGCGTCATCGAAGGCGACCAATGTCTACTGCGCGACCGTGAAGTTTGCATCACAAGAGGGATCGCTCGACTGCACGGAGGAAACACGAAAGTGTTGCTGACAAACTTCTGCCAGGAGTTCAAGCACATCAACAAGGGCACCACGATCGCATACATCGAGGAAATTCAGGAAACCAGCGATGCGTTTGTCCCCTCGGATTCTGTCGCATCTACCCCGACGACCGTAGTTCCCGAACTAGACTTCGACATAAATCCAAGTCTCCCCATGATTAAGCAACAACAGCTCAGAAGTTTACTTCGACGATACAAAGACTGCTTTTCGACGTCGTCGAGGATTCGACAAACGCCAGTCGCAAAGCATCGCATAATAACCGAAGAGTGCGCTCGACCACTTCGCCAGAGCCCTTACCGAGTTACGACGCGAGAACGCGAAGCTATAAGACAACAATTCAACGAAATGCTGCGCGACGACATCATCCAGCCGTCGAAAAACCCGTGGGCGTCTCCAGTTGTTTTAGTGAAGAAAAAAGGACGGAACCCTACGTTTCTGCGTCGATTATCGTCGTCTGAACAAGATCACGGAGAAGGACGTATACGCCCTCCCACGGATAGACGACGCATTGGATCGGCTCTGCGACGCTAAATACTTCTCGTCGATGGACCTCAAGTCTGGCTATCGGCAAATAGAAGTCGACGAAAGAGATCGCGAAAAGACCGCCTTCATCACCCCAGACGGCCTCTACGAGTTCAAGGTTATGCCATTTGAAATGTACTCGGCGCCTGCAACGTTCCAGCGCGTGATGGACACGGTTTTAGCACGATTGAAGTGGCAGACCTGTCTCGTTTACTTGAATGACGTCGTTGTATTCGCCGGAAATTGACGATCACCTTAGGCGGCTTGCCACAGTACTAGATGCCATCATGTCATCAGGGCTCACTCTGAAGCCAGAAAAGTTCCGCTTCGCTTAAGATGAGCTTCTGTTCCTAGGCGACGTCATCAGCAAGTCTGGTGTTCGCCCCGACCCGCAGAAGACAGCTGCCATCGCAAAGTTTCCGCAGCCCATAGACAAGAAGGCAGTGCGTAGATTTCTTAGGATGTGTGCCTACTACAGGCGATTTGTCAAAGACTTTTCACGCATCGCTGATCCACTGACACAGCTAACTAAACGTGACGTAGAGTTCAAGTGGGAAATGCCGAAGGCCGACGCATTTCAAGAACTCAAACGACGCATTCAGTCACCGCCCATACTTGCGCACTTCGACAAGCACGCCGATACCAAAATACACACTGATGCCAGTAGCCTAGGCCTCGGTGCCGTCCTAGTCCAGAGAAAATATGGACATGAACACGTGATAGCTTACGCTAGCCGCTCGTTGTCAAAAGCGGAAGAAAATTATTCTACAACCGAAAAGGAATGCCTCGCCATCGTTTGGGCTACAGCGAAATTTCGCCCTTACCTATATGGCAGGCCATTCAATGTGGTCTGCGACCATCACGCGTTGTGTTGGCTAGCTAACTCAAAGGACCCTTCAGGACGGCTGGCACGGTGGAACCTCAGACTACAAGAATACGACATCACTGTAACATACAAGTGCGGACGGAATCACTCAGATGCCGATTGCCTATCAGGCGCCCCCATTGACCCGCCGCCGCAAGATGACGAGGATGACGCCTTCCTTGGAATAATAAGCGCGGAAGACTTCGCCGAACAGCAACGAGGAGACCCGGAGCTAAAAGCCCTAGTCGAATATTTGGAAGGGCACACCGACGTTGTCCCTAGGGCATTTAAGCGTGGATTGTCTTCGTTCAAGCTTCAAAACAACCTACTCGTGAAGAACTTCTCACCAGTCCGCGACAACTACCTTGTTGTTCCGTCGGCGCTGTGTCCAAAAGTACTGCACGCCTTACATGACGATCCGACCGCTGGGCACCTCGGTTTCTGCCGGACGCTATCGAGGATACAGGAAAGGTATTACTGGCCGCACCTAACCGCCGATGTCGCCCGTTACGTCATGACATGCCAAGACTGTCAGCGACGCAAGACACCACCGACAAGGCCAGCGGGATTACTACAGCCGATCAAGCCTCCTTACCGACCTTTTCAGCAGATCGGGATGGACTTGTTGGGACCGTTTCCGACATCAACTTCTGGAAATAAGTGGATCATCGTAGCGACGGACTATCTCACCCACTTCGCTGAAACTAAATCTCTACCGAAAGGCAGCGCAGCCGAAGTGGCGAAATTTTTCGTCGAGAATATCCTGCTGCGACATCGTGCTCCAGAAGTCCTCATCACCGACAGAGGAACGGCTTTTACAGCTGAGTTCACCCATGCCATTCTGCAATACAGCCAGACAAGCCACAGGAGGACAACTGCCTACCATCCGTAGACGAATGGTCTCACGGAGCGCCTGAACAAGACCCTCGCCGACATGCTAGCAATGTACGTCGACGTCGAGCACAAGACGTGGGATGCGGTCCTGCCGTACGTAACACTCGCTTACAACACGGCGGTGCAAGAAACAACACTGATCCAATCATTTAAGCTGGTTTACGGCAGGAACCCGACGACGACGCTCGACGCCATACTGCCGCACGTAAGTGACGAGCAAACTCTTGACGTCGCTACCTAATTGTCCGTCGCCCGACAGCTCGCCCGCCTGCGGATCAAGAACCAGCCGAGGACCGACAGTCGACACTGCAACCTCCAACGACGCTTCGACAAATACCAGCCCAGCGACCGTGTTTGGGTTTGGACCCCGATACGCCGACGAGCACTCAGTGAGAAACTACTTGGACGCTTTTTCGAACCCTACAAGGTCATCCGACGTATTGGCGCACTGGACTATGAGGTCGTGCCAGACGGCATTTCTCATTCACAGCGGCGCCACGCAAGATCTGAAGTGGTCCACGTGGAGCGCCTTAAACCCTTTTACGGACACTGACGACCTTATTTTGTTGTTTTCTTTGCTACGAATGCTTTTCTTTATTACTTCGGTTTGTTTGCAGCTTCGGGTCGATGCTTTTTAAGAGGGGGGTAATGACACGTATACTTATCTTCATCGGGCGACCACGTTCTGCGCCTAACAAATGTTATCGCACAGCGCGGGCCGCGCCTGTATGTATCCGAAGTTTCTGGAAACTTATCGATGCTTCTATCCGCTGTCTGTTGTCGCCGAACCTTGTGTTATCTGACTGCATCGCCTGACGCGAATGGTGTAGAATTTTGTGGAAGGCACGCGGGTCCCAACGATTAGTCTGGAACATTCGACGATTGATATATAAAAGCCGACGCGCTTGACCGGTTGATCAGATTTTCGACGATCGCCGCCCGTGTTCGTCGCTATCGTTGTGCTTATTATAAGTGTAGCCTGTCTTGTGGGCACAGGTTCGCCCAATAAAAGTTTTGTCGTTCACAGTATTGCTACTGTGTTCTTCAACGTCCCCACCACGTGACAATGTATACATTTTAGTGTATAAGAATGATCATTAGGTGTATTTTTCTTTCATTACTCTGAATTTGGTCAGGGGGCGCTGCAACTACGAAAGGTCCGCTCCGCTAAGCTAAACGTATAACTGAAACATGAAAAGCGCCCGCCGCTTCGCTGTGGCTTAGCGGGGCAGCTTGGAGCAGGGCGTACCCTTAAGACACTCAACTAAAACACTAATTTGTGGCGCAAGCCGTAACCGGACGAGGCGGGAAACCGGCATGCACTGCTGCGGCTAATCCAGGATGTCGGAGCCGCATACCTCTTGTCCTCATAGGGGACTCCGGCGTGTTCCAGCAGGTAGCGGATGGGCTGGCCGAGGCCTCGAAGGTCCCAGTAGCCGAGCACGAGGGGAGCCATGTGTCTCTTGACAGCTTGACACAAAAGACACGCCCAGTTCCGACAGCAGCCGGTCGACGTCTCCGCGCTTCTTTCCACGACTTTGAATGCGCCCACTCTGCCACCTATGAGCAACGCGCGATCGGTGACCGAAGCGACCCCAGGCGGTCCACGTCAACGGGCGGGCGCTGGATTTCGCAACGGCGTGACTTCGGGTTGTCGCCGATACGGAGCGCGGCACTAACTGGTTTAGACCGAGCGGCCGAGCCTCAAACGACGCTTTGAATGGGAAGCGCTATGGGGCAGATGATGCCCAGAGTGCCGCTTGTACGCGCTTTTGCGCAACCTTCGTGCGCAGTGACGGACGCCGAGTGGGCGTTCGTCGGCGTGTTAGCAGCAGGCATGTCGGAAGGTACTACACGCGGGTGATAAGCGCTGGCCCACTTGCGCCGAGTGTATCTTTTTACTTGCATTGGACTGTTTGCAGGATTCATCGCTCTCCTCGTGGGTGTCGGTGTGAATTGCCACCAAAGAAAATAAACAAAATAAAACGCAGAAGACACACAGCACTGGCTCCAGCAACGGCCCACCTGTATTCCACACATCATTCAATGAACCCAGGTCCTGCGGACCGTGGATATAGTAAAGTTGAGAGAATAAACAACAAATAAGTAAATGATGCATCAATACGCATACCAGACAAGCATTAGTACGAATTTGCTGTCGCTAATTGTTTCGATGTCGCCCAGATACAGAATAACAAACATTTAATAAGCAGAAGGCCGTGTCGACCCGTGTGGGCAAGAGGGAAGTATAAGGCCGTACAGCGCTTCTTGGGTATACACCGTTCTCTGATTTTCATAGATTCACCTGTTTCTGTTTCTTAAACGGTAACCTGTTCAAGCCACCTGATGTTTTTTTGCGTTGTAGTTATCACCGCTTCTGTCTCGCATACCTAAGTGTTTTCTTTAGAATTATCAGTTGTAACAATTGAGTTGCTGATGTTACTGACCTTTAATACTTTGCTGGATTGACGCCATACAATAAGATGTACGAAATGAACGCAAGATTGGCACAGAAAAAAAAGTAAAATTCAAGGAAGCAAGGTTTGATGATAGAGGTACCTTGTATGAAATCGGGCATTCCATTTAGGTCAAAGGAAGAAAAATACCCAGCGATGACGGCGGTGGTCCTGCGATGGGTGCCCGTACTGTCGTATTATACGTTGAATTGCCTCCATAACTTAAGCAGGCCATAATGATCCGTTTCTTTACCAAACTAACCTCTGTCGGATGCCTAAAGGCCGTGACAAATGGACAGAGGAGTGGCGGCTCGTCTCCGCCAAAAAATGTCGCAGTTTCGCCCGAAAGACGAAGCACGCATTGCGATAGCAAATTATAGCACAGTTATACGAAGTAAGGTTACTCGTTTTATGAGTTGCATAAACTGCTGTAAGGATTCGCATAGTAGCTAAATTAACCAGCAAATTGTCACGAACGCAAGGGCAAACGTGAACAGATCTCACTAGATGAACTCGGACACTCGTTTTGACAGCTTTGCTTGCATGAGGAAGAGCAGCAGCAGCAGCGAGCAAAGTCACATTCGGGCTTATCGTAGAAGCCATTTCGTGCTAGGAAGCGGGACATGAAGGCATTTTTCACGAAACTGTACAAACTTCCGGCATTCAAAACTTAAAGGGACACTTAAGGCAAATATTAAGTCAAGCTAAAGTGATAGTTAAGTGGTCGAGAATCTATGAAGGCGTCAGTATTATCCCGAATAGGGCCTTAATAGTCCAGAAATTGAAGTAAATGCCGGACATGATTAGAGACACCCCCGTAACATTCAAGTACTTACGTGATGACGAAAGCATTCCTGAGTTAAACTCTGTCACTGGTACTCAACCACTCGTTGAAAAAATCATACTTGTATTCTAATACGAAATAAAACGCTGCTTCTGCAGTTCTATTTTATTTTTTAAGAAATATAGGTACTCGATATTTCCCTTGCCAATGACGCGGCTGGCCGAAAGGTTTCCTTTTCGCTCGAATCTTTTCAACGGTTTCGTTATCGCGTGGTGCTGCGCAGGCTTTGCTTTCTCGCGAAACTCGCACAAACTATAGGTAGCAGAGAATTCAACTTCCACGTGATTTTCCGGGATGCCCGAAAGGTCTGCCCACTTGACCGAAAAGCAGCTGCAGCGGCGAATCCCCCACTTTCTCTTGGCTCGATGCCGCTGTCTGTCGAGCGCCGTTTAATCACCGACGGCAGCAAAAGGCGGTGATGGCCCATGGAACGTCACCGCTCCCCCGGTTGGGTGGCGGGAGATTAGAAGTTTGAAGAAGGTACTCGGACCCTTCAGATGCAATTTTCTCCTAAACTAAGTCTTTTCTTGTCACGAAACAAGCGTTGCGAGGTTTCTGGAATGGTATTTAAACAGTGCACGTCCACTTAGTATTTGCCTTTAGTGTCCCTATAAGTGGGGAGGTTTTGCCGCTTCTGGTGTCTGCATGACATCACCGGAAAGCCCTACAATAGGTAGTGGCTGGCTTTGAAGGCGTCCAACATGGTGTAGCTGCTGCTCGGTGCCGCAGTGCCGGACGTACGCAACGGAGCCCGCGGTGTCAGCCTTCACACGTGCCCGCAGGACAAGAAGCTGTGTGAAACAGAACCGGCAAGCAGCATCGGTTCTAACTGCAACAACATCACCAACTGCGCCGAGGTCGCGAGAGAGGCAATTGTACCTTTTGTTGACGAGGGTAGCAACTCCCCAACCTCCTGAATGTGAGGATGCTACCAGATAACCTGCGAGTTTGATAGGAGTACTAGTTACAACTTCCTGAATAGCGATGATTTGGGGCTTCACCGTGAGAGTTCTTAAATATTGCTGCATAAGCGGCTTCTTGTTGGGAAACCCTCCGCAGTTCCATTGCCAGATACTAAAGTTCTCGTCCGCACTATCCATGGCTAGGCTGAGAGGAGGCTTGAACGGCCCTGAGAATCGCGCCCTCCGTCGGTGGTGCTAGTACATGACGTCGTGCTGCGACCTGCGAAGGAGCGGGGCTGGGTTCTCTCCTGGCATCAACGTCCTCTAGTTTGCTTATCCTTTCACTGAGTGCACCTAAGCCCATATTTATATGCGCTATAGATTCCTGGACCTTTGCTAAGCTAGCCTGTATACTGGCGAAAGCATTCTTGAGTTCTGAGAGCAACTTTATAGTCTCGTCTTCCTCTCTGTTCTCTACCGCTCGACGCTTGGGCGGGCGAGCCGCGTGGGATGTCTCGGACGTATCCATGGCGACCGGGGCCAAAGCGGGTTGCGGCGAGGAGGGTGAAAGCGCGAGCTTTCTAATCTCCGCCATCTCCGCAGCTAGCTTGCTAATTTCTTGTTTAACCTGCGCGTTTTCTTCCCTCAACTGCTCGTTAACTCGTCGTAACTTTTCGAGCTCATGTGCGTGGTGCGAATCGGGAGGCGAGTCGCCACCTCTTGGACCCTCACGTCCCCCTCGAACCTTGTCGGCCCAGGAGAGCGTGAACTTGCTTCTAAGGGCGGTGGGCGTGTGGGAGCGGAACCTAGTCCGCCTCGACGTGTCGCGCCCCGGCCTGGAGCTGGAGCGAGGCCGAGAACCGCAGAGTCCCCGAGAACAGGCCCGTTCTCTGGACCCACGGCGGGTGCCGGAACGTGCCCTGGAAGCGGACTGGGCCCTGGATACGGAACGGACTCTCGAGCGGCCCCTGGAACGGGAGCGTCTTCTGCGCTGAGCACCTGGAGTGGACGAAGCCTGGACGAGATCCGCAGTGCCCGAGCGCGGCTGAGGGGACGGTGGCGCGGCAACGGCCATCTTGGTGCGCTCACTGCGGCGACGACGCACGATGTATGGGATCTTGAACCTTTGAGCACAGTCCTTATTAGCCGTGAGATGCTGGCCACCACAGAGTTTACACTTGGGGGTACACTGATGCTGCTCGTCGGGACTAGGGACACCACAGCCATGGCAAATAGCGTCACCAGGATTTGGACACACGTCGGCGCGATGACCGAGGCGGCCGCACGTACAGCACACGCCGATTTGCTTGCGGTAGAGTGAGCACTGCATGAGTAACGGTCCTTATCTGACAAATTTCGGTACACGATGCCCGTCGAACGCGACGATGACCATGCCGGTTTGAGCTATTCTCTTCGCTGCTAAGGCAAGTGGATTATTGGCATTGACAATCTTGGCATCGATGACGTCAGGGCCGTCTTGAAGAGAGATGTTGCGGATCACTCCCTTGCAGGTGGAGTGCGGGGCCGTCTCCGTAGACACTGAGCTCATATACGTTGCCCCAGATGAGCATCTGCCTCATCCGGACGTAGCGGTTCGCATTCTCGCGCTTGGGAGTACTGGCAACCATAATATTTTGTTGTAGATTCGGGCATAGAGTATCTTGGCATAGATCTTCCTGACTGATGCCAGCGGTGGCGAGTATTGCGTCAGCCACCGTAACAACGCCAATCTTGGAGATATTGAGTCCACCTTGCGGCCTGATCACAATCTTGATATCGTCTAGAGGAAGTGAGGGCATTCGTCCCGCTCGTATCACTTTGGATTTTAGCGCAGCACCACCCGATTTGCCACGGCGCGCTCCCGGCTGGGGCGATGGCGTATTAGTGTCAGCCGTGCGCGTTTTGGCGCTAACCCTTCTGACCCCGCAGACTGCCAGCCTTGATGTTGGGTAACCTCTTCCGGGGAGATATCCTCCCCTGTCACTTGATACTTCATCTTGAGCAAGAAATGACCCGTACCCCGCCTCCAAAGGGCCAGCACGCGGTGGGCAGATGGTTCACGAGGCGAAAAGCTCGGTCTCAAAGCTCGGGCACGGGCAGGCGGCTCGTGGCCGAGGCGCGAGGCGCGTGGACTCGGCGAGCAAAGCTTGGCAATCCTCCGTAGGCTTAGTTTGGCGGCCGCCGCCTTGCTGCTGTCAAAGCGTGTGAATCTGTGAAAAATGAACTCACAGCGCTGAGGATGGTCTCTCTAAATGCCGCTTTTCGAGCTGCGTCGAATGATGCAGACGTTCTGGCGCTTCCAGGTTGTAGTCCGCAGGAAGTACACGTTGAATCGGGAGCTCATGTGGATCAAGTCCGCTGAGTTGGCCCCCTTGCGGTGAAACAAAAAAAAAAGCATTTTTTGCTTGCTTACTGGGGCCTGAGCCAATGCTCACGGGGGTATGAGCCATTGATAACGACATTTTTGGACATGCCGTTTTGTATGTTGTATGCGTGATTAGAATAATTTTTAGCACAGTTCGTTTCACTTTGCTGAGTGCTTGTACTCTCTGCCTTACGGGGCTATGAGGCATTGCACTTTTATGCGAAGCATATTACGAGAGCTCAACCCAGCTCCTCAGGCGCGGCGGTGTCGCCTTCAATACCACGTGACACCGTGACGTCACGACAGATGAGAAGTGGCTTTCGCTCAACTCTTGCAAGATGGGCTGGGTGGGAATCGAACCAGGGTCTCCGGAGTGTGAGACGGAGACGCTACCACTGAGCCACGGTTTTTTTTTTTCTTTATTGCCTTTTCACAAACGCAAACAAAAAGATCAATTACACGAAATGTACATATTCTAAAAACACCAGCCACAGCTCGGCCAGTGTAAGGTGTTTAGAAGGGCTTCACAGAAGCCAATTGGTCTAGTACAGGAAGCCATTCCGGGGGTTCACATAGTGCTCTGAACAAGTCGCGTGTGTATATAATGCTCTCAACAAAATAGTGTCTTGCTGAGTGAGCCTGTATATGACAATGTCTGATGTCCATTCTCGTCTTCCATACGCTGTGCATGCAAAGCAGCATTAGCATATCACTCGGCGCTTCCCCTGTTTCTGCACGTGGAAGAAACCGGATTCCAAAAGGGCTTATCGGCAATTCTTTTTTAAGTGTTCTTTGTAGGACGTCCCACAGAAATACGGCGTCATGGCAGTCAATAAAAATATGCTCAATTGATTCTGGCTTATTACAGATTAAGCAGTTTACCGACCAAGGTACAGAAAGACCTTTGCTTTGTAACCATGGCTTTACAGGGAGAGTGTCAGTATGTAATTGAAAAAAGAACGTTTTAGCAGAGGGTCTCACTGGCATTTTTTTAACGCGCTTTAGCACATCGCGCTCAGGACCTAGCCTGTAGGCAGCTCGGTAAACCGGTAATGGTAAAAATACATCGAGAATATCAGAATACAAACGCTTTTTCGTGACATCACACAAGTATTCATATGAGAACCTTGCCTTGAGCAGGCGTACAGAAGTAACCACTTCACGCAAATAAGGACTGAGCGGTCCAGCTCCAAAAGAAACAGATGACACGACAAAGTCAGATAGATAATCCTGCAATGGTGCTTGGATCACAGTTCTCAAAAACACATCAGTTTGGTCCCGCACAAAGAAGAATCTGCTTACTAGCTGCTTGAAAAACAGGTGTGAGAGCCCTAGCCCACCATTTTTCACCTTGTGAAACAAATTGCACCGGCTTGTGCGCTCCCATTGCGATCCCCAAATAAAGGTCGCAAACACTCGGTGGATTTTTTGAACCGAAGTTCTTGTCATGGCCATCACTTGCAACACGTAGAACACTTTTGCAATTAAAAACATATTACAAACGGAAGCTCTTGCGAACATTGAGAAGTTATGGCCACCCCATTTATCGGTAGCATTTTTGACGCGTTTATTTTCCTCAGACCAATATTCATCAGCATTGAGGTAGTTATTTAGCGGGACACCGAGATAATTTCCGGGGGAGACGGTCCAATTCATATTACAGTACACCTCGGGGGTGCTCTGCCAGTTGCCATGCCAAAATCCAAGGCATTTCGACCAACTGATCACGCTACCAGTTGCTGTGCAGAACGCCTTAGCAACACTGACAACTTCCTGCACGCTTCTAGCATCAGTGCAAAACACGGCTATGTCGTCCGCGTACGCTAAGACCTTAACTTCACTGCTGAAAAAAGTGAAGCCTCGAATACATGGTGTTGCAAGCAAACGTAAACAAAACGGCTCCAAGTATATCGCAAAAAGTAGAGGGGACAACGCACATCCTTGTTTCACACTCGACCGCACAGGAATTGACATACTTAATTCTTTGTTGATCACTAATTTGGCTGTGCAATCATGATACACCATTTTAACGCCTTCAGTAATTACAGATCCAACATTTACGTGCTCCAGCAATAAAAACAGAACTTCATGTACAACTTTGTCGAACGCTTTATGTAAATCTAGCTGAATCATAGCTACGCGGTCATGCATTGCGTCACAACATTCCAGAATACTTCTTGCTATGTGTATGTTTGTAAAAATTGTTCTACCTTTAATGCCACAGGTTTGATGCGGGCCAACGAGGGACTTAATAACGTTTTGGAGCCTTCTAGCTAACACTTTCATGTATATTTTATAATCTGTATTGGTCAAACTAATGGGACGGTAGGACTCAACTGAAAGTAATTTTGCAGGATCGTCAGTTTTGGGGATCATTACTACGTGCGCAGTCCTGAACGAGAGAGGCGCTTGCTTTTTTTCATAGCATTCAGCGATCACTCGGTGTAAAGCCACTGCCATTTCTGCCTTAAAAAATTTGTATACGGCTGCGCCCAGTCCATCTGGCCCAGGTGACTTGCCATTACCCAAGTCATCGATTGCCGCTTCAATTTCGGCCACGGTAATTTCAGATTCCAGTGATTCTCTAACCGTGTCCTCTAATCTTGGCATAAGAGTTAGAAAGTGGGCTTTGAAGTACTCGGGGTCATAAATTCTTCCTCCAAGAAGTTCGGTATAAAAATCAACAAATGCACGTTTTATTTCTTCGCTTTCTCGTGTAATTTTGTTGTAATAGCGAATTTCATTTATCTCCTTATTTGCAGCATGCTTCTTTTCTTCACTTAGCACACGCTTATTGGGCGTTTCGCCCAGCCACAACTTTTCAGTGCGCGCCCTTATCATTGCGCCGCGGTACTTATCTTCGTCGATCAACTCGAGTTTCGCTTTCACCTCTCGTATTTCTTTTTTAAACGCTCCAGGCACTTCATGTTCTACCCCTAACATGTACACCAGTTCACTGTGTAACTGTTCCTCTTGTTGCCTTTCCTTGTGACGCAATACGCATGCTCTATCGATGGCAGCAATTTTAAAGTCGCATTTAAACTGCTCCCACACTGATATGAAACAGTTGGTTTCCGTATGCAGGGCATTTGAAAGATACTCCTTGGCTCTCGTGACAAACAATTCATCTTGCAGCAGTTTTTCATTGAACTTCCACAGGAACCAATTAAACTTGACACTCTTTCGTTTTTCGCCAATCGTAATCGAGACCAAACTATGATCGCTAAAACTGAGATATTGTGTTTCATAAGAGGAACACAGTGGTACAAACTTCGCCGGTACGTATATTCTATCAAGCCTCGCATGGGAATCACCTTGAAAGTGCGTATACCGTGCTTGGCCATCTCGCGTCATTGCATAACCAGTGTCCTCAAGCTCTCTCTCATTTACTATCGCGTTCAACAGCTCAGCGCTTCTATCGCGTACTTTGAGGCTCGTCGTTTTATCTTCAGCTGTACAGACGCAGTTGAAATCCCCAAGAAGCACAACATGTCGTTCTGTTTTCAAAAATCCTTCAGCATACTTAAAAAAAATCTCGCGTTCATGAATTTTGTTCGGTGCGTAGATGCAGACAGCGCGCCACAGTAGACCAGCAAAAATAAAATCACATGCTACAAGTCTCCCACTTTCGCAGGTGGACACTTTTTCTACAACCGATATGCTATTGCGAATAAAAATGACGCAGCCTCCTGACCGTCCAACAGCATGGCACACACATACACTGTATCTAGATCGAAAAACTTGAACCATCTGTTCTGTTTGCTCCTCACTCTCAATTTTTGTTTCTTGCACAGCCAGAAGGTCAACGTCATTCTCTAAAAGCATGCGACTAATCTGGCACTGCCGCCTGCACTGAGCCACGGGTACGATACTTCAAAGCGGTACAAAAGCGCCTCTAGTGAATGCGGTGTTGCCTTAGAAACGAGCTGTTTCTAAATTAGGCTCAGGCGTGCGTCGCTTGCTCAGGCGCACATTTCGTTGCCGCACCGAACGCTGCGTTGCTCGACGCTCACCGCGTCCAATGCGGGGCGCGTAGTCGCTGCGCCGTAGCGGGTCGACGGGAACGCTGTCGCGTTCCACTCTTGAAGGCGAAGCAGAGTAACGCATGAGTTGTTTCTTCGTCTAGCCGAACCAAATATAGCCAAGCAACAGCAGTTCACAAGGCTAAACAGTGCTTCAACAACTAAAATAAAGGCTAGTATGCTTCGCATCTTGGGCTTAACCTTACCTAAGCCACAGCCATTTTTTTTCTTGATCGGGAGTTTTCTTGTTGGTATACAATTTTCTAATTCACACATTTCACCTAAATATAATATTTGAGAAGGTGAATAATTATTTAAGGCTGATTATCTAATTAAGCCGAATGACAAAGACTACTCTGAGTATCTCCAAGTGATGTCAAACAACATTACATTGAGTCTGTTCAGCTACGTTGCATTTGCATATATTTAATGTTTGGCTCAAGTTAAGAGGGACACCCTGTATATACGCATAGGTATATGCACTGTTTGACTATGCGTATGACTTGCTGTTGAATTGACACCATGTAATTATTCGTCCTCTTATTAAAGATCATAAGTCCCGATTTCTCTGTGCTAAATTTAAGGCCTAGGTTTGTCGCGGCGTTGCCACAAATATACTCGTGTCTAAATCACACGCAGTGTCCGCTAGTGGAAGGATTGCGCGATTTGTCGATTACTCATGCAAGATAAATAAGACCCTAATTCAATGTTTTCCAGTCGCAAAGAACCCCCCCCCCCCCAACCACAGTGCCACTTTGAAGGGATTGCGCATCGCGACAAGCTTGGAGAGGCCGGTTTTCACGCGTCCCAGTTCTAGCCATCCTAAAGCAGCGACTTGGACGTTGCGCCGCTAAGCCCGAGGGTATGGGTTCGAATGCTAGCCGAGGCGGCCGCATTTCCACGGCGACGAAATGCAAGAAGTGTAGCGTTGAAAGAACGCCCAGGTGGTCAAAATTAATCGGGAGCCCGCCACTACGACGTGCCTCATATATCGTTGTTTTTGCTCGTAAAACCGAAGGATTTATAATAATTCACTTTAGACAATCAATCTATTTGCAGCTAAGCACTTATCTTAAAATTCCGATATTTTCCGTGCCAACCCAGATCTAATCGGTTCTGCACTGCACCATCCCCCTTGTTACGAATAACGGAAAAAATTATCCAATGCATTGCCTCAGACAGTTCTTATTAAGGCAAATAGCATTATT